>NC_071389.1:179844555-181044555 GCF_022682495.2 Desmodus rotundus
TCTCTTAGTCTCATCAGAGTGTTCAGTTCTTTGTCTCCTGTCTCTGACTTACTTGAATGAAGCCAAGGCTCTGGGTCATATCTTCAGAGAGAGAGAGACACGAGAGACTACTGGGCCTTCTGAACACAGGGAGCCCACATAATGGTGCAAGAAAGGCAACCTCAAGTTTCAGGTTAGCATTTATTTTCTTAATTCCACAGGGAAAGGTAGAAGTATATGATGAGATGATGAGTTATCTGGAAAGAAGAGATTAGACAATGGACAGACTGGAGGGATAAAGACTGGACCACCATAGCAGTCAGGAAAAGTTAGAAGAAAGAATAATTCCTTAGAGCTAGAAGTACTTGACAAATGAGAAACCAAATATTAAAACAGTGGTATGAGAAGTAGGATACAAGTTTATCCTACTTTGTAGAAAACAAAGTTATGTTTTAAAAAAGATGGAGAATCCATGGGTAAATGTAATTTTTAGAAGAAAGAAAAAGAAAGTAGAAATTACAGTTGATTGAGGATGAGATTTACCCAAATTGTTTAGGGCTTCAGAACTACTATCTGGTCATTTATTCTGAGGGATTTTCTAAGCTCTTTTCTTGTTTTAGGTTTTTAATTAATCTGAGACTCTTCATCTAGCTTCTTCATTGCCCTAAACTTCTTAGGAACTCTAACTTCCTGGCCCTTGGTAATTGCATTTTTCTTGCCTCTCTGACAGAGAAAGCAGTATGCCGGTACCAAGTCAAGCTCTGGTCTGTTGCTGTGATTTGCATAGCACTCCTCAGTGCTTGTTTCACTGTGAGTTGTGTGGGTGAGTTCTTCACTGAGCTGCCACTCTTTTAATTTCTTTCCCTATCATGTTCCAAAGATTCCCTAAAGTGTGTTCTCCTTTACGCCATTAATAGGTTAGCTGTTACTTGGAATACTATGCTTTTCTTGATTTCCCCCACTTCTCATCCTCCTTTTACTTCTCCACCTCTCCCTCCTCTTTCTCCTCTTTCTCCCTCTGTTTTTTGCTCTTCCTCCATATTTCAATAGTTGAATCTGCTTCTAGATACAGTTCACCTGATTTTATTAGTATATCTCCAACCATGACCTCAAATACGGATGTATGTCAATTGTAGTCATCCTCTAAGACAGCATTTTCTATTACATGGTTCCAAAGTGATCACAAGTTCTCTAGTCACAAAAGCCCTCTATTGGAAATGCAACTATAAATGCTTTTATAATCATAATGCCTTAGGATAGCATCTTTTATACATTTTGGGGGAGTCTTGTCTAATAGAAGAAGAAAAAGTATTCAAATGAAATACTGGAGATATTAGGGAATACTTCTTTACTGTTCCATTTGCTTCCAAATAAATATTTTAAGTATGTTTTGTGAGAAATCACAAAGACTTTTTTCCTTCCAATCTATAGTTTTATTCTTTATTGACTAATAAGATGATTAAAGATAGTTATTAAGTAGTCTAGCAGGAGTGAAAGTAACTTTGTATGTCAAATGGGGCATGTTTGAAGTTCCCTTGAGATATAAATAAATCTCTTGCTCTTTACTAAAACACAAGTAATTATCACCAAAGTTAGAATCTGCTTCAGTTTTAATGGTCAAGTGCAAGAAAGAAGAGGGGTTGAGAAAAATTATTTTATTAATCAAGAGGAAGCAGATATTCAGGACCCTGCAGCATAGGCTCAGAGAAAGGTAGACTGGTTTGACAATACTGAGCTTCAGCAGTAGAGGGCCAACACAGAAATGAGTGAAGAATCAATTCAGGACCCAAGAGAGAACAGGTCTTGCTCAATGTGGACACCAGTGAACATAAAAGCTAATATTTGAAACATTTAAAATCTCTCTAAATTTTTAAAGACTTCCCTTGGCTTCTTTTTATCACAGATATTTATCTGTAGCTACCAGCAGTCAGAAATTTTAGGAAATATAAAAATAATCTACATGCTCGCCTCACAATTATGAAAATTAAGGAGAAGCAGACAGCCAGTGGGTCAATAGCTACCCATAGATTATTTTGTGACAGACACTGTTCTAGGTGTTTGTGATTAATTGGTGCAGAAAAGAGATAGGATCTCTGTCCTAGAATGTAGAGCTTACATAAATTTCCATGGGAAAAGAGGAAAAAAGTACAGGCTTATAAACAAACAAAAAAAGTGAATACAGACAAGCAGTAATTGAACATGGTCTTTATTAAGTTTGAATGGAGGTAAAAAATGGTGGCAATTGGAGGGAAGCCTGCTGGGTACAGATTTAGAGCAGAAGGCTTTATAGCAAAAGAATGGATGGATACTAAGTCTTCTTCCTCCTCTGCAGTGACTTATTTTACATATGGCAAAACTGACCAAAGGCTGGCTGCATTACATACGTATCATTCAAGTCTAACCTGCTTCAGTGAAGGGACAAGGGTGACAGGTAAGGTGTTGCAATTCTTAACCAGACTTTCTATTTTCTCAGACAGAGCTCAGGGTTGAGTTCATTTGGTTTGTTATATTTTCTTATATAGTATTTGCTTAGACAATGTTAAGATACCTCTAAATTTATAGGTTTATTTGCCCCAAAGTAATTCCTCCTCAAGACTTTTTGAGATCAATAAGTGTTATCTACATAGATCATGCAATTTGCTTAAGCTAACCCTGGAAATTTTTCATAAAAGTTTTGGTTCAAATTATCCTTACCCTTATCATTAGGATAAAATTTGCTTTTGTTATATTTCCTAGTTAATAACACCCATCTCCATCCCAAGTACCAGCTAGCTTTATTACCAGTCAATTGAATGTTGAAACATGGCTCAGGAAGAGACTGGCCTCACTTTAAAATGTGGTGCTGGTACCTTCATACATAAAGAGTTGAGAAAGTGGAATTCAGAATCATGGTCTACCTCGCACTATGTCTAATGAGAAATGCCAAAGAAAGGCAAAATGCATGTTTGTAGTGCTCTTTATGGCCTTATTCTTTCCAACTAAGAAATACAAGAAGATGTTAGACTCTTGGTATTTCAAGAACTAAATAATTCACTCCTCTGCTTCAATGGAAAAATCTATGAGAATAAAGAGAGGATGAAAGTTTCTATTTGTATGAGACATTGGAATTTTTCCCTTTTTTTTTTTTTTTGGTATTTGGTAAGAGTATGGTACATGGGGGTGGGGAGGAATGATTTTCTTTACTTTCTTTCACATACTTTTTTGGGGTTTTTTTTTTTTTTGGTCACATTGAGGCTTTTGGTCAAACTGCTGTGGAGCTGGCATTTCTGGGGAGAAAAACATAATTGCATCAATATTGTCTTCCTCCCACCATTGGGAGTCACTCCTGTAACAACAACTGGAGTTTTAAAGACTACCTCCTGGAAGCGGCAATGGGTACTTTATCCTTTGCCTTCAGAATGCTCGGAAATGAATGAGACCAAGGTGGATATTACTGATATTAACTCCACATCCATCTGGCATAAGAGACTGCAAATTTACTCCTAAAATATATCCAAGTTGACATTATAGTCCTTCAAGTTGTTCAGTACATATAATTCAAGGTACAGATAAGCTTATATAAAAAATTATTTTATATAATACCATGTCAGCAAATAAAAGTGTTCAGATTTTAAGAACACCCTTTCAAATTATTATTACAATGAAAACACAAATATTTTCATTTTGATTACAAAGAAAAAAATAATTGAAATTCACATGTATTTTTTCCAATTTGTTTCCCACTCAGTCACTGTCCAAACATTATGACATTTAGAAGCAAGACTAAAGTCACAGTTTCTTCAATATGCTCGTGCTCTGCCTACACCTGTGCCCTTTGAACACTTTTGCTTGTCAACCCCCAGAAAGATTTTGAAAAACTTCTATCCCCTTCTACAACTTAATTTGACATCTAAAATATTTCATCATGTAATAGAAGCAAAACCTTTAATTTCTGGAATATTGTAATTATTAACACTTAAAAACAACACCATTACAAGTGTTTTAAAAATGTATGTACTGGTGTCTTAATACCATCACAAATTGTTACCCCCACTTTCATCATGCATGTATAAAAAAGAAAAACATGTACAATATTATTTAGCAGTCATGAGTCTTACATCATTCTTTTTCCTCCTTGGACTAATATTTACACAGCACTTTCTTTTGTGCTAAGATATGTAAATAAGAATGTGTCTAATATTTTAATTTCCATTGGAACATAAAGCTTTAAGTGTTATGAAATTTCTTTTGGATTGACTCATTACAATAATTATCAAATACAATATTCAAAACATTACAAATTTATTTAAAATTTTGATAAATTTACTACTAATAAAACTATTGGAAGCCCATCTTTTAATGAGACAAATGTACCTTTTAAAAAATGCAATCAGATGTACCTACTGTTGAATAATATTTTCTACTGTTGAATAATATTATTACTAGAATGAGGTAGAATTTAATTCTATTCTTATTTTTCACTTTAGCAACACAATCTAATAAATCTTACTTATCTAAATAAATTCATAGAATATAAAGTGCTCTGTTAGGAGGTCACCCAATTTTTTTAGTTATTTGCTAAAAAAAATACAGTGATCTAGTATCAAAAATTATTTGTAATAATCTATTCCCTGAGAATTTGATCAGGTAATTCCTCTATTTTGTTGAATATAAAGAACAACAAATAGGATAATTTTGTAAAGCTTTGTTATTTTTCAGTCAATAGTCAATTGCTTTCTCAATTTTGGAGAATTACACCAAAGAAATATTTTATAAGTCTTATCAAATGACTATTAATTATACTTCTTTTTATACTTACAAAGCAACTTGATCAGCTCATTGTTTAGAGCACAATTGGGAAAATAGATTATTAATACCAGTAATTCTTCTGTTTGTTACAGCTTTGAATAGTTTTGCAATCTTGATTCTGGAGATTTAGCATATTCAACATATGAAAAATGTTTGCTATGCATAACTAACAAAGCCAATCCCTACCATTAAGAACAGTCAGCCAAATTAAACTTTTTAAATTAAAATGTTAATATACACTTAAGGAGTATAATGAAATGCAATCTTTAATAATGAATGGAATGCATAATTAAGATAAATTTCTAAAAGTGGCCAATAGTAAAATGATATAGATATGGCCTATTTTATTCATATTATAATATTATGAAATGAAGAATAATTCTATAGGTTATTCTCATTTTAATCACCACACTTTTGTCCATGTCCATGAGTCCTTTTTTCTTTTTGCTCGATCCCTGCACCCCCAGAGCTGTCGGCCTGCTTTCTGTCTATGAGTCTGCCTCTGTTTTGCATGTTAGTTCAGTTTGTTCATTAGATTCCACATGTGAGTGAAATCTATATGGTATTTGTCTTTCCCTGACTGGCCTATTTCACTTAGCATAATGTTCTCCAGGTCCATCCATGCTGTTGGAAAGGGTAAAATTTTCTTCTTTTTTATAGCCGAGTAGTATTCCATTGTGTACATGTACCATAGTTGTTTTATCCACTCATCTACTGATGGACACTTGGGCTGCTTCCATAACTTGATGACTGTAAATAATGATGCAGTGAATATAGGGGTGCTTATGTTCTTTCAAATTAGTGTTTTGGGTTTCTTCAGGTAAATTGTCAGAAGTGGAATTGCTGGGTCATAAGGCAATTTTTAATTTTTTGAGGTATCTCCATACTGCTTTCCACAGTGGCTGCACCAGTCTGCATTCCCACTAACAGTACAAAGCATTCCCCTTTCTCCACATCCTTGCCAGCCCTTGTTGTTTGTTGATTTATTGATGATAGCGATTCTGACCAGGGAGAGGGGGAGGACAATATAAGAGGGACAAATGGTAAAAATACAATGAAAATAAATTAAAAACATGAATGAATGTTGACAATGTGGAATAAAAAAATTAAACCAAGAGTATTTTTTAAAAGATTTAAAACTCAATAAATTAAAACAGCTTACTATTTAGGTATACATATATATGTGCTAAATTTATATATAAACATATATAATCAAAATATGTCTGTGGGTTTCCATGTAGTTAGCTAGAGATTTTTTAAATTGTAGGATAGTGGTAAACTGGTGTTTCTAAGGGGAAAGGGCAGGAAACTGGTAATTTTTAAAACTCTTACATGCTTGATGCTGTGTAAAAATTAGTAACAAGGAACATATATCAGCTATTATTCCATGTTAAGCACCCTTTAAAGTGCTTTGTACATATCATGTGATTAAGTTTGGTACTGTTGTTATTTCCATTGTAAAGATGAAATAACTGCCCTGGCTGGTGTGGCTCAGTGGATTGAGAGCCAGACTGTGAAGTAAAGGGTCACTGGTTTGATTCCCAGTCAGGGCACACTCCTGGGTTGCAGGCCAGATCCCCAGTGATGGACACATGAGACGCAAGCACACATTGATGTTTCCCTCTCTACCTCCCTCCCTTCCCCGCTCTCTAATAATAAAGAATTAAAATCTTAAAAGAAATAGAAATAAATAAGGCTCAAGGGGATTAGGTAATTTATTCAAAGGCATACATAAGAAATGGTGGAACCAGAATTCTAATGAAGCATAATTCTAATTCTCATAATCACCCTGTGAATAATTATCATTTCCATTTAAAAAACTGAGGCTAGTGGCTTGTCCAAGATTATTAAGTAGAACTGGCATTTGAGATTATTAGTCCTTTGTAACTCTGATAGAACTTGGTGCATCTAATATAGAAGACATATAAAGAACAAAAAAAAAATGGTAGTAATTTTTTGGCAAAAAAACCCCCAGAGAAATTCTGCAGGTAAACCTTGGTAAACAGTGAGAATTTAATGTTAAAGAACATTTATTTAAAAGCAACTTTATGACCTCAAATGATATAATTTAGGAAATAGTAAATGCATGAATTAAGAAGCTCATTCCTAGAAAAACAAATGCAGATTCTTGGAATTTCACATGTACAGAACTTACCTCTTTAATCTTATTTCCCTCGTCTTACACTTACTCTTCTCTTTTATACAACATAGAAAAAGTCTGGGGATGTTGCCCAAGTACTTGGAAATCGTTTGATTCCAGCTGCTACTTCATTCCTAGTGAACAGAATTTTTGGACTAAGAGTGAGCAGAACTGTGTTAAGATGGGGGCTCATTTGGTGGTGATCAACACAATAGCGGAACAGGTTTGTTTTCTTTATTTTTCATTTTCATTTTCATTTTCACTTTCATTTTCAATTTCAAAAAATATAATTAAATAATTTAATTAAAAACAAAATTTATCATTTTAACTGTTTTTAAGTGTACAGTTCAGAATTTATCAACTTAACTATTTTTAAGTGTACAATTCAGAAGTTAACTATATTCACATTGTCACAAAAAGATCTCTACAATATTTTCATCTTGCAAAACTGAAACTCTACACCTGTTGAACAACTACCCATCTCCCCTTCCATCCAGTCCCTGAGACCACCCTCTACTTTTTGTTATTTTAAGTATATATTATTGATTATGCATTTAAAGGTGTCCCAATTTTCTCCCTTTGCCTCCCTCTACCCAATACCCACCATTCCCTCTGCCAATCTTCCACCCTTAGTTCATGTCCATGGGTCATGCATATAAGTTCTTTGGCTACTACTTTGCCTATGCTATTCTTAACATTCCCCTGTATATTTTGTATGCACCATTTTGTACTTCTTAATCCCTGCACCTTTCCTCTATTCCTCCCCTTCAACTGAAAACCCTCTAAATGATCTCCATATCTATGATTCTGTTTCTGTTCTGCTTTTCTGCTTGTTTGCTCAGTTTTGAATTTGTACTATTTCAACACTCAGAGTTTTGATCTTCTTTTTCTTAAATAATTCTCTTTAACATTTCTTATAATAGTGGTTTGGTGATGATGAACTTAGCTTTACTGTTCTGGGAAGTACTTTATCTGCCCTTCAGTTCAATTTGCCAGCCCCTTCTTGCCTGCAAAATTTCTTTTGAGAGATCAGCTGACAGTTTTATGGGAACTCCTTTGTAGGTAACTCTCTGCTTTTTTCTTGTTGTTTGTAAGATTCTTTCTTTATCTTTAACCCTTGGCATTTTAATTATGATGTGTCTTGGAGTGGTCCTCTTTGGATCCAACTTGTCTGGGACTCTCTGTGCCTCCTGGACTTACATATCTATTTCCTCCTCCAAATTAGGGAAGTTTTCTTTCATTATTTTTTCAAATAAATTTCCAATTTCTTGCTCTTTCTCTTCTTCTTCTGGCACCTCTATGATGCAAATGTTGGATCTCTTGAAGTTGTCCCAGAGGCTGCTTATACTATCCTCATTTTTTTAAAATTATTTTTTCTTCTTGTTTTGATTGGTTATTTTTTGCTTCCTTATGTTCCAATTCATTGATTTGATACTCAGCCTCACTCTACTGTTGTTTCCCTGTAAAATTGTTCTTTATTTCAGTTAGTGAATTCTTCATTTCTGACTGAATCTTTTATATGCTGCTGAAGTCCTAAGTTCCTTGAGTATCCTTATAACCAGTGTTTTGAACTCTATATGTGATAGATTGCTTATCTCCTTTTTGTTTAACTCTTTTTCTGGAGTTTTGAAATGATTTTTCATTTGTACCTTGTTTCTTTGTCTCCTCATTTTGGCAGCTTCCTTGTGTTTGTTTCTATGTATTAGGTAGAGCTGCTTTGACTCTGTGTCTTGGTAGTGTGGCCTAATGTAGTAGGTGTCCAGTAGGGTCCAGTGGCACAGTCTCCCGTATCACCCAAGCTGGGTACTCAAGGTGTACCACCTTGTGTGGGCTGAGTACATCCTCCTCTTAGAGTTGAGCTCTGGTTGCTGTTGGTAGATCAAAGGGAGGGATTTACCTAGGCCAGTCAGCTGCAAGGATTGGCTATGACCACTGACCACCAACCTCTGTCCTCTGTGGA
Source organism: Desmodus rotundus (assembly GCF_022682495.2). Taxonomy (NCBI): domain Eukaryota; kingdom Metazoa; phylum Chordata; class Mammalia; order Chiroptera; family Phyllostomidae; genus Desmodus; species Desmodus rotundus. The sequence continues at coordinate 179,853,423 of NC_071389.1, forward strand.
GGATCGGCTGTATAGAGGCAGAGTGGTGATGCTCTGGCATGGCCTATAGCTGTCCAATGGGTGTACTGGCCCTGGGGTTTCCTGGGTGGTATAGGCTGAGGTCAGTCCACATCTGTGTTTTGCCCAGGGCTGTCCTTCCTGAGCTATAAAGCAATCTGAGATGGCTGCTACTGGTGCTGGACTTGGAGCTCACCAAGGCCAGCTATTGATTGTTTTTTAGAATTTAGGAAGTCGTGAAGCAGCCATTTACATGGAAAAGCAACATGGGCGGGCCCGTAAGCTGTGTAGGACAGAGTCTCTGGGGATCTACAAGGTGGATCAAACAGCGTAAATCAGGTTGACTGAGTCTCAAATATGGTACCAGCCTGTTGGCTCTGTGGCTCTGCAGGCGGAGAGCTCCAGAAAAGTGACAATATCCTCTGCTTGCCCTAATGCCAGACACTTCTGCCTTTCCTGGTGTGCCACTGGTGCCCTTCAAGCTTCCACTCTGGCACTGGAGCTCAGAGGGAGTGAGTCTGAGGGTAGGTGAATCTCTGTGTGGGTTCTTTAAGAGGAACTGCTTATGGCTCCAGCAGTTTCTTCCACTTACTCAATCCCCACTGGTTTTTGGAGCCAGAAATTGTGAGGACATACCTTCCTGGCACTGGAAACTTGGGCTGGAGGGCTTGGTGTGGGGCTGGGCTTACTCACTCCTGAGATATCCCTCCTGAATTTTTATTTACCACACGTGGATGAGAGACCAGCCTGTTCTGTGTCTGTGCCCTTGTAACAGTCTCGATGGATGTGGTTTCTTTAATTCAGTAGTTGTCAGACTTCCATCCAACTGAATTTCATGGTTGTTAGACTTCCATTCAGCTCGATTTCTGACATCCCTGAGCGATGATTGTTCTATATTTTAATTGTAATTTTGATATGTATTATAAGGAGGTGAGCCATGCCTGCCTTCATTGCCTTCTTCACAATTTTTTCTTTCAATAAGCTTTTTATTTCCTTCTCCCCCTGTTTTTAAACTCCAATAATTCACAAATTGGTTCTTTTGGTTATATTATATAGATTATATAGACTTTCTTCAGTCCTTTCTTTTTTTTTTTTTTTGCACCTATGTTTGGGAAATCTCAATTGATTCATCTTTGGGCTCACTTATTCTTTTATCTTCTTGGTCAAGTCTGATTTTGAAAATTTCTATTGAATCCTTCAGTTCTGTCACTGGATTCTTTGGTTCTGAAGTTTATGTTTGTTTTTTATGTTCCCATATCTTTATTGAATCATTTTCCTCCTGTATTGTTTTTGGTGTTATTGTATTGTTTATATGTGTTCTCTTGTAGCTCTCTGAGCATTTCTGGATCTCCATTTCTTTCGAACCAGTTACTGGACGTTTGTTGTATTCCTTTGATGGAGTCATTCCCCACCCTCACCCCCGCCTCCCCAATCCTTTGTGATCCCTGTAATTTGCATAGGTGTCTATGCATTTGAAGAAACAGTCATATCTTCCAGACTTTATGAACTGACTTCAATAAAGAAAGACTTTCACCTGTGGATGGGGGCATACTGGGATACGCTGTGACCCCAGGTCTAGTGGGGCAGGACACCAAGTGTGGGGGTGGTGGTGGCTGGAGCTGATAATGTGCACACACTTGGCTGTGGGGGTCAGCTGCAGTTGCCTGTGTAGTGGCAGAGGCCAGATGCGCACACACGTAGTGGTGGGTGCCAGGACAGACAGTCACCCCTGTACTCCCAGATAGGCAAGACAGAAACCAGTCCTTCTGTCATCCTTGGAAAAAAAAGCAGAACCTTGGACACATTTTTCACTCTTTTCTTTTTCTCCTAAGGGAGAGTTGTGAGTTGTAAGTTTTCTCCCAGTTGCTTTGTGCTGCACCCATTAACTGGGAAAACTCTGCTGGATAAATGCAACAACCTTCCATTTTGCTTTGATGCAGCTCTTCTGAGGTTTGCACTTGCCTTGTGTGCTGCAACCTCTTAATTGGTTTCTTGAGTATCCGTAAAAGCAATTAGGTGTGTACACTGTTGTTACGTCAGGAAAATGAAGGCCTGGGCCTTTCCAGTCTACCATCTTGCTTATGTCAGCAAAACAGATAGTTTTTTTTTTCTCCAAGAGAAAAAAAATATTTATTTATTTTACACAGTAAAAGATGAGATTGATATCAATCTTTCTATATTTTCTACATCCACACTGAGAAATAAAATCCATGTGGACTTTCCATTTTCTTTGGATTGAATGAATGGAATATGTGTAGTGAAACCTGATTCCACAGAATTCTCTGTATTGGAAAACAAGAATTCTCTGTATTCCAAACAAGAATTCTCTCGTTTGGAAAAAGTCTACACTTTTACAAGCAAGTAATTAATGATCTCTGTTTCAAAATTTTCTTTTCTCTTATACTCAGATTCCTGAAGAAATGTTGACATTTAACCATAAAATCAACAACCAATCTGTATTGTTTGGTGAAATGAAAGCCAAATATTTTTAAGGGCAAACGAGCTCTAAAATGGAAAACAACAAATTAGCATGTCTGATTTACAAACCGAAACATGTTAAGTGAAATATTTCAAGTAGCAAAGTTTACATCGCTAAATTTTCCAAGAAAACTTTGTGAAAATTCTTTATAAAGCTCACCTTAATACTCAGAATTTCACTTGTTTTTTATCTACCAGACATGCAGTTCCCAAATGATAAAATAAAAAATTTAAATTTAGTAAGACTCGATCCAACCTTTTACTTTAAATATACAGGTATGTTCATTACAAAGTATTGCCTAGTAAATATAAACATCTCAAAAACAGTTATCTATATTTGAAGAGTGTCTGTTTTGACAGTGTTAATTTGTATTTTCATAAAACAAAAGTAAAAAAATAATAAAGCCCACAGAGAATATTGCAAGTAGCACCTGCAACATTTAATAAATATTGGCCAATTTTTTTAGTATCTTTCAGGATCTCTTATGCAGCATTCTGTTTTCTCTAGAGTTCTCTGTAGCATATTTTTGTACACAAAATGAAGGAATAGTTCTTCATTTGACTTCAGTTTGTACTGCAAAATTCAGAGCCCTAAAAAGAAAACTTAGGAATTGCATTTAAATTGTTTTTCTTTCTGTTATTTTCTCTTTTCTCCTTCCCCAGCCTCTAAAATAGATATCACTCATCTAAATTACTAATATACTATTTAGAAATTCCAGGGACACATACACTATATTTCTAAAAGTATTGAATTTATTTGAAAGCATCACATCAAGTTTGAATCTCAGTAAACAAAGCCATGTTTTCTTTTCTTTTTAAAAATTATTTTATTGTTGTTCAAGTACAGTTGTCTGCATTTACCCCCCTCCACCACTCCTCCCCACCCCAGTCATCCCCACCTCCCGCCCCTGCTTCCAACCCCCTTGGTTTTGCCCGTGTGTCCTTTATAGTTGTTCCTGAAAACCATTCCCCCCTTCCCCCCCCATTATCCCCTCCCACCTCCTCGCTGGTTACTGTCAGATTGTTCTTAATTTCAATAATTATGTTTTCATTAGATGTTGATTTTGACAAAGAGCCCAGTCTTACAAACAAAGCCAAAGAGGGGTATGATCGAGGGTGGAAGGTGGGGATGACTGGGGTAGGGGAAGTGATGAGGGGGTAAATGCAGACAACTGTACTTGAACAACAATTTTAAAAATTAAAAAAAACATTAATATATAAAGTAATTTAAAGTGTAATCTGTTTTCTTTTAATAATAAAGTACTATGGCATTGAAGTACAATTCAAATACTGGGTAAGTGGTTTATACCATGATGGTTTATTGTCTTTTTAATTGTCTTTAGAATTAGAATTTTAAGAAATTGCACCTTCTGTTTGAAACTTGTGCTATTTACTGAAATAGAGGCATAAAAAGATTTTCTCTGTTTAGGTTAATGTATTCACACAATGTGTACCAAAGGTGAAACAAAAGGGTCAAACACCTGAGAGACAGTGGCATTTGAGGTTACAAGTTGTTTGAAATGAAGGAAATCACTTTATTCCATCATAGTTGTTAAGTTAAGCAAGAAACTCATCAACCAAATGTATATTATGGTTTGTGTGTGTATGTGGAGGGTCATTCTGGTCTGATAACTGAAATGTGCAAGGAAATAAAAAATTTATAAGCCTGGAGAATCTGTGGCTCAGTGCTTAAAAGTTTCATCTGCAAAAAATTGAGAATGTTAATTATCACAGGAAATTACAATATCTGACATGTTATAAACATCACCTGTAACCACTTTTTAATCACAAAAACATCACATCAAAAAGGTATATATTCTTATTTACTCAAATTAGACAATTTGGGAACAAGAGACAGATTTTTTTCTCTCTCACCTTTTAAAATTCTTTAATGTCAAGCTACAGATATACTTAACCTGGAATGGTAATACCAAAAGGAGGAAAAGGTGTTCATTTTTTAAACTATTGGAATATGTTTAAAAATGCCTAGGCAGATAATACTATTCTATGACGAGCAGGGTACCTTTAAAAACAGAAATTCATGTCAGGAAGTTTTATGTAACATAACACCCTTGGCCGAGGAGCAGCTTCCCTCCCCCAGAATGTTTGCTTTATGTCAAAGAATCTCAGGATAGTACACAGGAAATGCTTACGCCTGATTCAATTTGAAATTAATTGCACCTTATGTCAATAGGGAAACAACCTAGCAGATTAAAAAGGTAATATAGAGGCCCAAATGGAAAAATAAGGCGAATAATTTTTAAAGAAATAATTGCTACAACTATAATCTAATAAGTATATTTTTATGTTTAATTTTTAAAACTAATTTATACTTCCTAGAGAGTTACTACGTAGGAGAATAGAGGAACGAATTTGAATTTTGCTAACTCAAAATGCAATTTCACTGATAAACGGTAAGATGGAGTACATTGGAACTTCTAAAATTTTAAAAAATGACTGAAAACACAAAAACTGACATAGATTTAAAAATAATTCTGTATCTTGGTGAAGAAAAAAATAAACTCTGTTTGAGAGAGAAATTCATGGGTTATAACTCCGTCCTTCCTGTACTGATGTTGGTGTTTTGGGCCTGTTCTCTTGTCCGATGAGCCATCATGCCACCGTTCTCACACCTTGCCTTTTATTTTCTTTTTAGAGCTATAAAGAACCCTTATTCTATTCAATCTGGACGTTTCAGTCTATGCTTCTTTTTCTTTATGCAGAATTTCATTGTTCAGCAGCTGAATAAATCGTTGTCTTACTTTCTGGGCCTCTCGGATCCACAAGGGAATGGCAACTGGCAGTGGATCGATCAGACGCCTTACACAGAAAGTGTCAGGTGAGCACAGACTCACATTAGTCAGCACGGGGCTTCGTTTGCCTAACAATGCAGGGAAATTTTGTTGGCTAATACTGATACTGGATAATGACAGATTCTAACAATTATTAAGCTCTTACTAAGTACATGCATTGTCAAACTTACACCTCATGAAAACGTTTTTAGAACTCATTTTACTGATGAAAAATGGAATGACTTCCCTGAGGTCAAAAACTGGTAAGATGAAAAACAGGGCCTCAACTCCATGCCTAACTCCAAAGAGGGTGCTCAGATTACATTTGCCGCCGCTAAGCATATGTAGACACTTCAAGTACATTTTACTTCAATTAATAAGATTTAATATACCTGTGTCAGAAATGTGTTCAATTCTAGTAGGAGAATTATAAAACAATACTATTTATTTGTGACTTTGACAAAAATCCAGAATGTATACGTTATCTCATATAATTCTCACATAATCTTATAAACTCTTTGGAGATCTCATTATGATTCCTATTTTTATAGATGAAGAACCAAGTACCTGAATAGAATAAATTATATACTTAAGATCAAAATGAGCCAGCAGCTAAACCAGGTCTCTTAATTCCAAAAACAAAGTTCCGCCCCACAACCCCCTCACCCCTGCCACAGACTGTATTCCTCCCAGGCAGGGTAACTTCTTATGTGCTGACTCAAGCCGTATGAGAATATGGTAGTTTAGGAAGGTAATAAGAGTATACAGATGAAGGAGGTAGCTCTTTATTATATGCTGTGAAGAAAGCAATTGTTAGCAACCCTGATCGGGATAAGGGCTCTTTATAGAGGAAGAAGTGAAGATCAGATTTTAAGGAAAAAGTCCAATATTACTCTAGTGCATAAAAATTTTTGCCAGAAGAGTGTTAGAGGAACAATTATAAAAGTTTGTGCTTACACTTGGGGTTTTTGAGGAGGGCAGAATGAGAAGAGGAGAGCAATCATTGGAGTGTCCTTTCATCCTGCACCCCATGCTATTCACCCCGCAACCCTATATACTTTCTCACAATCACTATGCGTTCATCGAAGTGTTTTTATCCTTTGTTTTTCTTTAGATTATGGCACCAGGATGAGCCCAATTTTTCTGCAGAGGAATGTGCTTCATTAGTTTTCTGGAATCATAGAGGATGGGGCTGGAATGATGTTTTCTGCGATTCTAAAAGAAATTCAATATGTGAGATGAAGAAGATTTATTTCTGAGTGGAACGTTATTCATGGTCACATTTAAAATGGAGATCTATCATAAAATGATCATTTCCTCTTGTAATTTATATATAATTCTTATCATAGAGTTTCATGGAGGTATCCAGATGCCTTACTCCCTTCAATCATCCTTATAGTTCCTCTTTCCTACTAATGATAGATTGAGCTTTTCTTTCTTTGTTTTTTTCTTTAATTCATTATGCATTCTTTATTTTCTTCATACTTCTTTTTACAAACATTCCTTGTGCCAGAGATGGTATTATTTTGTCTTCAGAAGACTTATGAGGAGGTAGCTATTGAAAATTAAGACCGTCCTTCCACAAAATGCCATTGAAAAATTCATTTGGTCAAACTGGGACCGCAGTCACCTGGAGGCCTGGCAAGAGCAGAAGGGTCTGCTTTCTAGATGTCTCGTTCATATGGCTGACAACCTGGTACTGGCTATTGTTAGAAGGGCTCAGACCCTCACCATAGGGAACTCCCCATAGGTTTTCTTGAGTGTTCTCACAATACGGTGGCTGCAGTAATGTCTTTTATAATCTAGCCTCAGAAATCACACACTTGAACTTCTGGTGCATCCCATTGGTCACACAGACCAAACCTGATATATTAAGAAAGCGGATTACCCAAAGGCATGAATAGCAGAAGATAAAAATCACTGAGGGCCATCTTACAGGCTGGCTACCATAACAGGATTTCTTTAAAAAGATACAAAACATGTGTACCAAGAAGGAAAATAATTAAAAATTCTTCTACACTAAAATTATCAACTTTGTTCATCAAAACACTATACAAATGTAAAAATTAGAATTGAAAGGAGATATTTCAAATACTTATAAGTAACACAGTATCAATACCAAAGCCTACCAACTGGTCACAAATGAATTAGAAAGACTAAAAAAATGGGCAAAATATTGGAAAAGCATTTCACAGAAGAGGAAATACCTAGTCCAATAAACATTTTATATCGATGTTCAGCCTCACTCATAATTTGAGAACTGCAAGTAACGTGGGGCAGTAATGTGGGGCAAAAGTAAGTTTGTACTTGTTTATGTGGAAAACAGTACAAGAATTAATAAATAATAATACAAGAATAAACTCTGTTTTGCACACTCACAACTGTAAACCTATTTTTGCCCATTTTCATGGCAAAAGATGGAACTGGAGAGCATTATGCTAAGTGAAATAAGCCAGGTGATGAAAGACAAATACCATATGATCTCACCTATAAGTGGAACCTAATCAACAAAACATACAAACAAGCAAAATAGAACCAGAGGGGAATAAAGAACTAACAGTGACTAGAGGGGAGGGGAGAGGGTAATAACAGGGGAAAGAAAGGGAAGGGGCAAGCAAAAAATAGAGGACGTAAGGGCACGGACAATGGGGGGGATTGACTGTGGGAGTGGGGAAAATGGAGTATGGGTGAGCAATGGGGGAAAAGGTGGGATAACTGTAACTGAATAACAATTTAAAAAACAGTAGTACCAAGTGTTGGAGGGGATATAGATAAATGGGGCCTCTTTTTTTAAAAACATTTTTTTAATTTTAAAAATTTATTAATTTTTCTTTTTAAACTATATTTTTATTGCTGATACTATTATAGATGCCCCCATTCCTGTGCCCCCGTTGCCCACACCTTGCCTCTGCCCCACCTCCCTCTGGCCATCACCACACCATTTTCTGTGTCTATGGGTTATGCACATACATTCTTTGGCTAGTCCATACAATATTGTATCAGTTTCAGATGTACTGCATTGTGATGAGACATTTACATACCTTACAATAAATCACCTCAGTAGGTGTAGTACCCATCTGGCACCACCCATACTTATTACAATTTTATTGACTGTATTTCCTCTGCTGTACTTTATATACTGATGACTATTTTGTAACTGGAAATTTGTACTTCTTAATCTCTTTTACCTTTTTCGCCTATCCCCCTCACCTATACCAGAGGAACGGAGAGGGTGTGGAGGGATAGAAAATGTAAAGGGGTTCAAATATGTGGTGATGGAAGATGCTTTGACCTTGGGTGGTGGGCACACAGTGCAATATACAGATCGTGTATCACAGAAATGTACACTTGAAACCCATAAAATTTTATTAACCAATGTCCCTCCAATAAACTTAATAAAAATTATATAGAAATAGCATTAAAGATAAATAATTGTTCATATTTTGAAGACATATAAACTGTTATTTTATGTTATATGCAAGGGGGGACCCCCCAAAACCCAGAATTTATTTACAAAAAATTGTGTATTTATTCTTACATGTTAAAACTTCAGTCACCTTCAAAGTACTCTCCAGTTGATGCAATACATCTATCTAGACGTGTTTTCCACAGCTCAAAACAGTTTTTGAACTCATCAGTTTTGATGCCTTTTAGTGCTTCTGTCATTTTTTTTCACCTCTTCCACATTGGCAAAACATTTGCTCTTGATAACTTTTTTCATTCATGGGGGGGGGGGAAGGTCGCTTGGGGTGAGATCGGGTGAGAGGGAGTGTGGGACATGGGGGTTCACGCCATTTTTGGCCAAAAACCTGCTGAACATTCAGCACAGTGTGGGCAGGTGTGCTTGTAAATCACACATCATGAAATGGGCAAATGGGTTGAAAGAGTTTAAAAAAAAAATTCACTGAAGCTGAGTGCAGCCTCTCACAACACCACCAGCTGGTACACTGATACAGATGAGTCCCTAGAACACTCACCTAGCAGGGAAGCCTGTATTATAAGGAGCCCACTCTCCAGAAGATAATTATGGGTTTTGGGGGTTCCCCCTTGTACATGCTTGTCATTTGCATGAACTAACAGAGTAATCAAATAGAGCAACTTCATGTGAAACACTAAGCAAACAATTTTTAACACATTTGGAGAAGTCCTCAACATTCTTTTCTTTTTGAATGTGCATTTGCTTGCCTTTTTCTCCATATAAAGGAAAAGACTTTTAAATATCTGGGAACTTTAGCCCTTTACAATACTACTTTAGAAGTGAATTTTACATTTGAAGTTTTCTAGTCTTTCAGAATGACTAATGTTTAACTTCTCTGAATAAATCCAGGTTTCTTGGATAGTATCTTCATTGAAACAGACATGAGATTTCTAGTATGTTTCACTATGGGAGCACACACGCAGGGTTTCTAAAGGAGTAACCTCAAAACGGAAGCAAGAACTTATTTTCTTCAGTTTCAGAAAGGAGAGTAGAAGTAAAACCAAGAATGGAAGGTTAGGAATTGATGTGGATTTCAAGAGTGATGTTCTGTAAAGTAAGTAAACAAGTGAGAGAATTGTGAACTTAGATGATTTTAGCAATAACATAGAGAATAGAGCATAATAATAGGTAGAAAAAAATAAAATTGGAAAAATAACTCAGGCATGAGCAATTGAAAGGATAAGAAAAACACATACCATGGTTCAAGAAGGTAATGTAGGAAAATCCTAAACTCACGTCCTCCCACGGACATACTGAACCTACACCTACATACAGAACAATTTGCTCTAAAAGAAGCCCCCAAACTAGCTAAGCAACTCCTACACATCAGGTGAATGAGGAAAACCTCCTATCAGCATAGGAAGGAGAGGGTAGGACACAATCTTGCCACAAACCCCACCCCGGTATGGTGACCCACAATCGAAAGGATCCAAGCTTATTCCTGAGGAGTGAAGGGCTTGAGCCCCACACCTGGCACCACAATTTATAAGTCCTGCACCTGAGAGATACCTTTGAAAGCCAACAAGGCTTGCATCCATGAGGCCCCCAAGTCTAGAGAGAACCAAAATAAATGGTTCTCAATGGGCCCGAGCAGGCTCACAATGGCTAGTCCCTGAGGCACAGCACAGAGGCAGCAGACTAGCAATCACCCGGTCTTCCTGTGAAAGAGGCCTAGTTAAAAGCTTCAGCCTGAGGGGCTGATAGGGTCCTGTCCTATCTAATTTAACATACATAGAGGGACTGCCTGAAATATTCTTCAAAGACCACAGAAGTTTTCAGGCACCGCATCTCTGTTCTCCCTTTGCCTTACTTCGAGTCATCATTATATCCTAGAAAGGATCTCATGCACATGTTTGGCACCCCAGGTTTTGTGGCTGCTGCCCATGGAACTCCCCTTGATCACTTGGCTCATATATTTCTATGATTTTTCCCCTATATTCAGTTAATGTGGTATATCACATTTATTGATTTGCATATGTTGAACTATCCTTGCATCCCAGGGATGAATCCTGCTTGATTATGGTGTGTGACATTTGTAATGTGCTTTTGATTTGGGTTTGCTAGTATTCTGTTGAGAATTTTTGCATCTATGTTCATCAGGAATATTGGCCTGCAATTTTCTTTTCTTTTAGTTTCCTTGTGTGACTTTGGTATCAGGGTTATTCTGGCCTCATAAAATGAGTTTGTTTTTTCCTCTTCAATTTTTTTAATGAAGAGTTTGAGTAATAATATTAATTCTTCTTAAATATGTAGTAGGATTTACCTGTGAAGCCATTTGGTTCTGGGTTTTCACTTGTTGAAGGACTTTTGATTACTGATTCAATCTTCTTGTTCATAATAATTGAAACTGGAAAAGACACCAGCGTTCAGGCTGCCTGTCACTACCAAACCCAATAAGCAGAGATAGAGATTGAATCTTTATGGGCGCTTTATTCAGATGGCCGGTGATCTGAGAAGATGGTGGTTCATACCCTAATGGACCATCTTACATTTTCTTTCCAAGCCAGCCTTTTTTATAACAGAGAAAATAATGTGGTGAGGGGTTTTGAAATTCAGAGAAAATTCGATTTTTAAAAACTGCAGTATTCTCACCCTAGGCAGTTAGCTATTCCCAGGGGCTGGTGGTCTGGTTTGTCTCTCCCTGGAACACAAAGGCCCGGATGCCTCCACTTGTCCCCAGGAGGTAATCTTCAGCAGTGCCCCAGGAGGTTGGCTGTTTTCCCAGGAGCCAGGATGGGCCTTATCTGTAGTTTCTTAAACAAAAGCTTTAACATATGCATTACTTATTAGGCTTATAATTACTTACCTTAAACTAAAATTTTCCAACTCTTAAGTCCCCTATCATAATGTCTGTTCAGATTTTTTATTGCTTCATGATTCAGTCTTGGTAATTTATGTGTTTTAGGAATTAACACTTTTTTCTAAGTTATCTAACGTTTGGTACAATTGTTCTGAATAGTCTCTTATGATTCTTTGTATTCCTATAGTATCAGTTTATTTTAGAAATAAATATATTTAATTTAATTATCTTTTAAATTTTTGGTAGGTCTAGCTATATGTCAATTTGGTTTATCTTTTCCAAAAACCAACTCTTAGTTTCATTGATTTTTTCTTTTTTTTTTAGTCTCCATTTTACATAATTCTTCTCTAGTCTTTATTATTTCCTTTCTTCTGTTAACTTTGGTTTTAGTTTGTTCTTCTTTTCTAGTTCCTTAGGAAGATTAGGTTATTTATTTGAGATTTCTTTTTTCTTAACGTAGGCATTTATTGTTATAAACTATCTCTTAGAACTGTATCTCAAGAGTTTGGGTATGTTGTTGTTTTTTTGTTTGTTTGTCTCAAGGTACTGTTGGTTTTATTTCTGATTTCTTCTGTGACTCATTGGTTGTTTAAAAATGTGTTGGTTAGTTTTCACATATTAATGAATTTTCTTGCTTTCTCTTGTTACTGATTTCCAGTTTCATCTCAATGTGCTCAGAAAAAATACTGTATATGATTCAGTCTTCTTAAATTTGTTTAGACCTGTTTTATGATCTAACATATAATCTATCCTGGAGGATGCCTGAGTGTGTATTCTGCTGCTGTTGGGTGGTATGTTCTGTATGTATCTTTAAATCAATTTCATAAAATGTAAGGTCCATTATTTTCTTATTGAATTTTTGTCTCATGATTTATCCATTGTTGTAAGTGGGGTATTAAAATTCCCTACAATTATTGAATTAATGTTTTTTTGTCCTCAGATCTGTTAATAATGGTGAAATATGTATATATAGCACATACATTCAAAATTGGTATGTTTCTTTATCACTTGGCCCTTTGTCATGTATAACGACCTTCTTTGTCCCTTGTTACAGTTTTGGACTTGTCTATTTTGCCTGCTTTTCAGTATAGCTGCTCCTACTCTCTTTTGGTTTCTATTGTTATAGAATGTTTTTTCTTATCCCTTCACTTTCAGCCTATAAATGTCCCTAAGCCACTCCATCCCTTTGAATTAGAGAATTTGACCGTTTCTATTTAGAGTAATTATTGATAAGTAATGATTTGTTATCAGCATTTTGTGAATTGTTTACTGATTGTTTTGTAGTTTATTTTCTTTCCTTTCCTCCTCTCTTGCTGTCTTTTTTGTGAGTTTACAATGTTTTGTAGGGGTATGCTTTCTTTTCTTTATCATTTGTGTTTGTGATTACCATATGGCTTTCATAATAAATCTTATACTTAAAACAACTATTGTAAGTTGGTAACTTCAATTGCATAGAAAGTTCTACACATTTACTTGCCTCCCAACAACTTCTTTTTGATGTTTCAAGTTACATTATTTTATATTGTCTATCCATTAAGAAAATGTTGCAATAATAGCTATTTTTAACACTTTGCCTTTTAACCTGTATGTTAGAGTTCGAAGTGGCTTACACACCATCCTTGCAGTATTAGAGTGTTTTGGATTTGAGTATATATTTACCTTTACCAGCGAATTTTAGAGTTTCATATGTTTCACGTTACTAACTAGCATCCTTTTGTTTCAGTTAGAAGGACTTTTAAATTTTTTAAGAAGATTTTATTTATTTTTCGAGAGAGGGAAAGGGAGGGACAAAGAGAGGGAGAGAAACATCGACGTGCAAGAGACGCATTGATCAGTTGCCTCCCACACGCCCCCCAGCTGGGGACCTGGGCTGCAACCCAGTCGTGTGCCCAGTTGTGTGCCCAGACTAGGAACCAAACCATTGCCATTTTGGTTCACAGGCCAGGCCAGCACTCAGTCCACTGAATCACACCAGCCAAGGCAGAAGAATTTTTAAAAAATTGTTTCTTGTAAGGAGGGTCTAGTGGTGATAAATTCCCTCAGCTTTTATTTGCCTGGAAAGTATTTCTTCTTCATCTGCTGGGTAAAGCATTCTTGGCTAATAGTTATTTTCTTTGAGCACTGTGAATATATTAGCCCACTCTTTTCTGGTCTGTAAAGTTGAAGCTAAAAAAATCTACTGATGCCCTTATCAGGATTCCCTAGTATGTGATGTCTTTTTGTTTTTCTCTTGTTGCTTTCAAAACTTCTCTCTGCCCTTGATTTTTGAGAGCTTAATTATAATGTGCCTCAGTGACTATCTCTTTAGATTGAATCTGTTTGGGGATATCTGAGCTTTTTTTACCTAGGCGTCCATACCTTTCCCCAGATTTGGAAATTTTTCAGTCATTTTTCTTTGGTATGTTTTAATTGGGATGTGACTATTTATTTATTTACTTTTCAGTAATTATTTCTTTAAATATGTTTTTTATACTTTTCTTCTCTTTTCCTCCTGGGACTCCCATCATGGAAATATTGCTTCTCTTAATGGTGTCCATAATTCACATAGGCTTTCATCACTTTTTTATTCTAAATTCTTTTTCTCCTCTGACTGAATAATATTAAGAGAACTGTCGTCAGATAATTTCTCCTGCCTGATTGAGCCTGATGTTGAAACTTTCTATTGCATTGTTTATTTCACTCTTTCTATTTTTTAGTAGCATTTCTCAGTAAGAAAGGCTGTAAACTTCTATCGCAGTGAGGTTTGCTGGGGTTTTCCCACTCTCCTGTTCCCCAAGGGGTAACATACCTCTGAGGAGATTCCTTCTGGTGCTGAGCTTTTCTGAACTGGGAGATGAGATGATGCCGTTAAAATGTTTTCTATGCTTTTCTCTGCAGCTCATCCAATGCCCAACGGGGTTTCTGCTGCTTTTCCATTATAGTCTAGAGCTTCCCCAGTTATTTTTGTTGGTTTGCAGTTGTTTATTGTTTTCATTGTTTTGTGGGAAGACTGTGTTGGGACCTCCTAGCCCTCCATTTTGCTCATATTACCACCCCAATTTCTATCCTGGAGTCATCTATATATGTGCATCAATGGTATCAACCCTTACTTAACACACTGTGTCCCAATTCTGCACTTAACAGAGTTTAAATGTTCATGGTTCAAAAGAAGTATACGGGGTAATTAACATCTTCCATAGTTATAATCTCTGCATTAGTATCTTTAATTTTAATGTGAAAGTTTCCCAGACTATAAGAGAAAAACATGTTCAAAAGATAATATGGAAAAGAATATAATACTAAAATATATTATTTCTGCACTTTACACTATTAAGCAAATATCTAAGATTTAAATTTTGAGAGGCATGAAGGCTTTCTCACCTCTCTGCTTTGTTATTTCTGTGATATTTAAAATATATCTATTGTCTAATATGATGCAAATAACAAGATAATAAGAATGTGGGTGAGAAACCCAAGCTGCCTACTTATGTGAATTAAGGTGTTAAACTGAATCGGGAACATGTTAATTTAGAAGACTTAAAATTTTTAAATGTTAAAAAATAACCTCAGACTTCATTGCAGCCCCTGTCGCCCAAAAAGCATCACTACTAACATCAACTCCATTTTACTTTTTCAAGGTCAAGCGTTAAAGAGAAATAGGTGTGAGGATAGAGATTTCATTAATCATGGGAAATGTATAGAAATTGGATTGAGTTTAGTTTCCACAAATCAGAAGAGAATAAATGAAAGGGGTAAAAAAATAAAGCGAGGAACCAAGAGAGATAAGTTCATGTATTTGCCAAAGATAGTTTTCATTGTAAGGCATCTAAGGTATTTCAAAGCATTAAAGCTTTCTTCTCTTTACTTAATTCCTTATATATTTTTGTAGTTACTAGTAGTCAGATAACTTCGGACACTTCTAAAAGACCTATAAGGTTTTTTTAAGGAATAATAAAATACACAGAAGTAGACAGCCAGTGAGTCAACATATTTTTATTGGATAATTACTGTTTTCTTGGTAGAGGGAAACAGTGAGGCCCCTAACAGCTCCTGCTCTAAACTATAGCTCTTATGTTTTAATGGGATGAACATTAAAAATATGTAAAACTCTAAGTTAAAAAATAAACAAATACAAGGAAGCTCTGAGGTAGCAAAGTTTTTTTTGTTGTTGAGGTTAGGCACAGAGAGAAGTGAGTAGACTTAGGAGGATTAGAGAGTTGGCACTGGATCGTCAGAATCACGATGGCATTAAGACTGTGGAAGAAAAGGGGCCACATACTAAACCTGACAAGTTCAGGGGAGGCCTGCCTGGTAGTCTTACAAACTCAGAGACTGAAAGTAACCACAAAGGATGGTCTAAAATTAAAACACTAGCTAAAAGCAGTTCATGGTGGGTAGTCATGACCTAGGACGGTATCTTTTCCTCGCAAAGGCCAATCTTTACCTTAGATGAGACTGTCTGTTGTCTTTTTGCATCTAAGATAACATACTTTTGGAAAGTCAAGATAATTTCCTTTTTCTGGATCCCTCAGGGCGCAACCCCCCACCGGAGTAGAGACTACCTGAGTCCCTCATTATTATCTTGTTCCCCGAATCCCATCTCTACATGCTGCAAATGTTTATTGTTAACTATGGTATACCCACCAATGTAAAAGCAGTATGTATCTCTCCATTTTATTTTTTTAAAAGATTTTGTTTATTTATTTTAAAGAGGGGAAGAAAGGGAGAAAGAGAGGGAGAGAAACATCAATGTGCGGTTGCCTCTTGCGTGCCCCACTCCGGCGCCTGGTCCAAAACCCAGGGATGTGCCCTGCCTGGGAATCAAACTGGCGACCATTTGATTTGCAGGGTGGCACTCAATCCACTGAGCCACACGAGCCAGGGCTCCATGTTACTTTTTATCCAATCCCAGAAATCTCCCTGCTTCAATCTCTCCCACCTCCCTAATCTATCACCAATAGATTTCATGTAACCCCCTTATGTCTCTTCTTTTGATTGTAATGGGTAAAATAAGGTGTTAAACGGCCATTCTCCAGAGCATGTCTCAATCCATTGAGATTTTGCTTCTCAGCAATTGTCAGTTTGGCTCAAATAAACTCACAAAAAGTCTCTACAGGTTTGAATGTTTCTTACACTGACAAGACATAAAAGAAAATAAATGTGGGAAAAACAGGAATAAAATAATCTGTGAGAGGGTTGTGTTCTGGTCATTTGTGAAAACATGAAGCTCTCTAGACAGAAAGATGTAATAAATTGTAGGGGAACTAATCCCCCTTCCTCTTTTCCAGTGAATCATCAAAATTCTTCATAATGGAAAATTGACAGGGGGTTTTTATGACCTGCTTGTGAAATGCAATCCTACTGAAAGATACCACTTTTCCATGAGTAATCAGGCTTCTGGTTCTAATGGTCAAATTCCTGTTCAGTTTGACCTCCATTCTCAGTGCCAAATGAGTAGGTCCTGCTGTTTGTAACCTCACCTGAAGGTTACAAATAGGCACTTCAAACTTTACATGTTAAAATAAGGCCCTAGATTTTACCAAAAAACAAACCAAAACAAAACAAAAACCAAAAAACTGTCTCTTCTAATGTTCCCTATTTCAGTAAATAACTTTAACATATACCAAACTATAATTCTAAGAATCATTCTCAACAATTTTCCTTTCTTTACCCTCTGTTTTGTGCTGGTCTCAGTCCATCAATAGTGATGCTATTGGGAAAAAATAAAAGTCCCTGAGGGCACTCATCTGGGCCTGCAGTGAGTTCCCACAGACATCTTCACTTTTAAAACCAATGTTATGGCTGGACCTGCCCTTGTGGTTCTTATTATGATTATAAGACACCTTCAGCAATAACCATCAAAAATCTTTGAAAAAAAAAAAAAGGTTTATTATGCCAAGTCCTGGAGGGTACACGGCATGCCTAGACCATGCAGTGAGGTCATGGCTAGAGAGAGAGGGAGCACAGATATGTGGTTCTTCTTTTATGGGGGTTGAGGGTGGGTGAGATAAGGTTTTGTGGGTTCATGCTTTGTTGGTGAATTTGAAACATAAAACATAAGGGTGGAAATAAAGCATGAGAAGGGAAAACCAAGTGGCCAAGGCCACAGGGTCAGTTATCAAAGTCAACCAGTGTGCTCTAAAACAAAGGAAATTGGGTAAGAGGGCAGCCTGGCTCTTTATCTAGTCAAGTGGCTGGCAATATTAATTCAAAGATATCCATCTTTAAAGTGGATGTCTCAGCAACGAACAATTTAAGTCAGGAGCTTGCATTTCAATGAAAAAAACAAGAAAGCCCAATTGTCAGGTGCTTACACTGCACCCTCTCATCTCATCTATTATGGAATCCTATTTGTTAAAGTTTAAAGATAATGATTAGTGACACTGCTCTCATTTCTGAATTCTGGAGAATTTATGAAATATATAAAGGAAACGAAGAAATACAGAAACTAGGTTTATTACTGGCGAAGCTGAACTAAAAAAACATGGATTGGATTACTAGCCAAGAAAGTTTTGAAATTACTCTCCCAACTCCAAGTCTAAAATGGAATCTGCTTTCAGGGAGAAGTATGTAGTCTACATGTAGAAAAAAATAGACTTCCTACTCACCTTTCTGTAGAGAACCAAGAGAAAAAGCAACACTTAAATCCTGTCCTTTGACTAGTCCTCCCCAGTGGAAATAATGAAGGCATTGGATCCTATCTCAAGAGCCTAAGATTCGGTGAGAAATGAAAAGAAACAAAAACACAGTAAAAGTATTAGTGGGAATTTCTCATTATGGATTGAAAAAAAATGAAGAGGAGAGAATCTTTTTTTTACTATACTCAATGCCTTCTTTTTAAATAAAATTTATTGAGGCATAACTTATATACAATAAATTATACTTGTCTTAGTTCAGGCTGCTGTAACCAAGTACCATAGACTGAGTGGCTTATAGACAACAGAAATTTATTTCCCACAGTTCTAGAGGCTGGAAATCCAAGGGTAAGGTTGCAACATGGTTGGGTTCTGGTGAGGGCCCTTTTCCAGGTGGAAGACTGCTATCTTTTCATTGTATCCTCACATGGTATGAAGGTGAGAGCTTGGGGAGGGGGGCTCTATTACGAGGGCACTAATTCTACTCATGAAGGCTCCACTCATTACATAAAAACCTCCCATCACATTTGGAGTTAGCATTTCAACATCTGACTTTTGGGAAGGACACAAAATTTCACTTCGCTGCAGAACTCATTTTAAATGTACATTTTAATGTCTTTTGGCTATTTTTTTGCCCATGTAAACCCTAACACAATCATAATAAAACATTTCCATTACACCAAAAATTTAAGTTCTTTCTTAGCCAATCCTACTCCCACCCCAGTTCCAAGCAACCATTGACCTGTTGTGAATATAGATTAGATTTTATTTTCTGGAATGTCACATAAATTATACAATGTGTACTTTTTTTGTTTGTGGATTCTTTCACTTAGCATACTGTTTTTGACATTCATTAATATTATTGTTTCTATCGGGAGTCAATTTGGTGCCATGACTCAGATTGTCTTAACCGGTGTGGTGTGGCAGGATTCCAGAGAAGCACACCCAGGACCTCCTTGCACACCCAGACCCGTGCTAGTTACCAGCAGGAGCCCATCGGGCCCCAGTGGCTCCTTGCTTTGCATTGCGTGAACTTGGGTGAGTTTTCCTTGGAATTCCAGACCTCCCTATTTTAAGGTAAGAAGCTGACTTTATTTGAGCTGGTTTTTTATCCTTAAAAAAATTATTTTGATGTTAAGTTTTGAGAGAACCTAGGATAAAGATAAGAGTCGAGATAACTAAGGATAGGAGAAGATAATGAGTGGTTGGCTTTTAATTTTAGCTTTCAAATGGAATTGCTTTCTGAGGGTCTGACCAAAACATTTTGCTGGATAAATGAGAGCCTCATTTGGCGCCAAAGATAAGGGGCACTTCCTCTGTCCAGCTCAAATCTTGGGTATTCTTAGGTACTAAGAATTCCTATGGCGGTGTCAGAGGGTATCCTCAGTATGTGCAGGAGCCACATAGGGAATTCCAACTCAACTGTAATTAAACAATTGACTCATCCAGGGATGCAAACATAAAGGCTGGTTATCTAGTGCTTTGAGTTCTCAAGCTGTATTAGAAAGTCAGAGAGAGAAACCAAGACAAGTAAGAGGGTTGAGATAACTCAGGAGGTGACAGCCCCCTGGAGCTCAACCCATAAGCAGCACATTTCAACCATCTACACATATCCCTAGAAATTGTTCAGATGTGATTATCAAAGTAAAACTAAATAAACATAGGAAAGCCTGCCTCCAAGGCCAGAAACTCCCAGCCACCAGCCCCCATTAATACTCTCACAGATATTTAATTAATAGGAAGCCTTTACTTGCAAGTACTTACAGAAATAAAAAGATTTCACTAGAGGTAGTATCAACTTAAGGTGGCCAAAATGGAACTCTTTTGATGCCTAAATTAATTTTTATGTATGAAAAATTACAAAAACCTGGCTCTAAAAATAAACTGAAGGAATGGGAAGCTTATCTTGATTGGAAATTAGAAGCTTCTAGGAGGAGCACAAGTAAATTACACTCAGAATAGAAAACCAGAAAATCCAGCCTCAGGTAGAGGGGAATCAGAGATTGTATATGTTCCTTGGACTAGAACAGAATTAATGAATCTACCTAAAACCTTCCACAACTTTCTCCAGAACCCTGCTGAATTTACAAAGGAATTGAATTGAATTGTTAGAACATTTGATCCTGTCCATTTTGACCTAATCCAATTAATATACATACTGGGTCCTTGAACAAAACAATGGAATTACTAAATAGGTTCTACTGGGAAATTCCTGTAAAAGAGTATGTTTTTATTGTAGAAAGGCAGGTCACCTTAAGAAATGTTTCAGAAAACTGAAATGGGATTTAGAAAGAAAAGAAACTGAAGCAGGCATAGTGTTGCTCCAAGGACCATGAGAGGGCATTTCTACTTCTTGCTAGTAGTGATGGGGGACTCAAATGTTGGAAAAGTTTTAGTTTCGGGTAATAACTAATAAGCTTAGTAATCAATGCATGTAAAAGCTATTGTTCCAGGAACTGAAGGTATGACCCACCCTGACTCCAGGAGACCATAAGCAGTTCCACCTTTGTGCCTCAGGAGGACTGCAAGCAATCAAGATGCCATTGTGCTCCAGGGTGAGAAGACCACCTCCCAGTAAACAGATAAAGGCCACCGCCCAGGACACAGATGAAAGAATGCTGTAGCTTTTATCTGATTAACTTTTTCCTTGAATTCCAAACTCCTTACTTACACGTTTCTTCTCCATTAAAAAAGGGTCAGTTTAAAATGGAATTTAAGATGGTCTGTTAGGGTACAAACCCACCATCTCCTCAGATTGCCAACCACCTGAATAAAGCGCCCATAAAGATTCAATCCCTGTCTCTGCTTATTGGGTCAGGTAGGCGACAGGCAGCATAAACATTAGCTTTTCTGGTTTCAATAGTTTAGAGAAAATTGAAATTATCATTAAAGGGGAAATTATAAAGGCTATGTAGATACTGGAGCTACTTTATCTGTTCTTAATCATACCCAACTAACTTGCTTTATCCCTAGGAGTAAAGCTTCTGTGCAAATGGCAGGAATATTTAATCAACCAATGTTTTTAAAAATCAGAATATGTTCCCTTTCAACTAGGAAGTGTTGTAGGGCAATATATATTTTTGCTTACTAAATCTGCACCAATTCACCTGATAGGGCAGGATTTTCTTGAAATCAATATGCCCACATATCCTTTTTCCAGAAGAGTGAAATGTATTTAGAATAAATGAGCCACTCATGGACATGGACAACAGCATGGTGATTGTCTGGAGGAGGAAGTGTGTGGAGAGGTGGAGGAGGGTATGGGGAGGATAAGTAGTAATGGATGGAGACTTGAGGTGGTGAGCACACAATACCGTGTACACATGATGTGTTGTAGAATTGTATAGCTGAAACCTGTGTAATTTTGTTGACCAGTGTCACCCTGATACATTCAATTAAAAAAAAATCACTAAATAAATCAGATACTGAACCAACTGGGAAAATTATGATTTTAAAGAAAACTCCACAAAAGGAAACTAATCTTGAAACTGACTGAATGTTTGTTCACCAACTTTTCTTCATAATTAACTTCCATGAAAGCCTCACAGACAGCTTAACAGGGACCCTTGTTTCCCTTCTAGGGGTGGCTGCCTTGTCCCTACTAGGCCTCTTAAAGGACCAGGGCTTCTGGGAACATGGAAGACAGGATGACAGGTTTTTAGCCTGATTATCAAACAGCAGAGTTAAAGGACAAGTTTTTACCCGAGGTGACAGTTGTATTGAGTGTTCCCTGTACAGACAGATAAAGGGGAAGGGAATCTCCAGAAAGCCCAGCTAAGATGGGAAGTCATCAAGTGAGGGATGCTTCACTTGAATGGGCCGTATTTAATGGGGTAATGGATGTCTACAGGTAGGTCACTGGGTGCCCACAGGCAAGGAGACTGGATACCAATCAGACAGCCAAAAGAAAAGCCCAGAGGCTTACAGGAATGCTCCTAGTTCTTGGCTTGTTATGTGACTCTTTCCATAAAAGGGAAACTAGTCCACTGTGCCTCAAGAGACCCCTTTTGGGGTGCATACTCACCTACTAGGAGAAATTTGACCCTGAGTACCTCAAGAAAAAAGCTAATCTTTTGCACACAGCTGGGCTCCAATATAAATTGGGTGACAGAGAGTTAATGGCACCATTAGTTTTAGTACTATCTTGCAGCTAGACCTGTCTTGCCATTCCTAAGAGGAATGGACAGAGGTTCCATATATCTAAGACTTTATAGCTCTAAGAGACAACCTTAAGCTATGTAGTACCTATAAATAAACAAAAACTATCCAGATAGAAAGAAACATTCCAAGTATGGGTAGATAGATTTGTCAGTCTTTTGCCAACATTTGGATGGCAATGCAATTCATTATTATTATTTTTTGTTCCCAACATGAATATTTTTATCTTGGTAGTAAATAGGCTGCAATGCAATTCTTGAGGTGTTAAAAATGACTGTCCTTGTTTTACAAAGGGAAAAGTCTTTCCAGGGCAAGATGTGTGTCCCCAGAAACAATTCAAAGACCATCAAAATCTTTCTATTTATCTCAAAAGTTATAGATAATTGGCTTTATGAGACCAAAGTTCTTCAAGGAGGAGAATGCATTTATTTCCCTGTACCTTTGAGAGGCAAATAACCTGCTCTTCTTCAAGAACTCTTATCTGGGCCATCTTCTAAAATGCAAAGTTTCTGGGAGATAATTCTTATTAAAAAGGAAAAACCAAAAATGCTTAGCCATCTGGGCAGATTAATTTAACTTATTTCAGCTGTTGAACATTGATTGCTAAACAAGTCTTAAGTTCACCACTTTTGGACTTTTACTACAGAGAGGCTAGAAAATAGATTCAGAGCTGTTAATGAATATTTTATACTTTATTACAAATGTTTCTTAAAAGTGTGTTTGCCAATGGAAGAGCCTATGTTTCTGAAAGTTATGGAATGTATTTGCCAATCTAAAGAATGCTAATTGCTTACTTTTTAGTTGTCACTAAAAATGAAGGTTTCTAAGAGTTATGAATTGTAATCAAGTTGGAAAGGAACTCTATAGATTTGGTAATAGAAGGTTTAAGGTATGGAGATATGTTTTGAAGGAAAAGGAAGAGAGTGAGTTATTCTAAAACTGGTTATTTCTGCATGAGTTAGGAAGAGGTAAACTAAAAGGGACTAGAAAAGTTGAAGAGGGTTTGTGAAGAAAAATATTGAGGGGAAATTATATAGTTAAGCTGAATAATAAATTTAATGAAGTAAATGAATTCAAATATCATAACTAAGGTGATATAGAGTTTAGTTTGGAGTCTGGTTTCTTTTCATTCTGTTAAAAAGAGAATGACCTTCCTTTTGCTTTATATTTTTCTCCCTACCTGATCCCTGCAAAAGTTGGAAACTCTTAATGAGTGAGTATTATTATTTTCATGACAATATGTTAGTTTGCATGACTCCAACAAGAATCTGTTTTCTTTATAATACAACACATAAAAACAGTTTCTAATTGTGGTTATATTAACCAAGACTTTGACTGGACTGCCATATTTGAGAGAGACATACGTAAACACTATATATCACCAGAAATATTTAAGAAATTAAGGTTGACTTTGGAAGCTGATAAAAGCCCCTTGGAAAAATAACCTGGTACCTTGCTTATTTACATGGTTCATGGCAGTCTTTCCAGGTAAGAAATGAGAATTGTTTTCCTGGGAGTTGACAAAGAACATGAAGACATTTTGGCCTCAAGAACTAGAGGAATTCACCCAAACCTAAAGGTATTGCAGGCAAAGCTTGTTGGCAACTATATAGCTTGTCTTCCTCACCCTGAGAGTCTAATTAAAGCTCAGTTTGGAAATTCCTTACGAGATTCCAGCAAAGCAGATTTAAGAGAGCCTATATGATCAATTACTATTTTTGTTGGGTTTATGCAAATAATCAGGCCAAATTAAAACTAGACTGAATGCAGTAAATAAATTGGTCTTAACTTGGTTCTTTGATAAAAATGAGGGTGATTTTAGAGGTAGGAATTGTGTTTCATTAGAATCTATAATGCACGGTTGTAGATAGTAGACTCTACTTGAGTTAATTGTCTTCAAACTTTTATTTTTTACCTATAAACTGAACTGGATCCTGAATTTTTCTAGTTTTCTTTAATATTTGGCTACAACCCTCCAAACTAACATTTTGTTTTTGTTCCATCCTTCAACTTAGAATTATTGAGATTCATAACACAATTTGTCCCCACCAGAATACAGGCCCTACTCACACTCCATGAATATTGCCCCTTATCAACTCTAGGCTCCATTGCAATCTCCGTCCATGTCCAGGCCTCATTGTCCCTCTGACAGTGAGCAAGGATCACTTGGCTCTGAAAGAAAATTTTGTGCCTCTTTAGTAGGATGCCCCTTCCCCTTAGAGAACTCAGAGCCAAGAATTCTTGAGGGGGGATTAGTAGGCAGTTAGAAAGACATGAGCAGAGTAGGAACAATGGGCAGATACGCAAGGCCATGAGGATGGAAAGCCCCAGGTGCCTAGCAGCAGACGATTGTAGGGTGGGACATTACCCCCCAGGGTGACCTTTCTTCCTCTAGTGTATTGCTGGGCTTGAGGATTAGACCCCGTGATCTTTCATGTCACTGGTCATGCAGTTCAGACCCTCCCCTGACCTTCCCTTCCCTGGCATGTCTCTAGTCATGACATAAACCCTCTCAGAGGATGAACAAGGAGGCTGAAGAACAGCTTCACATGACTTCAATATGAGTTCTTGCACAACCACTCACTTAAGCATTAAGCCTTCACAACAGTGAGGTTCTGACTCACATCAAATGATCTTGGAAACAAAGCCTCAGGTATGTTGACCACAGTCACAAAGTTTTGGACAAACTAGGGATAACACCTAGGCCTCAGTTGTGTTTCAGCTCCAGGCTCAGAAAAGCAGCAAGTCCAGACAGGGCAATGCCATGGCTAACATCAGAACCAGCTGCAATGACTAATGACCCCTGCCCAGGTGCTGACCAATCAGTAGAGACCACAACCCTGAAAAGACACACTTGGAAATCTGATGAATATTCTATAGAGATCCTCCCCTGGGACCTCCCCCAAGATCCCTTCCTTTAGAGAGTGGATAAGAACTCTCAGTACAAAGGACCCAGTGCATGCTCTCTCTTTCTCTTGAGCACGCTCACACCTTTCCCCACCCTCTTCTCAGGGGCACGTGCTCTCTCCCTGGAGCATGCTGGTACCTTCCTCCCTTTTACTTCCCCCAGGAGCTTTACCTTTGCCTTTCTTTTTACTAAGCTCCAAGGGCCCTGCTTTTCCCCTGTAACTTTTTTCCTGAGTCCACACAACCCAGCTGGCTCCCTTCTTCCATGGCTTACTTCTTTTACCTCTGTGACTTACTTTTTTTTTTTTTTACCCTCTCCTAAAGACAACTTTTCATTGCTTTTTAGAGAGACGGGGAGAAGGAGAAACACTGATGCAAGAGAGAAACATCAATTGGTTGCCTCCCATACATGTCCAGATCAGGGACTGAACCTACAACCCAAGTATGCGCCCTAACCAGGAATCGAATTTGCAAATTTTTGGTTATGGGACAGTGCTCCAACCAACTGAGCTACACTGGCCAGGGCATCCGTGACTTTCTAAATAAACTTTTGCTTATATTTGAGTCTTGAACAAATTCTTGAGTCTAAAGTCTTGAGTCTAAATTCTTTCTTAGCCAGAATTCAAGTACCAAGGTTGCCAAACTGAGGTTCAGTAGCATTCTGGTGCCAACTTTTTAAAAAATTGATGATGAGTAGTTGTCCTCTGCTTGAATATAACACAATTTGCTTATTCACTGATAGACATTTGGTTTGATTCCAGAGTTCACTTACTATGAATAAATCTGCTGTAAATGTTTATATGCAAGTCTTTCTACGAGCATATGTTTTCATTTATCATGAGTAAATTCTTAGAAATAAAATTACTGAGTCAAATGGGAAGTCTATGTACATCTTTGTAAAACCTGCCAATTTCTGTTGAGAAGTCTATGGTCTTTCTTTGGAGTTTTTAAGAACTGTTGCTTTTTTTGGTTTGTTTTTAGAGCAATTTGATTATGATGTACCTTAATTGTGTGTGTGTTTGTGTGTTGATGTTCATCCTTTTTGGAGTTTAATACAAATCTTGAACCTGTGGGTTTATAATCTTCCTCTAATTTGGAAAAATTTTAGTCATTCTAAAAAAATATTTTCATGGCCCCTTTAGGGGAACTCCATCTTCTATATATAAACCCAGTCCGTAGCCTGGAAGTATGGATGCTCTCTATACTACATGAAGGAAGCTCTTTGTTCAATGTGCTGAACTACAGTCTGTCTTCAAGGATGCATCCATGGCGCTGATGGAAAGAAAGTCATATCTATACTGTTGGCCTAGGCATATTCACTTGTAAATGTTTTCGGTTTACTCTGTCTGGTCTTACCTCCGAGAAGCATATTACCGCAGATTCGTGTTCATTACTTGCTACAACAAAGAGGAAGCCGTGGGTCCCAGTGAGTCATTGGATTGTCATCCTGTTTGTCTGCCGCTTTCCTGTTTGTCTGCTGCTTTCATCATCACTGGAGTTGGTATACAACTTTTCTTTCTCAGCCCCTCGCACAGACTTTTTTGTGTAGTCAAGTCATAATTTCCATAATAGATATGTTTTTATTTCCTGTAAGTCTATGTTTTTTTTAAAAACTGAATTTATTGGGGTGACATTGGTCTGCAAAACCATACAGGTTTCAAGTGTACAACTTAATAAATCATCATCTGCACACAGCATTTGCACATATCACCCCAACCAAAGTCTCTTTCCCCCACTTTGCTCATCTCCACTTAGCCCCACTATCCTTTCTCTTTGGCTATCCCCACACTATTGTCTGTGTCTATGTGTTATACAGATATATATGGGTTTTTTTTTTCTTAATCCCTTCACTTTTTTCATCCAGTCCCCCAACACCCTTTTTCTCTGACAGCTGTCAGTCTCTTACATGTGTCTATGCCTCTGTTTCTATTTTGTTCATTAGATTTTACATGTAAGTGAGGTCATATGATATTTGTCTTTCTCTGACTAGCTTATTTCACTTAGCATAATACTCTCCAGGTCCATCCATCCTGTAGCAAAAGGTAAGATTTCCTTCCTTTATGGCTGAGTGGTGTTCCATTGTGTAAATGTACCACAGCTTTTCCATCCGCACATCTACTGAAGGGCATTTGGGCTGTTTCCACATCTTGGCTGTTGTAAATAATGCTGCAGTGAACATAGGGGTGCATATATTCTTTCAAATTAGTGTTTCAGATACTTGGGATATATTCCCAGAAGTGGGATTGCAAGGTCAAAAGGCAGTTCCATTTTTAATTTTTTGAGGAAACTCCATACTGTTTTCCACAGTGGCTTCATGGGCTGCAGCTTTTAAGATAAGCAAAAAACTTCTTTCAGGAAAAGACTAGAAGGTGGGTTTTTTTTTCTTTTTTAAATTCTTGCCCAAGGACATGCTTTTTGATTTTTAGAGAGAGGGAAGAGAGGGGGAGAGAAGGAGGGAAACATCAATGTGAGAGAGAAACAATGATTGGTTGCCTCCTGCAGGTACTCCAACTGTGCTGAACCTGCAACCTAGGCGTGTGCCCTAACCAGGGATCCAACCCCCAACCTTTCAGTTTACCAGACAACACCCAATCAACTGAGCTACACTGGCCAGGGTGGAAGATGTGTCTTTTTGTCTGCTGCTGTGGTGAGCCCAGGGTGCGATAACCATGTGAGTCTTCCAGAGCTTGGTAAGAACACTTTCTTTGTTTGCTACAGTTTTGTGGGTCTCACAGACTCAAGCCCCTTTGGCTTTCCGAGGTAGGTGTTTTGGGTACACATCCCTCAAGTAGTAGTCTTACAAGTTTGGGTAGTAAATCTTAAGTCCAAATCCTTCACTTTTCATGCAGAAGCTGGGTGTTGTGAGTTTCCTTCAAATTATAGGTTGGTGTGCCAGGAGTGGGGTTAATGGAAGTGTGTCTCGGACTTTCCTACTCATTTTGATGTAGGTTTTTCTCATTCACCTGATGTGTAGGAGTTGCTAAGCTAGTTTCTGGATTTCTATCAGAGAGAATTGTTCCATATATAGTTGCAGATTTGATGTGTTTGTGGGAGAAAGTGAGTTCAAGAGCCTCCCATGTTACTAATTTGAACACGAATGTGATAATTATTTTCATTCTTCAATTGTGACATTAGTCTATTTTAGTCTGTACTTTTTACATAATTTCTTTTGCAACCAGGTGTTTCTCCCAGAAATACTGTACTCCTAATATCTCATTTAGCCAGTGTTACATTACTCATTGACTTTATCTGTCAGCATTATGCTATAACCATGTTTTCCTTATTTTGTCATAATCAGTAGGTCCATTTACAAATTTCATCTTCTAGGATATAAGTGAGTCTCCATTGTCAGCCCTTTTGCTTTGTGTATCTGATTCATTTATAATTTTGAGCACATCATGAGCCCTTTTTCTACTCAGTACAAAATCTTGACTTCCCTTTCCACCTAGTTATTAAGTATAACAAGCGATGTACATTAGTTCTAACTGTTGTTGATACAGAATTGACTTTTTTTCCCTAGGATTACTTGTCATATCATTTCTGGTGTCTATTATTTAGTTTTACAAAATGAAACAAGGAAATACCTATGCTTAGAAATGTATATACTTTTACTGAAATAAATAAACATATATATTAATATACTTATAATAGTTCCTTTTTTACTAACTCAATTTAAAATAAACACCTATATATTTATTTATTTTGTATTACAAACATAAATTACTTCCTTTTTAGATCATTGTGAATTCATAGATCTTTATACATTCAAATATTTCTAATTCATCATTATAATAGAAAGAAATTATTGATACTCAAAATTTTTAAACCTGTCCTTGGAGTCCTTGGAAGTTTGCTGCTTTACCTTTTAGGACCTTTTAGGACCTTTTAGGACCTTTTATCAGTGGTAACGAAGTTTACCTTAATAGGTCTGCAAATCTCTCATCTAGGATGATCTTAGGGTTTAATCAACAGCTCTATTACTCTCCCCTCAACTCCAAAACAAATGTTAATAGAGCTTTTGCTCATTTTTACGTTGTCTTTTTATAATCTTAACTATATCTTGGACACAGCTTCTCACCTATCTTAGAGAACATGTTAAAAAAGAGTTTCTCTCATGTTTTTGAAATTATTCGTGTTTTCTGGGAACACAAAATGTGCCAAATATAGTTTATTTTTCCTGCTGTAAGCAAGATTTATACATACCCGGGGTCCTAGATCTTTTTAATGGAGCATGGATATTACTTTAGACAAGATCTAGTTTATAGTGTTGCTTATGGGAGTTTGTGGGCAATTGCTGCTGTTGCTGAGGTAATGCTTTCGGTTGTAACTGTGTTGGGAAAGATATGTATTGTCGAATTTTTAATTTCACATTCTCCCATTCCTGATTTAACATAATAAAGTAGCATTTTATTCAAGATCATTATATGTATTTACATATATGTTTAAAGTAATATTGTAGTTTAAGGAAGAATGTAGGGAAAGGGACATATTCTGGAAGCTTAATTTTATAAGGACTTCAGGGCTGTTAGGAACTTATCACTGCCATCGTGGGCTGCTCTAACAAAATGCCAACGATTGGATGACTTAAAAAAGCAGGCATTTATTTCTCATAGTTCTGGAGGCTGGGAAGTCTGAGATCAAGGTACCAGCACAGTGGTGGGAGACAAAAATATTCAGTCCCTGATAGTCCAGTAAATGAAGTCAGGGACCCTGATGGTGTCTTTATCACAGAATGTCACACTTTCATTCACATTAACAAACTTATTTTCTCTCATCTCTGAACATTTAATATTTAATCAACAGCTCCACCACCTCTTTCTCAACTCCAAAACAAAGTTTTCTGTGTCTTTACCTACAATGTACATACATTGTGAACATTAAAAGCTTTTGCTCATTGGTCACGTTGCCTTTTACCATTTTGCACACAACTTACTCAGGACAGAGAAATACTTAGGGCAAAGCTTACCTCAAGCACATAACTGCCATTTAAAATATAATATCCAGGAAAAGAGAAAAATGAGAGCATTATTTTTTTTTACTTGTGAACTTGTCTTTCAAATTCTTCTTTGGAGTAAAACAGGCTCTTCAACTGTTTACAAGGTGATTTCTGGACTGTAAAAACCCCATGTTTTCACACTCTATTCCCCCATTCAAGCTTGGCTGCCACAATCAGACAGAAGGTGTAAAGACTCTCTTTTGTCTGCACTGGAAACTTATCAACAGCCAGCAATTGCTCTAAGCCTGTCAACTAGATACATTAAATTTTTATTAGGTATAATGATTATTCTGTTAGGATACAGCTAATTTTTTTTGTTTAAATGAATAAAAATAAATTGAATAATTTCACATGACACACTAATTAGTGATCTCGAGTTACTTATGGAAGTTTCTACTAACTGGTTTGGGTTATTGCTTTCTCAATTTCCTTTTCTCTTTGCTCCATCTCCCAGAGTGAATCAAAGGAAACCTCAGTCTTTAAACAGACTTCTTCTTTTGAGGTAAGTCTTTTATATTGAAAACTTTACAGTCCTACTAGAATAGTAAGACTGATGTTTCATCTCAAGTGTTCCTGAATATATTCTTTTATCCACAGAAATATACCCTGGAAACAAAATATAAGAGGTATCTGTTCCTCCCAAACACTGGACAACAAGAGAGTTAACACACAATGGGGCAAGAAGAACTTCAAACTAAACGTGAGTACTTCTCTCTTTCAATTTTAAATATGCTGGTGAAATTAAGGCTAAGGTTTTTAAATAAAATTGAGAGTTGTAGTTTTTAAGATTGAATGTCATGATATAGGGAAGAGGTAGAAGACAATGAGAATGACTTTAATGAAGAGAAAGGTCATAGATAGACCCAAATACAGTGGGCAACAGAAACTTCTTTGTGAAACATAAATTGGGCCAAGAGAGAAGTTAAAGTGTATAAAAGAAAAACAAGACAGAAAGAAAGACAGTAACTTGGGAAGATATTTTAAAGGGAAGAGAGAGAAGGAAGATATAGAAGAGACACTAACTAAAGCTCACACTGCTCCCGAGGCTCTAACTTTATCCCATTTTATGTTTTACTGAAGTGACACACATGGATTTGTAATGTGAGAACATTAAATAATATCTTAGAAATATATAATTTAAAAATAAATGTTTCACTTTAACTCATTGACCCACCCTGGTAAATGTCAATGGACCACAATGAACAATGGTACTGAAAAAACCCTTGTTTAATGTGACAATATGTCTTGGAGATTTTTTAATGCAATACATACTCATATACATGATCATTTTATTTGCCATATAGAATTTCATCATATGGATTCACCATAATTTAGAATCTCTATTATTGACAAAACATGTACAAATATTAGGCTTCAGTGTATTATTCTATTTCCAAAGTACACTAATGAATACCTTTTTACATAAATAAATTCAGTTATATTTATAGGGTAAATCTCTAGAAATGAAATTGCGGCACTTTGTAAAGAATACAATTGCCTAACCACTATGCTGCACAGCTGAAAATAATATGAAACAATATTGAATATAAAGTATAATTAAACAATGACACTAAAAATAGAAAAGAAATTGTTGTGGCCAGTGTAATGCATCGAAAAAGTGATAAATACTGCTAACTTGACCTGTGTAAATGGCTTTCTAACTTACAGTTCAGCAGCAGCCTATGTTTTCTTACCCAGAGTAATTTACTTTTTAAAATCTGATCTGTGAAAAATCATACCATAATATCTTAGTTTGCATTTTTCTAAGCATACTTTATTTGTTTAATGGCCATTTGTAATTTCAAAACATTAAATTTTCATCAAATTTTCTGAATTTTTGCTGTTTTCTAATTGATTTAAAAAATTTTTATACAGTCTGGATATTAATATTGTGACATGATTTTTCTTGAGGTATTCCTTTTTCTTTAACATTGTTTATTATATAGAAGTTTTAACTTTATGTACCCAGATTATCAATTTTTTATGATTTTAAGTTTTGTGTCTTCCTCATAAGCCTTTCTTATTCAAAAAAAATGCTTACATATTTCTTATTTATTTATTAGTAAGCTCTAAAATTGATTTCTTCCATAAAAATCTTTAAGCTCTCCTCTACATCTAAAATATTTTGGATAATCTCCTATTTAATTTGCTCCTTGGTAGAATTAGTTTTCTTAGCTCTTGGGGCTGAAAAGAAAATAACCTATTTATTTATCTTGTTATCTTTATAGAAAGAGGCCAGCATTTCCAGCTAATCCCTTGGGTCATTGCTCTTGTTGTCATCTCAGTTCTCAGTGCCTGCTTTATTGCAAATTGTTTGGGTAAGTTGTTAACAAAAGTGGAGCTCTCCTTGAATTATTTTCCAAAACAATTTCATAAAGTTGCTCTAAACCTTCTGTTACCTTGATTTTCCCCAACATATCAATCTATAATGCTTTTGGAGTCTTTGATTTAAAACTCGGAGCTACATACTAGATCTGCTATTCTTTAGTGAAGCTGCCTGGTGTCAGGGAATAAAGGATGATGGTATTTAGGCCCTTTTCTATACATGTGAAGGTTGGTGACTATAGTAAATCATCTTCCTTTTTGGACTGGGATTACCAAGGGCTGCCTCATAAGTAAGTCCCAACTTTCATATGGACTGCAGTCTAGCTTTGAAAAGAAAAATAGTTGCAGGACTTGTTCTTTCTGATATCAAGACCTTATATAAGGTTATTATAATTAAAGTAATATAATATAGGGGCAAGTATAGGCAAATAGACTAGAGGAAAATAATAGAGCTTGGTTATAGATTCCACAGGTATAAATTCTTTATATAAAACAGAAGTGGATATTGTAGAGTTGTATGGAAAGGATAGTTTTGTTCAATTGATGGTATAGAGACAATTGATTATATATACTTTAAAAATGAAGTTGGTCTCTAATCTTATATCATATGCAAACACCAACTGAAGTTGGATTATTGGCCAAAATGTGAAAAGCAAATCAATAGCACTTTTTAGAAGATAAAGAGAGACTTACAGCCAATAGGGAGGCATAGGTTGGTATGCTTTGCTTCCTTGCACAACAAATGAAATACAACAACAAATTGAAAAACAAAAAAGAACCAGAACTTCCAGAAAACTGAACTGTATGGAAGTCTGACAACCAAGGAGTTAAAGAAGAAACATTCATCCAGATTGGTAGGAGTAGCAGAGCAGCCAGAGCAGAGAGGACACATGGCAAGGAGAAGGACTGGTGACTCAAGGTGGTGGCTGGCTGACCTGGTGGTCCCACATTCACATGTGGATAACCCACTTAGAACAATTCGGTAGTGAGAGAGTCTGTGCAACCCAGGGTTCCAGCATGGGAAGCCAAAGCCTCAAAACCTCTGGCTGTAAAAACCTGTGGGGGTTGCAGCAGCAGGAGAAACTCGCAGCCTCACAAGAGAGTTTGTTAGAAAGACCCATCGGATCCCAGAACATCCACAAGCTCACCCCCCCAGGAATCAGCAAAAGAAGGGCCCAGTTTGTTTGTGGGTAGCAGAAGAAGTAACTGAAAGCAGGTGAGAGCTGAGCAAGTGGCGTTGTTCCCTCTCAGACCCCTTCCCCACATACAGTGCTACAACACATCAATGTGGGTTGCCCCATCCTGGTGAATACCTAAGTCTCCACCCCTTAAAATGTAACAGGTACGCCGAGACAAAGAAATATGGCCCAAATGAAAGTGCAGATCAAAACTCCAGGAAAAGAACTAAGTGATGAGGAGATAGCCAACATATCAGTTTCAGAGTTCAAAACACTGATAATCAGGGTGCTCACAGAAACGATTGAGTACAGACACAAAACAGAGGAAGAAGTGAAGGCTGTGCAAAGTGAAACAAAGAAAAATATACAGGGAACTAAGAATGAAGGGAAGGAAACTGGGATTCATATCAACAATTTAGAGCAGAAGGAAGAGTAAACATTCAACCAGAACAGAATGAAGAAATGATAATTCAAAAAAAATGAGGAGAGGCTTAGGAACTTCTGGGGCAACTTTAAATGTTCCAACATTAAAATCTTAAGGGTGCCAGAAGGAGAAGAGGAAGAGCAAGAAATTGTAAACTTATTTGAAAACATAATGAAGGAAAATGTCCCCAGTCTGGCAAAGGAAATAGACTTTCAGGAAGTCCAGGAAGCTCAGAGAGTCCCAAAGATGTTGGACCCAAGGAGGAACACATCAAGGTACATCATAATTACATTATCCAAGATTAAAGATAAGGAGAGAATCTTAAAAGCAGCAAGAAAAAAGGAGACAGTTACCTACAAAGGAGTTCCCATAAGACTGTCTGTTGATTTCTCAAAAGAAACCTTACAGGCAAGATGGGGCTGGAAAGACATATTAAAAGTCATGAAAGGCAAGAACCTACATCCAAGATTACTGTATCCAGCAAAGCTATCATTTAGAATGGAAGGGCAGATAAAGTGCTGCCCAGTAAGGTCAAGTTAAAGGAGTTCATCTTCACCAAGTCTCTATTATGTGAAATGTTAAAGGGATTTATCTGAGAAAAAAAGAAGAAGATTAAAATGAACAGTAAAATGACAACAAACTCACAGCTATCAACAACTGAACCTAAAAAACAAAAATGAAAACAAACTAAGCAAACAACTAGATCAGGAACAGAATCACAGAAATGGAGATCACATGGAGGCTTATCAGTGGGAGGAGGAAAGCGGACCATGGGGGAGAAGGTACAGGCAATAAGAAGCATAAATGGAAGGTACAAAAAGACAGGGGAAAGTTAAGAATAATATAGGAAATGTAGAAGCCAAAGAATTTGTATGTATGACCCATGGACATGAACTAATGGGGATAAAGGGAAGAAAAATGGGATAACTCTAATAGCATAATCAATAAAATATACTTAAAAGAAAAGAAGAAGATAAATGGAGAAGATCTTCATGACTTTGATCAGGGAATAATTTCTTTTTTTTTTAATTTTTATTGTTATTCAATTACAGTTGTATGCCTTTTCTCAGGGAATAATTTCTTAAACAAGTTATAAAATGTGTTAGTCAATAAGAAAATATTGGCAAATTATACTACATTAAAGTGAAAATTACTGTACAAGAAAATATCACTGACTGAAAATAGAAAGCCATAGGAGATGTTTGTAATGCATATAAGTAATAAAGGATTAGTGAACAGTATATATAAACAACTCTTTCAGATTTAGAAAGAAAATACTGACAATACAACAGAAAAACAGGCAAAGTTTCAAGTAAGCACTATGGAAAAGAAAAATGAAATATCCAGTAAACACATAATAAATAAAAATATTTTTAAAAGTCAACCATTAATGTTCAGGGAAATGCAAATTGAATTTACAATGAGATGCCATTGCAAACATGACAGTGTGGCAATAATTAAAAAGTCTGGCACTTTTCGGCCAGAACCTCCATCTTCCAAAATGATTAACAGAAGGAGAAATGGTAGAGGCACTGCTATGCATTCTCCAGGCCTTTTAGAAAATGTGGAATTGTTCCTCTCACCACATACATGCGAATCTACAAGAAAGATGACATAGATATTGAAGGAATAGGCACTGTTGAAAAATGAACGTTCCACAAGTGCTCCCAGGGCAAAACTGGAAGAGTCTGCAACATCACCCAGCATGCAGTGGGCAGTGTTGTAAACAAACAAGTTAAGGGTGAGATTCTTGCCAAGATAATTAATGTACATGTTGAGCATATTAAACACTCTAAGAACTGAGATAGTTTCCTGAAAACATGTGAAAGAAAATGAGCAGCAAAAGAAGGAAGCCAAAGAGAAAGGTACCTGGGTTCACCTGACATGCCAGCCTGCCCCACTCAGAGAAGCACACTTTGTGAGAACCAAGGGAAAGGAGCCTGAGATGTTGGAACCCATTCCCTATTAATTAATGGCATAAGTGTAAAAAAGGTAAAAGACCTCTGAATTGTTAAAAAAAAAAGTCTGGTACTATCAAATATTGATAATGATATGGAGCAACTGTACCTCCAATGAATTGCTGCTGGTAGGAGTGTAAAGAAGTAGAGCACATTCATTTTGGAAAAGTTTGCCACTATCACAATTGACAATGTGTTATTAGCAGCAATTCCACTCCTAGGCATAGACCCTGCAGCAATGAATGCTTATGTGCTATAGAATGATGCATGGTCAAAAATGCTCAGGGCAGCATAACTCACAATAGGCCAACCCTGGAAGCAATGCAAATATCAACCAGAAGAATAGATAAATACTTGTTAGTGCATAAGGACAATAGTTTACTTTATAGCAATGAAAATAGGTGAATTATAGTTGCATGTAACAGTGTAGAGAAATTTCAGACAACACTGAGCGGAAAACAAAACCAAAGAAGGCATATTGTATGACTCCATTTATATAAAATTTGAAAGCAGGCAAATCTGAGCTATGTGGTTTAGAGATATGTTATTAAGGGGTAAACTGGTAAAGCAAAGCAGAAAGTGATTATTTAAAAGCCATGGCATGGTTACCTTAAGAGAGAGGGAATAGGTTGCATCTGAGATGTAAAGGCAACTTGGTATGTTGTCAATTTTGTGTTTCTTGAGCTGGGTAGTTACCTGGAGTGTTCACTTTACAATCTGTTGATACCTTGTGCATTTATATTTTTCACTTCTTTACACTTGGTTATATTTCAAAGTAAAAGTATCCAGAAGATAAATAAATGTGTAAGGATCATAAAATTTTGTAGCTATATTCCGGTGTTCACCAAAAATGTCCACTCTAACACAAATTCTGATAGAAAAAATATGTTTAAAATCACATGCACATAAAGGTTTAAAAACTATCCCCATGAAGCACAAAATGGGCAATATGATAAAAAAATATTAATTTTAACAATTTCTTTCAACCAATTCACCTGAAGGGGCAACAAAGGAACTGCATAGGAAGAAAAGAGAATGTGAGGGCCCTAACTGTGGAGCGGTGGGGTCCCATTTCCCAAATTAAGTGGTTACGTAAGGAAATGAAACAAACTTCGTTCCTCCTTGACAGTGACTCACGACAACTTTCTACGCTGTGAGAAGAGCATGAGGATGTTCAAGTTTCCGGGGCACCGCACGAAGCTGACGTGCGTCGAAGAAAAATCAGAACTGAAAGGTACGGGTAGCAGAGAAGCATAAGAGAATTTCTTTCACTTTTCCACTTTCATTAAACTTCATGATACGATTTAAAGTATACTTGTGGTAAAGCAAGAGAGCATACAATGACATAAGGTGAGAATCTGGCACAAGAGCGAACATCAGTAATTGAGATGGAACTATTCTCCCGACTGTAATCAGTCAAATAAGTGGAGAATATAACAACACGTTTATGGGTCATCTTTGGCATCCAAAATGTAACATTAATTTAATTCCATTTCTTTTGATACAGGCATATCATAAGGACTGTTTCCTCCTACACATGTCTTTATCTCTTTGTTATTCTGGAATTTATAGTCTCATTTGGGAGAATGGGGAAATGTTTGACAGTTTTAGCAGGTTCTTTGCCCCCTTCAGATAAAATGTCCTGTAAAAGCCTTTCTTATAGAAACACTTCATTTTAAAAAAAGATTTTATTTATTTATTTTTAGAGAAATGGGAAGAGAGTGAGAGAGGGAGAGAAACATCAATGTGTGGTTGCCTTTTGTCTGCCCCCACTGGAGACCTGGCCTGCAACCCAAGCATGTGCCCTGACTAGGAATCTAACCAGTGACCCTTTGGTTCACAGGCCGGCACTCAATCCGCTGAGCAACACTTTAAATGTGAACATAAATAGATGTAAGGAAGTTGAAAAATGGTCATCCCTTCTAAGAAAATATGTTGTAATTTTCTTGTAGTCATTACATGATTCCGATACTTTTGTTTAGAAGATGTTTAGAAATGTAATTAAGAATATTTTTAAAGGGGGAACAATGATTTTGGTAATCTTGGTATTATTCCCATAACTTCACAATAACTGGATAGTAGGTAGTAGAATAGTTATACGATCTCTTACAGATGAATGCTTCTTTGTAACTAATTTTCACTTCAATATTCTCATGTGGAGCCACCTGGAATTGTTGTCCTGTTGGCTGGGGAGCCTTCCAGTCCAACTGCTATTTTCCTTTTAATGACAACCAGACGTGGGCAGAGAGTGAAAGGAACTGTACAGGGCTGGGGGCTCACCTGGCCACCATCAACACAGAAGCTGAGCAGGTATGTTGCGAGTCTCCCATCAGTTTCCCTGCTGGTTTGAATTTCTTCGTAGAGAAAGAGGACTTATGCTCTGCTATGCCTCTGTGCCTT
Organism: Desmodus rotundus; assembly: GCF_022682495.2. Classification (NCBI taxonomy): domain Eukaryota; kingdom Metazoa; phylum Chordata; class Mammalia; order Chiroptera; family Phyllostomidae; genus Desmodus; species Desmodus rotundus. The sequence goes on from NC_071389.1 coordinate 179,891,928, forward strand.
TGCTTCGTCTGTCCCATCTGCTTGGAAAGCCTTTTCTTCCTCTTTTATTTTCTTCATATGACTAACTTCTTTGGGTCGTTCTAGATTTCATTCATGCATTATTTCCTCCAGAAAACCACCTTGACTCATTTTCCCTACTCTGCCTTACTTACTGCATGCTGGAGGTACTTCTGTGGTAGTCTGTGCACTGTGTGACCGTGCCCTTACTTCCGTTTCCTGCAGCAGTTTGCTTAATACTCCACCTCTTCCAATGATTCCTCCTTTGTAGAGGGCTGCGGGCTGCCTTACTCACTGTGTCCTGCAAAGTGCTATGTACTCTGGCTATGTCATAATAATTGGTTAGTGAGTAAGTGAATAAATGAAGGGTTTAATCAAGACTGAAATAGCTACAGGATAAAGCATAGGAAAAATAATTCAGATATATAGTTATAATTATAAATAAGAAAATCTTAATGTAAAAACAAATTTATTTCCTCATGTAATATATTTCCACATAGGTACCATGACTCACAGTCTACGCTTTTATTGATTAGCAGGGTTTTCTGGAGGATTCTGTTTTCATGGCCTTGCAATCTATAGAATGACTCTTTGGATAAAATGGGATTTAATGAAATACACAAACAATTAAAGAAGGCAATTTTAAAAACAAAAGTTCCTGATAATCTGATTCTATGAAGCATTTGCTAAGTGGTTTGCAAGTACCATCTTAGTTAATCTTCACAATAACTCTATTGTCTCTATAGTGTAATTGTGTCTTTTGAAGATAAGAAAACTAGGGTTCGGTGAGATGTGAGCACTTACTAACATTACACAGTAAACAGCAGAGGCAGGATATGAAAGCAGACCCATCTGATGCCAACATTCTTGTGCTTGACTAGTAATCTTCTCAGCCTCTTTCCTTTTTTCCTAACATAACATCTATCACATGACAAATGCAAATATACCTATAAGAATTTACTTTGTAATGCAGAACTTTATTATCCAGTATTTGGATAGACAATTTCCATATTTCCTTGGACTTTCACGTGAGAACCCTGAAGGCCAGTGGCAATGGGTGGACAGGACACCATTTAACCCACATATGGTGTGAGTATATTGCCTGGGGTGAAAGAACTTTATAGGCAATGGTGGGAAGCAGGTAGCAAGCAGAATTGATCTGGGGGTGGAGGATACTGATGTAAAAGTGCTACTCAGCACCACGTGTTGAGTCACCTGGATGCCAGGATGGTACTGTACCTGCATTGGACAGTGCAGCTCTAAATTGCTCACTTAAGGGCGTTTTCTCTGCAATGTCCCCTGCCACCCATTGTGTGTGTGTGTGTGTGTGTGTATGTATTACATACATACTTTGTTTTCATTTCAGATTATGGCATATGGGTGGACTCAACAACCAACAGAAAGAAGATTGTGTTGTCCTTGTTAATGACCAAAACAAATGGGCCTGGAATAATATTTCTTGTAAAATTGAGGCGAGTAGGATTTGTAAGAAACCTGGAAGAGTACTAGCCTGAAAGTTATCAAGGGGTTCGTGTGAGGAGGACAGGAAAGAAGAACCCATTAGACCAGGGGCAGAATATACATGCCTCATTGGAATAAAGGAAACATGCTAGATCATAGAACATTTTCAACCATGATGGCTTTATTTATTTGTTCAATTCATTCAAGATAATGTGTTTTTCTGTGGTGTTTCAGTAGAAGGAATCATCTCTTCTATAAAAATCATTTTTCATTAACTTTGCTTTCCTGGTAGTATTTCAAAGAACTTACTTTTCAATTGGTGTGCATTTATTACACATTTAATAGGATGACTTAAATGGTGCAATGTCTTAGTTATTTCTGCCTCTACCCCAAATCTTTTTTTTTTAGAAATAAATATTTTATTTATTTATTTTTAGAGAGGGGAAGGAAGGGAGAAAGTGAGGGAGAGAAATATCAATGTGTGGTTGCCTCTCGTGTGCCCGCTGCTGGGGACCTGGCCCACAACCCAGGCATGTGCCCTGTCTGGGAATCGAACTAGCAACCCTTTGGTTCACAGGCCAGCACTCAGTCCACTGAGCCACACCAGCCAAGGCCCAAATCTGAACTCTTAAAATGTAGTAGGGTATTTACATTGTAAGTTATAAAAATGTCATTGTACAAATGAAATGAATATAACCAATATAAGATTGCATACCACCCATAGTTAAATTTTTTAAAAAATCAAAGGTAATATATTCCAACTGGTAATGGGGTGCCATTTTTTTTAACTCAAATGTCACAAATGCTTTAAAGTTTTAAAAACAGATTTTAATTGTTTGATGCTTCATTTTTAGACATTTCAATAGTATCAGTCATTAGATTGACGTTTTATGAGAAAAATATTTTCTGAACCACAGTATAGAATAGTTCAAGCTGACAGTGACCAGAGGGAAGGGGGTGGGGAATAACAGAGGAAAGAAGGGGAAGGGGCAAGCAAAGGAACACTAATAGAGGACTCATGGGCATGGAGAAAGGCGGGGAATTGACTGTGAGAGTTGAGAGGATGGTGTAGGGGGGAGCAATGGGGAAAAAGGTGGGACTGTAACTGAACAACAACAAATTTTTTTAAAGTTCTGAATTATGGCATTATGCAGGTAGAAAGAAAATGTCTATTGACCTTTAAAAAATTCCTTTCTTTATCCTAAATGTCTTACCATTTAGGATAAAGAAGCAGGGAGTCTCAAGTTGACTTACTTATTATTTTTTGGAGTAGAAAAGTCATCTTAACCAAACTCCTTCAATTCTATAGCTGAGGAAACAAAAACCTTGGGAAGCCCAAGAGCTCACCTTCGCATTGGCAGTTCATGAGAGAGCCAGGTGTATGGCTCAGGTCTAAGAGATGAAAAGCACTCTCCTTGTTATCACTGGAAACTTACTGCAGGTGACTTGGCCTCTTGGCTAACAGATAGATAAAAGTTCCTAATTATTTGAAGTAACATTGTCTTGGTGTTTCTATATTTTTAATTTGGATATTTTCAACTCACATAAATCGTTAGCATGTTTCTTTGGAGCTATAAAGCTATGGTTCAAACTAGCAAGGAAGTCATTGTTTTAATAACTGAAAACTATGCTTTTGTGATATATGTAGTATTAATTGTGGAGCAGTCACATACAACATCAATAAAATATGATCTTTCTTAAAATTCTGAATGCTGATGTTTCCTGGACCTAAGCTAAAAAATGTCAAGCAACAGTTCTTTAACCTATCTTTCTTATCACTATTTTCAAGACAGTATTTTGCAAATTAGTGATTTTCTGAGTTTGAATATTAGTGCTTGCTTGCTTGATTAATTCCATACATGTGTGTATGTGTCTGCATTAAAGCCGATCCTTTTCACTAGTGCTAAGTGACTTTGTGTTTGCCATGTTTATTAAGTTACAAAGTCTACAAAAACCTGTAGAAGTAACTTTATGTAAGTGCTAATAGGCTTTGAATAGTTATCATTATGCATTTTTATTTGTATAAATTTGTGTACTGGTAGAGATTCAGTTGTCAATAAAATGTGACCCCTTTGTGATTTTATACATCTCTGTGAATGTCATTTTTCATTACCTCCATGGCTGCCATCATGGGCCAGGCTAACATCTTCTTACCTGGCTTATTGCAGTGGTCATCTGACTGGTATCCCTGTTTCCACCTGCAGTGTCTTTCAGTCTATTCTCATTACTCAGGGCATCCCTCCTGTTCTTCAAAAAAATTTTAAGACAGCTGATAATAACTTCATAAAAACAAATGCTAATTAGTTTAGTACACTGTGGTACTCCTAGAAGTTTGAAACACTTAAAAAATTTAAATACTCTCCAGTTCCATCCATGCCATTGCAAAGGGTATAAGCTCCTTCTTTTCTCTGCTGCATAGAATTCCATTGTGTAAATGTACCATAATTTTTTGATCCACTCATTTGCTGATGGGCACTTAGGTTGCTGGAACTGGAGAGCATTATGCTAAGTGAAATAAGCCAGGTGGTGAGGGACAAATACCATATGATCTCACCTTTAACTGGAACATAATCAACAAAAGAAAAAAGCAAACAAAATATAACCAGAGACATTGAAATTAAGAACATTGTAACAATAGCCAGAGGAGAGTGGGGAGGGGATAGTGGGGAGAGGGGTCTATAGGAGCTACTATAAAGGACACAAGGACAAAATCAAGGGGGAGGGTAGAGGTGGGGGAGGGAGGTGGGACTGGCTGGGGTGGGGTGGAGGGATGGGGAGAAAATGCAGACAATTGTAAATGAATAGAAATAAAATAATTAATTAAAAAAATAAAATAAATAAAATATGAAAAAAAATTTAAATACTGTTTTTATCTTTGAAGAAGTAATGTGGTAAATCTTTTAGAAGGCAGACAGTAAAAACATTAATAAAAGTATAAAATAAATCTCTCTTCCACCCTGAACTCTAACTGCTAAATGCTTCTTCAGAGTAACTACATGATCAGTTTTTTAATTGCCATACATGTTTTATGTATTATAAACATAAATAGATATATAACCCATAATTTTTCATAATAATGGAAACATTATATACATAATTTAAACATCTTACATTTTTTACTTAACATATAGGTTGGAAACTTGTTCTTTATAAATAAATAAATAGTGTTTTATTGTACTGATGTATCATAATTTGAAATAACCTTAAAAATGACAAAAAATTATTTATGTAATAACAATCAATAGAATATAGTTGTGGAACATACTTAGGAACAATCCCAGATCAGAGTTCCAAGAGGATTGTTTTCTCCATGAAAATATGGGACTGAGAATGCGTTTGAATGCATTGAAGGTGATGCACAGTTCTGGAGAGTTAAGGGATGGATTATTAGTCAGTACACAAAAACTAAATAAATACAAAAAATGATGCAAAGAGGCTTCCAGTCAAGATGGCAGTGTAGGCAGACATGGCTCACCTCTTCACACCACATCAAACTTACAACTAAAATATAGATTAACCATCACTCAGAACTGTTAAAAATCGAGTTGAATGGAAGTCTGACAACTGCGAAATTAAAGAAACCACACCCATCCAGACTGGTAGGAGGGGTGCAGACATGAAATGGGCTGCTCCTCACCCCTGTGTGGTAAATAAAAATTCAGAAGGGATATCAGGAGCGAAGAGTCCCAGGCCCACACCAGATCCCCCAGCCTAGGGTTCCAGTGCCAGGAAAATAAGTCCCCACAACTTCTGGCTGCAAAAACCAGCAGGGATTGAGTCAGTGGAAGAAACTTCAGGAGCCCCAAGCAGTTCTTCTTAAAGAACCAACAAACTGGCTCATCTACTCAGACTTACTCCTTCTGAGCTCCGGCACCAGGATAGCAGCTTGAAAGGCACCAGTGGCATAAAGAGAGGAACTGAAGTGTCTGGCAGCAAGGCAAGCAGAGGCTATTGTCCCTTTTCTAAACCCTCCCCCCATAGAGCTGGCAAGCTGATGTCATTTCTGAGATTCCATCAACCTGGTTAACACTGTTTGACCCACCTTGGCAGTCCCTAGAGACTCTGCCTCACCCAACTTACAGGCCCATCCAAGCTGCTTTTCCATATGAATGTCTGGTACTGGCTCATTCTTCACATCTATCAAACAAGCAGCAGCATGCCTCCATGAGTCCCAGGCACAGCACTGATTGGCAGCTTGGCTTTGCCTAGGAATCGCCAAGCCAGCACAAGTAGCAGCCTTCTCAGACTGCTTTGTAGCTCAGGGAGGGGACCCTGGGCAAAACACAGGTTGGGGCTGACCTTGGCTGGTACCACCTAGGAAACCCGAGGGCCAGTGCAAGCAGTGGACAGTTACAGACCATATAGAGCACCACCACCCTGCACCTCCACAGCTAATTCTCCATGGAGGACAGAGGGTGTGGTAAGTGAGCACAGACAATCCTTGCAGCTGACTGGCCTAGGTAAATCCCTCCCATTGATCTGCCAACAGCAACCAAAACTCAATTACATGAGGAGGGTGTACTCAGGTCACACAAATAGCACACCTTGAGTTCCCAGCTTGGGTGATAAGGAAGGCTGTGCCACTGGAGTCTGTAGGGCACCTACTACATTAGGCCACATTACAAAGATAAGGAGTCAAAGAAGCTCTATCTAATACATAGAAACAAACACAGGGAGGCAGCCAAAACAAGGAGACAAAGAAGCATGGCCCAAATGGAAGATCAGATCAAAACTTCAGAAAAAGAGCTGAACGAAATGGAGATAAGCAATCTATCATATGCAGAGTTCAAAACACTGTTTATAAGGATGCTCAAGGCACTTAGTGAGGAACTCAACAGCATAAAAAAGATCCAGCAAGAAACAAAGGATACATTAATTGAAATAAAGAACAATTTACAGGGAAGCAACAGTAGAGTGGATGAGGCCAAGAATCAAATCAATGATTTGGAACATAAGGAAGCAAAAATAAAAAAAAAATAAAAAAGCAATCAAGAAGAAAAAAGAACATCACGAAAAAAAAGAATCCAACTTCCGGCCAAGATGGAGGCATAGGTAGATAGACTATGCCTCCTTGCATAACCAAAAGAAGGGCAACAACAAATTTAAAACAAAAAAACAACCAGACCTGCCAGAAAATTGAACTGTATGGAAGTTTGACAACCAAGGAGTTAAAGAAGAAACATTCAGACCGGTAGGAGGGATGGAGACGGGCAGCCAGAGTGGAGAGGAATCATGGCAAGGAGGTGGCTGGTGGACCCCAGGCAGGTGGCAGCTGCTGGACCAGGCAAGGCAGTGGCTGGAGGAGTGGGTGGTCCCACATTTGGGAGCAGATAAACTGAGAGGAACAACTGGGGAGTGAGACACACCGTGCAACCCAGGTTTCCAGTGCAGAGAAATAAAGCCTCAAAACCTCGTACTGAAAAAACCTGTGGGTGTTGCAGCATCAGGAGAAACTCCCAGCCTCACAAGAGAGTTCATTGGAGAGACCCACAGGGTCCTAGATGAGCCCAATTTGCTTGTGGGTAGCAGAGGAAGTGACTGAAAGCCAGCTGAGAGCCGAGCAAGCGGTACTGTTCCCTCTCAGACCCCTCCCCCACATACAGTGCCACAACGCAGTGATGTGGGTTGCCCCACCCTGGCAAATACCTAAGTCTCTGCCTCTTACTACATAATAGGCACACCAAGACAAGAAAATGGCCCAAATAAAAGAATAGATCAAAACTCCAGAAAAAACACAACTAAGTGATGAAGATATAGCCAATGTAACAGATTCAGAGTTTAAAACACTGGTAATCAGGATGCTCTCAGAAATGATTGAGTACAGACACAAAATAGAGCAATAAGTGAAGGCTATGAAAAGTGAAAATGCACAGGGAACCCACAGTGATGGCAAGGAAACTGGGACTCAAATCAACAGTTTGGAGCAGAAGGAAAAAAAGAAACATTCGACAGGAACAGAATGAAGAAACAAGAATTCAAAAAAAATGAGGAGAGGCTTAGGAACCTTTGGGGCAACTTTAAACGTTTCAACATCCAAATCATAGGGATGCCAGAAAGAGAAGAGGAAGAGCAAGAAATTGAACACTTATTTGAAAAAAATAATAATGAAGGAGAATTTCCTCAATCTGGCAAAGGAAATAGACTTCCAGAAAGCTCAGAGAGTCCCAAAGAAGTTGGACCCAAGGAAGCACACACCAAGGCAGATCATAATTACATTACCTAAGATTAAACAGAAGGAGAGAATCTTAGAAGCAGCAAGAGAAAAGGAGACAGTTACCTACAAAGGAGTTCCCATAAGACTATCAGCTGATTTCTCAAAAGAAATGTTACAGGCAGAAGGACCTGGAAAGAAGTATTCAAAGTCATGAAAGGCAAGGACCTACATCCAAGATTACTCCATCCAGCAAAGCAATCATTTAGAATGGAAGGGCAGATAAAGTGCTTCCCAGATAAGGTCAAATTAAAGGAGTTAATCAGATAAGGTCAAGTTAAAGGAGTTCATCATCACCAAGCCCTTATTATATGAAATATTAAAGGGACTTATCTAAGAAAAAGAAGATCAAAAATATGAGCAGTAAAATGTCAACAAACTTACAACTATCAACAACTGAACTTAAAAAAACAAAAACAAAAACAAACTAGGCAAACAACTAGAACAGGAACAAAATCACAGAAATGGAGATCACATGGAAGGTTATCAGCAGGGAGGGGAAGTGGGTAGAATGCAGGAAAAGGTACAGGGAATAAGAAGCATAAATGGTCTACAAAACAGACAGTCTGCAAAATTGCCTCATAAATTCTGAGAAGAAGGCCTGAGAGACTAATACAGAGAAAAATGTACTTCAGTCAGTATCATGAATAGTAACATTCAAAATGACATTTTTATTTACATCGAAGCTGCAAACACTTTTGAAGTCCTTATGAAATGCAATGCACAAGTTTCTCATGTTGGAGTTCTGGCTCTGTCCACAGTCCTGTTCCTCCTCATTTATACATTTAAGTTATGCCTTCTATTCTTGGAGATTTTTATTTGTTCAAAATATTTTTTTCTGGCATTTCACAAATCCGAAACAAATTGAAGAAACAGGGCACGTCATTCCAGTTTCGCCTGGGATTTGAAGAGTCTCTGATAGTGACGCAGTCCTCCACTGTAGCTAAGTTGTTGGGCTCCCCTACATCCCAGAAGCTGAAAAGAAAGAAAAAAAAACACAGGAAACTTTCAATCCCAGCTACAAGAGGTAAAGTGATCTAATATACTAGGCAAGTTACTTGTTATTTAATTTCATAACAATTTTGTGAGGTAGGTATTACAATATCTATTTTTTAATTGACTTTATTGGGGTGACATTGGTTAATAAAATTATATAGGTTTCAGTTATACAATTTTATAATACATCATCTGTATATTGTATTGTGAATTTACCACACCAAGTCAAGTCCCCTTCCATCACATTTATCCTTCCTCTACCCTTTTCTATTCCCCTACTTCCCCTCCCCTCAGGCAATCACCATACTGTCATCTGTGTTCACGGAGTCTTTCTTTTTTACTTTGCGTAACACTTTCACCCTTATTACCCTTTTGTTGATGAAGAAAAGGGAACTCGGAAAAGCTAAACCATTTGTCTAAGTTGTAGAGTTTGTGAGTAGTGAAGCTGCACTGGCTCTTTCTGCCTTTCCATTCTGTCACGCACCCTCAAAGACTTAGAGCCCGCAGAAGAGGTTATGGGAATGACTGATGTCTTGGTGGACTTGTTTTATTTGCACTCGTATGTCATATCACATGTGGTTCCCTTTATTCTACACAGAGTTCATATTAACTTAGGTGTACACTTCAATGTTGTTCCTGTGTTGTAGCGAAGCAACTTTTTAAAGTATCAGAGTGTGTGGGCTATACTCTCAGAACTGACCAAAGCCCGCTGGCCTTTAGTTTCCTCAAATGTTAAGTGAAGTCAATCATATCGATGTATCTCAGAAAGATGTAATTTAGCTTAAATGAGACCGTGAATAAGATTAGAACTTTGGAAACTCCAGAATGCTGTGCTCTAATGCTGTAAAGCCATTATTAAGCCATTATCAATGGGGTTCCCTTTTATACCCCATAGAATCTTCTATCTTTCTAAAAATCACTATTTTTGTCTCAGTTATTACAGTTTTGGGGCTTTAGACTCTACATTTCATACTTTGCTCCTGCTGCATTTCCAAAGTATTAGTATTCAATTCTTCTCCTCTTCTCATACCCACCTACTTCCCTTCATATTTGAGATGGTCTCAGAAAATGAGCAACAGGACAGACCTGAATATATCTCATGGAACAGAAGGGGGTTGTGAGAACTCCCATCAGCAATGGGCTAATTTCAGGGTTTGGGGTAGCATTAAATGCTCATACAAGAAGGGAATTACCTCAGAGACGTCATGAAAGGTGTGCCATCTACCCATTTCCACTGACTGTCAATCATCTGGTCTGTTAGTCCAATATAAAACTCTCTCTTCTTAGGTTTCTCATGGAAAAGGAATTCCTATGGAAGATACACAGTCATAAAAAACAGAAAATCAGTTATTTCTATTCTAAACAAGTGTTGAAGGTAATTGTTATTTAAAGAGATAAAGTAGGATCTGGACTAAAGATGATAGATACATGGCCCTGAAATATCAACATCATGGGGGGTTATCTCCTGATTTTTTAATTCATAGTAAAAATATATACAACATAAAATTAAATGAACAAAAAAGAGACTTAAACAAGTTTCTCAATAATTCATTCAAAGCTTATCTACTGTTATTTGTAGCAAAGCCTACTGCATAGATTAATACAAAAATGTTATTAATCATGGCTTAAAGCTAATGGGCACTATTTGCTTTCTCTCTTTCAAATACGTTTATAAGTACAATGGTCATTCTAAAATGGACTCCTAACCTTGTTTTTTTCTGCTTTACAATAAAGGAACTAAACATGGAAATTTCTCTTTTTCTTGGACTCTTCTAGAAATGAAAATACATTAGAGTAGGTACTGACTTACAGAAATAGTAAGAAGAGCATGCATTTCAGTACATTCATTTAAAAACACTCATTGTGGTGCAAGCACTGCACATGTGTGTGGAAGAAGGGATAGATTATGTGCAGAATGCTGCACGGACACTGGGGGAGGCTACCCTTCAACTACCTGCTCCTCCTGCGTGTTGATAACCGCCAGATGAGCTCCCATGCTCGAGCAGTTCTTTACACTTGCTGACCAGGTCATGGTGTTCATAGAAAAAAAGTAGCAGCTAGATTGAAAATGTACCCATTTCAATGGACAGCAATTCTTGACTGAACCTAAGAGGAGAGAAGTTTCCATGAATGTCCCATATGAACTGAATAAGAAAATAGAAAGTTTCATCTGGCCCAATGAAGTCCATCATTTACAGTCATAAGCCTTGAAACCCCTTGTTCATACCTCCCTGTCTCCATCTTACTACAGAAGACTTTAGATAATTCCTATGTCAGTAAACACAAAGAGCAATATTCTTTCTTTTGAGCATACTCCTTATTTTCTGGATATATCTTAATACTAGCTATCTCAATTATGCTATTGATATAACTCTGTCATCTGTTCTTAGACTGCTGAGGTCAGAGAAAGTTATGCATTTTATCTGAGCAACATCCAAGCAACCATCTCTCATGTTGCCCAAGTAATGTACTCTCAACAAAATCTCCAAGCTGGCTGTACAGATGACTAAATTTCTTAGACTAAAAATAAATAGCGCAGACTCTCGATTTGATGGTGAGGAAATTATAGCCCAAAGAAAGAAGTCATTTTCTACTGTTGCATGGCATTTTTCTAAGACTTAGAACTGCGCTACACCTAAGAGCATACCAAGTATATTTCTGAGGTATTTCCAAATTCCCTACTCTATACATTTTATTCTGTACTTTATTTTGGAAGTAGATGATGAATTTTAAAAAATAGTCCACTCCAGATACCACCCACTTCTAGATTTACTGTCCAGATATATACCTCAAATTTATTCTAAAAGTTTGCTATAATATCCCTGAGATTTCCTGCTAATTTCATTTCCTGTCTTCTTACCCAACTTCTCATTCTTCTACTACAGTACAGGCAAGATTTTACATTTTGTTTTTGAAAAACAGGACTTACTCCAACTACTTTATTTATCCCCAAATCAACCTGGAAAACCAAAAATACTGCTGAGTAAATTTTGATGTTCCAGTTTAAAGAATGTTTTACCCGATCCATCACTGTAGCAGGAGAATTCCAAGAACTCCTCTTGTGGCTGGACCCCCTTCTCGTCACAGAGTTGAAAGACGTGATATGTCACTGTAAGGACAGGAGCACAGTTCATATTCATTACTTTTGATAAAAAAATTTTTATCATGTTTGTATTTATAAGAAAAAAGCCAACAACTACCATATTTTCTTAGTGTCTATTTTTCTTTCTGCATGGAGAGGCACTGAGATTTACTGAAAGAAAGAAGAGGGAATATACATTTTATGGTTTTCCTAATATATAGAAGTGAATGTACTTTATTTCAGGCCCAAAGGCCCAGAGAAAACAAACATGTTAGCATTCTCTCTTATGCCAAGTCTAACCCTCTCTACCCTTCCTTCCAAAAAGTGATTTGTCATGTCTGTGGCTAGGACCTTATAGAAAGAGTTACACTAATCAATAGCAGGGGGACAAAGGGAAGGACTCAAGGCCACCATGGATATGAAAACTGTCTATCATGAAAAATGCATCAGAGGTTACTGAAATTTGGTAACTGTTCTCTATTAGTTGGTGTTTCTGGCTTGAGGAATAACCTGGAGATAAATAGGGGTAAAAGTGGAATATAAATACTTTGTGGGAGAAGAGAACCTACAGGCAGCAAGAAAGAATTTACTCGTAATATTCACCAGGGAGATTGAATTTGACCTTCAGAACTCACCAACACATCTGGTGATAAAACAGGCACTGAGGAGCAGGATGGAGATCCCAGCAACAGTCCACAAGATGACTGGGGAAGAGAAGCATCCTCTCTCTGAAGAAAGACATAAACATGGTTAATCTGTCCTAAGCAAGAGTCATAAGAAATTCTAATTTGACCTTACATATTTCCTTCCTCTTACATTGTCTATATTGAGTAATTCTCAAACCCAGTATATATCAGAATTATTTGGAGGGCTTGTTAAAACACAGGTTGCAGGGTCTCATCCCCAGAGTTAAGCACTCAGGTAGTGTTGGTATATAGAACCAATAAGTTCCCAGGAGCAGCTGATGCTGCTGGTCTGGGGACCACACTGTCAGAACAATATAGAACAATAGAGTAACGCATTACTAATTTTAAGACTGACTGATGAAGTTGGACAGATATGCCAGGTTTATTTTTCTTAAGTCACTCCCATTTTTCCCCTTCACTCCCTATCTTTCTTCCTTCCTCCTTCTCATCCTCTCTGTTTTTCTTGTCTCTCTGTTGCTCTCCTCTTTTCAGTACCTCACTTCCCAAGCCCTTTGTAAATCAATCATATAAAACTTTGAATTTATCTAGTAGTTCCTCTTCTCCTCCTTCCCAACACACATGTACAGACAAGGAAAGTGAGTTCCAGAGAAGTGAAGCACCCTGCCCCGCGGGACACAGTGAATCACAAGGAAGCTGGAAACAGAGTTGCAGTGATCCCTGAACTGAAGTCCAGTGATCTTTCCAGTATATCAGATACTCTTCCAACCATTCTTTTATTTCACTCTGTTTCATTCTCTGTCTCTCTTTACTGCATGTTTTCCTATTGTCTTGCCCTTCTACATATTTATCACCTATTCAAAAAAAAAAAACTATGAAAAAAAAAGGAAACTTGCAAATTTTACCTGTGCCCCATGATGTGGATGATTTGGGTAAACTCATTTTTTTTCTCTTTCTTTTTTTCTCTCTCTTTCTTCCTCTCTCCCTCTCCTCAGTTTCAGAGTCCAAGAGTGTTTTGCTGGTAAGTTTCAAGGAAAAGGAATCTTGAAGAGTGAACACTTTATCTATATTTTAGGAAGTTCAACTCCAAGACATAAAAATATTAACTCGTTTGGTGGCTGTCCGTTCATGTCAGGATTTCCTTTCTTGCGTAAGGAGGATGAGGGAGTTTACCCGGCAACAAGTGAGTCTCCTCACTCCAGATAACAACAAAAGGGGGAAATGATGAAATGGTATGTATCAACAGAAGTAGGCCGGCCATGAGAAAATATAAGTGGCTTCAAAAATATTGTTTTGTTTTGGTGGACAAAATTTTTCCAGCTTCTTCCAGGCCTTACTCATCCCTCAGTGTTTCCTTGACAACTGTGGGGCCCACCTCTGCACTCCCAATATCACCTGTGGTCTTTGCTACCACACAGTTGTTGACTGAGGAGTCAAACTCCGCATTTTTATAGCACTTAGCACAAAGCTGGGTGCACAGTGTATTTATTATGTAGCAATATGAGTTTCTTTTCATCTTTTATGCTTGTTCTTCATCCTTCATCTGCAGCTCCTGATAAGGGATTAATATCTGAAATATATAAAGAACTCATACAACTCAATGCCAAACAAACAATCCAATTAAAAAATGGGCACAGAACCTGAATGGACACTTCTCCCAATAAGACATACACATGGCCAACAGATATATAAAACAATGCTCAACTTCACTAGCAATGAGAGACATGCAAATCAAAATTACAATGCGATATCACCTCACACCTATTAGAGTGGCTATTATCAACAAGGCAAGTAATCACACGTGTTGGAGAGGTTGTGGAGAAAACCGCACCGTCATTCACTGCTGGTGGGAATGTAAATTGCTATGGCAGCCATGAAAAACAGTATGGAAGTTCCTCCACAAATTAAGAATAGAGGTACCATAGGACACAGCAACACCTCTTCTGGATGAAATTTGAAAACATTTATTTGCCAAGCTATATGCACCCTTATGTTCATTGCAGCATTATTCACAGTGGTCAAGACAAGGAAACAGCCAACGTATCCCTAGGCAGACAATTGAGAAAACATGCGGTACATATATACAATGGAATACTACTCGGCCATAAGAAAAGATAAAATACTGCCATTTACAACAACATGGATAGATCTTGAGAATATCATGCTAAGTGAAATAAGTCAGACAGGAAAAGTCAAGAACCTTATGATTTCACTCTTATGTGGGATATAAAATTAAAAGCAACAAATGAACAAATAAGAACAGAAACAAAAGAAGCTCACAGACACAGACAACAGTATGGTGTTTACCAGAAGGAAAGGGGCTAGGGGTAGTAAAGGGTAAAGAGGGTCAAATATACGGCTTTGAAGATTTGACTTTGGGTGCTAAATACACAATTCAATATACAGATTATATATCATAGAATGGTACACTTGAAACCATTATGATTTTATTAACTGACGTCACCCCAATAAATTTAATTAAAAATAAGAAGAACAATTTAGATTTGTGGATTTATATTCCTTTTTTCAAAGTACTAACTACTGGCTATTTTACAGCTTCACCTCAGTTGAACAGCCCGATGCGGTTTGACTACTTTGAAACTCAGCTCAATTTTTTACATCATAACACAGCTTATAAAGCCTAGAGAGTCTAAAGCCAAGTTTAACTCTATTGTTCAGAACTATTTGGAGATTTTAAAAATATAATCACTCATTATAAAAATAATTTTATTTTACATTATACCTTAAATGGAAAGACTTATTTGGCAAATTGTGACCACAGAAGGGTTCAAATGAGTTTTGAAGTAACATTGTTTATTTGGTACTTGATATCACTTTTTAAACTTTATTTTTATTGTTGATACTATTATTGATGTCCCCATTCTCCCACTTTGGCCCACCTCCACCCAGCCCCCACTCCTCTTCCTTCTGGTTATCACCACACTGTTCTGTGTCTATGGGTTATACATACATGTTCTTTGGAATTTTGTTTTATATTGTAGGCTACATTAGGAAAAATGAATTTGTCAGAAGAAGCAATTTCAGCTAGAAATTAGAATGCTTTTCTGGGAGGTTAGTAGATACAGTAATGTTTCATCTTCCTCCTTAAAAATACTTAAGAATAAGATCAAACTGGACTCACTTGGTATAAATTCACACGTGTCAAGAGGCATTAGTTCTTTATATCTTGGTAATCCCCACACCTAATGACTCACAGACTTTCCACGTGTTAGGAAATATTCTTGTTCTTAAAGGGACTTTTTTTGTTTCATTGCACTGGTCAATTTCCTGTGCATTCTCCATTCTACAGTTTTATGGGTTATTAAAGAGTGTTCAAAAATTATATATATATATATTATAAAATATAAACATTTAATATGTGTATTATCAGCAAATGGCTTTGACTAGTAAAAAGAGAGAAATTATCCGATCCCTGGACTTGAGTTCAGGTTAGACTGACTCGGCTGTGCAGCTGGTACATTATTCTTGTGATCACTATGTTGCAATTTTCCACATGAAACACTTTCTTTTCAGCAAGATATTTTTAGATACTTCACTTTTCTTTAATCCCTGCTTATTCATATTCTTTTCACAGTAGCAGCAACAAATTATTCCTCTACCCAATATGATTTTTTCATAGGTTTTGTTGAACAAGATTTTGTAATATTTCTGCCTTACGTAGTTTTGATATTTCTGCTGTTAATTCATCCCTCTATGATGTGGGAAATTTCCATATAGAACTTATCTTAAAAGGTATAGCCTACCTCTGGTTAGGTGGCTCAGTTGGTTGGAGCATTGTCCTATAGACCACAAGGTTATGGGTTCGATTCCCATTCAGGGCACATAACTAGGTTGAGGTTTGATTCCTGGTCCAATCACATATGAGGCATCCAGTTGATGTTTATCTCTCACATCAATGTTTCTCTTTCTCTCTCTCCCTTCTTCTCTCTCTCAAATCGGTGAACATATTCTCAGGTGAGGGTTATAAAAAAGAGAGGTCTCATTTATACATTGATTCATAGGCATAACAGAAAAAAAAAATTTGTCTAATCCATGGTGGAACTCTGCCCATGATGGCCAAACTCCATCTGCTTGATATTCGACAGACAGATGAATTCTACATAAATTAGTCACATTTCTTTCTAATTTCTAAACTCTAATATTAAGAGTTTAGGAATTCATACCAGGGGCAAAAAACACAGAGATCTCGGGATACTTCTAGAGGATCTTGAGTGAATCTGAGGGTTCTCAACTAGAAATAAGAGGATAAAAATGGTAAGGAATAGGGTAAAAGAATTGTCACAGTCAGGCATTTCTGGTGAAAGTTCAGGCATGAGGTGTCAGTTTCTTTACTCTTAAGACCATGTTTGTTTGTTTGTTTAAGACCATCTACTTCTTGTCCTGGAGAAATGTCCACTTCTCATCCTGAAGGCAACTTTGTTAAGTAGAGTAGACAAGGTCTCCTGGGTGTAAATGGGGAAGATGGTCTTTGTCTCCCTGGAGCATACTATGGAAGGAACCTTTAACGAGGTTAGAGTTATTCTGCAAGTCATTAATTAGTTCTTGACAATAATATAAAACTCTCCTCTTTCATTTATTTATTTATAATATATTTTATTGATTATGTTATTACAGTTGTCCCTTTCCCCCCCTTCACTTCACTCCATCCTGCACACTCCCTCCCTCCCACATTCCTCCCCTATAGTTCATGTCCATGGGTCATACATATAGGTTCTTTGGCTTCTACATTTCTTATACTATTCTTACCCTCCCCCTGTCTATTTTCTACCTACCATTTATGCTACTTATTCTCTGTACCTTTCCCCCCTCTCTCCTCCTCCCCTATTGATAATCCTGCATGTGATCTCCATTTCTGTGATTCTGTTCCTGTTCTAATTGTTCGCTTAGTTTACTTTTGTTTTTGTTTTAGATGTGGTTGTTAATGACTGTGAGTTTGCTGTCATTTTTACTGTTCATATTTTTTATCTTCTTTTTCTTAGGTAACTCCCTTTAACATTTCATAGAATAAGGGCTTGGTGATGATGAACTCCTTTAACTTGACCTTATCTGAGAAGCACTTTATCTGCCCTACCATTCTAAATGAAAGCTTTGCTGGACAGAGCAATCTTGGATGTAGGTCCTTGCCTTTCATGACTTCAAACACTTCTTTCCAGCCCCTTCTTGCCTGTAAGGTCTCTTTTGAGAAATCAGCTGAAAGTCTTATGGGAAGTCCTTTGTAGGTAACTGTGTCCTTTTCTCTTGCTGCTTCTAAAATTCTCCCCTTCTTTTTAATCTTGGGTAATGTAATTATGATGTGTCTTGGTGTGTTCCTCTTTGGGTCCAGCTTCTTTGGGACTCTCTGAGCTTCCTGGACTTCCTGGAAGTCTATTTCCTTTGCCAGATTAGGGAAATTCTCCTTCATTATTTGTTCAAATAAGTTTTCAATTTTTTGCTCTTCCTTTTCTCTTTCTGGTACCCCTATAATTCGGATGTTGGAACGTTTAAAGATGTCCTGGAGGTTCCTAAGACTCTCCTCATTTTTCTGAATTCTTGTTTCTTCATTCTTTTCTGATTGGATGTTTCTTTCTTCCTTCTGTTCCACAGCGTTGATTTGAGTTCCAGTTTCCTTCCCATCACTATTGGTTCCCTGTACATTTTCCTTTGTTTCTCTTAGCCTTCATTTTTTCGTCTAATTTGTGACCAAATTCAAGCAATTCTGTGAGCTTCCTGATTACCAGTGTTTTGAACTGTGCATCTGATAGGTTGGCTATCTCTTCGTCACTTAGTTGTATTTTTTCTGGAGGTTTGATCTGTACTTTCATTTGGGCCATTTTTTTCTTGTCTTGGCATGCCTATTACATAAAGGGGTGGAGCCTTAGTGTTCACCAGGGAGGGGTAACAATCATCGCTGGGCTGTGACACTGTATGTGGGGGAGGGGTCCGATAGGGAGCAATGCACTTGCTCCACTCTCTGCCGGATTTTAGTCACTCCCTCCGCTACCCAGAATCAAATTGGGCTCTTCTGGTGCTAATTCCCAGGTGAGTGGGTTTGTGTATGTTCTAGGATCCTGTGGGTCTCTCCATTGAACTCTCCTGTGAGGCCAGGAGTTTCTCCCGCTGCCGCCTCATCCCCCACAGGTGTTTTTAATCAGTGGTTTGAGGCTTTATTTCCCTGTGCTGGAACTCTGGGTTTTGAAGTCTGTTGCCCGGTCCACCAGCTGCTGCCTTGCCCGCCAGCTGCAGCTTTGCCCTCCCCGTTCCACAATCCGCCACCTCACTGGGTCCGCCAGCCACCACCTTGCCACAAGTCCTCTCTGCCCGGCTGCCCATCTCCACCCCTCCTACTTGTCTGGATGAATGTGTCTTCTTTATCTCCTTGGTTGTCAGACTTCCATACAGTTCGATTTTCTGTCAGTTCTGGTTGTTTTTTGTTTTTAAATTGTTGTTGTCCTTCCTTTGGTTGTGCGAGGCACACTGTGTCTATCTAGGCCTCCATCTTGGCCAGAAGTCTGAAAGCTCTCCTCTTATAAGAGTTGGTGAATAAAGTCCTTCAGTCAAACTTTAGAGCTATTATTTCAAAAGGAGACAGTTTCTATTTACAAAATGGGGTGGAGCAAAGATTAAGAAGAACCAAAGAGAGAGCTTTGGGCCATGAGAGTCTGAATGCCCTACAAAAGGTGGCCAATTGGGTTTTAATTATGCTGTTGTTTGTTCCATCAAACCAGAAGACTAGGGATGGTACGCACAATGGAAGTGTTGACAAACAGGCCAGATTTTGCAAATGGCTTGGACAATCTGTCCCGTGAAATGAGTGCCTCAATCACTGTGTAGTTCTCTAGTGATTCCTCAAGTTGATATAATCTTTTCCAAAAAGACTTTACGTGTGGCCATAGCTGTGGCCTGACAGTAGGGAAAGGCTTCCACCCACTGAGAAAACACAATTTAAACAAATGCAAATTTTTAGAAGGTGGGAGTTAGATAAAATCAAGTTGCCATACTTCAAATACTCTGTTGGCAGAGGCAAGGGACCTATATTGGCATATATCAGCTTGCCAGGATTGCACTGAGGACAAATTCTGTGTACCTGATAAATTTGATGTGCGATAGTGGCAGAGGGTCCCTGATAGTACTGCTTTCCGAATTGAATCATTTTTTCTGTGTTCCAAAGGGTAAGGTTATAAATAAAAGTTAGAACTTCTCTTTGAAGGCTAAGAGGAAGAACTGGGCAGCAGCTTGGTCTTAACCATATCTGCCAAGTTAAATCAAAAGTACAACCTTGTTTTATTCATTTCCCCCTTTCATTGTCTGGAGAGGTGGTTTGGGCTTTGGCCAGTTAGAGATAAAGCACAACCTCATGCAGAGAAGTGAGAGAAAACATAGTGGGAGAGTAAAAGCTTGTGACTGATGTACTGCTGATTTGTCAGTTAAGGGATTCCCAATCCAGTTTTATCCTGCATAGAAAAGTGCTTCTGTATCGTTATAAGAGCCAATTGTCTAGGAAGTAAGGGAGAGTCTAAAAGGTTAAGAATAAAATCTTTGTTTTTGTTGGGTACTGCCTATAATTCAGCTTGTGCAGACCTAGCATTTGGAAGTGGGCCTGATTCTAGAGACTCCTCTAAAGGAAACAATACACAACTGGCTTGGTAGGAACCCATTAATGGGTGGAGATAAGACCCATCAGAGACCCATCAGTGAACCCTTTGAAACAGTATTAAGGAAAGGAGTGTCTTGAAGATCTAGTCAGGGAGTAACTGGTCTGTCAGGAATATGCTGTGGGGGGCAGGGGTGGGGTGGGGATATCTTTAGGGAGGGGAAGGAGAGTTGAAGAATTAAGATAATAGCGGGTGATTGTTGGATGAGGAGAAGAGAGAGTGTTACATAGTAAGTAGGTGAGGTAGCTAACAGAACACTGTTGAGTGTGATGGGAGTTTAAAACAGACTTGACTGCATGGGGAGCACAAACAGTGGGAGGGGAGTCCCAATACCTGTTTTTCCAGTAGTAATTAAAGTAACCGTGGTGGCTACTTTAATTACTCCTTCTCCTTTTCATGGGTGAAAGGGGGAACAGGAAGGTAATAATTTGGGTGCCCTCATTGGTGCCTGAGTCAGTTGTTTCTTTAAATTGGTAGAAGATGGTTCAGTCTTGTCATTCTATTGTAAGGGGTCCTAAGAAGAGGCTTTTAAGGGCTGTTATAAGGTTTAGGAGAGTAAGGAAAAATTAGGGAGACACTTGCAGTAGTATCCAGAAAGCCCTAAGAACCCTCGGAGTTGTCTTCTAGTTTGGGATTTGGGGAAAGCCAATATGCCCTGTATTAAGGAAATGTCAAGGTTTAGATCCTCTGGGGGTAAGGAGATGTCCTAAAAATTTTACAAAAGCCTGACAGAATTGAAGCTTCGCTTTAGTGACCTTATGTCCCTTTAGATCTGGATTATGTAATAAGTGGAGAGTGTTAGGAAGGCCTGGTCAGAGGGAGCACATAGAAGTAGCTCTATACATTGAAGTAAGGCAGAAATACAGGGAGATACAACATCTACAGGATCTGCCTTTAGAATGTGAGAAAAATAAGTAGGGCTTTTAGTGTGTCCCTGGGGTAAGAAAATCCAGGTATATATCATTTTTTTTCCAGGTGAAAGCAAATAAATATTGACTTTCTGAATCAACTGGAATACTGAAAAATACACTGCAGAGGTCCAGGGCAGAAAAAATAAAACAGTCTTAGGAGGGATATTGGATAGGAGGGAATAGATGTCAGGAATTACAGGACACGGGAATACCTTATGCTATGAATCACTTGGAGAACAAGTCGCCAACCCCTTTAGTCAGGCGGCTGGACTGGGATGGTAGGCCTGGTACGCGCAGGGGACGATGAGTCCCTGAGCTAAAAATTCCTCCATAACGGTCTGAATGCCTGTCTGTGCTTTAAGGTTTAGGCGAAGGTTTGTTAGGATCTGTTTGAACCCTGATAGGAGCTGCTGAATGGATTTTCCCCCCATCAGTGAAAGATGGTGCCCAGAGATAGGCAGGCAGACCATGGAGGGAGGATTGTTGGGTAAAATGAAGGAATAGAAAGGAGTGTCAAAACTACTAATTCCTGAGTCTGTCTTGTTATTTGAAGAGGTTAAATCCAATAATATTTTTCCCTTACAGAAGAGTGAAATATGAACTTGTTAAGTTTCTATAAAATCTCTTCCTAAATAAATGAGTTGGTGCAGAAGGAACAAGTAAGAGTTGATGAGTGCCAGAGAGGGAGTCAATCTGAAAAGGGACTGGTAAGGATCTGGGGACAGTTTTAGGGTTTTTGGTTCCCCCACCCATTTGAATTTTTCTTGACTCAGGGGTGGGGGCATTTAAAGGGCATTGGGGTTAAGACTAAACGGGTTGCTCGGGCACCTATTAAAGTTCTAACTAATTTGTGCCCAATTTTAATATTTACTTCACTCAAATCGGCTGGCTTTGAACAGGGGAAATGTCCCTTATATTTCTCCAGAGCATCCCTATTTTTGTGTCCCAGTCTAAGATTTTGGGTTCCTATTGGGTTGGAGTTGCAGGCAGCATTCATATTTGAGACCACGCTTTTTAAAATGTCCTGGGTTTTTACAGAAGAAGCAAGCCTTTGGATCTGGGCCCTGCGTGTTTTTACTGTTTGGTGGGGCCAGTTTACTGAATTGCTGAAGTTGCAGGGACATTAGTTCGGCAGTTGTTTCGTGGTAATCCAGAACCCTTTTTTCCTATTATCACTGTCCTTTTCAATGGTTTTAGAGAGTTTTCTTGCCAGTGAGGCAATCTCATGAGGGTGTTTATCTGCCCAGTTAAGGTCATGTTGTTTAACTAGGCGCCGATATTTTCAGAGAGACCTGCTACATATGTTGAATTAAATAAATTAAGGGGCTCATCATTCAAGTCTTTAATTCCTGAGTTTTGTTGAAAGACCTTTTGAACTGGTCAGAGCAACCAAGTACTTCTGAAACTGGAAAAGCCAATGTTTGTGCTGCCTGTTACTACCAGACCCAATAAGCAGAGACAGGGATTGAGTCTTTATGGGCACTTTTTCAGATGGTCTGCGATCTGAGAAGACAACGGGTTATGTACCCTAACAGACCGTCTTAAATACCATTTTAGAATGACCATTTTTATAAGTGATAGGAGACTCAAGAGTTGGAAAAATTTAGTTTAAGGTAAATAGTTAATAAGCCTAGTAGGTAATGCATATGGTAAAGCTTTTGTTTCAGATCCTACAGATAAAGCCCATCCTGGCTCCTGGGAAACTAGAAACTACAGATAAGGCCCTTCCTGGCTCCTGGGAAAACAGCCGACCTCCTGGGGCCCTGCTTAGGGTTACAGCCTGGAGACAAGTGGAGGCATCCAGGCCATTGTGTCTCAGGGAGCGACCTCGACCAACAGATGACCGCTGACCACCAGCCTCTAGGAAGCTAACTGCCCAGGACAAGAATGTTGCAGTTTCTTTTACCTAATTCTCCCTGAACTTCAAAACCCCTCACTGCACCTTGTTTATCCTGTAATAAAAATGTTGGCCTGGAAAGAAAAGACAAGATGGTCTGTTAGGGTATGAACCCTCCATCCTCAGATCACTGGCCATCTGAATAAAGTGCCCATAAAGACTCAATCTCTGTCTCTGTTTACTGGGTTTGGCAGTGATAGGCAGCCGAATAGTGGTGTCTTTTCTGCCTTCATAAGGAGAACAAAGTGTGGGTAAGGGTACACTTTTAATTTAGGGAAAAGTTAATTAGATTTAAAAACCGGAAGCATTCTCACCCTGGGCAGTGATCTTTATCTGCATCCCCGCAGGTGGGTGGCTCACCTGGGGCACAATGGCTCAGATAGCATCTTGATCGCTTGCAATCCTCCTAAGCACAAAGGTAGAACTGCTTAAGTCTCCTGGAATCAAGGTGTGTCATTCCTTCAGTTCCTGGAACAATAGCTTTTACGTGCATTGATTACTAAGCTTATTAGCTATTACTTAAACTAAAATTTTCAAACTTTCAAGTCCCCCATCACTTCCTTTGAGTACATTTATGGATGGCCTTCCACTTAACCTTCTTGAAAATATTTGGGAAGTGACTTGAGTAAGTTATTGATCTGCTTCTGTGTGGCTTTCAGGGCAGTGGCTTCAGGCAATTTAAAATCTTGTAAGAGGTGGCTGATTCCAGCCATTGTTTAGCTAAAACATTGCCAACTAACGTAGGGCTGAGCGAATAAAGATTCAAGAAACCAGTTTGATAAGCACTTATAAAATTTAAAGGTCCAAAATTCAAGGGAATTCTTTTTGGGTCTGGAAACTTCTTTACCATGGCTTAACAATTTTTTAACATGGCTTAACAATTTGGGTCAGAGGGCATAAGAGGTAGTATCTACCCCATCAGTATTTCCCTGATATTTAAAAGGTGCCATGAGAATAAGAGACTCAGGAGGAGAAATTCTGAGGAGAAAAAGGAGAGTTGAGCTAGCGAAGGACAGGCAGGAGGGGCAGTGGGTGAGTAGGTAGAGAAAGGAGGGGGATGGGGAAGGAGGAAAAGCCAGTTAGGAGAGATGCATGCACCAGAGCATTCCTCTAGTTTTTTAAGTCTCTCGTTCAGTTTTTTTAAAACGATTTTATTTATTTATTTATTTTAGACAGAGGGGAAGGGAGGGAGAAAGAGAAGGAGAGAGACATTAATGTGTGGTTGCCTCTTGTGCACCCCCTACTGGGGACCTGGCCTGCAACCCAGGCATGTGTCCTGACTGGGCACCAAACCAATGATCCTTTGGTTTGCAGGCCGTGCTCAATCCATTGAGCCACACCAGGCAGGGCTTATTCGAGTGACAATTACTTTCCTGCAGAAAGGCTATAGAGGCCTTTTGGTTTCTTTTGGAACATTCAAAAGACCAAGTGAAGGCTTCTCCATTGTTTTTGAGAGATCCAGAAACATCTTTATCCTAATTTTCCCCTTAAAAAAATTAGGAGTATCAAAAGAGGCCCCAAAGGGGCCAGTTTAAAGTTATCCCCGGTGATTTTCGCGGAGAGACCAAGCCGGTTGCAGGCCTCTGAAGCATACTTTTTAACCTATTCTCCTGCACGAGTGCTAGGCGATGGATGGCCCGCAGATGTCGCCCTAGAACCAGAATTACCCATTCTTTCTGCGAGACAACAGCCGGGACCAGGTGGGTTGAGTCTAACGCCTTGATCTTTGATGGAGACGTCTTCCCCTAGAAAACTGAAACAGGTGGGTTGAGTCTAACACCTTGATCTCTGATGGAGAAGTCTTCCCCTAGAAAACTGAAACGCTTTGTAGAGGTGTCCCTCTCCTCAAGGATAAAACTCTCAGATCTCCACCTAAAGCGTGGGATTTTGAGGATTTGAGAGGACTCGTAGGTTGACGCCTCCCAGCACTAGAGCTCCAAGGGCTCTTTCAGACGTCAGGGCAGCGTGAGTTCCCCCGGGGAAGGGAGAACGTCCGGGAGCTGCTGGAAATCCCGTCTTTGTCGCCAAAAAGGTAAACAACATTTCAGAGAAAACGTTTGGAAAAGTTAAAAGAGAGTTTATTCAGATGATGATTTGTAAATCAGGAAATGTAGTCCTCCGTATGAATCGACGATACATTTCAAAATGGAGGGGGTAAGGCAAAGTTATAAAGGAAAAAGTTGCAAGCAGCTGATGATCAAAGAGATGGGTTGCTAGGGGAAACAAGACCTACATCAACCGTTGTCTTTTTTTTAATTAAATGTATTGGGGTAATATTGGTTAATAACATGATATAAATTCCAGGTGTCTAATTTCATAATATAATATTACACAACATGATATACTAAATATAATA
The DNA here is from genome assembly GCF_022682495.2 of Desmodus rotundus. Classification (NCBI taxonomy): domain Eukaryota; kingdom Metazoa; phylum Chordata; class Mammalia; order Chiroptera; family Phyllostomidae; genus Desmodus; species Desmodus rotundus. The sequence goes on from NC_071389.1 coordinate 179,917,135, forward strand.
ATGTAATATAATTAATATAATAAACTATAATAATATAATATAATTAATATACCTTCTTTACCCTCTTCATCCTCCCTCCACCCCTTGGCCTCTGGTAACCTCCCTGCTGTTGTTTGTGTCTCTGAAGGGTTTTTTAAATGTTCATTTGTTGCTTTCAGTTTTGTATTCCACATGAGTAAAATCATATGGTTCTTGTCCTTTTCTGTCTGACTTATTTCCCTCAGTATGCTACTTTCAGTACCCATCCATGTTGTCACATATCACAATATTTCATTTTCTGACGAGTGAGTTGTATTCCGTTATATCTGCCTATGTGTATATCTGTCTATCATCCATCTATATACTGTACCACATCCTTTTTATCCACTCGTTGGCCAAAGGACATTTAGGTGGTTCCCATGTCTTGGCTATTGTGAATAATACTGCATTGAACAAAGAGGTACATATATCTTAAAGAATACACGTTTTCAATTTTTGTTGATGGATACCCAGAAGAGGGATTGCTGGGTCCTATTGTAGCCCAGTTCTTAATTTTTTGAGGAATCTCCATACAGTTTCCCATAGTGACTACACCACTTTACATTTCCACCAGAAGTATACAAAACCCCCCTTTCCTTCACATCCTCTCCAACCTTTGCTGTTTTTTGCCTTATTGATAATAGCCAATCTAACAGTTATAAGGTTGTATCTTGCTGTGGTTTTTGATTTGCATTTCCCTTCTAGCTAGTGAAGTTGAGCACGTTTTCATGTATCTGTTGGCCATCTTTATGTCTTCTTAGAAAAGTTTCTGTTCAGATCCTCTGCCAATTTTTTAGTTGGATTGTTTCGTTGTTGTTGTTAGATTGTATGAGTTCTTTACTTAGTTTGGATATTAGCCTCTTATCAGAGGTATTGTTTGCAAATATCCTTTCTCAATGGGTTGGTTTCCTTTTTGTTTTGCGGATGGTTTATTTTGCTGTGCAGAAGCTTTTTAGTTTCATGTAGTCCCATTCATTTCTTTTTGATTTTACTTCCCCTGCTTTGGGGTCAAATTCACAAAAAATAAAAACTATAAGTTTAATACCTATATTTCCCTCTATGTAGTTTATTGTTTCAAGTCTTATATTCAAGTCTTTAATCCTTTTTGAGTTGATTTTGTGTATAATTTTATTCTTTTGCATGTGACTTTCCAGTTTTCTCAACACTACTTATTGTAGAGGTTTCTTTTCCCCATTGAACATTTTTGGCTCTTTTGTCAAAACTTAGTTGCCCATACATGTGGGGGTTTATTTCTGGGCTCTCAATTCTGTTCCATTGGTCTGTAATTCTGTTTTTCTGCCAATAACACACTGTTTTGGTTATTGTAGCTTTGTAATATAATTTGAAGTAAGGGAGTTTGATACCTCCAGCTTTCACTATTTCAGGGTCCCCTGTGATTTCATACCAATTTGAGGATTTTTTTGAAAAATAAAATCTTTGGGATTTTGATGAGGATTGCATTAAATCTATATATCACTTTAGGTAATATGTCCATTTTTAACTATGTTAATTCTTCCAATTCATGAACATGGAACATCTTTTCATTTCTTTGTGTCTTCAGTTTAACAATGTATTGTAGTTTCAGTGCATGTGCCCTTGACTTCCTGTGTTAAATTTATCCCTAGGTATTTTATCCTTCTTGTTGAAACTATAAATGGGATTGTTTCCTTCATTTCTTTTCTAATAATTCATTGTTAGTATATAGGAATGCATTGGATTTTTTTTTCAAGGAAGCACTAGTAGTTTTAATACCAACTCACCCAAGGGAAGCATAAGGGTCACTGGCTTGTGTAATAGTCCCTTCACTCTTACTTACTCTCCAGCAAGCATTACTCAACTGTGGATGCTACCAGAACTGTACATGCCCAGTACAGTGCTTTTTTTCTAGTCAGCATTGAAAAAAGGGCTGCACTTCAAAAACATTGGGAGCTGACTTTCTATCAGTCCCAGGCCTCAGGGTAGGTAGGAGATGCAGAGGCTGGAACACCAAATAAGCAAATTGGCTGAAAAGTAGAGAAAGTGAGAATGATCTCTGCCTGGTCTTCCTGCAGGTCGAAGTGAGAAGTACTGAGGCCTGAAAAGGAGCGGATTAGTAAGGGTGCTGTCCTGACGATGCCAGTGCCCCTCCTGTCAATGGTCCAGCCTGTGGGGAAGGGGAAAACCCAGGACAGACAGAGGCCAGTGCGGATTTCTCAGGCCAAGAGGTCCCCTACGTCTGTGGCAGACAGAAAGCTGCAATGGATTTTTTTTTACATTGATTTTGTACCCTACAACTTTACTGTATTTGTTTGTTTCTAATAGTCTTTGGGGAGTGTTTAGGGTTTTCTCTATAAAGAATCATGTCATTTGCAAGTAGTGACAGGTTTACTTCTTCATTCCTAATTTGGATGCCCGTTACTTCTTTCTCTTGCCTGATTGCTCTGGCAAGGACTTCCAGTAGGAGGTTAAATAACGTGTCATCCTTGCCTTATTCATGATCTTAAAGGAGAAGATTTCAGTTGCTCTCCATTGAGTGGTATGAATTGTCCCCTTCATCATAATAAAAGGTCCATCTCATAATAAAATGTCAATAGACTGGAAATCTATTTTGTAGAATATAAATATGGATACAACCTTTTCCATGGATGCTATTTGTTTGGAACATTTTCCACCTATTATCTTTGAGTTGCTGTTTTTCTTTGTAGCTGAGATGGATCTTCTGAAGGCAACATATAATTTTTCAATCCACCCCACTACCTTTGATTGGTGAGTTCAGTCCATTTACCTTTAGGGCAATTATTGATACATCTTTTTATCTTTTGTTTTCTGGTTGCTCTGTATCTTCATATTTTCTATTCCTTTGCATTTCTGTCTGCTATTTTAGTTTGGTGGTTTTCTATGATTTTTTCCCTTTGTTACCTCTTTTTTAATGTTACATGTCTCAGTTCTAAATTTTTGTTTTGTGTTTACTATTAGGTTTACGTAAAAAAAGTTTAATACGTGCAATAGTCCTTTTTCTTCTCATTTTATGTTATCTCCACTCACCTGTGCAAGTGCAGTTCTTCCCCCTTGCCCTTTTTTGTTTTTGTTGTCACAAAATATTCCTTTATATTCTATGCATTTATTTCCAAATTGAAGAAATTAAAGATTATAGTTTTTTTAAAAATTATATTTTATTATTTATGCTATTACAGTTGTCCCAAATTTCCCCCTTCTGGCCCTCTCCTTCCAGGCCCCCTACTCCCTTCAGCACTCCCCACAGTTGTCCATGGGTCCTGCATATATGAGGTCTGCTGGAAAAAGTCCAACCGTTGTTAATATAATGAGAACGGTTTGCATGACATCAATGTAACCTGGCAGCCAGGGAGAGTGGACTGGAATGCAGGTGCGTGAACAGTATGACTTCACTGTACTAGTCAGTGGGGGTGGCAGACACTGTTGACTGAGCATGTGTATTATGTGGCTGTCACATTCAAAATGACTGAGCAAGTAGAGCAATGAATCTGCATCAAATTTTGCATTAAGCTTGAATATTCCTTTGTGAAAACTATTCGGAAGATTCAGAAGGCCACAGCTATGGGCGACTAGTGATTGGCAGCTTTATCATGACAAAATGCCTGCTCATGCATCATGTCTTATCTCGTGCAGATTATTTTTTGCAAAACATCAAATCACCCAGGTGGCTCATCCCCCCTACAGCCCAGATTTGGTGCCCTGTGACTTCTGGCTTTTCCCAAAACTGAAATCACCTTTGAAAGGGAAGAGATTTTAGACTGTTGATGAGATTCAGGAAAATACAATGAGGTAGCTGGTGGTGACTGGGAGAACTATGTGAGGTCCCAAGGTGCCTATTTTGAAGGTGACTGAGGTGTCATTGTCCTATGTGCAATGTTTCTTGTATCTTCTTCAATAAATGTCTCTATTTTTCACAGTACATGGCTGCATACATTTTGGACAGGTAGTAGTGTATGTTCTTTGCTTACTCTATTCCCTATGCTGTACTTTATATCCCCATGACTATTCTGTAACTACCAATTTGTACTTCTAATCCCTTCATCTTTTTTACCCATCCCTCCTAGCTGTTCTGGCAACCAACAAAATATTCTCTGTGTCTATGGTTCTCTTTCTGGTCTGCTTATTTGTTTTTTAGATTCAGTCATTGATAGATATGAATTTATTGCCATTTTATTGTTCATAGTTTTGATCTTTTTCTCTTTAAAGAAGACCCTTTAATATTTCAAATAATACTGGTTTAGTGATGATAAAGTCCTTTAGCTTTTTCTTGTCTGGGAAGCTCTTTATCTGTACTTTGATTCTAAATGATAGCTTTGCTGGATAGAGCAGTGTTGGTCTTTGCTTTTCATCACTTTAAATATTTTTTGCCAATCCCTTCTCGCCTGCAAAGTTTGTTTTGAGAAATCAGCTGACGGTTTTATGGAAGCTCCCTTGTAGGTGACTAACTTCTTTCCTCTTGCTGCTTTTAAGATTGTCTCTTCAAAAAAAAAAAAAAAAAGATTGTCTCTTCATATTTAACCATTGGCATTTTCATTATAACATGTTTTGGAGTGGGCGTCTCTGGGTCTATCTTGTTTGGGATTCTCTGTGCTTCCTGGACTTGTATCTATTTCCTTCTCCAAGTTAGGGAGGTTTTCTTTCATAATTTTTTCAAATTAGTTTCCAATTTCTTGCTTTTTCTCTTCTCTTTCCATCACCCCAATGATGTAAATGTTGGTATGCTTGAAGTTTTTCCAGAGGCTCCTTACATCATCCTCTTTTTTGGGGGGGGGGGAATTCTTTTTCTTCTTGCTGTTTTAATTGGTTGTTTTGCTTCCTTATGTTCCAAATCACTGATTTGATTCTCAACTTCATCTACTTTACTGGGTTTTTTTTTTTAAAGATTTTAGTTATTTACTTCTTAAAGAGAGGGGAAGGGAGGGAGAAAGAGAGAGAGGGAGAGTCACTGTGTGAGAGATACATTAATTGATTGCCTCTCACACTCCCCAAAATGGGGAACCTGGCCGGCAACCCAGGCATGTGCCCTGACAGGTAATCAAACCTGCAATCTTTCAGTTTTCAGGCCACCACTCAATGCACTGAGCCACACCAGCCAGGGACAATTTACTGTTGATTCCCTATATATTGTTCTTTATTTCAATAAACATATCCTTTGTTTCTGACTGGATCTTTTTTATGCTGTTGAGGTCCTCACTAAGTTCCTTGAGGATCCTTGTAACAGTTGTTTGAACTCTGCATCTAATAGATGGCTTTTCTCCATTTTGTTTAGTTCTTTCCCTGAAGTTTTGTTCTGTTCTTTCATTTGGGTTATGTTTCTTTGTCACTTTATTTTGGCAGCCTCTCTGTGTTTGTTCTTATGTATTAGAGCTACTACGTCTCTGAGGCTTGATAGAGTGGCTTAATGTAGTAGGTGTCCTGTAGGGTCCAGTGGCACAGCCTCCTCTATTACCCAAGCTGGGTACTAAAGGTGCATCCACTGTGTGGGCTGTATACCCCTTGTATACCCACCCCTTGTAGTTGAGCCTTGATTGCTGTGGGACATCCAAGATCAGCCACTACCTGTGGTCTCTCCAGGGTCATACAACATTATCTACAAAGTGATCTGCAGATGGTTGCTATTAGTGCTGGGCTTGGGGGTATCCAGAAGAGGCCAAGTTATAAATGAAGTTTGGCTGCTGCTAGTGCCAGGCCTGGTGCAACTTATGAGAGGAATGGGGCTCACTGAAAGCCAGATGCTGCTTGTTTTAGAAAATTTAGGAAAATCTGATGCATGGGTCAAGTCAAGCCATTTATATGAAAAAGCCACTGGAAACAGCTTGTGTGGGCCTGAAAGTTCAGTGGGGCAGGGCCTCGAGGAATCACCAAGGTGGGACAAACAGTGTGAGCCAGGTTGATGGAGTCTCGGATATGGCACCTGCCTGCCTGCTTTGCAAGGGGGTGGGGGAAGGCTCAGAAAAGGAACAATCGTCTCTGCCTTCATTTCTGTCTGGGAGAAATCTGCCCTCCAGCTCTCACCCTGATGGACAATTAGAAAGCTGGACAATTTGCTTTCTCCCCATATGTCTCTGATAACTTTCAATTTGCTGCCCCTGTGCTGGAGCTCAGAATGAGTGAGTCCGAGTAAGTCTTCACTGGCATGGGCCCTCTAAGAGGAACTGCCTTGGACTCTAGCAATTTGTCTTCCACAGCCTCAATCCTCACTGATTTTTACAGCCAGAAATTATGAAGACTTATCTTCCTGGCGCTGGAACCCTGGGGTAGGGGTCCTAGTGTGTGGCTGGACCCCTTTGCTCCTGAGATATCCTTCCCAGTTTTTATCCATCGCATGTGGTGTGGGACCAGCCCATTACACACTTCTGTCCCTCCTACCAGTCTTGATGTGTTTTATTCTTTAATTCCGTAGTTGTAGGACTTCCGTTTAGCTCAGTTTCTGATGGTTCTGAATGATGGTTGTTCTATAGTTTAGTTGTAATTTTGATGTGGTTGTATGAGGAGGCAAGCCATGTTTACTTATGCCGCCACCTTGACCAGAATATATAGTTTTTTAAAGATGCTTTTGTCCCTTTAACATTTTTGTTATAATTAAATAGAGATGTAATTTCATGCTTCTGTCTGTCTGTTTGTAATCTTACTCACAGAGTGGTGTCTTTTATATTTTTGTTTCAGGTAGAAAGCTCCTCTCAACATTTGAAATGTGGCTGAGAGTGAAAATTCCATTAGCTTTCATTTTTCTGGAAAAGATTTTATTTCTCTTTCATATGTGAAGAATAACTTTTCCATATATATCATTCTTGGTTGGTGATTTACCTCTCAATATTTTGAATATTTGATTCCACTCTCTCCTACCTTTTAGGGTTTCTGCTGAAAATCTGATGATAATTTAATAGGGTTTCCATTATAGGTTTTTTTCGGCTGCTTTGAGAATTCTTTCTTTGCCTTTAACTTTTGACAGCTTAAATACAATATGTTTTAGAGAAGGTCTTTTTGCATTGAGATGGTGTTCTGTTAGCATTATGGATTCAAGGGTCCAGTTCTTTTATTAGTTTGGGAAGGCTTCATCAATTATTTGGTTGAATAGACACCCTGTTCTTTTCTTCCTCTCTTTTCCTTCTGGTATATGCATTGTTCTTGTATTGCTCTTTCTAATGGAGTCATATAGTTTTTATAAAGTTCTTTTATTTTTTTAAACTCTCATTTTTCTTTCTTTGCCCACTGGATTCATTTCTGGATTTCTGTCTTCAAGGTCACTAATTCTTTCATTGATCTAGTCTGCATTATTTCCTATGTTCTCTAATTCATTTTTCCTGAGCTCCAGGATTTGTTTGTTCTTTTTTATAGTTTCAGTTCCTGAGCTCCAGGATTTGTTTGCTCTTTTTTAAATAGTTTCAGTTCCTTTGGTGAAGAATTCCTTTGGTTTGTTGATTTTACTTCTGAGTTCATTGAACTGCCTTTCTGAGTTTTCTGGTATCTCATTGAGTTTTTTCAAACTTCAACCTTGAAATCTCTGTCATTTAAATTGCAGTTTCCATGTCTTTAAGTTTGTTTTCTGGAGACCTTCTGTTCTTTTTGACCTTCCTTGTCACCTTGGTAATTCATGGTACTTGATACATTATTTCTCTGCCTGGGCATTTGAGATATTGAACTCTTCTTTTTTTAGGTACTCTTTTGCTTTTTATAATTCCATAGATTGATAATTAGAGGTCTTCCTTTTGTTTTCCAGTAGATGGTAGTATAATGCAACTTTTTGTTTTCTTTTACGTACTACTGGGACTTCTGGAATCCTGGTGAAATGGTGTTACCCTGACCATGGAAAATGTCCTGAGGAGGTGGATGTACCCTCTATAACTGTGTTGCTTTGGCCTCAGGGTATCACCCCCATGATGGCATGTGGCAGGTGTCAGATTCACAGTGAGTTCACAGTGCTGCCTCCTTATAATCAGAGGCTGCAAGCCACAAGGTACTATCTGAGGTGTCCTAGCTGCCTTTACCAGGTTCTGCTGTGATGAATGGGGGAGAGTTGGTGGGAGAGGCAGGTTCGTGCATCTGTGGTTTGTTATTTCCCTGGTAATGGTGGCTGCTAGGCCATAGCTGCCACACCTCTGTACTGCATCTCCACCTTATCACTGGGTGTAGCTACAGTATATGCCAATCACTCAGGCAAGAATGTCACCTCTTCCCCTCTAGTGCTCTCTGAGCTGCCAAATAAGGGTGGCAGCCTGACAGTTTGACTGCTACTATGTCAGCTAGATCTGGGTGGGCAATGGTATGGTGAGAGGAATCAAATTGATGTGTTTGCATCTTTGTTTTTTCCCCAGTAATGATAACTGTCAGACCACAGCTGCCACACCTCTTCACTATGTCTCCGCCTCTATCACTAGGTTCAGTCACAGCATATATCAGCCACGTAGACCAGAATGCTGCCTCTGATGTCTACAACTGTTCCATTGATCTATGTGTCTGTTCTTATGCCAGAACCAGACTGTTTTGATTACAGTGGACTTGTAATACAGTTTGATGTCAAGTATTGTGATCCCTCCTACTTTGTTCTTCTTTCTTAAAGTTGTTGCAGCTATTCAGGGTCATTTATGGTTTCATATAAATTTTTGAAATGTTTGTTCTAGATCTGTGAAACATGTCATTGGTATTTTGATAGGGATTGTGTTGAATCTATAAATAAATTGCTTTGGGTAGTATGGATATTTTGATGATGTTAATTCTTCCTATTCATGAACATGGTATATGCTTCCATTTATTTGTCTTCCTTAATTTCTTTCTTCAGTGTTGTATAGTTTTCTGAATATAGGTCTTTTACTTAATTGGTTAGGTTTATTCCTAGGCACTTAATTTTTCTCATTGCTATATCAAGTGGGATTTTCCCCTGATTTCTGTTTGATATTTCATTGTTGGTGTACAAAAATGCCTTCGATTTCTGAATATTGACTTCATGTTCCACTGTTTTGCCAAATTCACTTTTTAGGTTGAGTACTTTTTGGTGGAGTATATGGTTTTTTATGTACACTGTCATGTCATCTGCAAACAATGATAGTTTTACTTCCTCCTTTCCAATTTGGATGCCTTTTGTTTCTTTTTCTTGTCTGATCACTGCGGCTGTGACTTCCAGTACTATGTTGAACAGAAGTGGTAAAAGTGGAAATCCTTGTCTTGTTTCTGATCTTAGTGGAAAAGCTTTTAGTTTTTCCCCATTGAATACAGTGTTGGCTTAGATCTCTTGTATATGGCCTTCATTATGTTGAAGTATGCTCCCTCTACTCCCACTTTGCTTAGTGTTTTTATCATAGATGGGTACTGTACCTTATCAAATGCTTTTTCCACATCTATTGATATGATCATGTGATTTTTGTCATTCCTTTTGTTTATGTGATGTATTACATTTATTGATTTGCAAATATTGTACCATCCTTGCATCCCTGGGATGAATCCCACTTGATTATGGTGTATATTTTTAAAGTAATACTGGATACGGTTTGCCAATATTTTGTTGAAGATTTTAGCATCTTTGTTCATCAGTGATAGTGGCCTGAAATTTTCTTTCTTTGTTGTGTCCTTATCTGGTTTTGGGATTAGGATGATGCCGGCCTTATAAAAAGAGTTTAGTAGTCTTCCCTCTTCTTGGATTTTCTGGAATAGTCTGAGAAGGATAGAGGTTAGCTCTTCCTGAAATGTTTTGTAATAATTCTTTTGTGAAACTTTCTGGTCCAGGGCTTTTGTGTGCCGAGAGTTTTTTGATTACTGCTTCAATTTTACTAGTTGTTATTTGTCTATTCAGGCTTTGGCCTTCTTCTTGATTCAGTTTAGGAAGACTGTATGTTTCTAGAAATTTGTCCATTTCACCCAGGTTGTCAAATTTCTTGGCATATAGTTGTTCATAGTAATTTCCTACAATCCTTTGTATTTCTGTGGTATTAGTTATAATGTCTCCCCTTTCTTTTCTGATTTTATTTATTTTGGTCCTCTCTATTTTTTTCTTGATGATTCTGGTTAAAGGTTTGTCATTTTGCTTATCTTTTCAAGAACCAGGTCCTGGATTTATTGGGCCTTTGAATTATTTTTAGTCTCTATGTCATTTAATTCTGCTCTGATCAGGATTGTTTCCTTCCTTCTACTTGCTCTGGGCTGTCTTTGTTATTCCTTTAGCTCTTTTGGATGTACGATTCTGTTGTTTATTTGAGATTTTTCTATCTTTTTTAGGTAGGCCTGTATTGCTATGAACTTCCCTCTCAGGATTGCCTTTGCTGTGTCCCATAGGTTTTGGGAGGTTGTGTGTTTATTTTCATTTGTTTCCAGAAACTTTTTGACTTCTTCCTTTATCTCATTGTTAACCCATTCATTGTCTAATAGCATGTTATTCAGTCTCCATGACTTTGAATGTTTTTTAGTTTTTTCCTTGAGGTTGGTTTCTAGTTTCAGTCCCTTGTGGTCCAAGAAAATACTTGATATGATTTCAGTTTTCCTGAATTTGTTCATAGGCTTTCATGATAGGCTTGTTTTGGGTCCTATCATATGGTCTTTCTTTGAAAATGTTCCATGTGCATTTGAAAAGAATGTGTATTTTGCTTCTTTGGGATGAAAGTTTCTATATATATCAGTTAAGTCCATTTGATCTAGGGCATTGTTCAATGCTGCAATCTCTTTGTTGAAATTTTGTTTGGTAGATCTATCCACTGTTGACAGCAGGGTGTTAAAATCCCCTAGTTTAAGTGTGTTGCTGTCTCTGTATTTCTTGAAGTCCTCCAAGATTTTCCTTTTATATTTGGGTTCTCTATATTGGGTGCATATATGTTTATAATGTCTTCTTGATGGATTCTTCCCTTGAGCATTATGAAGTGTCCTTCAGTGTCTCTTTTTATGGCCTTTGTCTTGAAGTCTATTTTGTCTGACATAAGTATTGCTACCCCAGCTTTTTTCCCTATCCATTTGCTTGGAGTATTATTTTCCAACCCTTCATTGTCGGTGTGTATAGGTCTTTTGTTCTGAGATCGGTCTCTTGTAGGCAGCATACGTATGGGTTATGTTTTCTTATCCATTCAGCTACCCTATGTCTTTTAATTGGAGCATTTAATCCATTTATATTTAAGGTTATTATTGATAGGTACTTTGCATTTTTCCTCCTTTGTATCTGTGTCCTCTCTCTCTCTCTCTCTCTCTCTCTCTCATTCTTTTTCTTTCTCTTCTTAAAGCAGTCCCTTTACCATCTCTTGAAGTGCTGGTTTGGTGGACGTGTATTCTTTGAGCCTTCTTTTGTCTGGGAAACTCCTTATTTCACCTTCCATTTTAATTGAGAGCCTTGCTGGGTAGAGTAGTCTTGTTCGCAGGCCTTTGCTTTTCATTACTTGGAATATTTCTTGCCATTCCATTCTGGTTTGTAGTGTTTCTGTTGAGAAGTCAGCAGCTAGCCTTATTGGAGCTCCTTTGTATGTTACTTCTTGTTTCTCCCTTGCTGCTTTTAAGATTCTCTCCTTGTCTTTAAAATTTGGCATTTTAATTATGATGTGTTTTGGAGTAGGCCTGTTTGGGTTTTTCTTGATTCAGATCCTCTGCGTCCCTGAACTTGTGTGGCTTTTCCCCTCTCCAGATAAGGGAAATTTTCTTTCATTATTTTTTCAAACAGGTTTTCCATCCCTTGCTCCTTTTCTTCTCCTTCTGTATTCCTGTGATTCTAATGTTGTTACATCTCTATATCCTGAAGTTCCCTTAAGCTATCTTCACTTTTTTTTTTTTTTAGTCTTTTTTTCATGCTGTTGCTCTACCTGGGTATTTCTTTCTACCTTGCCTTCCAGCTCACCAATTCAGTCCTCTGCTGCATCCAGCCTGATTCCTTCTAGTGTATTTTTTATTTCAGATATTGTATTCTTCATTTCTTCTTGGTTCTTGTTTATAGTTTCTATTTTGTACTGTTGTAGTTCCCACTCAGTTCCTTGTAGTTGTCAGTGAGTTCCTTGAGTATCCTTTTAACCATTCTTTTGAATTCTATATCAGATAGTTTGCTTGCCTCCATTTCATTTAGCTCTTTTACTGGGGAATCTTCTATTCCTTTTGATTGCATGTTCTTTCTTTGTCTCCCCATTTTAGGTGACTCTTCTTGTTTGTTTCTGCAAATCCAGATGCTCTGTTTTGCCAGCTGTGTTTGTAGGGCGAACTTCTGTGGTAGGAGTTCTGCGGGACTCAGTCATTTGGTCTCTTTGATCTTCTTGTCTGGATGCTTTAGGGTTGCCCTTTCTTCCATTTGTATAGTCTCTCTTTTTGTAATTGGGCTTTACTTGTAGGTGCTTCTTTTTTGGTGTGTTCTCTCCTCCAGCAGGCTTACTGGTATTCACAACTCCCACCTTGTCTTGTATGCTGTTGTTCAGGTGTTGGTTAATGCAGCAGTATTACAAGACTACCAAATCTATGCTAGCAAAAAGAATCCCCCTTGCACATCGGTAGTCTCTACCACAATTGAACTAAGATTAATAAAGGTGAAGAGAGATTGTGGATATTATATGATATGACAAAGGAAATATAAGATGACTAAAAGAAGAGAAGATGTTGTTTCATGGTAAGAGGTAGGAGAGTTTATAAGAGTTAGGATGGAACCGAGGTGAAGAAAGGGAGAGAGCAAAATTTACAATGTAAGTAAAACACAAAGGGGCTGTGGGAACAAGGGGTAAGAACAGGGAAGAGTATACTATGAGGTTTGAAGTAAAATTGAAAAGGTACGGGACCAACAGAAGCAAAATTGCCAAAAAACCACAGCAGGGTCAATAGCAATGATAGTTGAATGAAGTTTAATAGAGGTGGAACAGGATTAAGAATATTGTAGAAAAGCAAAAAGTAAATATGAGATGTTTACAATACAGAAAAGTTATTATGACAGGAGGGGAGAAGCACACTAATAAGAGTAAGGAGTAAAGTCCAGGTTGAGAGAGGGGGAATAAAGAAAGAAAAGAAAAAGAAAAAAGGAAGAGAGAAAACAATGAAATAAAATACCTTACTCAACTGATCATGGGCAGGGTGAAGGTGAAATGGGGTAAGACAGAGGGGAGTATTCTATGGAATTTAAAGTACAAACTAGTGAACAAATAGGAGTTCCTTTGGAGAATTACATCAATAACTGTGATATTTCACCCAACTAGCTACTGTTTATATAAGGTGAAAAAGAAATAAAACTCTTGTTAGAAAGGAAAAAGAATATGAGCTGACTTAAGAAAGGAGAGCTCTTATGCGAGGTTAGATGTAGGAGAAATAGAGTAAAGGATAGAAACTTGGTGAAGTATGTGAGAGAATGGAGTTAACCACAGCAGTAATAAAGCTCAGGAAGATGGCAAAATGGATTAAGACCAGGGGAGGGTGCTGTGTGGGATTTGGAACAATAATATGATAAGAAATATATAATCTGAATAAAAAAAATAAAAAGCAAAAGACCAAGAGTAGTGTGTTATTTGGAATATGAGTGAAGTGAAAGAAGAAAAATTAAAATGCAATATGAAAGGGAGAATAGAAAACAAATCAAACAATAAAAACAAACAAAACAAAATAACTAAATAAACAGAAAGAAGAGAAATTAAAAAAAACTCGCAAGCTCTGAAAGATAGCAAAGTGAAATGTGTCTGAGCTGTTGGTGTTTGCTTTCTGACTTCTTTCTGGATCGCCTCTGGTTTTCACACAGCTCCAGGTCTTCTTGTCCTACTCTTGGGGGGAAAAAAGCCTTCTGCTGATTTTATGCCTTCCAGACCAGTTTTGCAGCTCTTCCCAGATCCTGCAAGCAGAGAGGGTCTGGGCTCCATTATTTTCTTTTTTTAAATATATAAATACTGATTTTATATGTAAATCTTAAGGGCAACATTTGACTTCAAAGGAAACTTCCCTGCTTGTCTTCATTTTTTAATCTCACTTTTCAATTGCATTTTATTTATTTATTTAATAAATTATTTTACTGTTGTTCGATTACAGTTGTCCCTATTTACCCCCCCACCACTCCGGCCACCACCCCAGCCATCCCCACCTCCCTTCCCTGCTTCCACTGCCCCCCCACCCCCGTTTTGTCTATGTGTCCTTTATAGTTGTTACTGAAAACCCTCCCCCTCCATTATCCCCTCCCACCTCCCCTCTGGTTACTGTCAGATTGTTCTTAATTTCAATGTCCCTGGTTATATTTTGCTTGCTCGTTGTTATTTTCCTTTCCTGCTCTTTGGCAAGGATGGGGGTTCATTCTTGGCTACAATAATCACAGGTGCCCAGTTTCCAGCCCACACCCACAGAGAACTGTGCTGCCCACACCATCCACTCTGCACATTTGTGCCAGGCCGGCTCTGATAATTCACCTCATTTTGCAACCCTTTGATCAATCCATGAGTTGCACTGAGTGGGAGCAAATTGTGCCCTCCCCCTTTGTTGGCCTGGCTGCTGAGTGGGCAAGGTCCCTCCCTGCACAGCATCTCAGTTCTGCTACTGGAAGAAGTCTCTGTGGGAGCCGCTCCCTCTCTGAGCCCCTGCTGCACCCTTCCATCAGTTGGTGAGGCAACCTGAGTGGGAGCAAATAGCAGATCTATCTAAAAAGAGGCAGTCAAAATGAGGAGACAAACAAACCCCAAATGAAAGAACAGGACAAAAAACTCCAGAAAAAGAACTAAACAAAAATGGAGGTGAGCAATAAAAAGGAATGAAATCTTACCATTTGCTACGGTATGGATGGATCTAGAGGGTATTATGCTAAGTGAAATAAATCAGACTTACAAAAACAAATACCATTTGATTTTACTTATATGCAGAATCTAAAACACAAAATAAATGAACAAACAAAATAGAAACAGACTTATAGATACAGAGAACAGACTAATGGTTGCCAGAGGGGAGTGGGATTGGTAGACTAAATGAAAAAGTGAAGAAATCAATAACTACAAATTGATAGTTACATAACAGTCCTGGGTATGTAAAGTACAGCATAGGGAATACAGTCAATAATATTGTAATGATGATGTATGGTGTCGGGAATAGTAAACTTACCACGGGAATAATTTTGGAAGTTACATAAATGTCTAACCATTATGAGATATACCAGAAACTAATATAATACTGAATTTCAATTGTAATTGAAAAAAGTAATCTATAAAAAATATTGAAGGGAACATGAAGAGCTTTACAACCAATTAAACATGGGAATTGCATCTAAATAATTGCCTTAACTAAAGTTACAAAAGTATTTGAATATAATAAATAATCCTTGATAGAGAAATGGAAAACCTAAAGAAAAAGAAATAATTATAACAACAATAACAATAACAACATGAGTCTAAAGTCTTTATTTTAGAAACCAAATATGCAACTAGGTTGGGAGAGAATAGAGAAAGCAAAATATTCAAATGTCTTAAAATTTCAGAGTGTATATATTTCATTATTTATGTTGCAAAAGTTAGTTTTAATCCTTTCCCCAGAGAATTAGCAATATTTTTTTTAGAAAGATTTTATTTATTTACTTAAAGAGAGGTGAAGGAAAGGAGAAGGAGAGCGAAAGGAACATCAATGTGTGGTTGCTCCTCACCCAGACATGTGCCCTGACTGGGAATCAAACCAGCAACCCTTTGGTTCACAGGCCCATGCTCAATCCACTGAGCTGTACCAGCCAGGGCAGCAATATTCTTTTTTAAAGTGTTATCATAGTACCTTAAACCCAATATGTGAGGTGGGAATAAGCCAAAATTGGGGTGAGTATTAGTGACATAAAGCATTCATGTCAGCTCAATCTCTTCCAGCTTACTCCATGGCAAAGAACCAGAGCTACATTTTAATGCTTGTTTAACCTGTGTCAGACAGTATAGTAAGCACTTGATAATCATTGCCTCATTTAACCTTAACAGAATTACTACAATATAGGAATAATATGGAGGAACACCAATACAGGACTAGGCCAACTCATTGTCCTCTCTCTCATTGAGACTTAGTTATGGGAGGGTCTTAGGTATAGGAGACAGGAAACAAGTTACTTTCACTGGTAAATCAAGTTTTTGTAGATAAAGAAGAGTAAAGAAAGTAGTCAACACAATGTCCTCAGATCTTGGAAACAGCCTAAAGGTTTTACTCTGGCCCTATATCCACGCAACTGTTGTTGCCATCCCTTTTCTATCTCCATGTCTGTGTAAGGGCCAGTAACAAAAACTGCCATGGAAAATTACCAGTCCTTTAACCTAAAGCCATAGCCTTCAGAATCATGAGCCTTTCTGAACACATTGCAACCCTCATGCTAATTGCTGTGATTCAGTTACACATGTTTACTTCCTTACCCAGCTTAGGAAGAGGGGATAGCCTTCATATTGACTACATATTCTTGTCCTTCCAAATTTACTTCCTCTTCATGCTTACTTTCTCCTTCCCTTGCTATCCTTAGAGACAGTAACCAAGGAAGGAGGACTAGGGAAGGAAGAAAAGCATGGCAAGAGGTGAAAAATTCAACCACAAATTCTCCGAAATAATAAACTCAGCATTTCCTCTCACGCCTAGTTTTGCTGATTCTGAAGTGACTTAACCAGTAGCACTGCTGACATGCATTTTCTTCTGTCTCCCCTTGCTTTCCTCCCTGTTCTGCTTTCCCATATATTTGCTAATTAGTCACTTATGTTTCTTATTTCTTAAATAATTTTGGGCCTAGAGTGTGAATGTACATTTGCTAAAATATTACAGAACTAAAATATTCCGCTGTCCTCACACATGACAGACAAGTTGATTGAGTAGAGTTATTGGGTCATAAACATTTTCTTTCAACAGTGCATTACTGTGTATCTATTGGTACCTGTTGCAGAAAATAAATCTGAGACTACTGGTATTTCATTCCTTTAGATTATGTTACCTATTTTTAAAATTTATTTTTTTCCCTCAAAATTTTCTCTTTGTGCTTAACTTTGCTGTGGAACAATATGTGTGAGTCTCTTATTATCATTCATTTCTCCAAATATAATGATCTCTTTTAATCTATATATTTATCTTTGTCTATTTAGAAAACTTTTGTTATTCCAGTTATATATTTGATTATTTTTCCCCATCTATTATGATTTATACTTAAGATAAGATCTCTGTTTCTTAAATTGTATTCCTAATCTTCATCCCCTATCGATCATTCTTGTTCTTCTCAATAGGCCAACAGAGTTTCTCAGATTTAGCTTACTCTCATAAACTTATTTTTTCTGTACTGTCAATTATCATTCTTACTTCCTGCAATACAAATGTATAATCACACTATTACATTTTTAACATTGTATGAGCCTTGCTAACTTCACCAAGCCCCCATTTCAACTCTTTCTATTATACAATAGTTTTGTCCTGTCTTTTTCTTTCCTCATGTTTGTTTGTTTGTGTCTTATAGAGACCACACATCTGGGAACCTACAGAGAATGAAAAACACCTAAATTTTCTTGTGCTCCCTACCCCTTCTCCAGAGTTGCTTTTACTTCAAATGTTCTAATGTTTAAAACATTAAATCAAGATGTTCCATGTCTTACTCTGTAATTTTTCATAAACATAATGCTGATTTTTATTTACTCACTATATATTTCTCAATCATGTTTACTTTCTCATATCTACCTTTGGAGGAAACTTTGATGACCTCTGCTTCTGTTGCAATCCCAGTTCCTGGAGAATATCCCCTTTATTTTATCACAGCTGAACTTTAAGTAGAATGCCATCCTACATATACTCTCTGGTTTTTGACACTTTATGGAATACTTTAAAAATTACAACTCATTCCCATTTATCCACAGGAATGTGGCCACAACCCAACTCATTTTCAATTTCTGATCAGTTGGTTTAAGCATCAAAGTTCTAATTATGACTACTCATGATGGTAACTAAAATCATTTCAGCTGAAGTTCAGACAAATCTTCACATAAGTAATTTCCTTTGGCCAGTATTCACATTTAAAATAATCCCCTCCCAATTCCAAGTTTATTTTATTGGTAAGCCAGGACAAATAAGAGACATTATTAGAAGGAAAGGAAAGGTACTTCCAGCCAAGATGGAGGTGTAGATAGATACACTTTGCCTCCTTGCACAACCAAAAGAAGGACAACAACAAATTTAAAAACAACAACAACAACAACAAACCCCAGAACTGCCAGAAAATCGAACTGTATGGAAGTCCAACAACAAAGGAGGTAAAGAAGAAACATTCATCAGACCAGCAGAAGGGCAGAGATGGGCAACCGGGGTGAAGAGGACTTGCAGCAAGGCAGTGGCTGGTGGAGCAGGTTGTCCCACATTTGCATGCACATAAACCAGGAGGAACAACTGGGGAGCAAGACAGACCACGGCAACCCAGGGTTCCAGCATGAGGAAACAATGGCCCAAATGAAAGAACAGATAAAAGCTCCAGAAAAAATACAACTAAGTGATGAAGAGATAGCCAATCTATCAGATACAGAATTCAAAACACTGGTAATCAGGATGCTCACAGAAATGGTTGAGTATGGTTGCAAATTAGAGGAGAAAGTGAAGGCTATGAAAAATGAAATAAAGGAAAATGTACAGGAAACCAACATTAAAAAGAAGGAAACCGGGACTCAAATCAATGGTTTGGAACAGAATGAAAAAATATGCATTCAACTGGAACAGAATGAAGAAACAAGAATTCAAAAAAAATGAGGAGAGGCTCAGGAACCTCTGGGGCAACTTGAAATGTTCCAACACCCAAATCATAGGGGTGCGACGAGGAGAAGAAGAAGAGCAAGGAATTGAAAACTTATTTGAACATAATGAAAGAGAACCTCCCCAATCTGCAAGTGAAATAGACTTCCAGGAAATCCAAGAAGCTTAGAGAGTCCCAAAGAAGTTGGACCCAAGGAAGCACACATCAAGGCACATCATAATTACATCACCCAAAATTAAAGAGAAGGAGAGAATCTTAAAAGCAGCAAGAGAAAAAGAGAGTTACCTACAAAGGAGTTCCCATAAGACTGTCAGGTGATTTCTCAAAAGAAACCTTGCAGGCAAGAAGGGGCTGTAAAGAAGTATTCCAAGTCATGAAAGGCAAGGACCTACATCGGATATTACTCTATCCAGCAAAGCTCTCATTTAGAATGGAAGGGCAGATAAAGTGCTTCCCAGATTAAGTCAAATTAAAGAAGTTCATCATCACCAAGCCCTTATTATATGAAGTGTTAAAGGGACTTATCTAAGAAAAAGAAGAAGATCAAAACTATGAACAGTAAAATGACAACAAACTCACAACTATCAACAACTGAACCTAAAAAACAAAAATGAAAACAAACTAAGCAAACAACTAGAATAGGAACAGAACCACAGAAATGGAGATCACATGGAGGTTATCAGTGGGGAGCAGGAAGTGGGGAGAATGGGGGAAAAGGTACAGGGAATAAGAAGCATAAATGGCAGGTACAAAAGAGACAGGGGAAGGTTAAGAATAGTATAGGAAATGGAGAAACCAAAGAACTTGTATGCGTGACCCATGGACATGAACTAAGGTGAGGGAATGATGGTGGGAGAGGGGCTACAGAGCAGAGGGGAATGAAGGGGAGAACAAATGGGATAACTGCGATAGCATAATCAAAATATATTTTAAAAAAGAAGAAAAGGAAGAAGACTGATTTTGTCACCCTCACACAATTAAGATATTGAACTTCAACACATTGTTCAAAACTTTTATTTTATTTTAATTGACTGTAATGACTGTGGTACTGGAAATGTACTTAAAAGCACTAGAAAAATCTGGGCAGTCTTAGTATCTTGAGAGAAAAGATATTGGTCTCTTAGGCATTATGTTCATATGTTTTTCTAGCTCTTTCTAGATACCATCAGGTAAGTGATTGTTAATTAAATGCAAAAATATAAACTATAGAGTAGAAATTATATTGTACTGAGTTTTGTTGGGTGAGAGGAAGAGCAAATCGTGAATATAAATTTCTTTCTCACAAGATCTCTTAAAAGGAAAAAGCTGGAGTTGCCAGTCTATCCTGAAGAACATTGGGAAACTCAAATGTCAAATGATGAGGATGTCAAGTACTAACATGAAATCTAAGCTACAAGGCATAAAATCAGAGTCTAGATTTAGAGCAAAGACTTTACATTTCAAGAGATGTGGAGAAAGAGCAGAAAAAGATTGAGAGAAGGAGAAAGAAATGTGACGTTATCCACAACATGTATTCAATAGCAGTTGTGTATAAAGAGTGTGGTTGCATTTGATTAGGTTAAGAGCAAATGAAAGGCTAAGAAAATGATAACTTTCAGGGGGATCATAAATGTAGAGGGGAATTTATAATGTTACCTGGTATAGAAAAATAATTTACAGTTAATAAGGGAATAATCAAGGCCAGTTGTGAACCATAATGTTGTGATAATAAGTAACTTAGCCATAGTAATTATTGGAGTAAAGAGAAAGATATCCAGCATCCAGCTGGTGGTAAAAACAGTATAAAAAGAATATCTTGCTTCTGATTCATAAATATGTATTAGAAGACAAGACCACCCAGTCCTGAAGCATTCATTGATTTAGAGGAATAATCAAGATGGTAAGTGAAGCATAAGTAGACCACATGGAACAAATTACTGGAACTGGTAATGACAAAGGTTGTCTGTCATAAGGCATGAAGAAAGCAGAAGTCCAATGACTAGAATTGAGGAAAAAAATCAGAGTATGATGAAATAAAAACCAACTATTAGTCAACAAACAGCCTGTAATGAACTATTTGTACACAACCATCATGTACCATATAATGCCAACTTCTGCGTTTTATATGTTCAATGCAAATGATGAGTTCGCAAATGTGACTCAAACTTAATGTGCCAGAAAATTTAGGGAAAATAACCTTAGAAAAGGGACAGTATTAGTTAATAAAGACCAAAAGCTTATAATAGTCAGAAGACATTGCACTCTGAGGTTTTAAAGAAAAAAAATTAGATATGAAGGTTGAACAACATTCTAGAAACACTGAAAAATAATAGTTGAAGAATTTGAAACCAAGAGAATCCTGGCACTCTGTCACAAAGTATAATAGGTCTTGATGTCTATTCTCCACAAACTGCAACAGAAGACTAGACAATTAATGTGATGTCAGTCTAATTCCCTACAATTATTACCTTATGTATTCCTTTTAAGTAAATTCTGACAAAGGTTATATTCTCTTAATAAAGATACATTATTTCTTATAAACTTAACAGAATATATATTTTACAATCATCAGAACAAGTTTGTAAATGTTATTATTGTCTAATTTCACAAAATAATAAAATCTTTATTCTAAAAACAATATTTTTTCTCTAACATAATCCAGGACATATTTTCATTTTAGTTATTATTTTCAGGTTTTATTGGGATATAATTTACATACTTAACTATACAAATTTAAGGTGTAAAGAATAATGATTCAAATTGCATGTATTGTGGAATGGTTGCCACAATAAATTTAGTTAGTATGCATCATCTCATGTAGGTACAATAAAAAGAAAAATTGAAAAAGAAAAATTTTTCCTTATAATGAGAACCCTTAGGATTTACTTTTCTAACAACTTTATACATTGCATATCATATATCAGTGTTAATAATATTCATCATGTATGTTACATCTCTAAGGCTTACGTATCTTATAACTGAAAGTTTGTGTATTATGCCCACCTTGCTCCAGAAAATTTTATTATTTTAGTATATGTTATTGATTATGCTATTGCAGTTGTCCCATTTTTTCTCCCCTTTTTTTTCCTCCACCCTGCATCTGCCTCCCTCCAGCATTGCCCCCACCTTAGTTCATGTCCATGGATCATACATATAAGTTCTTTGGCTTTCCATTTCCCATACCATTCTTAACCTTCCCCTGTCTATTGTGTACCTACCATTTATGCTTCTTATTCCCTGTACCTTTTCCCCCATTCTCTCCCCCTCCTGCTCCCCACTGATAACCCTCCATGTGATCTCCATTTCTGTGGTTCTGTTCCTATTCTAGTGGTTTGCTTAGTTTGTTTTTGTTTTTTAGGTTCAGTTCTTGATAGTTGTGAGTTTGTTGTCATTTTACTGTTCATAGTTTTGATCTTCTTTTTCTTAGATTAGTCCCTTTAACACTTCATATAATAAGGGCTTGGTGATGATGAACTCCTTTAACTTGACCTTATCTGGGAAACATTTATCTGCCCTTTAATTCTAAATGGATTGCTGGATAGAGTAATCTTGGCTGTAGGTCTTTGCTTTTCATTGTTTTAAATACTTCTTTTTAGCCTGTAAGGTTTCTTCTAAGAAATCTGCTTATAGTCTTGTGGAAACTCCTTTGGTAACTGCCTCCTTTCCTCTTGCTGCTTTTAAGGTTCTCTCCTTCTCTTTCATTTTTGACCAGTTTCACTGACTACAGTTCTACCTCCCTGTACTTGAATGGTAATATCTATGAAGTGTTTTCTAAGATAACCAGTTTTAGACTTTTCCAAATAGAATCAGAGGTAAAGACATTTATCAAACAACCTGTAGGTAGGATCTGTCTAGATTTTTAGGACTTTTTAGCTCATCTTATTTGATTCTTTTTCACATTTTAACACAAAAACATCTTTTTACTGGCTTGCTTTTTCAAAATGCTCCATATTTATAGAAACAATTCATTTTTTAAAATGTATTGTTGTTCAGTCACAATTGTCCTGCCTTTTTCCCCTTGGCTCACCCCAACCCTGTGCCTCCCACTCCTACAGTCAATCGCTGCCATTGTCCATGCCCATGAGTCCTCTATTCCTGTTCCTTTCCTTGCCTCTTCCCTCTCTTTCCCATTATCTCCCTTCCCTCTCCCCTTTGATCACTGTCAGTTTTTTCTTTATTTCCAAGTCTCTGGTTCTATTTTGCTCATTTGTTTGTTTTGTTGATTAGGTTCCACTTACAGATGAGATTATATGGTATTTGCCTTTCACCACCTGGCTTATATCACTTAGCATGATGTTCTCCAGTTCCATCCATGCTGTTGCTCAGGGTGGGAGCTCCTTCTTTCTTTCTGCTGCATAGTATTCCATTGTGTAAATGTTTCAGGTTTTTGATCCACTCATTTACTAATGGACACTTAAGCTGTTTCCAGCACTTGGCTATTATAAATAAGGGTGCTATGAACATTAGGGTGCATAGATTCTTTTCAGTTGGTGATTCAGAATTCTTAGGGTATAGTCCCAGCAGTGGGATCACTGGATCGAAAGACAGTTCCATCTTTAGTTTTTTGAGGAAATTCCATACTATTTTCCACAGTGGCTGTACCAGTCTGCATTCCCACTGACAGTGCACTAGGGTTCCCTTTTCTCCACAACTTCGCCAGCACTTTTTTTGGTTTATTTATTAATGATGGTCATTCTGACCATTGTGAAGCAATATCTCATTGTGGTTTTAATTTACATCCCTCTGATGGCTAGTGATGCTGAACATCCTTTCATAGGTCTGGAAAGAATAAACAAATGGGACTTCATCAATATAAAAAGCTTCTGGAAAAAAAAAAGGCTTCTGCACGGCTAAAGAAAACATCAGCAAAATGAAGAGGGAACTAACCCTATGGGAAAATATATTTGTCAATAATACGTCGGACAAGGGTTTGATCTCCAAAATCTATAAAGAACTCACACAACTCCACTCCAGGAAGACAAACAATCCAATTAAAAAGTGGGCAAAGAACCTGAACAGACACTTCTCCAAGGAGGACATACAGAGTGTCTAGATAAATACTTTTGAGAGGAGCTCCCAAAGAATATTAATAGTGACAGTAATTTCAAAATTAAGATGTTTCAAAAGTGCAGTGCTACATGGCTCTTTCCATCACCCCAAACCAAATGTTAATACCAACAAACAGCATCAGTTGCTCAATGTAATAGACACACTGATATGAACTATACTAACTAGGACATCCAACATAACTGATTAAGAAAAGTCATAATTGACTAGTCTCAGGTAATTAGTGTCAAAAAAAGTGTCAAGTAATTTTCTAAGTGCTTTGAATAGATCAGAAAACAAAATCCCTTCCCATTAGAAAGCAAATATTCAGATGTGGCAAGGAGTAAATTAGAAATTTACTCCTTATCTACAAGGAGTAAATAAGCCAAATAAATAAGTAAATTATACTGTATGTTAGAAAGTGAAAATTCTGTAGGGAAAAAGAAAATGAACACAGCAGTGGAGATGTAAGCATGACAAATTATTTTTAAAAATAATTACAGGAAGGACTCACTGAGAAGCTGAGTTGAG
The DNA here is from genome assembly GCF_022682495.2 of Desmodus rotundus. Taxonomy (NCBI): domain Eukaryota; kingdom Metazoa; phylum Chordata; class Mammalia; order Chiroptera; family Phyllostomidae; genus Desmodus; species Desmodus rotundus. Next base: position 179,941,334 of record NC_071389.1, read on the forward strand.
ATTGGAAGCAGATGAGAGAATTAATGTTCTAGACAAAGGGAACAGTCAATACAGTGGCCCCAAGGCAGGACAATGCGTGCTGTGCTTGAGGAACAGCAAGAGGGCCACTATGGGTGGAGATTAATCAGCAGGGAAAGAGTCAAAGTAGATTTAGAAATGTAAGGAGAATGGTAGTTGTGGGTGCTGATTAGTCCCTTATAGACCACCCTAAGTAATTCAGCTTTTACCCTGAGTGAGATACGGAGCCTTTGGAGAACTTTCTTTCTTTCTTTTTTTAAATTATTTTATGTTGTTCAGTTACAGTTGTCTGTGTTTACTTCCCACCACTCCCCCACAACCCCAGCCAAACCCACCTCCCTCTCTTGCTTCCACCCCCCCCCTTAGTTTTGTCCATGTGTCCTTTATAGTAGTTCCTGAAAATCCGCCCCCTCCTTCCCCCCATTATCCCTTTCCACCTCCCCTCTGGTTACTGTCAGATTGTTCTTAATTTCAATGTCTCTGGTTATATTTTCTTGCCTTTTTCTCTTGTTGATTAGGTTCCAGTTAAAGGTGAGATCATATGGTATTTGTCCCTCACCGCCTGGCTTATTTCACTTAGTATAATGCTCTCCAGTTCCATCCATGCTGTTGCAAAGGGTAGGAGCTCCTTTCTCTCTGCTGCATAGTATTCCATCATGTAAATGTACCATAGTTTTTTAGCCATTCATTTACTGATGGGCACTTAGGTTTCAATAAACAGATGACATAATCTGACTTAAATTTTAAGAGATTTACTCTAGTTACCTTGTTGAAAATAGAAACTTGGGAATGCTAAAGGGAGTTAGGAGGCTGAGACAGGATTCTACACGTTGGATGATGATGATTATCAGACGTAAATATACTTCCAGAGTGATGCAAATAGGATGTCCCTAAGAACTGAATATGAGATGTGAGAGAAAGAGAGGAATTAATGATCCCAAACATTTTGATCAAAAGAACCAAAAATTGGTGGTGTTTCCATAAACATTCCTTTCACATGACAGTGAAAACCTAGATTCTATATTGGCAATCGATGGATTCTCCCTATTTACATCTGGTAATGTCTAAAAATACATAGATTAAGAAGGTTTCACTGAAAGATTTTAGTTACTATTTCAGATTGCCTTTTTTATTTTCTTTATGCTGTGGGCAGTGCACAAAGAATTAGAACTCAGCTCAAATCTGAATTAATATCAGTCCCCAGAAATACTTTATTCAGGCTTGTACAACAATCCATTTTGGCATGTTTCCTAAGTGGCTGTTTTTCTAATATTTTCCAGCATCAAAGTCAAGTTCTTGATTTAGTGGTCAACATAATGAATGTCATTTGTCTTGATCATAAAAATTGTTGAAAATAATTACAATAATTTACCTTGGTTTATTAAAGTCTCTTTAACCTTCCCATAACATTGTTCCTTTTTATCAACTGACCTATGGTGGCTACTTCTGGGGTACTTTTTCTCTGTGTATTTGTAAATGGACTTGATTGACAGGTCATGAACTATGTGAATGATTCTTCTTTTTTTATCAATACTTGCAGATTTTCACTTTGTGTTTCAGTATTGTCTCTAGGATATCAGACCCCTGACAACTGACTTTCCAAGAATAATCTTTCATACAGAGCTTTAAAACATAATGAAACTCATGTGTCAGCAATTGCAGTCATGTGTAAGTTCCCTCAGACCTTATTCCCCTCTAATCTAGTTGCATGTCAGAAAACCTGGAAGTAATCAATACCAGTACTCCAGTATCATCCTCATTTATTAATCAAGTCTATCTTCCTCTTTATTCTAGTATCTCTTAACTATAGTCTCCTCTCTAGTGTACCACCCCTGCTTTAACTCACTCTTAACATCACTCTCTTGAACTACTTGTACAGTTAATACAGCAAAAATTGCTGATATAAAAGCTGCCAACATTCTAGGAATCATGGAAGCCATCTTTAGGGGTTCATTTGTTTGAAAAACACAATTACTTTTTGATTGTGAAAGCTAAAGATACTTAGCCAAAACTAGTCGTAAAAGCTCTGGAAATAAAGCAAAGGAATTCTCTTCAATGGGTGTCAAGATTATATTTGGATAAATGATGATGAATTTTTATTACTTTACTTTCTTACTATAGGAGGCCTGGGATTTAGTAGAGAAGTAATATTATAGACAGTCCTCTGATTTGAGTAGAAATAAGTTCCCAAAACAAGGCAGAATGTTGGGAAAACCCTTGTGATGGGCTGGGTTAATGGACACAAGGGCAAGCACTAGCTGATAACACAATTTAAAATTTTCTGTTTTGTTTTCCTGATGATTTCTTTAAATTTTTATTAAGAACTATTAGCAATAATATTAGGATGAAGCGTGGACAAGAGAACAGAGGTGGCTCTAAAAAGGTAGACAGGGTAGTTTGAGAAGTAGTCAAGATGGAAACATCCACTGGAGTGTTTCAGAAATTTTAGGCAAAGGGATTGAATTCCTTGCAGGACTACAGGTAAGGCTCAATTAAAGATGTTTGAGCATTAAAACAAATGTTGATTTTAGATGTGTAGAGATTTTGTGCCCACTTGAGATAAATGTCCTGCTTTTCATACTGTTTTTCACTCTCTGAGTTTTCTAATTTTCAAATACGACCATACTTTTAAAAATGATATTTTATTGGTTAGGCTATTACAGTTGTCCTGATTTTTCCCCCTTTGCTCCCCTCCACTGAGCACCGCCTCCCCCCGCCCCGACACACACACTACCTCAGGCAATCTCCACACCATTGTTCATGTCCATGGGTCATGAGTATAAGTTCTTTGGCTACTCCATTTCCTATACTGTAATTTATATCCCCATGGCTATTCTGTAACTACCTATTTGTACTTCTTAATCCACTCATCTCTTCACCCATTCTTCCATAACTGCCTTCCATCTGGCAACCATCAAAACACTCTCTGTGTCCATAATTCTGTCTCTTTATTCTTATTTGCTTAGTTTGTTTATTAGATTCAAATGTTGATAGATTTGTATTTTTTGACATTTTATTGTTCATAGTTTTGATCTTCTTTTTCTTAAATAGGTCCCTTTAACATTTCATATAATAATGGTTTGGTGACAATGAACTCCTTTAGTTTGTTTGTGTCTGGGAATCTCTTTATCTGCCCTTCAATTCTAAATGATATCTTTGCTAGGTAGAGCAATCTTGGCTTGAAGTCCCTGCTTTCATGACTTTAAATACTTCTTGCCAAACCCTTCTAGCCTGCAAAGTTTCTTTTGAGAAATCAGCTGACAATCTTATGGGAACCCCCCCTGTAGGTAACTAACGTCTTTTCTCTTGCTGCTTTTAATATTCTCTCTTTATCTTTAACCTTTGGCATTTTAATTATGATGTCTTGGAGTGGGTCTCTAGGCATCCATCTTGTTTGGGATCCTCTGTGCTTCCTGGACTTGCATGTCTATATCCTTCACTAAATTAGGGAGGGTTTCTTTCATTATTTTTTCAAATAGCTTTCCAATTTCTTGCTCTTTCTCTTCTTCTAGCAACCCTATGATGTGAATGTTGGACCTCTTGAAGTTGTCCCAGAGGTTGCTTATACTATCCTCATGTTTTTGGATTATTTTTTCTTCTTGTTCTTACTGGTTGTTTTTTGCTTACTTATGTTCCATATCATTGATTTGTCAGCTTCATCCACTCTTCTGTATTTTTCTTTTCCTGTAAATTATTCTTTGTTTCAATTAGTGTATCCTTTGTTTCTGACTGGATTTTTTTTTCATTTTTTAATTGTTATTCTATTACAGTTGTCCCAATTCCCCCCTTGCCCTCCTCCGCCCGTCCCACCCCCTTTGAGGTTCTCACTAAGTTCCTTGAGCATCCTTATAACCAGTGTTTTGAACTCAGTGTCTGATAAATCACTTATCTCCATTTTATTTAGCTCTTTTTCTGGAATTTTGAACTATTTTTTCATTTGGGCCACGTTTCTTTGTCTCCTCATTTTGGCAGCCTCCCTGTGTTTGTTTCTATGTATTAGGTAGAGCGGCTCTGACTTCGTGCCTTTGTAGTGTGGTCCAAAGTGGTAGGTGTCCTGTAGAGTCCAGTGGCACAGCCTCCCCTATCACCCAAGCTGGGTATTTGAGGTGCACCCATTGTGTGGACTGAGTATACCCTCCTCTTGTAGTTGAGCCTCGGTTGCTTTTGGCCAATCGACGGGAGGGATTTACTCAGGGCAGTCAGCTGCAAGGATTAGCTGTGACCACTTACCACTAACCTCCACCCTCCATGGAGGATCAGCTATGCAGGGGCAGGGTGGTGGTGCTCCTATGTGGTCTGCAGCTGCACTGGGTACACTGGCCCTGGTGTTTCCCAGATGGCACAGGCCAAGTTCAGCCCCTACCTGTGTTTTGCCTGGGGCCACCCTACCTGAGCTATAAAATAATCTGAAATGACTGCTATTTATGCTGGGCTTGAGATTCCCAGGCAAAGCTTAGTTGTGAATCTAGGCTGGCTGCTGCTAGTGCTGGTCCTGGGGCTCACTGAGGCTAGCTATTTGCTGTTTGATAGGATTTAGGAAGTTGTCCAGCATGAGCCAAGACTACCCACTCATATGGAAAAGGCAGGTTGGGTGGGGCGGAGTCTCTGGGGATCTCCAAAGTGGGTCAAACAGTGTTAGCCAAGTTGATGGAGTCTCAGATATGGTACCAGCTGCTCTCTCTGTGGGGGAAGGGTTTAGAAAACGGACAATGGCCTCCACTCACCTTGATGCCAGAAACTTCACTTTGTTCCTGTATACCACTGATGCCTTTCAAGCTGCTACTTCAGTGCTGGAGTTCAGAGGGAGTGAGTCTGAGTAGGTGAGTCCATGTGTAGGCTCTTTAAGAGGAACTGCTTGAGGTTCCAGCAGTTTCTTCCACTGACTCAATCCCAGTTGGATTTTGCAGCTAGAAGTTGTGGAGATGTATCTTCCTGGCACTGGAACCCTGGGCTGGGGGATCTAGTGTGGGTCTGGTACTCCTTGCTCCCAAGATATCCCTCCTGAATTTTTATCCACCACAGGTGGGTATGGGACCAGCACATTCCACATCTGCACCCCTCCTACCTGTCTGGATTGATGTGGTTTCTTTAACTCTATAGTTGTCAGACTTACATTCAACTCGATTTTTGACAGTTCTGAGTGATGGTGGTTCTATATTTTAGTTGCAATTTTGATGTGGTTGTATGAAGAGGTGAGCCATGTCTGCCTACACTGCCATTGTGACCAGAAGTAACTCTACTTTTCTATCTAAACTCTTTTATTAAATTCACGTGATGTTCTATACAAAGCCAAGACTCATTGCTTGTCCTTTCCTTCTGACCTCCAAATATAAATTTTTCCACACTTTTAGATAACTTCTATTTTATTCACGTTACTTCCAAATTTCTAAGTGTGTCAAATTTTCACATGCCTCCAAAACTTTGCACTAGTTATACCTATGACTGAAATATTTCCTCCCTTACCTGCATGACTACTATTTATACAGTTTCAGATTTAGCCAGGACAGGGTTTTCCTGACCCCCTTTATGTTTAGCTATGATACGCTTATTCATGCTTTCAAAGTATCCATATATACTACAGTCAAGACCTGTGTCACACTGTTGTAATTGTTGATTTTCTTGTTTGTGGTGTCTTGTTCATCTATGAACTTATACCGCCTAGCCCAGAGACTAGCATCTACTGGGTGTTCAGTAAATATTTGAATAGACAAATAAATTAAAGTGATCAGTGAGCCAGGGGCTGTTTTAAAAAGATACTCTTTTACTTTTAATACAAAAATAAAATATGGAATATAGGTCAGTCATTAATAAACTCAATTTTTGTTTGATAACTTCAGAACTTTTAGTATGTACATATGTACAAAAATATTTTCAGATATTTGTAAAATATAATCATATCATAATATTCTGTATCCTGCTTTTCTCATGTATAAAATAGCATGAATTTTTCAAGTCAGTACATAGAAAGTGACATTATTTTTAACAAGTGCATAGTATTCCATTGAATAGATGTTCTAAATTTTATTGACAACTTTCTTCTCTTATTGGACACATGCTTTTTTCTAATTTTTCACTATTTTAAATAACTGCATATTTATATTTGCATGCCTATTCACTTGTTTCCTTAGGATCTATGCCTATAAGTAAATTCTTAAGTGCTTTGGACTTAAGGATTTAATTGTAAACACTTGGGTGGAGATTTGCACTGTGAAAATTTTGTACTCAATTCTTATTATGGGTATAAAAGGCTGAGGTTTTTCAGCAAGTAACTAACCGAGTGTGATGTTCCTGGTTTTTGCAAACAGCTGCTTTCAAAAAGGGAAGAACATTTCACTCCTAAAATAATCCATTTATAAAAATATTCATCTTTATGCTGACAAAATATGTCAATCTTATATAGAGCTCACATACCACTTTTAGAATTTAAAGAAAAATAAGTTTGGTTGTTATCTAACATTACTTTTTCTTTCTGGAGAGAAAATAAGGAAAGATTCTTTCTACTGTAAATAAGTGACAATATCTTTAAGCTGGGAGCACTAAGAATAAGAATAGATACAAATATCTCAGAAACCCACCAAATTAAATTGATTATTTGTACTGGTACTTTTCTAAGGATTTAAGTCTTGCTTGGAGTTCAGATGTTCTCTTCTTTTCAACTTCTTCTTCATCCTAAATAAAAGATTCTGGACTCTGGGATTGTGTTCTTCATGAGGGAAAGTCACTGTGTAATTTGTTTTTCTTACTTCAAGGTTTTCTGGAATCTTTTTGAAAAGAGTTCAAAGAGTTTTCTAACTCTGAGGTAGAATATGTTTAATTTTTTTTATTGATTGATTTTTAGAGAGAGAGAGAGAAACATCAATTTATTGTTCTACTCACTTACGCATTCATTGGTTACATATGCATTCATTTACCTTGACCGAGGATCAAGCCCACAACTTTGGTATATCCTGATGACGCTATAACCCAGCTACCCAGCCAGGGCAGGATATATTTAAATGGAAAGGAAAATGGGCATGGAGTTAAAACATTACCATTTCGATCCTGGGTTTTCTACATAATGAACAGTGTTGGGTAAGCCACTTAACTTATTTAAGCCTGAACAATCTTACCTGTAAGAGGAAGAAATCATTATTTCACAAGGTAGCTGGTAAGATTACAAATGAGGCAGCATGCCTGAAACCTTACAACACATTACTGGAGGGAAGAATGGGGTCACCTGCAACTGTTAGTGGGCAAGATTGGCTTGCCTTTCACAAAGGCCTTGGTTTCCTTCTCTTTCTTTTTTACATGTCAAAAAGTCAGTATTTTCTATTTCTCTTTGTCCCTGGAATATGTTTTCCTTCCTTATGTTTGGTATCTGATTTTTACGTGTATTTTTCTTGTAATTTTTAAAAGATTTAATCTTTTCTATTTTGATACTCATTTTCCAGACCTTATGATTTTGCAGGCTGTAAAAAGGTTTCTATATTGTCTGCTTTCTCTTCTTGATATCCTGCTCTATAACCCACGCACAGTGCCAGTCTTGCTTTCTTGTGCACATAGCACTAGCATATTTTGACCAACAAAGGAAAGTGTTCTCTTTCCTGGCTTTTTGCCTGATAGTTAAACCACGCTCCACTCCTACCTCATAACCTATGTTTCTGTTCTCAATTCTCAGAAAAGCACTTGTTCTGTCCTATGTCCTAAGTGGTCTCTCTTATTAGGTCACCCTGCTATTTTCTCCCACGTCAGTCATTCTTGTTTCTTCACTATTTACTGGGCCTAATTTTAAAATGACTTACTTTTGTATTCTTCTTTTTGTTTCTTTGAACTTGAAATCATATATGCCTTAATGTAAAATGGATTGAAAATTGAACTTGTTTGCAACTTGGCCATGAAATAATCCAGATGCAAAAAACTAAAGCATCTAATTCAAGAGACACTTGAGAATGCAATGTGACCACCATTTGGGAGGGCCTTAGGGAGCAACTAAGATGTTCAGCTCAAACATTTTTTGCTTCTTTCATTTTATTACTTATTTACTCATATAGTGATTGAAAATAGGGTTATCTGACAATATTGACCTGGAATTTGTTTTGAAACCCCAAATAGAGTACTAATTTAATAGTTTCTCATATTTTTAATGCTCTCATCTGATTTTGTATATAAAGCTCATGACATTTTTTGTAATTATTAAGCCTTAAATTAGAGAGTAAATTCTTTGAGGGCAGGAATCATACTTATTTTCTTACTTGTGCTTATCACAGTTTCTGGCATGCTTATCTTCAGTTTCTGAAGTTTCACCAACTAAATTAAATTAGTCGAATAAATCGACTAATAGATCCATTAAATGAAACTTTTCCTCATGGCATTCTCAGACATTATCTTAGATCAAGACTCAAATGAAAGATTGTATTAAAAATCTTTTAAACAAAATACTTTATTCATTTTATTCAGTAAACTTAAACTTATGTGCCAGGTCAATACAATTACTGACATATGGAGTATTTTTCAGCTTTATACTGTGAATTGTTTTGTAAAATTTTTGTTTTTGATAATTTTATTCTGGGGTTCATATTCTAAATGCCTACTGATACTTTCTACCCTTTGCAATTTTCCTTGCAGACCTTATAACACAGTTCTACGTTCCTCTGTATTTTATTCCAAATGCGTGACTTTTTAGAAACTATGCTTTTTTTTTTTTATCTTCTCTGAGAGTTTCACATGCTATTAGCAACTTACTTGGTAAAGAAATTTTGTTGGATTATTAACGGATACTAATGATCTCATTTATTACTCTGTGATGTAATATTTGTATTTCATCTTAAAATCAGCTCAAGGTTTTTTTCCTATAATATTTCCTATTTTAGATATAGTTTTCCCCAAAGTCAAGTCGCTTTCTGCACACCTTTGTTCTGTCCAGAAAAAGTCCAGCTATTGTTAATATAATGAGAACAGTTTGCAAGACATTGATGTAGCCAAGGAGCGTGGACTGGAATGCACGTGGCATGAATGAGACTATACTGTGCTAGTCAGTGGGGGTGGTAGACGCCATTGAGTGAGCATGTGTACTCACATTCAACATGACTGAGCAAGTAGAGCAACGGATCTGCATCAGATTTTGTGCTAAACTTGAGCATTCCTCCGCAGAAACTATTTGGATGATGCAGAATGCTTTTGGGGTTGATGCACTGAATGCAGCACAAATAAAAGTGTGGCACAAACACTTCAAAGATGGTCCAGAATCTGTTGAAAGTGATCCACGTCTCGAAGGCCTGCAACAAGCAGAACACCTAAGAATGTTGAATGTGAACCAGCTGCAATCAACAAAGTTCAGTGACTGACAGTGCAAGAACTAGAAGCTGATCTGGGGATTCCAAAAACTACTGTGTCTGATATTTTGACAAAGGATTTTGGCATGAAATGTATCATGGCAAAATTTGTTCTGTGGCTTCTGCTACCAGAGCAGAAGGAACATTGTGCTGAGTAGCTAATGACTTGATTCAAACTGCTACCAATGAACCAGATTTCCTCAAGAAGCTCATAACCAGAGATGAATCATGGGTCTACGGCTATGATCTAGAAACAAAGGTCCAGTCATCCCAATGGAATTGCCTGGTTCTCCACGCCTGAAGAAGGCATGGCAAATTTGCAGCAAGACCAAGACCATGTTAACTGTGTTTTTTGATTGGGAAGGTATTGTCCATCATAAGTATGCCCCTTCGGACCAAACACTTAATAAGGGGCACTACCTCAATGTTCTTAATTTGTTTAGAGTTTCAACAAGACCAATACCGGTGCAGCTCTGGGCAATGGGTGGTTGGCAGCTTGATCACAACAACGCACCCACTCATGCATCACATCTTGTGCAGAGTTTTTGGTGAAACATCAGATCACCCAGGTGACTCAGCCCCACTACACCCCAGATTTGGCACCCTGTGAATTCTGACTTTTCCCACACCCAAAATCACCTTTGGAAGGGAGGAGATTTCAAACCACTGATGAGATTCAGGAAAATAGAATGGGGCAGCTGATAATGATTCCAACAAAGGATTTTACAGAGTGTTTTGAACAGTGAGAGAGACACTGGGAGAACTGTGTGAGGTCCCAAAGTGCCTACTTCAAAGGGGACTGAGGCATCATTGTTCTGTGTACAATGTCTCTTGTATCTTGTATCTTCAGTAATTGTCTCTGTTTGGCATATTATATGGTTGAATACTTCTAGACAGACCTCCTTGTGTCAACTTGGCTAGGCCACGCATGGTACCCAGATATTTGCTCAACCACTAACTAGTCTAGGTGTTACTGTGAAAGTACTTTTTAGATGAGAGTAGCATTTAAACGAGTAGATTTAAGGAGAGCAGATTATCTTCCACAATGTGAGTGAGTCGCATTCAATCAGCTGGAAAGTTTAAGAGAAAAAATACTGAGGTTCTGCAACAGAAGAGGGAATTCGGCCTCCACACTCCAGACTCCAGCTGCAACATCAGCTCTTCCCTGGGTCTGCAGCTTGCCAACCTGCTCTTCCTGTGAGCCAATTCCTTGAAATAAGTTTCTCTCTCTCTGTGTCTGTCTATCTGTCTCTCTCTCTTTCTCTCCCTCTCCCTCTCCCTCTTTCTCTCTGTTGGTTCTATTTCCCTAATACACCAAGTAATATGGTCTGTGGAGACAAACAACTGTGTTGGAATTTTAGATCTGATATTTATCTGTTGTATGACTTTGAGAAAATTATTCAATATGGGACTCAATTTCTCATCTGTAAATTGGGGGTGATAGTAACACTTACTTTGGAAGATTTTATTTTATATATTCTTAGATTTTTATTATGAAAACTAGAAGGAAAACTAGGTATCTTTCAAAGAGCATCAAAGCAAAGGAACATGAATGGAGGACTCATGGATGCGCACAATGGGAGAGATTGACTGTGGGAGTTGGGGGGAAAGGATGGGGTGAGCAATGGGGAGAAAGGCGGGACAACTGCAACTGAACAAAAATAAAAACAATTGTTAGTAATAACCAGTATTATTTCATTGTATCTCTTCCATTAACAAACTCCCAAACTAGATTATATTAAAGCAATTACCAGATATCATGCCATTTAATATTTAAATATTTCAGTACATGAATCTTACAGATAAAGGCCTTTTGTGCTTAACACAATCACAACATCATTATAGCTCCTGTGTTAGTTTTTTCTTGATGTGCAACAGATTACCACACATTTACCAGTTTAAACCAAAAATTATTTAATACTCAAACTCCATGGGTTGGGAGCGTGGGCACAGCTTAACTAGGTCTCCTGTTCAGGGTCTCATGGCATGTAGTTTAGGTGTTTGCCAGACCACACACATTTCTGGAGCTGAGGTTCCTCCTGTGAACTTATGTTGTTGATGGTGCAATTCAGTCACTTGTGGTTGTAGGACTGAGGTCATTGCTTTACTGCTGGCTTTCACCCAGGGCTGCTCTAAGCTCCTGCATTTTCTTGCCATCTGTACTCTCACACAGACCCTCCAGACACGGGAGTTTAATTCTTCAGAGCCAATAGGACTTCTCTCTCTTCAAGGAAGGCCCAGTCCCCTTTAGAAGGTCTTGTACCTGACTACATCATGCCCTCCTGTGATAATCTCTCTTTTCATGAACTCAAAATTAACTGACCAGGGACTCCTTTTTTGTCTTCAAAATCCCTTCACCTTGCAATATAATAAAATTTAACCATGGAAGTGATATCCCCTCATATTCACAGGCCTCACGCACATTCATGGAGGGAATTACACAGACCATGTACACCAGGGGCAGGAATCGTGGGAGCCATTTGAGAACTCTCTACCACAATGCCTAACAAAATTAGCAATAACTTCTTAATGTTTCTATTATCTAGTCACCATTAAAATGTCTTTTTATTTATTTATTTTGATTTGTTAGAATCAGAAAAAAGAACACAATTGTATTCAGTTAAATATCTTGATGTCTCTTAAGTCTCTTAATCATTAGATCCCCTATTCTTCATTTATTTTCTCTTTACCATTTATGTGTTGGAAAAAATGGGTCATGGTTTTGTATGTTATCTCATACTCTGGATTTTCCCTGTTTACATTTACATTATGTCATTTAACATATTCCATTATTTTATAAAGTTATTTTAAAAACTAAATATATGTTAGGTGCTTAGAAACCCACAATAATGGCTATATGTGTTTGTTATTATTATGCAAAACACTTGAGACAAGAATTGATATAAAGTCTGGCTAAATAAAATTTTTTTCTCCATCCTTATCCCCATAATATTTCTTCTTATAGAACATAACATCTGAAACTGAGTTAACTCTAATAGCTTTTTGGATAATTGGTGCCCACATTTTGAATCATGTTTTGGTGTTTCAATATCTTATGCTGATAATTTGGACTATTTTCAATGTATTTTGCAGCTCCAAACTGTACTTTATTCACCTGTCAATACCCACCTAACGGAATCACTTGGTCCAAATGATTCCTTCTTCCTTATAATAGTAAATAAATAGCTCCCCTCAAATTTAAATTGCGAGGTATATTTGAGGTTATTTTATACCTCTTAGTTATATACTGGTACAGCTGAAATTAGAATCCAATTATCCTGAGTGTTTAAGTTATGTTTTTGCAAAATTATAACTATTTAGAATTGACAACTCTTGTCCTGGTACCAAGTATATTAACTTTGTAGAGTTTCATTAACTTTTTCTTGCATTTTCTTTCAGGAAATAATCATATGTGCCAAAATGACTGGCTGTTGAACCAAGGGAAGCGTTGCAAGTTTTCAACTTCTTCTAAAACTTGGAATGAGAGTCAACACGATTGCACAAAGCTCCAGGCACATTTGCCGGTGATTCACGCTGTGGAAGAGCTGGTGAGGAATCCAAATGGGATCTAAGTGTGGGTAAAGCTCCAGGAGGAATTGCTAGGTGCAGGTCTAATAAGTGTGGGTAGTTTATAGTCATTGATTTGAACATTCATTAGCCCTAATATTATTGCTATTGTTTATGATAAGAAACCTATTATTTAGGAAAGAAACAATTATTTACTTCTTCATTAATGCCTGGCACAGTGCCTTACTCTGTAGAAGGCGTTGGCATGTTTTTGAATAAATGAATAAATGAATGAACTATTCCTTCCGTAGGAATTCATACAGAAGAGTTTAAAACCTGGACAGCCTAGTTGGATTGGACTATACATTATGCCCCCAGGAAAGCAATGGATGTGGATAAATGAACACCCTTTTGTGGAACAAAAAGAGTAAGTAGTTTTTTGAGGGAGAGGAATGGTATAATGATGCTGTTTTATTTATTTTAAAAAGTATTTTAATTAAGCTGCCTTGTTTTCCAAGGTTTTTTGTAACCTTTCTTCCATCTTGCCTCTCTTTAAAATTCTCTCTCTCCTTTTTTTCTAGCTTTGCTTTTTCTTCTCCTCTTCTTTTTTCTTTTCTTTCTTTCTTTTTCTTCTTCCTCCTTTCTTAACATTCAGTAATGTTGAGAATGGGGTTAGAAAATATTCGTTATGGCATTTGGAAATTATTGTCAAAAACAGATTTAAAAAAATTTAAGCTGACTTGAATCTTATTAAAATAATTTGAAGCAAGTATTTTCTATATCATAAGTGCAAAAATAAAATTCACTTATAAATAAAAGCACCCAGAATAGGTAAAAATATCTCTTGAGCTGATATCAGGAAGTATGAATTTAAAACTTTGCTCTTACAAAATTCTCCGAAACTTGTTGATATCAATTTGTTCATTTGTTTGAAAAGAAGAATGAAACTCTCCTCACAATGTTCTTGTGTGAACAACATAATGTAACAGGTGGAAGAGCGCTTTAAAGTTCCTAAGTGTCACGTACATTTTCCCATTCTCCTCTGTGCTCTCATTTGCTGCACACGTCACACTGCTAGAGCACCCGAGACCTGGCAAGTTAGAGCAAAGGCCGTGGTGTGACACTTCATGTCAGTCTGGATATTTGTACTTCTATTGTCCATTATCCTTCATGAATATAAAACTAAAGCATGAAGTATTATTCAATATTTTGACCTATTTTCATGGTAGTCTTTGAAAAAAATAGTAAGAAATATGTAGGCTCTTTTTTTTTTTTTAATTTGGAAACCAAGATATTGTTAGGGCAACATGTCTCTTTTTAAAAGGTTTGAATTAATTATTTAACAAAAATTATGTTCAGATGGCTACAATAGTGTTTGGTTATATTTTAAACAATAATTTGTAACTAAAACAATAGTTAAGAAAATAGATTTCTTGTAAAATATTCTGTCCACACGTTTTCTTAACCCTATCACAGAAGTTAAACAAGGAAGTTGTCATCTTCACAGTTTTTACTCTAACTTTAAAAAGAAATTCTTTCCTAGATTACTGCTTTGTAATTACCTTTGGTATAAGATATTTATCACCATGCAGTCTTTACCAAAACTATCATTTTAACATCTAATTACCTTTTAAAGAAAATTATTTATGCTGCTATGTGGAAAATTAATATATGGGAAGCTAAGTTGAAACTGAAGTTTAGTTAGAAGACAATGGCCAGAGATAAGGGAGAGAGGTACCAGTAGCATGAGCTAGAAGTGAGTGAATATGAGAACTTACCTGGGGATAGAATTCCCAGGATTTTCTGATACATGTAAGGCAAGAGTTAAGAGGGAAGGAAAGAGACAGGGATGCTTCTAGTCTTCAAGTCTGAACCTCTATGTTGATGTTACTCAAATAAGAGAGACATTCAGGTAGGTGTGAGGGTGGGGGTAGGGCTCAGAGGGCAAGCAAATCAAGAGTGACCAACTACAATTGGCAACAATAAAAGCGTCCATTTGAAAACCTCTGCAACATTTTGGCTGCTGAGGAGTTACCTATACAAGTTTGGCTGGAGAAAACTTTGGTAAATACAACTATTATTAAAGATAAATTCTCTAAAGTCTGCCCTTTATCTCCTAGCTTTTTGGTAATTGGACCAACTGATAGCATGAGCTGTGCTGTCAGGACAGGAAATCAAGTGAGTTCCGAAGACTGTGACTCCCAATTTTATGGCATTTGCCAGAGAGACGTTGTCTGAACAATAACAGAAAATCCAGGCAGTTAAATAAGAAAGTGGAAGAAATATGTATGCACGGATGTTAACATTGACTATCCATTTTTTAGAGGAATGCAAATTTATATTTTTAATTCAAATACATAATTTTCTAATATTTTATAAAGAAATGACTTCAAATGAAAAATATCATAATTTACTTTTAAACAAACACATAATTCCCTATTGTTTGAATGTCTAAAAAATAATTAAATTTAATCTTTTCCTAATCCTATCGATTCCTCTGTGTCCTATTCCTTGGTTCTTTTTCTCAGCATTTGGCAAGGTAATAATAGGCCAGCCAAATAGATACAAATATGCCATTCTTTTTCTTTATGGTGGGCCTTTACCCCAAGTCGATTGTTTTCAATTTTTATCAAAAAGAAATCAAGTTTTCAACTAGTAATAAAAATATTCAGATGTGGTAAGCATAAGATGTCTATTTAAAGTAATATATATGATCATGAGGATACAACAGGAGGTGGTAGAGACAAAATACTGTAGGATTTCAGGAGATGGACTGACTGATAACTTCCACCTGGGGAAACCCAGCTGCGGTGCCAAGAGCTTTGTCTTGGCCCGTGGGAAGTGGAGGGGGTGAAAGGCTTTGCGGACAGAGGAAATGGCATGCGCAAAGGCACATGTAATTTATCATTTATTCTGCCACTGGTTTGGAAATTTAATCCTAATTAGCGCCCAGAAAAGCAGTCAATTTTGTGCTTATTTCCACTGGCAATGGAAGCATTGGTAAGCTGAAAAAATTTGCTCTCACAACAGACAGTAACTTACTGGCCTGCAGGGGTTTGGAGGCTCCAGAATTCTTTAAAAAAATATAATAAAATAATATATGATCTTGTTTTTAATGTGATTATACAATTTATTTTCCTTTAATAAAATTTATTTTGAATATTATAGTGAGAACTGTCCTAGTCCCTTAGTTTTCTAACTGAAATTCTATAAAAAGTAAAGTTTCTCAATTTTCCTCTCATTTATTCAAAACACATTCATATTTTAAAATAAATGCAGCCGTTTGCAGCTACTGCACAAGTGGGGTAGTTATTTAACTTCAAGAAGTTGCATGTAGTTCATTCTAAATCATCAGGAATTTATACCCTAGTAACTGTGAATCAAAGAAAAAGAAAGGATGAGTTAGTCTAAATTGCTAAGCAATTAACAACATTAACTTGTAACCATGAACCCATAATAGGTTTATAAAAATAAACCCATATTATGAACCAAAATTTAATGCATCGACCTGTAATATACAATGGTGTCTAAAAATGATCATTTTCAAGTTTTCTCAGTTACAACATGAGGCACAGATGAGAATGCCCGTACTTGATTACATGCTGACACTTGCCAGGATTGCTAAGTCATTGCAGTCACATAAAATGCCAAGTAAAAGCAATGATGGGTGGGACTCATGAAACTCTCTTTTTATCATTTATCAGAAAATTTCATCTGCAATGAAGGAATTAAGCCTTCATTAAAGATATAAAAGGATTTGTGCGTGTGTGTTGGCCCTGTAAGCTAGGTACTCCCTTTTTCTCCAGATTCTCTACCCTGATTAAGTATCTACCTCTTCGCTTACACTCACATTCCTTCTTGTCCTCATGATTATGGTTATTTAGGAAGGGAAGCAAACCCAAGCTAATGTAACAAACACAGATTTAATATAATTTTTCAAATGCTCTGCAGAATTTGAATTTTATGACACACCCAGGCATATGTCATAAGCCTATCCTGTTTCCTATCCTTACTTGTAAAATTAAGTGTTTACAAAAACCTATTGTTTGGTCACTTTTGATGTTATTCTAGTTTATGCTCCATAGTCTAAGCTTTGTAATTGTAATGTATAATTCTAATTATTTATTAGTGATTATTATTTATAGTTAGGTTCCTTCCTGGTGGATTTTCCCTTGTTTTTAGGATAAAGTTAAAGTCATTATGGTTAGTATTTTATAATATTTACACATATAGAGAATGTGTATATATTATACATATATATATAACATATATAAAAGTTAGAGAAATATAATATTTCTCTAATTTTTAAGCTCTACATCTTGGCTGACCTATCAATACAGATCCATTTAAATTTGCTGTTTATAACTATCAATGCAGTCATAGGGTATCGAATTGTTTATCACTTTGGTCTTGTTTAATAAAATTTTCCTGACTTGTGCTTATAATGGGCAATTATGTGTTTTCAATTGATGAGGCTTTGCCTATAATCGTTCATTCATTCAACAATTTTTAGTTCTTTTTGTCACCAGACTAGTTCTGAGGTGAGTTGGCCCAGCCTTAGCACAGTCTGGGACCCCCAGGCTCTCGACTTATGCAAGGAAAATTCAAAAACCAGTCTGAGTTAAAAGAAAAGCAAGTTTTATTTAGATGGAACTTGAGTTCCTGGAGATAGGATCAAAGGTTGAGCCTGGAACTGGCTGTCCCATAGTGGGTACAAGTGAACTCCTGAGATGGGGTCAGTTCTTGGGTCTTAATGTGTTTGCAAGGGTAGGTTGTTTCTGAACTTGGTGGTGCCAAATTCAGACTCCCTGGGCAGGGCCTCAGACAGACCACACAGATGTGTGGGAAGGTGCTTAGCTGGTCTGTGCTTTGCACCCTGGCTAGTCTTGGAAACCATGAGGCCAAGTGACTGGCACCAGACTTGTGGCCTGCACGACAGAGCCACAACACATCTGCTGCAGTGGCTGGCAGCCACCCCATCCAGGCCTGGATGTTGCCTAGCTAGGAACACAGTTGCACTGGTGAGATGACACAGAAGAGATGGGGAGCAAGGGCTGGACTGATGGGCAGAAGCCAAAGAAGGAAAAGCATGCACAGACTCCAAGGGATACGGGAGCAGACCATGACCAGAAGGATGCTTCAGCCACCTGCATTATCCCAAGGATGTTACATTTAAAGGGAAAGGGAATTATGGGTGTGGCCTAGGACCAATCTGGCCTGGCAAAGGGTGGCAGGGTTATTTTTCTTTGGATATTGTTTTACAATGGAATGGATTTGGGGCAGATACTTGCCTTTAGTTTAATTTTATATTTATTTTTTTAGTTTTTGAATTATATTACAGTGGTCCTAATTTTGTCCCCTTTTCACCCTTCCGCCCAGCACCCCCTCCTCCCTCAGACAATCCCCCCAACATTGTTCATGTCCATGGGTCATGTGTATAGGTTCTTTGGCTTCTCCATTTCCCATACTGTACTTTACATCCCCATGGCTATTCTGTAACTACTTATGTGCACTTCCTTTTTTTTAGACTTAAACTGAGCATGGAATTAGTTTTATTTTACATATGTATATATTATTATTTCAAGCATATTTTCTCTTTTCTAGGAACAATATCTTCAGTTCCACCCCTGTTAATACTGCTTAACCAAAGTATACAGTTGTCAAAAAAAAACCCCTCAACATTAAATGCTACCAGAAAGTTTATTTATTTTAACTATAATAATCCTTCACACTTATTTAGCATGCAGTACATGTCAGGGTGTTTTTCAAGGCATTAAGTTGGTATGGAAATGCTTTTAAAATGATTCTTAAAATACAAAACCAATACCTAATACTGTCTTTCATTTCTACTTTGTATTATCATACTTAGCTCCTCTAATAAATTAAAAATCCCTTAAGGTTAACTTCTGTACCTTATTTACCTTTGTATTCTACACAAATATTTTTCCTTGGTAAGAGTTCAGTAAATTTATCTTCAACAAATGAGTAGAAAATTCCATCTGCTTTGATCAACACTATTGAGCACATCTGTGCCTCCTCTCTCTAGGCCTTCAAGACACAGTGAGCCTTATGCCCACGGCTCCTGCTGTCACAGAGCTTACATCCCAGGGAATGAATGAAATACTAAGATTTCAACTTCTGGGGCTACTGCATATGCGATTCATTAATTTTTTTAAAATATTTCTAAAAACATTTTAATATTTTGTTCAAGTACAGTTTTCTGCCTTTTCCTCCACCCCTCCCTCCCATCCCAGACCTCCCCTCCTCCCTCCCGTTTCTACCCCCTCTCCCTTGTTACTGTCCATGTGTCCTTTATAGTTGTTCCTGAAAGCCCCTCACCCTTTTCCCCTGTAATCCCCTCCCCTCTCCCCTCTGGTCACTGTCAGCCTGTTCTCAATTTCAATGTCTTTGATTATATTTTGCTTGCTTGTTCATTCTGTTGATTAGGTTCCTGTCAAAGGTGAGATCATATGGTATTTGTCTCTCACCGCCTGGCTTATTTCACTTAGCATAATGCTCTCCAGTTCCATCCATGCTGTTGCAAAGGGTAGGAGCTCCTTCTTTCTCTCTGCTGCATAGAATTCCATTGTGTAAATGTACCATAGTTTTTTGATCCACTCATTTGCTGATGGGCTCTTAGTTCTTCCAGAACTTGGCTATTGTAAATTGTGCTGCTATGAACATTGGGGTGCATAGGTTCTTTTGGATTGGTGTTTCAGGGTTCTTAGGATATACTCCCAGCAGTGGAATTGCCAGGTCAAAAGGCACTTCCATTTTTAGTTTTCTGAGGAAATTCCATATTGTTTTCCACAGTGGTTGCACCAGTCTGCATTCCCACCAACAGTGGATTAGGGTTCCCTTTTCTCTACAACCTCTCCAACACTTGTTTGTTACTTTATGATGGCCATTCTCACCGGGGTGAAGTGGTATCTTATTGTGGTTTTAGTTTGTATCTCTCTGATGGCTAGTGATGCTGAGCATCTTTTCATATGTCTCTGGACCCTCTATATGTCCTCCTTGGAGAAGTGTCTGTTCAGGTCCTTTGCCTATTTTTTAATTGGGTTTCTTGTCTTCTTAGAGTGGAGCTACCAAAAGGTTGGGACCCCCTACTGGGTGGTTTTAGTAACAAATTCCCAGTTTTTCCCTCTATTAAAATCTAGGTTTGCTGCAAATCCACTTCATATCCACAAATCCCCTGGAACTGTAGACTCCATCAGCATTCAGAAAAGCAAAAAGTCCATTCCCACTAATTTCAAACCTGAAAAAGAAAAATCAAAATCAATTTTGAATCTACTTCCAGCTGTTATCAAAATAAAATTAAGAATAGACTGATTTGAAATGTTTTGTACAAAACACTAGCTCCATACTCATATCACCATATACTACACAAAATTACCCAGTACGTTAAAGGCATGTAAGACTGAATGTAGGTATCTATTATTAGTGTAATCTGTAAACTTATTTAGAACAATAGGAAGAAAGATTGATATAAATAGACAGGGATAAATCAATGATACAATATATCTTTAAATTTATCTAAATTTACCTATAGTTACTTCTGTCTATCTATCTGTCTATCTGTCTATTAACTAGAATTGCAAAATTCAAAGATCTCTGGAATTTTTTTAAAAAGTAGTTTCCTCAGACTTACAGAGAACAGACTGATGGTTGACAGAGGGGAGGGAGTTTTGGATATGGAGAAAAAGGGTGAAGGGATTAAAATACAATTTGGTAGTTACAATTGTCGCAGAGATATAAATTATAGGGAACATAGTCAATTGTTATTAATATTGTAATAACTATGTATGGGGTCAAGTGGGTACTGGAAATATTGGGGGAGGGCCACTCAGTAAAGTACATGACTGTCTAACCAGTATGCTATACATCTAAAACTAATACAGAATAATACTGAATATAAACTGTAATTGAAGACTATAACTAACTAACTAAATAGCAGTTTCCTGGTATATTTTCAGCCAGAATTCCTTTTTGAAAGTAATGATTTATGTTTATTTGGTAGTTTTACAACACACTGAAATAAAGACCAAAATGACTAATTATAATAATGTTTTTATTAATTTGTTCTGTTGATGGCCAAAATTTCCTCTTTTTTGTAATAAACTTAATTTGTCCTATCATACATATTTCAGTATTTATTTAATTTTTATCTGGCACGTAATGAAGTACTAAGGCAGGAATACATGTATACAAAAGGAAAGTAGTAGAGTTCTTGTAGGTAAATGGTATGTAAGTGAGGAAACAACATTCATTCAAGAAACCCTTACATAAATAAATAATACTGCTTTTGATAGATGTTTGGAAAGTTAAAGACAACTACGTGGTCTCTATTTAAAGAAGAAAGATCTTGTATAAATTCAAGTAGTTGGAAAAGGTGCAAGTAATTCATGTGCTTAGGCCTGGGATTTGCAAAACAGTTGAATTTGAATTAGCAATGGGAGGGATTAGCACAAGTCAGACCCTGAAAAAACAAAATGGGAAACAAATAAAAATAACATGGAAAATTTCACTGCCATTTAACATGGCGGAAGGAAGATGGGCTTTCCTAGGGTATGTTTCAGTGTCAAAGGGCACGTGTCACAGCTCCAAATGATTTAATTTTTTGTACAACCAATAAATCTTCCCTACTATATTTGAAACTCACCAATCATTGAATGTGTTGTCATTTGTCCATTTCCAAGACTCTCCTTGTTTTCTGCTCAACCCAATCCAGTGCATAATCGTTCCCGTGTGCTTCTTCAAAAATTCCTTTCACAAAAACCAGGGCATGATCTATTTAATATTTTAGAGCACACTGCTAAACAGGATATTCACCCCAGCCAGATTTCATGATTTACATCTTAATTTGCATGCCCCAATGCTTCTGTGGCAAGAAACAGCACAGATGTTTAGTTTAACTTTGCCTGGAAGATTTTTACTCGTCTTTTACTTCTTAAGCTCTCTGACCTACCCTGACTTGAATTATCTTTTAAGGTAACTTCAATGTCTTCCTTGGGAAATTGATGACAAAAACATTTGACTTCCTATCCTTCTAGTTCTAATGCATAAACTATCAGTATGTTTTAGTTAGAGTGAATGACAAAGACAATAAATGAATATGACATTATATCCATCTGGATGACAGAATCAGGAGCTAAGCATTTTTTATAGGAACTAACAGCATGTTTTTAAAGGTGACAGAACTAAGGCTCATATTTTGGTTTGTGCACAGCTTTGTTCTCAAAAATCACGGAAGTGGGATTTCAGGGGGAAAAGGGTTTAATTGAAAGTGTAAGTATTAAAATAGCAAAACTCAGTGATAAACTACTTTGATTAAATATCAGAATAAGAATGCCATCACTGTTGTGTTTTCTCCTAGAATCAGAAATCAAGCTAACTTCTGACTATCATTTATTGTGATACAAGATTTGAGTGATGAGTTTAGTCTCTCCTCTCTGGGATCCTCTCACTACTGGAACACAGACCTGTTAGTTTTTCTTTACAAACAAACTTTCTCAGTTATCTTGACCCCTGGAGTCCAAGTCCCTCTTTCTTTGCCCTCTTTCACTTATTCTATTCATTGTCCCATTTTCTTCAAACTGTATGGATTTTATTCACATTCTTACTTCTACATTCCAAGAGCTGTATCTTTGTTTGTTTCAATCTTCCCAGACTGTTGTTGATAATGCAATTGTGAAGGTATTAAAAACAATCTATTTAATAATCTAAGAACATTGAACAAAGACTTTTAGGTACATGAACAATATGCATTGTGATTAAGGACATATCATCACAAGCTAAATTCCTTGCGTTCAAATCCCTATTCAACAAGCTATGGCTGTGTGACGATGGCTGGGTTACATAACATCTCTGTGCTTCACTTTCCTCACCTTTAGCAGAGGGATATTTGAATACCTGCTTCATAGGCATTTGGTTGAAGATTACATGAGTTTTTATAGTTTCAGTGCTTAAAACAAAGTCTGACTTACATTACTGAGTATTAACTTTTGGCATTTTTATTCTCTTTTTGTACAACCTTAAGCTCTGAAATGATTGAAAACTTTCTTCCTTCCTTACCAGATCTTCAGGTGTATCAATCTGAGCAAGTTCCGATCCCTGTGACCTGCAAAATGTTTTACTGGCTGTCCAGTTTCTGGTATCATCAGAAAAATAGAAACACTTATATCCTACTCCAGTCCATTTTCCTGAGCATTTTATAGTTTGGGGATTTTTTAAAGGTTTTGTAGTGCATACTGAAAAAAAAAAAAAAGAAAAGAAAAGAAAAAAGAAATGATTAAGTTTTTAAAAAGTTAAAATATGTTTCTACTCATTCTGGTGAATCAGTTTTACTTTTTACTCCCATAGTTTGAGGCCTATAAAATTAGCTTCATGCATGTGATGGTGAATGAATTTAATTCCTCTGTCTGCAAGGAAGACAGTTAGCGGCCAAGTAGCCTGTACTTTAGCTTCATTTCCTGGCTTCCATTTTGAGAAATGGAACTGCTAGCCTCTCATGGTCTATATTGACATCCTACCGAAAACAATATATAAAATCTAGCAATCAGGGAATAGACCTAGAGACCTGAATATAATTTAAGCCTCCAGGATTAAGGTAAGAAATGAAGGCTTCATTTTACCTCGAAGAAATGAGAAGGTCAGAGACAAAAGAGGATATCCGAGCTACAAAAGTGAAACTCACCATAAATGATAACAAATCACTGAAATGTAAGAGTTAGTGAAACATCTATTCTGCTTCAACAATATTCAGTGCCAAAGAAACTGGAGTAATAGTGAATATATTTATATGTACATTGTTTTCAGAATTTACTATTTTAGGTTTTTAGTTAGGTGCTGAGTAATAATAATATACAGTTCCTGATCTCCAAATGTTTGAAAAGTTAATGTGACTAAGAAAGAGCAAATGAGTTCTTACTGGTATGGCTCAGTGTGTTGAGCATCATCCTGCAAACCAAAAGGTCACTGGTTCAGTTCCTGGTCAGGGCACATGCCTGGTGTGTGGGCCAGGTCCCTGGTTGGGAGCAGGCTAGAGGCAACTGATCTACGTTTCTCCTGCACATTGATGCTTCATTCCCTCTCTTTTTCCTCCCCTTTCCCCTCTCTAAAAATAAATAAATGAAATCTTTTAAAGAGCCAAGTAAATGTTCAAATATAGGGCCAATTCCAAAGCCTTCTCTCCACACTCTGCAATGATTATTTATTTATTAATTTTTATAATGTGCAGAAGTGGATACAGGTTGCCCTACACATGGGTAATAAAATATATTGTGTTTCAACACTTTTAAAAATGGACTTAATCAATGTATGTAAAGACTCCTTACAGAAACCCTTCTCTACAAATGTTTAAATTGCAGATGTTTAAATATCAATACCATTGAGCTCCTAGGATTCCATAGTGACAGAGGAGACTGAGCAAAAAGTACATCCAATACTCTTGCAAATGACAAAGGAAACAAGAATCAAGAGTATAAAGTGTTACTTTAAGTGCTAACTCAAGTGCTAAATTAAGCAAAGCATGCATATGGACAATCAAGTACTGAAGACTATTATGCCCTAGCTCAGGTATTACAATTGAGCTTTGAATTCTTTCCACAAAATGAATCCATAAAACCCAGGAGAAAATGAACATCTTTTTTACAAATCTACTCCAACAGAGAAAACCTTGCAAAATATCACTTATTACTTTTTTTCTTTAATCAAAATAGGAAATAAACAAATATTTCATATAACCACTATTAGTAATACTACTTACTTGCTCCAAAACAAATGAGAGTAAAGACATACTATAATTATAGAGGGAGTGTTACATGGTGGTTAAAATATCAGGAATTACATAAGAGTCACAATTCTGGCTCTGGAAGTTATTTGTGAGAGGCACCTTATTCACTCTGGCCCCTATTTCTCTGTCTGTAAATGGATTTCATAATTATACCTATTTTGTAGTCTTGTGAGAAATGAATGTAAACATTAAATGTAACATTTGATATTAGCTCTTCAACTCACACAAAGTACTCTCAATTAAAAAAATAGTTATTGATGTTGCTGTCTGGTTGTCATCTGAGAATTTACAATCATTTTACTCCAAGATCAAGCACTCCTATAAAGTCAAGTAAATGACTGTAAAACCTGCTGAACTGATAGGTGCCAAAGGAAAAATATCTACAAACCTATTTATTACTCCAGAACTGAGAGATTCCACATAGAGCTTGAGAGATAATGTTTGGGCCTGCTAACCATAGATAACCACAGAAAATTCATGAATTAATCCACTCACCTATTATGAATACCACTAGAACAGTAACAAAAATGATGAGTGTAAAAGCCATCCACTTGTGTTTCAACTTGTTAACTGCAAAATAAACATTTATAATAAAATTTCCAGAGAAACTACGATTGGACATTTATTATTCATTTATTCTTCCATAATAATCAGTGAAGAAACTCTCATTAAAAGCATCTATCTCTTAAAGTAATCAAAGATAAAATGGCCTTACAAAGTGCAAAGAAGGTAAGTGGCAATGATTGGTATAGCTGTTCAGAAGGGTGGTGGGGGATGGGGAGATCCCTTAGACTTAGTGGAAGGCTGAAGGAAAGGCAAAATTTTTTCAAAAGGTGGAAACAATGTGAATGGGGATTCTAATCAAGTAAGTATAAGGGTCATCGAAAGGTCTATGACTGGCCCTGGCCAGTGTGGCTCAGTTGGTTGGACTATTGTCCTATAACTGAAGCAATGCAGGTTTTATTCCCAGTCAGGGCACATACTTAAGTTGTGGGTCCATTCCCTGGTACAGGTGCGCAGGGGAGGCAACCAATTGATGCTTCTCACTCTTCGTTCCCCTCTCTCTACAAACAATGAAAAAAAAAGTCATCAGAAGGGAATTAAAAAAATTTAAATAAAAAGGACTATGATCAGACAAATGGCTATGACAGTACATCAATTTATAAAAACAAAAGTTAGGGAAGAAAGGAATCATAATGTCATGTGACAGAAGAACTTTAGGATAAAATTGTTTTCTTTATACTGTAAGCAATAAGGAAAAGATGTTTAATGCATTCAAGCAAGAAGATGTTAATAAAAGCAGTATTTTGTGGTGAGGAGAATGAATTAGAGAGAAGATGGGATTTGGTAGTCATAAAAATGTTAGGAGGTTAGGAACAAACAGTAATAATTCTATTAATGATTAGGAGAATCTTGTCTGACACATCATTAGTAGATGTAGAAATAATCTGGGAAGAATGTGTATGTACAATGTGTACACACACAAATGTATTTAAATATAAGAAAAAATAATTCCACTGCTAGGATTATATCCTAAGAACCCTGAAACACCAATCCAAAAGAACCCATGCACCCCAATGTTCAAAGCAGCATAATTTACAATAGCCAAGTGCTGGAAGCAACTTCAGTGCCCATCAGTAAATGAGTGGATCAAAAAACTGTGGTACATTTACACAATGGAATACTACACAGCAGAAAGAAAGAAGAAGCTCCTACCTTTATCAACAGCATGGATGGGTCTGGAGAGCATTATGCTAAGGGAAATAAGCCAGGCAGTGAAAGACAAATACCATATGATCTCACCTTTAAGTGGAACCTAATCAACAAAACAAACAAGCAAAATATAACTGGAGACATTGAAATTAAGAACAGACAGACAGTAACCAGAGGGGAGATGGGCAGGGATAATGCGGGGGGGAGGGTGAAGGGTTTTTAGGAACAACTATAAAGGACACATGGACAATAACAAAGGGGGGGGTTGGAATCAGGGGAGGGAGGTGGGGATGGGGGGGAGAGGTAGGGGGAAAAGGCAGACAACTGTACTTGAATAACAATAAAATTTTTAAAAATGGAAAAAAATCCTCAAAGAATGTCCTCAAATGAAGATAAAAATAAATAAATTAATGAAATAAATACATAAAAAAATTGAAGAAAAACTCAAAAAGAGCAGAGCAGACCTAGTGAGTGAAAACTGAGAAAAGTTACTAGGTTTTGTAGGAAAGGCAAATCTTTACCTTTACCCATCTTTCTTAGATTTTCAGCTGGTATGAACAAAAAACAGACTAACAAGAGTAAAACAGTTCATTAACTGGTGTGGGACAAGTTACAAGAGAGGAACCTGAAGGAAGAGGAATTCAAAGTGGTGACTTAGAACTCTAGCTTATACAGTATTTTCTTTTTTTTTTTTAAATATATTGAGTATGCTATTACAGTTGTCCCATTCCCCCCCCTCACTCCACTCCATCCTGCCCACCCCCTTCCCTCCCACATTCCCCCCTATAGTTCATGTCCATGGGTCATACTTATAAGTTCTTTGGCTTCTACATTTCCTACACTATTCTTACCCTCCCCCTGTCTATTTTCCACCTATCATCTATGCTACTTATTCTCTGTACCTTTCCCCCCCTCTCCTCCTCCCACTCCCCTATTGACAACCCTCCATGTGATCTCCATCTCTATGGTTCTGTTCCTGTTCTAGTTGTTTGCCTAGTTTGCTCTTGTTTTTGTTTTAGGTGTGGTCATTAATAACTGTGAGTTTGCTGTCATTTTTACTGTTCCTATTTTTGATCTTCTTTTTCTTAGGTAAGTCCCTTTAACATTTCATATAATAAGGGCTTGGTGATGACGAACTTCTTTAACTTGACCTTATCTGAGAAGCACTTTATCTTCCCTTCCATTCTAAATGATAGCTTTGCTGGATACAGTAATCTTGGATGTAGGTCCTTGCCTTTCATGACTTGGAATACTTCTTGCAAGCCCCTTCTTGCCTGTAAGGTCTCTTTGGAGAAATCAGCTGACAGTCTTATGGGAAGACCTTTGTAGTTAACTGTCTCCTTTTGCTACTTCTAAGATTCTCTCCTTCTGTTTCATCTTGGGGAATGTAATTATGATGTGCCTTGGCGTGTTCCTCCTTGGGTCCAGCTTCTTTGGGACTCTCTGAGCTTCCTGGATTTCCTGGAAGTCTATTTCCTTTGCCAGACTGGGGAAGTTCTCCTTCATTATTTGTTCAAATAAGTTTTCAATTTTTTGTTCTTCCTCTTCTCCTTCTGGCACCCCTATAATTCAGATGTTGGAACGTTTCAAGATGTCCTGGAGGTTCCTAAGCCTCTCCTCATTTTTCCAAATTCTTGGTTCTTCATTCTTTTCTGGTTGGATGTTTCTTTCTTCCTTCTGGTCCACACCGTTGATTTGAGTCCCAGTTTCCTTCGCATCACTATTGGTTCCCTGTACATTTTCCTTTGTTTCTCTTAGCATAGGCTTCATTTTTTCATCTGTTTTTCGAACAGATTCAACCAATTCTGTGAGCGTCTTGATAACCAGTGTTTTGAACTGTGCATCCGATAGGTTAGCTATCTCTTCCTCGCTTAGTTGTATTTTTTCTGGAGCTTTGAAGTGTTCTGTCATTTGGGCCATTTTTTTTTTTCTTTTTTTGTCTTGGCGCGTCTGTTACTTAAAGGGGCGGAGCCTTAGGTGTTCCCCGGGGCGGGGTAACGCTGGTTGCTGTGCTGTACATGGGGGAGGGGCCGAGAGGGAGCAATGGTGCCCGCCTCACTCTCCTCTGGATTTCAATCTTTCACTCCACTACCCACAATCAAATTGGGCCCCTCTGGTGCTGGTTCCCGAGTGGGTGGGCTTGTGCACACCCTAGGCCCCTGTGGGTCTCTCCAGCGACCTCTCCTGTGAGGCTCTCCTGCTGCCACCCCAACCCCCACGGGCACTTTCAATCAGAGGTCTGAGGCTTTATTTCCCTGCGCTGGAGCCCTGGGTTGCACGGTCTGCTTTGCTCCCCGCCATTTGTCCGGTTTATCTGTGGGCGAGTGTGGGGCCGCGGGGTGCTACCCACCGCTCTGCCTGCCCCGTTCTCCACCACTCTGAGTCCGGCCCTCTCGGTTTATCTGCACGAACGTGGGTCGCAGGGTCTGCTAGTGGTCAGACTGCCTGCCCCGCTTGTCCCACACTCTGCCAGTCTCGGTTCGCCACGGCCACGTGAGTCCTCTCCACCGGGCTGCCCATCTCCACCCCTCCTACCGGTCTGGATGAATGTTTATTTTTTATTTTCTTGGTGTCGGACTTCCTTGCCGTTGGACTGTCTGTCAGTTCTGGTTGTGCGAGGAGGCGCAGTGTGTCTACCTACACCGCCATCTTGGTTCTCGCTTATACAGTATTTTCAACAAAAATAAATAAATACATAAATCTGTAGAGAAATGACAGGACAAGGGGAAAGCAGTTTCAGGTTTCCCAAGGTGGCAACTCTGGGAAGGTAAATATTCAGGAGGGAACTAACAGAGCAAGGTGTTCTGTCCTTTGGCTGGTAAGTGTCTGTCTCCAATAAAGGGAGGATTTATATTCTGTCTTTAGGCAGAAAAGGGGGTAAAGGGTAGGGCGAGTTTTCCTAGCATTTACTGTTTAATTGCCTTCAACTCAAAATAATTTTTATGTCAAAAAGCATACGTTGGGGTGACATACTCTGGTTTCCTTCAATTGCATGATCACACTAAAAGGGAAAGGGATCCTAATGGGAGAAATATATCTCAATATTTCAAACACTTTGATTACATAAAAAGAAATAACAACAGAAGCAACTTTTTTTCCCTTTGCTTTTCTTGTATCTCTCCTTACAACTGCTAATGTTATACCATGTTAAACAGTAGGGAAAGAAAGGGAAGGGTCTTCAAGGAACATCTATAAAGGACCCATGGACAAAGCCAAAGGGGGGAAGGATTGAGGGTGGGAGGTGGGGGAAAGTGGTGGTGGGAAAATGGAGACAACTGTACTTGAACAACAATAACAAAAATTTTACACAGACCAAAAAACAGTATCAATAACCAAGTGTCTACTGTTTGTTGTTATTATAAAATCTGTAACAAAAATTTTACACAGACCAAAAAACAGTATCAATAACCAAGTGTCTACTGTTTGTTATTATAAAATCTGTATAAAATTTCATTATTGAACTTCTGGTCAAGATAGTGGCATAGGTAAGCATGGCTTGCCTCCTCGCACAAACACATCAAAGTTACAACTAAAAATTACAGCACAACCATCACTCAAAACCATGAGGAATCAAGTTGAGGAAGTCTGACAACTATGGAATTAAAGAAACTACATCCATCCAGACTGGTAGGGGGGTGGAGACATGCAGTGGGCTGGTCTCACATCCACATGTGCTGGATAAAAACTTGGGAGGGGTATCTCAGAAGAAAGGAATCCCAGCTCCATACCAGACCCTCCAGCCCAGCTCCAGTGATAGGAAGGTAAGTCCCCATAACTTCTGGCTATAAAAATCAGCAGGGATTGAGTTGGTGGAAGAAACTTCAGGAGTCCCAAGCAGTTCCTCTTAAAAAACCCAAACACAGACTTACTCAGTCTCCCTCCCATTGAGCTCCAGCACTGGGGTAGCAGCGTGGCACCAGTGGCATACAGGGAGGAACAGAAGTGTCTGGCATCAAGGCAAGAGCTGCAGGACAGCTTTCTCCCAAACAGAAGACAAGCAGAGGTCTTTGTCCCTTCTCTGAACCCTCACCTCACAGAGCTACCCTCACCCCACAGAGCTACAGAGCCAGCAGGCTGGTGCCATATCTGAGACTCCATCAACCTAGCTAACACTGTTTGCCCTGCCCTGGAGATCCCCTGAGGCTCCATCCTACCCAACTTACAGCTGTTAACAGTGGCTTTTCCATATGAATGGCTGGTCTTGGCTCATACTTCACAACTTCTTAAATCCTCTCAAGCAAGCAACAGCCATTATCAGTGAGCTGCCAGCCCCCATACCTCTTGCTAAAGAGCCCCAGGCATGGCACTAGCAGCACGCAGCCTAGATTCACAGCTTGGCTTCACCTGGGAATCTCCAAGCCATGCACATGTAGCAACCATCTCAGATTGATTTATAGCTCATGCAGAGTGACCTCAGGCAAAACACAGGTTGGGGCTGACTTTGGCCTACACCACCAGAGAAAACCCAGAGCCTGTGCACCCAGTGAGGAGCCACAGACCACATCGGAGCCCCACCACCTTGCCCCTGCACAGCTGATCTTCCATGGAGGGCAGAGGTTGGTGGTCAGTGGTCACAGCCCATCATTACATCTGACTGTCCTGGGTAAATCCCTCCCATTGACCTTCCAATAGCAACCAATGCTCAACTACAAGAGGAGGGTGTACTCAACCCACACTAAGGGCGCACCTCAAGTACCCAGCTTGGGTGATAGGGGAGGCTGTGCCACTGGACCCTACAGGACACCTACTAGATTAGGTCATGCTACCAAGACAAGGAGTTATCACAGTTCTACCTAATACATAGAAACAAACACAGGCAGTCTGCCAAAATGAGACAAAGAAACATGACCCAAATGAAAGAACAGATCAAAACTCCAGAAAAAGAAAAGAAACAAACAAAAAACAAAACTCCAGAAAAAGAACCAAAAAAAAATGGAGATAAGAAATTTATCAGAGCCAGAGTTCAAAGCACTGTTTATAAAGGTCCTCAAGGAATTTACTGAGGACCTCAGCAGCATAACAAAGATCCAATCAGAAACAAAGGATACACTAATTGAAATAAAGAACAGTTCACAGGGAAACAACAGTAGAGTGGATGAAGCTGAGAATCAAATCAAGAATTTGGAACGTAAGGAAACAAAAACAACCAATAAGAATAAGAAGAAAAAAGAAACCGAAAAGTGAGGATAGTATAGGCAGCCTCTGGGACTACTTCAAGAAATCCAACATTAGCATCACAGGGCTGCCAAAAGGAGAAGAGAAAGAGCAAGGAGTAGGAAATCTATTTGAAAAAATAATGAAAGAAAACTTACCTTATTTGGTGAAGGAAATAGACATGCAAGTCCAGGAAGCACAGAGAGTCCCAAACAAGACAGATACAGAGAGGCTCAGTCCAAGACACATCATAACTAAAATTCCAAAGGTTAAAGATAAAGAGTGAATATTTAAAACAGCAAGAAAAAAGGACTTAGTTACCTACAGGGTAATTCCTATAAGATGGTCAGCTGATTTCTCATATGAGATTTGCAGGCTAGAAGTGATTGGCAAGAAATATTCAAAGTCATGAAAAGCAGAGACCTACAGCCAAGATTGCTCTACCCAGCAAAGGTATCATTTAGAATTGAAGGGCAGATAAAGAGCTTCCCGGACAAGAAAAAACTAAAAGAGTTCATCATCACCAAACCGTTATTATATAAAATGTTAAAGAGACTTATTTAAGAAAAGGAAGAAAATCAAAATTATAAACAATAAAATGGCAATATATACATATCTATCAACAATTGAACCTAAAAATCAAACTAAGCAAACAAGAAGAACGGAGACAGAATCATGGATATGGAGAGCATTTTGATGGTTGACAGATGGAAGGGGGTGTAAAGGAAATGGGTGAAGAGGTGAGGGGATTAGAAATACAAATAGTTACAGAATAGCCATGGGGATGTAAAGTACAGTTTAGGAAATGGAGTAGCCAAAGAACTTACAAGCATGACCCATGGACATGAACAATACTGTGGGGATTGCCTGAGAGAGTGGGGAGTTCTGGGAGGAGGGGGGCAAAGGGAGAAAATTGGGACAACTGTAATAGCCTAATCAATAAAGTATAATTTAAAAAATTTTATTATTAAGCAACATAAAAACACTGTACAAATTTAACATACAACATTAGCAAGTTAGGGATGTATTCTCTTATTCTTAGTTTCCTAGGAGGGTTTATCTTAGACAGACAGTGAATGTTACCAAATGCTTGATACACATTTATTGAATAATCATGTGGTTTTACTTTTTAAGTCTATTAATGAGGTAGCACTAGATAGTGGGGCAACATTGGGTATATAAGACATTTTGGACAATGTCTAGTGAGGAGGAGGAAGGGAAGGTATAAGACACCAGAAGTGAATATGGACAATTTACAGGTAGTTGAGGAAAAGCAGATGCGCAAGGCAAGAAAGTCCTTCCTAGGAAACTCAGAAACAATGAGACACGGGTGGGTATCTACCTATCAGGCACCTGCCAGAAGCCATCTTTTTTACTATAATTAATTGAAATTAGGCTAAAACAACATCCTAAACTCTCCTTCGTGAAGTAGGTTTCTCTGTCTGAATCTCTTCGGCAAGAAGGTAAGGAAGGTCAAAGCTTCTTTCTGAGTTTTTTTGTTTCTTAATAAACAGCTTAAAATCAATATCCCCAAAAGCAGCTTCAGTGTGGCAGAATTTTGTTCCTTTTGACAACATAGTAATTAGGCATTTATATATCTCAGGAAGTGATCACCCCGATTTTTAAATATTTCTCATGGTTTCTCAAAGGGTGGGGGTTTGGGTGTTAAGAGGGAGGGAGATTAAGAAGTACAAACCTCCAGTTATAAAGTAACAACGCGTAGCACGGGAACAGCGTCAACAACACACAATAACTGTGCGCGGTGGCAGACGGTCACTAGACTCATCGTGGTGATCACTTTGTAAGGCATATAAATGTTGCAGCAGTGTGTTGTATACCTGAAACTAACATAATGTTGTAACAAGAGTATGTTAGCTATAATTTAAACAAATTTTAAATGATGGTTAAAAAAGAGGAAAATTTGGGAGATAGACTCCCATGCAGGCAGAAATGTCACATCGACATGACGATGACCATCTAAAAGCCGAGGAGAGTGGCTGGACCCCACCCCTCCTTTCTTCACAGCCCTGACTCGGAACCGATCTTACCAACACCTTAGCTTCAGACACCTGGCTTCCAGAACTGTGACAAAATAAACATATGACGTTTAAGCTACCCACTTTGCCATGCTTCGTTGTGGCAGTTCCAGTAAACTAAAACACCAAGGGGTTTATAAACTAAGATAAACCAAAATAGATTTTTGGAAAGCATAAAACACCAAATATCTAATGAGAACAATGAAACAAGTGAAATTAATATTACAGATAATGAAATGGTAGTGTCAGAGCAGGCAGTTGGTTATTCACCACAGAAGGGAGCAGACAAGGCCTGATTAGGTTGAGAAACAGCAGTTTCACACTCACCTGGGGGAGTAACTGGCGATGTTCTGGATGACATCCTGCTTAGTCAACTCGGCAAGAAAGACACCCTTACAGCCCCGTAGGGGATAACGCGAATCGGTGCCCCAGATCAACAGCGAGAGAAAGAAAATGCCACCTGAAAGGCCTGGGGCCGAGTGCGTGGACGGTAGAAGCCCCAATGGTTCAGAATTATGACGTAGGCCCAGTAAACTCCAAAATGGTGCCCATCAGAAGGGGAAGGGAAAGTCTAGGAAACAGGTTGGAGAGAGGGAGGGCACCAGCACAGACCCAGGACAAGCCAAGCAGGAGATGGGATAGTTTGAAAGAAAGCCTTCTCCTTCCGCAAACCCAGGGAAGTGCGTGCATGCAGTCTTAGCAAGGACCCTGCAGCCTCGGCTCTCTGCCTCTCCCAGAGTGTAGATCCCGTGTCACTTTGCACTCCAATCTTGCCACTATCGCTGAACTCCTCTTCTGCCGGTGTCCCTAAACTGCTTTTCCTGTGACCGCAGCCTCTGCAAATAGGCAATGCATGTACACTACAAAAAATCTGCAAGAGAGGGCATGTACTTGATGATTCAGATGTATCTTATTCATGTTTTCCAGATATAGCTATTTCTACCCATCCTTGGGCTGGGCAGGTTGACACAGGGAAAACATTCTTCGTTACAGGATGGGGCAAAACTGTGGCCACCAACTTCTTTCTTTTCCATAAAAGCACATTAAGACATTTATATTGGGATATAATACACATACCATAAAATTTACACCAAATGTCTTCATGTGCCCAAGCTCGTGCCCTCTCTTGCAGATATAATACTCTACATTTCTCCTAAATCTTTGATTACTTTACAGAAATGCTTCCCCCCACTTCACTTACTTTAGTAGTTTTCCTCCGTAAGTAAATAAGTCAGCATTCTTTTTTTTAACTTTTTTTAATTGTTCTTCAAGTACAGTTGTCTCCATTTCTCCCCACCCCCCACCCCAGCCATCCCCACTTCCCACCCTTGGTCCATAACCCCCTTTGTTTTTGTCCATGTGTCCTTTATAGATGTTCCTGAAAACCCTTCTCCCTTCCACCCCCCATTATCCCCTCCCACCTCCCCTCTAGTTACTATCAGTTTGTTGTTAATTTCAATGTCTCTGGTTATTCTTGAGCTGTCCTGAGTTTTGTTTTTTTTATTTGTTTTCACTTTATTCTCACTCACCCAGTTGAACTTACTGTCATGCCTGCTGTCACATAGCTGTGGGACGATCATGCCAAATGTGATAAATCAGAAAGAGTATCAGCAAACTCATACTTGTTTTGATGAGAGATAATTAGACAGACTTGTTAGTTTAGGGAAGGGAAAGAAAAATCGACT
This sequence comes from Desmodus rotundus, assembly GCF_022682495.2. Classification (NCBI taxonomy): domain Eukaryota; kingdom Metazoa; phylum Chordata; class Mammalia; order Chiroptera; family Phyllostomidae; genus Desmodus; species Desmodus rotundus. Next base: position 179,976,552 of record NC_071389.1, read on the forward strand.
CATTCATAAAAACAGTCTCATGAAATCAGCAAAATATTTTTATCCTCACAAGAAAAACATGTTACATGGTATATTGAGTGCTACCACATGGTAGAACTCCATGTTATTTTTGTGGAATTATGTCTTTTCTCATTTTTACAGAAAACCTATGCACAAATCATAAATAATAATTGTACACACACATATTGACTCTGTACAGGTTCAAATGCATTTATTATTTGTGTGACATTCAGAAAGTTGCCTAAACTCCCTATTGCTCAGTTGTTGTTTTTTCTGTAGTATTGAGAGCAAAACTGTCCTTCCCTTGTAGGAATGTTACAATGATCAAGTAAGATACTACATGGAAAATGCTTAGAATGATGATGCCTGGCATTTATGTCAAATGTATCTCCGTCTGCTTGCCTGTCTGTCTGTCTATCCACATAATCAGAGACACTTTATCACTTTAAAATCTGCTTATGAATTACAGCATGTATGTGAACTAAAATAGAAGTATATATTCCTAGCACATAATTTTGTATATGAAGGTGTATTATATTTTAAAACTTTTGTGTTTTTAATTCAGAAATTAGACCACTGATCCACCTTCCTGGTGAGAGTCAGCATTTCTCTCTGGATTTGAAAATATATAAACATGCTCAAATCTGACAACCAAAAATCTGTGCAGACTTTGTGCTTGCTGTGTGTGCAGAGCCATCCATCCATCCATCCATTTATTTCTGTAAAATTATGTATGGGGAGTAAAGAACATCCCCTAACTTTTGCTCAATCATGGTAAAGGCCTGGATACCTTCAGTATGGTATGACTTGTGGACTTTTGGAAAGAGACATTTTTGCAATCAAATGACCTGATTCTTATCTTGGATCTATAATTTGCTAGTGTTTTTAACTTCTGGAAAGTTACATGAATTCTATTTATTGAGTATTCTTCATTGCTCTTGCAGAAATACATAATTTTCCCATTCTATTTGGAAGGCTCTTAAATGAGATGACACAGAATGTACATTAGAAAAAGAAAGGGCTTTGTAGGACTTCAGTAAACTTTAGAAACTTTTCTCCCCCTCATGCTCTCTTATAATCTCTCATACACATCTATTAAAGCACCTTGCGTTTTGCATCGCAATTACTGTTTTTGTTGTTGCTGTTTGTTTTTCCCCAATACTGACAGAGGCAATCAAATACTCATATTTTATTCCTACCACCTGGTGACTTGTGAGGATGCTGTGAATTACTTGGTTACACTTCAAAAATATGGATTATTTGGTCCACTTCAATTTCTGAGGTAACATCAAACCAGACTCCCCACTCTAACTTCAGGGAAGAATAGTCATGGAATGTCCAGAAACAAAGATGTTTCAGATATTTTCTACATTCCATTTTCTCAATGAGCATGGATTTAATACATATATCAAAACTTCTTCATAAGTACATTATTTTTTCTTCACTAATCCTTCTACATGTAATTTTGCTTTTACTCCTATCTGTGGAATTTAAATATGTTTAAACTTCTTGTGCTTTTTCTTGGCTTTGTAGGTACTTTGCTCTGTGCTTTATTATTGGTTAGTGGCAATCTGATGCAATGCTATCTGGGTTGGGCTCATACTGGTATGGAAGGCTACCAAACTCTTATCACAAAATGCACCAACAGGAAGACTGTATCTTATTAACTGATAAGGTGTCTGAAAGAATGGCAATTTGTTTTGCTTTTTTTTGAAAATTTTGATTCAAAGAATTGTCAATGAAACAAAATGTGTTTAAGATAAAATAAACAATAAAAAATAGAATGAAGACTGAAGTCATGTGACTTCTAGCCAAAATGGAGGCATAGGTAGATACACTGTGCCTCCTCACACAACCAAAAGGACAAAAACAAATTTAAAAACAAGGAACAACCAGAACTGACAGAAAATCGAACTGTATGGAAACCTGACAAACAGGGAGTTAAAGAAGAAGCATTCATCCAAACCAGCAGGAGGGGCAGAAGTGAGCAGCCAGGGTACAGAGCACTTGCAGCAAGGCAGTGGCTGGTGGACAGGGTGAAGTGGTGGCTGGTGAACCAGGTGGTCCCACATTTGCATGTGGATAAACTGGGAAGAACAGCAGGGGAGTGAGACAGACTGAGCAACCCAGGTTTCCAGTGTGGGGAAATAAAATCTCAAAAAAAGACTGAAAGACTGTGACTGAAAAAACCTGTGGGGGTTGCAATGTCGGGAGAGACTCCCAGCCTCACAGGAGAGTTCATTGGAGAGACCAACAGGGTCCTGGAACATACACAAAACCACCCCCATCCTTGGGAATCAGCACCAGAAGGGCACGATTGGCTTGCGGGAAGTGGGGGAAGTGACGAAAAGCTGGCCAAGAGCTAAGCAAAGGGCATTGTTCCCTCTCAGACCCTTCTCCCACATACATTATGATGTGCCTTGGTGTGTTCTTCCTTGGGTCCAGCTTCTTTGGGACTCTCTGAGCTTCCTGGACCTCCTGGAAGTCTATTTCCTTTGCCGGATTGGGGAAGTTCTCCATTATCTGTTCAAATAAGTTTTCAATTTTTTGTTCTTCCTCTTCTCCTTCTGGTACCCCTATAATTCGGATGTTGGAACATTTAAAGATGTCCTGGAGGTTCCTAAGCCTCTCCTCATTTTTCTGAATTCTTGTTCCTTCATTCTTTTCTGGTTGGATGTTTCTTTCTTCCTTCTGGTCCACAGCATTAATTTGAGTCCCAGTTTCCTTCGCATCACTATTGATTCCCTGTACATTTTCCTTTGTTTCTCTTAGCATAGCCTTCATTTTTTCATCTAATTTGTGACCAAATTCAACCAATTCTGTGAGCTTCCTGATTATCAGTGTTTTGAACTGTGCATCTGATAGGTTGGCTATCTCTTCATTGCTTAGTTGTATTTTTTCTGGAGCTTTGATCTGTTCTTTCATTTGGGCCTTTTTTTTTTTTTTTTTGGTCTTTTTGGGCCTGTTACATAAAGGGGAAGAGCCTTCAGTGTTCACCAGGGCGGGGTAACTCTCATCACTGGGATGTGACACTGTATGTGGGGGAGGGGCCGAGAGGGAGCAATGGTGCTTGCTCCACTCTCTGCCGGTTTTCAGTCACTCCCTCTGCTACCTACAGTCAATTGGGCCCTTCTGGTGCTGCTTCCTGAGTGGGTGGGTTTGTGTTCATTCTAGGCCCCTGTGGCTCTCTCCAATGAACTCTCCTGTGAGGCTGGGAGTTTCTCTCACTGCCGCCTCAACCCCCACCGGTGTTTTCAATCAGTGGTTTGAGGCTTTATTTCCCCACGCTGGAACTCTGGGTTGCGCAGTCTGTTGTCGAGTCCACCAGTTGCTGCCTCACCTGCCAGCTTCAGCTTTGCCCACCCCACTCCACAATCCGCCACCTCACTGGGTCCACCATCCGCCATCTTGCCTGGAGTCCTCTCTGCCCAGCTGCCTATCTCTGCCCCTCCCACCGGTCTGGATGAATGTTTCTTCTTTATCTCCTTGGTTGTGAGACTTCCATACAGTTTGATTTTTCTGTCAGTTCTGGTTGTTTTTTGTTTTTAAAATGTTGTTGTCCTTCTTTTGGTTGTGCAAGGAGGCACACTGTGTCTACCTAGGCCTCCATCTTGTCTGGAAGTCCCTCATCTATTTCTTTTCATGTAACTTATTGTGGCATCTGGGACATGTCTCATTGTAAATAAACCAATATTCTATATCCATAACCTCAGAAGGAGGACTCTCTTTTGCTGACTTAACTGAGACTAGACTGTGTTTTTAGAACTGCATGTCCCCAGAAGTTGAAGTTGTTTCTTTGTCTTTAAACAAAAAACAGTGGAACAAAAAAATGTTGAAATTTTACTAGCTTTTTACTCTCTACTTTTTACTTTCCTACTTCTGCAACTAAATAAATGAAGTTAAGGTATAACCCTGAGAGAAACAAGGTTTACCAAAGGACAATTCCTACCCACAGCTGAAATAAATTACTGGTTCATAGTTAAGCCTATGAATGGGAAGATCTTCAAATGGGACAATAAATCAGCAGTGTGGGACTGGTATAAAAATCATGTGAAGCAATCGGGTCACCAAAATTATTTAAAAGTAACAAGTTCAAAATGATTTTAAAATGTCAAGTTTAAACAAATGGCTAACACAGAGATCAAATATTGGTTTAGAACCTGAGTTACCAGAGAGCCAAGCTCTCTCATCCATTCATCCATCCAATCACTCATTCAATTATTCATTCATTCATCAGCTACCAGATGAGCTTTTATTATGTGCCAGGCATTTTTGTAACTCTAGGAATACAACAGTGTACATAATATACAAAATATTTTTGTTTTATAGGACTTATGTGCCTACTAAATTATTAGTTGGTCATAAAATATATCAGAGTAAAGAGGCTTGGGATTGTTGGTGGAAAGAGTTGCAATTTTAATGCAGTACTTAGCATACAGTTCAAAGAGAAGGTAAGATGCTCTAAAGGCTTGAAATGGGTGAGCTAGTGAGGCACGCCCAGGGGAAGCTCTTCCCAAGTGAAGAGAAGAGATAAGGACGAAGGTGAATGTGTCTGGCTTATTCACAAAATAGTGAGGATGCCTATATGACTGAAGATGGGGCGAGTAGTAGAAGATGGCATCACAAAGGTAACTGGGTGACTGGATCCAATACAGCCTTGTAAGCCATTGGCAGTCTTTTGGTATTATTCAAGTAAATTTAAAAAAAATCACAGCATTTTGAACAGATCTGATTTCTTAAAAAACTTGTTAAGAAATATACTCTAGAACTCTACTGTCCAGTATGGTAACGACTAGCCACATGTAGCTGTTGAGCACTTGAAATATGGCTAGTTCAAATCTAGATGGCATATAAGTATAAAGTATACACTAAATGTCAAAACCTAAAATGTACCAAAAATGAATGTAAAAATCTCATTCATGATTTTATATTTGTTACACAGTGAAAAGATACTATATTGACTATAGTGGGTTAAATACAAACACAAAACAATTTTCATAGGGTCTTTTTACTTTTTAAATGTGGCTTCTAAAATATAAATGAGCCTCTTTCTCCCTCCCTTCCCCACTGTGTAAAAGTAAATTTTAAAAATATAAATAAATAGAATCTTTAAAAAATAAAATATAAATGACATTTATGGCTAACATTCTGTTTTCACTGGAAAATGTTGCTATAGAAGATCAAGGCTGGAAAAGGGGAGAAACATTTAGTAAGGAGAGGATGTTGGCTAGGAACAGGGTGGTAATAGTAGAGGTGGTGAAAAGTACTCAGATTCTGGTTATAGTCGGAAAGACTAGGTAGAATTTGCTGATTATATCTGGGCTTGAGAGGGGGAAAAAGAGTCAAAACATGACTATAAGGTTTTTGGCTTAAAAATTGGAAAGATAAAGCTGCTATTCCCTGAGATGCAGCAGACCACAGATAGAAAAGCTTATGGGAAAGAGGTAGATTAAGATTTCAGCTTGGGCAACATTAAGTTTGAGATATTTGACAGTCAAGTAGAAATTTGGAATTCAGGGATGAGACCCAGATTGGAGATGTGTATTTGGAGATGTGTATTGGGAGGTCATCAGTGTTTATGTGACATTGGTTCAGAAGGCCAAGGATGCAATGGTAGACAAAGAGGGAACTTTTCCAGGGATTGACCCCTGGAGCACACCAACATTCAGAGGTCAGGGAGAAAAGAAAGAACAAGCAAAGGAAACTTGGAAAGAGGGACAAGTTAAAAAGCAAGCCATGAGAGAGTGGTGTTTGGGAAGTCACATGAACAAATTATTTCCAGGAAGAAAAAGTACTGATTGATGCAAATAGGTCAAGTAAGATGAAGATTGAGAAAAGACCACTGGATTTAGCAACAAGGAAGTTACTGATGAACTTGGAAGACAAATTGGGTGGAAAAAGAGGAAGTGGGAGTCTGATCAGAGTAGATATTAAAAAAAAGAAAAGATAGATATTAGAAAAAAAACCCAGCAAAGTAAATTTTTCAAGGTAGTTGTTGTAGAGTAGAAAATAAATACAAGTATTTTCACTCTTAGTAGGAAAAGGTGAAAATTGATATATATTTCAAAAATCATTTAATCCAGATGGCTAAATTTTATAAATATCTTCACACCCACAGGTGAATTTTTCAATATCTGAAAATAATTCTAATTTTAGTAAAAGCTGTTAAAATTTATTTTTTATAGAAAAAATGAACTGTAGGAAATGCTTTTGTAAAAAGTTACTAAAGGTGAAAGTTGTATTTGATCTGACAACTTAGGAAAGGGAATCACATAAGAGAAAAAGCAAATAAAATTTTGTGGAACTACTTTTCTAAATTAAAATAAAAATAAACAGACAAAAGATTGTAAAATATAATTTTATCACATGCTGAAATTAAGATTTAGAGTGTCGTGAAACTAACTATGAGTCTTGAATACACATGTTGATTTACAATGTCTTTTTGAGGCAGTTTGCACAACTCCCTTTCTCTCTCCATGGCTGCCATGGTTCCCATGAAAAAGCTTGAGGCAAAGGGTGCCAAAAAATAGAAGCAGGTTTTGAAGTTCACCCTTGACTGCACCTACCCTGTAGAAGATGGAATCATGGATGCTGCCAATTTTTAGCAATTCCTTCAGGAGAGAATCAAAGTGAATGGAAAAGCTGGGAACCTTGGTGGAGAGGTTGTAACCATTGAAAGAAGCAAAAGTAAGATCACTGTAACTTCTGAAGTGCCTTTTTCCAAAAGGTATTTGAAATATCTCACAAAAAATATTTGAAGAAGAATCATCTACATGACTGATTGCATATAGTTGCTAAGAGCAAAGAGAGTTACGAACTGCATTACTTCCAGATAAACCAGGAAGATGAAGGGGAGGAAGATGAGGGTTAAAACTCATTTATCTGACACATTTTGTATGAGTTCTTGAATAAAACCTAGGAATCAAAAAAATAAAATAAAATGTCTTTTTGACTAGTCTCTTCCCCTTTTTTCCACCATTATCCCCTTTCCCCTTCCGCTCTGGTCACTGTCAGTCTGTTACATGTTTCCATGCCTATGGTTCTATTTTGTTTGTTAGTTTATTTTGTTCATCAGAAACCTGTAGGTGAGATTATATTGTATTTGTCTTTCACTGACTGGATTATTTCACTCAACATAATCTTCTCTAGTTCCAACCATGCTGTCATGAAAGGTAGGAGTTCCTTCTTTCTTTCTGCTCTATAGTATTCCATTGTCTAAGTTGTACCACAGTTTTTGATCCACTCATTTGCTGATGGGCACGTAGGCTATTTCCAGCACTTGGCTATTGTAAATAGTGCTGCTATGAACATAGGGGTGCATAAGTTCTTTTGAATTAGTGATTCTGGATTCTTAGGGTATATTCCAAGCAGTAGAATTGCTGGGTCAAAAGGCAGTTCCATTTGTAGTCTTTTTGAGGAAATTCCATACTGTTTTCTTTTTTTTCTTTTTTAAACTTGCTTTCTTAATTTCATTAATTTTTTTTAGATTTTTAAATTATTGTTCAAGTACAGTTGTCTCCATTTTCCCTCCATCACTCCCCCCCACCCTAGTTGCTGCACCAGTCTGCATTCCCACCAACAGTACACTAGGGTTCCCTTCTCTCCAAATCCTCACCAGCACTTGTTGTTTGTTGATTTATTTTGATGTGGGAATTGATTGTGGGAGTGGGGTGTGGGATGGGCAGAGGAACTCAAATGGAGAAAATTGGGACAACTGTAATAGCACAATAAAAAAGGAACTAAGAAAAAATTTTTGCAAGTTAGAACTGTACATTGAATATCTGACTCAATATGGTTTTCCTCAGTCTACAAAAGAGATTTGTTCCTAAAATCTTACATATGAATTGAATTTATGCAAACTTAAAGTCATGAAGAAGACAATAAAGCAACCCTATAGTGAGTCAAAAATGAAAATTAAAAAAATGTGTTTTTGTCATTTTTTTTATGATGCAAGTAAATTGATCTTTCAAGTACTGTAGCAAAAGACTCATGCTTCTCCTTCCTTCTTTTTTAAAATATATTTATTGATTATGCTATTACAGTTGTCCCATTCCCCCCCCAACTCCACTCCATCCTGCCCACCCCTCCCTCCCACATTCCCCCCCTATAGTTCATGTCCATGGGTCATGTATATAAGTTCTTTGGCTTCTACATTTCCTACACTATTCTTACCCTCCCCCTGTCTATTTTCTACCTACCATTTATGCTACTTATTCTCTGTACCTTTCCCCCCTCTCCCCCTCCCACTCCCCTGCTGATAATCCTCCATGTGATCTCCATTTCTGTGGTTCTGTTTCTGTTCTAGTTGTTTGCTTAGTTTTCTTTTGTTTTGGTTTTAGGTGTGGTCATTAATAACTGTGAATTTGCTGTCATTTTTACTGTTCCTATTTTTGATCTTCTTTTTTTTAGGTAAGTCCCTTTAACATTTCATATAATAAGGGCTTGGTGATGATGAGGTTCTTTAACTTGACCTTATCTGAGAAGCACTTTATCTTCCCTTCCATTCTAAATGATAGCTTTGCTGGATACAGTAATCTTGGATGTAGGTCCTTGCATTTAATCTTGGGTAATGTAATGATGATGTGCCTTGGTGTGTTCCTCCTTGGGTCTAGCTTCTTTGGGACTCTCTGAGCTTCCTGGACTTCCTGGAAGTCTGTTTCCTTTGCCAGATTAGGGAAGTTCTCCTTCATTATTTGTTCAAATAAGTTTTCAATTTTTTGTTCTTCCTCTTCTCCTTCTGGCACCCCTATAATTCGGATGTTGGAACGTTTCAAGATGTCCTGGAGGTTCCTAAGCCTCTCCTCATTTTTCCAAATTCTTGGTTCTTCATTCTTTTCTGGTTGGATGTTTCTTTCTTCCTTCTGGTCCTCACCATTGATTTGAGTTCCAGTTTCCTTCGCATCACTATTGATTCCCTGTACATTTTCCTTTGTTTCTCTTAGCATAGGCTTCATTTTTTCATGTGTTTTTCGAACAGATTCAACCAATTCTGTGAGCGTCTTGATAACCAGTGCTTTGAACTGTGCATCCGATAGGTTAGCTATCTCTTCCTCGCTTAGTTGTATTTTTTCTGGAGCTTTGAAGTGTTCTGTCATTTGGGCCATTTTTTTTTTTCTTTTTTTGTCTTGGCGCGTCTGTTACTTAAAGGGGCGGAGCCTTAGGTGTTCCCCGGGGCGGGGTAACGCTGGTTGCTGTGCTGTACATGGGGGAGGGGCCGAGAGGGAGCAATGGTGCCCGCCTCACTCTCCTCTGGATTTCAATCTTTCACTCCACTACCCACAATCAAATTGGGCCCCTCTGGTGCTGGTTCCCGAGTGGGTGGGCTTGTGCATGCCCTAGGCCCCTGTGGGTCTCTCCAGCGACCTCTCCTGTGAGGCTGGGAGTCTCTCCTGCTGCCTCCCCAACCCCCAAGGGCATTTTCAATAAAAGGTTTGAGGCTTTATTTCCCGGAGCTGGAGCCCTGGGTTGCGCGGTCTGCTTCACTCCCCGCCATTCGTAGGGTTTATCTATGTTCGAATGTGGGGCTGCGGTGTGCTACCCGCACTCTGCCTGCCCCGCTCTCCGCCACTCTGAGTCCGGCCCTCTCAGTTTATCTGTGCGAATGTTGGGCCGCAGGGTCTGCTAGTGCTCGGACTGCCTGCCCCATTTGTCCCACACTCCGCCAGTCTCAGTCCCGCCACAGCTACGCGAGTCCTCTCCACCCCAGTGCCCGTCTCCGCCCCTCCTACCGGTCTGGATGAATGTTTATTTTGTATTTCCTTGGTGTCTGACCCCCTTGCCGTTCGATTCTCTGTCAGTTCTGGTTGTGCGAGGAGGCGCAGTGTGTCTACCTACGCCGCCATCTTGGTTCTCTCCTCCTTCCTTCTTTTATTGGTTCAGACTAGCAGGTCAAGAATTCAAACTTAATTTCATGATGACTCCAGTTACTTCTTATAAAAGTATACTGGTTGAATTCATAAATCTTTTATTGTTTTGAGAAGGTGCCACTGGAGCTATATACACATATTTTATGGCAATAGAAGACTGAAACCAATGCAACCAGGTAAAGACTTTCATCTGCTCTATGTTGCTGTTTTTCTGTATTCACTTTTCTGATAAATTAAGTTTAAAATTACCTTCTTTGTTTTCCATTTCTAAGATGACTCAGGTTGAACTTGCTCATATTCCTTTAAGAGACACTTTCTGAATCCACTAACTGTTGACTCTACTTTCAGCCAAGCTTTTACTGTATCTGTTCCAGGAAATTGCAGTGGTCAGTTAAGAGTAAGAGAACTTGTCTTCTCTAGCATTTCTTTAGAATGTTTCCACAAAGGCTACAAGTCATTTGCACAGTGGTCTGGTTTTGTTTTTGGTTTTTGTGTTTTGTTTTTTTTTTTTTTAAGTGGGATAGAGAATATGGGAAGTAGTCCTTTCTTGGTAGGCTGCAGTGTAATTGCTTCTGGAAGTAGTAAGAATGATGAATTCTCACAAATGATGAAGAAGTTCTGAGTGACTGTCTGAAAGAAATAGGGTAGCTGAATTTTACTTTCTCCTGTTTCTCATCTAGCCTACCTCCCATGGTTGTAACCACTGTTGGAAAAAATGTGACACAACTGAGCAGATACAAACCATTTTTTAAAAGATTTTTTAATTGTGAATTTATTACAGTTGTCCCATTTTTGGCCTTTGCCCTCCTCTGCCCATCCCACCCCCCACTCCCTCAGTCAATTCCCACACTGTTGTCCATGGGTCATATATACATGGTCTTTAACTAGTCCCTTTTAAAGAATTGTCTCAGTCCTCACCCTCAGTTCTGTCATTCTGCCCACACTATCTCAGTTACTGCTATGCCATTTATTCATATTTCATAGGAAAATAATCACTTCACTGAAACTCTTTTCACCAAATTCATTATTGATTTTATATAACAAATCCAAAAAACTGTTTTCAGTCCTCATCTTATTTGATACATCGACATAGTTTGACAAATGGATTAGTCTCTGCTTTGGTTTCTATTAATTTCTTTTTGTGACTATGAGTCCTCTCCTTCCAGCATATATATTATAAGCATTCTTTCTCTGTTTCTTTTGAAAACTTTTTCCCTGTCTCCAACCATTCTGTGTTGGAATTTCTTAGATGTTCATCATTACCCATGTTCTTGTCATAATTGATCTCTTTGATTTCTGTCTTCAATTGCCATCTTCATACTCCTAAACCTATATCTCTAGTCCAGATTCCGCCTCTATGATTACTAATTGCTTATATCTCACACATTTTCCACTCTTGCATGTCTCAAAGAGACTTCAAACCTCACATGCTCAATCTTAAAACTCACCAGCTTTCATTACAAATCTGCCCTTCCTCCTGTGTTCCTTGTCATAGTCAATGCCAACCTTATTAGTAGTTCAATTCATAAACTTGAATTCTTTTGCCCCTTCATCACCAAACATCAAAGTCTATCTTTTAGACTCCAAAGTGTATTTTGTTCATATCCACTTGTTTTCCTCTTTGTCTATCCTTGGATCTCAAACAGATATAACTTAATCAATGATACTTACACTATAACACATTGTGATTATTTATACATGCATATACCTTATTTACTTATTTAGCCAGTCAATCATTTATTTTTAGCAATAATTAAACACTGATGAACCTACCACTACATTCCATCATCTCTATATATTACATATAATGCTTTATTCACTCATGTTTATGTCTATCATTCATTCTGGACTTTATGTTTAATGAGATTAAACACTGAATAAATTAATTCCTAACGTATTCCAAGAAACTAATAGAGTACTTGACCTGAGTAGACATTTCAATATATCTTTTATTAAATGGAAAAATATAAAATATGGAGCAGATACCATATTGTATTAAGTTTAGTTGGGTGAGAAGAAAAGCAAATTGTGAATATAAACTGCTTTCTCACAGGATCTCTTAAAAGGAAAAAGCTGGAATTGCCAGTCTATGCTGAAGAACATTGGGAAACTCAAATATCAAATGCTGAAGGTGTCAAGTACTAACATGAAATCTAAGCTACAAGCAATAAAATCAGAGACCAGATTTAGAGCAAAGCTTACATTACAGGAGATATGGAGCAAAAGATTGAGAACAAGAAGAAAGAAATGTGGCATTTTCCACAACATGTATGCAATAGCTGCTGTGTACAAAGATTATGATTGTGTTTGATTAGCTTAAGAGCAAATGAAAGGCTAAGCAAATGATAATTTTCAGGGGGACCATAAATGTATAAGGGAATTTATAATGTTACCTAGTATAGGAAAACAGTTTATGCTCAACAATGTAAGTCAGTTGTGAACCATAATGCTGTGATATTAAGTAACTTAGTCATAGCAATTGCTGGAGTAAAAAAAAAAAAGAAAGATATCCAGTGTCTGGGTGGTGGTACAATAGTATAAAGAGAATATCTTGCTTGTGACTCATAAATGTCTGTTGGGAGGCAGGACCCTCAGTCTTGAAGCATTCATTGATTTGGAGAGATAATCAAAATAGTAAGTGAAGCAAAGTAGACCACATGGAACAAATTTCTGGAACTGGTAATGACAAAGGTTGTCTGTCATAAGGCATGTAGAAAGCAGAAGTCAAATTACTAGAATGGGGTGAAAAAAATCAAAGTATGATGAAATAAAAACCAACTATTAGTTTAAAAACTGCCTGCATTAAACTATTCATGTGCACTCAATCCTGTACCATATTACGAAAACATCCACATTTTATATGTTCATTATAAATGATGAGTTTGCAAATGTGTAGCTTAAATTTAAACTCAAAATGCTGGAATATTAAGTGAAACTAATCTAAGAATAGGGATAATGTTGAGTTAATTAAGGCCAAGAGCATATAAGACTCAAAAGACTCTGGGGATTAAAAAAAAAAAAAATCAGATGTGAGGGATGAAAAACTTTCCAGAAAGGCTGAAAAATAATAGTTGAAGAATCTGAAGCTGAGGGAGTCCTGACACTCTGTTACAAAGGATAATTAGGTCTTGATGGCCATTCCCTATGAACCGCAACAGAAAAATGGACAATTAATGTGACTGTTCATTCAGTGATTGCTAGCACCTTAAAATGGGAAAAATTGAATTTGAGCTTGCTCAGCATTACAAAGAGACTATAATTTAGGCAAATTAAGAATAAAACATATATTCCCTATGGTAGGCTAGTGGAAGACTGAGTAAGGAAAAGGCATGGACTTGTTCTATGATTTATAAATTAATACTATAACCCTGCAATTTATATATAGAGGTTTTTTTTTTAACACAGCACTGTCTTTATTATGGTGGCTTTATAAAATGTCTTGAAATAGGTTAGTGTTCACATTTCAACACTTGTTCATTGTTTTCAAATTGTTTTGCTTTCTATACCCTTTGCACTTCCAAATAAATTTTAAAATCAATTTGCCAATGTTTATCAAAAATGCCAACAGAGATATTAACTTTGATTTTATTGAATTTGTGAGTCAATTTGGAGAGCACTGAAATCTTAACAATAATGTCTACTGCTCCAAGAATATAGTATATCTCTTCAATTTTAAGCCTTTAATTTTTCTCAGCAATATTGTAAAGTTGAAAATATTTAGAACTTTCACATTTTTGTTCAGATTTATCCATAAATATTCTGTATAATTTTTATGTTATTACAAATAGAATTTATGTTTTCAATTTAAATTTCTAAGTTTCTCACTTAATTTTTGTATGTCAATCTTGTTTCTTGCAAACTTGATAATCTCAATTATTAGTTTTAATAGTTTTTTATATATATCCTACACTGACAGCCATGTCATTGCAGATAAAGCCTGTTTATTTCTTTATTTTCAATATGGATGCCTTTTATTTATTTTTCTTCCCTGATTGCACTGAGTGGAAATGGTGAAAGTGGACATTTTTGTCCTGTTCTTGATCTTAGAGAGGAAGTATTCAGTCTTTCAACATTATGATATTAGTTGTAGGTTTTTTAGATTCCCTTTAAATACCTAGAATGCTGAGAGTTTTTTTTTAAATTGGTTAACTAATTTACTTTTAGAGAGGGGACAGCGAAGGAGAAAGAGAGGGGGAGAAACATCGATCAATTGGCTGTAGCATGCCCCTAACTGGGGACCTGGCCCACAACCCAGGCATGTGCCCTTTTGGTTGAACCAGTGACCTTTTGGTCCATGGAATGATGCACAACCCAGTGAACTACACCAGTCAGGGCTAATACTAAGAGTTTTTTTATTGGGAACTGACATTACATTTTGTGAAAGGCTTTTTTTTTTTAATAACAAGCTGATTGAATTATTTTTTCTGTCTAAGGATTTTAATATAATGTTCAACTAACCTTCTATTCCTGGGATAAATCCTACTTGGTCATAATATATTATCCTTTTTATGTATTGTTTCATTTCATTTGCTAACTTTTATCCAGATTGTTTTACACATACATTTGTGAGAGATATTCATATGTAATTTTCTTTCCTGGTAATATCTTTTTCTGGTTGTAATATCAAGATATGCTGGCCTCACAGAACATTTTAAAAAGTACTCACTAGTCTTTATTTCTTGGTAATGTTTGTTTGGAATTAGTATTTTTTTAAGTATTTATTAAAATTTACCAGTGGGCTTGGAATTTTTATTGATGGAAGATTTTAAGTAAGTTCAATATCTTCAGGTTATTTTTTTTTCCAGTGGGCTTTTGTAGTTATTGTAGTTATTGTTCTTTAAGGAATTTTTCCTTTTCATATAAACTGTCAATTTATTGGAAAAAAGTTTTCATAATATTTTCTTGCTATCCTTTTAATTCTATAGACTTTACATTGATACCCATTCTTACTATTGGCAATTTATGTTTTTCTTTTATGTGACTAGTCTGGCTTTAGTTTTGCATTTGATTTTAATTTTCAAAGAACCAGGTTTTGGTTGCATTTATTTTCCCTGTTTTTGTGTTCTCTATGTCATTGATTTCTGTTTGGATCTTTACTATTTCCTATCTTCTATTTACTTTGAGTTGAAATTTTCTCCTTTTTCTAGTTTCCTAACACAAAAAATAATGTCATTTATTTGAGACCTTTCTTCTTTTTTAATATAGGTGTTTTGTGCTATAAATTTCCCTATGTACTATTTTAGCGACAATGCACACATTTTGATGTTGTATTTGTATTTTCATTTATTCATAAATATATTCTAATTTCCTTTAAGTCTTCCTTGGTCATTGGATTATTAAAATTGAACTATTTAGTTTCAAAATATTTCAGGTATTCCAGAGATATTTATTACATATTTTTAATTTCATTGAATTGTGATTAGAAAAGATATCTTGTATGATTTGAATTATTTTAAATTTGTTGAGAATTTTTATATGTCCAAAAGGATTATCTATCTTAGGAAATGTTTTGTATTCCCCTGAAAATAATGTATGTTCTGTTGTTATTGAATAAATGTTCTGTAAATGTTGATCAGGTTAAATTGATTGATAGTGTTGTTCAGTTTTACTGTATTCTTACTGATTTTCTTCATATTCTATCAATTATTGAGAGAGAAAGATTTAAATCTACTATAATTGTGAATTTGCTATTTCTACTTGCAGTTGAATAAGTATTTACTTCATGGATTTTAAAGCTCTGATGTTAATTTTACAAATATTTAGAATTGGTATGTACCCTTAATAAATGGACCCATTTGACATTATAAAATGATTTTCTTTATCCCTAGAAATCTTTCTTGCTCTAAAATCCACTTTTGACTTTTGGTCCAGATGGAGGTATACATATACAAGCCTGCCTCCATGCACAGCCACAGCAAAAACTACAACTGGACTACAATACAAATATCAACCAGAATTGTCAGAAAATCCAGCTGTATGGAAGTCTGACAACCAAGGATTTAAAGAAGCCACCTTCATCCAGAAGGGTAGGAGGGGTGGCAAGGCATGGTGAGGCACAGAGAGGTGGAGAGGTATGGTGGAGTGGGGCGGAGAGGTGCAGAGACATGGCATGGGCTGTCCCACATCCATGTGTGGTGGATAAAAATCGGGAGGGATACCTCTGGAGTGAGGGATCCCAGCACATGCCAGACCACCCAGCACAGTGTTACAGCTCCAGGAAGATAAGTCCCCATAACTTCTGGCTATAAAAACTAGTGGAAGTTAGGGCAGTGGAACAAACTGCAGGATTCTCAGGAGACTCCTTTTAAAGAGCCCACAACAGACTTAGGGCTTACACAGACTCACTCCCTCTGGGATTCAGCACCAAGGAAACAACTGGAAGGGCACCAGTGGCATATGGATAGAAATCGAAGTGACTAGCATCAGGGCCAGTACTGGGAGACATCTCCCTATGGTACAAAACTACAGAGGCCAGACTGCAGCATTGTCCCCTCTCTAAGCTCTCCTCCACACAGAGCCACAGAGCAGTGACATGGGTAGCCCTGCCCTGGCGATTACCTAAGGCTCTGTCTGATACAATTTGCAGGTGCACTTTTCTATAATAGGCCATCTACTAAGACAGGGAGTAAAAGCAGCTCTACCTAATACACAAAAACAACCATGAACAATGGGGGGGGATTGCCTGAGGGAATGGGCAGTGCTGGGTGGAAGAGGCAAAGGGGGGAAAATGAGGACAACCATAATAGCATAATCAATAAAATACAATTTAAAAAAGAAGAAAAGGAAAATCAATGCTGACTATATACAATGTAAATAAAGCTATTCATTAAACACATTTAATTAGGGAAGTCATTAAAACTGGTATAATGATAAGACATTAATTATTTAATAATATTTTGCTTATTTTACGTTAGTCTTTTGATATCATGTAACTACATAACAATTGGCTATTTTTGTTTCTAATATATTAGTCTAAAACAGTGATTTTCAACCGGTGTGCCACACCACAAGAATTTTTAAATGTAAAGCATGCAATACCTGACTATTTAGTCAGGAATACTGCTTTTTTTTCCCCAGTTGCTTTGCGTGTTGTTGGCTCTTCCTCCTGTGTGAGACTGAAACAATTATAATGAACTTCAAGTATATGCCTAACACCTCCATAGTGGTAAAATTAAAAGGAGTCCACATCGAGACCAGGGACTCACGGGTGTTCACAGCTTTTCTCCCATGGTTCTGGTGGTATAGCAACACTCTTGGAAAGAGACAGCCTGGTTCTCTTTTCTTCCTTGAACTTTGTCTCACTTCTCCTCTCAGAAGGTGCCACCCCCAAACCTTCAGAATAAGGGGTACTGACATTTTTCCCCTAGTTTGTCAAATGAAAGAATGGTAACAACCAACACAATTATAGCAGTCTAGTGAGAATGAATCAAAATCATACCTATTCTTTGTCAGATCGGCAAAAAATATAATATTTTTTTGGTGTGCTGCAGGATTTTAGTAGTTAGTTTACATGTTCCATGACATGAACAAGGTTGAAAATTGCTGGTAAAACAAAGTGCAAAAATTTGAAGTATTTAACTCAACAACAATGTATGTGTTAATATTTCCCCTTAATTTTTGTAAATCTATGGTGAACCTTTCTCAATTTCTTTTGGTTGTTTTATGCCCCATATTAAAAAAAAAATCCATGAGTAAAAGGGAATCTCACTCTTTTAATGACTTCCCTTTTTTGGTTGACTCCACCTCCGTTATGTAGCCTTATGATTCTTTGTGGAAGTGAGATGATTTTTAGAATTCTTAGTGGTCCTCTCTTTAGGAGAACATTTCTAGGGACTAACAGAAGAAGATTTAGAAATCATAAGACTTTGGAATGGACAAATTCAGAATGGTTCCACATGAAAACTCTGGATCTTCTGGTAAAAGCTTCTTATTTATTCTACACTTATTCTTTAACAGAGCATTGAATTATCCTGACAGTCAGTGGATTGGATTTAACAGTGACTGGCATCAAGAGAGTAAGGAGTGGGGAAAAGGCATTATGTTTATATGGCAGTACCTCTCATCTACCATAGATTCTACATCAAAGATACACGATAAAGATTAGATTTGCTATCAGTTTTGTAAAAGTGCTGAGGTGAAGTTAAGAACTGAAATTAAACTGCATTGAGTATGAAAACAGTACTTGTTAGATAAGACAGAACATGTAGGGATGAATAGTAATTGAAGGTTGACTACCTGGAAGAAATTTAGAATAACACCCCCGAGTGTTCAAATCTACTGTATGATTTAAATGGGTATGTTAAACTCATTTAGAATTTTTACTTTTTTAAAGCTTTTTTTAATTGAATTATACTATGTCACACGAAAGCATAAATTTTAAGTGCAAAGTTCAGTGACTTATTCCAAAGTGAGTGCTTGATGTTAACAACACCATTTTTACTTTTTAATTTTCATTTAATTTTTATTTAATGACTTCAGAAAGAGAGTTGGGCGGAAGAGGGCGGGGAGAGAGAGAGAGGAAAACATTGACTTGTTGTTCCACTTATTTATGTATTCATTGTTTGATTTTTGTATGTGCCCTGACCATGGATCCAACCCACAAACTTGGTGTATCAAGATGATGCTCTAATCAACTGAGCTACGTGGCCAAGGAGATGGCATTTTTACTTTTAAATTACTGTTAGGTTACTGTAGAAAGAAGAAAACAAAGTGCTAGCAGCTTTAAGAGCACTTTATGCTATATTTGGAGATAAGATCCAGTATTTGGGTTTTTCAATGTAAACATTGTTACTTGATTCCATCAATGTATTGTTCAGCTATGATTTAGCAGGCACTGTGTCTGGTACCAGGGAAATGATGGCCAACCTGATGGAACTTACCACGTAACAATGTGGATCAGGTAGGCTTGGAGAGGGGAACAGTAGTTGAATATTGCTCTGTACCTTCAGGAAGAACTGCCCACTTCCAAGTTTCATTAATGTCTTTTCAACTTTTCAGGTTTTAAGGTTGCTTTTGCAATTCTTTTTCTACCCCCAAATTTTATAATTATCCACCTCTAGGATGTCTACTAACACAAACATTTTCAAAGCTATTTCACTGAGACTATATGATTCTGGGTATGAATTTTTCCTGTGTGCTTTGCTATGCAAAAGGAAGGATTTTCTGTTTTTGGTGTGACCTTCTTTGTTAATTTCAAACCTCTGAAACCATCTGCCAAGGTTTCTTTGGGAAGACTATACTTCTGCCCTCTTTCTTTTCTTCTCAGATTTTAGAAGATGTTTTGTCCACTTCAGTCCCTTCATTATTGCTGTGATCTCAGTACTTAGTGCCTCTCTGATCACTGGTTCTCTTGGTGAGTACTTTGCCAAATACACTGGAAGCCTTAGAACACTCTGACAAGAATCATTGAAAAGCAAATAATTCCTGAAGGCCAATAGCATCTAAAAGCATACTTCATGGTTTCAAAGGGTCAGCTTTTAAATGCACAAAATAAGAACCTAACATAAGACACATACACAAAAATGCACAAAATAATAGCACAGTTCCCCCAAAATAAAATAAACTCTCACAGGGAATAAAAACATTATACTTAAAAATTTGAAATAACGTCTAACTAAAAAATAGGGAACAATAGAAAGGAACAGAAACCTAAGAATTATTGAAACAAGAGAAAATTTTAGGAACACTTTACTAAATGTAAGCACCAAAACTTATCTAAAATTATATTGATGGAGACAAGATGTATATTCCATGGTTTCTCTGTTATTAAAGTAATCATGAGGTGGTAGCTGAGACATTTGGAAGGAGTATAGGGGAGAGGGGATTTATTTGGGGTAGAAGATAATAGGAAAGTATCTCTATCTTAACTTCCATTTAAGTAGACACATTTCTGTCAGATTTCAAATAGTATTTTTTAAAACACAGTGTCTTTCATATATATGAAATAAGTGTAA
Organism: Desmodus rotundus; assembly: GCF_022682495.2. NCBI lineage: Eukaryota > Metazoa > Chordata > Mammalia > Chiroptera > Phyllostomidae > Desmodus > Desmodus rotundus. The sequence goes on from NC_071389.1 coordinate 179,996,371, forward strand.
AATTCCTTGTAATTGGTCTTTTCATCCTCACTATCAGCCTTCTTTCTACTGATCTTGGGGTTTTAGAGAAACTTACGTAGCTCATCCCTTTAAAATTTTGTACTATCTTACTCAAATAGTAAACTCTCCATGAAGATTATATAAATTGACATTATAAAGAGTGTCAGCCATAGCTTTACTGGTTTATGCCATTGTTCAATTTGAAGCTCGTGATACCGATATTCGTATTTGAATTCCTATGAAATAGCATTCTCTTATTGCACCATGGATGGGCCCAGGAATGTTTCTCAAACCTGGATTTGGAAAATAAATAGATAATCTAAAGAATAATAATTCTCTACTTGCCCTTTGGATCTTGACCAATTGCTGCCTTTACCCATTGTTGCAGGAGGAACTGACAAGGAGCTGAGATTAATGGGTGGAGAAAACAAGTGCACTGGGAGAGTGGAGGTGAAAGTCCAGGAAGAATGGGGAACTGTGTGTAATAATGGCTGGGACATGGATGAGGTCTCCGTGATATGTAGGCAACTAGGATGTCCAACTGCTATCAAAGCCAGTGGATGGACTAACTCCAGTGCAGGCTCTGGACGCATTTGGATGGATCATGTTTTTTGTCGAGGGAATGAATCAGCTCTCTGGGACTGCAAACATGATGGCTGGGGAAAACATAACTGCACTCACCAACAGGATGCTGGAGTAACCTGCTCAAGTAAGACCTGATAAGTCAAATTCTTGACTTGAAATGCTTTGTGGGGAAAAAAAATATGTAGATGGGTTAAAAACAAAAAGGAGCCAGTTTTCTGTATGCAGTCAAGTCCACGTATAAAATTATCCAATCCATTGCTAAAAGACCAGAAAACACATGACAAAGCCCATATTAAAAAATAAATTAAAAGAGATTCTGAACACTTCTATCAACGGGGAAGTGACTGGCTTCAGTTTTATATGCAGTAGTCCTACTATGACCTCCTACTTCTACATAAAAAATCATGATATCTAAGGTAATTCCTTCTCTTCTTTCCCAGTGAAAAGCTGCTTTCATGCACTGACTCATAAATTATTAACTTTTCATCCACTAACTGATAATGAACTTATTGAATCAAGAAATAAACATACTAAATACTAATTCTTCTTTATGGAGGAAGGTTGTATCACAAAGTATAATTGCTTTTTCCAGTGGGTTTTTTTTTACTATTCACCCATGGACATGCTCATTGATTTTAGAGAGGGGGGAAGAGAGGGAGAGAAAGATTAATGTAAGAGAGAAACATCAATCAGTTGCCTCTCGTATGTACCTCAACTGTGGACTGAACCCACAATCTAGGCATGTGCCCTGACTGGGAATCGAACCCAAAACCCTTTGGTTTAATGGGACGACTCTCCAACCAACTGAGCCATACCAGCCAGGGCTATGTGGTGGTTTTAATTTATAGAATATTTTATGTTTTATCTCAGTTATCCTTACAATAATTCATAAAATCATGCCAAACCTTTCTGCTGACAAATCCTAAGGTCAACTGTCTTATCCAGTTCAGATTCCTGGGCTTCTCATTTCTTCTTGTTCACTTCATTGAACTTTATGTAGCCCTCTCACTTCTCAGCCTCCTTCTTGGAGACCGTGTCCTTCATAGGACTGATTTTAGAAAGACTAAGTTCCACTCAGGCATTGCGGTGTATTGGGAGCAACCCAGGCTAATATTTAGAAAATGTGGGACTAAATTCCAGCTCAGCCCCTCATTAATGTTATTATTTTGAGCAAGTTGTTAAATCTTTCTAAACTTCAATTCCTGAGAATCGATGAGAGAACACACGAAAAGCTACCGACACACTGTTTGGTGTTAAAAATTAAAGTTAGGTTTCTCATGGGTTACTGCTTCTCATTACCTTGACAATTCAGTTCTCTTCCCTTTCTCCCTCTTCCTCTCTTCTCCCTTCCCCCCTCCCCTCATTTTCCCTTTCACTTCCTCCTTCCCCCTCCTTCCTCTCCTCCTCCTTCTTCTTGTCTTTTTATATTAATCACGCAGTGAAAAGCAATAGTAACATATACATCAAACATTTACAGCAAAGTTAAAAATCATCATAAATCTTACCAAGCTCTCACCATAATTATTGCTGTTTTTAGAGTTGACTTTCTAATCTAAGAAACAGCACATAGTACTTTTAACTGGGTTTGGGTTTTTTTTTTTATGCCTCAGGATGAAGTTACTCAGACTTCCTTTTCTAAGTTTACACATATAAAGTTTCAACTGGTGCATAATAATAGCAATGCATAACCACTCAATTTACTAGTTTCATGTGATTTCAGAGTCTGCATTTCTGAGATTCTCCACCCTGATTAATGCTCAGTCCTCAGAGCCTCTGCTTCCTGGGAGATTTTATCATCATCACATGCACAGGGGCAGGCAATACAGCCTAACACTAAGGAGAATAGACTCCGGTGCCCACTGATTTTTCTTTGCCCTACATCCTACGTGTTTGATCCTGTGCCAATTATCTAACCCCAGTTTTTTTATCTGTAAAGTATTATTAATTTTTCATAATCAATAATGTTGTTAAGTAGAGGTCTTTGCCTGGAGTTTAGAGCTTTTCAAATTGAATTACTTTTTCAAAAGGTGTCATCTATTTTCTTTTGTTGATTAAGTTCCAGTTAAAGGTGAGATCATATGGTATTTGTCCCTCACCACCTGGCTTATTTCACTTAGCATAATGCTCTCCAGTTCCATCCATGCTGTTGCAAAGGGTATAAGCTCCTTCTTTCTCTCTGCTGTGTAGAATTCCATTGTGTAAATGTACCACAGTTTTTTGATCCACTCATTTACTGATGGGCACTTAGGTTGCTTCCAGTACTTGACTATTGTAAATTGTGCTGCTATGAACATTGGGGTGCAAAGGTTCTATAACCAGAGACATTGAAGTTAAGAACAATCTAACAATAGCCAGAGGGGCATGAGGAGGAGATAGTGGGGAGAGGGGTTTTCAGGAACTACTATAAAGGACACATGGACAAAACCAAGGGGGAGGGTGGAGGTGGGGGAGGGAGGTGGGTTTGTCTGGGGTGGGGGGAGGGGGAGGGGAGAAAATGCAGACAACTGTAATTGATCAGCAATAAAAAATATTTTTTTTTCAAAAGGTGTCTTCTAAATATTTGGACAAAATAAACTGGTTTTGTTTTTTATGTGTCCCAAAATTTCATCGCAAATCTCCTTTTCTTGGGTATCTTAGTCCTCACAGAAAATCCAACAGAAAGTGTATAGAGAATACTTTGTTAATGAAAAAGCTGTTCTTTTCTAAAATGGTACCAGATATTTTGGAGATGGAAAAATAAAAACCTTTGGTTTAAACAGGAAATTGATAAGAAATGAATTATTTTAATAGATTTCTGTCCTCAATTTTTAATAATCTGGTATACCACAGGGTGCTCTTGCATTATGCATGCTTATGCATTTTATTTTTGCTTTTTCCTGTTTTTTAATTTCAAGTTCAACTTTAGACAATTATTCATGCTCTGAATTGTTTGCAAATAATGATTAAAATAAAGATCTTAAATGTTCAACAAATTACCAATTTGTCATTTTTACTGTTTTGTATATGAACCAACTTTATTTTTTTCAAGTTTAAATTTTTTTTAATTTAATTGTTATTCAGGTACAGTTGTCTCCATTTTACCACCCCATTCCCCCAGGCCCCAGCCATCCCCACTTCCCACCCTTGATCCTACTCCCCTTTGGTTTTGTCCATGTGTCCTTTATAGATGCTCCTGAAAACCCTTCCCCCTTTTCCTCCCATTATCCCCTCCAACCTCCTGTCTGGTAACTGTCAGTTTGCCACTGTAATCAAAACAGCCTGGCACTGGCATAAGATCAACTTTTTTATAAATAAATACTTCAAGTCAATTTTATTATTTCTACCAAAAAAAGAGCATTTACTCTGTCCTAGTAAAGGAAGGAAACAGAACAGAAAGTAAATTTAATCTGTAAAACAGTGTTCTTGGTAAGTAGATGTAGATAAAAATTCTCATTGTTAGTTTATTTTTAAAAGGTCAAAATTCTCCAGTATGTGAGGATGGGCAGCATCTGAAAAGAGGCACTATTTTAAGGAAAGCATGAAATTTTAAGTGTCTTGAGGAATCTTACTTTCTAAAATTACTTCTGAGTGAATAGCACTTTGAACTCTGGTCTTTTCTTTGTTTTAGATGGATCTAATTTGGAATTGAGACTGGTGAATGGAGGAAACCGGTGTTCAGGAAGAATAGAAGTCAAATTCCAAGGACGGTGGGGAACAGTGTGTGATGATAACTTCAACAGAGATCATGCTTCTGTGGTGTGTAAACAACTTGAATGTGGAAGTGCTATCAGTTACTCTGGTTCAGCTAATTTTGGAGAAGGTTCTGGGCCAATCTGGTTTGATGATCTTGTATGCCATGGAAATGAGTCAGCTCTCTGGAACTGCAAACACCAAGGATGGGGAAAGCATAACTGTGATCATGCTGAGGATGCCGGAGTGATTTGCTTAGGTAAGGACTGATCTGTGTTTGTTCTGTTCTCCAAGAGAGGGTGAAACAAAAGGAGGGGGTGTTAAGAGTCTGCTTCCTTTGTCACTTTATCATTACCTAATTTCACGTTCCAGTTCTGATACCCGTGGAGTTTTTAAGGTAACTGATATTAAAATAGATTAGGGGAAAAGGGTGAACAGTGAAATTGAAATTCAAGTAATGAAGATTGAAGGAGGGGTTTAAACAAGAGCTCGATCCAGCCCTGGCTAGGTAGCTCAGCTGGTTAGGGTGTCCTCCCTGTACACCAAGTCTGCTGTGATCCAGGTCAGGGCACAGACAAGAGTCAACCAATGAATGCATAATTCAATGAAACAACAAACTGATCTTTCTCTCCCCCTCTCTCCCTTCCTTTCTTTCTAAAATCAATAAATAAAAGGTTTTTAAAAAAATAGTTCAATCTCCTTCCTCCCCCAAAAAGCAAGGAAGAAACAAAAAAAGAAGAAATGACTTAACTAGCAAATTTTGCTTTCTGGTTGATTTTAAAAGCAAACTGCCACTTCCGATGCCCCCACACTCCCACCCTTCTTGTCATCCTCTACCTACAAAAGTCCCCTCTTTAGCCCCACTAACCCATCTCCTCCCAAACTATTAGTTCAAGTTTACAGAGTCAAATGATTAAACAAAATTGTTATTTTCCTATTGAAATCTCATTTATGCTACTACTGTGGTATTAAGTATAATGAACAGGCACTGTGTTTGTCTACAGACTTTCATACTGATCAGGGGACAGGGATAATGGATTTGTATGTGCAGAGGTGACATTCTCCTTTTTTCATTTGAGTTCTTTTCTTTCTCTTTTTTATTGTTGTCGCCACTTCCCCCCCCCCAAGCCATCCCCACCTCCCACCCTCACTCCTACCCCCCTTTGGTTTCATCAATGTGTCCTTGATATACATGTTCGTTGACAACCCTTCCCCCTTTTCCCCCATTATCCTCTCTCACCTCCCCTCTGGTTACTTTCAGTTTCTTCTTTATTTCAATGACTCTGGTTATATTTTGCTTGCTTGTTTGTTTTGTTGATTAGGTTCCACTGAGTTCTTAGTTTGAAGAAGGCCTAGCGTGTCTTGAACTCCAAGGAATGTTTAGGAAAATATAGTTAGAATAAAAATGTCCTTGTATTTACCAGCTATCTTTTTTTGGTGGGGGTAGGAATGAAGGAAACTCAATTCAAATTAGTTTTAAAGTAAGAAAACATTGATTTAGAGAACTGAAAAATTCAGGAAATGAATGTTGAATTCAAGCACTTGGACAACACCATCAGGGTTCTGGGTCTCTTTTTTATTTCTTGAATTGGCTTTTTTTTTTCTTGTTGAACAATGGTGCATCTATTAGCTGAACCACAAAGAATGGGATTCCTACAGAAAATATGGATTTTGTTAGCTGAAGAAAGTAAAAAGAATTTGGGGTAGGAGAAAAAACACAGTCTATACCTTCCATTTTCCTTTACCCATCAAAGTGTTTGTAGGTCTCCAATCAGCTCATTTCTTCTCAATGTGTTTTATACATGCCGAGGAATCACAGGAAAAGAGTGTTGTTGCAACAGAAACTAAAACAGCCAGAGGAAAAACCCAATTTATTTATTGCAGGATATTACTCAGAATTAAATTCTGTTCTTTGAGGAATACTGATTGGGAGAAGGTGAAAACAGTAAGGGTTAGGTGTCTTTTCTCTTTGCTTTGCTTTTAAAACTGAGCAAGTGGTCACAAAGGAGCCAGGCATATACCAACCAGGTAGTGTGGATAGGTAATACAGTCAGAAGCAAAAGTGAGTGTTGAGTATAGGGGAAAACTGGAGTGTGTGGGTACTACCTAAACACTTGCAAATATGTATTTAACAAGAAAAACAAACAATTCCAACAAAAATTCTGGTGGCCAAATAAGCATATCACTAGATAAAATTCAGCCCCTGGACCTCCTGTTAAGAACTATTCCTACAGTGCATGCACCGTGTACTGAAAAGTCCTGTCTTCTTGCCTGATATATTCCTTCATCCATTTTTAATAATTTTTTGTTTTGTTTTTCTTTTTACTTTTATTCATTATAATTTATATTCAACATTATAATGTATTAGTTTCAGGTCATCGTTAATAATTTTCAGTAGTAGTGTATTGTCGTTTTCTCTGTCTCTACTTTTATCTCCCCCTTTCCTTAACTCATTTCAGATACAGCTATTTACAGTCCCCTTATTCTTGTTATTTCTTTTTTAAATTTATATTTCAATTACAGTTGACATGTAATATTATGTTAGTTTCAGGTGTACGACATAGTAATTAGACATTGATATAGCATGCAAAGTAATTACCTGGAGTCTCGTACCCATTAGACATCATACATAGTTATCACAGTACTAGTGACTATATTTCTTATGCTGCACTATATATTCTTGTGACTATTTTTATAATGCCAATTTGTACTTCTTAATCCCTTTTACCTTTTTTCACCTAACCCCCAAACCTGTCCCATCTGACAACCATCAATTTGTTCTCTGTATCTGAGTTTGTTTGTTTTGTTGTTCATTTATTTTGTTTTTAGACTACACATATAAGTGAAATCATATGGTATTTGTCTATGTCTTATTTGCTTCATTTAGTGTATACCCTCTAAGACCATCCATGTTTTTGCAAATGGTAAGACTTTATTCTTTTTATGGCTGAGTAATATTCCATTGTACATGTATAGCACGTCTCCTTTATATATTCATCTAATCAACGGACACCAAAGTTTCTTCCATTCTTTGGCTATTGTAAATAATACTGCAGTGAACATGGGGATGTATATATCTTTTTGAATTAGTGTTTTGGATTTCTTTAGGTAAATAACCAGAAGTGGAATTTCTGGGTAATATGGTAGTTCCATTTTTAATTTCTGAGGAACTTCTATACTGTTTCCATAGTTGTTGTACCAATTTACAACCCCACCAACAGTGCAAAAGGGTTCCTTTTTCTCCACATCCTCACCAACATTTGTTTGTGTATTTATTGATGATAGCCATTCTGACAGGTGTGAGCTGATATCTTAATCATGGTTTTGATTTGCATTTCAATCTTGTTTTTAATGAGACTTGTTTTGTGACCTAATATGTGGTCTATCCTAAAAAATGTTCCATGTGCACTTGAAAAGAATGTATATTCTGCTGCTTTTGGGTGAAATGTACTAAAACTAGCAATTAAGTTTATCTGGTACAATGTGTAATTTAAGGCCATTGTTTCCTTGTTGATTTTCAGTCTGGACGATCTATCCATTGATGCTGATGAAGTGGTGAATCCCTTACTATTATTGTATTACTGTCAGTCTCTCCCTTTATGTCCATCAATACTTGGTTTACATATGTAGGTGTTCTTACATTGGATGCATAGATGTTTACAAGAGATATGATCCCCTTGTTGGATTGATTCTTTTATCATTACGAAATGCCCTTCTTTGTCTATTCTCATAGCCCTTGTTTTAAAGTCTATTTGGTCTGATATAAATATTGCTACCCCAGATTTTTTTTCATTTCAATTTGCATGAAATATCTTTTCCCATTCCTTATTTTAATTCTGTGTGTGTCTTTCAATCTGAAGTGGGTCTCGTACACAGCATATTTATGGGTCTTGTTTTCTTATTCATTTACCCACCCTATGGCTTTAAGTCCATTTAAATTTAAAGTAATTATGATAAGTATGTAGTTATTGCTATTTTATTAATGATTTTCTGATTGTTTTTGTTTTTCTCAGTTCCTTTCTCATTATCTTGCTCACTTTTCTTCTATATTGATGATTTGTTGTAGTGTTATGTTTGGATTTATTTCTCCTTATTTTTCATATATTTATAATAGATTTTTGGATTTTGGTTGTCATTTGCTTCATATATACCAAGCAATGTTTATATTAAAAGTCTATTTAAATTAATGGTTGCTTAAATTCAGACGCATTCTAAAATCACTACTAATTTTATTTAGCCCTCTACTTTTTGTTTTTGTTATTATCTTTTACTCCTTTTATGTATGTGTTCATGTGTCACTCTTTGTTTTTTATTATTGTAATTACACTGGGTGTGTTACTTCTAGAGCCCTTTGGTTGGGGCTCCTATGGTGGCCAAGGTCATCTGCCACTTGTGCCTTTCTTGGAACTTCTTGGTAGAACCTACAAAGTGATCTGTTTCTTGGTTGCCACTTGTGCTGGGCATGGAGTTGCTTGGGAGGGGCACAAATTGGGGCCAGCTTCCACTTGGGCCAGGCTTGTGGCTCCTTAGTTGAAGTTACAATATAGTCCAAGACTGGCCACCACTTATGCAAGGCTCAGGGCCACCTGGCGGGAGTTACAATGTAGACTGAGACCATTCACCACTTATGCTAGGTTTGTGACCACTTAGCAAGTTGAGGTTGACTGCAACTGCTGTGTGTTTGAGGTTTGTGGACCTTTAAGATATTTGGGGAAAGTCTGCATTGAGAGTCAAGACAGTACACTTGTGTGGAGGAGTCATTGGAAAAGGCTCAGGCCAGAGGAGTGAGTTGGGAGGGGGGTCTCAGGGCATCACCAGGGCACAGAATAGTGTTAGCCAGATTATTGGAGAACACAGATTTCATGCCCACCCACATCTGGCTGGCAGGGTGGATAGAGAATGCAACAAAGGAATACCCATTCCCAGAGAGAGTTGGGGGAACTCTCTAGTTCTCATGTGAAATTCAATTTAGTTCTCCCCATATATCCCTGGAGCTTTTCAACATGCTTCCCTTGCACTGGAGCTTAGAGTTATTGAGACTGTGAGTGAGTGAGTCTGTATATAGACCTTTTTGACCTGCGGTGCTTCAGTCTCTGGCAGCTCATTATCTTTCATGGGTGCAATTTTCTCTAGTTTTCACAGTCAGATGTTGTGGGGGCTCCTCTCCTCAACACTGATGGCCTGGATTGGGGAGCACAAAATGGGTCTGGGACCCTTCACTCCTCAGGGGGACCTCTGCAGCCAAAATATCCCTCTGATTCTTAATTGCCACACTGTGAGTGTGGGACAGACCCATTTCACATCTCCATCCCTCCTACCAATCTTCTCATGGCTTCTTTATATCCTTGGTTATAGGACTTCTATTCAACTAGTCTTCAGGTGTTTCTCAGTAATGGCTGTTCTCTCTAATTTAGTTGTAATTTTGATGTAGTCTTAGGAGGAGGTGAGCACAGACTTTACCTACTTTGCCATCTTGACCAGAGGTCTCTTATTGTTTCTGTGTCATTGACTTGTTTTGTGTCCCTTTTACAGATGGAACAGATCTGAGCCTGAGAGTGGTAGATGGAGTCAGTAAATGTTCAGGAAGATTAGAAGTGAAATTCCAAGGAGAATGGGGAACAGTGTGTGATGACGGCTGGGATAGCAATGATGCTGTTGTGGCATGTGGGCAACTTGGATGCCCAACTGCCATCACTGGCATTGGTCGAGTTAATGCCAGCGAGGGAACTGGACACATTTGGCTTGACAGTGTTTCCTGCCTTGGACATGAATCTGCTATTTGGCAATGCAGACACCATGAATGGGGAAGGCATTATTGTCATCATAATGAAGATGCTGGTGTCACCTGTTCTGGTAAGTTCAAACAAAACAAAAACAGAAAAAGAAGGACCTATATTTTTTAGGACTAAGAATAGGTATGAGATGTGAGAGACAGAAATATCTAATAGCTTCTTCATTAGGAATTCTTTTAGAGTTGTGATGAATCTTTAACACATTTCTTTTCTTCATTAAAATAGTAGTTTATTTTAAACAACAATCTTTGAGCACACAACTGCTCAGGCATTACAATGATTTCAGTCATCTCTGAATCTATGTATACATATTTCTTTATCTGACTAGTTAAAGGGGTTGTCTGACTCAGTTTTCTGTAATAATTATTCTAACTGCTATTAAGTTCTAAATCTACCTAGAGCTCTGAGACACGAAATGATAATGCTCTTTTTAAAACATATCTGTCTTATCCTTATTTTTCTGCCTTTGACAATTTGTGTCAAAACTTGAAACTATAATCCCATTTCTAACCAAATTTATGATCTATACTGGCTGTGAGAAAAGCCATCAAATGGGTGAGCCATAATTTCCAGTATCTTGGTATCTAGGAAAGAGCAAGATTTTTAAAAAATCCTTTGGAAGTTAACCTGCACATGTATCTATAGCCTAAGTGGTTGTTTCTTTTGCAGATGGATCAGATCTGGATCTGAGACTTACAGGAGGAGGCAGCCGCTGTGCTGGGACAGTGGAGGTGGAAATTCAGAAACTAGTAGGGAAAGTGTGTGACAGATTCTGGGGAATGAGGGAAGCTGGTGTGATTTGCAGGCAGCTGGGATGTGGATCTGCACTCAAAACATCCTATCAAAGTTATTCCAAAATTAAGCCATCAAACATGTGGCTCTTTGTAAGCAGCTGCAATGGAAATGAAACTTCTCTTTGGAACTGCAAGAATTGGCAGTGGGGTGGACTTACCTGTGATCATTATGAAGAAGCCAAAGTTACCTGCTCAGGTAAGAGTTTTAAATGTGCTAAGAAGTTTGATTTCAGGTTCAGAAGTACATCATAAGTAGATAGAAAAGTTTCTACTTATGCACAGAATCATGAAAAAGCATGGTATGGCTGGGGTATCAGGTATTATTGATAAAATAATAGATATTAAGGCTTTTAAGGTAATAACAGAATATTTTAAAGTATGCTAACTTATTAGCATTTATCATCTCTCCTTAATTTTAATAGATGGGAGATGTTGGGGAATCTAGCAAAGCTCCATGTGCTGCAATTTCCTCAAAAGAAGAATGGTGGTAACAAAAACACCTACCTTTGAGGAATCACACATCAAATGACCAATAGATAGTTATGATTATTATTAGTAGCCTTAGTACTCTCTGTCTTCACTGATAGACTGAACTCTGTGGTAGAATTATCTTGAAAACAAAGAAAACATGTGAAAATACCTGAAATGTAATTAATATAGTTGTGATCATGTCATAGATTTATTAGAAAGAGAATATAGAAGCAAAGAGACCACTTAGGAAGCTGTTGCAGGGACTACATGACATATGATGATAAATTACATTAAAGCGATGACAACAATATGCAGAAGAAATATGCTGGAGGACTGACAGAGATTGGTGACTTTCTACATGTGCAGGGTTATTGTGAGAATGAGATTCTAGACTCTGCAATAATCTGCCTACCTTCAAATCCCAGCCTTTCTCTAACTTGCTGTATGAATTTAGCAAATTACTACATCTCTGTTTATTTTCTTATCTGCAAAATTGGAATGATGTTAATGATTCCCTAAGGCAACTGTAAGAATAAAATGATGTTTGTTAAATACTTAATAAAATACCATATTAATAGGTACTCAATGTTCACTACTATCACTATTTAAGGTATATAAAGAAGTGGTTTAATTTCAGGTCATTCTAATTTGGTCTAGATATCATTAATTGAATAAAGAATGCAGTGGGCATGTCAATGCATAATTTATTCAATTTTGACTACCCTGAGGTCCAGATATCTAAGTAGATATGTTTATGAATATAAATTTAAAGAGAAAAGTATAGATGAAAACTTTTATTGGCAGTTAAGAGATGTCCATTGATAAGATGATAGTTGAAGGTAGAACCTTTGATCAGGGAATTCATGAAAGGTTCTGTCAGGCAGAAAGGAGAAATAAGTATCGTATGTGTCAAATGCAACAGATAACAAAGGGAAAAAAGAGGTCTGATATTTATTTTGAAAATAGGAACTATATCAAAAGTCTTTCCATAAAACCATTTGAAAAGTTTGGGGCCAACCCAGATTACAGTGGGTGGAGGATTGAGTACAGGGCTAAAAGATAGAGTGTCTACACATTATCTCTGGTTTCCAGTGCTATGAACAACATAAGGAGAATGCAGAAAGGAGAAAGTTATCAGGCCTCCATGAGTGGTTGGCTTCAGGAGGCAGAGTTTCAGAATTCTCTCAGATGAACTGATCTAATGAGGAATAGGGAGGTCTAGAATTTTCTATGCCCAATTCTAGACAGAAAAGTCAAAAAGAATGAATGTGGAAAATCACTCAACACTGTGACCCCCTTTCTTACTCTTCCCTTCCTTCCTCACTTCCATCATGAATTGTGTTGTCTGTCACTGAAATATTATTTTTCAGCCCACAGGGAACCCAGACTGGTTGGAGGGGATATTCCCTGCTCTGGTCGTGTGGAAGTAAAACATGGCGACAAGTGGGGCTCTGTCTGTGACTCTGACTTCTCTCTGGAAGCTGCCGGTGTGCTGTGCAGAGAGTTACAGTGTGGCACAGTCATCTCTATTCTGGGAGGAGCTTACTTTGGACAAGGAAATGGAGAGATCTGGACTGAAGAATTCCTGTGTGAGGGGCATGAGTCCCATCTTTCACTCTGCCCAGTAGCACCCCGCCCAGAGGGGACTTGTAGCCACAGCAGAGACGTTGGAGTAGTTTGCTCAAGTAAGATCCAGAGGACATGTTCAATTTTGTCCCCTTACCTTAAAGAGAATAGGGTTAGGTAATCACAGACATCTTTTTAAAGCCCTGTTTCCTTCCAGGATACACAGAAGTCCGCTTGGTGAATGGCAAGTCCCAATGTGAAGGAAGAGTGGAGCTCAAGGTTCTAGGGACCTGGGGATCCCTCTGCAACTCTCACTGGGAAATGGAAGATGCCCACGTTTTGTGCCAGCAGCTTAAATGTGGAGTTGCTCTTTCTACTCCAGAAGGAGCACATTTTGGGAAAGGAAATGGTCAGGTCTGGAGGCACATGTTTCACTGCAGTGGAACTGAGAAACACATGGGAGATTGCCCTGTAACTGCCCTGGGTGCATCGCTATGTTCATCAGGGCAAGTGGCCTCTGTAATCTGTTCAGGTAAGAGGATCAAGGGCAGCCAGTGATGAGCCTCTCCCATGGTGGTGTGCCTTAAGAGCTGGTGTACGTATAGGGATGAAGAACAAAAGTAAAAGGGAAAGATCCATTGTGAGGGGTCATGAGAAATATACCAGAATATTAACCTCATTTGTCTTTTCAGAGAAAGTGTAAACTTAATTTTCATGGACCTCATAGTTATCTACTGGTTACCATGTGCCAGTCCTTCTCAAAGCACCTGATGAATTCTCTGTCTAGTTGACTCACCCCCCTTCCTTTTTCTCTAAAGCTGTGTTTGTCCTCAGCTCATTTATCTAACACATCATCTGGCCTCCCTTCCTCACCTTACCTTGTATGACTGAGCACTTTGATGTTTACAGGAAACCAGAGTCAGACACTATCTCCATGCAATTCATCATCTTTGAACCCAACAAGCTCTCCCACTTCAGAAGAAAGTGCTGTTGCCTGCATAGGTGAGAATCAGTGGTCAATCTATAAAAATTGTCTCAATCTGTAGGAATGCATTTTATTAATATTTTACTTTCTCTTTCCAGCAAGTGGTCAACTTCGCCTAGTAAATGGAGGTGGTCGCTGTGCTGGGAGAGTAGAGATTTATCATGAGGGCTCCTGGGGCACCATCTGTGATGACAACTGGGACCTGAGCAATGCCCATGTGGTGTGCAGACAGCTGGGCTGTGGAGTGGCCATTAATGCCACTGGTTCTGCTTATTTTGGGGAAGGAACAGGGCCCATCTTGCTGGACGAGGTAAACTGTAATGGAAAAGAAGCTCGTATTTGGCAGTGCCCTTCACATGGCTGGGGACGGCACAATTGCAGGCATAAAGAAGATGCAGGAGTTATCTGCTCAGGTAAGTCTGCACATAACCTCTGGTCACAATTATGAATGAAAAGACTGAGGTGAGACAAAGGGTAGTGGGGGATATTAATCTGTGAGAATTCCCTGAAAAGTAGGTACAAAGGAAAGTATTGTGAGAGTCAGGGTCCCAGAAGTATAGATTTTGTTAAGTAGTGCTATCAACTAAGGCGGTATAAAGTCAGAAGGAGAAAAATTCAGAAATGATCTTGCATATCACCAAAATTACAACAAAACTAATAATGAGAAGTTCTTTTTTTTTTAAAATATATTTATTGATTATGCTATTACAGTTGTCCCATTTCCCCCCCACTCCACTCCATCCTGCCCACCCCCCTCCCTCCCACATTCCCCCCCCATAGTTCATGTCCATGGGTCATACTTATAAGTTCTTTGGCTTCTACATTTCCTACACTATTCTTACCCTCCCCCTGTCTATTTTCCACCTATCATCTATGCTACTTATTCTCTGTACCTTTACCCCCCTCTCCCGCTCCCACTCCCTTATTGACAACCCTCATGTTCTAGTTGTTTGCCTAGTTTGCTCTCATTTTTGTTTTATGAGTGGTCGTTAATAACTGTGAGTTTGCTGTCATTTTTACTGTTCCTATTTTTGATCTTCTTTTTCTTAGGTAACTCCCTTTAACATTTCATATAATAAGGGCTTGGTGATGATGAGCCTCTTCAACTTGACCTTATCTGAGAAGCACTTTATCCTCCCTTCCATTCTAAATGATAGCTTTGCTGGATACAGTAATCTTGGATGTAGGTCCTTGCATTTAATCTTGGGTAATGTAATTATGATGTGCCTTGGTGTGTTCCTCCTTGGGTCCAGCTTCTTTGGGACTCTCTGAGCTTCCTGGAGTTCCCAGAAGTCTATTTCCTTTGCCAGATCGGGGAAGTTCTCCATTATTTGTTCAAATAAGTTTTCAATTTTTTGTTCTTCCTCTTCTCCTTCTGGCACCCCTATAATTCGGATGTTGGAACGTTTCAAGGTGTCCTGGAGGTTCCTAAGCCTCTCCTCATTTTTCCAAGTTCTTGTTTCTTCATCCTTTTCTGGTTGGATGTTTCTTTCTTCCTTCTGGTCCATACCATTGATTTGAGTCCCAGTTTCCTTCTCATCACTATTGGTTCCCTGTACATTTTCCTTTGTTTCTCTTAGCATAGGCTTCATTTTTTCATCTGTTTTTCGAACAGATTCAACCAAGTCTGTGAGCATATTGATAACCAGTGCTTTGAACTGTGCATCCGATAGGTTGGCTATCTCTTCGTCGCTTAGTTGTATTTTTTCAGGAGCTTTGAAGTGTTCTGTCATTTGGGCCATTTTTTTGTTTGTTTGTCTTGGCGCGTCTGTTACTTTAAGGGGCGGAGCCTTAGGTGTTCACTGGGGCGGGGTAATGCTGGTCGCTGCGCTGTGACGCTGTACGTGGGGGCGGGGCCAAGAGGGAGCAATGGCGCCCGCTTCACTCTCCTCTGGATTTCAGTCTTTCACTCCGCTACCCACAATCAAACTGGGCCCCTCTGGTGCTGGTTCCCGAGTAAGTGGGCCTGTGCACACTCTAGGCCCCTGTGGGTCTCTCCAACAACCTCTCCTGTGAGGCTGGGAGTCTCTCCTGCTGCCGCCCCAACCCCCAGGGGCGCTTTCAATCAGAGGTTTAAGGCTTTATTTCCCCGAGCTGGAGCCCTAGGTTGCGCAGCGGTCTGCTTCTCTGCCCGCCGTTTGTCCGGTTTATCTGTGGGTGAATGTGGTGCCGCAAGGTGCTACCCGCCACTCTGCCTGCCCCACTCTCCGCCACTCTGAGTCCGGCCCTCTGGGTTTATCTGTGCAAATGTGGGGCTGCAGGGTCTGCTAGTGCTCAGACTGCCTGCGCCATTTGTCCCACACTCCGCCAGTCTCAGTCCCGCCACAGCCACGCGAGTCCTCTCCACCCCAGTGCCGTCTCCGCCCCTCCTACCAGTCTGGATGAATGATTATTTTCTGTTTCCTTGGTGTTGGTCCCCCTTGCTGTTCGATTCTCTGTCAGTTCTGGTTGTGCGAGGAGGCGCGGTGTGTCTACCTACGCCGCCATCTTGGTTCTCTCGAGAAGTTCTTTTATAAATATATTTGGAGCTGGATATTGGGTAAGGATTCAGTGTACCACTTGATAATCACTGTATTAATAAAGAAGTAGATTTAAAGGGACAAGAAGAAATACATCAGCACTACATTCTACAGGGAAAAAGAAAATTACCATTCCCAAGTAATTTTTTATGACAGATAATGAGAAATTTGTTGCCATGGGAACAAAAATTACCATAAGAGGACATTGATCTTGTTTTGTATACATGGCAAGCTTTAGAAATTGTTGTGGAATAGAAAAGTGTGCTCAGCTGTTATATATTGGGAAAAACAGTATTATGATTTGGTAACTTAGGGAAATAAAATATTCTATATGTCAGGAGTGTTTTCAATATCGTTTACATTGAATGACACAAATTTGGGAGAGAACATACACAGCAAAACTGACATGTCAGAAAGGAAAATATTTCATTTTAAGGTAATGTACACAAAATCTTGGTTTTAGTGTCTGAATATCTCACTAAATTTTAACTGTCAAGGACAGTTGTAAAAAAATGAATGGAATAACATTATCAAGGATAAAATATAGTAATTGGGGAGAAAAATCCAAAATATATATTAAGTAAAAGGCTTTGAGAATCAACTTAGAATCATTGGTGGCATTCTAAAGAAGTACCTGAGTACAAAACCCAAGACTACAAAAGCAGAAGGTATACTTTATTTTACTAAAATCTACTAAATCACCCAGGAGTTACTAAAGGATTATTGCTAATTGACATAGCACACCTTTTTGGGAAGTCATTCTCACATCTCAGTAAAGGGAGGCAGACTTGTGAATCGTCAGAGAATATGTGAAACTACTAACTCTGTATTTCACCCCAGAGTTCATGTCCCTGAGACTGAGCAGTGAAACCAGCAGAGAGACCTGTGAGGGGCGTCTGGAACTCTTTTACAATGGAGCTTGGGGCAGCATTGGCAAGAGTAACATGTCTTCGACCACCGTGGAGGTGGTATGCAGACAGCTGGGCTGTGCAGACAAAGGGAACGTCATCCCTGCATCCTCAACCAAAACATCCAGGCACATGTGGGTGGACAATGTTCAGTGTCCAAAAGGACCTGACACATTATGGAAGTGCCCATCATCTCCATGGAAGCGGAGACTGCCAAGCCCCTCAGAGGAGACCTGGATCACATGTGCCAGTGAGTATTAGTTGGCCTATATGAAAATTCCATTCTGCCACTCCAGCAGCATCTTTTGATCTCCTTAAGTAGGAGTGAGTAAACTCCAGTTAAAACCTATTCTACCTGGATGGGAGAATTGGTTTTGTTTAATTTGACCTATACATTTCCAAGATCAGATATCACTTTTCCAAAGAATATTTTTACTCCCCACGGTATAAATGTAAGCAAATGAGGAGCAGAATATATGTGGTTCAGTATTTGGCTATTGAATGGTCTACCTCACCTTTCCAATTTTTCTTTCAAAGATTATCTTGCTATACTAATGCAAAAAGAGAAGCAGTCATAAAGATCAAATCTAAAGTATGTCCCCATTCTCCATCTTCTTAAACTGGAAGAAGAGTTTTAGGTGCCTGGCAATCTCCCAAGCTCTTTTCTATTTGAGAAAAATTAACATTATGCAATGTTAACATTATTCTTTTGACATTTCCTGAGTCATCCTTATGTTCTTATCTCCATTATGAAATATTTTGCTGAAAGGACATGTACCTTCATGAAAAAATAAATTTTGTTGAAATATTTTTAAATGCGCATTAAATAGCAAAGTTGTAAAATAGAGTTTTAAAAAGAGTTTCAAATATCTCTTTTCCCCTGTGACCTCTTAGGAGTTTTTGTCTTCTCAGAAATGACCTAGGGGATCTCTGATTTTTCAGACAAGATAAGACTTCAAGAAGGAAACACTACTTGTTCTGGACGTGTGGAGATCTGGCATGGAGGTTCCTGGGGGACAGTGTGTGATGACTCCTGGGACATTAACAATGCTCAGGTGGTGTGTCGACAACTGGGCTGTGGCTCAGCTCTGAAGGCACTAAAAGAGGCGGCGTTTGGCCAGGGGACTGGGCCCATATGGCTCAATGAAGTGAAGTGCAGAGGAAATGAATCTTCCTTGTGGGAGTGTCCTGCCAAATCCTGGGGACACAGTGACTGTGGGCACAAGGAAGATGCTGCTGTGATATGCTCAGGTAAGTGGCAGTATATTGGATTAAGCTTGGAATCTCTGGCAGCAAAGAAGGGGCGGGAAGTCAAGTGCATTGTGTAAAGGTTGGATATGTCAACACAGGGATCTAGTGGCGAGAGAATCATGATGTTTCAGTTTGAAGAAATGATGAAAATATTTGTAGTTCTACATTGCCCTTCACCAAGGAAAAGCATATTACTTATCTGTGTCCCCACGCAGAGGGAAAAAAGAGAAAGAGACCATAAGTTTAAGTGGAAACAAGCAGTTTCATTGGTTGAGAGGCACTAAAGATTCACATAGAAAATTAAAAATTAAAAAAATTCAATAAAGTCTACATTTCTTAATTCAGAAAGTGGTACCCCTACCCATCCACATCTCCAGTTTGAATTTCTTCCTTTACTTCTCATCTATCCCCTCCCCCAGTCAGTCTCCAAGTCTTATAAATTCTTCTTTTTCAATTAAATTTATTGGGGTAACATTAAATTAAATTAAAATTTATTGGTTAATAACAGTATATAAGTTTTAAGTATACAGAAATAGAAATATTTGTTCTATATATTACTCTTAGAATTAAGTCTCCTTCTTCTCTTTTTCTTCTATAGGCGAAGAACCACCAAAAGCTTCAGGTATACCATGGGTTTTATGAGAATGGGACCAATTGTCTGCATTATTTAGAATCCTTCTTGTTAACAGACTTTAGGTCAGAAGAAGTTCTGAAGATATGAAATTCACTTCAACAATTCTGAATCTGACCTAAGAAAGGGATAGTAATTAGAGACCCAGTTCTTTCAGCTATGACATCATTTCTTGTGATATTTACTTGTGCTCAGGTCACACACTCCCTGTTGTACTTGGAGTCCTTGGGGTCATTGTGTTGGCCGGTCTCATCATGCTCCTCTTGTGGACTAAGAAGCGAAGACAGCTACAGCTGTTTACAGGTCTGAAGCAAATTATGGTCTCTCTAATGTTTTATGAGATAAGAATGTTCTTTGGATAAAAAAAATATTAGATTCAAGTATCAAATAGCCAGAAAGCTGGAGCCTCCAGGAGTCTTAAGCAGTTTCTCAAAAAGGAGGGAACAAGATTTCAGAAAAGAAATAGGGCTTTGGTTGTATTAATGATTCCTGCACTCCATCTTTATATTTAATTGTGACATTATAGAATTGATCATTTAGAATAAATATGCTTATATGGCTTAAGGTGAATCTTTTACTGACCATTTATTTGCTCTTACTATATGCTTATTACTGATTTTACTGTTCTGTCAAGCAGTGTGCCTAGGATCTGATGATACAGTCGTGGATAATCAAATGTTGTTGTTGTTTTTGTCTTAATGGAATTTCAAGTCTAGTGGAAGAGATATATATGTAAACAAATAAATTGCAATGTAGTATTATGCATTCATATAAATAGGGGAAAAAGTGACACAGAATGACTAACTGAAAGGGAAAGGGGAGATCAGAGACTTCTAGGAGGCACTTGAGACAAATTTTGAAGGTAACGGTTCAAAGAACTTGGTGAAGTGCCTTATAGAGAAAGAGAAAGCTATGTACAAGTGAAGAGAAACTTAAAGGATGCCACATTTGCTGTTTTAGTGGGGAGCAAAAGTTGAGCTCAAGGAAAGAAGCTACTGATAATGCTGGAGAAGACAGACGAGATTATGAAGTTCTGTATTCCATGATAAGAAGATGAATAGTCATTAAAGAGTATTATACAGGGAAATGCAAAAGTCAGGCAGCCTTCTAGAAAGTTCTGTTTGACAACAAGATGTATGAGAGATTGAAGGAGGACAACGTTATTGATGAGGATAGCATTTTGTAATAGTTGGAATAAAAGATGAAAAAGACTTTATAATGAGAATGAAGGGGAGATAGATTTTAGAGAGATTTTAGAAAAAGCTGCAATGAATTTGCAAATAAAGAATCTGGCTGCCCTGAGGGAAAAAACTGTTGTTCTACAAAGGCAGTAGGTTTAGCGTGGTAGTGGAATGGGATGGAAACAAGGCAAGGGTATGAATGAAGACTGGGTATGTTTGCACTGTTAGGAAAAAGCACAGAGAGGGAGAGACAGTTTTATTATTATTTTGCTGATTTCTAACCTAGGGTATCTTATGTCAGTTTCTTTGAGAGGACAGAAGTTTATCCACCAAGTTCAATACGAGGAGATGAATTCCAACCTGAAAGCAGATGATCAGGACCTGCTGAACTCCTCAGGTTTGTGGGTTCTTTAAAGGGCTATACAGCCTTGGGGTTCAGGCCAGTAGCTGCAGTTGAGGCTGAAGCATTCTACCTGGAATAGCAGTGGAAAGAAATCTCAAACTTGTAGTAGTAGGAAGCTTATGATGCATATAAGGAAGAAGGCAGGCATGAACTGAAAATAATTATTAGAGAACAATATGCAATCATGGGGAGTCCTCTGGCTAAGAGGTCTATATTTCTGATAGAGGTACAAAGAGCCAGATAGTAGAATATTATGACTTGGGCCTCTTTTTATTAAAGCACAAATTAATCTTCTAAAATGTAGTTTAATTTTTCATGTATCTCTTTAATGGTTTCTTCCATTCCCATTCCTGTTACTTTCCTTTCTCTAACTTGATATTTACCATATTTTCCCTAAAATTCTAAAGCTTGAACTTTCTATATCTTTATCCCATCAGAAGGCATCACTATTGACAGGACTAGCCTTATTTCCCATTACATAATGCTGCTTTCTTTGTCCTCCAATTTCTATTTAGCACCAGTGCACTGATTCTGCTTCTGGGAAGCATAACTTTGCTGATTTGGAAAAAATATACCAATACCTTCTTACTCCAAGAAGGCTCAATGCCTTCTCAATAGTCCTTACCCTCTGACAGGACTTGCCTCATTTCTTCAGTCCAAGGGATTTGTATTTGCTGCAACTATGTCAGGAACATATTCAAGGCATGGGAAAGACTTTATGTGCCCCTAAATCACACTTGTTTGCCTTCCTAATTGTAGATAGTGTTTTTAAATGTTCAAAGAGCTTCTAAGGCACTTGAGGGGTGGTCTGACTTATCTCCCAGTAATCATTTTCTTTCTTTTAGAAAATTTCAATGAGTCAGATGGTGTTAATGCGGCTGGACTAATTTCCACATCCAAAGATTTAAGGGACCATTCTGAAGTACACTGAAAAGGAAAATGATAATTATAACCCAGTGAGGTGAGTGAGGAAAATTTATTCATCATCATTTTAAATAAGTACATTCCTTTGGAAAAGTGATCATTCTTCTGGTATTAGAAAGAATGTATATACACATATATTTCCATACAGATGATTATATGTTTATGTATATACATCCATATATAGAATATATAACTGATTTTATTACTATGACTTGTTCACCTTTCAGTTGCGTACATATTCTAAGCCATGGCAATGGTATATCAGGGAGCTAAAGAGACACTGGGTAAATAAACATGAGTAAATCTTTTAGAGGTATTATGGGGGTCATTTCAGGAAGGAAATAATACATATTTATGGTTGTATAATGCTGTGGTAAGTATAGGATGCTATAGGAATATAGAAAGTTTGCTTAAGAAAGTTTGGGGAGATTGTGAAGAAGATGTAATGTTCAAGTTAAAGATGAGGTGACTGAAAGATGGAGTATTTCAGGACAAGGATAAAATACGTACAAAGTATGAAGGCATAAAAGAGAAGCACACCTTTGGGAAACATAAGTTTTTCATTCAAAAACATATATTGAACACATTTATGGAGACAAGTGGAATCCTGTGCACTGAAGGTATAAAAGTTAAAGATGCTATTAACAAAGACAAGATCATTTAATGAAATAAGTAGGAATAGAGAACCAAGATGGCGGCGTAGGTAGACACACTGCGCCTCCTCGCACAACCAGAACTGACAGAGAATCGAACAACAAGGGGGACCAACACCAAGAAAATAGAAAATAACCATTCATCCAGACTGGTAGGAGGGGCGGAGACGGGCACCGGGGTGGAGAGGACTCCCGCGGCTGTGGCGGGACTGAGACTGGCGGAGTGTGTGTGGGACAAATGGCGCAGGCAGTCCGAGCACTAGCAGACCCTGCGGCCCCACATCTGCGCAGATAAACCGAGAGGGCCGGACTCAGAGTGGCGGAGAGTGGGGCAGGCAGAGTGGCGGATAGCACATTGCGGCACCACATTCGCCCACAGATAAACCTGACGAACGGCGGGCAGCGAAGCAGACTGTGCAACCCAGGGCTCCAGCTCCGGGAAATAAAGCCTCAAACCTCTGATTGAAAGCGCCCCTGGGGGTTGGGGCGGCAGCAGGAGAGACTCCCAGCCTCACAGAAGAGGTTGTTGGAGAGACCCACAAGGGCCTAGAGTGTGCACAGGCCCACTTACTCGGGAACCAGCACCAGAGGGGCCCAGTTTGATTGTGGGTATCGGAGTTAAAGATTGAAATCCGGAGGAGAGTGAGGCGGGCGCCATTGCTCCCACTCGGCCCCTCCCCCACGTAGAGCATCACAGCGCAGCGACCAGCGTTACCCCGCCCCGGTGAACACCTAAGGCTCCGCCCCTTAAAGTAACAGACGCGCCAAGACAAAAAAAAAAAAAAAATGGCCCAAATGACAGAACACTTCAAAGCTCCAGAAAAAATACAACTAAGCGACGAAGAGATAGCCAACCTATCGGATGCACAGTTCAAAGCACTGGTTATCAATATGCTCACAGACTTGGTTGAATCTATTCGAAAAACAGATGAAAAAATGAAGCCTATGCTAAGAGAAACGAAGGAAAATGTACAGGGAACCAATAGTGATGAGAAGGAAACTGGGACTCAAATCAATGGTGTGGACCAGAAGGAAGAAACAAACATCCAAGCAGAAAAGAATGAAGAAACAAGAACTTGGAAAAATGAGGAGAGGCTTAGGAACCTCCCGGACGCCTTGAAACGTTCCCACATCCGAATTATAGGGGTGCCAGAAGGAGAAGAGGAAGAACAAAAAATTGAAAACTTATTTGAACAAATAATGAAGGAGAACTTCCCTAATCTGGCAAAGGAAATAGACTTCCGGGAAGTCCAGGAAGCTCAGAGAGTCCCAAAGAAGCTGGACCCAAGGAGGAACACACCAAGGCACATCATAATTACATTACCCAAGATTAAACGCAAGGACCTACATCCAAGATTACTGTATCCAGCAAAGCTATCACTTAGAATGGAAGGGAAGATAAAGTGCTTCTCAGATAAGGTCAAGTTAAAGAAGCTCATCATCACCAAGCCCTTATTATATGAAATGTTAAAGGGAGTTACCTAAGAAAAAGAAGATCAAAAATTGGAACAGTAAAAATGACAGCAAACTCACAGTTATTAATGGCCACACATAAAACAAAAATGAGAGCAAACTAGGCAAACAACTAGATCATGAGGGTTGTCATTAAGGGAGTGGGAGGGGGAGAGAGGGGGAAAGGTACAGAGAATAAGTAGCATAGATGATAGATGGAAAATAGACAGGGGGAGGGTAAAAATAGTGTAGGAAATGTAGAAGCCAAAGAACTTATAAGTATGACCTATGGACATGAACTATAGGGGGGGAATGTGGGAGGGACGGGGGTGGGCAGGATGGAGTGGAGTGGGGGGGGAAATGGGACAACTGTAATAGCATAATCAATAAATATATTAAAAAAAAAAAAAAAAAAAGAAATAAGTAGGAATACAGAGAGGTATGTAAAGAGAGGGGAAGTAATGAGAACCTAAGTTGAAAAGGCTGTACAGAACCCTATAATGAATGGTCTTATCTGCTACATTTGATGTTTATAACATATTTTAGGGGGCTTTTGCATTTTATAATTTGCTTTTATGAGGAAAGTATAACAACAAAAAAAACAAGGAAAGAAATTTGCTGTTATACTACAAAAAGAAAAGGTGGTGAAATGAGTTAGTGATACATTTTTGATTCTTTTAAAAAACAATATTGAGAGGACAATACATTTAGAAATGATACATAACAAAGGAAGGGTTTTTATAGAAATAGTATATATGGCATATAAGAAATACAGATTGAGCCAAAAGGTAAAAATTGGAACCTTAAAAACATATAAATTTAAAGTGTTAATATCATATATAGACACAGAGAACACTTGCAACTTGTATATTTCATGAGGAGTAAATATTTATATGTAAAATTTACACATACATATATATCTTAGCAATTGTTAAGACAAAGACAATATCTAATGGATAATTGGGAAAACTATGAAAAGACAACTCATAAAAAATGAATTTCAGCCCTGACAGGTGTGCCTCAGTTGGTTGGGGGTCATCCTGCAAAGCAAAAGTTTGCTAGTTCTATCCCAGTCAGGGTAACACATACTTACGTGGGTTGTGGATTCAGTCCAGGTTGGGGCGCGTGTGGGAAGCAACCATTTCTCCCACCGATATTTGTCACCCCCTCTTTCTCCCTCCCTTCCCCTGTAAAAATAAATAAATACAATTTTTAAAAGGACACATGGACAAAACCAAAGGGAGGTAGGATCAAGGGTGGGAAGTGGGGATGGCTGGGGTGAGGGGATTGGTAGGAGGAGGGAAATGGAGACAATTGTACTTGAATGACAATTAAAAAATGTGAAAAATAAAATAAAAGATAGAGAAACTGAAAAAAATCAATCCCATAAAAAATGAATTTCAAATGACAAATAGACATTTTGAAATGCTCAAATTCACCAGTATATATGGGCAATTGAAATTTATGACTAATGATTATATGTCACTTTACATAAATAGATTTTATGAATTTGACCCCAAAGGAAAAGGAAGTAAAGGCAAAAATAAATGAATGGGATTATATCAAGCTGAAAAGCTTCTGCACAGCTAAAGAAACACCAACAAAACAAAAAAGGTGGCCAACCAAATGATAGATGATATTTGCTAACAACAGCTCCGACATGGGGTTAATATCCAAAACACATAAGGAACTCAAACAACTCAACACCAAACAAACAATCCAATTTAAACAATGGGCAAAGGACATGAACAAACACTTCTCCCAAGAAGACATATAAGTGGCCAACAGATACATGGAAAGATGCTCAACTTCACTAGCTATTGGGAAAATGCAATTCAAAACTACAATGAGATACCACCTCACACAGTTAAATGGCTATTATCAACAAAACAAGTAAGAACAATTGTTGGGGAGGTTGCAGAGAAAAAGGAATCCGCATTCACTGCTGGTGAGAATGTAAATTGGTACAGCCACTATGGAAAACAATATGGAGTTTCCTCAAAAATTTAAGAATACAGTTACCATATGACACAGCAATCCCTCTTCTTGGTATCTACCTGAAAAATTTGAAAACATTTATTTGCAGAGAGACATGCAGCCCTATGTTCATTACAGCACTATTCACAGTGGCCAAGACACGGAAACAACCACAGTGTCCTCTGATAGATGATTGGAAAAAGAAGACGTGGTGCATACCCACAACAGAACACTACTCCGTCATAAAAAAAGAGGAAAGCCTGTCTCTTGCAACTACATGGATGGACCTTGAGATTATTATGCTAAGCGAAATACGTCAGGCAGAAAAAGCTAAGAACCATATGACTTCACTCATATATGGGATATAAAACTGAAACTCATAGACAGGAACGACACTATGGTGGTTACCAGAGGAAAGTGGGGCAGGCGAGTAGTAAAGGGTGAAGGGAGGTGATGGGAGATGTTCTGACTTTGGGTGGTGGACCCACAATGCAATATACACAAAATGTATCATAGAAACCTACACTTGAACCTACATAATCTTATTAACCAATGTCACCACAATAAATTTAAGTTAAATTTTAAATCAATATTAAAAAATAAAATAAAGTACAAAGAAAAAATAAAATCCTGAAATTCACCAGTATGTCTGGGCAATTCAAATTATGACTAATGATGATATGTCACTTTATATCAATCAGAGCAACAAAAATTTAAAAGCACCGATATTTATTGCTAGTGGGAATACAAAAAAAAAAGTAATTTCAAACATTGCTGTTGGAAATAAGAAGTTTGGTAGCCTTTGGGGAAAGCAAGCTGGAAGCTTCTATTTAAACATTTTTTAAATACTTCACAGATCTTTTGGCCCAACGACCCTACCACTGAGAATTTTTTCCAGACAGATAAATATACTAGTATGTAAGAACATACATAATGGATTCTTCTCTGCAGTGTTCTTAGTAGTGGCAAAAGTTGGGAACAAAGTGAATGGCAATCAGTCAGGTAGTGTCTGGAAAATTATGGTGTAGACAGCTAAAAAAGGAAAAAAATCACTCATAAAATGCAATAATATTCCATCTATGTGCTCATGTTATTGAATATATATTTAAATATAATGTTTGCAACCATAATATTATATATGTGTATGTATAAAGAAATACTTATAAATTCTAACACTATTATAAACTGAGGACAATGAATGACATTTGATTTATAATCTTGAACACATGAATATTATGCTGGTATAATAAATAATGTTCAAACTACTTTTTCCTTAAAGAATAAACACTTATGGATAACTGTTCCAGAATCATGTGGGGGTTATTTTAAAAAGAGCATTTCTGGGCACCACTGCAGTTCTGTGTAATAGAAATAATCCTCATATATACTGAAGTGTGAAAATTGTTGCATTTGTTTTCCGTTCAGGAAAACAGTGTGCTTTTAAATGTTTGTGAGTGAGTGTGTGGGGGGTAATGTAATATGTTACATTATATTATAATGCAATTCTTCTCGGCATGTGCACGTGAAGAGGAAAATAACAGTTTTTCTATTTATGGCTTTAATTCAGCCTTTCAGATACCTGATGAAGACCTGGACTATTGAATGGAGCAAGACTTCACCTCGGTCACTGAAGGTCACAATACAGTCCTTCTTCTCCTAGTATTCCAAAGACTGCTGCTGAATTTATAAAAATTAAATTGATGAATGTGACTGCTAAAATTGTATATAAGACTTTCAGGGGGGTTAAATAAAAATGAATATTGCTGATTTAAACTTGTCTTAACTTTTTGTTCTTGACTTTATGAATTTCTGAGTGAGCTTTCTGACGTGTTTAGAGTTTCATAAATATAATGTGATGTCTTTTCATTTGATAATGTTTTCACTTGACAATGTTTCCATTTGCATATAATGCATGTTTTATAGTTGGGTTTAAATAATAATTTTCTTATTATCAAATCAAAATAAATTTATTTTTCCTTTAGTTTTTTTTTTTAGAAAGTTAGCGATTATTGAAGTGTTTGTTAATAATACATGGTTACCTATGCAAGGTATGACTTTCGTTCTTTCTTTAATTGCTTTCTGTGTCTGTAATTCTGGTCACTGACAAAAATGCACTATACCAGCTGGCAAGAGAACAAACACTCAACAGCTCATTTCCTCACTTGTTAGAACAGTAAAACTGAGGCTAAAATAAATGCATAAATTATGTTTTTTTCTATGTAACAAAAATTCATATTTTACTAAAAATCACTTATTGGTGTTTCATGTAAAGAGAAAACAACATTTAAAATGAGTTCTAGTAATCCAACACTAAGCTTAGAGTCTATTAACTTGTTCAATTTGCATCAGTGTTAGAGGCATATTGATTTTTAACCCTTTCTCAAAATTCAGGGATTGCATGCCTCCTTTTCTGGCATGTAGGGCTTCAGAGCAACTATCTTGTAGAAACATATTTGTCTCACTTTACATTTCTTTCACACCCCTTGTAGATTCAACAAAATTTATTAGCCACCTACTGCTTGTCAGGTATTGCACATTAAATACCCCATTGCATGCCTTGTACTATGCACCCAATGTCAGGGTGTACACACACACACACCCGGTATTTTGCCGTTTATAATGTGCACCCATTGTTTTTTGACCCAAACTTTCAGGGAAAAAATCTTTTGTTTTAATTTTTTAGATTAATTATTTACTTATTTATATTTAGATATTTGGTTTTGTATTATAAAAGGTATTATTTTGCATGCAGATATCATTATTGCTTTCTCAAGTTACACTTTGAATGCATAAGCATAAATAAAGTAATTAAAAACATTTATGTAGATATGGAACTAGCACTACTCATGTATAACACGTATCCTTATTTTTCCCTCAAAAATTTGGGCAAAAAATTGCACATTACATGCAGCAAAATACATTGTCTGGCACAGTAATGCCTCTTCTTTATTAAAAAAATCTTTTATTACCAAATCATAAAGATGTAAATCTCTAACATAACAATATCACACTCAAGCACATCATATGACATTTTAGGTGAAATGTTCAAATTAAAACTATAAATTATTACACCCATATTTTTACCCTGCCAACCACACTCAAGCAGGCATTACTTCTGCCAGACCTGTATATATATAATCTCCAATTATCGTTTATACATCTAGGAACCCCACATATATAATAATTAACATAAACATTTTGTAAATATTTTAAAATAATATGTAATATAGAGTCTTTACCTGTATTTATATTTATTTTACCAAAATTGTGTATGAGACAACAATTGTTAAAATATTTCTTTATTAATACACTAGTAGGTGGTAAATGAAATTGATGGTACTTTCAGAATTTGCACCATTGTTTGAGAGAGTTAGTAGGAATTCTCACAACTTCCCTCTTCTTATTGCTCAATATGTCCCCTAGGTGGTGAAACTCTACCCTATGTTTTAATAGTTAACATTTGTTACCTACTATGCACAGATACTGTTTTAAATGTTTTTCATGAGTCAACAATCCTCTCAATACCCAGATAAGATAACAAACATTTTTATACCCATTCTAAATTTAGAAAGACTAAAGGACAAAGAAGGTTAATGACTTGGCTAAAGGCAGGCAACTAGTAAGTGACAGAGCTGAAACTTGAAACTATTCTCTGGAGGCCTTGCTCTCCACTATCATATATAGGATGTCTACCCTCCAGAATTGTAAAAAAAAAAAAAAAAAAAAAAAAATTAGTTTCTGCTGTTTTAAAACATCCAGTTTGTGTGATACCCTGTTACAGCAGCCCTAAGAAACTAATACAATCACTGTGAAATACATCACAGACAGTATGTGTATTTCGACATTTTTTTTCCATTAATGTCCCTTTGCTATTTCAGGATCCCATCCACAATATCACATTGCATTTGCTTGTCCTATTTCCTTAGCCTCCTCTGGTCTGTGACAGTTTCTCAGTCTTCTCTTGTGTCTCATGGCCATAAGAGTTTTGAGAAGTCTTGGTCAGGTATTAGTAGAATGTTCCTCCTTTCGGATTTGTCTAATGTTTTCCTCATGAATAGACTGGGATAATGGGGTTTTACAGAGAGTATCACAGAAGTGAAGTGCCTTACCTACCATGACATATAACGGGGATAAACGGTATATGCACGTCGTCGCTGGGGATGTGACCTCTGATTGTTTTGTTGAGGTGGTGTCTATTTTGTTTCTCCGCTGAGGTTATTCTTCTCCCCTTTCCATGCTTTACTCTTTAGAAGTAAGTCACTAAGCCTAATGGAGGTCTGCAGGTCATAAATTCTATCAAATTTTGTTTGAGGAATTTTTTAATTTCTCCTTAAGTTTTAAAAATATATATTCACTGTGCATAGTATTCTGAGCTAACAGGTTATATCTTCTTTTAGTTCTTAATAATGTCGAAGATATATCTTCGCTTCCTTCATGCCTGCATAATTTTGACAAGAAGTCTACTGTGATTGTTATTGTTGTTCCTCTCCATTTTTTTACTTCATCTGGCTGACTGCAACATTCTCTCTCTCTCTTCCTCTATTAAATATATGATACCTAAGTACAGAATGTGTGTGTGTTTCTTTTCTTGTTTGGTGTTTTTTAAGTACGTTGAACCTGTGGTGTATTGTCTGTCATTAATTCTTGACCATGACTTTTCACACATTTTTTCTGCCCCATTCTGTCATCACTTTCCTCTTGGTATCCCAAATACAAGCATATCCCACTGTTGCACATTATACCGTATAGCTTTGGATGTCCTGTTCAATTTTTGTTCACTCTTTGTTTTAGATTCTTCTTGAAATGATTACCAATGTCTTCAAGTATTTCTTCAAGCACTATATCTACAAGTGTGTATACCTCGTATAATCCCCTCCCCCTGTTGTGGACTGGAAGTAGTGACTTGCTTCTAATGGATAGAATATGGCAATAGTGTCAAGATGTCACTTTCAAGATTATGTTATAAATTGCTATGATTTCATATTTCTAGTATTTTCTCTCTTGCTGCAAAAGCTCACATTCTCTCTGCCCTGTGTAGAGGTCAATATGGCAAGGAATTTAACACAGCCTCTGTCTAACTCATCTAGAAATTGAGTCCCTTAGTACATTATCCCATTAGTAACTGAATCCTGCCAACAATTTGGTGAGTAGCTCTATTAGTCTGCTTGGACTACCATAGCAAAATACCACAGATTGGGTGACTTAAACAACTGAAATTAATTTTATCACAGTCCAGGAGACTAAGGTTTTTGATAAAGGTGATGATAAATTTGCTGTGCAGCAAGAACTTTAATCCTGACTTAAAGGCCACCTGTTCTCATATGGTCTTTTCTCTGTATACATGAGGAAAGAGAGAGAGCTCACTGGTATCTCCTCCTCTCCTTAGAAGGACACTAATCCTATTGGATTGGGCCCCACTCTTAAAATGTCATTTAACCTCAATAACTTCCTTAGGTGTTGTATCTCCAAGTAGGTCTCATTGGGAGTTAGAGCTTCAACCTTAAAATATTGGAATTTGGGGAGACACAATCATTCCATAAAAGTAATCAGGAAGCACAGCCTTCCTAGGACTAGTCTTCAGGTAAAACCAAAGCCACAGTGACAACTTGATTCCAGCCTTTATGAGAGACCTTGAAGCAGACTACCCAGCTACTTCCCAAAATCTAAAGTTATCACATTCATTGTCCTTGCCCATTATAAAGGCAGGAAAGGGGCTCAAACTTTTAGATTAGGATCTGCTGCCAAGTGTCTGAGAGAGAGAATTTTGGAGATTATAACTGGAAGAATCCCAAAACAGATGCAGATTTATTGTAAAGACAGGTGTTGATACAAACATTTTGTTAAAGAATATCAATAACCAGGTTTTTGTGTTTTATGTTTTTAATTCTCACTTCTGTGAAATCAAAGTTTAAACATTTATTAGCAATGGTTTGATTTGGATTGTGTCGGTGCGAAAATGTCAGAGAAGTGAAAATATTTTCTGTCATCCTGCATTTTGAAAATTTCAGGAAGTTGTAGCTGAGAAACGAGGCCCTAGAACAAGTTTTGTATGTCCTCCTTTAGTACCCTTTCTTCTCTCAGTCACATGACCTTGTTCTGCATAATAAATTAAATCTCTCCCCTGGCCTGTATTTAATTTTTATTAAATTTATTGGGGTGACATTGGTCAATGAGATTATATAGGTTTCAAGTATATATTCCTATGATACATGATCTGTATATAGCTTTCCTGAGAAAAGCTTTCCCTGTTCTTCTGATTGTTTCTAATTTGGGTATGTACCTCTGCTCTGATGAAAGAGAAAGGGACTGGGTAAAAGGCACAGCTAGCTCATCTTTAGCAAGCCCTGAGGTGTAATTACATTTCTTCATACATTTGATGTTAATAGCAGCATAATTTTATTTAACCTTTGTTATGTGGTCTGCCATGTATTCAGGTGGACAAGGTAGGGAGAAGGAAAAACATGGTCTTGGATGTAGCATTGGACATTTATTAGGGCTAAGTTATTTATCTAAAGTCTTTCTTTTCAGTTCCATCCAAGATGGAAGCATAGGTAGAAACCCTTCGCTTCCTCTCACAACCAAAAGGAGGAAAACAACCAATCTAAAATCAATAAACAACCAAAAGTGCAAAAAAATCAAACTGCATGGAACTCTGACAACCAAGGAATTAAAGAAAAAATCAGCCAGAACAACCAGACCTATAAGGGGGCGGGCAGAAAGGGCTGACTCAGAAAAACAGCAGACAGGTGGCTGAGGGTCAGGGCTGGCTGCTGAGTTCAGAGGGCTGTGTGGGAGGGACTGACTTAGGGGGGAAACTGAGACTCAGAGCTGACTGTGGGCTACGGCTGGGGTTGCCACAGTGGGAGCTTCTCCCAGTCTCACACAAGAGTTGAAAAGTGCGCTAGAGACTACAGTGGAGCTGCACTGTTCCCTCTCTGGCCCCTCCCCCACAGACAGCCCCACAAGGGCAGCAAAGAGGGTTGCCCTGCCCTGTGGCGGCAGGGGGGGGGGTTACCTAAGGCCCCACCTCCTTAGAACCTATCAGCTGCACCAAGACAAAGAAATACGGCCCAAATGAAAGAACAGAGCAAAACCTCAGAACTAAGCAATGAGGAGATTGCTAGCCTATCTGATGGAGAATTTAAAGCCCTGGTAATCAAAATGCTCACAGAACTGATTGAGCTTGGTCACAAAATGAAAGAACAAATGAAAGATACCCAAAATGAAAGAAAGCAAAATATTCAGGGAACCAACAGAGACAGGAAGGAAACCAGGATTCAAAGCAACGATCTAGAACAAAAGGAAGAAATAAACATCCAACGGGATCACAACAAAGACACAAGAATCCAAGAAATGAAGAGGCTGAGGATTCTCTGGGACAACCTGAAATCTTCCAATATCTGAATTTTAGGAGTGCCAGAAGGAGAAGAACAGCAAGAAATTGAAAACTTATTTGAACAAATAATGAAGGAAAACTTCCCCAGTCTGGCAAAGGAAATAGACTTCCAGGAAGCCCAGGAAGCCCAGAGAGTCCCAAAGAAGTTGGATGCAAAGAGGAACACACCAAGGCACATCATCATTAAGTTACCAAAGATTAAAGACAAAGAGAAAATCCTAAAAGCAGCGAGAGGAAAGGGGACAGTTACTTACAAAGGAGTTCCCATCAGATTATAAGGTAATTTCTCAAAAACAAACCTTGCAGGCAAGAATGGGCTGGAAAGAAGTATTTGAAATCATGAAAGGCACGGACCTACATCCAAGATTAATCTATCCAGCAAAGCTTCATTTAGAACGGAAGGGCAGATAAAGTGCTTCCCAGATAAGGTCAAGTTAAAGGAGTTCATCATCACCAAGCCATTATTATGTGAAATGTTAAAGGGACTTATCTAAAAAAAAGAAGATCAAAAATATGAACAGTAAAATGACAACAAACTCATGACTATCAACAAATGAACCTAAAAGAAAAGAAAACCCATGAAAACAAACACTAAGCAAACAACAAGAACAGGAATAGAATCAGAGAAATGGACATCATACGAAAGGTGTTTAGTGGAGAGTGGGAAAGGAATAGTGGGGGAAGATTCAGGGAAGAAGAAGCATAATTAGTAGGCATAAAATAGGGAGAGATAAAAAATGGTTTAGGAAACAGAGGACTCAAAGAACTTATATGTACAACCCATGGACGTGAACTAAGGAGGGAGGAATGCTGGAGGGTTGGGGGGGAAGGGTGGAGGATGGATAAAGGGGAGAAAATTGGGAAAACTGTAATAGTATAATCAATAATAAAAATGAATAAATAAATAAATAAAATAAAGTCTTTTCTTACATCTCATTTTAATTTCTGAATGATAGCTTCATTTTTATTCATCAGCCTACTCCGTATAGAAGTGTGGTATGAAAAATCCTGACAAGCACCCCGATGAACTTGTTGGCTTTTCTTTAAACCTATTGTTATAATTAGGGAGACATGAGCTTGTGAGATGAGAGCTCTAATTATTAATATACAAACATCAGGAAGAAAAAAAATTCCCAAATAAGCTAGGTAAGACATGCAGGCCCATTAGAACATAGAACAATCACTGTGAGCTGAGAAGTCATTTCTGGTTTTCCACCAAATGTTTTAAATCGTTCAAATCAATGCTTTTCAAACTCATTTGAGAACTAAACTTTTTTTCACATTGCCATTAACACTAAAAACCTCATTTTCCAAGGACTTCACTTTTTATATATTCATGGAGCATAAACTGTTTTAAAACATGTATTTATTCAGGTCCATGTTGATGTCAGCAAAAGTCACATAGAAAAATCCACCTTTGGGCAATGTAATTTCCCTCTGTTCCCTTTAACATAGGTGTTGTAATGTGTATGCCAAAGTAAACAAACCTAATGACATATTTTATCTTTTAAATAAAATCCACATAAATGTTTTAATGCAAAATATGACTCTCTTTGAAAGTTAGGGTGACATGTTACAGTTCCCCAGATTCTGTGGCAGTGTCCCGGCCATCGGTGTCCCATACCCAAACATGATAAGGAAGTAACAAGAAAAAAAACAACCTCAGCTTTTATAATAACTTCTCCTTTCAAGTACCAGGAACTCAATTTTATGGTCTCCTTATTTCCAGTGACAAATCTGTTTTCACGTGATGAGTACACTTATGAGGGTATATCTAAGAGAATCCAGGAATTATGTTTTAAGACTCAGGAAGAGGTAGTCTCATAATGATGCTACCTCAAAACTCTTGGCATATTGGTAGGGTTTGGTTTTATTTTGCTCCGCCATCTTGGAGACGGCAGGTGTGGTAGGGGCAGACATGTCGCTAGAGAGATGTAAATATTAGGCAGCAAGGACAAAAATGGAAAGAAATGAGAAATATAAAAAATATAAAAAGTTTTGTGGAGCTTAGAGTAGTAGAAAGATTGGAGGCAGATGCCCACTGTTCTTACCCGAAGGTCATGAGAGGACGATCCTCAAACTAGTTTTTGCCTTTGGTCAGTTTCCAGAGTTCTAGTGGTTTTAAACTATTGTACTTGGTTATAGTTTCTTTTGCCAACCTGCTTACTCCATCGTGCCACACTAGCATTAGCATCCCTTTATGGTCTTGCCTGAATCAATTACTAGTATGATTGCTGAACAGTGACTTTTAAATCTATAATTTATATTTTATTTGTTGAAATGCTACAGTAAAGAGATTTTCCTTCTTCCCCATTATTTAGAAATCCATTTATTCAATATGAATAAAGGAGTTTTATTTTATTGAAGGGTTATAGTCTATTACTATTATTATTAACACTGGTGAACAAATTGTCTCACATTTGACCAGTAGGAGCCTCTTTATGGTAGGTCCTAAGTCCACTAGACACATTTTCATTGTTCTTTGAACACTTCTTAAATTTGTGTCACAATTAGGTCCAGCCTTCCGGTCAAATGGCAGAGTAGGTAAATTCTGTGCTCACCCCCTCACATAATAAAATCAAAATTACAACTAGATTAGAGAACAACCGTCACTGAGAACCTCCTGAAAACTAACTGAGCAGAACTATAAAAACGGATATAAAGAAGCAGCTATGCTGAAACTGGTAGGAGTGTCAGAGACGTGGAATGGGCATCCCACGCTCACATGGACGCGATTAAGAATTCGGGTGGATACCTAAGTTGCAGAGGTCTCCCTGAGGGGTCCTAGACCCATACTGAACTCTCCAATCTGGGGCATCAATGTTAGGAAGATAAGTGCCCACAACGACTGCCTGTGAAAACCAGAAAGGATTGCATCTGAGAAGGACAACGTGCTCCTGTTAAAAGTCCTGCACACAAACAGCTTCTCACGAACTCACTCCTCTCAGCTCCAGTGCAGGGAAGGCAGCTTGAAAAGCAGAATGGACAGACAGGAGGAGGAGCTGAATTGACTGATTTCAGGATAAAGGCTGGTGGGGGAGGGGTTGAGAGAAGTCTCTCCAGGGGTGGAAGTACTGGCAGTGTTGAATCCTCCTCCCACGCAGCTGGCAGGGCACAGGCAGACGCCAAATAGCTGCTCTCTATTGACCTGGCTAACACTGGACAGCTCTCCCAAGTGATTTCCTGAGACACCGCCCCACCCACCTCACCTTCTGGGACCAGGCCTCTTCCAACAACTCCTCCACAAAAGCAGCCTACCTAGTTTGTGCTGCAGACTTTTCTAAAACATCTCAAAGGTCCACAAATCCTAAGGAAGCAGCAACTGGCCTCAGTGTAACCTTTAGCTCTGCTAAGTGACCCAAGCCCAGCAAAAGTGGCAACCAGATTCAACTTGCATTGTAACTCCCATCAGGTGGCCACAAGCCTGGCATAAGTGGCAGCCAGTCTTGGCCTGGAATATAGTTCCCACTAAAGAGTCCCAGGCCTGACACAAACAGCAAGTGACCTCAGTAAACAGCATGGCCTCTCCCAAGCACCTCCAAGACAGCACGAGCGGCAACCAGCCTCAGATCACTTTGTAGTTTCATCAAGAGGCTCCAACCCTTGCACAAGCTGATCTTTTCTGCACCTGAGCTTCTCACAAGAAGCTCCAGAATGAACACGCCCACTGAACATCAATAAGTCACATCAGGGTACCAACCAATATACTCCACAAGAGACACACAAGTCCTCACAGCTGGTCAGCCTGAGGGTCTGCCCCACCCATGGACATGCCAACATGAGCTAGTTAAGTTTTAAGGTTATACACACACAACTAAGAGGAAAAGAGAGTTTTCTAATCTGCGATTGGAATGATTAGAGCTTATATTTCCTGTGTTTATTTCCAGCTCTAAGTTTCTATAAGTCTACAAGAAAATTTGCAATAGTTCTCACATTTGTAACTGACTAAAACGATATATCAGGAAAATCTTAATCTAAATTAATAATGTCAATGGTCACCATCAGTCCAATACATCACAAATGCACCAATTTTTTACCACCTAAGCTCATTCCCACAATTCATCACACTTAGAGTTACCACCCAAAAAATCATGGCACTCCAAGAAACTAACATTTGGATTTAGGAAATATGGTCGTAGTAGCACCACATCTGTGCATCAGTGACTGAAAGGAGAGGAGGAAGAGCGAATAACCACAGAACCTGATATGTACCCAGCCTCTGGGAAGATACAGAGACATGACAGAAATGCCTTGAAAAGGGCAAAAGTGATGTGTGAAGGAGATTGGAGCCCACTCAGATTCCACTGAGCCCACTCTTCACTGAACTCTCAGTGAAGATCCATTTTCTTGGCCACCTGCACAAGGCCCTGGATGACAAGCCTGTGTCTCTCTACCCCTCCACGAGGGAAGAATCCCTCTCACTGCTGTAGTAGGGAAAATTTCACACAAGTCACCCACGTGACCCCTTTGAAGTCATCACTTGCTATGTTGTTGTTGGGACTTTGGTTTCTAAGAGCAAACAAGGGTCTCAAAAGCAGGAGCAGAGGTGAAATGTGGCATGAATTAGAGAAGTGAACACATTTGTGCGAGTGACTGGGAATTACAGTGACTTCATGTGAAATTTGCGGCGATTCACTTAACTTTTCTAAATATAATAATTAATTATTCTTATTTAAAATTACATATTTTTATTTCTCTAATGACAGTGATGGGCTGGACATTGTGTTTCTTTGTGATTAAAACCACCACATACTTTTGTTATGTTGGGGATGTGACAAATGCAAATACACAGTGCCATCACTCTTCCCTTAAGTTAGTAAACAAAGAAACTCTCAAATCCAAATATTTATTCAGCCAAAAATTTATTTTCCCTCTGTTTTACCTACCTCAAAGCAACACAGTAGAACTTTATATGGACCAGGCATTTCAGTTTTGTGTGGGAAACCTGGTCAGTGTGACTGTAGAACAATGCTAAATTAACACTCATATGGAGAGAATGACAGGGTGAACACACACAACCCAAGAGCCTGGTGTGTTCCCTCCCTGTAATGTTGTAAGAGGTCATAGGACAGCACGAAGGAGGGAATATCTGACCTTACCTGGAGAGTTTGCCTCGTATACACAGTCTATAAGACTTGTAATCAACAGATAGAATTTTCGCCAAGAAACTGGACTTTCAATTTTTCTCTGAAGTTTTCATCTCTACTGATGCCAACATCCTTCTGTCCTTACCCTTACTTCAAAATCAAACTTATAACCTCTACCTATAAAAGTTTCAGAACCACCTTTTCTTTCACTGTCTGGCATGTAATACGTCAACTTCGTCACTGAGTTCATTGAAAGGAAGTTTCAATAGGAGGAATAACACCAAGGAAATAGACAGAAAGGGAAACATTCCCAAACACAGGAGCTAATAAAAGCTCAGAACGAAAACTCAGCTTGGTAAATGTTCTACCTAAAGAGAAGGCTTGGAGGTCTTAGGTTTAGCTGAGAGGAAGGCAAGGTCCTGTGCAGAGCGTGAAGTGGCTGTCTCACTGAGACCAGATGTGTGCATGCTGTCTCAAACCATCCAATGCATTGACTGTGGGACTGACTAGAGCTGCCATCTTATGGGCAGAGAAACCCAGAGGTGAAGGGCAAAGAATACTCTCACTTGGCCTTCCCAGTTGGCTCTTCTTTGCAATATTGTCATCTTTATCCTTACACAAAACATAACGCAGAGAATAGCTGTACCTGAGCAAGACTAATACAAAATTCCTGGGTCAGAGACAATATCTGGAAACCCTCTTACAGTCCCTACAGGCTCTCTCACAGCCTCAGCTCAGTCAAGGCCCCAAATAACTTCTTCACACTCCATAGGTAAAGAATAGACTTCCTAGCCTATTCCTAGATTCCGTCACTCAGTTATTCTATCATATATGAAACAATGACTTTCAAGAACTCTTAGCCCAGGGTCATTGAAAGGCCTTAACTTCCAAAGAAAAGGAATTATTTTCCCAGATCATGTACTAAGGAGCATATTTTCAAGTACATTACATTTCAGTGGATCCCTTGCCCTTCTTGCATATATGCATATCCTCCAGACCACACTGAGACTTATATGTCTTGATGTGTTTATCAACCTCACTGAAGGAGGGGAGGAGTGAGAAGGCAATGGAAAAGGTGGTCATTGCACGTAGAATGTATAACCAAAAGACCACATTTAGGAGTAAACAGGTGTCTCACTCGAGCTCACACATGAAGATGAAAATAGGGGTAAAAGAATTCTGTTCAAGCTCTGTCACCTCCTAAGTGATCAGGATGATAAAGTCACAGTTTCAGAAACAGTGGAAGTGATGAATGTCTCAGTGGGGGATTAACCAAGCCTTTTTCTATATATACCATATAGGAAACATTGAGTAAAATCAGATAACTTCTACAAAAGCCTCAGTGGCCCCCAATTACTAGCATATCTAAACTTGACCAAGAAGAAGAGAGACTCATACTCAAATATTCAGAATAAGTGTTGCTGCACTGGAATCACACCTACATACAAAGGAAATGGCCTGTTTCATCAGACTCCTTAGCTTTAGGGCCAGCTTTATGTGGAGATAAAGACACCTAAGTTAAAGGGCAAAGAAAGGTCAAACATTCCTGAAGAAAAAGCCCAGATCATTCCCTAGAAGGTCCTGAATTCTCTGTCTTGCTGTGTTTATTCATGTCAGGAACATATGTGTTCCGCTGACTGTGTATCCCAGTTGCATGTGTCACAGGAGGGAATGGCTTATTTTCTGAGATAAAAATGATGCTGTCTTCTGAACTAAACATTATCAGGCACTGGGATTGCTCCTACTGTCACCAGAATGTGGCCCCTTGGTCCTAAGCAGCAGCTTCGGAAACACTGGGGAAAGAGCCAAGGGGTCAATCAGGTCATAGCATATTCAGTGCCAGAACACGGGCCTGGCGTGTTCTGGCACTGAATATGGAATTCCCTTTGAAGCAGTATCTCCGCATTTCTAACATACCACACAAACCCATCTGACATGTTTCAAAGGAGCACCTGACAGCAGAGGTTGTCTAATGCTTCAAGTCACATTCCCCAGGGATGCCCACCCCACCACCACAGAGAATACTCTGTGCCACCATCACTCCCTTGTGCACACAACGACCCCAGTTCCTGGTCTGAACTCAGCTTTCTCTAAGGTGATCAGCGCAGACCCAATGACAAGAGGCTAATGCGCACTCATAGTTTTGCCAGCTCCCAAGACTTGTTGGATGCCATCTCCAGGAGCTTTTATGCCAACCCCTCTCTGCTGTGAGAAAGTGTTTCCCCTCAGGGTCCACAAGTTTCCCCATTTCTCACCTAAAACAAGAGAGAAATCACTGACACCATGGCGCAGCCTAAGAAAAGAATTGTGCCCAGTGCAGGAGTGGACAGGAAGCATGCAGCCTAAACACGGTCCTGTGAGAGTTTCTCATCCAACTGACGAGATAAAATCCCAGGCAGAAAAGCCAAGTGTGACTGTGGGCTGGAGTAATTGGGGGATTATTTATGGAACATTAGAGAGAAAAAATAGCAATTAAACAAATGAAATGAAAAGGAAATGATCTCGTGAGAGTTGTGGTTACTTTCTGGTTGCAGGGGATGAAAACAGGAACCAAGACACTCACGTGCATTTGTGGGCTTCGTGTTGAGCACACTCTCAGAAACTGAAAATTTCTCAACCTAATTTTAAAAGTAATTATTGAGATAAAATTCTATGTTTAGACACTGAAATGAAAAATAATTGTTGACACTTTCCTTATTGTCACTAATAATCACAAGAAGAACAATATCCGCTGTGTGTTACTTTGAATTCTTTCCACAGAGAGGCCTCGATTGCTCATGGCGAGTGTTTTGGGCCTAAAGATACTCAGTGACTCCTGCACATCATTTCCCTCCAAAAAAGCCCTTTCCTGCTTATGAAGAACTTTGCTCAATACTTTTATTCTTTTTCATATAAAGTCTGTTTGGGCCCTCTATATACACAAAAATCAGGGGAAGAACACCATTTTAATCATCATGAGTGAGACATTTTAAAAACAATGTGAATATTTGCCTTTCCATTTAAAAACAAGGTTTCACTCGGGATGGTGAACACACAATATACAGATGATGGATGATAGAATTGTGCAACTGAGATCTATATAATTTTATTAACCAATGTCACCCCAATAAAATCAATAAAAAGAAAAACAAATAAATAAAAACAATGTTTGAAACTTTAAGATTTAATGACCCAAAGTGTTACTATTTAGTTAAAGGAGAAAAATGTGAAGGGTTGTTGACATTTAAATATTATATGAGGATTATATGGAAAGATACTAATTGTTCAATGGAACCACTTTTTATTTGATATTTAGCATTATTTTATCAAGGTGGTGGCAGTTGAAGTCTTTCTGGAAGCTTGTTCCCATGGCATCATTAGCATAAG
Organism: Desmodus rotundus; assembly: GCF_022682495.2. Classification (NCBI taxonomy): domain Eukaryota; kingdom Metazoa; phylum Chordata; class Mammalia; order Chiroptera; family Phyllostomidae; genus Desmodus; species Desmodus rotundus. Next base: position 180,037,981 of record NC_071389.1, read on the forward strand.
CGATAACTGATTTTGAGTTCAGAAATTAACCATGACAAACTGTTTGCTTATACAAATATAACAGAAGTAACCACCCATCGTCTATGAAGAAAACTATTAGGTCATAGAGATTGGTTAACAATGCAAATTTTTAAATAAGTTCTTCAGGCATATCACTAGCCAGGGAACATCTTTCGAGAGCAATGATTTCCTGGGAAGGAAATCAAGACTAGAATGCCAGTGCCCTCCACACAATATATAAGTTATATATCAAATAAGTCAAATAAGATTGGGGGGTCACGGATGGAAAGCTTGTAGTGTGCTTTTAGAAAGATAAGGGAGAGGATGGCTTCCATACTTAGGATTAATTTCTAAACAAATGCGATCCCAGCGTAATATGTGGGCAATGTTAAGCCTTCCTGACCTAGAACCCTGAAGAATCTCTGTTCAGAACAGAAACAAAAGTAACGAGAAGAGCCCTGTGGTGTGATCACCAAGTGTTCCGCTGAAGCTAAGCAGAGAGTTAGCTTTGCTTCGCACTGAATAGGCAACTGAGCTGAATTCCCTCATCAATTCTTCAACTCTCCAGCTTCCTTTATGGTCTTCCTGAAAGGCTGGGACTGGGAAACTGAGGACTACATTTCCCACAATCCCTTCAAAAGGAACATGGGCTAAGCTCTGCCAAAATATGTTCTTCTATTCACAGATTTAGTTTTGGAGGGGCCTTTGCACTTACCCTGAAAATACTAGCCTTCGTGTTGCAGCGTTGTGACCTTTAGCGGTGGTTTCCTGTGGTTTTTGAAACTTCATGATGAGGATTTAGTAAGATAAAATTTCCTGTAATAAGCCACTTCCTGCTTTAAGTACCCAGAGGGCTTTCTGTTTGATATCTGATTTTAAACCCTCCATCTCCTTAAATTCATTTAATCCTGGGTAGAAGGACAGTTGGGGGAGTGGGACAACAAAACCTTACAGTTGTGTTTTTCTTCCAAAGTAGTGAAACGTGAAGAATGAAACATTTACGAGAAATTGGCTGAGCAAGTAGGTAGAAAAAAGGGAGAAAGTAAAAGAAATTGCATTCAGTCAGAAATGATCACAGACTTAGGAAACAAATAAAAAAGATACACACGAACCCAGAGATAAAGGAAACAAAAATTACTTAAAACTTTTTAAAACAATCAGGATATTAAAAAGAATTAATACAATTTAATAACATATAAAAGAGAACAATAAAAATAAAATATAAAATAAAAAAGAAGAAATGTGCATCCAGAAACAGCAGGAGAAAAGACATACAAACACACAGAGCAACACGCATCCCAAAGAAACACACGCAGGCACAGAAGACCAGTATCACATGGCCAACTTGAGTATCATCTTAACAGACATCCTTATAGTTTTACAGAAATCAAGGTGAATTGGGATTTTAACAGGTTTTTTATACTTTATTGTTCAATTACAGTTTATATTCAATATTATTTTATATTAGTTACAGGTGCACAGCATAGTGGTTAGGCAATCATATACTTTGCAAAGTGTCCCCCAATATTCCAGTACCCACCTGGCACCATACATGGTTATTACAATATTATTGGCTATATTCCCGATGCTGTACTTTACATCTCTGTGACTATTTTATAACTACCGATTTGTACTTCTTAATCCCTTTATCTTTTCCATCCAAACCCCCAAACCCTCGCCCCTCCAGCAACCATAAGTCTGTTCTCTGTACTTATGAGTTTATTTTGTTTGTTTGTTTTGTTCTTTAAATTCTACCTATAAGTTAAATCAAATGCATTTGTCTTTCTCTGAGAGGCTTATTTCACTTAGCATAATACCATAGGTCCATCCATGCTGCCACAAATGGGAAAATTTCATGCCTTTCTATGACGGAGTAGTGTACCATTCTATACACGTGCCTTCTTTATGCACTCACCTCTTGCTGAGTACTTAAGTTACATCCATATCTTGGCTATTGTAAATCACTCTGCAATGCACATATATTCTTTCAAATTAAAGTTTTGGGTTTCTTTGAATAAATCCCCAGAAGAGGAATCACTGGGTCATAAGGCATCTCCATTATTACATTTTTGAAGACCTTCCATACTGTTTTCTATAGTAGTTGCACCAACAGTGCAGGGAAGTTCCCTTTTCTCCACATCCTCACCAGCACTTGTAGTTTGTGGATTTATTGATGATAGCCATTTTTACAAGTGTGAGGTGATATCTTATTGTGGTTTTAATTTGTATTTCCCTGATGATCAGTGATGTTATCTTTTCATAGGCCTATTGGCCATCTGTATGTCCTCTTGGGAGGAATGTCTATTTGGGTCCTCTGTCCATTTTTTTTCAAATAAACTATAAAACTTTATTCATTTTTTAAATATATTTATTGATTATGCTATTACAGTTGTCCCATTTCCCCCCCTTCACTCCACTCCATCCTGCCCCCTCCCTCCCACATTCCCCCCCAATAGGTCATGTCCATGGGTCATACTTAAAAGTTCTTTGGCTTCTACATTTCCTACACTATTTTTACCCTCCCCCTGTCTATTTTCTAACTACCATTTATGCTACTTATTCTCTGTACCTTGCCCCCCTCTTTCCCCCTCCCACTCCCCTGTTGATAACCCTTCATGCGATCTCCATTTCTGTGATTCTGTTCCTGTTCTAGTTGTTTGCTTAGTTTGCTTTTGTTTTTGTTTTCGGTATGGTTGTTAATAAGTGTGAGTTTGCTGTCATTTTTACTGTTCATATTTTTTATCTTCTTTTTCTTAGATAATTCTCTTTAACATTTCATATAATAAGGGCTTGGTGATGATGAACTCCTTTAACTTGACCTTATCTGAGAAGCACTTTATCTGCCCTTCCACTCTAAATGATAGCTTTGCTGGATACAGTAATCTTGGATGTAGGTCCTTGCCTTTCATGACTTGGAATACTTCTTGCCAGCGCCTTCTTGCCTGTAAGGTCTCTTTTGAGAAGTCAGCTGACAGTCTTATGGGAACTCCTTTGTAGGTAACTGTGTCCTTTTCTCTTGCTGCTTCTAAGATTCTCTCCTTCTGTTTCATCTTGTCTAATGTAATTATGATGTGCCTTGGTGTGTTCCTCCTTGGGTCCAGCTTCTTTGGGACTCTCTGAGCTTCCTGGACTTCCTGGAAGTCTATTTCCTTTGCCAGACTGGGGAAGTTCTCCTTCATTATTTGTTCAAATAAGTTTTCAATTTTTTGTTCTTCCTCTTCTCCTTCTGGCACCCCTATAATTCAGATGTTGGAACGTTTCAAGATGTCCTGGAGGTTCCTAAGCCTCTCCTCATTTTTCCAGATTCTTGTTTCTTCATTCTTTTCTAGCTGGATATTTCTTTCTTCCTTCTGGTCCACACCATTGATTTGAGTCCCAGTTTCCTTCCCACCATTATTGCTTCCCTGTACATTTTCCTTTGTTTCTCTTAGAATAGCCTTCATTTTTTCATCTAATTTGCGACCAAATTCAACCAATTCTGTGAGCATCCTGATTACCAGTGTTTTGAACTGTGCATCTGATAAGTTGGCTATTTCTTCGTCACTTAGTTGTATTTTTTCTGGAGCCTTGATCTGTCCTTTCATTTGGGCCATTTTTTTTGTCTTGGCGGACCTGTTACATAAATGGGCGAAGCCTTAGTGTTCACTGGGGTGGGGTAATGCTGGTCACTTCGCTATGATGCTGTACGTGGGGGAGGGACTGAGAGGGAGCAATGGCATTTGCTCCACTCTCTGCCAGATTTCACTCACTCCCTCTGCTACCCACAATCAATTTGGGACCCTCTGGTGCTGCTTCCCAGGTGGGTGGGTTTGTGCACACTCTAGGCCCCTGTGGGTCTCTCCAACGACCTCTCCTGTGAGGCTGGAGTTTCTCCTGCTGCTGCCTCAACCCCCACGGGTGTTTTCAATCAGAGGTTTGAGGCTTTATTTCCCCGCACTGGAGCACTGGGTTGTGTGGTCTGCTTTGCTCCCCCACCGTTCCTCCTGGTTTATCTGTGCACGACTCTGGGGCCACAGGATCCGCCAGCCACCCCGGCTGCCCATCTCCACCCCTCCTACCGGTCTGGATAAATGTTTCTTCTTTATCTCCTTGGTTGTTAGACTTCCATACAGTTTGATTTTCTGTACGTTCTGGTTGTTTTTTGTTTTTAAATTGTTTTCCTTCTTTCGGTTGTGCGAGAAGGTGCAGTGTGTCTACCTACGCCTCCATCTTGGCCGAAAGCCTCCTCTGTCCATTTTAAAATCAGATTGTTTGTCTTTTTGGTGTTAAGTTTCATGAGTTCCTTATGTATTTTGTATATTGACCTCCTATTGGCTGTATCAATGATAAATAATTTCTTCCATTCAGTAGACTCTCTTTCATTTTTTGTTTTTTAATACTTATTGAATTTATTTGGATGACATTGGTTAATAAAATTATATAGGCTTCAAGTGTACAATTCTATAATACAAAATATCATCTGTATATTTATTTTGTGTTCACCACTCTAGGCTTCTCTTTTCATTTTGTGGATGGTTTCTTTCACTGTGAAAAAACTTTTTATTTTGATGTAGTCCCATTTGCTTATTTTTCCTTTTGGTTCCCTTGATGGAGGGGATATATCAGAAAAAACATTGCTAAGAAAAATGTCTGAATTGAAATTAAGAACAAACTGACAGTAACCAGAGGGGAGGTGGGAGGAGATGATGGAAGGGAAAGGGGGAAAGAGTTGTCAAGGAATGTGTATAAAGAACACATGGGCAAAACCAAAGGGGGTAGGATCAAGGGTGGTAAGTGAAGATGGCTGTGATGGGGGGAGAAAATGGAGACAACTGTAGCTGAATAACAATAAAAAATGTAAAAAAATGAAATTCAGATAGCTACTAAAAAAAAAGAAAAATGTCTGACATTTTATTGCCTATGTTTTCTTCTAGGAGTTTTATAGTTTCAAGTCTTACATTTTAAGTCCATTTTGTCAACAGTTTTTATCACAAATTATATTAGACAATGAAGGAACTTTTCCAGACTATTTCAATTTCCCATTCAACACAGAAAACCCTCACACAACTGCTCTGATAGAGAATTTTCCTTAACATTTCTACTGAAGGAGTTGCTTTCATTTCAAAACAGCCTGTTCTATGTCTCCAATCCAGATTATATATCCCTTCCTTTTTCCTCCCTTTACCTTTCCTCCCCTTATCCTCCCATCTCCTTTTCTGTCTCCTTTTTCTCCTCCTCCTCTTTCCTTCCACCAACCATCCTATCTTTCCAACTAGAGATATCCCCTTGAATGCATTATGACTCAATATGACAAATACATTGCACTTTGTTAAGAGAGGCAAACTGCAAGAAAGACCAAGTAAACAGGTGTACTTGATAGGTAAAGATAAGGGAGAATTATGTGCAGGAACTTACATGAAAAGAAAACCTGATGTAAGAGAGGAGATATAAAAAATTAGTTTCACTTGATAGTAAAGAAGCAATATTGACGAGGGTCCATAAGCTTTGGGTAGAAAAGAAAATCGATGGTAATTCCTTCTGTATGCATCTATCTCCATGAAACCACATTTCACCCTAAAATAGGAGAGGAGCATGGCACTTATATCAGAAAACATTGCAGAAGTTAGGGAGTGGAGGGATTGAGCAAAAATGAAAAAGGACTCATGGACATGGACAACAGTGTGCTGATTGCAGGGGGAAGAGGGGTGTAAGGGGGTTAAATGGTAATGGAAAAATGCAATGAAAATCTAAAGAAAAAAGAAAGGAAAACAGTGCCATCTGGACAGAAGCTTTTAGAATGTTCGGATGATTTGTGTGTGAACACCTTGGATGGAGACAGGAAAGACTCACCTGTGGTCCTGGGTTAAGTCATTTTTTAGACACGTAGGGACCATGAGGTTTTTCCTCCCTTGTAAAAGCGACTACACATGATGCTTTAGTAGCATGAGATATCATAACTCATTCCCCTAGGATTTCACCTGGAAGTAAGAAACTTGAAGTCTAAATTTACGAAAAGCATCTGAGTTTATAGTAATATTGTGGTAACTGTGTATGGTACCTGGTGGGTGCTAGATTTATTGAAGGAAATCATTCCTTAAATAATATGGATGTCTAGCCACTGTGCTATATACCTGAAAATAATGTGATATGATATTAAATGTCAACCAGAATTGCAAAGTAAATAAATAAATATGATTGTGTGTAAGAAGCTATAAGTTAAAAAATTTCTGGTAACACAACTTTTCTGAGAGTCAAGATTTTTATTATCTTTATTTTCAGTATAAACATGGATAACGAGGGTCTCAAAGCCCTTTCCTATCTGGGTTGTGATGTCACAGGTGATTGTTTACAGCCACAGCCACTCTCAAACTGATGGTCCAGGGGTACAGGTCTCAGAATCCCTGGGCTCCCTCGCTACCCTCACAAATAGTGAGGCATCTTTCCCCTTTCCCTCTTCCTTCCCTCCCAAAACTTCTCTCTGTGGTGACTCCAGGGGACAGCCTGAAATAAGAAGAGAACTGTTTGATTATACTTGTGATGTAGCAGAATGATAACAGTCATTTTAGACAGCAGAAACAATGGAAGAGAAACAAATAGTAAAAATTTCTGTACATCATTAAAAACTCAGAACAATTCTGTCAGAACAGAACTATATGACCCTTGACTTATAGTTTTGGAAATACTTGTCATAAGAGATTACTATTTCTTAAGATGAATAGGCAAGAAATGTTTTAAGCTCCAAAATATTCATTTTGCAGTGACAGATCAATCTTTTATTTGTGACTTTGTCTTAATTCCCAAAGTACCTATGCAAGAAAAAAGATTCATGGACACGGACAACAGTGTGGTGATTGCAGGGGAAAGAGGAGTATAAGGGGGTTAAATGGTAATGAAAAAATGCAATACAAATTTTAAAAAATGAAGAGTCACTGTACAGAAGGTTTTAGAATGTTCAGATGATTTGTTGTGTGAACAATTTGGATGGAAACAGGAAAGGCTCACCTGTGGTCCTGGGTTAAGTCATTTTTTTAGACACATAGGGGCCATGAGCTTTTTTCCTTCCTTGTAAAAGTGACTACACATGTTGCTTTGGTAGAATGAGCTATCGTAACTCATTCCCCTAGGATTTCACCTGCAAGTAAGAAACTTGAGATCTGAATTGACTAAACGCAATTGAGTTTACAATAATATTGTAATAACTATGTATAGTGCCAGGTGGGTGCTAGATTTATCAGGGGAAATCACTCCTTAAATTACTTGGATGTCTAGCCACTGTGTTGTATACTTAGGTTTTAAGGGCAAACAGGGGTCTCAAGAGCAGTGTCAGAGGTGAAGTGTAGCATGAATTGGGGAAGTGGAGACATATTTACAAATGACTGAGAGTTACAGTGACTTCATGTAAAATTTGGGGCAATTCACTTAACTTTTCCAACCACAATAATAGAGTATTCTCATTTTAAATTACATATTCTTATTTCTATAATGGCACTGCTGAGCTAGACTTTCTGGTTGTTTGCAATAAAACCACATACACTTCATTTTATCTGCCTCAGAGCAATACAATATCTGCACTTATCCCTTCGAAAAGCCAACAGTTCAACAAGTGCCTGGAGAAGAGTCACTGTATTTGTCATTGTCCAGCATGAAAAACTGGTAGTTTAGTCATTGAGTCACTTGAGAGGGAACCTTGATTGGAAGAGAAACATTGACAGTATAGATGCAAAAAGAGAAACTTTTCCAGCTACAAGAGGCCCTAGATTATAACCCTCTGTTTATTATGGAGTTAATGAGGACTCCATAAACTTCTGCTTGAAAACTGTTCTCCTTGGCAGACTCAGCGGTCTTAGGCCAAACAGAACATGAGGAGGCTGTCTCACTGAGACCAGATTTGAGTATGGGGCTCTTAGCTATTTCGCACATGGACCATTGGAGTAAGTAAAGCAGCCAGCTTATGGCCATATGAACCACAGGTAAAGGGCAAAAAAAAAATACTCACCTGGCCTTCCCAGATGGTCCATTTGTACCTCATTTTCTTTATTCTTATGCACAGCATTACGCAGAAAATACCTGCATCTGATCAAGACTAAGACAAAGCATACTGAGTCAGAGACAGTCATCTGAAAATTCCTTCATATATTCCCAGATTCTACAGGGTTGCCTTTATCCTTCTACCTGGGCATTATGTCAGCTCAGGCAGGATCCCAGATACTTCCTCATGCTCTACAGGTAAACCAGGAATGAACTTCTTAACCCATTTCTGACCTGTGTCCCCCAGGTATTTTTATCATATATAAGATTTTAATTTCTAAGATCACTTAGGCTTCAGTCAAGGCCTTAGAGATCAGAAAAGAGCAGATATTGCTTTCATGTTCTCCACATTATAATGTATACTACTATCTCCTCCCTCCATGTACCCATTCTCTCATTGTAGGTTCCCTATGCCCTAAAGCCCACTATGGCACTTACATTTCTTTATATGTTGGTCTATCTCAAGTAAAAGGGGAGAGATCATGACAAAAAAAAAAAATACAAAGAGCATAGCAAAGAAGGCAGAAGACCAAGGCACACCATTTGGGAATAAAGTGGCCCCTGGTTCAACCTCCGCCATCGAGACCTAAGACAGAATGTGGAATTCTCTGCCCCAGCTCTTTCACCACCTAGGTGATCAGAGTGATGAAGTCACAGCTTCAGGCACAATAGGAGTGATGATGGTCTGGGAGGGGATTGCCACACAGTAAGTTAGAATGTGCATCTCACTGCATCAGAATTATATCCATTCACCTAATGAAAGAACTATTTCCCTAGAGTTCACAGTTCTAGAGCCAGTCTTATTAAACAAGATATCTAAGTTGAAGGACGAAAAAAGGACAGATTTTCCTGAAGAAAGATTTCAGATCCTTTCCTAGATGATCTGTAAAACTTTGTCTTTGGGTGCTTATTCATGTCAGGAATGTGTATCGTGGATCGCAGAATATCTTCCCAGTCACGTGTCAATCAGAAGGGAACAGCTTCTCTAAGGTGGGGGTTATGTTGTCTTCTGAGTAAACAGACCTTTAGGCAGTGAAGTTGCTCTGGATAACACTATTTTCTGAATAACACCATTGTCTGAATAACACCTTATTTTTAACCTACCACACACCGATCTAACAATTTTCAAAGTATTGAGATCAATAGATTCTCCCCCATTCAGAAGAGCAACTGACAGCAGAAGTTGTCTAATGCTCCAAGTCACTTTCACTAGAGACCCCCAGCCCACTGCCACAGGAAACACTCTGTCCCTCCACCAATTCCAGGTCTGAATTCAACCTTCTCTGAGGTGACTAGAGCAGACCAATGACAAGATGTTAATGCACAACCATGGTCCTTGTCGGTTCCCAGTATTTGTTGCATATCATCCCCAAGAGTACACTTTACTCTTCTGTCCTCCATGGAGAGGTCTCATTCCATAATTGGCTTCACAGAATGGGGGAGAGGTGACAGCAGAAATGGGAAATGTTTCCTGTCCTCTTCAGTATGTCTTTTCATATTTCTGTTCTCCAATCAGGTGCTGTAACCCTTCGCTCTTTTGAGTGTATTTTTGTTTGCAGATCGTTGTTCAAATTAATATTACTGGCAGGGGACCAACACTAGAAACTTGTATATTATCATCTTTCTCAGAAGTATAAACCACACATTTTTCATATAGAAAATTCTTACACTTTCTTGAGTAGGAATTTAGGTTCCCGAAAATGGGCTACAAAATTTGTGTTCTTCAGTATATATTATTATACAGTATATCATTACATAGAAATTGTCTTTTTTGAATATTTTTTATTTTGGAAAAATTATAGCTTTACAACAAGTCACACAGATGACATGTTTTGGTTGCTTACAGTTTTTGGCTAGTACAAATAAAACTGGTATGAGCAACCATATACAGATTTCTGTGTAGGCATAAGTTATCATTTCTCAACCATAAATGTCCAGGAGTAGTTGGGTAATATGGTAAATGTACATTTAATTTTTTTGAATCACAAAACAAGCCTCAGTCATTTCAAATGGCTGAATTAATTCAGATATATTATCTGATCAAAGTGGAGAAATTACAATGAGTACTATAAAATCTTTAAACTGAAGAAAAATAATATAAATATATATAAAATTTGTGGGAAGACTGAATAACGTAAACTATAGAAGGAAATGTATATACAAAACAACATTGTCTTACCTCACAACAAATTGGACCTAAAGAAAGTTAAAGAATGGAAAAGATAATGGAGTAAAATTAGTGAAGTTAAAACAGAAAACATACCTATGATAGAGAAAATCACTGAAGTCAAAAACTGGTTCTTTGAAAACATTAAGGAAACTGAAAAGCCTCCAGCGAGACCGCTACAGGATACAAGAAAGCACCAGTTGCTAATATCAGGAGTGAAGAAGTTACACAACTACAAGTTTCACAGACGTTAAAATGATGAAGATATAATAAAAATTGTATCAGTTTAGATGAAGTGGGAAATTCCTTTAAAAAATCACAGAAATTGTCACAGGAAGAATTAGAAGAGCTGAATTGTTTTATATGGACTTTAAAAACATCCCCACAAAGTAAGCTCCAGGCTCATGTGGCTTCACTGACTATTTATCCTAAGTACTTAAATAAGGAATAAAAATACCTTTAAACAAACACTTGCATGGTATAGAACCATGTTTTATGAAGCCATCATAGCCTTGATACAAAGACTGAGGAAACTTTTATGAGAAAAGAAAACCTTCTCATGAGGATAGTTGTAAAAGGCTAAGCAAAATATTCTCTGACTGAATCCAGTAGTCCAGTAATATTCATGAGGGTAATACGTCATGACCAAGCAAATTTTTATTCCAGGAATGCAAGGGTGATTTAACATTGGAAAATCATGTCTCTACCATGTCTCTACCTCTCACTCGATTTTGCTGTAAACCTAAAACTGCTCTACAAAATAAAGTCTATTAAAAATTTTTTTCAAAAAAAAATGAGCAAATTGAGATTCCAGTGCTACCTAAAAAGCATTCTCAAATGTTTGGTTTCTGGATCCCTTTACATGCTTAGAAATTATGGAGAATAACCCAAAAGCTTTATTTGTGTAGGTTATATCTTCAATATTTATATTAAAATTTTTATATTAAATTAAATGTTTATATTAAATTAAAATAAACTTAAAAATTTAATTATCAGTTCATTTAGAAATAATAGTAGTCCCAATAACATGTTGACATAAATGGCATATTTTAATTTTTAAAAAACTATACTTTTTAAAACAAAAATTATGAATGACATTGTTTTACCTTTTGACAAATTTCTTTATTGCCTGATCTAATAAAGGACAGCTAAATTCTCATATCTTCTTCTCCATTCAGTCCTTTATGACCTCACACATCATGTATCCTCCCAAAAACTCCTTTGGACACTTGGTTGTAAAAGAACATACCTCCAGCAGAATGAACATAAAAGGCCCAAAAGTGGCATGCCAGTAGGTGTAGGAATTTGTAAGCCACTTTAAAAGTGGCTTGTCGAGGTCTGCAAAATGTGTACATACTATACTTATAATCCATAACCCAACAATTCATCTTCTGAATGTATTCCTAAGAAAAGTTTTCATCAATTTTGGGTAATATTTGGCCGATATGAATATATGTGTTCTGGTAGAGAAAATCATTGTTTTGCTTCCCTATTATTTCTAACATCAGCTCTACTTATAATAGTCAAAAACTACAAAAATTCAATGTCTAATACAAATAGAACAAATAAATAAATTGTTGTAGTCTTGCATTAGAGTATTAGATAGCAATTTAAAAGAAATACTGACATGTAGCAACATACTGGAATCTGACAGACATAACATATTGTAAAAGAAGCCAGGCAAGGAAGGATTCTCATTGTCTAAACCACTCAAAAATAGGCAGAACTACTCTAGGATAATAAGAGGCCAATGTAGTGATAGGAGAGGCAGGCATGAGAGAGCCTTCAGTGCAGAAAATGATCTTTGTCTACTATCTATGTAACACTGCTTGACTTACACACTTAATATTGAGAAATGTACTCTATGTAAGTTTATAACTCTAACTTAACTAAGTGAGCCAAGACTTCTTCCTCCTATTTTTAGAGGCTTCTATTTTTTTTTTTTTGTACAAAATAGTAATCATAGCTTGAGAGTTTGATGAAGCTTACCAATGAAACCACCTTGGCCTTTGTTTTAATGAGAAGACTGGTCTTTGATAACACTTAAATTCCATTACACTCTTTCTTGAATTCAATTTCACTGTTTCTCCTTATGTTAACACCAACATTGTATATATTTTTATAAAATTGTAGTTTATGTGACATATTTCCCTCTGACTTAAGAATGCTAATTTTCTCTACATACAATTCCATGTACAATGGTCTTGTTTATTTTAAGATATTACTTTGTTTAATAAAAAATGAACACACAACACACTATACAAATGATGTATTACAGACTTGTTCACTTGAAACCTGTATAATGTTATTAACCCATGTCACCCCAATAAATTTAATTTAAAAAAGGAAACATCGTTACTGAGAAGTTTAGAGTCAGTCTGGTTCTTCTTTTTCAGCAGAGGATATGCCCCTTTACTGGATACTTGGTGTTTTTGTTAATTTCTCTACAGTTTGTCTCCGTATGAACATTTTTCCTTATTACCTAAGTGTCAATCCGTAAATCCTTCCAAAATTAGATCTTACATACTCTTTTGCAAATTCTGTGCAGTTTCTATCTACTGATTCTTTAGCTCTTTCTTTCTCTCAACATTTTTGTTTCTTACTTCAGGGATCCTAGCTAAGTGCAGGCTGGGGCTTCGTTTCCATCTTCTACATTTCTTAGCATCGAATATTTTCTACATCTCTATTCTTTTCTCTTGTCTTCTCAGAAAATTATTCAAATTGATATTCCATCTCACCAATTTGTTCTTCATCTACATTTATACCCTTTGATTCTTAATTGTTGTCTTTAACTTCTCAGCTTTGTAGCACTTTTGAACTTGCCTCATATTAATCACAGGCAGAGTGAATAGCTTAGATTGCTACTACAGATTTCTGCGGCTATAAAACATGTAATAAAATAAATTGAGGGAAATGCAAGATCAGAACTTTCCCCCATTACCCCATTTCCCCCATTTTCTCCCCTTCCAGCTCTCTTCCCAGGTTGAGGCCCTTCACCAACCTCTGCCCAGCCCAGCACCCTCCACTCACCAGCTACATCTCTGTTTCAGTCTACTCAGGGAAGGGTCTCACTCTGATATGGTTCATTCTTTGGATACTTCTTTCCATTTTATTTCTAATATATCTCCAGGTTTGGTTTTGGCAATGGCAGCCCTTGTTGGTTCCCCATTTTGCCAAATATATGTTGTCATAATATATAAAACAAATTAGCCATTAAAGAGTAAATATTTTGAAAACATAATATAAATGTTTATCACGTTTGAGCCAAACTACAAAAATATTATCAATTAGTATACTAAATTCAAATTTCTAAAATTAATTATCCATTTATCTGTATGACTGATCAATGGTGAGACTGCTAGTTTTAAAAATTCTACACATAACCGTAGATCTTTTACAGCAATCTAAGATGTACAAAGTATACCACAAATTTCTGCCAAGTAGAGATCAGCAAGGCCTCTGACGTTACTGTTAATCAGATATTACCAAAGATGCAGGATGTTTTCCTGTTCATCATTAGGCCCATTTGCAATTATAACCGTTGTGATGTATAACAGGAAGGGAAATTGCTCTCTCTAAAAAAAAATAATAATAACAGCAGATGCATTTGCATTCAGGGAAAGGGAGTGGCTTATGGGTAATAGTAGTAAAAGTTAATATTCTATGTGTGTATTTTATTTTAGCAGACTGCCAGTGCCCAAAGATTATAATTGGACTCATATTATTCACAGTAAGCTTACTATGTGGAAAAGGTTCTCGTCAGTACCTACTAACTAGACTAATCTGTTTATATGCTGAAACTCTGTCATGTCCTTATACGCCATTTAACTGTCCCCGCTAAACCAAAGCACAAAGGTGAACCAAACTACAAATGGGAAAAATGAGCAAATTCTGATTAGTTGGGTCAGCTTGTGCACAAAAATACCTCAAATATGAGAACCAGCAAACCAAAAGATGGCCAGGCTAGAAGAATCAACCTTTTCTCTGATTCCTGCCCATGAGTCAAGCATGCAGTCTCAAGTGAACAAAATTCTTCTACTTTGTCTTAGTTGAAGGAATAATCTTTTATTGGCTTACTCTCCCCTTACTTCCCTATATCTGAGGCAAAAAGGTCAATTTCAAGAGACTTACGGGAAGCATTTCAAAACTTGTGAAGAGGAGAAATTGGGAAAAGTGAATGGAGAGAGGAAAGACTGGGTACAAAGTAACAGTGACAGCTGGGTTCACATGGAAAGAGCAATTCCCTCAAGCAGAAGGGTGGGAGACAACAGTAGTGGGGTATTAAAATTAGGTCACATTTTCTGTTTACATCTTGTACCAGGCTATAGTCCTTCCCCATCCCCCTTTAACATAAACTTCAGTAAATGTTGGCTACATAAAATAAGCTTTGATAGCAATGTTTTGGAAGAGTAAGAAGCAGCAAAATGTCCACACATTAAATGGTAAAATGGGGCAGAGAAAAGATATAAAGGATAGAAACAAAGGAAGAAAACAGAGGATTCAACACAAACACAATTTCAGGAAATAGTAGAAGTATAAGAACCCAAACACACTCAAGAACCATTAGAAATACTAGGGACAGTACATAGAGCTAATGACTCAAGTAACTTTTATTTTTTTATTATTCAAAGAACTGAGAACTTGGACATGTTATATATAGATGGTATATTTGTTCCCAATAGATGTGTGAACTCCAATAATTTTCCCAGGACGTTCTAAAGGTTAGCGAGTCTGACGGTACTCTCTATATGTATAATATGTGATCCTATTTATCCTAACACAGTAGCTCAGAAACAAAGGACCTCGTTCCTTTCCCCTACCATTGATAGTCACACAGTAGGATGGAATTTGGGGATAAATGGAGGTATTTTTTGCCTGTAAGTGTTTGTCATTTGAATTTGTGTACTCCTAGCTCAGATCTAGGGAGCTACTTCATTTCTTCACCATAAGCAAACACTTACTCAGAGATAGTGGAATAGAGAGCAAGTTTACAGAGACAATATAACTGCTTATAAGAGAGCTACTTTCCAAGATGTCATTCACCGGTATCTTCTACGATATAGTTTGAGAAGACTATCCACATTCACCGTGGCCATACTGAGGGAACAACATGGCCCCACTCCTAAAGAGTGATCGCTAACCCTGACCCTAATCTGGCTTCCATCAGTCCTCTTACCCACCAAGAAACATGTTGTTTCTGATGTTTTGCTATAGCCAAAGGAAGTGAGAACAAGGAACCAAAATTATTTTCCCAACTAAAACCTAACCATACTATGGGGTAGCTTGATTTACATTTTAAAAGATCACTGTACTCAAGGATATAAGACATTATCTTCATTTTAATTAACCATAAAGCACATACTATGTGCTACACATAGTAACTCAACAAGGATAAGATAGAATTGGGTATGGAAGTAAGTTGAGGACTAAGAATCTTCACAGCCAAAGTTACAGAAAATCATTCTGCTTCCATCTGACTCTGTACTTCCCTGTCCAATTATGCCTCTGAAAAGTGTTAAGATTTATTTTTATTAAGAAAATTCTAAAAAAAAAAGAAAAAAAAGAGAAAATTCTGTCACATTTACATCTACCTCCATGAAATCAATATTCACAGTCTATAGGAGAAGGAACTAAATTATATAAGAAAGCATGATGTAAGTAGGATAGAACATTCCTAGAATGTTCAAGTGTCTTTACTGTGAGGTCATCTTGGGAGGAGAGACGCCTCAAATCTGGATCTGCACTCAGCATCTCCCTCAGTCTGACCATAGATGACTCGCCCAGGGTTTCAGCCAGGAGAAACAAATATATACTTGAGTTACAGTGGCTGGCATATGAATACCATAAAAGCAATCATTTTGTCTCTGTATAGTTGCAAAGATGTCTCAATAACACAAACTGGTCTTAAAGGACCAAAGTATTTATTATTGGATAATGTGTATGGAAATGGAACACAAGTCAGCATTATCTGGATCAGGACCTAGACTGATATTTTCTGATCCTCCAGTAGGGACCCAAAATGTAACAGGAGTTTCAGCACAAGCATATTTGTTCAGAGGACATTCCACTGTCTCCAAGTTCAGCATCCTCACTTCCAACCTCGTCATCTTCTTTCAGGAGTTTCTCCTCTCCAAGATCTTTCCTTAGAAATATGAAAAACAACTGCAATAGAAAATTCAGGGTCTGGTTATAACTGGGAGCCTAAACAGAGCCTTTTGGAGGCATCAGAATCATGGGCATGGTGAAAACAACATTTCTGAGGCCCCAGATGACATCATATCTACACAACATAAAACATCAGGAAAAGCATTTTTGATACAAACTGTTGTTTTCAGATCATTGCCTAGGAAATATTTATAATAGAGACTTAATATCTCTGTGAATAGCTATTTTTCAGTGACACAAACAGCAGGGACATGAAATTGGAGGAAGAGATTATTGTGAATATCCTCCCTTTCCCAATAAGTTTGGGCTAAATCACAGGAATTTGGTGACAGAAAGGTACAATTCCATTACTATCTATTCCATGAGGACACTTATGGACCGGATCCTGACTTCCCAGATGTTCACAAGGGTAATCCTAGCCTTTGCTGAAAGCCCTAAAATGGATACGGCAGCTTCAGAGTCTACTGTTTTTCTCCTCCTAAGGGACCCACCACCCTCACACGGGCTATGGCGGCAGTACTTTTATTTGGTTTTCCAGCTCTGAAATTCTGTGGAGCAGGGCCAGCTTCATGGACACACAACCTATGCAGTAGTGCAGGACCTTATGCTGTCACCATCTCCCAATCTTAGTAATTTTTGAACACAGAATCCCACATTTTCATTTTACATCGGGCCTTTAAAATTATGAAACTAGTCCCACCATGAGTCTTAAGGAAATATGGAGTAATTCTCACCCTTTACACCATACCTGTCCCCGATGAAAACATACACTTATCAGATGAATTTGGATATATTAGTAACTACAGGGTATCAAAATATAACCTAATATCAATGTTTTGTCATTTTAACTAAATCTCTCAATTTGCCACACCTCAAAATAACCCAAAAAATCTTTTGATAGTACGTGATTGTTGTGATTGGGAAAATAAGGTCTCAGCATCAAAAGTATATGTGTGGTTGTAACTATCATGAAGTCTAGTTATTCCCATTTTCCCTAAAGATAGCTACTAATAACAGAAATGACTTGGGAAAGTAACTGGTGTAATTAATATGGGCCCACTCAAAAATTGTCTTTGCAGGAAGGATTGACAAAGGACTCAAAGACATCTTCCCAGGAAATAAGATATTGAACTTCCCTTTTACTTGTCTCTGAGGGACTCTTCTCTGGGCTACACAATTTGTGGAGCTCGGTGCAAAATAAAATGCAGAGTCTCTTCTTCAAAAACTATCAGTAAGTTCAAGATGTGACAGGAGAGCAATAAAGCAAGTGTGATGTCGGGTGCCCCTTAGTGCGGTGTGTGTTGCAATGGCATGGGTCTCGTTCTCATGAAGGTGTCCCTGAGCATGTTCATGTCATCCATTTCACATAAATCAACTTCAGAAAGAATTTCAGGCATAGAAAACCCTTCATATTTGTACTTGCGTTCTAGATCACCTGCCTCTGTCCTCTAATAACAATATCTTTCTCTGATAGAAAACATGTAGGTAGAGTGGACCTATCCCTAGAGATGAGGACAAGATCATTCTGGATCTAACAGTGACTTTTGTGTGTGTGACCTCGAGAATATCGCACGTTATCTACTTTCAGTTACTTTACTTATGAAGCAGTGTTTGACTATATAATTCCTATGATCCCTTCAAAACTGAATTCCAGAGTCTATAATTAAAGGCATTCTGGATAGTTGATAGATACATCAGCTTCAAAATTGTATAATATTATCACCATAAAACACAAAAATCTTCACAATATCGCAATATATTTCAATAAGATGATATTTCTCCGTTGTCACCCACCCTAAAGTTTTACAATTTTTAGAGGAAGGCATTAAGATATACAAATTGCCAGTTATAAAAACAGTCATGGAGATGTAAAGTATAGCAAAGGGAATATGGTCAGTAATATCATAATAAGTATGTATGGTGTCAGATGGGTACTAGTGGTCTGAGGTTGCAATTTCCCAAAGCTCTATTCCCTTCATTATCTTCTCCACACAGGACTTGACCTCACACCCATTCCCAAGAGCAGATTGGCCTGCCTTGCTGGGACATGTCTATGTCCAAAACCAACTTTGTCTTTACATTTATTGGCACACAGTGGCAACTTGGCCACCGAATCATCTGACGAGGAAGAAACATTCTAAGAATAGACATGAAAAGAGAAATCTGCACTTGAGAAAACTAGATAAGCCTTCAGAACAGAACTGCAGACTTGAAATATTTGCTTTCTAGAGAGAAGACTTGGTTTTTCCTGGAGAATCAAAGAGATATGCTGATATCTATGATTCTGAAATGGGACACAGGATGCCATGTGCAGATGCTATGCCTGCAGATGCTACAAATCACCTCAGATGATGGCTGATGGTCAAGAGAACATGCAAGAGAGGGTGAGGGACATCCACCCATCTCCAGCTATTTCTCCTCCTGTCTCATGGTCATATCGATGTCTTCACATGCAGCCTCACAGAGATATTTACATGGAGGCAACACAGATACAAAGGTTCTGAATCAGAAACTCAATATCCGGAGACACCTTTATGTAGAACCACCTTTGAAGTCTCTGGGGGCTGTTCTCAACTCATCAGAACCCCTACCCCTTCAAGAATAGACCCAGAACTTCTGACCTAGTCCTGCCCTACACCAGTGCTGAAGTTACTGCTCTCTTACATGATACTATCTTTCCTTGGCCTTCCTGATCCAAAGTCACCTAGACTTAGAATCCACAGAAGTATAGGTATCATTTTCCAGAAATGTAATAAGGACAAGATGCAGATTCTGCATCCCATATCACAATAGGCCACTTCTCATCCACTACCCACAAGCTCTCTTCACCCTCATCTCCTTCTTAGAGAGTACCTTGACACTTCTTTTCTTTCTATGCTGCTGAACTAACAGGCAAATGAGAAAGAGAAACAGGCAGGGCCCCAAGATAAACCTGAAGATAGTTTTCTCAAATAAGATCCCAGCACCAGGAATTGAGCCTGAATGGGTCCCTGAAGAAAACATAGCCTCAGGATAGGAAAGGACATAAGGGAATCATGTTCCTTATGATCACCTGTTGGTGCTCAGGATGGTGAAGTCACAACTTCAGACGCAGTGGACAATTTTGAGAGTCTACAAGTCCTGACCCAACCCCTGTCCTTTGTGGTCCTCAGCCCCATCTTATAATACCCCAAAATTTACATAACAGAATTGTAACTAATATTGAAACTAATAGGAAGTTTCACAACTGTCACAGACTGGAGGTTCAGAAGCATCATAACCAGCCCCCTTCCCAGGGACAGCGCTCATCCACATCAGAACAGGGAAAAAGCTCAGAGGATTCCTATTCAGGATGAGAATATTCCCAAAGGGAACAGCACCCATGTGCACAGCAAGTGATCTCTTTCCCCAACTTTTCTGCCCCAACTCAACCCAGGAAAACAAAAAAATATGAGGAAGGACACTTTACCCTTTTCCGAAGGACCAAGGGTACCTCAGGGTACATCAGGTCCTGTCTGAAATGTGAGCACCACAAAGAATCATAGACTATCACTTCTGTCACATGAGGAGGAAGGGAGGGAACACTGTATCTATTTAAGATGTAAGCAAATGTTCCCCACTGCCTAGACACCAAAGAAAAACAAAATTTTCAAACCATCACCAGGACATGGTCTGTATTCTTAGAAGGCCCTAGGTCTGCCTCCTCCAAAAGGGCCTGGAGAACTCCATCAACTCAGGCCATAGGCTCACCTAGTGTAAGAACACTTACAGTTCATGGAACACTTTTTGAAAGAACATGTTTACATTCTTACCTTGTTTCCCATGGCTGCCACAACAAATTGCCACAAACTGGGTGACTCAAAAGACAAATGTATCTCTCACAGCTCTGGAGGCTAGAAGTCCAAAATGAAGGGGTCAGTAGAGCCATGTTCTCACTGAAGGTTTTAGGGGAGAATCCTCTGTTGCCTCTTCCTAGCTTCTGGTGCTTGCTGGCAATCCTTGGTGTTCATTAACTTATAAACCTGTCACTGTAATCTCTGCCTCCATCATCACATGTCATTCTCCTTGGATGTCTCATTTTCACATAGTATTCTTCTCTCTGTGTCTGTGTCTAAATGTCCCTTTTCTTATCAAAACTGTAAATATTGGATTAGTGACCATTCTAATCCAGCAAAATCTCATCTTTACATCATTACATCTAAAAAGACATTTTCTCCAAATAAGGTCACATTCTGAAGTTGTGGGTGGACATGAATTTTGGAGGGGCACTATTCAACTCAATACGTACCTCATCTTCCAAGCTGTAAAAACTGATTCTCCTTTACAGAGTTTCAATCCAAAGCCTCAGCCTGTCCACATACCAGATCACCTCAGGCCAGCATCCTCTTCACCCTTGTAGTCTTCTCACAGTGACTAGAAGTGCTGGTCTGTGGGAGGATTCCCTGCCCCAACACTGCACCTTGACCAGCCAGTTGCTCTCACTCCCCAGACCAAACACTACTTCCCCAGGCAGCCAGGGCAGAGACATGCACATTGTGATGGAAAGTAGAAAAGATAGAAACCATACTTTCAGGTAGTCACAAATTTGTATCAGAACATCCTGGAAGGCATAATGAGTTGTAAAATCAAAATAAGTTGTGTTCCATCCTTTTCTGGATTCCCAATAGAACTGGTACTAGGTGTCTGCGATAGCAGTGACCCACACTTCCAGGTACCATATCACTCATTAGAGATATAGAAATGCAGAGTAGTGAACTCTGAGCTGAACCTTCCAATGCTTCCTATGTTGTGCCAAAATAAGGACCATGAACTATCATTTTAAGTAGTCACCATTAGAGTGGTTGGCTATTTATCACAAACTGTTACAGGTTTGGTTTCTGACATAAAGGTTTGAGAATAGAAAGTTTACTGAGAAATACTCTCTTCAGGGACTAACAAAAGGCAGATTGAAGAGAAGGATACATTGAACCATAAAAGCAGCCCCATGATTTAAGGAGGTATCTGTTACTTCAAATGAAAAAGCAGCAATGTGGAAAACATTTCCAGTTAAGATGGATGTGTGGATAGAAGTCCTTCACTTCCTTGCATAACCATAGAAAGAATTACAACTAGACCTCAAAACAAAAAACACCCAGAACCTTCAGAAAATTGAGCTATATGAAAGTCCAACAACTGCTAGATTTAAGGAGCCACATTCATCCAGGTGGGCATGAGGGGCAGAGTCACTGAGACAGTAAGAGAGGTGGTGTGGCATGGAGAAGCAGTAGTGGCAGTGGAACAGCCGGTCCCACATTCATGCATTGTGGATAAAAATTGGGAGGGATATCTGGGGAGTGAGGGATCCCAGTCCAGGCCAGTATGGAGAGCCCAGGGTTCCAGCACTGGGAAGATAAATTGCCTGTAGCTACAAAAACCAGTTGAGTTTGGGGCAATGAAAGAAAGTGCTGGATTTTCATTGCTTAAAAGGCCTGCACAGACTTAGAACAAATGTAAACCCACCCACTCTGGGTTTCATTACCAGGGCAGAAGCTTGAAGGGCACCAGTTGCACATGGGAAGTGGGTAAAGTAAGTGGAAAAGGAGTGATAGTTGGGCAAACCTTCAGAATCCAGGCAATGGCATTGTCCCCTCTCCAAGCCCTCCCCCCTCACAGAGCCACAGCCATGAAGTGGGTTACTCTGCTTTGGCAATTACCTAAGGCTGTGCCCCACACAGTTTATGGGTGCCTTATCTACATAGGCCATGCTACTAAGACAGGGAGTAAAAGAAGCTCTACCTAATACACAGAAACAAACACAAAGAGGTTGCAAAATTAAGGACACAAAGAAATATGACCCACATGAAAAAACAGAATAAAACTCCAGTAAAGAGATTAGCGAACGGGGCCCATACGTGAAACCCCGGAGGGGCGCCCACACCTGAAACCTCCGAGATCTTTTGGAGCAGAGACTAGCTGCTCCACCCACAGACCCAAAACCTCGGAACCGAGGACCGCGTGATTCGGTCCCAGGGCGGCCCCGCCCACCCGAGAGTCTCAAGCCCCGGGCGGCTGGATCGGGCTCCCAAGCGTAGAGCCTCTGGCTCGGCGGCGGGCTGCGCGCTCACCAAGCGTAGGGCCGGCTGGATGCGCACTTCCCAAGCACAAAGGGGCTGGCGAGAGTCGTAACACCAAGGCGGCTGAACCAGCAGCTTGCAGCGCGCCAGCCTCCCTAGCCTGGGCGGCTCGATTGGGCTCGATTGGTCGGCCGGCTGCGCGCTCAGAGCCCAAATAACGTCACAAACCCGAAGCGGCTGGATTCCCCTGCTGCGCGCGCACGCGTCCGGAGCCAAAGCGGCTGGAGCGGCCACTCGAGAGTCCCAAGAACAAAGCTGCTGGATTGGCTGATCAACGGCCTGATTGCCTGCCAGGGACCACACCTACAAAACAGTGAAGAGTGTGACCCAGGAAGGAAGAAAAGTAAAACCAATCCTTCCAACCACCCCCTCCCGTTGCACAGACAGGACAACAGCAGAAATAACCTGAACGGTTTAAAGCCAACAGAAGATTTTTTTTTTCCCCTTTTTTTTTTTTTTTTTTCTTTTTTTCCCTTTTCCTTTCCACCTGAACTCCTTCTTCCTCTCTCTCTCTTTTTTTTCTTTCATTCCTTCTTCCTCCCATCCTTTACCATTTTTATGTCTTCTTCCTGCCTTCTTTTATCTATTTCTATGTTTTAATTTTTGTTAAAATTCCTTCTTATCTTGCCTCCGATCTTTCTTTAATCCTTCTTCCCTCCTTCCTCCCTTTCCTCCTTTCCTATTTCCTTTTTCCCTCCTTCCCATCTTTGGTTTTTTTTGTTTGTTTGTTTGTTTGTTTGTTTTTTCCTTTTCTTTCTCCCCCCCTTTCTATTTTTCCCACAGGTGCGACAACAAAACCTGGAGTGCTGAAAAGACTAGAGTTAGACCGTGTTAAACACATAAACGTCAGCTCAAGACCAGTGAGCACAGGAGAGTAAGGAGACAGCACCACCGAATCCCATTGGCATTCTACCATAGAAGTTCATATCATAAACCCAGGGATTCAGAACAAAGCAATTTAAGAAGCAGAGGCCAACAAGAAGAGCCTCACAAACAATGGGAAGACAAAGAAACAATTCCCAAATGAAAGGAAAGGAGGAAGTCTCAGAAAGAATGCTAACCGAAAAAGAGGCAAGTCAACTATCAGATACTGAGTTCAAAGCAATGGTCATCAGGAAGCTCACTGAGCTCTCTGAGCTCAAAGAGAACTACCAGAAACTACAAGGAAACTACAATGAACTCACTGCAAACTATATCAACATGAAAAAGGAAATAGAAAATATCAACAAGAGCCAAGAGGAAATGAAGAATACAATTTCTGAATTGAAGAACACAGTAGAAGGAATTAAAAGCAGACTTGATGAAGCAGAGGATCGGATCAGCGAGCTGGAGGATAAAGTAGAAAAAAACACCCAGAAGGAGCAAGAAAAGGAAAAGAGGCTCAGAAAGAATGAAGAGGCAATAAGGGAAATGCAGGACAACATGAAACGTAACAATATCCGTATAATAGGAATACCAGAAGGAGAAGAAGAAGAGCAAGGGATAGAAAACCTGTTTGAAAAAGTAATGATGGAAAATTTCCCTAATCTGAGGAGAGAAAAAGTCACCCAAATCCAGGAATCACAGAGAGTCCCAAACAAGAGGAACCCAAAGAGACCCACTGCAAGACACATCATAATTAAAATGGCAAATTTCCAAGACAAAGAGAGGATCTTAAAGGCAGCAAGGGAGAAAAAGGAAGTAACATACAAGGGAGCCCCAATAAGGTTAGCAACTGACTTCTCAATGGAAACGCTCCAAGCCAGAAGAGAATGGCAAAAAATATTCCAAGTAATGAGAACCAGAGGCCTCCAACCAAGACTACTTTACCCAGCAAGGCTCTCAATCAAGATAGAAGACCAAATAAAGAGCTTCCCAGACAAAAGAAGTCTAAAAGAATACAGCTCCACCAAACCAGCTCTGCAAGAGATGCTAAAGGGACTGCTTTAAGGAAAGGAAGGAAAAGAGAAAGACAGAGGAACACAGGTAGGAAATAATGGCAATGAATAACTACCTATCGATAATAACCTTAAATGTAAATGGATTAAATGCTCCAATCAAAAGACATAGAACAGCTGAATGGATAAGAAAACATGACCCACACATATGCTGCCTACAAGAAACCCATCTCAGGACAAAAGACTTACACAGACTGAAAGTGAAGGGCTGGAAACAAATTTTCCAAGCAAACGGACAGGAAAAAAAAGCAGGGGTAGCAATACTCATATCAGACAAAATAGACTTCCAAAGAAGGGCCATAAAGAGAGACCCAGAAGGTCACTTCATAATACTCAAAGGAAGAATCCACCAAGAAGACATAAACATTATAAATATATATGCACCCAACATAGGAGCACCCAAATACATAAAGAAAATCTTGGAGGATTTCAAGAAAGATATTGACAGCAACACAATTATAGTAGGGGATTTTAACACCCCACTATCAAAAATGGACAGGTCTTCCAAACAAAAGATTAACAAAGATATTGTGTCACTTAACAATACCCTAGAGGAAATGGACTTAACTGATATATACAGAGCTTTTCATCCCAAAGAAGCAAAATACACATTCTTTTCAAGTGTCCATGGATCTTTTTCAAAGATAGACCACATGATAGGACACAAAGCAACCCTCAACAAATTCAAGAAAATTGAAATCATATCAAGCATCTTCTCTGACCACAAGGGTCTGAAACTAGAAACCAACCCCAAGGGTAAAAACCCAAAACACTCAAAATCATGGAGACTGAATAGCATGCTATTAAACAATGAATGGGTCAAGAACGAGATTAGGGAAGAAATCAAAAACTTCCTGGAAACAAATGAAAACGAACTCACAACAACCCAAAACCTATGGGACACAGCTAAGGCAGTCCTGAGAGGGAAGTTCATAGCAATACAGGCCTACCTTAAGAAGTTAGAAACAGTTCACACAAACAACCTAACCCTACGCCTACAAGAACTGGAGGAACAACAACAAAGACAGCCCAGAGCAAGCAGAAGGAAGGAAATAACCAAGATCAGAGCAGAACTAAATGACATAGAGACTAAAAGCACAATTGTAAGGATTAATGAATCCAGAAGCTGGTTCTTTGAAAAGATAAACAAAATCGACAAGCCTTTAAGTAGGCTTATCAAGAAGAAAAGAGAGAGGATCCAAATAAACAGAATTAGAAATGAAAGAGGAGAGATTACAACTGATACCACAGAAATACAAAGGATCGTAAGAAATTACTATGAAGACCTATATGCTAAGAAATTTGAAAACCTAGATGAAATGGACACATTTCTAGAAAAATATAATCTTCCAAAACTGACTGAAGAAGAAGCAGAAAACCTGAACAGACCAATATCAGCAAAGGAAATTGAAGCAGTCATCAAGAAACTCCCATCACACAAAAGCCCTGGACCAGATGGTTTCACAGGAGATTTCTACAAAGCATTTAAGGAAGAACTAACCCCTATCCTTCACAGACTATTCGAAAAAATCCAAACTGATGGAAGACTCCCAAACTCTTTTTATGAAGCCAACATCATCCTAATCCCAAAACCAGATAAAGACACAACGAAGAAAGAAAACTTCAGGCCAATATCGCTGATGAACATAGACGCTAAAATTCTCAACAAAATATTAGCAAACCGCATCCAGCAATATATTAAAAAGATCATCCACCATGACCAAGTGGGATTCATCCCAGGGATGCAAGGATGGTACAATATTCGCAAATCAATAAACATAATACATCACATCAACAACAGCAAAGACAAAAATCACATGATCATATCAATAGATGCGGAAAAAGCATTCGATAAGATACAGCACCCATTTCTGATAAAAACACTCAGCCAAGTGGGAATAAAGGGAGCAGTCCTCAACATAATTAAGGCCATATATGAGAGACCTACAGCCAGCATCACATTCAATGGACAAAAACTTAGAGCTTTCCCACTAAGATCAGGAACAAGACAAGGATGCCCTCTCTCACCACTCCTATTCAACATAGTATTGGAAGTCCTAGCCACAGCAATCAGACAAGAAAAAGCAATAAAAGGCATCCAAATTGGAAAGGAGGAAATGAAACTGTCACTGTTTGCAGACGACATGATAGTGTACATGGAAAACCCTATAGACTCCACTCAAAAACTACTCGACCTAATAAATGAATTTGGCAAAATAGCTGGATACAGAGTCAATACCCAGAAATCAAAGGCATTCCTGTACACCAACAACGAAACTGCAGAAACACAAATCAGGAAAAAAATCCCATTCGATATAGCAACAAGAAAAATAAAGTACCTAGGAATAAACCTAACCAAGGAGGTAAAAGACCTGTACTCAGAAAACTACACAACACTGAAGAAAGAAATTAAGGAAGATACAAACAAATGGAAGCATGTACCATGTTCATGGATTGGAAGAATTAACATCATCAAAATGGCCATACTACCCAAAGCAATTTATAGATTCAATGCAATCCCTATTAGAGTACCCATGACATATTTCACAGATATAGAACAAACATTGCAGAAATTCATATGGAACCATAAACGACCTCGAATAGCAGCAGCAATTTTGAGAAAGAAGGACAAAGCAGGAGGTATCACAATACCTGATATCAAACTGTATTACAAGGCAACGGTAATCAAAACAGCCTGGTACTGGCATAAAAACAGGCTCATAGACCAATGGAACAGAATAGAGAGCCCAGAAATAAACTCAAATCTATACGATCAATTAATATTTGACAAAGGAGGCAGGAGCATAAAATGGAGCAAAAACAGTCTCTTCAACAGATGGTGTTGGGAGATCTGGACAGCTACGTGCAAAAAAATGAAACTCGATCACCAACTTACGCCATACACGAAAATAAACTCAAGATGGATAAAAGACTTAAATATAAGCCGTAACACCATAAAAGTCCTTGAGGAAAACATTGGCAGGAAAATCTCAGACATTCCACGCAGCAACATCCTCACAGACACATCCCCTAAAGCAAGGGACATAAAGGAAAGAATAAACAAATGGGACCTCATCAAAATAAAAAGCTTCTGCATGGCTAAAGAAAACAGCACCAAATTACAAAGAGAACCAACAATATGGGAAAGCATATTTGCCAATGATACCTCAGACAAGGGCCTGATATCCAAAATATATAAAGAACTCACACGACTCCACTCCAGGAAGACAAACAACCCAATTAAAAAATGGGCAAAGGACTTGAACAGACACTTCTCCAAGGAAGACATACAGAAGGCCCAGAGACATATGAAAAGATGCTCAGCATCACTAGCCATCAGAGAGATGCAAATTAAAACCACAATGAGGTATCATCTCACACCAGTCAGAATGGCCAACATAAACAAATCCACAAACAAATGTTGGAGAGGATGCGGAGAAAAGGGAACCCTAGTGCACTGTTGGTGGGAATGCAGACTGGTGAGGCCACTGTGGAAAACAATATGGAATTTCCTCAGAAAACTAAAAATGGAACTGCCCTTTGACCCAGTAATTCCACTGCTGGGATTATACCCTAAGAACACTGAAACACCAATCCAAAAGAATCTGTGCACCCCAATGTTCATAGCAGCACAATTTACAATAGCCAAATACTGGAAGCAACCGAAGTGCCCATCAGCAAACGAGTGGATCCAAAAACTATGGTATATTTACACAATGGAATTCTACGCAGCAGAGAGAAAGAAGGAGCTTATACCCTTTGCAACAGCATGGATGAAACTGGAGAGCATTATGCTAAGTGAAATAAGCCAGGAAGTGAGGGACAAATACCATATGATCTCACCTTTAACTGGAACATAAGCAATAGAAGGAAAAAGCAAACAAAATATAACCAGAGACATTGAAGTTAAGAACAATGTAACAATAGCAAGGGCGGGGGTGGGGGGTGGGGGCGGGGACAGTGGGTAGAGGGGATTACAGGAACTACTATAAAGGACACATGAACAAATCCAAGGGGGAGGGTGGAGAGGGGGGAGGGAAGTGGGTTCACCTGGGGTGGGGTGAAGGGATGGGGGAAAAGGCATACAACTGTAATTAAATAACAATAAATAAATTTAAAAAAAAAAAAAAAAAAGAAAAAGAAAAAAAAAAAACTCCAGTAAAAGATATAAGCAAAATGGAGATGGCCAACCTCACAGATGCAGAGTTCAAAATGCTGGTGATCAGGATGCTCAGAGAACTCATTGAATACAGCAAAAACATAAAGGAAGAATGGAGGTTATACTAGGTGAAATAAAGAAAAATCCACAGGGAACCAACACTAAAGGGAGGGAAACCAGGATTCAAATCAACAATTTGGAACAAAAGGAAAAAATAAACATTCAACCAGAACAGAAAGAAGAAAAAAGAAATTTAAAAAAATGAGGATAGACTTAGGAACATCTGGGACATTTCCAAATATGCCAACATCCAGATCACAGGGATGCCAGAGGAGAAGAGGAAAAACAAGAAATTGAAAACTTATTTGAAAAAATAATGAAAGAAAATTTCCCTAATTTGGGGAAAGATATAGATATACAAGTCCAGCAAACACAGTCCCAAACAAGTAGACCCAAAGAGGACCACACCAAGACACATCATAATTAAAATTCAAAATATTAAAGATAAAGAGAGAATCATAAAAGCAGCAAGAGAAAAGCAGATAATTATTTACAAAGGAGTTCCCATAAGACTATCAGCTGATTTCTCAAAAGAAACCTTACAAGCAAGAAAGGACTGGCAAGAAGCATTCAAAGTGGTGAAAAGCAAGGACCTACAACCTAGATCACTCTATCTAACAAGCTATCATTTAGGATGGAAAGGCAGATAAAGTGCTTCCCAGACAAGGTAATGGTAAAGGAGTTCATCATCACCAAGTCGTTATTAAATGGAATGTTAGAGGGACTTATTTAAGAAAAAGAAGATCAAAACCATGAACATTAAAAGCCACCAATTCACAACTATCAACAACTGAATCTAAAAGACAAAACAAACTAAGCAAACAAGCAGATAGGAACAGAATCATAGGTATGGAAATCATTTGGAGGGTTATCAACAAGGAGGAGGAGGGAGAATGGGGGAAGTGGTGCAGGGATTAAGAAGCATAACTGATAGGAACAAAATTGATAGGGGGACGTTAAGAATAAGATAGGAAATGGAGAAGCCAAAGAACTTACATGCACAACCCATGGCCATGAACTAAGGAGGTGATTGCTGGAGGGAAGAAGGGTACCAGGTGGAGGGTGACAAAGGGAGAAAAATGGGACAACTGTAAGCATAATCAATAACATATGCTTTGAAAAGGCAAATGTGATTTTAAAAAAGCAAAAGTAGCAATGTAAAAAAAACAATAAACATGAAAAATCAAGGACATGTCATCAGCAAAAGATAACAATAATTCTTCAATACCCAAGCTCAAAGACATGAAGTTTTGTCATCTAGTTGATAAGCAATTTAACTGAAGGATTCAATAAATGAAATGAAAAAGAGAGCATCTGCAACAGTGCTCTGCAAATGAGACCAAAAAATTGACCTACAGGCCAGGAATTTCTAAATACAAAGTCAAAGGAGAACAAACATTAAAGAATTTATAAAATGAAAAAGCTTATGTGATGTATGAGATTCCGTCAAAAGAACAAATATTGGTATAATTTGGATTCCAGAAGGAGAAGAAAGGGAGAAGGAGGCAGAAATTTTACTTAAAAAAGTAATAGCAAAAATTTCCCAAACCTTAGAAGATACTTGGGAAAAAAAGAACATCTTCAAAATATAGGATGATAAGACTGTCAAAACCAAATATAAAGAGAATACTAGAAGTAGTCAGGAAGAAAAAGGATTGAACATGTAAGAAACCCTCTAAAGACCAGGAGAGAGTGGAATGATGTATCCTGATGGTTGAAAGAAAAAAGTTTCCAGCCAAGATTACAGAGAAATTACCCTTCGCACATGAAGGGAAATAAAGTATTTCCCAGGAAAACAAAGCTGAGGGAGGTCCTCACCACTAAACCTGCCTTGAAAGAAATCCTGAAAGGAATTCTTCAAATTGAAATGAAAAAAATAATGCTAATCAGCAACATGAAAACATATGACAGTATATAACACACTGGTAAAGGTTCAATTTAGAATATTCTAATTCTGTAACAGGATGTGTGTTAACAACTTAACTATAGATACAGATTAAAGAAAATTATTACTAAAAATAAGTATAGCTACTATAATTTTTAACAAAAATACAACATAAAAAGAAGTAAATTGTGACATCAAAAATATACATAAAAGATGAAATGGTGGAGCTCTAATAGACAATCAAAGTAAGTTGTTAAAGACTTAAAATGACTGACATGTTTTATGTAGGTCTAATGGTAACCGAAAGTGCAATCCTAGAGTAGATGCACAAAAGATAAAGAAAGGAGAAGAGAGCATGCCAACACAGAAAATCAATTATTTTAATAGGTAGGCAGAAACAGAGAGGAAATAAACCATAAAAATGTAAATTAAAAAAAGATACAAAAGAATTAATAAGATAGAATTACTGTCTTTACATATCAATTATTACTCTAAATAAATTGAATTCACCAATCAAAAAGCACTGAGTAGCTAAAAAAAAGAGGCCCAATTATGCTGCCTACAAAGACTCACTTAATTTTAAAGACATACCATAGACTTAAGTGAAGGAGTGGGAAAAGATATTCGTTCACGGGCACATCAAAAGACAGTGTAGCTATACTTACACACACAAATACCATATTTTGCCATGTTTAATGCACACCCACTCTTCTGCACATTATACACAGGATTATTATACCTTTTATTATATACATAATATGTGATCAGTATACCCATGTATAAGGTGTATCCTTATTTTCCCTGCAAAAATTTGGGCAAAAAGGTGCACATTATACATGGCAAAGCATGGCAACCTTTAAAGCCAAAAGCAGTGAAAAGAGATCAAAAACATCATTATATAATACTAAAGAGCTCAGTTCATTAAGAAAATATAACAATCATAAACATATACACACCTCACATTAGAGCAACTAAATGTTTTAAGCAAATACTAACAGACTTGAAGGGGTAATAGACAATAATAGTAGGAGAATTTAATTCTCTTTCAGCAATGGAAAGATTATCTAGACTGAAAATCAACAAAGAAACGTTGGACTTAAACCATACATTAGACCAGAGATTTTCAACCAGTCTGTCACAAGAGGCTACAAGAATGGGTGTGCTACAAGAATTTTTAAAACATGGAATACCTGACCATTTAGCCATGGGCACTGACCTCTTTTCCCTTAGATTGTCAAAGTTAAAAATGACAATAGCCAACACCATAGCCATGTGCTGTGAATGAATAAAAATTATACCTTTTTTTAATTTTTGAACTGTTTTATTGTCATCTTATGCTAAATTTAAGAATCCCAGAGGAAAAAAAGAATCCTCCAAACCTTGAATTTCTAAATAAGTACCATGAATCACATGAAGAACTAATAAGGAATATTCAAAACCCACTAGACAAGAAGTAAACAAGATGACCAGAAAAAAATTATATAAGGTTTTTAACCATATTCACCATATTTGCAATTTATACATTACATAAATAAACATACAGAGAGACATAAAGACTCATTCCCTTATATAACTGAAACGTGTTGCCAGAGAAAGTTCAAGTTAGTCACTTTACCTTGAAGAGGAAGAATTTCTACAACTGAGATCTGACATAGAACTTTGTGTTATTGTGTTCAGCTTTGTTCACAATTTTGATAAAATGTCATTATCCTTTTTGCTCTTTTTATATCTACTTTTTGTCAGGTTGGCAAAAATATAATATATTTTTGGTATGCAGCAGAATTTTAGTAATTAGTTTATGTGTACCATGAGATGAAAAAGGTTGAAAATTGTGGCATTAGACCCCACAGACCTAACAGACAGAACATTCTACCAAGAGCAGCAGAATGTCCATTCTTCTAAACTATACACAGAACATTCTCCAAGAAAGATCATATGATAGGACACAAAAAAATTCTTGGCAAATTTAAAGAAAATTGAAATTATACCATGAATCTTTTTCAATCATAGTGGTATAAAACTAGAAGTCAACAAGAGTAAAGGTGGGAAATCTACAAATATATAGAAATGAAACAAAACACTCTTGAACAACAAATGAGTCAGAAATAAATAAAGAGGGAAATTTAAAACAATCTTGAAACAAATGTAAATAAAAATACCACATACCAAAACCTACAGGGTGCTGTAAAAGCAGCTCTGATAGGAAAGTTTATAGCAATAAATGTATGCATTAATGAAACAGAAAAATCACAAGTAAACAACCCAGGTTGAAATCTCAGAGAACTAGAAAAGAAAGTATGAACCATGCCCAAAGTTAGCAGAAATAAGGAAATAAAAAATCAGAGTATAAAAAAATGATACAGAGACCAGAAAAACAATAGAAAAGTCAATAGACAAGGAGCTAATTTTTCCTTTTTTATTGTTGTTGAAGTACAGTTGTCTCCATTTTCCCCCAGCACTCTCCTCCACCCTCCTGATCCCCACCTCCCACCCTCAATCCTACCCTCCATTTGTTTCATCAATGGGTCCTTTATACATGTTCCTTGACAACCCTTCCCCTTCCTTTCTCTGTTACCCTCCTTCCCCCTCCTCTCTTGTTTTTAAAAAATAGAAACAAAATTAACAAAACCTTAGCAAGATTTACCAAGAAAAAAAAAGACTTAAAATCAGAAATGAAAGAACAAACATTATAACTGATACTACAGAAATATATAGGATCATAAGAGGCTACTATGAAAACTTACATGCCAACACATTGGGAAATATAGAAGAAATGAATAATTTTCTAGAAACATACAACCTACAGTTATTGAATAGAAAAAGGAATAGAAAATCTGAAGAGATTGAATCCATAATCCAAAAACTCATGACCATGAACAACAGTGCAGTGATTGCTGGGGTGAGGAGGGTATAAAAGGGCTAAATGGTAATGGAAAAAATACAATAAAAAATAATAAAATAATAACAAAAATCTATATAAAAAATAAAGAAATACAGGACAGGAAAAAAAACCCTCCCAGCACAGGACTAGATAGATTCACTGACAAATTCTACTAAACATTTAAAGAATAAATGCCAATCCTTCTCAAACTCTTCCAAAACCTTGAAGAGGAAGGAACCCTACCAAACTCATTTTATAAGCCCAGTATTGCCCTAATACCAAAGCCAGATAAAGACACTGCATGAAAAAAAAAAACAACAAAATAAACAAACAAAAAAGAACTATAGACCAATATTCCTGGTGAATATAGATGCTAAACTTCTCAACAAAACCTTAGTAAACTGAATTTAAAAATACTTTTAAAATGGTTATGCACCCTAACCTGGATGCAAGTATGGTTCAACATATGCATAAACAAATATGATACATCACATTAATAGAACAAAAGATAAAAACCCTATGATCATCTCAATACATGCAGAAAAACCATTTGACAAAACACAACAAATTTTCATGATTAAAACCCTCAACAAAATGGGTGTTGAATAACATACTTCGGTGAAATAAAGGTTATATACAAGAAACCCACAGCTAACATTATACTCAATGATGAAAAATTGAAAGCTTTTCTTCTATGATCAAGAACAAGACAAATATACTCATTTTCACCACTTTTATTCAACACAGTACTGGAAATCCTAAGTAGAGCAGTTAGGCAAGACATAAGACAAAAGGCATCTAAATCAGAAAGGAAAAAGTAAAATTGTAATTACTTGCAGATGATGCAATCTTATATACAAAAGACCTAAAGAATCAACAAAAAAAACTATTGGAACTAATCAACAAGTGCAGGATATAAAAATCAACATACAGATATCAGTTGCATTTCTACATACTAACATCTAAAAAAGAAATAAAACTATCACATTCAGAATGGCATCAAAAAGCAATCAAATAGGAATAAATTTACCAAGGAAATAAATATCTATACAATGAAAACTACAAGAATTTTGTAAAAAAAATTTTAAATACAAACCAGTGCAAAAATATCCAATGTTTATGTATTAAAATAATTAATATCCTTAAAATGTCCATACTACCCCAAGCCATCTATAGAATCAACACAATCCCTATCAAAATCCCAATGGCATTTTTTCTAAAAATAGAAAAAATAACCAATCCTGAAATTCATACAGCACCACAAAAGAGGCAGAATAGAGAAAGCAATTATAAGAAAGAACAAAGCCGATGCATTACACTTCCTAATTTCAAACTATTATATATAACAGTGGTATAATAATTAAAACAGTATGGTACTGTCATAAAAAATGGACACGGACCAATGGAACAGAATAGAGAGCCTGAAATAAACCCTCATGTTTACAGTCAACTAATATTTGACAAGGAAGCCAAGAACATTTAAGGGGGAAAGGATAGTCACTTCCACAAATGTTGGCATTATTGGATAACCACATACAAAAAAAAGAATTTGGATCTCTATTTTAAATAAACTCAAAATGAATAATAAACTTTAACATAAGACCTGACACCATAAAACCCCCAGAAGAAAATGTAGGGAAACCTCCTTGACATTGATGTTGGCAACAAATAATTTTTTGGAGATGACACCAAGAGCACAAGGAAGAAAAGCAAAACTCAACAAGAGTTATGACTTTATGCTAACTGGGCATTGTGTTAAGTGAGATGACTCAGACAGAGAAAGACAAAGACTGTATGGTATCATTTATATGTCAAATAAAAAAATCAAAACAGCAAGTAGAATAGAAGTTACCAGCAGCTAGGTGGGTGAGTTGGGGAGGTGTTAAAGGTACAAACTTGCAACCAGTACGTAAATAAACCCTGGAGATCTAATGCACAGCATAGTGATTATAGACAATAACGTATTATAAACCTCAAAGTTGCTAAGAGCCTAGATCTTCATTTTCCCACCACAAAAAAAAGATAATAATAAGTATGTGGCATGATAGAGGTATAAGCTAACACTACTAATACTATTTTTAAATGATAATATTAGTACTTATTTTGTTGATACCAAGGATAAGAAATTTGTGTAAAATTTATTCCATTTTCAAACATTGTCATGAGAGCCACCTTACTTATTTATTCAGAAGTATGAAAAGAATGTGAGAGTGGACTAACTGGTTTATGTGAAAATGAATGTAAAGTGAAGAAGAGGAACAGAAATGTTGAAAAGAGGACCCAGCGTCAGAAGGGCATGCACTTTCTAACCACTGAAGAATAGATTGTCCAGTACAAATTGCCATATTGTAAAATGGGGATTAATTTTGTAACCCATTTGTAATCTGT
This sequence comes from Desmodus rotundus, assembly GCF_022682495.2. Lineage (NCBI taxonomy): Eukaryota > Metazoa > Chordata > Mammalia > Chiroptera > Phyllostomidae > Desmodus > Desmodus rotundus. Next base: position 180,073,722 of record NC_071389.1, read on the forward strand.
AGTACTGCCATGTCCCAGGAAACTATAATTATTCCTAGGAGAAGTGTCTGTTCTCATTATGTTTGTCTTGGGGGCAATAAATTCTCTGGAGTGAGAGAAGGAAAGGAAACACAGACTTTATACTTATTGCCATCAAAAGCTCTGTATTTGTATCTTAGCTTTTACTTACAAACCAAAAATAAAACGAGAGGAAAGCCCCCGCTATGAAGCCAATAATCATGTCCCCTTTATGTCTGTTTCACTGTTCTGTTTTGTTTTGTTTTTCATTCACCTGATAACTAGGTGACATTGTCTCACAAAATCATACAGGTTTCAAGTGTACAACTCAACAAAACATCATCTGCACACTGCATTGCAGGCCCATCACCCTAAGAAAAGTCTCTTTCCATCCCCATTCCCCACTCCCTTTGCCCACTTCCACCTATATCCAAAGAAACCTGTAATATCTGAGATTTTTACCTTTATAATCCTAATTTTCTTTTCACTTGACTTTTCGTTCTTACGGTTAGATGCTTCTTGTTTCTTTGCACCCACAACATGGGACATTGAAGATCTCACATTGAAGATGTAATTAAACAAAAATCATTTTTGTTTGGTTCATGGGGTGATAGAACTGTCCCAGAAACAGTGTATCTGAGTGGTCTCACCAGCTTCACTGTACCAGCCATCGAGCCAGAGCTTTGGGGTGGAGAAAAGAAAGCCACACATATTTTTTTAACTATAGGTTTACTGTACCAGCTTTGTGGGAGTGGGGAGAGTGAGCAGAGTAACACCTGACATTAGAAAACCTTGTAGTTCATATAAGGAGATATTTAAAGATTCAGCATCTAATTGGTGTTTGAATTTCAGAAAGTTTCCTTTTATATAGTCTCTGATGGCAGGGAAGATGTTAAGCAGGGTTTCTATTGGCTGCTGGAAGATGGCGATGTCAGGCGATGGGACTATATAACCCCCTTCCTGCTGTAGGAGCCCCCATTAAGGATCAGGAGGAGCCTTGTACGGTTTGAGGAAGTTGAAACTGTTACCTGTAGACATGAGGGTCAAAACAAATGAGCACTGCTTCCTCCAAGGACTTGCTTTTTTCATCTTCAGTGTCCTAGCACATGCTCAAGGTAAGCATAGCCTCAATTCTTAATATCACCAGTGATACTGGATTAGCTCTAAACATCTGGGGAGATGATTCCTGGGATTGTAGAAAAAATGCCTCCTTATTAGCCATGCGGTTTTCACCAAATGTAATCTTCAGTGACAGTCGATGTAGATTTTTTCTCCTGTACGGACTCCGTTTTTCAAGTTTAAAAGTGAGATGTTGCAGAGATGTAAACCTTGTTCTCAGATTGACCTAAATCTGTGTTTCATGCCTCTCCAACACCTAAAGCTCAAATCACCTTCTGCAATGGATTATGGCTGAGGGTCTACCCCAGGCTGCATCTCTGATCTATCCTTCCTCTATTCTACATTATGTCTCTCCCAACCAGTATTTTGGTATTTCTGCTCTTTCAGCCAATAGATTGTGTGTGTGTGTACATATGTGTACATGTGTTTGTGGGAGGGAGAGTGAGAGAGAGAAATGGGTGAGGGAAAGTTTGAAGAGTATGTGAAGGTTCAATATGAAGGCAAGAATATGTCTGCCCAGGGAAATCAACATTTTAGATAGGAGTCCACAGAACTCACACTCTCTAAGCCAGACTGTTGGACTTGGTGGTGGAAGTGGTAGTGGTGGTGATGACAGATATGCATGTGTATATGAGAGCAGAGATGGAAACCTTCCTGCTAATAAAGAAAGCCCTTCCCATATGAACTATAATTACACCCCCTAATAACCCTGCACCTGCAGTCTAAGCCTGACTTGAAGTTTCTTTATCTTCCACACAACCCCACAGTTCTGATGTTTTTCTGCTTTACTGTAGTTTTTCCAAAGCATTGGGTTCTTGGCAGAATTTTGTCTTCTGGTCTGAGATGTTTTCCCTTCTTAACTCTTGATGGTCCTCAAATCCCATTGTGCGACAGAGAAAAATGATCCCAAATATAGGTGCTCGTGGGTTAATTAATATTAGCATTGAAGGCAGAAGGGGAATGGAGCCTCAGAGACTTCAGGATGTGCCTCTCTTGGTCAGTTTTGCCCTGTCCCACTGGGGTACTTGAGCTTGTTCTGTGACATCCTAAAGCATCTGCTAATTAAGAAGAATCCTGTACTTATCAATGTCTTATGGTGAATTTTCTCTCTTATAGTTCTCGCAGATTCTCCATGAAAACTGGTCCCCGTTGGGCACCTGACTCAAGGTATTAGTGTGCGAGCTCCTAAAATGTAAATAATCTAACCACATGCCTGGAGAGCCGGCTCTTGTAGGTGCGGGCCTTGGTCTCTGGCTGCTTTTGCAATCCGCCTCACCTCTCTATTCCTCCCCTTAACTCATGTGTCCTCTTTATTTCAAGCCCCTCCAGGCAGAAGTCTTTGTCTCTCTTCTCTGGGAAATTCTACTCCTCCCAACAAGAGCAAGAAGTTCTGTTTCTTACTCCTTTATTATATTTCTTGAAAATTCCCATTCCTTGGGTTTTGGCCATATGCTAATAATGGTTAATTTGATATTTTTATCTGTATTAAGGGCTTATCCCATTATAGTCATGAAAATTCTCTCTTTGACTCAATTAGTGTGTCTTGCTTGAAGTCTACTTTTTTGTGATATTGATATAACCATTTGACTTGTGGTTAGTGTTTACATAATATATAAATATACTTTTTCACTATTTTACTTTCAACCTTTTTCTTTTGCCCTCCTATATAAGGTATCTTGCATATAGCATTTACCTGAATTTTGTTGTTTTATCTAGATTGGCTTTTGCTTGAAGTATCTAATCCATTTACATTAAATACAAGTACTGATATTGTTGAGTTAGTGTGTTCCATTTGCTTTTAATTGACCCACCTGCTTTATATTCCTTTTTCTCTCCTTTTTTGCCTTCTGTATATTGGACACATTTGTTATTATTCCAGATTTTTCTCTTTTTCTTTGATTTTCAACCACTTTACTAGGTGTGGGGCTTTTTATATCTTAGGGTTCTTTGAGCTTCTGGAATGTGTGTTATACTTTTCATCCATTTTTTAAATTCTCAACTGTCATCTCTTAAAGTATTACTTCTGCAGCACTTTGTCTCCGTCTCTCTCTCTTTCTCTCTCTGTGTCTCTCCATTCCTCATCCTCATCCTCCTTCTCTCCTCTCCTCTAAGTCACTAATTCTGTCTTAAGTACTGTTTAAAATTCTTTTAACCTATTCATTTAATTCTTAATTCTAGACATTTTATTTCCAGTTGGCATTGTTAGTTTGATTTTTTATATATTTACAATTTTTTGTTTTATTTTTTCATCTTTTTTACCTCTTCTTTCCTTCTTCCCTCTTTTTCTTAAATACATACATCATAGTTAAAAATCCTTAATTGCTAACATCACCATCTTTATCGTGTGTGTTTCTGTCTCTTTTTTCCACATTGTTAATTTGTCACATGATCTCCTCTCTTTACATGCCATGCAAGTTTTGATTGAATGCTAGAAATTGTATACGAAAAATATAAGATATCCACTTATACTGTCTAACACCTGAAAGGATTCATCTTGTCCTCTGCTAAGCAGGTGGGGGAGGGGTGCTGATCGCCCAAATGTGTAAATACAACCTAGAACTGAGCTGGAACAAGTCTGGGTTGCAGTTTTGGTAACAGTCTACCTCTGATTTTTCCGTTTCTAAGGCATAGGCTTGCGGGGATTTCAGGTGAGAGCCTGGATGTTTTGGTAGCTTAGCACCCAAGAGAATGAGGGACTATCCACTCTGCTTTCTAAAATTTTCGATGTAGCTCTTTGGCCTCCTGCCCTTCACAGCTTTTATACTGGGCAAATATTTGAGGAGGAAACCTGTTGCATGAGAGAGGCCTGCAAGCCTCCAATTTTGTCACTCCAGCACCAGGTAACCCCCAAAGGTATGCTGGCTTCTTTGCCCCAACAGGAGTCCTCTGCCTTGCCTAAGCCCAGATTCTGTGCTATTAACCCATGAAGTGAATTGAAAAATTCTCATAGAGAAAAGAAAAGCTATAGATCCTTGGTAACACTGATATAATATCCACTCTTTGGAATTTTAGCATATATACTCCATATGGTATCCACAAATATCTAATACCTTTACTTTTTTACATATTTCAGCTTTTTTAGTCATATCAGTAGAACCATTCTTTTTTTTTATTTTTTTAATTTTATTTTTTCATTGTTGTTCAACTACAGATGCCCCCTTCTCCCCCACCACACTCCCCCACTACACCCACCCCCACCTCCCACTCTCAATCCTACCCCCTTTGGCTTTGTCCATGGGTCCTTTAAACATGTTCCTTGACGACCCTTCCCCCTTTTTTCCCCCATTATCCCCATCCCCACTCCCCTGGCTACTGTCTGTTCTTTATTTCAATGTATCTGGCTATATTTTTCTTGCTTGTTTTGTTATTAGGTAGGACCATTCTTAATGGAAACAAAAGTTCTAGATTTCAGTGTCTACTCTTCACTTACTTAAAGTAAATTGATAGACATTATTTAACTTCTCTTAATATCCCTTTTTCATGTTTAAAAATTAGAGAATATTAATACAGTGGATCTGTCAAAATTGCCTGTTCAAGTACTTTCAGAGCAAGAACTTAACCTGTTTCTGTTCTGTGGTCAAGTCAGAAATACATGATATGTTCCCCCAGCCAGAGAAAAAATAACTCCATATTTTGAATAATAGCAACTCCTGACATGAAGATTAGATTTGTTTAGAGGAAGATGCAACTTTGTTCAATTGCCAGTGGAATATCTGGCCAATGTCAATCAATATCATCTGACATCTCTCCTGTAAGGTTGCTCAATCTACTCAAAGAAAAGTACATTTTTTTGAAACTAAGTATCCAGATCTGGAGTCTGAAGCATAGAATCGTAAGGGAAGTATGCTGGGATAAACCATGGCCTCTGTCATGGTCCATTTTTCAGCTCTTGAACACTGTATACCAAGAAGAGCAATTCTGAATGAGATCTCATTGATGACTGCTACCTGAGACATCTGATGAGCTTGCTCCAGTTCCTCACTCCATTCTCTTTAATCTAATTCTTCTAGTTCTCAGGTCAGTGGCACCAAAGCCCGTGTGGTTTATAAAAGACGCATCCAGCTGGTAGCCCATTACAGTGACTCTGAACACATTTACCTGCTCAGCGTAGAGATATTCTCACATTTCCTACATGTCTTTCATAGGTGCTATGCAGAACTGTACAAATCAGAAGCTTAACTCTGTCAAGACCCATGTAACAGTTTTCTGAGGCTACTCACCAGATATTTTTGCTTAATTTTTCCTGGGTTTTTTTTTTTTCTATTTTTCACCCCTATTAGTCTCTGATCACTCCTGTAGGAAACCAGACCCAGGTGTGACCTACCACAGCCCACCTAACCAAGTGAGGTTGTCCCAGAGGACCAGAAAACCCTTCTTTCCCTGTGTAAATGTCCTTTTGGCCTCTCTCTCCTCAGACACAAGACAGCTCCGCCTGGTGGACGGGGGCAGTCGCTGTGCCGGCAGAGTGGAGGTCCTCCAAGAGGGCTCCTGGGGCACCATCTGCCATTACAACTGGGACCTGAATGATGCCCAGGTGGTATGCAGACAGCTGGGCTGTGGAGAAGCCCTCGAAGCCACGGTTTCTGCCCACTTCGGACCAGGATCAGGCCAGATCTGGCTGGGTGATATAGACTGCAGTGGAAAGGAGTCCAACCTGTGGAAGTGCCCTTCTGAGAGCTGGATACTGGAGTTCTGCCAGCACACGGATGACGCGGGGGTCATCTGCTCAGGTCTGCTCTGCACAATGTCCATTGCCTGGGGAGGAGATGGGGGGGCATTGGAGGAAGAGAGTCTGAACCCTGGAGTCAGGGGGAGGGGCCGGTATTGAGGAAAGGAGCAGAGGAGAGGGAAGCTTCCTTCCACAGTGCCTGTACAAACAGCTTGGCCTCGGAGAAGCCTTCACGGCCACTTACTTCAGGGCAGGATTAGGGCAGATCTGGCTGGACAGTGTGAAGTGCACAGAAAAGGAGTCCCATGTGTGGAAGTGCCCTTCCCAGGGCTGGGGGCCATTATACTGCAATTATGGGGAGCATGCAGGAGTCATTGCTCAGGTATGGGCAGTGTCCACCAGGTGAGAGAATGGCAAGTCCCAAGGAAGCTGGTGTCTGATCACTGGAGCAATATAGAAGATGGATGGGCTAGAGAATCTGAGACATCTACCCATCATCTCCAAGCGCACAAAACACCTGTGAACAATGGGCTTCATTTACTTTCTTCTTTTTGTCTCAATTGCCACTCTTTCCTTCAGTGACAAAATAGTTTATTCTAGTATTATCTCAATTGAAATCAATCTTCGTGATTTCTTAAAATTGTACTTTTGTAAGAATGATTTTGTAGGAGATTTTGCAAATCACTACACACGTTCATTTTGGATAGTGAGGCATCCAATCAGAGAGAAAGTCAAGAATAAGGATGTACTTTGGTTGAATTGTTTCTGTATATATAATTTGAAACACTGTTTTGCACTAGATTAGTAGGAATAGAGGTGCAAGGGATATCATTAAACAAATCAGAGAGGAATTTAAGGATTTGTACCAAACTGCAATTCTCCTCTGCAAATTCAAGCCTAAGGGTTTGCAGTTTTCTCTAGTAGAACCAGAGATCATTGGATGAAATGCTTTGGGTCATAAGTTCTCCTTTCATCGTTATGTGAAAAGATTCTTCATTTTTTCGTTCAAAACATCTGTATAAATGCAGATTTGGAAGGACACTAACACTGGCAAGTCAATGGTGAAGGTAACAAAATATTAATTTGTGTATTTTATGTGAGAATTATATAGTTTTTACCTGACAGCTCAGTGCATTTGGGGGTTTATTTGATAAGAATGGCAGTAAGGGAACAAACAATTTTGAAGAAGGTAGAAGAGGTTTACAGTAGCTGTGGGTGGCAAGAATGACAATGGGATCTTCCAGAGGACACATATTGGGTTCTCTGAGCAGCACGAAGAATCCAGGGGTGGTGTAGAGAAGGCTATGCGTGCATTTATGTGAATTCTGTGTGGCTGGTTGTAGGGATTGAGAAGAATGAGTTGAAAGGTTGACTCAAGGGTGAGATAAGGAAAAGGTCAGAGTGACAGACACAGGACCCCAGTGATGAACATTTAAGTAACTTCCCTAAGGACACAGGATATCTATATAGCAGGACACCAGGCAAGGAGAGATCTGACCATGATTTTCATTTAGCTTTTGGTGAGGTTGATTAATACAAATATCCCTCTGAAGATGCAGTTTCATTTTCTTTGTGCTATCCAGGTCTCTCACACACTTAGCAGGGGTCTTAAACCTGTGTACTCATGTACCTGTGTACTGTGTAAACCTGTTTATCCTCCACTAGAAATAAAGCCCTGCAAAGATAAGAACATTCTTTTATTGTGATTTACCTATCAAAGCTCCTGAAACATGGCAAACTCTACAAAGATGTTTGTATTCTGAATAAAACAACATGAAATAGACTTTTGATATTGTTTGCAAATACATTTTTCCTATCTAAATATCAGACTTGTACAGAGTTTAGAGATGCCTCATTTGAAGCCTCCCTCTGTCTCTGTCATTTACCTTTTTCTGGGCCTCCAGTGTTGCCCTCTCCTTGCTCTTTGCTGCGTCCTGATGGAAAGTTCATGCTGACCACCTCTGGCTTTATAGGGGAATGAATGCACAGCCCAAGGGCACAGGGCAAGTTTGGTCTTAAGAAGACACTTGGATCTTTGTGGATCTCTGGCCAAATACCACAACCAATGGAGACGTTTCCCACATCTCAGAAAACAAGGTGCTCTGTTTCATCAGAATAGTAGGATCCTGGGCTGATGGATGAGGAGCTAGAAGGGTACAGATGCAGGTGAGGCTGACCATCAAAAGACTTCAGAGTTGTTGGTGTGGATGCAGATGAGTCACAGCTACAGGCAAGATAGAGAAGACACTGCTGGCCAGAGGTGAAGTAATAAAAATGGAACCTAGATGAAAGGTGATGATACCCAACCTGGTCATCCTTGCTCTCTTCCTTCTCTAGATAAAAATCATGGCAAAATAAAGCTGTAACAATGAGAGGGAATATTTCCTCTGGCCAAAGGAACCCTAAGCACAAGCTGAGATGTAGAAAATTGGGGATCTTCCAGGCTCAGGCATGGGTGCAGAAAGAGTCCTTTCCTATAGACCTGGCCCCCTGAGATCTCTCCTGTAACTCAGGTTGACATCTCTCTAGCAAATGAGCTAAATTTGGAAAATGGAGAGAAGAGTAGAGGTGAACCACCAAGGAGAATGGGCCATGATATATACTTAGCAGTGGGCCTGAAGGGAGATGAGATGTTGTACTAACCTGGTACGTGGAGCTGGCGTAGAGAGCATAAAACAGGCACAGAAGAGGTGAAGAAGTCTGGAGCCAACAGTATTCCCTAATTCTGCAACTTTGAACAAGTCCCTCTTACAATAAAGCCTCCCCAGATTGTGTCTTCACTGGCTTAAAATAAGAACATAGTGCTTGAGGATCCCCAGTATTATTTACAGCTCTTAAATTTTGTTGATCTTTAATCTTAGCCCTGAAAGAGTCAGTATTTTGCTTGGTGTGGGCCTGCAGGTCTTCCTCCTTTTTAATCGAAGTAAAGTTGTGTCTGTATCTGTTCTTATTTATGACTCAACCGTGAGCATAGTTCACTACAGCGCAAGACACAGATTTCAGATTTTAGGGTTTTTTGTTACTTTCAATTTTTGTTATGTTGGTACCCTGGGGGTTTCTATAGTATTAGTTAAACATATTAATTCTAAATTCAGTATTTCTTGATGAAACTACTTGTCCTCTGCCATTTCTTCTGCTTAAGCAGATTTTTTGAAATGTGTCCAGGCATTTTTAAGGTCATGTCAGGAAGACTAATTTTCAATAAAAGGGTGAAGAGCTAGACAGGAGCTCTCAGGTAAGCCTAGGGCCTACCCTGAAAATGTCACTCTTTTCTTCTCAGGTAAGCCAGTCAGAAGGTCAGTGAGAATCTCCGTGTCAGTCAGATTCTTCCTTCGCCCTCATTTGAGCAGAAGCTTCACTTACCTTCCCATAAACATATATATAACACAAAACAAGGGGGGATTATCTGTGGTGAGCCCCAATATTATTTTATTTCAGATGATAACATCTATGCAAGTACTGAATTATTAAAACTTCACTTCTCACTAGCAATACCAGCCTTGCACAGATATTAAATTCTCCTTCCCAATCACAGACCAATGAGAGGATTTGTCACATCACAGAAGTGAACAACTTTAATCAGTATGAAAATGTGGGGTCATGTTAGGTGACGTGCTGAAGAAATGTATGGTAGCATGGGAGCCCCCAAATGAGTCTTTGTTAGAATCAACTTTTTCAAAGGATATATATAATATATGTATTTTATATTGTATTATATTATATTTATTATATATGTTATATTATATTATTATATTTTATTATATATGTGTTTTTTCTCTGTGCCTTATAACCATAAGTGGTAGATGGAAGGAACACAGGATGATAAAATGTGTTAAAAACTTGGTCCACAAGTATTTTTCCCAAATATTTTTACCTTCTGACTACACTAAAGTTTTTGCAATTTGGAAGTCTCCAAATTATAGCTTGTTTGCTCTCTGCTTCCATCCTCCCCCTCTCCTTCACAGCATCCTGGCTTCTTATCTCAAGAATCCAAGTATGAGAGGTATATACAGTTAACATATAGATAGGATTAACATACCTCAATTACTCTTACTCCTTAGCCTTTGCTAAGATTCCCCTGTCCGGGAAGAAAACCCAGTATGAAGTGATAAACAAACTTAGCTGCCTTACATAGTGCCCCTGAGAACTCACTCTCTCCCAAGTTCATTGGCAAATCCTAGAGCTTAAGAAAGATACCTAGGACCAGTCACTCCTATTCTTGTGACTCTCAGAGCTTCCTTAACATCCAAACTCACCTTTAGACAACTTCTTTCACAACCAGGACACCTAAGAAATTCTTGGAATTTTTGCCATGAAAAATTATGGAAAAAAATATAAAATCATAAAAGTGGACTGGCTATATCTATATTTCCTCCCTTAAGCTATAAATCTGTCTACAATTTGGCATGCACTTATGCCAACCCTCATAATTTTCCCATCCTCAGTCACTTCAAGATTGGCTTTTGGCCTTGGTTGGTGTGGCTCAGTGGATTGGGCACCAGCCTGCAAACCAAAGGTTCACTGATTCAATTCCCAGTCAGGACACATTCCTGGGTTGCAGGCCAGGTCCCCCACTAGAGGCAACCACACATTGATGTTTCTCTCCCTCTTTCTCCCTCCTTTCCCCTCTGTATAAAAATAAAGTAAATAAAATCTTTTTTTTTAAAGATTGGTTTTTGAGATAAAGCTGCTTAGAATTCTAGCCCCAGAAATCTCAGGATATCCTTCTAACCTTGTCTGCCTGATAGGCTTCAAACTGCTGGAAACCCATGGACTTTTTTTTACTGTGGGTTAATTCAGTTATTCATACCTGTACACCCAAGTTTGAAGGCCCACTACAGTGTAATTTCCTTAGGCTCTGTAACTGCTAGTCCACTAGGTAAGGAATTCACATTTCTAACCAACTTCAAAGTGTGCATTTCTCTTCAGAAATTTGTTTATGAAAATGCAATTCTGACAATAATTGTCACAATCCATTTCCTTGACCCACCACCAGAAAAGTAAAACTTTCACATCATTGCCTATGACATGCTTCCAGTTGCCAAGCCAGGATCATGGACACTTCACGGGGTTTGTTTGTTTTTTTCTCTCAGGATTTGTGCGTCTGGCTGGAGGAGGTGGACCCTGCTCAGGGCAAGTAGAAGTGCATTCTGGAAATAAATGGACTCCAGTGTCTGACAAGAACCTTACACGGCCCACTGCCCAGGTCATCTGTGCAGAGCTGGGGTGCGGCACAGCTGCGTCTGTCCTGGTGGATGTGCCCTCCAGAGAGTCAGGTGGACAGGTATGGGCTGAGGAGTTCTGGTGTGAGGGGCAGGAGCCTGCGCTCCAGCTCTGCCCCAGAGCGCCCTGTCCAGGAGGTGCTTGCCAGCACAGTGGGGCTGTTCAAGTTGTCTGTTCAGGTGAGATGCAGAGCAGGACTTTAACCTCCCTGCATTCTCTGTTGGGGTAAGAAAAACATGAGGTTTTGATAAAATCCTGTTTTCACTGACCAGCATATACAGAAGTGCGGCTCATGAAAAATGGCACCTCTCAGTGTGAAGGACAAGTGGAGATGAATATTTCTGGAGAATGGAGAATGCTCTGTGCCTCTCACTGGAACATGGCCAACGCCAATGTTGTCTGTCGTCAGCTCGGCTGTGGAGGTGCCATCTCTACTCCAAAAGGAGCCTACTTTGTGGAAGGAGGTGACCAGATCTGGAAAGCCCAATTTCACTGCTCAGGGGCTGAGTACTGCCTGTGGAATTGCCCTATGACTGCCCTGGGCATTCCTGACTGCACCCATGGGAACACAGCCTCTGTGATCTGCTCAGGTAAGAGAAAAGGAAGGGCCACCTGGTACTGAGGGTGTTTCTTGAGTGAAATGTCCCTAAGAGCATAAAGTGTGGAAAAGCTGCCTTTAAAAGTAAGATATTTTAGGGAAATAAGAAATATGGTTGTTCTCAATGTTCATTCATTTTTTTGGTCAAGGTAAGAACTGTGAAGAGGAATAATATTTTTCAAATAAACATTTTAGTTAAGTATGATCATAAGGAATGTATAAGGAATTAATGTGCACCTCAGTCATGTACCCCACCCCAGATTAATAAAGAGAGGATTAAAAGCACCCAGGTAGTCACCTTCTCCTCCGGCCAATCACTCTGCCCTCCCTCCTCTCCAAATAAGACCATTTTCTAACTTCTACCACATAGAATATTTTTGTCATTTTTGAACTTTATATAAAACCATGAAAAGTTTTTTTATGTTTAACTTCTTTGACTCTACATTATGTTTGGAATTTATTCATAGTATTTTTAATATATTTTATTGATTTTGCTATTACAACTTTTTATTATTTTCTTTTTTAATTTTAATTTTTATTGTTATTCAATTACAGTTGTGTGCCTTTTCTCCCCATCCCTCCACCCCACCCCAGCTGAACACCCCTCCCTCCCCCACCTCCACCCTCCCCCTTGATTTTGTCCATGTGTCCTTTATAGTAGTTCCTGTAAGCTATCACAGCTTTTAAGCAGTACTTTATTCATTTTTATTGCTATGCAGGGGTTACCAACCTTTTGGCATCTCTGGGCCACACTGGAAGAAGAAGAATTGTCTTGGGCCACACATTAAATACACAAATACTAATGAAAACTGATGAGCAAAAAAAGATTTTTAGTAAATTTACAATTTTGTGTTTAGACGCATTCATAGCCATCTTGGGCCACATGTGTCCCACAGGCCATGGGTTAGATGCTCCTGCAGAGTATTCCATTGAATGATCACATGACCATGAATTGATCAATTTGACTGATAGTAGATTTGAGTTGTTTCCAGTTCTTGACTATTACAAATATAATGCTACAAATTACCATGACAATAATTTTTGGTGTAGATATGTATCCATTTTTTAATGGAAAAAAATTTTTTTTCATTTATTTTACTTTATTGTTGTTCAAGTACAGTTGTCTGCCACCCCTCCTTGATTTTTTCCATGTGTCCTTTATAGTTGTTCCTGAAAACCCTTCACCCTTTTCCCCCCATTATTCCCTCCCATCTCCCCTCTGGTAACTGTCCATTTGTTCTTAATTTCAATGTCTCTGGTTATATTTTGCTTGCTTGTTTGTTTTGTTGATTACGTTCCACTTACAGGTGAGATCATATGGTATTTGTCTTTCACAGCCTGGCTTATTTCACTTAGCATATTATGTTGTACATTTAATCCTTGGGCTTTTATTTTTACTCTCTTAATGGTATGGTGTTCTTTGTTGATCCAAGTTCTTAATTTTAATGAAGTATAACTTATAAACTTTTTTCTGTACACTTAGGGTTTCTTACATAATTTTAAAGAGAACTTTGCCTGCCTGAAGATCACAAAATATTCTCCAAGAGTATCTTATAGAAGATTAATTATCTTTATTTTGCATATAATTGTACAATCCTTCTGGGGGATCAATATCTATGTATGGTGTGAGACAAGGGTCAAGTTCATATTTTTTAATGGATATACAATTGACTCAGAATCCTTTCCTGAAAAGACTTTTCTTTTTTTTTAATATATTTTATTGATTATGCTATTACAGTTGTCCCATTTCCCCCCCTTCACTCCCCTCCACCCTGCATACCCCCTCCCTCCCACATTCCCCCCCCTATAGTTCATGTCCATGGGTCATGCATATACGTTATTTGGCTTCTACATTTCTTATACTATTCTTAACCTCCCCCTATCTATTTTCTACCTACCATTTATGCTGCTTATTCTCTGTACCTTGCCCCCCCTCTCCCCCTCCCACTCCCCTATTGATAACCCTCCATGTGATCTCCATTTCTGTGATTCTGTTCCTGTTCTAGTTGTTTGCTTAGTTTGTTTTTGTTTTTGTTTTAGGTGTGCTTGTTAACAGCTGTGAGTTTGCTGTCATTTTTACTGTTCATATTTTTTGTCTTCTTTTTCTTAGATAAATCCCTTTAACATTTCATATAATAAGGGCTTGGTGATGATGAACTCCTTTAACTTGACCTGAGAAGCACTTTATCTGCCCTTCCATTCTAAATGGTAGCTTTGCTAGATAGAGTAATCTTGGAGGTAGGTCCTTGCCTTTCATGACTTGGAATACTTCTTGCCAGCCCCTTCTTGCCTGTAAGATCCCTTTTGAGAAATCAGCTGACAGGTCTTATGGGAACTCCTTTGTAGGTAACTGTGTTCTTTTCTCTTGCTGCTTCTAAGAGTCTCTCCGTTTAATCTTGGGTAATGTAATTGTGATGTGCCTTTGTGTGTTCCTCCTTGGGTCCAGCTTCTTTGGGACTCTCTGAGCTTCCAGGACTTCCTGGAAGTCTATTTCCTTTGCCAAATTGGGGAAGTTCTCCTTCATCGTTTGTTCAAATAAGTTTTCAATTTGTTGCTCTTCCTCTTCTCCTTCTGGTACCCTTATGATTCGGATGTTGGAACGTTTCAAGATGTCCTGGAGGTTCCTAAGCCTCTCCTCATTTTTTTGAATTCTTGTTTTTTCATTCTTTTCTGGTTGAATGTTTCTTTCTTCCTTCTGGTCCATACCATTGATTTGAATCCCAGTTTCCTTCGCATCACTATTGGTTCCCTGTACATCTTCCTTTGTTTCTCTTAGCATAACCTTCATTTTTTCATCTAATTTGTGACCATATTCAGCCAATTCTGTGAGCCTCGTGATTACCAGTGTTTTGAACTGTGCATCCGATAGGTTGGCTATCTCTTCATTGCTTAGTTGTATTATTTCTGGAGCTTTGATCTGTTTTTTCATTTGGGCCTTTTTTTTTTTTTTCCTCAGTGCAGCTGTTCGTAGTAAGGGGTAGAGCCTTAGGTGTTCACCAGGGCAGGGCAACCCACATTGCTGTGTTGTGACGCTTTATCTGGGGAAGGGGCCCAGGAGGGAACAATGGCACTTATTCCACTCTCTGCCAGTTTTCTGTCACTTCCCCTGCTACCCACAATCAAATTGGGCCCTTCTGGTGCTGCTTCCTGAGTGTGTGGGTTTGTGTTCATTCTAGGACCCTATGGGTCTCTCCAATGGACTCTCCTGTGAGCCGGGCAGTTTCTCCCATTGCCACCTCAAGCCCCACTGGTGTTTTCAATCAGAGGTTTGTGGCTTTATTTCCCTACACTGGAACACTGGGTTGTGCAGTCTGTCTCACTCCCCAGTTGTTCCTCCCGGTTTCTCTGCATACGAATGTGGAACCCCCTGCTCCATCAGCCAATGCCTCACCAGGTCCACCAACTGCCACCTTGCCGGCCAGGTGCAGCCTTACCTGCCCTGCTCCAGCAGCCGCTGCCTTGCTTGAGAGTTCTCTCTGCCCCTCCTACTGGTCTGGATGAATATTTCTTCTTTAACTCCTTGGTTGTCGGACTTCCATACAGTTCGATTTTCTGTCAGTTCTGGTTGTTTTTTGTTTTTAATTGTTATTCTTCTTCTTTTGGTTGTGCAAGGAGGCACAGTGTGTCTACCTATGCATCCATCTTGGCCTGAAGTCTGAAAAGATTTTCTGTACTGCAGTGGTACCTTTGTCATAGAGCACATGTGTGTCTGAGTCTTTCTCTAGATTCTGTTCTGCTCCACTGTATCATTTGTCTACCCCTGTACCACTACCACACTTTCTTAGTTATTGTAACTTCATAGTAAGTCTAGAAATCTTTAAAGAAGTTACTTTATATAACTTCTCTAACTCCTCTAACTTTGTGGCTTTTCTTGGCTACTGTGTTAGTCATTCTTGGCTTTTTGCATTAGCATGTAAATTTTAGAACAGCTTGTTATCACCCAAAAAAGTATAATGGTATTTTGATTGAGATTAGATTTATTCTACACATGAATTTGAGGATAATTAACCTTGAAAATATTGAATCTTCCCATTCATTTACATGGTATACGTCTCCATTCATTTAGGTCTTTAATTTCTCTTTAATGAATTTCTCTAGGTTTTCTCTTAGGCATTTTATGTTTCTGATATTTTTAGTATTTCTTTTAGTGAAAGTGTCCTAAGAATGGATTCTCTCTGAATTGTTTCCACCCTTTAGATTTCTATATTTTTATCCTTACTAAATTGAGACTTACTGAAAAGTTGCAAAAATAAAAACTTCCAGATAGCCCTTTACCCCTATTCCACCAATGTTAGTGTCTTGCTATAATATCTCTCTCTCCCTCTCTCTCTTTCTCTCCTGCACCATCCCTCTCTGAATATATAAAATCTTTCTGAATTAGTAGGTAAAATTTGTAGGTTGCAGACATGGTATCCCTTTACCCTTAAAATACTTCAAAGAACTCCCTTACATATCCACAGCACAATGATCAAATTCCAGAAAGGAACATTGTTATAATACTATTATATAGTCCATAAACTTTATACAGATTTTACTGAGTGATCCAAAGATGTTGTTCACAGCTAAAAGGAAATTTGAGTAATGTGCTGCATTGAGTTCTGATGTCCATTTAGTCTCCTTTAATGTGGAACACTTTCTGAATCTTTATATTTCATGACACTGATCTTTTTAAAGAATACAGGACAATTTCTATGCAGAATGTTCCTCAGTTTCAGCTGGAACAATACACAGGAGAATTAAATATAGTAAGAGCATAATAAATTGATACCGGAGTCCATCCCACATAAATGTAAATGGACTTTTTTTCCTGAGTAGAAATAGAAAAGAAAGCATTAGCCAGATCAATCAGAAAACACCATTCTTCCCTAACTTGTTGTACAGCTTGAGCTGTTAATATACTACTGATACAGCTGATGCTATAGTGAATACTATCTTAAGATTTCTGTGATACACAATTAGTCTGCAGAATCCATGTTTTTCTCACAGGTCATGCTAGACAGATCCTTAAGTAAGTCCTAAATTCTTGATGTCCCCCAGGTATGCTATTTTAAATTAGTCACTTGAGTGGATTTAGGTAATTCTAAGATTCCCCCATAGCAGGCCAATTAAAACAGAATCAAGAACAGATTTGCACATCTCTTTTCCCAAAGGTTTGAATAAGGGAAGATTCCTCCATTGAGACATCACAGACATTCCTATAACACATTCTGGTAGGGGTGAGGCAAAAACATACACTATGTTTGTTTAAAAATTCCTACTTTCAGCCATAGTTTTAGCTGCAAGCCTTCAAAAATTACATCATCATATCCTCCAAATTTAATTATATTCCTCTCTCACTTATCATTTCCAGATATAGTTATAACAGTACATTGAGCACCAGTAATCCCAAAATTATTCCTCACCACTTCCAAGCTATTTTGCCCCTACCAATTTAAATAACTTTCTGTCCTCTGGTGGCAGTTGTGCTTGAACCCACCTGTCACAGGGATTATAATCCTTTCCTTACCTTGCACAATTTTAATTGGCACTGATTCTTATAGACCTATAGAGTCATCTTTTTTGAAATCAGTGACTATTTTAAATTCATTGGCCCAGGAATAATCAAATGAATTCATCATAGTCTTTTTACAGTCTGGGGAGTTTTTTGGACAGCCAGACCACCTGATCTCTTATGTTGATTCAGTAAAACTAGCAGCTACTCCACCTTTCTGTCCTACATTGTTTAATTTTTAATCAACCATTTGAACATTTTCATCCAGTTTAATTGTCCCAAGGTGTTTTTATAACCTTATTATTTTCTTTCTTCTGAAAAATTCTAATCATTTTCCATCATTCAGCACCATTTATAGTAGTTGAGCAAGAAGATCCATAACAGTTACCCTGATATCATCTTGTCTCCCAATAACAGGCAGATAGGGAGTTCAAGCAGCTAAAGCCACTCTTATCACAGCAGTAACCATCACCTGGGTCAAAGGCACAGAATTAGGAAAGCTATAGTATCATCATACAACCAACTGAAAGATACTTGTATTCTCAAATTTTTAGCACCCTTAGAGGGAGGATTTCATTTAAGGATGGACCTGGACAATTCTCTCATTTAAGGTATAAGTTATGCATGCCTGCCTTTATATAACTCACTCTATTAAGAGTTTGTCTCAAATAAATGCTAATAGAAAAATACAATTAAAAAAGAGTATAAAAGAAAAAAGTTTTAGAAAAGAGTTTGTCTCTCTATCCACATTTTAACATAAGCTGCAACAAATGGAGTGCCCTGAGTAAGACTGGACATGCCCATGTATTCAGCAGAATCTAGAACAAAAGAAATACATTTTAATCTCCCATGCATAAAATCTATCAAAAGAGGTTTGGGGATAATTGTTTATACTGTCCCACAATGTGGCTTAACTCTTTGACTTAATATCCCCATGTTTTAGGACTTCTTGACTATTTTTCCCTGCACCATGTAAGATCACTTTAGTGATCACCAGTGGGATGGGGACCCTATTGTGATCTCAGAAGATCTCCACCCAACTCCTTTATGGTGTTATGGCCTCCCCGTCTACAAAATAAATCATCAGCCCTAACTTTGAGGTTCTGGCAGTTTCAGAATGCTTCTCATATTTTTATCTTCACTAATACAGACAAAAGCAGCCAAGGTACCATATTCACTCATTTGGACAAGGTGTCTCTGCAGAAATTTATAAGCCAATTCTAAAATCTATGTAGAATAAAAAGGGCAAAACAATTTTGAAAAAATAAGGACAAATATGGAAGCTCCTGATTTTAAGACTTACTATTAAGCTGCAATAACCAAGATCATATTGTCTCAGAGTAAGGATAGATACATAGAGATCAGTGGAACAAAATAAAGAGTTCAGAAATGTACTCAAATATATGTATGAGTTTATTATGTACAGAGATGCTATTATGGATTAATTGTGCCCCAATGCACAAAATTCATATGTTGACATCACCCTCCAGCATCTCAGAATATGTATTTGGGAATAGGGCTTTTAAAGAAGTAATTAAGGTAAATAAGGTCATGTGGATTGGCCTTAATGTAATATGACTGGTAATCCTGTAAGAAGAGGAGATTAAAATGCAGAGACATATCAAGGAAAGATTTTGTGAAGACACAGGGAGAAGACAGCTATCTGCAAGCCAAGGAGAGAGGCCAGTCTGCAACAGATCTTTCCTTCATGGTACTCATAAGAAATGAACCTTGTCAACACCTAGATCTTGGACGTCTAGCCTCCAGACTTGTAAGAAAATAAACTTTTATTGTTTAAGCCACCTGTTAGTGGTGCTTTTGTTATGGCAGCCTAACTAATACAGATACCAAATATTGGAGGAAGTATATATTTTCAAAAATGATGTTGGAATAAAAAATATCTGTATGGTTAAAAAATGAACCACATCCCTTACTTTACTCCACACCAAAAAAAAAGGAAGAAGAAGAAGAAGAACTCAAAATGACTACCTACCAACGTATAAGTTTAATAAGTTTAATAATAAGTTTAATAGAAGTTAATTAAACTTCTAAAAGAAAACATAGGAGAAAATTTGGAGGATCTTGGGGTAGGCAAACACTTCTTAAGGCATTAAGCATTTAAAAAATGAGAACTAGACTTCATCATTAATAATTAAGGAAATTGAAATTAAAATATGAAGAGAACTATCACTTCACTAACTAGAATGACTAAAATTAAAAGATTTACAAATCCATTTGGCAAGCATGTGGAGCAACTTGAGCTCCATATATTGCTGGTGGTAATGTAAGAGGATACAAACACTTTGAAAACAGAAAAAAATTAATTAAACATGCATTTAAACCTTCCCCAACAATTCTGCTACAAGACCTTTCGTTGACAGAAATAAAAACCTAGGTCCACCAACAGATTTGAGCATTAAATTTCCTAGTATCTTTATTAACAATAACAAAAAGGTATAAACAACTTAAATTTCATTAACAGAAGAAAGAATAAACAAAATATAGTACATTCAGGCAATGGAAGACTTTTAAGCCATAAAAAGGACAAACAACTGATAAATGTATCTACACAAGTAATACTCAAAAACATGCTGAGACAAAGAAGCCATAAACAAAAGGAATATATATTATATGATTCCACTACATTCTACAAGATATAACCTAAACTATGTGACAGGAGGAAGATCAATGTTTGCCTAAGAACGAAGCTATGGGGTGGGGGATGTATTGGCTGCCAAGGCAAATGGGAATTTGGGGGGCCTGTTTTTATGCCAGTACCAGGCTGTTTTGATTACAGTGGCCTTGTAATACAGTTTGATATCAGGTATTGTGATCCCTCCTACTTTGTTCTTCCTTCTCAAAATTGCTGCACCTATTCAGGGTTGTTTATAGTTCAATATAAATTTCTGAAATGTTTGTTCTGTATCTTTGAAATATGTCATGGGCCAGTACCACACTATTTTGATTACCATGGCCTTATAATATAGTTTGATATCAGGTAATGTGATCCCTCCTACTTTGTTCTTCTTTCTCAAAATTGCTGAGGCTATTCAGAGTCATTTAGGGTTCCATATACATTTTTGAAGTGTTTGTTCTATATCTGTGAAATATGTCATTGATATTTTAAGATGAATTGCATGGAATCTATAAATTGTTTGGGGTAGTATGGACATTTTTATGTTGTTAATTATTCCAATCCATGAACGTGGTATATACTTCCATTTATTTCTGTCTTCTTTAATTTCTTTCTTCAGTGTTGTGTAGTTTTATGAGTACAGGTCTTTTATCCTCAGTTAGGTTTATTTCTAGGTACTCTATTTTTCTTGTTGCTAGAGCAAATGAAGTTTTTTCCTGATTTCTGTTTCTAATATTTTGTTGGTGATGTATAAAAATGCCTTCAATTTCTGCATATTGACATTGTATCCTGCTATTTTGCCAAATTCATTTATTAGGTCAAGTAGTTTTTTGGTGGAGTCTATAGGGTTTTCTATGTACACTATCATGTCATCTACAAACAATGATAGTTTTACTTCCTCCTTTCCAATTTGGATGCCTTTTATTTCTTTTTCTTGTCTGACTGCTGTGGCTAGGACTTTCTTTTTTTTTTTTTATATATATATTTATTGATTATGCTATTACAGTTGTCCCATTTCCCCCCCCACTCCACTCCATCCTGCCCACCCCCCTCCCTCCCACATTTCCCCCCTATAGTTCATGTCCATAGGTCATACTTATAAGTTCTTTGGCTTCTACATTTCCTACACTATTTTTACCCTCCCCCTGTCTATTTTCCACCTATCATCTATGCTACTTATTCTCTGTACCTTTCCCCCTCTCTCCCCCTCCCACTCCCTTAATGACAACCCTCATGTTCTAGTTGTTTGCCTAATTTGCTCTCGTTTTTGTTTTTTGTGTGGCCGTTAATAACTGTGAGTTTGCTGTCATTTTTACTGTTCCTATTTTTGATCTTCTTTTTCTTAGGTAACTCCCTTTAACATTTCATATAATAAGGGCTTGGTGACGATGAGCTTCTTTAACTTGACCTTATCTGAGAAGCACTTTATCTTCCCTTCCATTCTAAGTGATAGCTTTGCTGGATACAGTAATCTTGGATGTAGGTCCTTGCGTTTAATCTTGGGTAATGTAATTATGATGTGCCTTGGTGTGTTCCTCCTTGGGTCCAGCTTCTTTGGGACTCTCTGAGCTTCCTGGACTTCCCGGAAGTCTATTTCCTTTGCCAGATTAGGGAAGTTCTCCTTCATTATTTGTTCAAATAAGTTTTCAATTTTTTGTTCTTCCTCTTCTCCTTCTGGCACCCCTATAATTCGGATGTGGGAACGTTTCAAGGCGTCCGGGAGGTTCCTAAGCCTCTCCTCATTTTTCCAAGTTCTTGTTTCTTCATTCTTTTCTGTTTGGATGTTTGTTTCTTCCTTCTGGTCCACACCATTGATTTGAGTCCCAGTTTCCTTCTCATCACTATTGGTTCCCTGTACATTTTCCTTTGTTTCTCTTAGCATAGGCTTCATTTTTTCATCTGTTTTTCGAATAGATTCAACCAAGTCTGTGAGCATATTGATAACCAGTGCTTTGAACTGTGCATCCGAAGGTTGGCTATCTCTTCATCGCTTAGTTGTATTTTTTCTGGAGCTTTGAAGTGTTCTGTCATTTGGGCCATTTTTTTTTTTTTTTTTTGTCTTGGCGCGTCTGTTACTTTAAGGGGCGGAGCCTTAGGTGTTCACCAGGGCGGGGTAACGCTGGTCGCTATGCTGTGACGCTGTATGTGGGGGAGGGGCTGAGAAGGAGCAATGGCGCCCGCCTCACTCTCCTCCGGATTTCAATCCTTCACTCCGATACCCACAATCAAACTGGGCCACTCTGGTGCTGGTTCCCGAGTAAGTGGGCCTGTGCACACTCTAGGCCCCTGTGGGTCTCTCCAACAACCTCTTCCGTGAGGCTGGGAGTCTCTTCTGCTGCCGCCCCAACCCCCAGGGGCGCTTTCAATCAGAGGTTTGAGGCTTTATTTCCCGGAGCTGGAGCCCTGGGTTGCATGGTCTGCTTCGTTTGCCCGCCGTTTGTCAGGTTTATCTGTGGGCGAATTTGGTGCCGCGGGGTGCTACCCGCTGCTCTGCCTGCCCCGCTCTCCGCCACTCTGAGTCCGGCCCTCTTGGTTTATCTGCGCAGATGTGGGGCCGCAGGGTCTGCTAGTGCTCGGACTGCCTGCGCCATTTGTCCCACACTCCGCCAGTCTCAGTCCCGCCACAGCCACGCGAGTCCTCTCCACCCCGGTGCCCGTCTCCGCCCCTCCTACCAGTCTGGATGAATGGTTATTTTCTATTTTCTTGGTGTTGGTCCCCCTTGCCGTTCGATTCTCTGTCAGTTCTGGTTGTGCGAGGAGGCGCAGTGTGTCTACCTACGCCGCCATCTTGGTTCTTAGGACTTTCAATACTATGTTGAATGGCAATGGTGAAAGTGGATATCCTTGTCTTGTTTCTGATTTTAGTGGGAAAGACTTTAGCTTTTGCCTGTTGAGTATGACATTAGGTGTAGGTTTCTTGTATATGACCTTTATTATGTTGAGGAATGCTCCTTCTACTCCCACTTTGTTGAATGTTTGTATCATAAATGGATGCTGTACCTTATCAAATGCTTTTTCCACATCATTAATATGATCATGTGATTTTTGTCCTCCCTCTTGTTTATGTGACGTATTACATTTATTGATTTGTGAATATTGTACCATCCTTGCATCCCTGGGATGAATCCCACTTGGTTATGGTGTATGATCTTTTTAATGTATTTCTGGGTAAGGTTTGACAATATTTTGTTAAGGATTTTTTGTGTCTATGTTCATCAGCAATATTGGCCTGTAGTTTTCTTTCTTTGTTGTGTCTTTATCTGGTTTTGAGTTTCAGATGATGCCAACTTCAAAAAAGAGTTTGGGAGTGTTCCATCTTCTTGGATCTTTTGGAACAGTCTGTGAAGAATAGGGGTTAGGCCTTTCTCAAATATTTTGTAAAATTCTCCTGTGAAACCATCTGGTCCAGGGCTTCTGTGTGCCAGGATTATTTTGATTACTGCTTCATTTCACTAGCTGTCATCTGTCTGTTCAGGCTTTCTGCTTCTTCTTCATTCAGTTTGGAAGATTATATTTTTCTAGAAATTTGCCCATTTCACCCAGATTTTCAAATTTCTTATCATATAATTGTTCATAGTATTTTCTTACAAACCTTTGTATTTCTGTGGTATCTGTTGTACTCTCTTCTTTCATTTATGATTTTATTTATTTGGGCCTCTCTCTTTTTTTCTTGATGAATCTGGTTAAAAGCTAGTCCATTTTGTTTATTTTTTCAAAGAACCAGCTCCTGAATTTATTGATCCTTTGAATTGTTCTCTTTGTCTCTATTTCATTTAATTCTGCTCTGATCTTGTTTATTTCCTTCCTTCTGGAAGGAAACTCGCTCTGGGCTTTGTTTGTTGTTATTCTTCCTGTTCTTGTAGGTGTAGGGTTAGGTTGTTTATTTGAAATGTTTCTATCTTTTTAAAGTAGGCCTATATCACTATGAACTTCCCTCTCAGTACTGCCTTTGCTCTGTCGGATAAGTTGTGGACTGTTGTGTGTTCATTTTCATTTGTTTCCAGAAACTTTTTGATATCTTCTTTGATTAATGTCTCTGGTTTTTTATCACCTCAGGGTCCTGGGTGGGTCGTCCAACTTTTGGCAATAACACCTGTATCTCCTTCACCTGCTTCTACAGGAGCTTCTGTTGTGATTGAGAAGATGGGGTCTCTGTGTATCCCCTAGGGGGCACTGTTCAGTCTTCTGGGAAAATTGTGGGTCTATTCCCCCTGCCCCTGCACCTCCCTTCTTAGTCTGTCCTAGCTTATTTCCAATAATGAATAGCTTCTGATTACATAGCTGTCCATTTCAGGAGGTGGAATGGCAATCTGTAAGAGTGTCAGCTCTCTCCTGCTTGGTATGGATGGCAGCTCTGTGTGCAAGCTGAGGCTGGGCGGAGCCCTGAATCCTCCTTCCTGCACAACTTTCTGAACTCTCTGCTTTGATGGCCAAAGTGAAATAGGGCCCTAGGACCCAGTGTGTTTTGTCTCCCTGTGAAGAGTTCCAAATGGGCCCTTTTAGGCTTTCCTCTTGCTGTCTTCCTGAAATGCCCCCTGCAGGGTTGTTAAGTGTGCCCAGCTGGTTTTGCAGATCTTTCCCTACTCCAGCAGGAGGTGGGGACTAGGCATAACCTTCCCTTCCTGGAGGTTCCATCAAGGAAAGGGGCTCAGTCTGGCTTTAAATAATCTCAGGTGCAGAGTTCCCAGCCCACTGCCTTCACAGTATACAGTTCCTGCCCTCTCCACTCTGCACAGCTGCACCAGGCAGGGGCTGAGAAATCACCTTGCTTTGAACCTTTTGATCAATCTGTCCATCTTCACTTAGTGGGAGCAAATCGTGCCCTCAATCCTTGTTGGCAGGGCAGCTGCACATGCAGGGTCCCTGTCCAGCACACCTCAGCTCCCCTTTTTAAAGTCTCTCTGGGCACTCCCACTGTAGTGCTGAGTAACTGTCCAGCTTTCCGTTCATGCAACGTCACCAAAAAGTCAAGAATCTATCAGTCATAGCTAGCCGTGTCCCTCTTCCTCCCCCAGATCCAGGTGTATATAATATCTCTCTTACTCTCTGACATTCTCCCAGCTGGCATTTGCCACTGAAGCTATGGTTGTGCCAATAGCTCTGTGTGTGTGTGTGTGTGTGTGTGTGTGTGTGTGTAGCCTGGTTCTCCCCCAAAACTTTGTGTATCCAAGTTGCTCCACGTCAGGATCTAGGGATTCCCTGCCCTGGTAGGAGAGGGAGCCACTAAGCTTCTATCTCTGACCAGGATCTGCATGGATGCAGTCACCACTCCCAGGGATTTTGCCCATCCACCTATAAAAACTCCTTACTGCCTGTTTTGAAGCATCTTCTGTATTCTTTGGCTTCCAAACTTCATATCAGCTAATATTCTGTTGATTGTTCACTTTATTTTTTGGAAGGTCAGCTAAGTGTCCGAGCTGGGTGCAAGAGCAAAACTGGACTTGGCTTCCGCCTACTCAGCTGCCATCTTCAGATCTCTCTCTGTGCTTTATTCTATGTATTTGCCACTGATCTTCTGTTTCACTATTTCTACTATGTGCTGATCTAATGTGCCCTTAACTCCTTTTTTGAGTCATGCCAACTTTCTAAGCTTTAGGACTTTTATTTGCTTTCTGTAATAACTACTCTGCCAAGATATGCATTTTGTCATTTAATTCTATGAGCATTTTAATCATGGTTACTTAAACTCCTTGCCAGATAACTCCAAGCTATATATATGCCTTGTGAAAATCTTTGTAATGTCCTCTTTTCCACTCAGTTTTCCATGAGATATCTTTTACATGGGAATTTTTTTTAATGACAGACATTGTAGGCAAATATTGTAGAAATCCTTCAGAAAGCATTTTATTTTGCTTCCTCCAGGTACCTGATTTAAGGGTGGATTCCCTTATTTAAAAGGGAGTGCAGTGATTAGAAGCTGAACATCCATTCCTGTGAGGAATATTTTTAGTTTACTTTCCTTTCTATGGTACAAGGATTCTGGTTAACAGGGATGGTCCTCCGTGGCTTACCCTGAATTATATTTTCTGTTCCCCAAACCTTGTGTCTGTCAAAATCTCTGCTGAGCTGTTCATGTTCTTGGCATAACCCTTGAATTGACAAAGTCCTCAGGGGTAAATAGCTCACCCTCTGCCCTTTACTTCTTTCTGACACCTTGGATCCTAAAATTCTCACTGCCTTTGAAGTTCTGCAATGCTTCCAAAGAGTACTGATACATTCCAGTTTTTTCTAAACTCATTTTTCATGCAATGTTTGGCTTAAAAAAAACTTTGACATTGTCAGAATCAGAAGTCTTCATAAAGAAGGTCAACTCTAATATTGTAACATTGGTCTTAACTTACAGCTTTCATCTCAGGTCCCATAATTAAGTTACTGTGAAATTCAATTTCCTGCTCTTCAACCCTACTCACCCTCTGACTGTTTCTGTAGGAAACCAGACCGAGATGCTGCCCCAGTGTGACTTCATGTCTGAACCAGCAGACTCTGCAGTCTCAGAGGTCGGCATTGCCAACGGCTCAGGTGAGGGCTCCCACAGGACCATAAAACCCTCCTCTCCTTCCCTGTGTAAATGGCCTCTCTCTCCTCAGACACAAGACAGCTCCGCCTGGTGGACGGGGGTAGTCGCTGTGCCGGCAGAGTGGAGGTCCTCCAAGAGGGCTCCTGGGGCACCATCTGCCATTACAACTGGGACCTGAATGATGCCCAGGTGGTATGCAGACAGCTGGGCTGTGGAGAAGCCCTCGATGCCACAGTCTCTGCCCACTTCGGACCAGGATCAGGCCAGATCTGGCTGGATGATGTTAACTGCACGGGAAAGGAGTCCCACCTGTGGAAGTGCCCTTCCCAGCGCTGGGGACAGCACGACTGCTCCCACAAGAAGGATGCGGGGGTCATCTGCTCAGGTCTGCACTGCACATTGTCCAAGGGCTGGGGAGGAGGTGGGGACCCTCCAGGATGGGAGTCTGAGCCCTGAGGAACTGTTGCTCAAAAGGGTGGAGGAGAAGGGCCTTCCACAGGGCCTGTCTAGCAGGTATGGTGATTGGTGCTTTCCTTTCCTCCTGCAGCAGCTGGGGCTCTGGTCCTTCCTTCTCAGTAATATCTCCTAATAACACCATTTTTTAGAGTATCCATTGAAAACAGGGCTCACTCTTTAGTAGCTTATGGTAGTAAAATCTTGAGATCATACTAATGCTGTAATTAATTACCACATGGTTTAAAACAACACAAATTTATAGTGCTGTACATGATAAGTCTGACAAGGGTCTCACCGAGCTGACATCAAGGTGTCCTCAGGGCTACATTCCTTCTGGAGACTCCAGGGAAGACTTCCTCTCCCTCACTTTTCTACTTTCCAAAGCTGTTGTGCATTCATTCCTGTATGCTCCCTTTTCTCCTTCAGACAAACAGCTTTGCCTCCCTCTACCATTTTTTCTTAGTCACGTTTCCCTCTAAACTGAAGTGAGAAAGTTTATTTGTGTTTAAGGACAGTGGGTCCAAGGATGTGATTAGACTGAACTCACCTTCACCTGTTTGATCTACAATATCTCAGGTTAATCTCACCATCTCAAGGTCCTTATCTTAATGTTAACTATAAAGTCCCTTTTCCCATAAAAGATAAGATTTCACAGGCTCCATGGGGCAGGATGCAGAAATTTTGGAGGGGTTCATTATTCCACCCATCGTCCGCACTCCCTTCCACGTACTCTGTCAGAAGTTTTGTCGGAAGCAGGATTTGGCTTTCCCAGCACAGGACCCAGGGTTGTGTTCCTCTCTGTTTATATGCCACTACATCATTGTGGTAGAGATAGACAGACACAAAAGGACAAACTCAGGGAAAAGGTACACAAATTTCAGTCTTGCCACTTAGTGGCAGTCTCCTCAACAGAGTCAGCAGAGTCAGTGATGAGTGTTCACTTCCTCTGGGAGAGAGAAAGAACATAGAGCTTTGAGTGGACCATTAACTGTGTCCTATTTCCACTTTTTGCTTTTAGAGTTCCTGGCCCTGAGGATGGTGAGCGAGGACCAGGAGTGTGCCGGGTGGCTGGAAGTTTTCTACAATGGGACCTGGGGCAGTGTCTGCCGCAGCCCCATGGAAGCCATGACCTTGTCCATAATCTGCAGACACCTTGGCTGTGGGGACAGTGGGACCCTTAACACTTTTGTTGATTATAGAGAAGGTTCTAGAGCCCGGTGGGTGGATGGAATCCAGTGTCGGAACACTGATATGTCTCTCTGGCAGTGCCCTTCTGACCCTTGGAAATACAGTTCATGCGGTCCAAAGGAAGAAGCTTACATCACGTGTGCAGGTATTTACAGTCTGTTTCTATGTAGCTATCCCACCCAGGTAGGATGCTGTTAGTGGTATTGATATTTTCAAACTTAAGGGATGACTTTAAGATGAGTGTACAAATGAAAATGGATGAAGATGATTTAATCCACGATTGCAACTTGGTTTCAAAGGAAAAAATGAGAAAACTTGTACTCATAGCGATTTATTTGAAAAATATCAGAGAGATTAGAAAAAACATATGGGAGCACCAATAATACTCTGATAAACTTTCTAAGGAATGACAACTAATTAGGAGTAGTTAAAAGACATGTCCAGCACCTTGCAGTAAGTAAGGGGCAGACCAGAGACTCAACCATGATTGCTCCATCTCTGAACTTATGATATTTTACTATGAAATGCATCTATACCACTTAGATTACTTCTCAAGTCTGTCTATTGGTTGATAGTAATGAGTGCCCATAGGTACTAATTTCTACTTTAGACAAGAGGACAGAAAAAAGAAAAATTATAGTCACTGCTCATAGAGCTTACTATCCAGTGCTGAAAATTCTCATGAGGCAGAAATTTCAAGTGTCATGAAGCATAAGAAAGTGCTTAGAAGTGTGTCATATGGGCAAAAAAGAAGCATATTTGGATGGAGACCTACAGAATGAGTACGAATTTCCAAGGGAAGAAAGTGGACAGGTCATTTTGGTCATTGTAAATACTGAGTTGGGATAGGACATGATATATTTGAGGTACTGAAAAAATTCCATCGTGGCCAGGGCAGAAACAGGGTGAAGGAAAAGGATATAGGATTAGCAAAGGATAACCTGGAATCCTGAGCAAAGCAAAGACCTCTGATTGGCAGGACCTAGGGAAATAATCCTGTTAGAGAGGATTTTTTTCCCCTTTCTTTTCTTTTTTACTTCTTGGCTGCCACATCATGGAGAACTGCTGGGAGATCAGCGGCCTCATTCCCCATATTTTTCTGCTTCAATTTGTCTATTCTAAGAGGCCCTCAGCATATTAGTCTTATTGGTTGATCCTTCATCTGGGCCTTTCTCCTCTACTATTGTGTACTCTCTATTCCCTCTTTCCATTCTCCCAAAATCTCCTGCAGAACCTCCTGGAATTTGGAGCCTATCATCTGCAAATTCTCTTATACCCTCAAAGCTCCCTCCCTTCACTTCTATGTTCAAATCAAAACCTGACTTCTCCTGAAAACACTGATTTTCCTATCAATCAGAGGCTATGTGTTTCTCCTTCAATATACTTTCCCCTGGGCTGAGACTTGGATTAGGTATGCTCCTTGCTCTCAGTTGTCTTCTTTAACAATTCCCCTTCTGTGTTTCTTCTCAATGTCACATTACACCATAAGACAATACCACCCAATGCTTCTGTCTGTTGCTGTCATCATCCAACCTTCTGCTCACCCCCTCACCCCTGACTTGGCCAGTGAAGACTGCAGCACCAGGCTCACAAGGTTTTTCATCTATGTCTTACCACTGGATTCCATTAGTAGTTACTTCAACATATTAAATGCAACATAGGCAACAATCCTAGCCTCTTGGTTTGTTAAATTCCTCATTTCTAAGCACCTTCCCTCCATTCAATCTTTGGCTATGCATACACTACTGACCACCAGCATCTGCACACCTTGAAATCTTGATTTCTTTATTCAATTCTCTGATCATTTCTTCTTATCCTATGACTCATAAACTTCAATGATTTGTTTCCAATAATTTTTCATCCTCTTAGAAATAACCAATCTCTCCACTGTTGATTAGTGTTACTTTTCTTCTTCCCTCATGTCTTCAATTTTTGTTAGCCAGGTGAGATAATATGATCCAACATTATAGTCATTTTCCTTTAACTACATTCAATTCCCTTGCCTCTTCTTTGTCAGTCTTAACAGACAAACACACAAGGATGGCTAAAGTCAACTACCTAAGTACTCTTTTCCTGTTCTAGACTGATAAGTCAAGGAAGGCATACATAGCATGTTGCTAGTTTATTTTTGAATTCATGAACACTTTTAATGGGCATTCCACACTGCCCTGAAGTTCTACTGTACTTCTCTAATATGTGTGCTTCCCCTATCTTTAAAATTATATTTTACATATGATGTGTTCCTGTCACACTGTCAAAACCTGACTCCTACTATCCATTCTCAAAATCACGATCTTGCATCTTATGTCACTGGGAAATTAAAACAGACAAAACTCCTCATCTTCCTTTCAACACATCTACCAACTTCTGGTCTGTGCACAGGCTCTTTACTTGCCCCAACATCAGTGGACTTAGTCTTTATCTTAGGCCAACTCTTCTTCTCTGATCTTAGATTCTAATCCTCTCAACTTGTCAAAGTCTTCAGATTTTCAATTACGCCCTCTTCCTCATCAGCATCAACTTCTCCCTGTCTCTTAGTATGGCCTCGAGCGTCTCACATCTGAAAAAAATACCTGAACAAACAACATTCTTCCTCAACCTAGATTCTCTCCCTAGCTACTACCCCATCCCTCTTTTCTGTCCTCCACAGCCATGTTTTCAAAAGTATGGTCATTAATAATTCACTGTATCCACACTTTTGTGTCTCATACTATTCTGAACTTATCCATTTAAATTTTAGGCTCCACCAATCCTCAGAATCAATAAGAAAATATAATATAACAAACCTTTTTGTCTTCATTATTCTTGACCTTTCAGCAACTTTCAACATGATGACTTCCCTTTCCTTCTCAATTTTTCTTTTTACCTTCTGCCGACCCCTCTATCTCATTGATTGGCCTCCTTATTTTACCTCATTGATTGTTGCTCTTATTTTTACAGGGTTGCCACTCCTGTGCTCAGCCTCTAGATTTTGGACAATCTTAGGGCTCATTATCGTACTCTTTCCTCTTCCTTAGCTATACTCCCTTCCTAGGGCCCATGGTCTAAATGACTTCTATACACTGACAGCTAACTCCACAGCTATTCTTTGCCATTAACTCCAAACTCATATTTTCCATTGCTACCTGACATCTCCACTTGAATATTAATGTACATTCAAATTTAGCCCAAAGCAGAATTTTTTTCAATTAATCTTTATTGTATTTTTCCATTACCATCTACTCCCTTTATACCTCAACTCCCCCATCAATCACCACACTGTTATTCATGTCCATGAGTCCCTTCTCTTGTTTGATCAATCCTCCACCCTCTACCTCCTCCCTCTTAGCTGTCACAAAGCAGAATGTTTTATTCCACCTGCTAGATCCCTGTACCTAAATTTTCCTCCCTAATATATTTCTCATTTTAGTTAATGTCACTGCCATTACTTAAGTACAACAGGTAAGATTAATCTCCATTTCTTTCACTCCCTTACTCCTCTATTCCAATATAACAGCAAGTTCTGTTGGTGCTCTCTTCAATCCTTCCGCTCTTTCTATTTTCATTACTATCTTAGTCTAGGAAAGAACCTCTTGCCTGGATTAACCAACAGTTGCTAGTGGTCACCTAGGTTCACTCTTTCTTTTCCATAATATGTTTTTCTCTGTCAGCCAGAAAAAGTTTCTTTGTGTTTTGGGGGGTTTTGTGGGGGTGGATTTTTGTTTGTTTGTTTGTTTTTCTTATAAGTCACCAATGGCTTTCTATTGAGCTTTAAATGAAACTCAGATTTCTTACACTGGTTGACAAAGCTATACATGTTCTTTCCCCTACCCACTACTCAGTCCTTCTCTCGTATCACTCTTCTACTCAGCAGTTATGTATGTTGACTCTCTTTGTATTCATGAAATAGGCAGAATGGGGGAAGTAAGGGAAGGCAGGCTGGCCATCCTTTAATGCCTTATTATTATTTTACCAGACCGATGGTATTATCCATCTTATGACCTTGCACTAGCTGTTCTATCTGCTTTACTTGCTTGTCAACTTCTTATCACTCAGTTCTCACTTTAAATATTATTTCCTTGGTGAGGGCCCTCACATCAATTTAAATGATATTACCTCCCCCCAAATTCTTTTTTTTAATATTTTATTTATTTATTTTGAGACAAAGGACAAGGGAGGGAGAAAGAGAGGGAGTGAAACATCAGTATGTGGTTGCCTCTCACACACACCCCACCGGGGACTTGGCCCACAACCCAGTCATGTGCCCCAACCAAGGATCAAACTGGTGACCCTTTGGTTCACAGGCTTGTGCTCAATCCACTGAGCCACATCAGCCAGGGTTCCCAAAATTCTTTAGTATATACTCATGACATTCAGTGCTTATCCCTAAACACACTGATTGCTTTTTTTAATATCTCTCCTTCAGGGTTCCAATTCCTTTGTCCAACTGATTTTACATTTTATAGCATACTTTATGGTGCTCATAGTACTTTTTACTATGTGAAATCATCATTTATTCATTTTCATGTTTATTATGCATCTACCCTATTAATTTGATAATTCAATAGGACCAAGGACTTTGACTGGCTTTTGTATTCACCAGTGTATATACAGTGCTATAATAGTACCTAGCAGACAATTGACACTCAAAAAGAGTTCTTGAATAAATTAATAACCTGTTTATTTGTGTAGTCAAAATTAAAGATACTTTCATGAAGGTATAATCAAAATTAATTGAAAGGTTTTTAAGCTGGGAAGTAAATTAATCAATTTTGCATTATGAAAACAGCCTTTGACCCTAGAGAGGTAGTTCACTTCTTTAGAGCATAATCCTGATACACCATGGTTGAAGGTTCAATCCCTGATTAGGATACATCTGAGAATCAACCAATGCATAAATAAGTGGAACAACAAACTGATGTTTCTCTCTTTCTCTTTCTCTCATAAATAAATGAAAATAAATAAATAAAAAGAAAACATCCTTTGAGTACAAGATAAACAAAGGATTGTTGAAGGGGAAATGTACATGCATAATGGTAACTTAAAATAGCTTGGAAGAGTCAAAGCTGACTGCTAGAGATATGGCTGTGCCTTTTGTTAATACGGAAAATACAGAAGTTTATGGGAGGAAATCTATGGGCTCAGTTTGGATGTGTTACATTCAAAGTGAATAAAACACTCAGGTAGAGGTGTCATTAGGCAATTTGAGTTTCTGAAGGAAATCTGAGTGGAAGATACAAATTTGAACATTGTCATAGAGATGCTTAGATCAGAGTGGATGATATCACTATAAAAATAGATATTCCTAGGACAGAATCCAAGGAATGTTAACATTTAAAAACTGGGTAGAGCATTCTATAAACTGACATGAAGCCTAAAGCAGAGCTGACGGAGAAATAAGAACACAGAAAATATTGTGTTTGGAAATCAGATTTAAAAATAAAGTTTCAAGGAAACAGGAATAGTCATATGAGTTAATATTATTAAGACATCAAGTAAATGAGAACTGAAATGCACCCATTAAAGTCATTGTATGTCATTGACTGTCTTAACTACAACACTTTTTAGGGTGCAATGTTTGGCAGACAGTGGAAACCAGAAATAAAAATATCAAACAATAAGGTGATGGCAAAAATGTACACAACACATTTGAGAAACTAAAGGGCAGAGAGTTGGAAGTAAGGTGCTGGAACGTTCTATCTGATGATTGAAATATATTCCTTTTAATTACCGAGGTGATTAATTTGTTGGCATATAGTAGGATGAGCTACCTTTATAAGTGATGCTAGCACATTTCCCTGTCTAGGTTCATGTGTGCCACTTGCAAAAGCAACTGGAAACCACATCACAGGGAGTCTGTAATTAGGCTAATTAGCAGAAATGCCAGAATAGATGTAGCCTGGTTGTTGGCCTCAGACTCTGGAGGAAGTCCCATGGAAGAGGAAGGGGACTCATCATGATGTGCTCCAAGGGGCAGGGCCCTGAAAAGATGGATGGAGGTTACCAAGAGGCAGGTTTTGGTTTATTCTAAGTACAAGTGTCATAAGGGACTGTGGCCACTCTGATGGTGCCCCAGGGAATGAACACTGTTATACATAACAGAACACTGGAGGCAAGTAAGATGGCCTGCCAGGTTTTCCTTATATCCCCTTTTGCTTGTCTTTGTCTCTTCACTGAATCAGCCACACTTGCTCCTGCTGGGCTTTCACCACGCTTGGCACAATGGAATTTGTGTTCTTTCCATTAGTTTGTTTTAAGATTAGAAAAAGGCCAATTCCTTTCTCTTTCATTTAAATTACAAAAGCATTGCTCACTTACTGTAAGCAGGGAAGACATAAAATATAAAAAGAGAATAGGAACTTCTGGGAAAGATGGAAGTGTAGGTAGTTATGCTTTTCTTCCTTGCACAACCAAAAGAAGGACAACAACAAATTTAAAAACAAAAAACCACCAGAATTGCCAGAAAATTGAACTGTATGAAAGTCTGACAACCAAGGAGTTAAAGAAGAAACATTCATCCAGATTGGTAGGAGGAGAGGAGACTGGCAGCCAGGGCAGAGAGAATGCGCAGCAAAGCAGCAGACCAGGCGAGCAAGGTAGCAGCTGTTGAACTGGGCAGTCCAACATTCAGTTATGGATAAACCATAACAACTTGAGAGTGAAACCATGCAACCCAGGGTTCCAACACAGGAAACTAAAGCCTCAAAACCTCTGGCTGTAAAAACCTGTGGGGGAACTGCAACAGGATAAACTCCCAGCCTCACAGGAGAGTTTGTTGGAGGAACTCATGGGTCCTAAAACATACACAAGCCCACCCACCCAGGAATGAGCACCAGAAGGGCCCAATTTACTTGTGGGTAGTGGGAGAAGTGATTAAAGGCAGGCCAAGAACTGAGCAAAGAGCATTGTTCCTTCTCTGACCCCTCCCCCACATACAACACCACAACACAGCAAAGTGGGTTGCCCCGCCCTGGCAAATACCTAAGGCTCTGCCCCTTACAATGTAACTAGTGCACTGAGACAAATAAATATGGCCCAAATGAAAGAACAGATCAAAACCCCAGAAAAAGAACTAAGCAACAAGGAAATAGCCAAACTATAAGATGCAGAGTTCAAAATACTGGTGATCGGGCTGCTCACAGAAATGATTGTGTGCAGATGCAAAATAAATGAAAAAGTGAAGGCTATGCAAACTGAAATAAAGCAAAATGTATAGGGAACCAACAGTGAAAAGGAGGAAAATGGGACACAAATCAGCGATTTAGAACAGAAGGAAGAAGAAAAACATTCAACAGGAACAGAATGAAGAAAGAAGAATAAAAAAAAAAAAAAATGAAGAGACGCTTAGGAACCCCTGGGACAACTTTAAACATTCCAACATCAGAATCATAGGAGTGCCAGAAGGAGAACAGGAAAATCAAGAAATTGAAAACTTATTTGAAAAAATAATGAAGGAAAACTCCCCCAATATGGCAAAGGAAATAGACCTCCAGGAAGTCCAGGAAGCTCAGAGTCCCAAAGAAATTAGACCCAAGGAGTAACACACCAAGGCACATCATAATTACATTACCCAAGATTAAAGATAAGGAGAGAATCTTAAAAGCAGCAAGAGAAAAGGAGACAAACCTACAAAGGAGACTATCTACAAAGGAGTACCCATGAGACTATTTTCTGACTTCTCAAAAAGAACCCTTATAAGCAAGAAGAGGCTGGAAAGAAGTATTCAAAGTCATGAAAGGCAAGGACCTACATCCATGATTACTCTATCCAGCAAAGCTAACATTTAGAATGGAAGGGCAGATAAAGTGTTTCCCAGATAAGGTAAAACTAGAGGAGTTCATCATCATCAAGCCCTTATTATATGAAATATTAAAGGGACTTATCTAAAAAAAAAAGCATCAAAATTATGAACATTGAAATGACAACAAACTCACAACTATCAACAACTGAACCTAAAAAACAAAAAGAAAAAGAAACTAAGCAAACAACTAGAACAGTAACAGAGTCACAGAAATGGAGATCACATAGAGGGGTATCAGCAAGGAGGGATGATGCGGATCCTGGCCAGCAAGATCCTGTGTTGTGGCATCAATAGACAAATACACGCGGACTACAGAAATCCTGTGGGGAAAAAGGGACTGCGTGGCTGCTCTCTAAGTCAGAGAGAGGCCCTGAGACCCCCGCCTGGACAGGCTTTTATTGTTTTTCTAGGCACATTACATCAAGGATGGTCCTCATTTACTATGCATAGGTTTGTTCTGGGTGATTACCTTTTACAGACAAAGGAGAGGATGTTGCTAAATACATCAAAGAAGGATATTTGCAAATGTAAAGGGAAAAGTGGTCAGACCAGTTATACTCCATAATTGGGAGGTTTAGCTCAGATTTTAGGAAGTTAAAGACACTTCAATAAACATTTGCTGCTACAATTCAGGGTGAGGGAGTTTTAGCAAGAGTAAGCCTCATAGCAGTCTAGGTACGACGCAGGCCTGATTCCCCACGGGAGAACCTATCTGTGGGCGTGGGTCCTGCCTGCCTAACCTCGCTCCCCAGTGGCTTTGCCGAGTGGGGCCTGGGCCACATTTCCTACACTTGGCACGGTTCCCTATAGAGGGAGAGGGGAGGAAATAGGGGAAAAGGTATAGGGAATAAGAAGAATCATTGGTAGGTACAAAATAGACAGGGAGTGGTTAAGAATAGTATAAGAAATGGAGAAGTCAAAGAACTTACATGTATGACCCATGGACCTGAACTATGGGTGGTGGGGAGGGTTGGGGGGAATGCTGGCAGAAGGGGGTTGCAGGGTGGAGGAGGATAAAGAGGAGAAAAAATGAGACAACTGTAATAGCATAATCAATAAAATATACTTTATAAAATATAAAAGGAGAACCATATCTTATAATTCTATATTCACTCATATCCTCCTGACATAAACAAGATTAATGGACTAGTAAGTACCACTTTCTAAATTCATCCATTTTCACTAAAGCATATCCAAACTTGTACTCATAAAAGAATTTACGTGGATGGTGTCTTATTATTGGTTTTTACAAAATTGAGAATCAATTATAAATCATTCAATCATACTTATTACTGTTAAATTGTTTTTTGAAATAATGTATTTTGATGGTACTTTTTCCATTACCGTTTAATCCCCTTATAACTTCTTCCTTCACCCACCCTCCCCAAACCCACAATCACCACCCTGTCCTCCAGGAGGATAGCTCATTTATTTATTTATTTATTTATTTAACTATTGATTGGTTTTTAATTTGATGTTTCACAGATTGTCACTGGAATTTCTTTTTTTTTAATTTGTTTTTATTTAATTCTTGTTCAAGTACAGTTGTCTCCATTTTACCCCTCCCACTACCCCCCACCCTAGCCATCCCCACTTTCCACCCTGATCCTACCCCCTTTGGTTTTGTCCATGTGTCCTTTATAGATGTTCCTGAAAACCCTTCCCCCTTTTCCCACCCACTATTCCCTCCCACCTCCCATCTGGTTACTGTCTGTTTCTTCTTAATTTCAATGTCTCTGGTTATATTTTGCTTGCTTGTTTGTTTTGTTGATTAAGTTCCACTTACAGGTGAGATCGTATGGTATTTGTCTTTCACCACCTGGCTTATTTCACTTAGCATAATGCTCTCCAGTTCCATCCATGCTGTTGCAAAGGGTAGGAGCTCTTTCATTCTTTCTGCTGGGTAGAATTCCATTGTGTAAATATACCATAGTGTTTTGATCCATTCCTTTACTGATGGGCACTTAGGTTGCTTCCAGCACTTGGCTATTGTAAATTGTGCTGCTATGAGCATTGGGGTGCATAGGTTCTTTTGGATTGGAGTTTCAGTGTTCTTAGGGTATAATCCCAGCAGTGGAATTGCCAGGTCAAGAGGCAGTTCCATTTTTACTTTTCTGAGGAGATTCCATACTGTTTTCCATAGTGGCTGCACCAGTCTGCATTCCCACCAACAGTGCACTAGGGTTCCCTTCTTTCCACATCCTCTCAACACTTGTTGTTTGTTGATTTATGATGGCCATTCTGACCAATTTGAAGTGGTATCTCATTGTGGTTTTAATTTGCATCTCTCTGATGGCTAGTGATGCTGAGCATCTTTTCATATGTCTCTGAACGCTTTTTATGTCCTCCCTGGAGAAGTGTCTGTTCAAGTCCTTTGCCCATTTTTTAATTGGGTTTTTTGTCTTCCTGGAGGGGAGTCATGTGAGTTCTTTATATATTTTGGAGATCAAACCTTTCTCTGAGTTATCAGTGGCAAATATGTTTCCCCATACTGTTGGTTCTCTTTTCATTTTAATGCTGTTTTCTTTAGCCATGCAGAAGCTTTTTATTTTGACGAAATCCCATTTGCTTATTCTTTCCTTTATGTCCCTTAGGCAACATATCGGTGAAAATATTGCTGCATGAAATATCTGAGATTTTCCTGCCTGTGTTCTCCCATAGCACTTTATAGTATCATGACTTATATTTAAGTCTTTTATCCACCTTGAATTTATTTTTGTGTAAGGTGTAAGTTGGTGATCAAGTTTCATTTTTTTGCATTTAGTTGTCCAGATCTCCCAACACCATTTGTTGAAGAGGCTATTTTTACTCCATTTTATGCTTCTTTCCCCTTTGTTGAATACTAATTGACCGTAGAGACTTGGGTTTATTTCTGGGCTCTCTATTCTGTTTCATTGGTCTATG
The DNA here is from genome assembly GCF_022682495.2 of Desmodus rotundus. NCBI lineage: Eukaryota > Metazoa > Chordata > Mammalia > Chiroptera > Phyllostomidae > Desmodus > Desmodus rotundus. The sequence continues at coordinate 180,112,299 of NC_071389.1, forward strand.
TGTTTGTTCTTATGCCAGTACCACACTCTTTTGATTACTGTGGCCTTTTAATACAGTTTGATATCAGGTATTGTGATCCTTCCCACTTTGTTCTTGTTTCTCAAAATTGCTGCAGCTACTTGGGGTCATTTATGGTTCCATATACACTTCTGAAATGTTTGTTCTGTGTCTGTGAAATATGCCATTGTTACTTTAATAAGGATTGCGTTGAATCTATAAATCGCTTTGTGTAATATGGACATTTTGATAATGTCAATTCTTCCAATCCATGAACGTGGTATATACTTCCATTTGTTTGTATCTTCCTTGATTTATTTCTTCAGTGTTGTGTAGTTTTCTGAGTACAGGTCTTTTACATCCTTGTTTAGGTTTATTCCTAGGTATTTTATTTTTCTTGTTGCTATAGCAAATGAAATTTTTTTCCCAATTTCTGTTTCTGATATTTCTTTGTTGGTGTACAAAAATGCCTTTGATTTCTGAGTATTAACTTTCTATCCCACTGTTTTGCCAAATTCATTTATTAGGTCAAGTAGTTTTTTGGTGGAATCTATAGGATTTTCTATGTACATTATCATGTCACCTGCAAGCAATGACAGTTTTGCTTCCCCCTTTTCAATTTGAATGCCTTTTATTTCTTTTTCTTGTCTGATTGCTGTGGCTAGGACATCTAATACTATGTTGAATAGCAGTGGTGAAAGAGGATATCCTTGTCTTGTTCCTGATCTTATTGGGAAAGCTTTTAGTTTTTGCCCATTGAGTATGATGTTGGCTGTAGGTCTCTCGTATATGACCTTTATTATGTTGAGGAATGCTCCCTCTATTCCCACTTTACTAAGTGTTTTTTATCATAAATGGGTGCTGTACCTTATCTTATGCTTTTTCTGCATCTATTGATATGATCATGTGATTTTTGTCTTCCCTTTTGTTTATGTGATGTATTATATTTATTGATTTGCAAATATTGTACCATCCTTGCATCCATGGGATGTATCCCACTTGGTCATGGTGTATGATCTTCTTAATGTATTGCTGGATGCAGTTTGCCAATATTTTGTTGAGAATTTTAGCGTCTATGTTCATCAGTGATATTGGCCTGAAGTTTTCTTTCTTTGTTGTGTCTTTATCTGACTTGGGGATTAGGATGATGCTGGCTTCATAAAAGGAGTTTGGGAGTCTTCTGTATTCTTGGATTTTTTCAAATAGTCTGTGAAGGATAGGGGTTAGCTCTTCCTTAAATGTTTTGTAATATTCTCCTGTGAAACCATCCATTCCAGGCTTTTGTGTGCCAGGCGTTTTTTGATTACTGCTTCAATTTCATCAGCTGTTATTGCTCCATTTGGGGTTTCTGCTTCTTCTTCACTCAGGCTTGGAAGATTATATTTTTCTAGAAATTTGTCCATTTCACCTAGGTTTTCAAATTTTTTGTCATATAGTTCTTTATAGTTATTTCTTACAATCCTTTGAATTTCTGTAGTATCAGTTGTAATCTCACCTCTTTTATTTCTGATTTTATTTATTTGGGTCCTCTCTCTTTTATCCTTGATGAGTCTGCTTAAAGGCTTGTCGATTTTATTTATCTTTTCGAAGAACTAGCTCCTGGCTTTATTGATCCTTAGAATTGTTCTTTTAGTCTCTATGTTATTTAAATTCTGATCTTGGTTATTTCCTTCCTTGTACTTGCTCTGTACTGTCTTTGTTGTTGTTCCTCCAGTTCTTGTAGGTTTAGGGTTAGGTTGTTTACTTGAAATGTTTCTACCTCTTTTAGGTAGGCCTGTATCATTATGAACTTCCCTCTCAGGACTGCCTTCGCTGTGTCCCATAAGTTTTGGACTGTTGTGAGTTCATTTTCATTTGTTTCCAGAAACTTTGATTTCTTCCTTGATCCCATTCTTAACCCACTCATTGTTTAATAGTATACTATTCAATCTCCTTGAATTTGAGTGTTTTGAGTTTTTTCTTTGAGTTTGGTTTCTAGTTTCAGTCCCTTGTGGTTACAAAAATACTTAATATGATTTCAATTTTATTGAATGCTTGTTTTGTGTCCTATCAAGTGATCTATCTTTGAAAATGCTCCATGTGGGAACCAAGATGGCGGCGTAGGTAGACACACTGCGCGTCCTTGCACAACCAGAACTGACAGAAAATCGAACGGCAAGGAAGTCTGACACCAAGGAGATAAAAAATAAACATTCATCCAGACCGGTAGGAGGGGTGGAGGAGGGCGGAGAGGACTCGCGTGGCCGTGGCAGGACTGAGACTGGCGGAGTGTGGGACGAAAGGGGCAGTCACTCTGACCAGTAGCAGACCCTACGGACCTACATTCGCGCACAGATAAACCGAGAGGGCCGGACTCAGAGTGGCGGAGAACAGGGCAGGCAGAGCAGCGGGTAGCACCCCACAGCCCCACACTCGTGCACAGATAAACCGGATGAACGGGGGAGAGCGAAGCAGACGGCATAACCCAGGGCTCCAGCGCAGGGAAATAAAGCCTCAGACCTCTGATTGAAAACGCCCGTGGGGGTTGGGGCGGCAGCAGGAGAGACTCCCAGCCTCACAGGAGAGGTCGTTGGAGAGACCCACAGGGGCCTAGAGCGTGCACAAGCCCACCCACTTGGGAACCAGCACCAGAGGGGCCCAATTTGAGTGTGGGTAGTGGAGGGAGTGGCTGAAATCTGGTGGAGAGTGGAGCAGGCACCATTGCTTCCTCTCGGCCCCTCCCCCACGTACAGCATCACAGCGCAGCGACCAGTGTTACCCTGCCCTGGTGAACACCTAAGGCTCCGCCCCTTTAAGTAACAGACGCCAAGACAAAAAAAAAAAATGGCCCAAATGACAGAACACTTCAAAGCTCCAGAAAAAAATACAACTAAGCAAGGAAGAGATAGCCAACCTATCGGATGCACAGTTCAAAACACTGGTTATTAAGACGCTCACAGAATTGGTTGAATTTGGTCGAAAACTAGATGAAAAAAATGAAGGCTATGCCAAGAGAAACAAAGGAAAATGTACAGGGAACCAATAGTGATGCGAAGGAAACTGGGACTCAAATCAACACTGTGGACCAGAAGGAAGAAAGAAATATCTAACCAGAAAAGAATGAAGAAACAAGAATTCAAAAAAATGAGGAGAGGCTTAGGAACCTCCAGGACATCTTGAAACGTCCCAACATCCGAATTATAGGGGTGCCAGAAGGAGAAGAGGAAGAGCAAAAAATTGAAAACTTACTTGAACAAATAATGAAGGAGAACTTCCCTAATTTGGCAAAGGAAATAGACTTCCGGGAAGTCCAGGAAGCTCAGAGAGTCCCAAAGAAGCTGGACCCAAGGAGGAACACACCAAGGCACATCATAATTACATTACCCAAGATGAAACAGAAGGAGAGAATCTTAGAAGCAGCAAGAGAAAAGGACACAGTTACCTACAAAGAGGTTCCCATAAGACTGTCAGCTGATTTCTCAAAAGAGACCTTACAGGCAAGAAGGGACTGGAAAGAAGTATTCCAAGTCATGAAAGGCAAGGACCTACATCCAAGATTACTGTATCCAGCAAAGCTATCATTTAGAATGAAAGGGCAGATAAAGTGCTTCTCAGATAAGGTCAAGTTAAAGGAGTTCATCATCACCAAGCCATTATTATATGAAATGTTAAAGGGAGTTACCTAAGAAAAAGAAGATAAAAAATATGAACAGTAAAAATGACAGCAAACTCACAGTTATTAACAACCACACCTAAAACCAAAACAAAAGAAAACTAAGCAAACAACTAGAACAGAAACAGAACCACAGAAATGGAGATAACATGGAGGGTTATCAATAGGGGATTGGGAGGGGGAGAGAGGGAGGAAAGGTACAGAGAATAAATAGCATAAATGATAGGTGGAAAATAGACAGGGGGAGGGTAAGAATAGTGTAGGAAATGTAGAAGCCAAAGAACTTATAAGTATGACCCATGGACATGAACTATAGGGGGGGAATGTGGGAGGGAGGGGGTGGGCAGGATGGAGTTGAGTGAAGGGGCGGAAATGGGACAGCTGTAATAGCATAATCAATAAATATATCAAAAAATAAAAAAAAGAAAAAGAAAATGCTCCTTGTGCATTTGAAAAGATGTGTATTTTGCTTCTCTGGGATGAAAGGTTCTATATATACATATCAGCTAAGTCCATTTGATCTAGGACACTATTCAATGACACAATATCTTTGTTGATATTTTGTGTGGAAGATCTATCCATTTTTTGACAGTGGGGTGTTAGAATCCCCTAGTGTAGTTGTGTTGCTGTCAATATTTTTCCTGAAGTCCTCCAAGATTTTCCTTATGTTATTTGGGTGCTCCTATATTGGGTGCATATATGTTTTAAATGTTCATGTCTTCTTGATGGATTCTTCCCTTGAGTATTATGAAGTGTCCTTCTGGGTCTCTTTTTATGGCCCTTGTTTAAGTCCATTTTGTCTGATATAAGTATTGCTACCCTGGCTTTTTTTTTTTCCTGTCCATTTGCTTGGAATATTTTTTTCCAACCCTTCACTTTCAGTCTGTGTAGGTCTTTTGTTCTGAGGTGGGTCTCTTGTAGGCAGCATATGTGTGAGTCATGTTTTCTTATCCATTCAGCTACTTTATGTCTTTTCATTGGAGTATTTAATCCATTAATATTTAAGGTTATTATTGACAGGTACTTTTCATTTTCCCCCTTTGTACCTGTGTTTCTCTCTCTCTCACTCTTTTCTTCTCTCTTCTTATAGCAGTCCCTTTAGCATATCTTGTAGTACTGGTTTGGTGGAGGTGTATTCTTTTAGCTTTCTTTTTTCTGGGAAACTCCTTATTTCATCTTCCATTTTAATTGAGAGCCTCCCTGGGTAGAATAGCCTTGGTTGCAGGCCTTTGTTTTTCATTACTTGGAATATCTATTGCAGTTCTCTCCTGGATTGGAGTGTTTATGTTGAGAAATCAGCTGCTAGCATTATTGGAGCCCCTTTGTATGTTACTCCTTGTTTCTCCCTTGCTGCTTTTAAGATTCTCTCATTGTCTTTAAAACTTGGCATTTTAATTATGATATGTCTTGGAATAGGCTTCTTTGGGTTCATCTTGATTGGGACTCTCTGTGCTTCCTGAATTTGCATGGTTTTTTCCCTCTCCGGGTTTGGAAAATTTTCTGTCATTATTTTTTCAAACAAGATTTTTATCCCTTGTTCCTTTTCTCCTCCTTCTGGTATTCCTATGATTCAAATGTTGTTGCATTACATGTTATCTTGGAGTTCCCTTAAGCTATCTTCATATTTTTTTAGTCTTTTTCATGCAGCTGCTCTACCTGGGTGTTTCTTTCCACCTTGTCTTCTAGCTCACTAAATTGGTCATCTGCTTCATCCAGCCTGCTTGTAATTTCTTCTAGTGTGTTCTTTATTTCTGAAATTTTATTTTTCATTTCTTCCTGGTTTTTGCTTATAGTTTCCATTTCTTTTTTCATACTGTTGTAGTTCTCACTCAGTTCCTCGTAGTTGTCTGTGAGTTCCTTGAGCATCCTTTTAATCATTATTTTGAATTCTATATCTGATAGTTTGCTTGCTTCCATTTAATTTAGCTCTTTTAGTGGGGAGTCTTCCATTCCTTTTGATTGCATGTTCTTTTTTTGTCTTCCCATTTTAGGTGACTTTTTGTTTGTTTCTGTGCTTCCTGATGTTCCACTTCACTAGCTGTCTTTGTAGGGTGAACTTCTATGGTAGGAATTCTATAGGATTCAGTGGTGTGGTCTCTTTGATCTCTAGTCTGGATGCTCTAGGTTTGCCCTTTTTTCTGTTTGTGTGGGCTCTCTTGTTGTACTTGGATTTTTACCTGTTGGTAGTTCCTTTGTTGGTGGGTTCTCTCTTCCAGCATGTATACTGATGTTCATAGCTCCCACCTAATCTTGTATGTGATCAGTGGCAAGTGGAAGGCAAAATGGATTATGACAGTGGGAGAGTATTCTATGGGAATTAAAGTACCAACAAGTAGAGAAGAGATAGGAGATCCTTTGGATAAGTATTTCGCCTAACTAGCCACTTTTTATAAGAGGTGAAAAGAGCTAAGAGGGGAGAAGGATTGTGAGCTGAATCCAGAAAACAGAGTGCTTGTGCAAGGTTAGATGATAAGTTATAGTGAGAGTAAAGGATAGAATGTAGACACAGTGTGTGAGAGAATAGAGTTAACCACAACAGTAATAAAGCTCAGGGAGGTAACAAAATGGGCTAAGATTAGGGAGGGTTACTGTGTAGTGCTCACAATTGTATGGAACAACAATTATTTACAATAGTACTGGAACAGCAATAATATGACAAGTATATGATTTGGATAACAAAATAGAAAGTACATGGTCAAGAGTAGTGTGTTATAGGAACATGAGTGAAGTGAAAGAAGGAAGATTAAAATACAATATGAAAGAGAGAATAAGGAAAACCACTCAAATAATGCAATAAATAAATAAAATGGAGAAAACAAAGCAGAAAGAAGAGAAAAAAATGCTAATAAAATATAAGAAATAAAAATTATGAAAAATAATAATAATACAAATAAACAATAAAATGCAAGTTCTATAGGATAGCAAAGTGAAATTTGTCTCAGTTTCTCAGTTGTTGAGGTTAGCCTTGTGCTCTCTCTTTGGATCTGTCTCTAGACTTTTCACAGCTCCATGTCTTATAGTCTCACTTGGGGGAAGAAAAAAAGATGCGGGTGTGGGGAGGAAAGCCTCCTGCTGATGTTAAACCCACCAAGCGAGTTCTGCTGGTCTTCCTGGATGCTACAGGCAGAGGGGGGCTGGGCTTCACTTTTCTCCCTTCTTATGGTTTTGCTAAGGTGGAGGCCAGGTCTGGGCCGCAATATTCACAGTTGCCCAACCTCCAGTCCAGGTCTTCCATGAGCTGCCAGGCCCCCACTGTCTATCTGTGCCAGGCTGGTGCCTTCAATCCACCAGTTGTGCCGCAGTCCATGTGGTGCCCCTCCTCCTTGCTCTTTGCGAGCCCACCACGGCCTGAGCCTGCTACCAGACAAGCAGCACCAGTCAGTCCCGGGCAAGTGGTGCGAATCCTGGATAACCCATTTAAATAACAGGGAATATTTCCTTCATGAGAAGCTGGTACTACAGTTCATATAACAATCTGCTTACTTATTGATAATCCAATTATTTTCAATTTCTCCCTATACAAGTAACTTTGTGATAAATATTTTTGTCATGTATCTCTACATACTAATAAGTTTATTGCTGTAGGATTACTCCCATTGTTTATATTATTAGATCAAAAGATAAGCAGGTGCACATACACACAAATGTTAAGATATGGTCAAATTATTTTCTCAGGTTAATTATTTTCAATTGTCTTCTTCATATCTAGATAGAAGATGCTGAGATATGTCAAGAACTTCACTCTTAAACTAAAGCCAAATCACATAGATGCTCCAAAATTAATAAGCTTACAAAGCCCACAGATTTCATTCTATTTGAAGTTTGAATAAGGGTAACAGTTGCTTTGCTTCTATTTGTTTTTCCTACTTCCCTTCTCCCTCTTTACTTCCCTCTCTTCTGTCCCTCCTTTCTTCTTTCTTTTGCCTGTTCATGGTATTTTCTCTACCCTCAACATTTTGTCTTGCCTCCTGGTTTGTTCCCCTTCACTGCGCTATCCCCCATTCAGATATACTTTGAACTATGTGGTGGGGGTTGTCTGAAATCCACAACAGTGAAAAACAGATATTTTACAGGCAGAGGCTCACTCCCTTCCTTGCCTCTCTTCATCTTTATGTTCTTACTCTTATGAAAGACTAAAGAAATATTAAACTATAAGTCCTTATATTGATGACAATTTTCTACAATCAAACACAATGAATGAAGGGTAGTGATGTTTTCAATTCTAAAGTCACAACCACCTGAGAGAGTTCCTGCCATCATTTTCAGAGATGTTCTCTGCATAGGGCAGGAGGTTTGATAGGATGATATGACAAGATAAGACCAACTCTGACATTTTATGTCAAATATTGTGTATACTTCTGTTTTCTTGTGTTGTTTTGAATTTATGTCTTATTTTCTTGGTTTTCAGTTCTTACAGGTGCTTTGTTTTGATCCTGTGTCTTCTTAATGTTGTTTTTCTTAGTAGATTTATTTGAGTCTCCCATAGAAACATTTCTCTCTCACTAACTAGCTAGCAATCTATCTTTCTCTAAATTCTAATTGGTCTAGTGCTTTTTAAAAAGTGTCCTGTCCCTATGGTAATCTTTTTTGCTTGTTCATATTTCATACTGGAAAAATATATAAGGAAAGTATACAATCAGTTCTAAAATTTCCCTTTAGAAATTATAAGTGCAATATTGAATATGAATTACTTCTATTATTCTGGACTTGTTTTTAATATCCACTATTTATTACCACATATCATTACTATTAATTTATATTTTCTTTACTATCTTACTGTTCAGCAAGATTTAAAAGAATAACATTTCACTGGATTTTATTGATTGATTCATACATTTAACAAAACTGACCAAGCTCCTTATACATAGCATTTATAGGAGATTCTCAATGTATACTTGTTGAATGAATGAATACAATGTGCCAGACACTGTCTTAGTAGCAGAAACCCAGAGGTGAAAAGATATTCAAGGCCCTTCCTTTAGGGATGCTTTCATTCAGGGGTATGTGTGTGTGTTTGTATTTGTATTTGTAGTGGAATGTAGAGAGTGATAAATGAGTAAACAGGTAAAGTAATTTCAGCTAGTGATAGAGGCTAGGATCAAATGTATGTCTCAGTAACTCAGGCCATAAGGTTAATTATGAGGTCTGTGTTTCCACTTGTCATTGGACTGAGCCAAGGACCCTAAACAGTCTTGTTGTAGGACAAGAGCACACCCAGCTTTCCCTGATCCAGTGCTTCCCCATTGTCTGCTTCTACAGGAATGAGACCCAAGAGCTGTCCCACTGCTGCCCCCTGTACAGGTATATCAACCCCTCCCACCTCCCCTGGGGGCTCCCAGGGCTCATTTCTTTCCACCAGGGGAGGTAACAGGAACTGCTGCTGCTTTGTCAGATAGAGACAAGCTCCAACTCAGGGATGGAGATACTGAGTGCTCAGGACGAGTGGAGGTTTGGCACAGTGGCTCCTGGGGTACGGTGTGTGACGACTGCTGGAGCCTGGCAGAGGCAGAAGTGGTATGTCAGCAGCTGGGCTGTGGCTCTGCCCTGGAAGCCCTTCAAGAATCTGCATTTGGCCCAGGAAAAGGGCGCATCTGGCTGGATGAGGTGCAGTGCAGGGGCAGGGAGTCCTCCCTGTGGGCCTGTGCTGCACAGTCCTGGGGGAAGAGTGACTGCAATCACAAGGAGGATGCTGGAGTGAGGTGCTCTGGTGAGTGGTGGAGAGTGGGTTGGGCTCTGGTTGAGCTGGATCTGGGGTGTGGCAATGGAGTGGGCTAGGGTAAAATGGGCAGTTGGTATTAACGAAGTATCTAGGAGCTTCAGCCCTGGATTGGGAAAGGGGGAGCTAGGAGGACTCAATAGTGATACTGTGCTAACCAAAGGGAGATTTCAGGGCTCAGATGGGAAAAGTGGGCTACCCTGCATTCTGGCTAATTCCTGTGCTCCCAACTCCTGTTTTTCTCTCTGGGGAAAAGATCAACATTGCCAACCACTACAGCAGGTACAGTGCTACCGTCCATTCTTTGGAAGGAATGTTCAAATTCTTAGGACCTGTTCTTTAGAGTTTCTGACAGAATTAGCCAACTCAGGAAAGGAAAGATCCCAAGTAGCAACTGGGTGGTGGGGAGTTACTAGGTAATTTTCCTTGGAGAAATTTCTCTTGCTTGGTTCACTGCCAGAAATTTCTCATGCCTTCAGGCCATGGGAGGCTGGCTCTAAGTATTTCTTCACATGCCCAAGATTGTTGCTCCTCAGCAGCCAAACACCTGTACCAAGATTGTTTGATGCTCTAGTCTGGTGAAGCCCGAGGGAAGGGGCTGAGGCTGTGCCCTGGCCCTCAGAGACTGTTGTAGTTCTGGGGATCTCTGATAACCCCGGCACTCCCATGAAACAAACTGGAGTGGAGTTGAATTTATCGTAGGACATGGTGTAGGAGAGTGCCCGCCAAGGTCACAGTCAATCCCATTATGTTGGAAGCTGGTACTACACTGTCCTGAGCTCTCTGGAAATGTTGTTGTGAGTGAGATTAACTGTGCATATGTCCTTATCCAAATCCTCTTGGCTTTGTTCTTTTTAGGGACCAGATCTGGCCCAAGTTCTGTCCCTGGCATCTTCTCCCTGCCTGGGATCCTTTGCCTCATCCTGGGGGCCCTTCTCTTCCTGGTCCTCATCATCCTGGTGATTCAGCTGCACAGATGGAGAGTGGGGCGCAGAGGTGGGCTGCAGGGGGTGCTGGGTAACATGTAACATGTATGGAGGCAGGAAATGGGTCAGGGGTGCCAAGGGGAAACTGAGCAAGGTATCTGTTCTTACTCCATTAGTTTGAAATCCATCTGTCCCTCCTTAGCAGCTAGGGGCTGAATATACAGACATTCTGGAGGGTGGGGTATGAGCACTCATAAGTCATGGTTTTATATGTGAGACAGTAAAAGAGGAGGGGCTGAGCTTTGGATACAGGGTCAGACAAAGGTATAAGATGCAGACATGGTGCATGGGTATAAAACTATAGGGGGCCCTGGTAACTGTGAGGGTTTTTCCATGTAAGCATAGGGGACAATGAAGGATCAGCCTGTTGGTGCAGGTCTGTGTCAGGGGGTACTGTCTTACCTGCTGGTGGTTTGCTCAGCCTTATCCAGCTTTGAAGATGCTCTTGATGAGGCTATGTATGAGGAGATTGATTATCTTGTAACACCAAAGAAAGAGAATCTACTGAGCAGCCCCGGTAAGTGTCCCTGCCTTGCCCTCCTGGGGCTTCTACTACTCAGCCATCCACTGGCTGTGAGCCAGGTCTTCTCAGCATCTGCAGACCACACATATACCCCTGGCTCTCCACAGCCCCTGTGAGCTCTGAGCCTTCCGTTGACACCACGAGAGCCATGCTAACCCACCATTTCTTCTCAGTATTACTTTGGAGCCTCTGGTGTGGAAAGTGTTGTTCTGTTTGTGTTTGTGATGTGTTTCTCTACATTAGGGTCCCTGTCACATGACTCAGTGACAAAACTGACATAATACGCCAGGGATGGTGAGGAGAACAGTGACTATAAATCTGTTCTAGGTAGTAGAGGTGGATCTGACCTGGTTGGGCATTGGGGGCAAGGGAACTTCTCCCAGAGATGAGAGCCAGGAGGAATAGTCTCCCTTTGACTGAGATGAGAATGTTCCCTTGTCTCTCTGTACTCCACTCTCCCTCTTCTCTGGTGGCTCTGCAATGCCCCTTGTTGGGGCTAGGCTCTCAGTGTCCAGAACCACCGTCATTCAGTCACAACAGTGCAAATTATCTTAAAAATACCATCTAGAAAGTATAACCTGATAAAATATTTTAGTATGGTCCTGGTATAAGTTGCTTTGAAAAAATATTTAGTTTTAATCAAGAAATACTGAGATACTTGGATCATTTTCCAGTTTATTGGCACATAGAAATGAAATACATGGCCTTGGAAAAATCCATTAAAGCATGGTGTGAGTGGTGCCTCTGTTTAGCAGCCATCAGAATCTCTGGGTCAGAAAGGACTATAGGTATTAACTAAAACAACCTATTTACTGTGGTTTCACCTGATCCCCTTGTCTGCCCATAGAAGCTCCAGCTCAGAGGACTGATGCCTTTAGTGAGGGTTATGATGATGCAGAAGAGGTACCAGTACCCAAGGCTCCTTCTGTCTCTCAGATGGGTGAGCAAGAAATGCCCACAGAGGAGAATGATGTGACAGCTTTTCAGACAGGTGAGTGGGATTAGTAGATCCCTGTCATATTTTGTCTCTGGCCTGAACAGGATTAATTTGAACTTCTCAATGCCCATTCTTGTAGATTCAAAATTTGGATGACCTCATATGTTTGATTGATGCAGACCCTGGCCTGCAGGGTCCATGTGTCGTGGCTGCAATGAACAAATTCACATGGACTACAAAAGTCCTGTGGAGAAAAAGGGACAGCATGGCCATTCCCTAAGTAAGAGAGAGGGCCTGACCCCTGCCTGGACAGGCTTTTATTGTTTTTTTGGGTACACTACATGGAGGATGGTCCTCATTTACTATGCACAGGTTTGCTGTAGGTGATTACCTTTTACAGATAACCAAGGGAAGAATGTTGCTAATTACTTCAAAGAGAAGGATGTTGCAGATCAAGAGGAAAAGTGGTTGAACTGGTTATACTCCATACTTGGGAGGTTTAGCACAGATTTTAGGAAGTTACGTTAGAGATATGCAGTAAACATTGCTGCTTCAATTCAGGGTGAGGGAGTTTTAGCAAAAGCAAGGCTCATAGAAGCCCAGGTACAATACAGGCCTGATTCTCCATGGGAGAACCTATCCATGGGCGTGGGTCCTATGTGCTGACCTCACTCCCCATCGGTTTTCCAACTCAGTGGCTGGGGTACATTCCCCACGCCACGCAGAACAGTCCCCTATATTTGATCACATCACTTAGGCCATATGCCTTTCTCTAATGCTTTCAGATTCCTTGGAAAGGAGGAAGCACTCTGTTGTCTTGGTAGCTGTTTTTCAATAACGTTATCCTTTTGTTACTTTTAAATATTTATTGTTTATGCTATTAATTTTGTCCCAGCTTTCCCCCTTTGCCCTTCTCCACCCAGCCTACCACACACTCCCACAGTCAATCCCCACCCTGTTGTCTATGCCCATGGGTCATTCATATATGTTCATTGACTAATCCCTTTACCTTCTTAACCAGTCCCTTTCTCCTCCCTCCTCTATTATAGCTGTCAGTCTGCTGCATGTTTTCTATGCATCTGCCTCTATTTTGCTCACTAGTTTCTGTTTTTCATTAGATTCTGCTCATAAATGAGATCATATGGCATTTGTCTTTCATTGATTGGCTTCTTATTTCACTTAACATAATCATCTCCAGGTCCATCCATGCCATTGCAAAAGGTAAGAATTTCTTCTTTTTACTGCTGCATAGTATTCCATTGTGTAAATGGACCTCTTGCATGAGCCTCAACCAGGGTCTGAACTAACAGCCCAGGCTTATGCCCTGACCAGAAAGAAAACAAGTGACCTTTTGGTTAGCGGGATGATGCCCAACCAACTGAGCCACACTGGCCAGGAGAGTTACAAAATCATTTTTAATTCAGATTTTCCTCTCCATCACTTCTTCTTAATTTTTCAAGACATTGTCATTTCTTGTCTGTCTAATTTTAAAGCCTTCTAAGCAAATTCTATCAACTCATCTCTCTTTACCAGCAGTCGATGGAGGACAAATTCACACTAGCCCACAGACCTGCACCTAAGTGGACAAGACAGCAAAAAATAGGAGACCTAGGCATAGGAGATCCAGAAGGAATATAGACAGAAGAATCAAGAAATTTTGTTTATGAGTTTTATAGATTGGATGAAGGGTTCTGACGTGAATAAACTACCAGCAAAAGAATTTCAGATGAGTGGGCTACTTCTCTGAAAATATTTTGCTTCAAGATTGCTTTGATCTGGTTACTATTTAAAATACAAATGTGATTTTGCTGTGATTCTTCAGAGTGGAGAGACATCATGTAGCAGTGACCAAATAAAGATTTCATCTCCAAACACTCCCCCACAGTGTAAATATGTGGAGGAGTTGTTGAACTAATATAAGAACTGAGAGTAATGGCCCGGTTATGAGCTGAGCCCAACTTATTACTTAACTGATGGCTCTAGGTGCAGTCTGGGACCTAAACTATACTCACTCTTGTCATCTTCATAAGTTTCGGCAGGGCACGGGTATTGGAATATGGCCAGGGCTTCTCCCAGTATAATATACCTGGTCATTGGTCATATGAAAGTAATAAAAGCAATAAGAAGTAAAGTTTACTCACAAAAATTATTATATTTTTATTTCTGAAGCATGGTATTAATGAATTCACAAAGGAGAGCTGGCTACTATAAATTTTGGACATAAAAATCGGGAAAATTTAAGGAAGGGAGAGTTAGGACAAGCTTCACCACCCAGATTTGGGAGAGTTCCAGAACGAGCCTTTCTATGGACTGTGTGCCCAAAAAGCAGCCAGGAGTTAGTGAACAGACTTTCAAAGTGTTTGGACTTAGGCAGAATAGCAGCAATCATTTCAAATTATCTATGTTACTTAAGAATGAGCCATTTGTGTAGGGGTGATTTTGGAGGATATACCATTGCAGGCTCTGCAACAAAGGCCAGAAAACTTCTCTGCTCATTAGTAATTATGACAAAGCAGCCAGACTGTCATGATGAATGAAAACTGAGAAGATGTATTGTTAACAGACTTTTACTACAATAATGCTAAAGGAAATTTTTCAGGCTGGAAGTAAATGACAGTAGATGTAAATAGTTCTATAGGAAGTAATAATTGGAACTGTAAATGGCAAACAGAGGAGAAACTATGAAAGATGGCATTTTCTTCTACAAAAATTTAATTTCTACAAAACATATATGATGACTTGAGGTAAAACTCATAAAGATACAGTATAGTCATCAAAATCTGTGTGAGGTATGATACATATGACAGCAATAGCACTAAGCATGGGAGTAATAGAAATATACTGTGGGAGGGGGGTCTCTGCCCACAGGGCCCCGCCCATCCACCATGGATGAGAATAAGTCTACCAAGACATGATCTGCTTGGGGAAAAAAGGTGGCCTATCTCTCAAAGGAGAAAGGCCAAGAACCTTTTCCTCAATGGGCTTTTATTGGGTTCAATTTGCACAGGAATACAGGTAAAGCTCATCAGTCATTGTCAGGCAGTAAGGATCAAACAATAGATAACATACAAAGAACTCTGAGGGCTTATTCTGAGTCAGGGTCAGTTAGCTAAAAGGCTATAAAACTTTGGGAAACAAACTCATTTCATGCTTGGACCCTTATTAGAAAACTGAGGGCATTCTTAGCAAAGCAGGTTTCACAGGTTAGCATAAAAAATTCATTTTATGTATTCTGTCTTAGACCTGATTGCCCCCAGGAATCCGCCCTTTTCAGCACAGGGCTGCACCACCCTCCGGCATTGTTTCAGGTTTAAATCAGGCAGGGGAAATAAGGCAGCCAAGAGATTAGGAGACTTCTTGAAGACAGAATGAGGACTCAGGCTATGTCAAAGCCGAGGGGCGAGGGTCCATCACCTCCTTTTTCTATAGCCCCCAAGTCCCTCCCTGAGGGCCTCTTCCTGACCATGCCTGTCTTAGGTGATTCCTCCCTTGAGGAATCTTACCCATCATTGGCTAACCAGTCAGGCTTGGGGCCAAGCAGGGTAAAGTAAAGGGGACAGAGGCAGCACCCCTGCCAAGGAGATAAGCTTTGTCTCCTTAGTGGTTTATGGTCCCAAAGTCTCTCACTCAGCCTTAGCCATGGGGGAGTTACAGCTTCAGTTACAGCTGAAACCAGGCAGGTTACACTTTACCTGATGCAGTACAGTTTATCCTCTAACGAGACTGTGATAAGATAATGGTGCATGTTCTAATGTCTAGAGGAACCACTAAAAATTTATGTTAAGTTATATAGCTAAAAAGTCAGTAGAGGAATTAAGCCAGAATATTACATATGTTCAATTAACTAGAAAGAAGGCATGAAAAGATGAACAAAAGAGAGAGTAAATAGAAAATATAGAGCAATATTGTAGTGCTAAACCCAACCATATTATAATTATATTAGATGTAAGTAGACCAAATAGTCCAATTGAAAGGCATACATTGACTACTGCATATCAACTAGAGTAGATAAAATGAGCCATAGTGATCATATTAAATGCTGATGAAGATGCAGAAACACTGGTTCTCTCGTACATTGCTGGTGGGGATGTAGTCACTTGGCAGTGTCTTCAAACTAAACATGCACTTGCTTACGATCCAGCCATTACATTCTTGGACATTGATATCAGAGAAAGTAAATTATGTTCACACAAAACCTGTACAAAAATGCTCTTAGCGGTTTTATTTGTATTAACAAAATACTGGAAACAATCCAAATGTCTTCAATGTGTCAATTGTTTGTTTTTTGTTTTTTGTTTTTTTTTAATATATTTATTGATTATGCTATTACAGTTGTCCCATTTCCCCCCCCACTCCACTCCATCCTGCCCACCCCCCTCCCTCCCACATTCCCCCCCTATAGTTCATGTCCATAGGTCATACTTATAAGTTCTTTGGCTTCTACATTTCCTACACTATTTTTACCCTCCCCCTGTCTATTTTCCACCTATCATCTATGCTACTTATTCTCTGTACCTTTCCCCCCCTCTCCCCCTCCCACTCCCTTAATGACAACCCTCATGTTCTAGTTGTTTGCCTAGTTTGCTCTCGTTTTTGTTTTATGTGTGGCCGTTAATAACTGTGAGTTTGCTGTCATTTTTACTGTTCCTATTTTTGATCTTCTTTTTCTTAGGTAACTCCCTTTAACATTTCATATAATAAGGGCTTGGTGATGATGAACTTCTTTAACTTGACCTTATCTGAGAAGCACTTTATCTTCCCTTCCATTCTAAGTGATAGCTTTGCTGGATACAGTAATCTTGGATGTAGGTCCTTGCGTTTAATCTTGGGTAATGTAATTATGATGTGCCTTGGCGTGTTCCTCCTTGGGTCCAGCTTCTTTGGGACTCTCTGAGCTTCCTGGACTTCCCGGAAGTCTATTTCCTTTGCCAGAGTAGGGAAGTTCTCCTTCATTATTTGTTCAAATAAGTTTTCAATTTTTTGTTCTTCCTCTTCTCCTTCTGGCACCCCTATAATTCGGATGTTGGAACGTTTCAAGGCGTCCGGGAGGTTCCTAAGCCTCTCCTCATTTTTCCAAGTTCTTGTTTCTTCATTCTTTTCTGGTTGGATGTTTGTTTCTTCCTTCTGGTCCACACCGTTGATGTGAGTCCCAGTTTCCTTCTCATCACTATTGGTTCCCTGTACATTTTCCTTTGTTTCTCTTAGCATAGGCTTCATTTTTTCATCTGTTTTTCGAATAGATTCAACCAAGTCTGTGAGCATATTGATAACCAGTGCTTTGAACTGTGCATCCGATAGGTTGGCTATCTCTTTCTCACTTAGTTCTATTTTTTCTGGAGCTTTGAAGTGTTCTGTCATTTGGGCCATTTTTTTTTTGTTTGTCTTGGCACGTCTGTTACTTTAAGGGGCGGAGCCTTAGGTGTTCACCGGGGCGGGGTAACGCTGGTCGCTATGCTGTGACGCTGTATGTGGGGGAGGGGCCGAGTGGGAGCAATGGCGCCCGCCTCACTGTCCTCCGGATTTCAATCTTTCACTCAGATACCCACAATCAAACTGTGCCACTCTGGTGCTGGTTCCTGAGTGGGTGGGCCTGTGCACACTCTAGGCCCCTGTGGGTCTCTCCAACAACCTCTCCTGTGAGGCTGGGAGTCTCTCCCGCTGCCGCCCCAACCCCCACGGGCGCTTTCAATCAGAGATTTGAGGCTTTATTTCCCTGAGCTGGAGCCCTGGGTTACGCGGTCTGCTTCGCTGCCCGCCATTCGTCCGGTTTATCTGTGGGCGAATGTGGTGCCGCGGGGTGCTACCCGCTGCTCTGCCTGCCCCGTTCTCCGCCACTCTGAGTCTGGCCCTCTGGGTTTATCTGTGCAGATGTGGGGCCGCAGGGTCTGCTAGTGCTCAGACTGCCTGCGCCATTTGTCCCACATTCCGCCAGTCTCAGTCCCGCCACAGCCACGCGAGTCCTCTCCACCCCGGTGCCCGTCTCTGCCCCTCCTACCAGTCTGGATGAATGTTTATTTTCTATTTCCTTGGTGTCGGTCCCCCTTGCTGTTCGATTCTCTGTCAGTTCTGGTTGTGCGAGGAGGCGCAGTGTGTCTACCTACGCCGCCATCTTGGTTCTCCTCCAATGTGTCAATTGTTAAACAAACTGCTACATCTGTACAATGGAACACATTTCTGCAATAAAAAGGAATGGACTATTGACACATACAACAACTCGAATGGGCTTAAAGAATGTTATGCTTAGTGAAAAAAAGTTGCAGAACATTACATCCAAAGGTTATATGATTCTACTTACATAACATTATCAAAATGACAAAACTATACAGATGGAGAACAGATTCGCAATTGCCAGGTAATAGGGAGACGGGTGAGGTGGGGTGGGAAGGAATGTGAGTACAAAGAGGTAGCATAAAGGAGTTCTTTTGTGGTGATTGACTAGTATTATATCTTGATTTTGGTCATGTTAGCCTTTTATCATATTTTGTATAATTTTTCAAGTTTAATTTTTACTACTTCCTTGTAAGTATAAATAAACTCAGTGCTTTGTCCTTAGTAATAGAGGAGATTGCTGGGTAGTAAAGTGTAATACTAAACTTCCCTGTTGTTCATATCTACAAATGTACATAATCACTTTTTTTTTTTACTTTTGCTTGTTTCTTCCACCACTTACTGATTCCAGGGTGGTGAGTAGGTTTCCTATTTTATTTACATATACTTTAACATCTTCCAATGGATATGAGCTTTTAATCTTAACTTTTGGACACCCACAGATAACCACCTCCTTTGTAGTCAGTCATTCAGAAACCAAAATTAACTCTGTACTTAACATGCTTGTTTCTCTGTAGTCCCTCTGCTCTTTTTACTCTGGTCACATCACATAATCTTCACAGCGTCTCGTGAAAGGTGCTAGACATTTTTTTCCATGTGGTTCTTTTCTTCACTGATAGAGGGTGGAAGTGCAAGAATGTTATCCTGCAAATCTTCACTTTTTATCTCCTTTGTGCTAATTTGGATATTGACTTTGATTTGTAAGTTATATTCCTGGGTTTATATCTAAACAGAATAAATACATTCCCCAACTCTTCCAGATCCATCAACCTGACTCTGGCCCAGAGCTGACCCTGGGAATAATGGGTTGATATACACCTAGATCAGAGGAGATAGTGCAGGAAAGTTGTCCTCACACAACCGTTGGTGCAGTCTTTCTCTCAAAATCTCTTTAGAGCAAGAGGATCTTCAGGATCTCAAAGACATGGCTTCTCTTTGCTTTATGCTGCAAGTCGGAGTCTCATTCTGACCCAGTAAACAGGTTTTAATTCTCTTTCAATCTTATTTCCTCTCAATGGGAGCTGTGTGTTCTTTAACTGGGAAATTTATTCAATATAATGTAGTTAGGACAATTATTGAGGGATTAAAACTCAGATTGTTTCGAGGCAATTATTACCACTTAGAGAGATCCAGTCGAACTTTTCTAGCAGGATATACAAAAAGGTGAAAAGGGATGTGCAAAAAAACTGGGATCATCAATTAATGAATTTGTCATTGTGCTCATTTGATTGTTGAATGAAGTCAGAAATCCTAAAAGCTTATTGTTGGTTAGCTAGAGTGAATGTTGCTTCTGTTTGTCCCTTGTGTCTTAATAATGTGGCACACAGGGACAGAATCAACTCTAGATTTGCCATTTCTGGAAAAAGGAATTATGATAACAACAGTCAGATAACATTCATTCAAGACATGCACCTATTAAAAGTGGTAGTAAAAACAGAGAAATATAATCTCTGAAATAAGAAATTTATTCACTTTTTAAATAAGTTATTTTAGGAGTGTAAAGCAAGTAGTATATAAATATTCTCCAGCAGGACTCTATCTCATTTAGTATTCAGTGATTTCACTAAACCAGTTTAACTTATTCAACTGGTATGACTAAAAATAACTACTTATTCAAAATTGGGAGAGATGAGGTAGAAAAAGGTAAGGGCTGGTGAGTAAAAAGGGCCATTTCAGAGAGGAGAAACATGTGTAAAACACAGAGTTTAAAAAGAACCTGATGGTTTAGGAAATGCTGAACAATGAAGTATTTCTTGTACCTAAAATAACTGTAAGAAACTGGCTAATGATGCTAAAGAAAGGGAGTTCAAAGTGTGGAGAGCTTCACAGGCTATGGATTTTGAGCTTTCTAGTAGTGTACTAGTTCCCAAATTTTGATTTCAGGTAGTACATGGGAAGTTTTTGAAAAAATAAATGTACGTATAGTTTGTGAACTTCAGGGAAATTTCTATTATTTTATAGATATGTTTGGTAGTAATATGTGAGGTCTGTCCAGTAAGTATCCAGCCGTGTAATAAGAAAAAGAGAAATCTATTGAAGAAGATACAAGAAACACTGTACATTAAACAATGACATCTCAGTCCCTTCAAAGTAGGCACATTGGGACTTCACCAGTTCTCCTAATCGTCATCAGCTGCCCCGTCATATTTTCCTGAATCTCAGCAACGATCTGAACTCGCTTCCCTTTCACAGGTGATTTTAGTTTTGGGAAAAGCCAGAAGTCACAGGGTGCCACATAAAGACTGTAGGGGAGCTGAGTCACCTGGGTGACTTGATGTTTCACAATAAAACTGCAAAAAAAAAAAAAAAAAAAAAAAAACCCTCTGCAAAAAGAGTATTCTCCTGGATCTTCTCCAGATAATCACAATGAACAGCTTTTGGGATGAAGCATGCTCAGAAGAGTTCCTGGGAAATAAATTCTGGGGTCAACAGAGTTGTAGAGGGGAGTAAAATCCAGACCTCCTGTGCCTGGGACTAGTGGGCTCTCCCGTCTCTGAGGGACCTGTATCCAGGCCTTCCTTGCCCAGCCAGTTCTGTTTCTTCCACAGCTTCAGAAGGCACGTGGACAGCCTGGGTTCTCTTGGTCCAAATGCATCCTCCCTCGGTCACTGATATGTGTGTACTATATATTACAACTCTATACCATATGCTTCAAAATAGGACCTGATTCTCATAGCAAAATAAATTTTGTTTACGTTTTATGGTATAAGTGACCATGTCAGAAGAATATTATTGACCTTGATACATTGGAGTATTGAGAAGACTTAAATAATGTTTGAGAATATTGAATTCAAATATATACCTTTGAGACAATCATGGAATGTGGTATCTATATTTATTAGCTATTAGAATCTCCTCATTAGAAGGGACTTAGGGCATCACCTTGTCCAACCATATTTTGATATTTCACCTACATCCTTGTCTGTTTTCAGAGCCTCCAGGACAACATGTCAATGCCATAGGAAACGGTTATGATGATGTTGAAGAGTTACCTGTTCCTGAAATTCTTTCTTCCCCTGGCATGAGGGAGAATTTTTTTTCCCCAAAAGAGGGCAGTGACGTCTGGTATTCCCGAAGAGGTGAGTGGACAGCTTGGTCTCCCTCAGTAGCCTCACTTCCTTGTGATGGAGAAGATGAGTATGGACCTATCGATAGTCCGTTTTTCGTCTTTTGGATACTTAGATAAGATTTGCTCTTCTTTATTCCAGGTGTATTGTAGCCATTTCATCTCTTCTGAGAGGAGAAGCATACTGTATCCTCTGTGTTCAGGTCCACCATCAATTGACGTACACACGTCTATGAGTTGCAGAGGCTTTGCTCCCATCTTATACCTCAAGCTGAAATATATGTCCTGACAGTGCATTTGGGGGCTCTTTCAGATTGTGAGAAGGAATCTGGAAAGTTTTTTAATATTAATGTAAATTAAACTTGTGAGCTATAAAAAAATTGTTTTGGGAGAACCATGTAACCAAATGTTTTAAGTTGACATGGCCCACTATTAATGCAGAATATGCAGTGGCCTAAATTAGAGTCATAACATCTCAGCACTAAAAGGAAACTAAGATACAATTTTCTCTCAATGTTTCAATGGACAAAAACCTTTACTCCCTAGGACTAGGCTTTCCATTTATATGTGAGCATGTGGGCCTAGGTAGCAGGGGGATCTGGTTGAGCTGTTCCCTTTCAGCATCCAACAGAAGACCCAGACTGTTCTCGTGAAACTTTTAGGCAGGTGTGATCTGTTATTGAGGTGTTGAGGTAAGCTCATCTGAGGTGCTCTAGAGAGGTCATTTCCTGCCTCCATTTCTTGAGGAATCAGGTCACTGGTATGGAAGAGAGCATTCATGTCTTTTTTCCTCTCCTTGTCATTATTCATCCACCTCCTTCTGTTACAGAGCAGGGCAGGGGGTGGTTCACGATAAATTATTACAGAAAGGATTCCCCCTTTCTGTCTCTGGGGGTTCCTTCCCCCCACGCCCACCTGCTAGGTTCAAAATGCCCGCCGCCAGAGGAAAGACGTCTCTCAATGCCAGAGACTGGTGAAAAGGAAAGGAATTGTTTATTTAAAAGTTACACAGACTTAGAGTAATGGCTTAATGTCTTCAATAAGATATTGAAGTCCTCTAGAATACCCACAGATGCACAGTCCTTCCCTCTCCCTGTGCCCAGTCCGGGGTACCGTGTCTCAGGAAAAGAAGTAGAAGTCCGTGATTCAGGCTCCTGGCACCATCAGCTATGTGGCTGCTGCAATCTCCAGTTAATCCAAAACCATGCAGCACCTTCTCATGGCTCACCAGCAAGAGTCCTTTCTCCCCTTTTCTTCCCGTCAAAGTCTCTCCTGCTGCCTAAGCCACGTGGCAAAAAGAAGCACTCCAAAACCTCGTGGTCCTCTCTACTCTCCTTCAGAACCATGTGGTCCTTTTCCCCATTTCAGAACCACGTGGCCCTCTCCCTTTCCCCCCTGGCTCAGGCTTGTGGGGGTGAGGACATCCTACATACATTTTTCTAATATTTCCTGGACACCCCGAGTCCTGGACCCCATCACAAATCCCTTCTTGGGGCCCTCCTCTTGGCTGCACCCTGCTTCACTTCCAAACTGTGGAGAGCAAGACAATACTACACAGAGAAGTGGAATCAGTCTAAAGCAGCCCCGTCTAGCCTTTCACACAAGTGCTGGGCCCCCCCAGATATTCGGTATCCACTTTGTACTAGTCTCCTTCCTTCTGAGGACTCTGCCTTGTCTTTTTGTCACCACTGAAATCAGAATTCTCTTACTGTTTCAGGCATCTCTCTACAGTCTCCTAGCAAAGCTGTCAATGCTAGGGTGGAAGAGAAAGGATCCTCTTTGGTCCTGAGACAAGAAGACCCTGGGTATGATGATGTTGAGCTTAGCGCCATGTAGCGCCATTCTGGAAGCAAGTATCTCTTCAAAGAATCCTCTGTAACATTGTTTTCAATACATGAGAGTCCTGTCTTCTTCCTTACTGCAGAGTTTTTACCTGTACCTATGATGAAAGGAAATTTCTCATAATAAATACTCTGAGCTTCATAGATGAATGCTATTCTTTAAGTATGTAGATATTTTCACCCATCTCATCATGGAAAATGTGGTCTAGAAACATCCTTCTTTCCCCAAGTGAAATCTGTTGAACAGTCAGTGTTGTCACCTCCCCTCAGACTGCACTCTCACCTTCCTCTATGATCAGAGAAGGTCACAGCTTCCTCAGCCAGCATAAAACTCAGAAACCTAGCCCTGAACTAGGCGCTCACTCTTAGGAACATAAACTCAGAAACACATAACTGAATATTCCAAAACATTTCACCTCTCTAAAACCTAAAAGGGAGGTTCAAGTGAAGGTTGGTAGGTAGAAGGGAAATGGTGGCAGCTCATCTTATTCAGCTCAAATTTTTATGGAATATTAATAACAAGTATCTACAATGTAGATAATAACAAGTATATAACAATGTATTTTACTCTTACTGCCTTTTCTCTTTTCTAGTTTTTCCTCAACATCCTAAATTTCTCCCTTCTCCATCAAATTGTACATTTTATGGTTCATAAAACCTATCGTTTTCTATTCATTTTTAACAGTATCTCTTTTCCATTCTCTTCTCTCACTGTATTTGTGCAGACACCAAACAATTCTAACCTCCCAATTGCAAGAGCTTTTTAAGTGGCTGTATTTACTTTCAATTCTTCCCATGCCAAACGATTGTTAAATATTTATGGGAACTGAATCAAAAGAAAGAGAGAGAGGAGAGAAGAGAGACAGGCAAGTCAAACTGTAGTTCTCCTGCATAAAAATCACTACTGATTTATAATCAGCTATGCCAAAGTTTCCAAAATTCAGCTATTTGCATGCCAGCATAATGAATATTTCCATACCTGTATTTTAACTGTATAACTATATAACCAAGATTTTCTTTACATTTATTATCTTAAAAAGATAGTTAAACATTTTATTCAATAGTAGAATATATATTACTACCAAAAATATCTATAATAGAAATTTTTCAGAACTTCACAAACTATATGTACATTTACTTTTCAAAAACTTCTCATGTGCTACCTTAAATCAAAATTTGGGAAATAGTACGCTGCATCAGAAGACTCAAAACCCATAGCCTGTGAAGCTCTCCACATTTGGAACTCTCTTCAGCATCGTTAGGTAGGTCCTTGCAGTTGTTTTAGGAGCAAGCAATACTGAGCTGCTCAGCATTTCCTAAACCATCAGGCTCTTTTGAAATTCTGTGTTTTACACATGTTTCTTTTCACTAAAATGTCCTTTTTCACTCTATAGTGTCTACCTTTTTCTCCCTCATTTCTTCCAATTTTAAATTAGTTGTCATTTTCACTCATGTCAGTTCAGTAAATTAAATTGGGTTAGTTAGCCATTGCATACTTAATGAGATAGAGTTCTGCTGGAGAATATTGACATATTATTTGCTTTGTTCTCCTAAAATAACTTATTTAAAAAGTAAATAAATTTCTCATTTTAGAGAATATATTTCTTTGTTTTTACTACCACTTTTAATAGGTGCATGTCTTGAATGAATGTTATCTGACTGTTATTATCACAATTCCTTTTTCTGGAAAAGGTAAAACTAGAGTTGATTCTGTCCCTGTGTACCACATAATTCAAACACTCCAGCTAACCAACAATAAGCTGTTAGAATTTCTGACTTCATTCAATCATCAAATGAGCACAATGACAAATTAATTAATTGACGATCCTAGTTGTTTTACATATCACTTTTCACTTCTTCTTATATCATCTTAGGAAAGTTTGACTGGGTGTCTTTAAGTGGTAATAATTCCCTGGACACAATCTAAGATTTAATCCCTCAATAATTGTCCTAACTACACAACACTGAGTAAACTTCCCCTTTAAAGAGACTCTGGCTCCCATTGAGAGGAAATAAGATTGAAAGAGAAGTAAGAACAACCCGACAGTCACAGTCACCAAAGGGGATGTGGGAGGGGATAATGGGGGAAAGAGGAGAAGGGTTTCCAGGAACAACTATAAAGGACACATGGACAAAACCAAGGGAGGGTGAAATGAGGGGAGGGAGGTGGGGATGGCTGTGGTTGGGGGGAGAGTGGTGGGGGGTAAATGCATACAACTGTACTTGAACAACAATAAAACAATTTTAAAAAGAATAAAATAAAATAAAGAGAAGTAAAGCCTCTTTACTAATTCAGAATGAGACTCTGACTTGCAGCATAAAGCAAAGAGAAGCCATGTCTTTGAGATCCTGAAGATCCTCTTGCTCTAAAGAGATTTTGAGAGAAAGACTGCACCAACGGTTGTGTGAGGACAACTTTCCTGCACTATCTCCTCTGATCTAGGTGTATACCAACCCATTAGTCCCAGGGTCAGCTCTGGGCCAGAGTCAGGTTGATGGATCTGGAAGAGTTGGGGAATGTATTTATTCTGTTTAGATATAAACCCAGGAATATAACTTACAAATCAAAGTCAATATCCAAATTAGCACAAAGGAGATAAAAAGTGAAGATTTGCAGGATAATATTCTTGCACTTCCACCCTCTATCAGTGAAGAAAAGAACCACATGGAAAAAAATGTCTAGCACCTTTCACGAGACGCTGTGAAGATTATGTGATGTGACCAGAGTAAAAAGAGCAGAGGGACTACAGAGAAACAAGCATGTTAAGTACAGAGTTAATTTTGGTTTCTGAATGACTGACTACAAAGGAGGTGGTTATCTGTGGGTGTCCAAAAGTTAAGATTAAAAGCTCATATCCATTGGAAGATGTTAAAGTATATGTAAATAAAATAGGAAACCTACTCACCACCCTGGAATCAGTAAGTGGTGGAAGAAACAAGCAAAGATAAAAAAAAAAAGTGATTATGTACATTTGTAGATATGAACAACAGGGAAGTTTAGTATTACACTTTACTACCCAGCAATCTCCTCTATTACTAAGGACAAAGCACTGAGTTTATTTATACTTACAAGGAAGTAGTAAAAATTAAACTTGAAAAATTATACAAAATATGATAAAAGGCTAACATGACCAAAATCAAGATATAATACTAGTCAATCACCACAAAAGAACTCCTTTATGCTACCTCTTTGTATTCACATTCCTTCCCACCCCACCTCACCCCTCTCCCTATCACCAGGCAACTGCTAATCTGTTCATCTGAATAGTTTGTCATTTTGGTAATGTTATATAAATAAAATCATATCGCCTTTGGAGGTACCTTCACAACATTTCTTACTAAGCATAATATTCTCTAGCCCATTTGGGCTGCTGTATGTATCAGTGGTCCATCCCTGTTTATGGATGAAAAGTGTTCCACTGTGCATGTCATTTTCAAGACACTGCCACAGTGGCAATGTTCCCGCCAGCAATGTATGAGAGAACCAGTTTCTCTGCAGCTTCATCAGCATTCGATATAATCACTATGGCTCATTTTAGCTACTCTGATTGATGTGCAGTAATCAAGCTATGCCTTTTAATTGGACTGCTAGTCCATACGTCTAATATAATTATGACATGGTTGGGCTTAGCACTACCATTTTGCTATTGTCTATTTACTCTCTCTCTTTTGTTCATCTTTCCCTGCCTTCTTTCTAGTTAATTGAATATATATAATATCCTGGTTTAATTCCTCTACTGGCTTTTTAACTATATATCTTTACATCAATTTTTAGTGGTTGTTCTAGACACTAGAAAACGCACCATGATCTTATCACAGTCTCATTAGAGGAAATACTGTACTACATCAGGTAAAGTATAAGAACTTTGCAACAATATATTTCTATTACTTCCATGCTTAGTGCTATTGCTGTCATATGTATCATACTGAAGCAGGGTGCAGCCAAGAGGAGGGCCCCAGGAAGAGATTTGTGATGGGGTCCAGGACTCAGGGTGTCCAGGAAATATTAGAAAAATGTATATAGGATGTCCTCACCCCCACAGGCCTGAGCCAAGGGGGATGGGACACATGGAACAGGGCCATTCAGAGCTGTTTTGGGTAGCAAGAGCTTTGCAGCTAACCCCTGGCACAGTCATTTAACATATCTATAACCTTTAACTGGTTTCATGGATGTGTTAAGTAGCTGTGGCCATGCTTTGAGCCAGGGTGATGGGACCAAATTCCACCCAGGATGGGACTGGGAAGTAAGTCCCCCTGGTTACAGGGCCTGTGGGAGAGCTTGGAGATGATTGGCTCCATGCCATGGGGCCACACCTGCCCAGACTTACTATGGCAGCCCAGTAAAGCTGGAAGAATACGGGGATGCTGGCAGGTGTAACTGACTGTAGGAGGAGTCAGAAATGGGCTGCAAAGGAAGATGGGCGCTGGGATTTAAACCTAGGCCCGGCAGCCATAGAGAAGAAGAGACCACGCAGCTCCAAAGTAAATAGAGAAGAGGAGACCACGTGGCTCCAAAGTAAATAGGGAGTAGACCACGCGGCTCTGAAGTAAATGGGAGAACCACGAGGCTCTGAAGCAAGTAGATAGATAGAGGTCCATGTGGTTCTGAAGTGGGGAAAAGGACCACGCGGTTCTGAAGGAGTAAAGAGAGGATCACGAGGTTTTGGAGTGCTTCTTCTTGCCACGCAGCTTAGGCAGCAGGAGAGACTTTGCAGCCATAGAGAAAGGGGAGAGAGGACTCTTGCTGGTGGGCCATGAGAAGGTGCCACATGGCTTTGGATTAACTGGAGATTGCAGCAGCCACACAGCTGATGGTGCCGGGAGCCTGAATCACGGACTTCTACTTCTTTTCCTGAGACACGGTACCCCGGACTGGGCACAGGGAGAGGGAAGGACTGTGCATCTGTGGGTATTCTAGAGGACTTCAATATCTTATTGAAGACATTAGGTCATTATTCTAAGTTTGTGTAACTTTTAAATAAACAATTCCTTTCCTTTTCACCAGTCTCTGGCATTGAGAGACGTCTTTCCTCTGGCGGCGGGCATTGCGAACCTAGCAGGTGGGCGTGGGGGAAGGAACCTCCAGAGACAGAAAGGGGGAATCCTTTCTGTAATAATTTATCGTGCAGGAACCACCCCCTCCCTCTGCTCTGTAACAATACCCCACACATATTTTGATGACTATACTGTATCTTTATGAGTTTTGCCTCAAGTCATCATATACGTTTTATAGAAATTAAGAAGAAAATGGCATCTTTCATAGTTTCTCCTCTGTTTGCCATTTACAGTTCTAATTATTACTTCCCGTAGAACTATTTACATCTAGTGTCATTTACTTCCAGCCTGAAAAATTTCCTTTACCATTATTGTAGTAAAAGTCTGTTAACAATAAGTCTTCTCAGTTTTCATTCATCCTGTGTTGGGAACCACCCTGCCTGGTTTCAGAAGCTGTAATCCCCCATGGCTAAGGCTAAGTGAAAAGACCTTGGGACCATAAACCACTAAGGAGACAAAGCTTATGTTCCTTGTAGGGGTACCGCCTCTGCCCCCTTTTACTTCACCCTGTTTGGCCCCAGGCAGATGACTGGTTAGCCAATGACAGGTAAGATTCCTCAAAGGAAGGATGACCTAAGATAAGCAGGGTCATGAAGGGGCCTTCAGGGAAGGACTTGGGGAGCCATAGAAAAAAGGGGTGATGGACCCTCTCCCCTCGGCTTTGACAAAGCCTGAGTCCTCATTCTGTCTTCAAGAAATCTCCTAATCTCTTGGCTACCTTACTTCCCCTGCCTGCCTTAAGCCTGAAACAATGCTGGAGGTGGGTGCTGCCCTGTGCTGGAAAGGGCGGATTCCCTGGGGAGATTGGGAGGATCAGGCTTAAGAAAGAATACATAAAATCCCATGAAATCTGCTTTGCTAAGAATACCCTCAGTTTTCTAATAAGGGTCCAAGCATGAAATGAGTTTGTTTCCCAAAGTTTTATGGCCCTTTAGCTATCTAACCCTGACTCAAAATAAGCCCTCATAGTTCTTTGAATGTTATCTATTTGATTATTACTGCCTGACAATGATTGATAAACATTGTGTTGTGTGTGTGTGTGTGTGTGTGTGTACGCCCTGTATTCCTATGCAAATAAACCCAATAAAAGTCCATTAAGGAACAGGCTCCTGGCCCTTCTCCTTTGGAGGAGAAAGGCCTTCACCTTTCCTCTCCAAGCAGATCATGTCTTGGTAGACTTATTCTCATCGGAGGCAGCCAGGGAGGTCCTGCGAGCGGAGCCCCCCCTCCCCCAATCATGACAGTCTGGATGCTTTGTCATAATTACTAGTGAGCAGAAAAGTTTTCTGGCCTTTGTTGCGGAGCCTGGAATGGCATATCCTCCAAAAGCACTCCCTCACAAAAGGCTCATTGATAAGCAACACAGATCATTTGAAATGATTGCCGCTATTCTGCCTAAGTCCAAACACTCTGAAAGTCCGTTTGGCTCCCGGCTGCCTTTTGGGCACCCAGTCCATACAAAGGCTTGTCCTGGAACTCTCTCAGACCTGGGTGGTGAAGGTTATCCTAACTCTCTCTTCCTTAAATTTTCCTGGTTTTTATCTCCAAAATTTATAATAGCCAACTCTCCTTTGTGACTTCATTAACACCATGCATCAGAAGTAAAAATATTTTTGTGAAATATAAAATATATAAAATATAAAATATAATATTTACTTTTTATCACTTTCCTATTGAAGCAGGGTGCAGCCAAGAGGAGGGCCCCAAGAAGGGATTTGTAATAGGGTCCAGAACACGAGGTGTCCAGGAAATATTAGAAAAATACATATAGGATGTCCTCACCCCCACATGCTTTGAGCCAGGGGGGATGGGACACATGGAGCAGGGCCATTCAGAGCTGCCTTGGGTAGCAACAGCTTTGCAACTAACCCCTGGCATGGTCATTTAACATATCTATAACCTTTAACTTGTTTCATGGATATGTTAAGTAGCTGTGCCTGTGCTTTGAGCGAGGGGGATGGGAGCGAATTCTACCCAAGATGGGACTGGGAAGCAACTCCCCTTGGTTACAGAGCCTGCGTGAGAGCTTGGAGAAGACTACACGCCATGGGGCCACACCTGCCCAGACTTACTATGGCAGCCCAGGAAAGCTGGAAGAATATGGGGATTCTGGCAGGTGTAACTGATTATAGGAGGAGTCGGAAATGGGGCTGCAAAGGAAGATGGGTGCTGGGATTTAAACCTAGGCACAGCAGCCATAGAGAGAGAGGACCACGTGGTTCTGAAGTGAATAGGAGAGGACCACGCGGTTCTGGAGTGAATAGAGAACAACCACATGGTTCTGAAGGAGAATAGAGAGGACTACGCAGTTCTGGAGTGAATAGGAGAGGACCATGTGGTTTTGGAGTGCTTCTTTTTGCCACGCAGCTTAGGCAGCAGGAGAGACTTTGCCAAGAATAAAAAGGGAGAAAGGACTCTTGCTGGTAGGCCATGAGAAGGTGCCACATGGCTTGGATTAACTGGAGATTGCAGCGGCCACACAGCTGACGGTGCTGGGAGCCTGAACCACGGACTTCTACTTCTTTTCCTGAGATATGGTACCCCGACTGCGTGGAGGGAGAGGGAAGGACTGTGCATCTGTGGGTATTCGAGAGGACTTTAGTATCTTAATGAAGATATTAAGTCATTACTCTAAGTTTGTGTAGCTTTTAAATAAATAATTTATTTCCTTTTCGCCAAGTCTCTGGCATTGAGAGACGTCTTTCCTCTGGCGGCGGACATTTCAAACCTAGCAGGTGTGTGTGGGAGGGGGAACCTCCAGAGAAAGAAAGGGGGGATCCTTTCTGTAATAATTTATCGTGAACCACCCCCTGCCCTACTCTGTAACACTATGACCATGGATATTATACTGGGAGAAGCCCTGGCCATATTCCAATATCCGCGCCCTGCTGAAACTTATGAAGATGACAAGAGTGAGTATAGTTTCGGTCCCAGACAGCATCCAGAGCCATCAGTTAAGTAATAAGTTGGGGTCAGCTCATAACCAAGCCACCACTCTCAGTTCTTATATTAATTCAGCAACACCTCCACACATTTACTATGTGGGGAAGTGTTTGAAGATGAAATCTTTATTTGGTCACTGCTACATGATAAGAATCACAGCAAAACCACATTTGCATTTTATTTTTTATGGCTTAATTTTACATTTGTATTTTAAATAGTAACCATATCAAAGCAATCTTGAAGCAATATATTTTCAAAGAACCCACTCGTCTGAATTTCTTTTTCTATTAGTTTAATCATGTCATACCCCTTCGTCCAATCTGTAAGACTCATATAGCCAAAATTCTTGATTCTACTGTCTATATTCCTTCTGGATGTCCTCTAAGTCTCCCCTCCCTTGCTTTCTTGCACACTTAGGTGCAGGTCTGTGTGTGAATGCCCATTTTTCCTCTATTAACTTCCAGTAAAAAGAGATGAGTTGATAGAATTTGCTTAGAAGGCTTTATAATTAGACACACAGGAAATGACAATTTCCTGAAGAAATAAGAGGAAGTGATGCAAGGAAAGCCTGAAGTTAAAAAGATTTGATAACTGCCCTGGCTGATGAGGCTCAGTTGGTTGGGCATCACAGTACAAACCAAAAGGTAATGGGTTTGATTCCTGGTAGGGAACATGCTTGGGTTGGGGGTTTGGACCCCAATTAGGGCTCATGCAAGAGGCAAATGATCAATGTTTCTCTCTTGCATCGATGATTCTCTCCCTCTCTCCTCTCTTTAGAATCAATTTTAAGAAATAAATTTTTGATAAATATTTAAAAATAAATAAAAAGATTTGGTAACCTACTGGACATAAGAAAAGAGTGAGGAGTCTGTATGAGCTTCATTAACAAATTTAAAAAGTAGCCTAGGAAATTAGAGATGACAAAGGAAGAAACAGTTATATAGAATTACCTTTTTAGTTGTTCCATGAAAATTTGAGCAGAATAAGAAAAACTACATTTCATTCTCACTTACTAGCTAGCCTCTGTCCCTCAACTTTTAAACAGACACCCAGGTCTGGTATCTAGAAATTGTTTCAAAACAGATGATGAAAGGCCACAGGTTCAATTCCCAGTCAGGGCACATACCTGGGTTGCAGGCCAGGTCCCCAGTTGGGGCGCATGAGAGGCAACCACACACTGATGTTTCTCTCCCTTTTTTCTCCCTCCCTCCCCCTTCTCTAGAAATAAATAAATAAAACCTTTATTTAAAAAATAGCTGATGATACATCCTAACAAAGAGCACACGTGAATGTTTAGGTTTTTGTTTTTGATGTATTCATCTTCGTAGGAATGAAGTTGTGAGTATAGGCCACATTTCAAGTCCCTTGGCTAAGCAAGAATGACCTGTAATACCCGTGAACTTGGGCAAAGTAATGCCGCAGATGGGGGGGGGGGGATGAGAAAACAGGTCAATTAACTCACCTTGGATTTCTTCTTAGGGAAATTGCTTGAGGGCCAATCATCGAAGAGCAATTGGATCAAACTCACTAAATTATCCACAAAGCAAAAATTATTTTATTCTGAATATTTAATTTTGAGCAATTTCCATGTACAGTGAAAGTCAATTATAGGTCAGCACTACTCTTGGAATATAGGCAATTGGAATATCTGAGGCCTCATCTCATGTTTAATGCAACAGCTTTAAAAGCCACTGTGGATGTTGCAGGGGCACTTAGTTCCACATCATCGTACTCAAAGTCCCCCATTCCCCCCTGGGGCAGCCAGGGCCTATCTTCTTTTCCCAGGATGAGCTGCCCCACTAGGGAAATGCTGACAGAAACCTGCAACAGTAAAGAGAAGTTTAATTAGACCTGTGACAGAAGGACTAGACAATGCCCTATGGTAGAAGCAAGTCTAGAATATATGGTGATGACATAGCATCTCTGGGGACTCATAAATGCTGAGGCAGGCTCAAACTATTTAGTATTAGTTACAGCAAGTATGTATCAGAGCTATCCTAGCAGGATCCGGTCTATGTGGGTCACTGGGACCATGGCTTATCTAGGAAATACCGAATCACAGGAGATCTGTGACCAACACAGGTGCTCCCTGAGCACCTTTTTCCTGGCTTACCCAGTCAGCAGAGAAGTAACCCAAGAATGGTAAGAATCACATGACAGGATGTGAAAATTTCACCTTTCACAGTTGTCAGCTCTGAGTTCACAAGGAGAAGGGGACAGGGCGCTTTCATTCGGAGGGGGGGTGTATTTGTATTTGTAGTAGATTTTATTTATTTGAGGCTTTTCTCTTTTAGTCTAGCTAAAAGTTTTTCAACTTTGTTTATCTTTTTTTAACAAGCTTAGTTTCACTGATATTTTCTATTGTCTTTTTAGTCTCTATTTCATTTATTTCTGTTCTCGTCATTCTTGTTTTCTTCCTTCTACTAATTTTGGGCTTAGTTTGTTCTCCTTTTTCTAGTTCTTTAAGAACCTCTCCTTTGGAGAGGAGGGAGGGCAGAGTGATTGGTAGGAAGGGAAGGTGACTTTCTGGGTGCTTCTTATCATCTCTTCATTAATCTTGGTTGAGGTACATGACCGAGGTATACACTTATTGCTTACACATTGTTCTCATTATACTTAAATAAGATTGTTTATTTTTAAAATAATATTCCTCTTTACACTTCTTGCC
Organism: Desmodus rotundus; assembly: GCF_022682495.2. Lineage (NCBI taxonomy): Eukaryota > Metazoa > Chordata > Mammalia > Chiroptera > Phyllostomidae > Desmodus > Desmodus rotundus. Next base: position 180,146,011 of record NC_071389.1, read on the forward strand.
TTGACCTGAAAAATGAGTGAACGAGAATCACCATATTTCATATTTCTCTGAAATACCTTACTTTTAAAGGCAGCTTTTCCACACTTTCTGCTCTTAGGGACATTTCACTCAAGAAACACCCTCAGTACCAGGTGGCCCTTCCTTTTCTCTTACCTGAGCAGATCACAGAGGCTGTGTTCCCATGGGTGCAGTCAGGAATGCCCAGGGCAGTCATAGGGCAATTCCACAGGCAGTACTCAGCCCCTGAGCAGTGAAATTGGGCTTTCCAGATCTGGTCACCTCCTTGCACAAAGTAGTACTCTTTTGGAGTAGAGATGGCAACTCCACAGCCGAGCTGACGACAGACAACATTGGCGTTGGCCATGTTCCAGTGAGAGGCACAGAGCATTCTCCATTCTCCAGAAATATTCATCTCCACTTGTCCTTCACACTGAGAGGTGCCATTTTTCATGAGCCGCACTTCTGTATATGCTGGTCAGTGAAAACAGGATTTTATCAAAACCTCATGTTTTTCTTACCCCAACAGAGAATGCAGGGAGGTTAAAGTCCTGCTCTGCATCTCACCTGAACAGACAACTTGAACAGCCCCACTGTGCTGGCAAACACCTCCTGGACGGGGCACTCTGGGGCAGAGCTGGAGCGCAGGCTCCTGCCCCTCACACCAGAACTCCTCAGCCCATACCTGTCCACCTGACTCTCTGGAGGGCACATCCACCAGGACAGACAGAGCTTTGCCTCACCCCAGCTCTGCACAGATGACCTGGGCCATAGGGAATGTGTGTTTCCCATCAGACACTGGAGTCCAGTCATCTACAGAATGCACTTCTATTCACCCTGAGCAGGGTCCATCCCCTCCAAACAGATGTAAAAATCCTGAGAGAGAGAAAAAATAAGCCCAGTGAGTGTTCATAATCACATGTTGACAATTAGAAGTGACATATCATAAACAATGGTGTTAAAGTTTTCTTTTGCCAAGGAATGGGAAATGGTGAGGAGATTTAACAGTTAGTGTCAGAATGGGGCTTCCATGAGTGAGTTTCTGAAGACATCATTTGTAATGGCTGAATGAATAAATGGAATATATATTTCAGTGTTTGTTAGAGAAGTGAAGTCCTCATCTAGGGGTCTGGGATCTACAGGGCCCAAGGAAACTGCACAGTGTATGATCATTCAAACATTAGTGAAATACAAAGAACAGAACCAACCCAAAAGGTACAGGGCTATGAAAGGGTAGAGACCTATCAGTCACAAAAGGTTAGAAAGCCATTCTGAAACTTGTGGGCTAAAATTCTGATTAGCTTCTTTCTCAGGAGCCAATCTTCAAATAACCCATGATAGAGAAAATCATAAGGGCTGTATCCATGAATGTATGTCAACCTATAGACAGACTAATGGCTCAAAATTAGAAATACAGACATTATAACAAACCGCTTTTATGGTCTCACGTTTTATTTTTCTAATAATTTTTATGGCAAAAAAAAAATTCCAAGAGTGTCTTAGATGATCTAAACAAGAAAGATAAATCTGAATGTTAAGAAAACCCCAGAGTCATGGCAGCCAGAGAGGCTTGTCCTGACCATCTCTCTTGAAACCCAAGAATTTGTTTACAAACTTGGGTGACAGTGAGTTCTCAGGGAACATTTACAAGACAGCTGAGTTTGCCAGTCATGTCCAGCTAGAGGTTTCTCTTTGAGATACAGGAGTCTTAGCATATGCTAAGGATTGATAGTAATTGATTTTTGCCCTGTCATTATGCTAACTCTGTTCCTATCTGACATCAGCAATGTGGCAGAATCGGAAGTCCCTAACCTTTGTTTTTCTGCAGAAACTAAGATTTGGCAGCCATCCATACATACAAGTGCCTTTGTGGGAGCCTTGGGATCCCAATGAGAGGTTAGAAACTCTGGTACAGACAAAGGCTGGGAAGGGCTCATAAGAGAAGTCATGTCCAGCCCTGACCAGTGTGGCTCAATGGGATGGGCATTGTTCCACAGAGCAAAGGGCCAACGGCTCGATTCCTGGTCAGGGCACACGCCTGGGTTGTGGTCCGGGTCCCTGGTTGGAACAAGCAAGAAGCAGCCAATTGATGTTTGTCTCACCCATCAATGTTTCTCTCCCTGTCTTTCTCCCTCCCTTCCTCTCTCTAAAAATAAATAAATAAATAAATAAATAAATAAATAAATAAATAAATAAAATCTTTCAACAAAAAGTCATGTTCAAACCCCCAATGTCAAGCTTTCTGATTGTGGTCCCAGCTCCAGCCCCCTGCAGATTTGGCTCCAGCCCAATTTGTCCATGGTCCTGCCATCAGTCCCATCCACCAAAGAACTTCAGAGAATACATGCTATTCCATGCCCCCAATAACAGGTCTGGCAACCATAGACATGACTATGAACCCAGAAGCAGCTCTATCACCTGGACCCAACTCCATACCACTGTAACCCTGAAGGCAGTTCTATTCCACTCAGTGACCCAAAGGGAGTCATCCCCAAGTAACAGGAAGGTCAAATGTGTATATGACTGTTGACCTCAAGCAGCCCTGTGACCTGGCTCCAGCCGCCTTCTACCACATTCAGGAGGCAGTCCTGCCCACCCAGGAACCCAGCAGGAACTACATCTATCCATGTCCCTGTTACCAGACATGCTAACCACAGACACAACAGCAGACCCAGCAGCAGCCACATGACCTTACTCCAGCTCTGCTTGATCCTGATCCTAAAGACAGTCTTATCAGTCAAGATCTTTACCTATAAAAAGAAAAAAAAAAAACAGTCTATAAAGACTGGACAGGTGTCTTCTCCTTCGAGTGCAGACACCAGTGCAAGCCTACATAGATCATGAAGAATCTGGCAAAGATGAAACCATTAAAGGAAAATAATAATGCTCCAGTAACTGACCCTTAAGAAATAAATATCTATGAACAAATAATTAAAAATAATTGTCTTAATGAAACTCAGTGAGCTACAAGAGAGCACAGATACACAACTAAATGAAATAAGAAAAGTAATACACAAACAAAATGAAGTTTAATTAAAAAATAGAAAATGTAAAAAGGAATCAAACAAAAATTCTAGAGCTCAAGGATACAATGACTGAGCCTTAAAAAATTTCATAGAGAGCTTCCACCAGACTTGATCACACAGGAAAAAAAAATTAGCCAACTCAAAGACAGATAATTTGAAATTATTGAGGTAAAAGAACAAAAAGAAAAATAATAAAAAAGAGAGAAGAAAGCATATAGGACATGATCCAGCAAAATAATATATGTATTTGTGAGTCCCAGGAGGAAAAATGAAAGAGAAAGGGACAGAAAGCTCATTTAAAGAAACAATGGTTGAGAACTTCTCTAACCTAAAGATAGGAATAAACATATTGATTTGTGAAGCCCAGAAGTTCCCAAATAAGAAGAATAAAGGGGTCTACACCAAGACACATTATAATTCAATTTTCAAAATGCAAAGACAAAGAGATAATTTTGAAAGCAGTAAGAGAAAAGCAACCTGTAACATACAAGAAAGTCCCTATAAGATTCAGAGGATTTCTCAACAGAAGCCTTGCAGGACAGGCAAGAGCAGGATGATATATATTCAAAGTACTAAAAGAAAAAAACTGCCAACAATGAACATTTTATCCAGAAAAACTGTCCTTTAAGAATTAAGGAGGAACCATAAATTCATTTTTTAAAAAAGAATCAAGGAGAAATAAAAAAGTTCCCAGACCAGCACTCCTGGACAGAAGGGGGAAAAAAAGTTCTTCAAGTTGAAATAAAAAGATGCTGAACAATAAAATAGCATGGTCATGTAGAAAAGTATAAATCTAATAGGTAAAAGTAAATATGAAAATAGAGAATATTATACTGTAATGGTGGCACATGAATTGCTTTTAATGCTAGTGTGTGTATATATATATAAATTAAGAGACAAAAGGAATAAGAGTAACTATAACCACAAGAATTTGTTGATTAAAAATACAACAAAGAAAAAATAAAATCTGACATCATTACATAAAGGAGGGAGTAAAATGTAGATTCTGTGTGCTATTGAAATTGTTATCAGCTTAAAACAGACTTCTATTACTATAAAATATTCAATGTAAGTTCCATGATAATTACAAAATACAGTACAATAGATAAACAAAAATAAAGAGCAAAGGAACAGCCCTGACCAGTGTGGCTCAGTTGGTTGGGCATCATACTCAAAGCGAAAAGTTGCAGGTTCAAACCCTGGTCAAGGCACATGCCTGGGTGACAGGTTTGGTCCCCATTTGGGGCTTGTATAGGAGGCAATCAGTCAATGGTTCTCTCTCACATTGATGTTTCTCTCCCTCTTTTTCTTCCTCCCTTCCTCTCTCTAAAAATAAATAAATAAAGTCTTTTAAAAAAGAAGTATAAACACTAAAGAAACAGAAAGATGGGATTTTAAGTTGATGGTGGGGGTGATGGTGATAGGTAGGTAGGCAGACAGATATGGACAGGTAGAAAAACGGATGAAAAGACAAAGCCAGCCCCATTTTCTATCATGACAGCATTTGCCAAGCAGGCCTATGACCTTGTTAAACATGACTGACATTTTACTCTTCTGAGCTTATGTCCCCAGGACTGAAAAATTTCTGGAAAAGCAAGAACAGAATGTGACTGAACAGTCCCCACAGCCACGGGCAAAAGATAATATTGGAAAAAACTGCTCCTTATGCAAAACCCCCTGAAACCTCCCGTGTTACAACACTTCTACCCGCCCAGTGGTCACACAACAGCAACCCCTCCGCCCTTGATGATACAATATAAGATCACAGTCCCAACCTTTTGGTACTGGTGCATTTCTCTGTGCCTAGCCCCCTTCCTCCCTTAGAAAGTGAATAAACTTTGCTCTGCGCATTTTCTTCTCTTTGTGAATTCTTTCACAGCCTGCATCAACAACCACCCTAACAATGGAGACAACAGTTATATAATGGACTTTTTAAATATGCTAAATCCTTTTTTCTTTATTACATTTTATTTATGTGAACTACCCCTTTCATCCATTCACCAAATGGTGCTTTAGGGGAGAAAGAGATTGTTATTACAGGAAATAAAGAAAAAGGAGTCGGCGGAGACATCGCTACGAAGGCCTCGGGCACGCTGCGAGAGTACAAGGTGGTGGGGCGCTGCCTGCCCACCCCTAAGTGCCACACACCACCCCTCTACCGCATGCGCATCTTTGCACCTAACCACGTTGTTGCCAAGACCCGCTTCTGGTGCTTTGTGTCTCAGCTGAAGAAGATGAAGAAATCTTCAGGGGAAATCGTCTACTGTGGACAGGTGTTCGAAAAATCCCCTCTTCGGGGGAAGAACTTTGGTATCTGGCTGCGCTACGACTCCCGCAGTGGGACCCACAACATGTACCGGGAATACCGGGACCTGACCACAGCAGGCGTCGTCCCCCGGTGCTACCGAGACATGGGGGCCGGGCATCGTGCCGGCGCCCACTCGACCCAGATCATGAAGGCCGATCGAGGAGATCGCGGCCAGCAATTGCCGCCGGCCAGCAGTCAAGCAGTTCCACGACTCCAAGATCAAGTTCCCGCTGCCCCACCAGGTCCTTCGTTGCCAGCACAAGCCACGCTTCACCACCAAGAGGACCAATACATTCTTTTAGATGCAGGGCCTCCGTGTCCCCTGGTCTACCCAAATAAACTCCTCAGGAAAACTGGGGGGGAAAAGAAAAGAAAAGAAAAAAAGGAAAAAGGAGTCAACATTCAACTCTGGCCTTTCGAAATAGGCTTTTTGTGTTCCAAGAACAAAATAGTTTGAAAGACTAAGGTTTTCTAAACTTCTAATTGTCCCCCTTTATATATTGAGAATTTAGAATTTGGTTTGATAGGACTCAAAACAATTGTATTATAAAGCATAGGTAAAGAAGGTGCAAAAAATAATTGCCCTGGCTGGTGTGGCTCAGTGGATTAACCTGCAAACTGAAACGTCGCCAGTTAGATTCCCAGTCAGGGCACATGCCTGGGTTGCAGACCAGGTTCCCAGTTTAGGGTATGTGAGAGGCAACAGATCGATGTACCTCTCACATGCTGATATTTCTCTCCCTCTCTTTAGCCCTCCCTTCCCCTCTCTCTAAAAGTAAATAAAATCTTTTTTTAAGACGATGCAAAATATAATTTTAGACAACTACCCAAATAGAACGGGTAAGGAGAAAGTCTTTTCTTATGGGGTGGCAAAGGAGAGGCATGTGAAATGGAAAAGAAAAGGGGCCAGATGCTACCTGAAACCCTCAGTGGCCCCGCCTTCTTAGATCTGAAGCCATGAGGAAAGGCGTGGCAAGAACAAAAGCTCAGGTGGGTTGAGGGGAAAGCCAAATGCAGAAGAGCATATGCCCAATTTAGTCACTGTTGCCTTATTCGGGTTTCCATTGATCAAAGAAGTTCCCAGATACTCTCCAGAAAGTAGCCCTGGGATGGTATAGAGAGTGAGAAGGGAAGTAAGGGTATGCAAGATAGGGCCCTACCTCAAAATGTGAGGTTGTTAACACATGCTACCGCCCAATCTTTGTGCCTCCTCAAGCTCAGTGTTTCCATAATACACCTCTCCAGTTCACACAAACCAACCCTGTGGTCCCCTCATCTTGGCCCTCAACCTTTAAGCACACAGACATGGGAAGGAAACATCCTGTGACACCCCCATCCCCAAAGTTCCCACCAGAGCTCAGAGACAACTCCATGCCCTTCCGAATCCCACACCTGAAGTTCTCAGTGGGACTAACACTCAGGGCAGCTGTGAGTCAGTCCACAGCCTTGTCACATTCCCCACTAAAAATACCAGTGTCAGCAGGTACAAGTTCTCAATTCCTGCTGTGCCCATTCTTTCTTCTTGAGACTTAGGTAAATTAAAAGGAAGGGGAAAAAACAGTTGAACACATGCATCTAATACTTCCTATTAATTTTTTTAAGAATCACTTACTCATGCCTAAGCCTCATAGCAATACATGTCTTCTTCCATATCTGTAATTTAACCTATTAATGATAATAACTGATGATAAATATCAGAACCAGAGTTTAAACTGAGGTGCTGGAGCTAGGATCAGGATCTGCTGTCACTTAGAGATGATGATGGTCTTTGGGGCCCAGATTTATTATTTCTTACCCAGTTTTGGACTCTACACGATCACTAGAAACCATTTAACCAGACCCTATAACATGGGATATGCTTGCTGGAGTCCAGCCACCCCTTCCCGAAGAATGGCATAGGTGTGCATTTAGTGTAACCAGTCACATAAGGTCTCACTTAGCTCAGGATTGAGATCTCATACATAACACACTATTATGGGTTCCAGATCCTGTTATACAGAATGATGGGCTGGAAAGAAGGGGCTCAACTCAGGGCTGGCGTGCTGTCTCCAAGCAGCACCTTATAGCCAGAGCTTGGGATGCAGGGTCAGCATGGGTCAACTCACACTCCAATAAAGTCAAGAACTTCTTTGACACCTAAGGAAATATCAGTGTACGATCTCATAGAAGATGAAAGGGAGTAAGGTTTTGGAGAGGACACCGCCCAGCTGGCTCCCTCAATGAACTTGAGAGACTGCAATGTAGTGGTCAAGAGGACAGACTCAGGAGCCAGAACTCCTGGTCTTGACTCCGTACATACTGTATGTGTGACTTTACACTCTCTGTGCTTTGGTTGCTTCATCTACAAAGTGAGGGTAACAATCAGGCCTACGTAACACAGCTTTGGTGAGGAGTACTAAGTAACAGTATAAATACTAGGTATTAGTAGTAAAAAAGCAGTATTAGGGCATCTTCCTCCATCCCGTCTCGGGAATCGCAGGACTCTAGAATGTGAAATTAAATTCTGTTACTTCCAGCCTTGACTGGAGCCTGTCAAAAATCTTTCATGAAACTATCGTGGTGCCTTGGTGGCACAGTGATGACTATGCCACTCAGAGTTGGGAGCCTTCTACAACTGGCCCCTCCCTCTTTTGCGTTCCCATTCTGCTGATTGTGAAATTCTGCCTTAGCATCTGCAACCCTTTCATGAACTCATGTGTTTACTTGCCAATTTTACTTTATAAGCTCTAATGTTCTTAGTAGAAGTTCTATGTCTAATTCACCTTTATATCCTCAATCTTTGGCTATTTAAAAATTCCAAATTATTTAACAAATGAATGGCACTCTGCTAAGTGTTATACACAAGTCATTTCAATTAAAAAGAACTGTTTTTGATAACATTGTTCAACTTGATGTTGTGAGAACTTAATATCGCAATGGAAGTTATATCACTTATATAATGATAATAGTACCAAAGGCTATTACATTAATGTGTTTAATACAATGCCACTGCATGGTATGAGCTATGGTTCAAAGCAACACACCATTTCTGCAGTGAATACAGTAAATACCAATTTCCAAAAACGAATGCAGCACCATTCCTAGGGCAGTGCTGAGATGGTCAATTCTAAAAAACATATATAACAGCTACGGGTTTTGTTGTGTACTCAGAGAAACAGGAAACCAACCACAGCACACTGACAGGTGAAGACCATGAAGTGTCTTGCTCTATCAGATACAGCTAAGTGGTCAGGATGTTTATATATTTATCATTTGGCACATTTTCAATTAAAACCACATGTGACTACAACAGGAAGAAAATTTTGTTATAAAAAATTTCAGTTCAGCAGCTTCTATATTGAATAAGAAATACAGAAGTGAAGAGCAGAAAGAATTATGTTCCTCTACTTAACTGGTAAATTGGCCTTATGGATTATAAAACAATAGAATATACTACAACAATATTGTAACATAGCATTATCATTCTCAATTTACCCATAAGAAAGTGGAAGTTTAAGAGGTTAAGTAATCTATTTTCTGAGGAAGTTAGTAATTAAATACCCTTGCCTGAGGAACAGTTCCTCAAGTCCTACCAGAAACAGTGATTAAATGCAAAATATTTCTTAGAAATTAAAAAGATCTACAAAACATTAAAAAGAAATTATTAATTGGGCTGGTTCATGAAAGCATTGAAGATTCACCTCACCCATGTGTGTTCCTTGTGGATGGTACAGGGTTAGTAAAGGTTCTTCTACCAAACCCCACTTCATCATCACGGCATGAAAGAGCAAGGTCATGAGATGGCTCAGGTCTAGCCCAACATCCTTGTTCAGCCCTTTGCAAACTTAGACCAACAACAGCTAGCAAAAATCTTGGCACTGAATGGGCCTCCTTCAATTCTCCACAAGTCCAGTGCATTATGCCCAGAGACCCGACCAGATCACACCTACCAAATCAAAGACAGCAGACACTAAGTGGAGAGTGTGCAGACCAAGGAGGCCTTCCCCAATGCCATTAGGGTAGTAAAAAGCCCCCTCATCCCAGACAACGTCTTCAATAGGAAAAAGAGAAGCAATGGCTCCTGAAAAAGAGAAAAAGCAGCAGGGAGTTTGAACCTAGAATTGACAAGGTATTATGCCAAACCTGAGCTAAGGTGAAGGAAACATTTTAAATGGAAGAGTCTGAGTTAACTTAATTGAAATGTTTAATCCACACAAACACACCTTGCTAGTGAAAAAGATGAAATCTGTTATGAAAATACTACATGTATATATATTCAAATTTTAGAGGACATGTTTTCAACCTCACTCCAGATAAATCATTCCCAAATCTTCCTTTGTTGATAAAGGCACACAACTGTCACCTCTACGAAGCTCTTTCTGATCCTTCCTGCTCAAAATTACTGCTACCTATTTAATCTGCACAAATTTGCTTACTGCCTCTGAAGTGGGAGCTTCTTGAGAGCAGGGAATGTATGTTACTCTTCAATGTCTCTTTAGGGCCAAGTAAAGGTACATAGTAAGAGCTTAATAAATATTGGATAAATACATAAATGAATTAGTACACGAAGGATGAGATAACCGTGCAGTTAGTGACTACTGGGGGACATGGGAGGTAGAGAACACGGGAGACACAAATCTGAGCAATCACAGTTGGCACAGACTAAAGTGGAGGTCAGGAGTTAGAGACCCCACCCATCAAAGGAATCAGATATCAATAAAAAAAAAATCTTCAAATCCCTCTGGGAAGATTCAGATCATGTTTAATTTCTCCACATATCTGTACCTCAGAAGTTTCTCCAAGGCAAAAAAAAAAAAAAAAAACTGACAGCATTACTATTAAGAGTCTGATTGAAGGATGTATCACAGACAATAATACTCATCAAATATGTATTTTCCTAATCCCCAATGAGTAATTCTGGCCAATGAAATGTCAGTGAAAATCACACATGTCACCTCTGAGAGGAGGCAGTGAAAAACCCAAGTATGATTCTCCAGTCTCTCTCTTTCCTGCCTCAGAAACTGCAAGAGCCAGAAGGGACATCTACTAGACGGTGGATCCTCGGTCAGCCTGGATCCCTGCATCACTATGTGGAGCAGAGTCCTCCACTGACCACAATAGATTTGATAAATAAATTTTTTTGTGTGAGAGCTACTGAAATTTGGGGGTTAACCTGTTCTGGCCTATTATAACATAGCCCATTCTGACTGCATAAAGGATAAAGAAGACTTGAAAAGAAGATGGAATTTATCACTTGAAGAAGGTGCTTCTCGATAGTTTCCTGGAGAAAATAGCTCCCTAAGTTCCCTTCTGTGTTTCACTCCTAGCTGCTCTATCAGATCTCACCTTCCTTCCTGTGCTGGACTTAGTTGGTTCACTGTCACCATTTCCAGTTTACTGACAACAAGACCTAAAGCCCTTTTCAAGAGCACCTGGACCTAAGTGCGCCTCCTTTTTCATTTTATGTCCGTCTGTGCTGGCAGTCATGCTCCCATTATTTATCCCACTTTTGTCTCTTAGTATGTTGACCTTAATCTTTAATCATATCTTTCCTCCAACTTAGTCAATCCATCATCTTTGATTTTATTTTTGTTGTTCCACCATTCCTGTGCAAAGGTAGCACGTGTTTTTAAACCTCTGCAGTTTTCTCTTGATTTTCTTAAATCAATCTGATTCCTAGATTTAGTGTTCAGCCCTGTTAATTACCTTCTTGACCAGGGGGTAAGAAATAATACCATCGAATTGCTTCATTCTCTCAATCCAAGAAAATGGCACATTGAAAACATATGCCCTTGTGAGCACTGTGCTCGGGCCCCTATCAAGGCCTTGGAAGGGGCTGGTGCAATGAGAGGCCATGATGCTGAAGCTTCATTGGCTTCAAGACTAATCCACCCCCACCAGAGGTTTTGTAGTTAACAACCCCAGAGGAATCTAACTCCTTGTAGGTGGTGATTCTTAATCCAGTTAAATCCAAGGTTAGAGCCAACACAGTTTGCTCTCTAGCCTGGAAGGCAATTCAAATCAAAAGAAAAGAGGAGCTGAATTTGGTCAGCTGCTCAACATTGCCTATCTATGGCTGGCACTCCAAATTGAAAGCTAGATGCTCCCACGCTGGTGTTGTGTTGCATGCACATGGAGCTTTTGTGCAACTCGGTCCTGCCTGCAGACCTGCCCGAAAACACTGAAAACACAGCAAAAATTAGTTCTTCCCTTTAACATCTAAAACGTCTGTGAACAGATTCTTTCTTCCTTATCATTGAATCCTTCCCCATTTGGACCTGCTAACTAAGGTGCCTGCAGGCTAAGGTATCCTCTAAGGCCTTGGTGTAAAGTCTATACCTAAGTACCTCATTTATGCCCCCCTTTTACCTCCATGTACTACTACCTTAATGCCTGCAATTTTTAACTCATTTATTTACATACCAGTTAATCTCCTAAGCTAGATTTTGAGGGAATGACTCTGTATTTCCAATGTCTCTAACTGAATAGATGTTCAACTAATACTTATTGAATGACAGGATGGAACTGTGCTACACATTTAAGAGAAATTACCTTGAGTACAAATAATTTTTGAAAATATTATTTCAGTAACTGATATTTTAGTATCAAAGGATTTCAGCAATTTTGATTTTCTAAAACAGAAGCAGCTTATCACCAGCAAACATATAAATGCTGCAAATCTTTCTGTCTCCAAAGACACACAAGTGAAACCACAGCATGTAACAGGTGGGGACCGTGCGGCCTCTTATTAAGCCTTAATCAGACCCGGCAAAGGAGACAGGATATTTATATATGTACGTATCATTTGGCTGCTTTTTAACTAAAACCACACAGGAATATGACAGGAAGAAATATTTGCTATTAAAAAGTACTGCAGCACTGTCTACATGGCATGAGGATGAAGAAGGGGTGCAGAAAGGGTTGTTTTGCTTAAGAACACGGCTTAATTAGTCTTTCACACTGTGAACGAAGAGCCTCTTGAGCTAACCTTGAAAGTGCTTTAGAGACCAAGACAACTAAGTTGTTTGCGCAACACGGTAAATTCCCAGTGAGGGTAACAACAGACAAGAAGAGGAGCCAGGAGGTCATGTTGCAGGGCAGGCTATGTTTGTGCCTGCCAGATTTGTGAGGATTTTCCCAGGAGACTCTGTGCCTCAAGAAGCTGGCTCCTCCCTGATCTGCTGTCCCAAAGTGGAAAAAAATTAGTCATTCAAAAATGAAATTAAGTGGTCATACACAAACCTGTTACTACATTAGCTCAGGCAATGTAATACATGTTGCCTTAACAGTGAGAGGGGAAGGGAAAAAAATCAGAAGTATGCAAGAGGACCAAGAAACGACACTTTTAGGCATCCATCCAAGTTAAGGCTCTACAGAGGAAAAGGCAACCATCTAGAAAAGTTAATCGTTGGTTTGCTCCATCCTCTGGAGCAATGCTCATTCATGGATGCTCAAGATCACCTGTAAGAAGTTTAGGTTCTTTTTGACAATGCTTGCATGGTTTTCCAAATGTTAGAAGGCTTAATGGCTGGTAAGGCTTTTTCACTTCAGCTTTTCCAAGACTGGTAAACTGTAACATAGTAACAAGAAACCAGCTTAGTCTGGTCAAATAGAAAACAGCAAAGAATACCCACCCCGCCAAGCCACCCAAACAGTTAAGAGAACGCTCCTGAAGGCTGAGACGGGGGGAGGGGTGTCTGGAAGATTTAGCACAAACCATTGTAATACTGAAACTGATTTATCAGACAAAAGAAATCACAGGGATTTCTTTAATTCTTTAATCAAAGAATTAAAGAAAGATACCAGAATTCAGAAGAGAATGGTTTCTAGAATTCAGCTAGAAATTCAGAGCCGTTCTTTATTTTACGAATTTACCAGGAATTTTCCCCGTGAGATATAGTGGAGGAGGACACCCCCGTGATAATCCACGCGTCGCACGACATGTGTTTTAAAGAAAGTTCTATTTCTCAAGGAGTTTGCATTCCTTCTCTTGATCCTGCAAAGCCAAGCTGAGTGTGATAACCTTTTGCTTTTCTGAAGGCAGTGATAAATAAATGCTCAAGTTTATTGTTTCTCCCAGGCCTGCAGTGTTAGGCCAGTTTTCTGCACCTATTCACAAGCCACCTGCAAAGCCTCAGGGTGCCAGCCACATGGGGGAGATGTGGATGAGGCATGCAGAGTGCTGGGGGTGCCGGCTGTGGAGATCTGCACATGGGGCATCACCTGTAGCTTGTGAGCAGGCTTTCTGATGGAGCCCATAAGGCAGTCGGTCGAATCCGTGCCCCTATGAGGCGCTCTAAAGCACTACCTGTTGCTCTCCCCCAGGGGCTCCGCAACCCCCAGTTGGATAGTTCGTGACTCAGTACTCTGGATGGCAGGAGAAAGAAGTGGGTCTCCTGGACTGTGTGTGACCTGCACACCTGGGGAAGTTAGGCACTCACCCTCATGCTCTCACTTTCCCCCACAGAATAAATCACAGACCAAGGTCTTTCTTGACGCTGAACTGGGTGGCCTTGGAGGAGTGGTGACTTGGGTAAAGTGAAACTGTCCCTGTTATCCTCTTCAATGCATCTGATTTCAGATTTTTTGCCCCTGGGGCATGCTGGAACTTCTCCACTGGACTTCTGAACTTCCACAGAGGCCGTCTCTCCTGTGGATGATTCTCTAAATCAGTGCTCTGTGGATGGAAGACAGTGAAAAACTCATTCCATCACGATGGTGCTATCACTCCCCAAAGTCATGGTTCCTTCCTCCTCACCCAGCACCTCAGCTGAGATTCAGTATTTGGTAGAGAGATCCAAACCTTTGAGTCCTGAGAGGTCTCATCTTTATTGTGTCATTGTAGTCTTTTATTAACCTCTACAAAGAGGAAAACCAAGTTAAACAACATCCCAGGTCACTCAGCTAGCAAGTGTGGTGCTGTGAGGCCACCTAGTCTCGCTGCTGAGTCTGTGCGCTTCATCACCACTCCTGGGCAACCTTGGGTAACTGCGGTGGGAAACAGAATAACGGAGATGGCAGCAAACTGTTGGTAGCTATTAAGGTTCTTTGGCGCCATCTGCTGTTCACCAAGGGTTGGCAGTAGCAAATGGTTTGGATTTCCTAAATTTGTTTCAGCGTTTAATGGTTTCTTCTTCTTTTGGATCGTATATAAACGCAAGGAGATCAAGATTAATTGGTTCTCACTTAAACTAAAAGAAATCAGTGCCTTGAACTGGTTAAACTGAGGAGTGAAAGGCAGAGGATGATGACTCTCGAGTTCACCTCTCTGAGTTTGGGAGCCTGACTCACTTGTGCTTGCCTTTATTTAATACGGCCCAAACAACTTAGAACACCCTTGGCTTTGAGAGCCATTAGAAAGTAAGACAACGTCAAATACACAGCAGTAGTAGTAGCAGTTTTTGCTTCAACAACACTCCAGATGTTGTTAGTGGAGTCAGCACATGAATTTTTTGAACTGATAAAGCCTATATAGTCAAACTTAAGAGGAAGAGTTGTTTAAGCTGTCCCCTTGGAATTTTTCAACATTATTTTAAAGTCAAATTGAGTTAGATATTAACCCAACTCGAGAGAGTTTCTTTTTCTGTGACATTTCAGATTTAGCCATTCGGCAGGGATCAGAGGATGAGTTCCCAGGTTGCTGGAAAACTTTGACAAGAGTAGAGCTTAGAGGAGAATAGGGGTCATGGCCCTCGGTGGCGGACCTTCCTCAGAACAAGACCGACTGCAATGTGTGGTTTGCTAGAGCAAGCTGTGTGAGTATTTTGTCCTGAAATTGTGAGTGTTTTATCCTGAAAGTGCTTTATCCTGAAAAGCTCTATTCTTTTTTCTATAAAATACAAGGCTGCAATGTACATTTACACAATGGAATACTACGCAGCAGAAGGAAAGAACTCCTACCTTTCACAACAGCATGGATGGAACGGGAGAGCATTATGCTAAGTGAAATAAGCCAGGTGGTGAAAGACAAATACCATATGCTCTCACCTAATGGAGTCTAATCAAGAAAACAAACAAATGAGCAAAATAGAATCAGAGACTTGGAAATAAAGAACAAACTGACAGTAACCAGAGGGGAGGGGGAGGGGGATACTGGGGAAAAAAGGGGAACGGTGGTCAAGGGATATGTACAAAAGACACATGGACAAAGCCAAAGGGGGCAGGATCGAGGGTGGGAGGTAGGGTTGGGTGAGGTTGGGGGGGGGGGGAAATGGAGACAACTGTACTTGAACAATAAAAAAACATATTCTTAAACTTCAAAAACAAGATACAAGGTTGAAATGTAATGTCTAGTGTGACCAAACTTAATAATTTTCATCTATTTTTTGAACAACTGAGGATTTGTTTTCCTGTAGGAAAGCCTAAGAACGTTGAAACATGATGAGTAGAGAACCCGAGATGGTTTCAGGACCCCAGGGAACTCCAGCCTTTTGAATCAGAAGCAGTGTTTGCAGAAGCTGTGTATTTCTGAAGAAATAGGTAGATTGAATAAAACCCAGTTTCCTAGAGGAAACTTTGATCTAGATTAGTTTTGCCCATCTGTAGAATATTCTTCAATTAAAAGTCCAGAAAGTGTCTCAATTGCAATATTCATATTTTAGTTGATGAAAGAAAAAACTATTAAGCATTTTACATAAATCCTGGAAGGAATCTTAAAAGGATACTGTGATAGATCACCTTAGTAACAGTCATCAAATAAATCATGGTTCCTTCGTCCACATCTCTTTGTGTCATATCTTCTATTCACATCGAGAGACGGAGTCTATTTCTTCACTCCTTTATTCTGTGTTGGACTTACAAGTTTGTAAAATAAATAATTTGCCTTGACAAATAAAAGGTGGCAAGAGTGATACTGGATGATTCCAGAGACTTGGTCTTATGAGGCCTTGTAGTTTCTGCTGCTCTTTCCCTTTTGACACTCAAGCCACCATGCCGTGAAGAAGCCCCGTCTAGTCTTCTAGAGCCTGGAGACCATCTGAAGGAGAAATGAGGAGGCCTGGCCAATAGCCCACCATGCTATTGAGACCATCTTGGAACACTGCAGCCCCAACGGGCCAGCTGGTGACTGCAGGTGAGTAGATCCCAAGTGAGTATAGCAGAGGAACTGCTCAGCTGGCCAACCCACAGAACCAGGAAAAACAATTAAACATTGTTTTTTATGTGTCTTGTTTTGTTTTGCTTTGTTTTGTCTTGTTTAGCAAGAGATAACTAATGCATCTCCCTGCCAAAAAAGTTTAAATATCAAACCAAACTCTGAAATCTTTAAGTACACTAACTTTGAGAAAAACATTTCTCATTGGGAAATAAAAATACAATCTTCATTGTCACCACTCCAATTTGTCCAAGTATATTAAACATATTAATAGCACCCATAAACTAATAATAGCTCATAGGACTGAATGTTACAATAATGATTTCCTACTTGGAAAAGGATTTTCCAAATGAAACACTGAATTGCTTTGAATTATAAATCTCTTAGTTAAAAGTAAATACTACATTGACAAGAATTATTAAATACATATGGTAAAGTCTGTTTAAAATAACAATACAAATTAAAATTCTTACTTTCTAATAAAAAATAATTTAAGTTCTAGCCCTGGCTGGTGTGGCCCAATGGACTGAGCACCAGACTGTGAACCAAAGAGTTGCGGGTTCGATTCCCAGTCAGGGCACATGCCTGGCTTGTGAGCCAGGTCCCCAGCACAGGGCATGTGAGAGGTAACCACACATTGATGTCTCTCTCCCTCTCTTTCTCCTTCCCTTCCCCTCTCTGTAAAAATAAATAAATAAAATCTTTAAAAAAAAATAAAGTTCTTTAAAAGGTTTTTTTTTATTATTATTACTTTGATTCAATGACCTCAGGGTTCCTGCCATGCTACCAGGAAAAGTACCAAAAAACCCAATACAAATAGACAATAAGCTAATGATTTGTAATCATGAAAAGACTGAAGAGAAAATAAAAATACAAAGGATTCCAAGTCTAAATTTCTTCTGAATATATTGTTACAAATTCAAAGACATTTTAAAACATTTTTGGCCTAAGATCTTAAAACCAAAAAAAAAGAAGTTATGATGGTAAAAATAAATGAGAATTAAATTTTAATCCAACTTCACTTGGATCAAAGTAAATTGGTATGTGAAATCTAGACATACAAGATTTCTATAGCCCTGGTTGGTGTGGCTCAGCGGGTTGAGTGCCAGTCTGTGAACCAAAGGGTCATCGGTTTGGTGCCCGGTCAGGGCACATGCTTCAGTTGCAGGCCAGGTCCCCAGTTGGGGGCATGTGAGAGGCAACGACACATCAATGTTTCTCTCCCTTTCTCCCTCCTCTAAAAATAAATAAATAAAATCTTTTTTAAAAATTCTAATGTGGCCATGAACATTTTTCTCAAAATATAAATGTTTATATTTTTAAATTTTCTCCAAGGTAGTGACCCATGTTCTATGGCTCTTGATGGTCTTGAGAGAACCACAAATGAAAACCTTTAAAAGCTCTAAGCATAGAAACTACAAAAATTTTCTGATGTAACTCACAATAAAACACCACCAAACAATAACACAGCACCCTTGTATTTTTTAGACATACACACGTGTAAAAAATGCGTATGAGTGTTAAATATCTGTCTCCTGCTAAACCAGGGGGTCCAATCTTTTGGTGTCTCTGGGCCACAATGGAAGAAGAGTTGTCTTGGGCCACACATTAAATACATTGCGGCACGTAATCACAAAAATATTTCAAAATGTTTTAACTAAATTTACGATTTTTGGTTGGCCCACATTCGCAGCCATCCTGAGCTGCGTGCGGCCCGTGGGCCGCGGGTTGGACACCTCTGTCAGCTCAACTACAGGCTCCAGGAACACAGATCCCGCCTGTTGCATTCACAGAACCCCGCATGTGTCAGGTGCTGAATAATCACTCAGCACATGTACAGTCAATGTACCAATGAGAACTTGAAAGATAAAGGGAAAAGAGGAAACTGCTGAATGCCACCCTCCAAACCACCCACCTCCCACCAACCGCAACTTCACACCTGGCCACAGAACTCAGACTCATGTCAGCTCCATTTATTCTTTATACAAATATCTCACAGTTTTATTTTAAAATCATTTACACATATTCATACAAAGAAAAATAAATTTCAGGATGGAACCTTGGGACCATGGTAGTTTAAAAAAAAATCTCTGATCATTAGCTACTGAAGACACGGCAAGATGCTCAGCAGTCATTTCTGGGGGTCGGTGCAGCTCCCCACACAGGGCACAGGTGAGAAGAATCCAAGCTCCGGATCCCCCGGGTACGATGGCCAAGCTCCTCCCTCGTCTTCCCTCAATCTTCACCTTGCGGAGGTACTATAGGGGAAGGGAATTTCTTGACACTCTCCCCTAGAAACATTTCAAGAAGTACAGCAAAGACCTAAGGTAACCCCCTTTGCTAGAAATTTGGCAAGATGGCAATTTCTGAACCAACTTTCTAGAAGAGCTACTAGCTCAACTCCTACTCACTGGTCTAAGAGGAGAGACTGCTGCACTCACCACACCCCTCACCCCACTGCTCTGTCCTCCCACCAAAGGACCCAGAACAGAGCCCGCGATCTGATTCCATCCAGACTGTTGCAGGCTAATTCCACAAATGAGTCTTCCTCCTAGCCAACACCCAAACACTCTGTGCAGCAACTGACCTCGGCAGCTCATGAGGACCCCTAAGTAATGACCCCAGCGTTCCTGCATGCAGCATCACACCCAGGGAATCCAGAGCGACAGCCAGGAGGGGTCCAAGAATGACAGAGCTATGAGCACCCCTACCAAAACTCGGCTCTGCTGAGACAAATCAACCTTTAAATCCAACAGGCCAACTCCTGACACCCCACCCTAGACACAGTCATCACAGCGGTGCAGGGTAGGGGATCCTCCTCCACACAATTGCCCAAGGAAGCTGTACTATTATCATTTCCCAGTTAAACTGGGGGAAAGAACAGATATTACAAATGTGGCAGACCCTACGAGAAATGGCAGCTGATGAGAACAGTTACCCAATATCTCTGGGTCCTACCCAAAAAGCAGCACCAAGAAAGGGCATGATGAGCAGCGAGAGCTGTAGCTGGACATGCGGCCCTTGAATTACCAAGGGCCTCAGAGATAACACAGCTCATTCTCCTACAATTATGTAGGAACTAGAGCAAAGACTACCCACCCCTACAGTGAGGCCACTCCTGAGAGGCCATACCGCTTATGATCATCAGCCCACCCCCTTGGTAGGCCCGTTTGGGGAGAGGGAGTCACATCCAGAGCGGGGACCCCTCCAGGCAGACACTCACAGGGCAGCCCATCCCACTGTCACTGGGACAGGCCAAACATAGTTAAGAGGGTGGACAGATCCCGGGCATCAGCTGCCCCATAGGCATCACTCTGGCCTAACATAGACAATGCCAAACGCAGGGTGCTCCAGATGTTCTCTGACATGGCGCCCCCTTCGCCCCGAGGGCCCAGGCTTTTCCTCTGCATGTTCAAGGCCTCCAAAAAGTGTTCCACAGCCTCCCTGTAGGAATAGGAATGACAGTGGGTGAGCAGAACACCAAAGAAGGAAGGCGGTCAGCTAATATGAGGAGAAAGAAAGCTGGAGCCAGTTAGTCAAATAACAGGAGCAGAGAATGAGGAGCCAGGGCCAGAGGCAGGGAGAAAGAGTTCGTTCATTCATTCATTCATTCATTCATTCATTCCTCAGTAGATACTCTCACCGGTGAGCCCCAAGGTTGATGCAGCTGATGCCCAGGTTATAGCGGGATCGGATATAGCCAGGCTGTAGCTCGAGGGCCCGACGGTACGCAGCTACTGCTTCTTCACTCTGGTTTCCATTGGCCAGGGTGGCCCCTAGTTTATTCCACAGCAAATAGTCCTGAGATAGGGATGGAGAAGGCTTAGGAACACGAACCAGGCTCAGATCAAATTCTGCCCATTCCTCTCCGGCTTACCAATCTGTCTAGCTGGTATGTGTTACAATCCCATTCTTTTCTCAACAGTTCACTGTGTGACCCAATGCAACCACTCTCACCGTACAGACCTCCTTAAGTTCAGGGGACCCTGTACTCCCCCACCTCTTCGCTAGTCCTCCCATGGTAATCAGGACATGGAACACTGGAATGAAATGTCCCCTGACGCCAAAGGCCCCAACAAATGATTCTTCCATGGGGTACAGAGTGAGCCCCTCTTCTCGCTCCTCCCCGAGGCTCACATTGGGACGAACGCCGAGGGCAGCTGTGAAACAGTCCACCGCCTTGTCATACTCCCCACTCAGGTTGAAAAGGACCCCCAACCCGCACTGCACATCGGGGTCAATGGACGTAGGGTCCAGGCGCACAGCTGCCAGGAACAGCTCTTTCACTTCAAGAAACAGGGAGCTGGAAAAGGAAGGAAAAAAATGCAAAAAAGTAGGTGGATGGATATGTCTATACTCCTACCCCTCCAAAATAATTCCTTAATTAGTCGATCATATCCCAGAGATTCATCAATCTATCAGCCATCCCTCCTACCCTCCTCCCAAATTCTAATTTAGAAACCTGTTTTTCTGTCTCTTCCCAGGAGACCTCCTTCAAGTAGACTCTGGGTCACCCATCCCACTCGTAGAGCCTTGAGTCTCAATCTACCCAAACTTCCAAAACCAAGGTCCTCCCCCTTACCAGGTTACCATTCTCATCCAAGAACTCCTCACTCACTCAGACAACAGAGATCCCAGGATGCGCTTGCTGGGGCCCAGCCCTGCGCCACTGGCCCCTTCTTCTGCAGGCACCACCAGGTGGGCATAGGCTGGTGTGTAGCGCAGCCAGTCTCGCAGGGTTTCACAGGCCTGTCGCTGCAGGGACTCATTGGTGAAGCTGACAGCAAGTGCCATCAGTGCTGTCCGATTATCTGGCTTTAGCTCCAGACACCTGTTCGCACAGAGATGGGAAAGCTGGTACCGCAGTGACACTGCCACCCATCAGCACCCTGGATCCCAGCCAAGCTTCGGGACGTAGTCATGATGGCCTCACCTGCCAACTCCCTCAGATTAACATGAAGAGGAATCCTCTACATCTACGTTATTAGTAAAGCTACAGATCTGAGAAAGGGAACACGTCAGCAGCCAAAGAACCAGGCACAGCCCCACGAATAAAACCAGAAGCTGTCGAAGGAATGGAACCAGTTGTCTCCACTTCACTCGAAACCTCAGGGCTTCAATCATGAGAAACTTGTCAGTGACCAGAAAGACAACCAGGATCTGGATCTGGACCTTCATCACTGGAAGGGCTGTCTGGAGCCCTGAGCCACCTCGCCCTTCCTTTCAGTGTACTCACTTCCGCAGCGCGCTGATGGCTAACAGTTCTTGCTCATTCTCTGCTTGGGTGGTACCCAGATACTGCCAAGCCTGGAGAGAAGGTGACAGATCCCATCACCCCTGTAATCACTTTTCCACCCTCCCTTCCCCTGGCTCCCCCGTCTACTCACCACCTCACTCTCACCCCCTACCCCAGGCCACCGCGCAGGCCCGGATTCATCTGTACTGCTCTTTGGGCCTCCCTCAAAACTGGAGGAAGCAGTCCCCATCTTGAAGTCAGAAGGATGAGCCACTCACTTCCATGTGCTTAGGATCCTGCTGCACAGCTGCCTCAAAAAGCAGCACAGCATTCGGCAGGTCTCCCTCCTGAAGTCGCCGCAACCCTTCCTCGAAAGGCTGAGGGTGGTCACGCAGGGGGTTCTCCTCCTCAAACTGGTACCCCTACAGGGAAGAAAAGCCAACTAAGAACCCACTTGAGAAGGAGCCACCACAAAGTAGCAGGAATAGAAGATGACAACCAAGACAGAGGTGGAGAAGAAGGCGAAGGCTTCCAAAAAGTTACCTGAATAAATGCGGGCGAATTTCCCACAATGATAAGGAGATCATCTAAGACTACAGGAAATCATTCAGTTTTGTGCTCACACTGCCATCTCTGTCCACAGTAACTGCAAAGCTAGGCTAGTCTACAAACTCTGATCCATGCTGGGAACAAGCTTATTTTAGGAACGCTTTATAAACAGACCTGGATTTCCGCATCCCTGACTTCTCACCACTGAAACAGAACACACGTCTTACTAGGATTTGCTTACAGCAACAAGACAAGCTCTCCTTAGCTACTCAAGGGCATTTCTCATTATCCTGCAACAGTGTGATACCATTTACAGGAAAGGCGATTTGGAGCCAGGGACCCTGCCGTTCAGACGCAGCTCTGACCCAGCCCCTGCAGCCGTGGCAGCGATGGAACAGAATGTGTTGAAGCCCTTTGAAAATTGTAATTTACTCCCCAATTTCATTCTTAAAAGTCATCATTATTAATCTGCCTCTGAATAGTAAATGAAAGCTAGACCCCAAAATCCCGAGAGCAGAAAATGCTTCAGAAAGACACTGTTCCCTTCTAGCTGAGGACTTCTCACCTGAGGGAAGAGCTACAATCTCTGTGCAGAGTTCTGTCCACGGGTACTTCACGTTAGGCAGAGAGGTGATACGGTAAAATCGTAGTCACTAATAAGCCATATGACTTGGGACAAGCAAATTAAATGTTCCTTTTTAGAAAGTAAATGGTTACCATCCCAAAACAATATACCAGAATGGCAACAAGATGTAAAATACCAGGTAAGGCCCTTCTAAATGTAGTTAAGGACAAGTTAAAATGAAATGTGCATAATAAACACTATTATTGTGAAACTGCTGAAGAACCAGAAACATTTAAATCTTACTAGAAAGTTTTAAACCATTAAAAGTCATCAGATGCAAATTATTTGTGACAAATAAAAATTAAATAATTACAATGAGGGTTAGGAAACAAGACATATACAACAGGAATTTGGGGCGAATGTATAAAAAGTACATTCATGTCAGAAATAGGTAAGGCTCCGGGGACGTCTCTGAGCGATACAAACGCTCAGAAGGGAGAAAATGGCCCGACCCCAGGCGCCGGCAGGCCCTTTCTGTAGACGGCAGGCAGTATGTGCCACAGCTCCTCAGCTCCACCACTGCAGTGAGAAAGCAGCCACGGATACTGTTCAAACACTGAAGCGTGGCTTAAATAATTTCCATGGCGCACAATACCACTTTTCATTTTTTTCAACCATTAAACGTTTAACGTTAAAACTATTAAAACCACAGGCCATATAAAACAGGTGCCAGGCCAGATTTACTCACGGGCCAGAGTGTGCTGGCGCCCACCTCAGAATATAAAAGTTCAACAAAACAAGCCCTTCTGTATTCATCCTCAACTAATGTCCATCACCAGTCCCTGAAGGTGGTCGCTGTAACACAATTTCCTAATAAAGGTTATTCCTGCCTCTCAGAGCTACTGAAAGCATCAAATGAGCATATTCACCAAAGCCTTATCAAAAAGCTTAAACACTACTCGTGAGTAGCTACCATCCTCAGCAGACAGTGCAAAAAGCAATGCCATCATGTGGCAACCACAGGCTCTCTAAGTAGTCTCTCGTGCATGCTCCCTATCCTATTTGAGATTTCACCAAATGCTAATCAGAGAAATTTTTCAAAATTAGAATATTTGCGTAAGTTTTTTAAAAAGTACTCTGGAGGTATTTTCAACACTATTACATCCTAAAGAGTCTAATCCAAGTCAATCATTAGGTCTGATCATTGCGTGGTCTATTAAAAAATCTCATGGGATCACTCTGCCAAAATAGGATGACTTCTAAGAGTGTATCCCATCACAGAAGCCTGTCCTTTATGCTAACAGTGTACAGTATCTCCTTGAGCTATTGGTGTTAAGTTGCCTTGAAAAATTAAAGGGCCATTAATAAAAAAAACCAGTACATTCAGAGACCCATGAATTTATCTGATAATCAGAGTCAGATCCATATTTGGAAAAAAGAAGTCCAACGCCAAGCCCGATAAAACATGAATTGTTCATTGTCAGTGAGTAATAAAGTAAAGCATATCTGTGTGGAACATTAATGCAAGTATCTCTAATCCTAATTTTGCAATATCCCAAGGTACCAATGATACTAAATGGGGTTTAAGAATCTAAAAACATAATTATGTTTTTAAGTTTTAAATTTAAAAATTTCTTCTGCCTAGCATATCATTAATACGTGAGTAAAGAATGCTAACTGAAAATGCTACTCATCTGAAACTAGTGCTATCTCTGTATTTATCAAAAGCATGGAAATTTTTATCTAAAATTTTATAGCCTCCCATTTATAAGTCAACAGGGCCTATGCAACTTATCAAATTGTTAATACGTATTAATAAAAGTAGTATCTCCAGGTATTTCCTAAAGTTCTTCCTCATCAGAATGCTATAGAAGAAACTCTTAATGTGGTTAGAACACAGGGCAGGGTCCCAAAAAGTCCCCTCTCTTTTCTATTACATTACTGGAGAGCTCTGAGGAAGTCAGACTGGGATAATAAACAAAACCATATTTCTTTTAGTATTAAGTTTTTTCTTGCCTTTTTAAAGTTATCCTAAACTTGGTCTCAATCTCTTGGTAGAGCTCCTTTATGTCCAGATTCACCTCCAGCATCCTGCCTCGTATCTCAATCCCTGGTTCTGGCTCCGGGATCCCTTCCCTCACAGATCTGAACTGAGGAAAGACATCGCTACTCACCGCCCAACTTCCTGTTTTGCCTTCCACAAAACCAAGCAATTCTCACTCCTCCAATTCATTCAGCAGCTCAATCATGAACCACATCCCCAAATGCCCTACAACCCGCAAGAAGTATTTTTTCACAGTGATACCCCCTGAAATAACACACACATCTAAGTCAACAGTATATGCCATATGCAAAATTCAATCACCCTTCACCACTGCACTGACCGCTGGGAACTTTTCCTAACATTTATTTAATATAATTCTTTGAAAGCACCCTAAATTGGGGCACGTGGTTCTAATCTCAAGGAAGAGGTCAATATTTAAAGTGAACTTGAGAGTTAAAAAAGTACATAGATATTAAGGTGTGGAGGCACAGCGAAAGCCTGCCAACTACCACTCCGCACCAAAGGAGTTACCCATCTTCTCCAAACGTTCTCGACCTCCAAAGCAGAGCTCCCTTGTCTGGGAGCATCAGGTACAGACCTGCATCACAGGTATCATGTCTTTGTATCGTTGTTATTCAACAACAGCGGTCTATTGTTATTAACCTTTACACCCTAACAATAAATCACACTCTCAATTACTACAGGACAGCAGGGGCAAGGGAATGTTTCAGGCTCGTTTTCATGGAAAGGGGCTCAAGAGAAGAATCACTTAGAAGGGAGTACCCCAATTCGGGACTGAAAGGAAACCCTGCTGTCTGAAGAACCGGTTCTTACTTTATCGTAGGAAGCAGTCGTGAGGTCGTCGTAGTCAGAGAGCCAGGGGTGAGCCTCAGCATCCCGCTTCGCCATCTCCTCCAACTCTGCCTGCAACTTGTCCCAGAAATCGACATCAGACTGTAAGGAAGGGAAGGCAGATAGAAAAAGGGGACACATCATGACCACCCCACCCCACCATCAGCTCCACTGGCATGATTCCCTACGGCAGTGGTTCTTAAATTTCAATGTGTTTAAGTGCATCTAGAGAGCTTTCGTGAAATACAGATTCCAAGGTCCTACCCCCAGAAGGGCATTTTTGAGGCTCCCACCCCACCCCAAGCTATTAGGACACAAGCGATCCAGGAACACTATGTTTGTTTATCATCTTTGATGGTGACACACCCACTGTCTCCAATGGAGTCTTTTGTCTCAGGGGCGCTAGCTCCTGCACCACCTGCTCTCACCTCTATAGCTGACTTGGCTCGTTCAAACTCCATGTCGAGGGAAGATGTGTTTCCCGGTCTTGTGAACTGGTCCACCCAGGCATCTGATGTACCCTGTGACAAAGAGGGATGGTCACACCACCACCACCAACTTTCTACCCCCTAACCACCGACTAAATACCCAGTGAACACCACCAACCTGGACACTTCTAAGAAAAATAGTCTCACAATCTCTTTCCCACCCACTCCGACCTGGATGCTACCAAGACAAGCTAGCAATAAAATCCCTTCCCCATCTGGGACTGCTGAACACTGAACATAAGGCCAGGGCACCAGCTGGCTTTGAAGGGGGACTAGGAGGTGACAATGTCCTACCTGCTGCTGTATAAACTCTGCCGCCCACTGTTCTGCCTGAGCTCGGCCCGACCCTGCACCGGACTCCAAGGACACCTGCCCCTCGCCAATCTGCCGCACGAATTTCAGGAACTGGGGCACAGAGACACACATAGGCCACTCGGAGAAGAACTTCCAGGTGTGCACTCTCAACCACGCCCAAGAGGAGCCTGCACCTACCCCTCCCCCCAACCCTGATGGCTGCAGACAAGATATGCTAAAGACCCTAAAAAATGTAGAGAGCAAACAGAAAGGGATTTCTGGCTCTAACGATTTGAGATGGCACAGAACAGAGAAAGGGTTAGTAGGCAAGGAAATGAGAGAAAGAATGTTGGAAGGAAAAGGCAGGATCTAAAATCTCCATTCTCCAGACTAGAAGGAATGGACCTAGGATCTCAACTCCTCTTCAGACTGAGCTGGGGTAAGAGAAGCGAGACCCCTGACTTCCAAGAGTAGTTCTGCCAGGCAAAGCAGCAGAGAGGTGCGGCTCACCTCAGAGTTAGCCAGTTTGGGGTCATCCACTTTGGCCACAAAGTCACTGGCGGTGTGTTTCAGATCCTCCTCTGGATGATAATCATCATACCTGGAACAGGTAAGGGCAAACTAATTTTACACATTAGCCAGCCGTTACCTTCCCCAGGCTATCCCCACCACCAGCCCATGGCAATCACAGTTCCTGTGGGGGGAAAGAGGGTGACCATACTCCACTCTCTAGCTGAGGACTACAAATTCCAGATTTACAGTAAGGATGGACGGGGGGCAGGAGTGCACTAGCTACATCCCTTCACCTCTCCCTCTCCCTCTCTCTTTGCAGAGAGAAGGAACAGGCAGACTCCAAATTAAAAAGGCAACAGGGTGCACAAGGTAAAGTTACAAACGTTTGGTTAGGACAGTTAGGATTCTTAGGGATCCAAGTGGAAACCTTAGGGTACAAAATGAGGGGGCTGCAAGTTGGTTTGGGGATGTGGATGGAGGAGCCTGGAGGAGGCCGGGAAAACTGTCCAACCTCCTTCCACAGGGATCCATCCAGAAAGAAGGACCTGCACTCACCAGCGATCAGCGGCAGCTGTTCCCTCTTGCTCTCCCAGCCACAGCTTCTCCTCCGACTGTTCCAGATATTCCTCAGCCCAGCGGGCAGGGGACACAGACAAAGGGTCTGCAAGGAGCAGAGACTTGGGGAAATCTCACAGGATTCAGTGAGCCAGCAGGGAAAAAGAGTATTAATTTGACCAAGCCAAAGCAGACAAAGTCCTATGTAATTCCTCAGAGATCCCTCGTCTAAAGAAAATATTACTAAACTTTCAATATCCAACTCATTCCCCCAAGAGGCCTGGGATGGAAATTTACTGAGTTTGAAACAGGCAACCAAATAAAAAGGCTCAGGAAAGGAGTACAGACCAAACCCTTTTGCCTGAAGTGCCAGAAACCTCATTAAGAAACAGCAGACACTAGGGCTTCCCCCTTCCTGGAGGGCACTGCTGGGAAGCAGCAAGGATCTACGGGAAAACAGAAGAGCTCTGTTCCTGAACCAAGTCTCTGGTCTGTTCTCCACCTGCAGAAGTCACACCCTCCCAACGAAAGGCGCCTCATATTCCATCTTACTGTAGCTCCCAAGAGAATCTGAGAAGCAGAATGCTGAGCTAGAATTAGAGATACATGGCCACTCTTCCCACTGGATGTTTGGGGGGTTTTTTGTTTTGTTTTGTTTTTTCATTTTCTTAACTGAGATGTAAAATACAAATATGGAAGTACGTAAAGTGTACCAAACTTAAGTAGACTGCTTCATTAATTTCTACATGTGGAAACTCACATCACCACCACCCAGATCAAGATACAGAATATTTACAGTTCCCCCAAAGGTTCCCTCATGCTCCCATCCCCCAGGTATAAACACTATTCTGACTTCAGTCACTTTTGGTTAATTTTGAGGGCTATCTTTTTAAGTCCAATTCTAGAAATTGTCTTAGCTCCAGTGACAAAGGGCACGGCTGCAGTATCTGAATAAACATACAAGGCAACAGATTGATGAGGGCACCGACCTGTTTGTTTCTCAATCTCCAGGACTTCACCCTTTACTATTCTGGGGCCAGGAGGGGGAAAAAAGGCAAAGAAGAATTATTCAAAGGGGCCCTAAAGAATGAGTACACATGGAGAAAACGTGAGCCTGTAGTGTTAACTCCTTCTGCTCTGCCTCCACATCTTCACAAACCAGACACTAAGATGGACTTCCTGTCTTTGTCTGCAATTTGAAGATCTGTCATTGCTTTTAATACTGACAAGGAGATGTATCCCCTTAGTATTAATGTTTAGCAGAATTTTATATTCCATTTAACTGTGACTTTGCCTGAATAATTTTAACAAAGTAATCTGAATACCTGAGGAAGAAATGTCAAAACAACAAAGGATAAAGACACTTAGAATATACCTAATCATAAATAAGTAATATATTACTAATATAATCAAAGATACAGTTGTCAATTTTTTTGATCATGGACTCTGTCTCTTTAATTTCACAGGCTCTCAACATTTACATCCTGACTTCCCTCACTAGCTCTTAAGGGCAACATTTATTTTTCCTTGGCCCCAATTAGACTGTTGACTCAAGAGTAGAGACCTAATAAGGAGATGCTTAAAGACTCAGACTTCATAGTACCTCCCAGCTTCCCATTCAGTCCCTCCTTATTTTCCAGTCACTCCTTACTCTCAACTGGAGCCTTATGCAAAAGCATACTCTGGCCACAAGTGCCCCTCTCAAAGACAAGAAGCAACAGAACAAAAGACAAAGCACCGGGACTTTAAAACAGACACGAGACAGATTAAAAGAAAATCCCCGAGGTGAGAAAAGACATCCTCAAATATCTGTAATCTGATATGTGGCCATATCAGCCACAAGACTTAGAATTTCCTGGCATTAGGAGCAAAGGGGTCAAAATAAAACTACCAAAAGAATACCACTTGGCCATTAGAATATTTTTTGAGAAACTCTTACCAAAAAATCAGGTCCACTTGGATACCTCTGAGACTGAAGCAACTATGGCCAACAGAGGTGCAGGGACCATCCTGGGTCACATGGGTTATAGAGTGAAAACCAACAACCTACATACCAAATACCCTATTCAGATGTTCACCTCATAAGAGTTCCTCATGGTGTGTTCATTCCATCTAGGTACATCTACCCCAAGGCAAAAACTCAGAACTTCTACCCCTTATCCATCAAAGTTGCCATGTGTGCTAAATAAATAGCACAGTGGTAAAGAATGCAGGTTCTAGACTCAGCCTACCTGCACTCAAATCCCAACTCCACAACCTACTCGCCATGCACCTTCAGACAAATTACTTAACCCTCCAAGTTTCCATTTCCTTATGTAAAAGACAGAGATATAATAGCTACCTCACAGAAAGTGTCATGAAGACCAAATGAGATGATGCCCATATAAAACACAAAGTAACAAGATCAGCTATTGCTATCACAGCTGTCCGCTCATGGCAAACCCACACCAAAAGTAGAAAACATCCCAATGAAACTGGTAATCCTTTTACTCCATCGCCTCGTCCTCTGCCATCCGGGGGCGACCTGCGCAATCACCTGCTGATACTGCTGCCCGCTGCTCCTCCTGTGAGGGTGCAGGTTTGTCCCTCACGACTACCGTCGAAGCTCACATGCCATGTGGCTGAGGCTGTCCAAATTCAAAAGTCCCTCAAGATGTGTTTCATTCCTAGAGCTGAGCAATCATGAGACGGAAAATTATTTGGCCCAGAAAATGAGGGCTGGCGGGTGACAGATTCCGTCAAGAAATACGGCAGACTGAAAAATGAGCTCCGTGCGGTGATGATTCTCTATCTTGATTGTGGTGATGGTTACAGAACCCTACACATGATAAAACTGCGCAAAACTATAAACACACAAATAAGGACATATAAAACTGATGAAATCTAATCAGCTTTGTGGATTGCACCAAAGGCAGTTTCCTGCTTTTGATACTGTGCATAACAAACAGGCAAATGCTATCACTAGGGACAACAGAGTAAAAGATGCATAGAACCTTTCTGTACATTTTTTTTTTTTGCAACTTCCAGGAAAACTATAATTACTTCCAAATAAAACATTAAAACAAGAAAACTGAACTTCAAGCTTCCTTTTAAACTTAGTTCTAAAATCGTAACAATGAAAATTAGAAAATAATAAGGATTTAAAGAATATATCCTTCTCTCACCTGTCTACTTATCCATAAAGTAATAGGTAATCTATATCATCAATATAAACATATCACCTACAAATGCTAGGAGAAAAATAAAATTTAATTACTAGAAAATCAATTTCCTTTAGCTCTTTCTCCCAGATCTCCCTTCATTCATTCACTAAATACTAAAGATCCTCTACATACAAAGCAATTACTACTGCAATAGGACAATTTTATGAAGGCAAACTCCAGATACCTCGGCTTCTCTCCAGCTTCCCACGTCCCTGCCTCTGTGAAGCAGGCACGATTACAAAAGAATATATAAAAAAGAAGAAAGATATCTCCCAAAGAGAATTTAACAGGTCCAACGTGTTTTTCTAAAGCTGTTCTTCATTTACAGGTTAAGGATGATTTCAATGGCTGCAAACAATCCCGGTAATTGTAACAAAAATCTCATCAGTCCCAATGCTTATAAGTAGCAACGATTTTTGATGTTTGTTTGTTTGAGGTAAGAAAAATGACTAATGCCCACACATTACAACAGAAATCTCTCCATAATAAGAGTAGCACTTAAGTCTAGTATTAAACACTGAGTTTCAGTCTGGTGGAGGGTCTCTGTCACAGCTCAGATTTCTCATCGATAGTATAATGGCTCTACGTATAGAGCCTAGAGCCAAACAGACAAGAGTTCGAATACCATCTCTGTTGCTGAATGATTTTGGAAATTTAACATTTCCACATCTCAGTTTCCTTATCCATAAAAAGGGGAAGGAATATCTACCTTGTAACTGTTACCATAATAATCAAATTGGTTTAACAATATAGCGTGATTAGCACTATTAATGAAACCAAGGAGCACCTACTATTTACCTTTAACTTAAGGGTGGAAAAGGGAGTCATTATTAAAGAAACCTCCATGAAAAGGGACTGTTAGCTGTTAGATCTGGGGGTTTTCTCTTGTGTGTGGAGGAAGCACTGTCTTCAGGAGAATAAAATTAATGGATGGGTGGAACCAGTTAGGTCTCATTAATCATTTCAGGAAAATTCAGGAACTTGACGATGTGAGCATCCTAAGAGTCTGGAATCTGTAACTTTCTCCACTCCAATCCTTTGTTATTCTTGACTTCTTAAATTGGAAAAAGCTAACGATGCTGCTCTCCGAGAGCAATCAGGAAGAGAGAAGTTGAAGAGAATGCCCTTCTTCCACGCCCCTCATCAGACAGGTTAAGGGGGGAGAAAAATCAATCTCAAAGAATGCAGCGAGCATGGACGCTCTCAAAGTGGGCGAGTTTGACTAAGACCTGGAAGAGCTGAAGCTGCAGGCTGGGCAGCACCGCATAAACCCAGAGTCTGGAACCATTCAAACCCAGAGTCAAATCCCAACCCACCATTCACAAAGCTGTGTCACCCTGGGCAAAGATTTCTTATCTATAAACCAGGAATAGAAACAATAAGTATCTCAAGGATTCTCATGGAGACTAAATAGATAATGCATTTAAAGCACTTCACATAGAGCCTTAAACATGGTAAAGATTAGCTATTATTATTAATTTTTATTATCATCATCAGGGTGTGTCTTTGCCCTCCAAGATCTTATACTTCAGGGCTGTGAATTCAACAATCCCACTCTCCAAGGCCCAATCCTGCTCAAAATGACTCAAGGCCAGAATCCCACAGTCTGTGTTAAATATCTTCCTGGGCCAACAGCAATCCACCCAATCTCTCCACAAAACTACACTACTAAAGTTCCAGGTAAAAAGTAAATGTAACTCATGTTTTCTTTTTCTTTCTGTGTCTGTCTGTCTCTCCCTCTCTCTCTAATCTCTTACCCAGTTCAAAGCCAGTCCTCTGTTTCATATAAGTTTCAATTCTCTATTATCATCACCTAAGGGAAATCAGGTTCAGTGCCCCATAGAAATGAGCCAAGAACCCAGAAAAGTCATACGCAGCTGAAATCATCCCATATCCTAAAATGAATTAAGAGCACAGGTAGCAAACACAAGGCCTGTGGGCCGAATCGAGCCCTCCGCCTTGTTTCTACCCGGCGGCAGTACCGAGCTCTTACTTCACTGTTAAGGAGTAGTTACATTTATACAGTCCTAATATTACATTCGGCCCTTTGAAGACAACAGCAAGGCTGATGTGGGCCCCGGTGAAAATGAGTGTGACACCCCCCGCTTAGAGTGACAGTGGCAGGGGTGGCCAACCTGTGGAGCACGGGCTGCAATCAGCTCAGGATGGCTATGAATGCAGCCCAACAGAAAATTACAGATTTACTTAAAACATTCTGAGATCTTTTTGTGATTACATGTTGCAATGTTATGTAATGTATGTCCCAAGACAACTCTTCTTCCAGTGTGGCCCAAAGACGCCAGAAGGTTGGACGCCCCGGGAATACTGATTGCCCCACAGGAACCGTTTCAGATTTTCCCATGATGAGCCTCACCTGTAACTTCAGAGATGAATTCCTGGGACCAGTCAGTCTCATTATAATCCTGAGTTACATCCACTGCATCTCCAGCTGCAAGAAACTCTTGGGCCCAGTTCTCAGACAAGGCCAGGTCTGCCACACCGGGGGCTTGAGAGAGAAAGAGATAACTAAGAAACAAAAGAAATACACATTCTATCGTGCCTAAAGAACCTTGATTGCACATGAAAACACTGTTCTTTTTGCCTCCTTCGGCATCTCAGTTTCCCAGTCCCAGCAGCATCCAAATATGGAACCCGCTCAGCTCTACCTGCACAGAAAATGGTGCTCTCCCCTCCCACCAGACTCTGGACCCACCTCTCTGGGGTGCCTGGCGGAAGCTTGACTGTTCAATCTCCTGCATCTCCGCCAGGAGGTCATCCATCTTGAAGGTCTGAGGGGCACGGGATACGAGTGGTGCATTCTGGTCCTGGAGGAATTCGGCTACCAACTGCCAGAAGAGAGATGGCGAGATGAACCCGGCAAGAGACAGGCCCAATGGATAGGGATTATTAATGGCAAATACAAGGAAAGGGAAACATGGAAACTACAGATTTGGAAATACTCAAAGAATACATTTTTAGAAACAAGCAGACAAATTTCATTTGGTTGGGAAAATCCAAAGACTGAACTATGGATAAGCCAAATTTAAAGTAAAAACTCAATGGGCAAAAGAAAAATGCAATAGAAGAGACTGGTATATTTACCTCATCATCAGAAGTTACCCCCAAAGGCTTAGAGACCTAAGACAGAAGGAAAACAATAGGATACCGTGGTGAAAACCAGACATACAACTAACTTAAACACAGGTGAAAATACCAACTCTGCCATTTATATGACTTCGGGCAAGTCACAAAACCTCTCAGTCACCATTTCTTCATCTATGAAATGGCTGCCTTCGTCTATGTAAAGATGTACAAGCGCTTTGCGTATTGTTTAGCAAACACTCATAAAATGGTAACTATTGTTTGCAACACAATAGAACAGTGATTTTCAACCTTTTTCATCTCATGGCACACATTAACTATAAAATGCTGCAGCACACCAAAAAATATGTATTTTTGGCTGACCTGACAAAAAAAAAATAGGTATAATTTTGATTCACTCACACCAGACCGCTATTATTGTGCTGTCTGTTGTCATTTTTTTATTTGACAATCAAAGGGAAAAGAGATCAGTGACCTTGACTAAACAGTCAGGCACTACGTTTTAAAAATTCTTGCAGCACACCGGGTGAAAATCGCTGCAACAGAGAAAGAGATTAAGTGTACATACGGACCCTCCATCCCAAGCCACTTGGGATGGAGGGTCCACCACTTCGGCTTTCCACCTCAAGAATACTCACCGCCTCGGAGGGTGGGGCTCCTGGTGGCCAGGGACCTGGCCTTAACCCCTCCTGCCGAAGTGCTTTGTCCTGGGTGAAGTGACCCGCCAGCTTCATGAGCGGGTTGGCACCCCCGCATTCCGCCTCCACCAGCTCCCGCATTGCCATGGTGACCGCCAGCTCTCTGATGGGCAGAGGTTAGGAACTGAGGTCCCACAGTCGAACCCAACACACAACCAACTCATCCCTTATCTCGGGAAACAGACAGACGTCTGTCCCAGATTAGCCACTGGCCGCTCCCACCCCTGTGCCTTTTGCTGTGGCCCCCACCTCTGCCAAGAGTCCGAGAGGAGATGGCTGCCCTTTTGCCGTCCCGCCTCAAAAGGCCACCGCTTTCAGCCTGGGCCTTGCCGCCAGCCTCCACGACAGGCGGCGGGATTGGCAGTCAGCGGTCCCTCCAGAGGGGCCTGGACCCCAGGAGACTACGGGGAGACAATTCCGCAACCAGGCTGTATCGGGGCATCGGCAGGGCAGGGAAGAGTGGGAACGCCGCCAGACCATAACGCTAGTCCCCCACACTCCCCGTTGTGCGCTGAGCATCGCAGAGTGACCATTGCCTCCCCGAAGTCACCTGAGCTCCTCCCCCCAGCTCCGCCAGGCCAGGCCCACACCTCCGGAGCTCCGGACCACCCCATATCCCCAGCCCCAGGCGCAGCTCCAGCCCCGCCCCCGGGACCCGCGAGGACAAGGCTGGGACAAAGAAAGCTCGGGCAAGTGTCCTAGGGCCCCCCTCTGCTCTCCGCTCACCGCCGCGCGCCGCGCCGCAGGACCCGCCGGGGCACCTGGTGCTGGCTGGAGGAGGAGAAGAGATGGGGCGGGGAATCAGGGGCGGGCCTCACGCTTAAAGGGACCGTAACCGCCGCGCTGCCGTCGTGCCTGGCGGAAGCTGTTTTAAGGGGCGGGGCCTTAAGACTGCGCTGCAGCGTGATGGGAGGAGCCGTGAGTCTTAAAGGGGAAGAGCACCTTAAAAGGGAAGTCTTGGACTGCTCTGGGAGCCCTTACAAGGATCACGGACTCCAGGATTTGTTCCAGGGGAAGCTCAAAGAAGAATGGAGCTAGGAAGGGCTTCCTGAGTTTTGGTGAAAGCCAAGAGCGCGGGATCCTGGGCTCAGTTCATTCTGGCTCTCCCCTGAAGGAACATTTTGTAACGCTGGAGTTGCGAGGGTCCAATCTGGGGCCTTCCTCATCCTTCTAGTCCTGCCCCCTTCCAAGTTGCCCCTAGCGGAACCTGTCACAGTCTCCACGGAGACAGAGGCCCGCCCCCAATCCATCTGCAATCTTTGCGTAGAGGGGAAAATAGCACTGATGATGACAAACTCCGGAGACTAAAATAGGGTCCAACGCATCCTGAGACCTCAAGCTGGTAACCTACAGGAAAGGTGCAGTGAGTCACTCCTCTTCGCTCCTTCCTCCCTC
The DNA here is from genome assembly GCF_022682495.2 of Desmodus rotundus. Lineage (NCBI taxonomy): Eukaryota > Metazoa > Chordata > Mammalia > Chiroptera > Phyllostomidae > Desmodus > Desmodus rotundus. The sequence continues at coordinate 180,181,907 of NC_071389.1, forward strand.
ACCACTTGTCAAGGTCACCATGGTGGCCTTATTCCCACTGCTCCAAACTGGGAAAGCACAGACCTGATGCAAGAAATGATTTTTAATCATGGGTTAAGCCTCAGGCTCCACCATCTGCCACAGGATTGGCTCTGGGGTCAAACTTGAAGGTCACTGGGTAACCCTGAAATCTCACCTGACTCCAAGACCAGGGAAGTCCTGACGTCTTGAAGAAGAGCAGGGGGTGCTCAGGGCTGCTGGTAGATGAGCAGGGGTGGGTTAGTGCCAAAAGGACAAAAGTCCCAGTCCAGCCCAGGGTGCAGGAGAGGAGACAGACAGCAGGTGGCGCGCTGGGTTAGTCTTGTTATCAGGCTATCCTGCAGATTTCCACGGTGGAGGCGGGAGGAGACCTAAGGGGCACAGCTCTGTAAACCTACTTCTGGAAAGGTAGAGAAACCACTCTGAAATATCGTGGGAACAGAATAACAGGGAAGACCTGAAGACTGTACAAAAATTCTCCTATTTCTTACCTTTCTACCTTCTTTCAGAGGTCCTAACTCAATACTCTTTTTCTCCTGGTACAAAAAAATCCTTGCATGTTCACTGTTCTCAGGCTACCATTGTAAAGCAGATACCAGTACCTAACAACCTAAACCATGTCAAGGAAGAAGGGATGCCCTCTGGGAAGTGCATACTTTTAAAGAGGATCCCTGGGACAAGCAATGTTTAACTGAAAGCATGTGATGTGGTAAAATTTCAAAATCAAGCAACTAGAGAGAACTTTCCAGTACCACTCAAACCACACACATAACCTTCTCTGCTAGGAGATTAGTAACTGATTAGCAACAACTCACTACGTGCCAGCTCTTTGGGGGGATGATAATAATGATAATAACTGATGTTTACTGAGTGCTTACTAAAATCCAGGCATTGCAATGAACAATTTGTTTGCATTAGTGCTTGTAATCTTCCTAATACCCACATGAAACTGGTATTACTAACCCTACTTTACAGATAAGACATCCAAAAATCACACAGCTAGGAAGTCAAAATTTAATTCAGACATAACTCCAAATACCTATCAATTATACACTACTGCCTTCCACTCTTAGAGAAGCCTTGCTTATAAACCGTGGAGAACTTTAGTCTCTTAGCAACAGAATTCTTCGCATAAACCTGGCCCACAAATCCAAGATGGACTCTGATACTGAGAAAAAAAATTGAGTTACTCGGGTATTTAATATTTAATTTATTGAAGTTCTATATTTAAAATCCCAGACTTTGTTAATCCAGGTTCAACTTTAAATTCTGTTCATAAAAGTAATAATGTTTATTAAATGAAAACAACCATTTTTACTTGTTCTTTGTGGATTTCAGACCTGCAGGTAAGAGTTGTGTAACTGTGTGGCCAAAGCCCATAGTGGAGACTTAGACGTAACTAGAGAAAAAGGAGTAATAGAGGGCACATTGGTTTCAGTGTCTGGCTTTGCCATGACTATGAAATTAAACTCCTTTGAGAGGATGGATTTGCCAATCAAGAGGTTCAATGTGGTGTAACCCTCACGTTCCATTGGCTAATGTTCAGTCATGTGGCCATCTTAACAGCAGAGGAGGCTGGGAAATGTAATTTAGCTTTAGATCCATGATGAACTGGACCAAGTTTTGGTGAGAAGCTGGTGATCTCTACAACAGTCCACCCTGTAGTCACCAGTGTCAGGCTATGCCAGTGACTTTGAAGTTAAACTCCATCAAACAGATTTTCTGTCAAGAGGTTTGTGTAGCTGTTTCAGTCTTCCAATCTTCAATCTTTCGATCATCAATTGTTCTATCACGGCCTCTACTGCAGTGTTGAGAGGCCACCTCTCAGTTGTGCCCTGGACCAGAGTTCCCTTACAGTATCTGCATTCTTCCCTGGGCCAGTCTCCTCCCTCTCAGACTTCTTTAGAACTCATCACTCCTCCTGATCCAACAACTGGTACCAGCTCCACAAACACCTGTCACTGTGAATATTTTCCATTGTGTGGAAAAGACTATTTCCAGTTACCTGGGTTTAAAATGAGTGTTTAATTTACTAGTTTATAAGTATAAAATCTGGTTTTGCTTATGCTTTAAATTCATCTTACAAATCCTGCAATTCTATTTATAAATGTACTATTTTTAAAACACTACTTGCACTTGTCCTTTGATTGATGTTCAACTCAAACAGATTTAAATTTTCTTAACAATTAGTCTCATCTACAGACTTAGTGAAATTTCCATAACTGTTTTAGATCATGTTTGTATGTTTAATATATTTGATTTTTTTTCCCTCATGCACTTCAATTGCCTGACAAGGTAAACTTAAAATCCTCACGTGCAAAATCTTTCTTAAAATATAAGCAACTCTTGTAAATCTAATTACCTAATTTACCATGTTCAGATGTTTTATTTGTCTTAAATGTTCTAATAACGTTTATAAGCTTGAGCAGTCTTATACCTTTCAACTAAAAATCATAACTCTAACATCAAGATATTTCAAGTTGAAAATACAAAGCTCAATTTAACTTAAATTCACACAGATTCTTAAACTTAACATCAAAATATTATGATTTACTTCACTGTCTCTATACTAAATTTTATTCCTCCTCCGGACAGCAATTTGGCCATCTCAGGAAGACTGGGGTTATTAGGTCAAAAAAAAAATCACTGCTGTAACAGTTAGCGGTCAGGTTGAAGAACAGGCTGGAGAGCTCGGGCTTGTGGGGCTGTGTGCTGCCACAGTAACGCTCACGGTGAACACACAGCATTCTCCTGGTGGGCTTAGCTCTACTGGCTGCAAGGTGGGGCTTTCAGCTGGGCCAGTTCATAATTCACACGTGCAGGGCATCTTTCTCATTCCGCCTTATCCCTTCTCTGGTAGATGGAGTGCTACTGCACCCCGTCCCCTCAGTCTCAGCAAATTTCCCCCACCAGTAGGTCCTGCAGTGCTTCTGGGTGTTTCTTGTCTTACCTGATTCTCTAGCCCTGTCAGTGTCGTCTCTTTTCTAACCCTCTAATTAAGAGTCATTGGACCCATGTAAATCTCCTTTTCCCTTTCATACCTGCCCGGCCTCTGAGACCTCATTTCCTTCCCTACGTGTCCAGCCTGTCTTCAAAGACCATAAACCTTTCTTCCGATGAAATCTATCTCTTCCTCCACCTTAACCAGCCTTTTAGTTTTTCTTCCAATTCCTGCCTCTCCTGTTCTAAGAGTAAGACCAAATCCTATGTTGTTGTTGCTGCTCCTGCTGCTGCTGCTGCTGCTGCTGCGGTTGTTTTTAAGCAGTTGTTCACTCTTCCAACAAGTGTGATTCTTAGAATGTTTCAGACAGGGGCCTTTTCAATTGCCCTCTTGAGCCTCTGGGTTTGCAGTAATTTTTTTTTTCTTAAGGAAATTGTATAATCCCTGTATAATAAGGGATTCCCCACTGCTTTTGAGCTCTTCATTGGAAAAAATATACCACCCTTGGTAGTTAAAGCCACAGTCCGGGTCTCCCAAATTCAAAGTCATGGCCAAGGATTGCATAATTAACCAAAGGATTATAAAGGCTACAATTCCAGATCCACCTTGAGATGGTTATAGTCAACTCATGGGAGCTTGTGGAAAAGCCTGATGATCTGAGACGTTGGCTGCTCTATCCCTCATGCCCAAGTCCCGTGATCAGCTCACAAGGACAGTGAGGGGCTGACCAGGCCCAGCACCCTTGGGCCTGCACAAAGCTCACACATGCACAGAAATGCAGCTTACTGGCTGGTGTGGCTTAGTGGATTGAGCGCCTGCCTGAGAAGAAATGCAGCTTAGCTCCTTGTAAGGTTCGAGGCTCAGTCTGAAAACCTAGGTGGAAAACACAGCAGCACAAAAAGTTATTCTATCCACCTGTTAACCTAAAAATAAAAGGCCAAAGTGAGAGGCAACAAGCATTTATTTGAGATCAAAAAGGAATAGCTATTTGGGAAGTACCATTTCAGGAAGAAACCCAAATAGTGTTCCAATCGGGAGACAAAGGCAAGGGCTATTTTTGAGAAAGGGAAGGGGAGAATGACATCACTAGAAGGAATTTCTATTGGTGCAGATTAACATCATGACACTAATTCCAAGTATGTTTTTAATTTTCAGTCCAGTAGTCATAATATCTGCTTTCTTATTCTCTTGACAGTTCCTTGGGTCACTATGTTGCTTTAGCCTCAGTCTAAAGGCTATTTGTCCCTGTTTTAACATTCCAAAGTTTTGAAGAGTAAAACATGCAAGGCAGGTCATATGGGATGGCAGCTCCAACTCCATTTTCAAGTGGCTCTATTTATATTATTTTTTTACACACCAATGCCTTACTTCAAAAGCTTTCACAGCCAGGATTATACCCATTTTGAGGTGTGACCAAAAGACCACCTGTTTGGTGAACTAATCTCTATCTTTGTGCTAACTGCAGTGCCAGGTCACCTTTGCCCATCTAGCTCAAGGAAACCCACAGAAGACAGCACCCAAAAGCCTGTGAGCTCTTCTGGCTACAACCCTGGCAGCTCCCATTGCTAAAGCCCCTATCTATTAAAAAATAACCCTGTGTCTGTTTAAAACAGCCTGGGACATACAAAGATAGCCACTGTACTACGGGCATTAGCTTCTGTAAGCTGCCAAGGAATAAAAACCCAGGTGTGTCTTACTCCAAAGTACATGTTCAAAACCACCAACCACCTCATGCTGCCAGAGTTTTGGATGGAAAGAACTTCAGGGACCCTGACATCCCTAGAATGCCATGCTTTTAAAGACCCCATTTACTGTGGCCAGGGGTGGTTTTGTCTTTCTCCAAGTAATTAATGACGATAGCTGATGTGCAATATGCTGATTCTGACTTACTTCAGAAAAAGTTCTTATTTAAGCATCACTCAATTCTTTAAGGAAGCAATTCTCCTTTTAGGTGATGAAATAAAACTTAAAGAAGCTAAAGACCAAGAACAAACACTAAGTTGCTGGGATTTGAATAGAGGCAGAGCTGACAGCAAAGCCCTCATCAGCCTTGCTCCCCACCACCTCACCTGGCAGGGGGCACCTCTGTGCTGTAGGATCTCCTCAAAGCAATAAGATAGCACATCCAGAGTAGGGGCTTGAGATAAAGGGTCCTTGGCCCTGGGGGCTGTGAGGGGGCTGCTAAACTGAGAGGGGATAAGGTAGGATGAGCAGCTTAAGTCCACCTGGTACCCTGGGGCTTTGACCAGTTGTCATCTGGAAGATGTATTAACCTCTCTTCACTCTACCCGCCATGCCTTTTGGACTTGGCACGCTCTCTAGCATCACAGAATGAAAGAAGACTACTCTTCCTTCAGGCCTAACTTAAAATTAGAAGTCTTCTCACATACTGCTTTTGTTCACTAACAGCCTCTTCCCTCCCCCTCCCCGAGCCAGCCATACTGCATCCCATGGAGGGGCCAAGCTATAATCCTAACGGCACCTGTTTAAGGGGAAAAGACATCATCTAATGGGAAGATGAGAGTGGGCTGCCAACCTGAGGTGAGAATTGGGAAATTTGGGTCAGGTCTTTGAGACTGGATATTTGGGCCAGACATTCCCTTATCCTTGTGGATTAGAATCCTCACCCAGACATCTTGGGGCTCCTACTCCTGTTCTGACAAAGCCACCTCTACCACATCCCGGAGTTTCCATCACCCACTGTTGCTAAATTTAAACCTTCATCTGTCCTTTTCCTGTAGAATGTGGGTATTTTAAGGGAGCGACAGCATGGTGCTGCAGGAGATGCGGTGACACCAGCGCCGTGAAAATAACCGTGCCAGCCCCTCCTCTCTGTCTGTCAGATGCGCCCGCCTGCCCACTAGGGACTCGGCCAAAGGATGCTGGGTGAGGAGAGGGTTCCCAGGAGGGGGAGCTCGGGAAACCATACCCGCAGTGCACAGAGGAACAGAGCAGACACAAACTTATCCTCAGACACCCCTCTGAGACATCCCAGACTCTGAGGGATTCACCAGATCAACATAGAGTCCAGAGGAACCCTTAGGTGTGATAGGTCTGGGGGATCTAGGGGACACACTTTGGGGAACAAACAAGGACATTACAACCTGATGGGCATATGAGATCTTCCATGGCTCCTAGAAGACTGGGAGCAGAAGTGTCATTCTTTATCTACCCAACGAAGTCCCCAGAGTGGGGGCTGGTGGGTGGGGAAATGGAGGTTTCCGAATTCTTGCTGATTCATGCATCCACCCAAAGGTTGCAGGGTGGAATGGAGACTCCTGAAGTGGGCGGAGCCCTCCAGCATTTACACAAAACCGTGTGTGTGTGTGTGTGTGTGTGTGTGTGTGCGCGCGCGCGCGCGCCAACCCCCCAGAAGGCAGAAGGGCGAGTTTTCAGGTCTCTGGTCTGGTAACAGGAAGAAGGACACGCTTTGTTCTTGAACCCGTGGATACCATATCCGTCTCCACGGCATGGCTTTTCCCAAGGGCACAGCTCTTCATCATGCACCTTTCAGGAAGCTAATTAATTTTTACTGCAGAGAGGGGACTTCAGAGGAAAACAGCCCTCCAGTGCAGAACAAAAGAATGGAGTCAGGCCAAGGGAGATGTGTTGGCTATTTCATATTAAATGGGAATAGGTAATGTGGAAATGCTGCCCAAGGGCTGCCACCCTGAGATTTTGCCAGCTTCTGTGAGGGAGGTTATGGAACAGCCTTCCAGGAGATCTTCAACAACAAAATAAAAACCCACTTGGACTCCTGCCTGCTGTCCTTTCTCTGCATGATCAGAGTTGGCATCTTGCCTCACTTCTGATTCCTATTGTGTGTGTGGGTGTGTTTGAGAAAGAGAGAGAGGGATTGAGAGGGGTGGGCCAGAAAGCAAGGGCAGTGGTTTGGTGGCAAAAAGAGTTCAAGATCTTCTCCAGGCCCCCTGGCTTCTACTTATACCACCACCCCAACCCTACCCATGACCCCTCTATGTGTCTAATTGTCATATAGGGAGATGGCAGTAAACATACACTGGGATCTGGGGTGTCAGACACGAGGGACAGGAAAGGTTACACCTGCAAGATATAATCAGTGATCAGTGCCTCTGATTCTGGAGAGTCTCCCAGAAACTAATGTAGAATGGCACATTTCAGAAGAAACCCCATCCCAGACACATGGTCCAGAAAGACCACGAGTCCGGTCATGGTTGCGCAGATGCTAAGAAAGACCACGCTGCCATTTGCCATTCTATGCTGCAGACGTATGTACATCAAGGGGGAACACAGGTCATGGCAAGCTCGCCCTCTCCCCCACACGCTCCCTAGAGCTGTGGCTTGAGCTGGATAGAGGTGAGTAAGGACCCAATGCCTAAGTCTCAGCCACAGTGTGGGGGCTCCAAGGACACACATGGAAATAATGAGATGAACTTGGCTTCAGCTCCTCTACATGAGAAGCTGTCATCTCTGAGACCAGGGTGGGTGAGGATGAGGAGGGATGGCAAAGGGAAAGAAAATGGGGTGAACATACTGAAATTCAAGACCACAAACTCTCTCTCATACCTCTCTACCTATGGAGCCATCACCTGAGCCTCTGAGGGACTCAGGCCGAACAGGTAGAGCTGCCTCCCACGTGGTATTGCCACAGACACAGAAACATCAGCTTGGTATCCAGGCAGCCCCACCACAGGAGAGGCTGCCGCAGGGCATCTGCTTGGCCACCTCTGTCCTCTATGCACTGACCTCCCAGGCCAGAGGGCACCAGAGCAGCTCCCCTCGCCCCTTCTACCATAAGTCTGTCAGTGTGAGAGCCACACATATCACCTCATTCACCATTTACAGAGCCCCTACCATGTGCCAGACCCTATACAATTTGCTGAGGATACAGTAAATCTGGTGGTGGAGACAGACATGTACCACAGTGTGGTAGGAAGTGCTGTTACAGAAGCATAAACAAGAGGTGCCAGAGCACAGAAGACTTCCTGGAAGAGGCAACATTGGAACCAGGCGTTTAATAATAAGTAGAAGATTGCACACAAAGTAGGACAGAGAGGTGGAGAAGTAGAATAGTTAAGTAGAACATATGCACACAAAGGGGAAAGAACATGCTGGGCAGAGAGAACAATATATGCAAAGGTGCAGAGGCGAGAAAGAGCAGGGTGAATTTGGAGAAGCACTGGTGGCTTGTGTGGCCAGAGCCCAGGTATGCAGGGGTGGTGGCCAGACCTGACTCACCTGGGTTAAGGGGCCTCCCAAGGTGTCAGAACTTGACCCTGGCAGTGACAGAGAAATAGGGAAGGCTCTAAGGGAGTGGCATAACCAGAGTCGCGCTTTAGAAAGGTCACTCAGACCCAGAGTTGGGCTGGGGTGGAATAAGACACCAGAGGCAAGGAGAACAGGTAGGAGACAGGTAGGAAGCCCTGGCAACAGACCAGGCTTATATTGAAAAGGTGCTGAATCAAGAGAGCAGCAGCAGTAGGGAAAAGAGAAAGAAAAAGACATACTGAGAGATTTTAAGGGGTAAAAATGACAGGGTTTCATCACCACTTGGACATGAGGTTAAGAGAGAGGGAGAAATCTAGGCTGACAACCAGGTTTCTGGCTTAGGTAACTGGGCAAAAGGCAACAGGGAGCAGTAAGCAAGAATAGAGCAGAATTTGGGCCAAGGTTAAGCTTGAGGTACAAGGTGCCTGAGTAGACATACCAGTAGGTAGTTGCAAGTAGTGGTCAGGAAAGAGGTCTGGGTGGCAGAAATATAGGTGGAGGCATCCACACACAGCCGGCAGTTGAAGCCGTGGGTAAGGATGGGGCACCCAGAAGTAAGACTGGGCACTGGGTGGGGCACAGGATGGGTCCACGAGCTCCACCTCCATTCCAGCTTGGTTAACAGGACCTCCAGAGAACATTACTGATACTCGAAACCCCTCATCCTACAGAAAGGAATTAAGACTTGGACCCCTGGTATTTCTTAGGGCAGGGACAGCACAGGAAGGATGCTCCCACTACAGGTCCCTCTTCTGAGACAACTGCCTCTGGTTCCTGCTCCTTACTTCCTAGGGAACGTGTCCCAGAGCCCATTCTTTCCTGTTACAAGCAGCAGGGCTGCCTGCCTTTTCCTCCTGGACTCCTGGGCTAGGAGCCCATGTGCTCCAGATGGAATTCCAAGAGATGGGGAAGGACGGACAGTGACCCCACAGAGCCCAGGCCTCTGTGGCCTCCCCTGAATTGCCTCCATTTTTCCAGGGAGTGCCGGGGAAGGGGCATGGGAGCTATCCGACCCTGACTGACTTCCCTGTGGCCTGGCATCCTGTGCTGGCACTCAAGAGAGCCAGCCCTGCCCCCTTCGCCTCAGCCCTGTTCAGAGACCCAAATGGGCCCTGAGACCCAAGGGCCCGCATCCCACACAGTGCCCACACGGGATCACGCAGGCAGAAGGCAGCTCATGGAGCTTTTTTTCTGGTTGTTTTATTTGAAAACCCTCAGGTGTGTCCCCTCCCTCACCACACCAATCCCCTACCCCCACCCCAGGACATGACGATGCCACACGCACACACAAGGCTGTGAGCTGCACATGGAACACAGGGGCTGTGCTCACGACAACATGAAAAAATATACATTATATATAGTACACCGGGGCCCTACTCCCGCTCCCACCCCCACAGCATAACCATGACCAGGTCATGTAGGAAGGGGCAGGGGCTGTAGGACCGCAGGCAAGGACAGGAGGAGAAAGGGGACAACAAAGGAAGGAAAGTGGGCACGGTGAAGAAGCAGGGGTTCCCCGGAGTGAGATGGAGATCATAAGAGAAGCAAGAAGGCCCCGTGGAGGGGGCTGGGGAGGAAGGCCTCATGGAGAGGAGAGTAGGGAAGGGCAGAGGGTTCCTTCAATCCCACCCTTGGCCACTGCCATTGCTACTGACACCAACCCAATCAATATAGAGCCTGGCTGGTGGGGGGAGAGACAGAGACATGGGTGAGCTAGGTCAAGGCTGCTCTGGGGGGCAGAAAAGGCAGCCAACATCTTCCACACTGGGGCAATAAGAGCCCAGAGGCATGGGAGGGAGGTGGGCTAGGGATTGAGGAGGGTAGACTCCAGTGGCACCCACTGGATTTTGAGATTAAAGGATGACTCAAGCTCTCTCCCTCTTGGTCTCTCTTCTCTCGGAATGTCCTTCTCTCTTTTCTGGGGCTGTCTCTGTCTCACCAGGGCAGACTTCTTTCCCTGTTTGGGGAGGGGTATGGGCCTTAGTAGCGGTGTGGGGGGGTTTCAATGATGCGTCTCTCATCGCTGCTGGGCGAGTCAGCTGCCTCTGAGTCACTGCTGTCCTCGTCTTCCTGCTGGCCACCCGCAGGCCCCGCCACACAGGCTTGCCGATTCTGGTAGGACTGTAGAAGGCAAGAGTGGAGAGGAGAGGGGCTCAGCAGCCTCACACACCCCAGAGCCTCTCCTTTGCGGCCACACTCCCTCGGTCTTCTTACTGCCACCCCCACCCCACCTCCTCCCCCCTACAGACCTTTCCCCTTCCTGCTCACAAGCTCTGCTCAGAGCTTTTTATCCCAGGGCTTGGCCATCCCTTCCAGGTTTTCACTGTGTATGTTCCAGCTGAATCTTGACCCTTTAGACCTCCCCACTTGCCAGGGCCACTCACCTCCATGGGGTTCACGATAATGGTGAGAGCGGAGTCATCCCAAAAGAGGTCCGGGTCCTTGGGGTCACTGGAGGCCCCCGGGGGCCCGCCTGCCCCTGAGACACGGCGGTGAAGAGAGTGGATTCTCACCAGGCCCAGGATGACCATGAGCACCAGGAAGCCCACACACACGACGATGATGAGAGTCGCTGCACTGGGGACCACTGCGGGGAGAGCGTGCAGTGAGGAGATCGTGGCCAGGCCCACCTCAGGGGACTCAGCACAAAGAGCAGGAAGGGAGGCCCTGGGCAGAGTGTCTCTGAGTAAGAGAAGATAGCATCTACAATGGCCCAGAAGAGGGGACTACCTTGTAGAAGCTGGAAGGAGAATAGAGACGGGAAGGAGAATAGAGACGAGAAGGACCAGAGACCAGGAAAGAAGCAGGCAGCAGCCTCGCCACTGCTAGGGCCAAAGGAACAGAGACAGAGGGAGGAAAGTGTGCAAAAATGGGGGCGAGGACAGGGGGAGAAAAGGGCTCCCAGCCCAAGGCTGTCAGGAGCATCCCTATTCTCAGCAGGCAGAGAGCTAGGTGTGCCAAGGTCATCCTTTTGCGACCCTGTGGCCTAAGAATGAGATGCCTGGTGCCCATTGGGGTAAGGAGAGAGCCAAGCACATGGGCTTAATGGTGTGGGAGGAGAGAATGAGGTGGGGGACAGGTCGAAGGGCCAAAGAACAGCCCCTTCCCTTACCCACCTGGACTGAGCTCATTCCTGCTCGGTGCCGCTTCCCTTCTCCTTACGGACTTGGGGCTCCTGGACCTCTGGGGCTTCTGCTCCTCCCCCTGAGGCATACCCCCCTTCCCTATGGCCCTGTCATGCCTCTGGCCCTGCAGCCTCACTTTGAGGCCCAGGCTCAGCGGGGCATGGACCCTGAAGGGCAGTGACACACGGAAGGGCATGTGGACTCTCACTCGGACCCTAGAGCTGATGGCAGAGAAGCAGATGTGCATGCACAGGTACAAGCCCAGGAAGAACGTGTGGGCACACAGCTGGCCAAAGGTCGCCACACCCTGCACCCGAGCCACTACTCTGCTGGTCCACACAGCTGCCTGCACCAGCAACCTGGCAGCCCGCTCACACAGCAGGATCAGTGGGATACTCCTGAGGGTCTCCAATAAGGCAGAGATGAGCCATAGGTGCAGTGTCACCCAGCTCCCTGCCAGCTGGGCAAGCCAGGAAACCCCCTGAAGGAAGACGTAAACACCACCAACAAGGGCTGCAAGGGCCACAGAGCGAGCAGCCGTGAGCACAGCTCTGCCCCACTCCTGCACACACAGAAACAGCCCTCGAAGAAGCAGAAGGAAGCAAAACAGGAGAGCCCACAGCCCCAGGGACAGCAGGTGCAGGTAGATACCCCACACACGCATGCCCAGGCCCAGAGCCCTCACGGGCAGCTGGGCCACTACACCCCACATGGCACAGAGCAGCTCACCCAACCACAAGGGTCTGTGACGCCCAGGCTCTGGGCAGGTCCGTTGCTGAGGGATTATTACACGTATGCATCACACACACATTATGTTCCAAGTTATAGATAATACCTCCCTGTCCTGAATGTACCCATAGCCTCTAAGACTCACGTGCCAAGAGACAGAGCAGAGCACAGAGAAGCACACAGCACGGAAGCCCCACACACCCTGCTGCAGTCCCCTCCTGCTGGCAGTCACCACACGCACGCTGCCACACGCTCCAGGGCCAACCAGGTGTGTGCAGAATGCCCTGCCTGAGCAGGCGCCCTAGCCTCACACCTCCCTGAGACCGCCCTGATGTCTCTCTGCCAAGTTGGTCCCTGTCCTGACCTGACCCATAGCCCACTTGGGGCCACTCTCCAGCTACAGCTGACTGCCCAGCAGAGCAGCGTTGGGTCTGGCTGGATCAACATTTCTCAACTGCCTGGGGATAGGGGAGAAAGGAAGAAGGAGACAGAGACGACCTTTCTGCCCATCTGCAGAAAATAGAACCTCCCAAGTCTCCATCCAAGTCAGTGAGTAAGATTGGGGTGGGGGGTGGGGTATGACGCTATCAGCAGAAGACCCCTGTAGCTAAGGCCAGGCTCTAGAAGGAGTGGAGGCCTTCCCTCAGAGTGGAAGCCACAGCAGGTGAACTTTTTCTAGGGCACAATGTTAAGTCAAAGTTTCTGGTTTGTGCATTAATCAAATGCATTTGTCCCTCTGAGCCCCTGGCTTGGAGAAGGAAAATTACAAGTTGATTGCCAGGACTAAGAAATGTCAAAAAGGCAGGGAGGGAGGGAAAGAAAGAAAAGACCTGGCTGGTGTGGCTCAGTGGATTGAGTGCCCACCTGCGAACCGAAAAGTCACTGGCTCAATTCCCAGGCAGGGCACATGCCTAGGTTGCAGGCCAGGTCCTCAGTAGGGGGTACATGAGAGGCAACCACACATTGATGTTTCTCTCCCTCTCTTTCTCCCTCCCTTTCCTTCTGTCTAAAAATAAATACATAAAATCTTTTTTAAAAAAAAGAAAGAAAGAAACACAGGAAAGACAAAATGTAGACACACTATCTGGGCCAATGAGCACAGTTAATTAGTTTTAAATGAACCAGAGAGCCAGAGAGATGGGAGGATTTTTAAATTAGCTACAAACAAAAATCATGAGTTTAAAAACTATAATCAAGATTTCTTGCTGCATTAGATCTGAGCAGTTACTTCTGATCGAGAACAACCTCCATAGTCAACATGAAAAGGTGTCTTAGCAAACAGCCCATGTGAACTCCTGGTTTCAGCTGATGTTGAGGACACCATGGAGAGACCTGCCCCTAGCCCTGTGTGGTGCTGTGTGAAGACCTCAGGAGAAACGTCTTTCTGCCCTTGGTCCCAGGCTTCTCCTGAAATCCTGCTGGACTCCTATCATATGACCTTCATAACTGCTCAGACTCCCTTTTGCTTCAGCTACAAGGAAGCTCAGAGTCAAAATTCTAATCCACTCTAGCAACTGCATAGCCTCTTGGAGTATGTAGTTTATGAACTGGCTTCATCTTACTCTTCTTTCATCTTGTCCTTTCCCCCGCACTTCCTAATTCATTTCCTACCTTTATCTTATTACACTGCAGGTCTTTCTGCAAAGGCTTGTAGGAAACAAAGCAGAGAAATGGTTCCAAAACTGTGCTGCACCTGGCAATCACCTAAGGATCTTTGAAAACCCTGACGCCTGCCTCCCACCCCCAGACACGCTGATTTAACTGGTGCAGAGTGTAACCTAGGCACCAAACGTTTCTACAGCTCCCCAGCTGACTCTACTGTGCATCAAAATTCTGGATGACTACATAAATACTGTCTTCATCATTTTGTCTCACCCTTCTCGGACAACCTCATTCTCCCTTATCATATCACCCTAAACCACCCACCCACCCCCAATTTTCAAAGTCTCATTCTCTCTCATGGCCACACAAAATCCCTTCTATCCTTCATGGTCCAAGTTCAGACACCACAAAACATTCCCTGACTGCCACACTTCACACTGATTTCTGTTTTATGATATACTTAGGAGCTTCAGAGAAACCCACCTCCTGTCCCATTGGAGGAAATGGTATCTCTTACTGCTTCTGCATGGCTAGAGGAATGTGAAATTGCAAAGCCAGAGTCCCATAGCACCACCCTTGGGGTGGGGAGGGGAAGGACTGCTCTGAGAAGGCAGATGGGCCAGGTTTTATGAATCAGATCTCCTGGTAAGCTCAGGAGATGTCAATCACCAACAACCCCAGGTGAACTATGAACTCTGCACAATACTCAGGCCAAAATAAGGGAAAACACAACGGCAGGCTACTGCTCTTGATTAGGATCTCAGAGCGAGCTTGGTTGGCCTGGACACCAGCTCGGAACGGTGGATGGGGACGCGAAACAGGGGCAACATCTACACACTCTGGGGCACCCCGAGGCAGCTGGGCAGATAAGGGTGAGGGGAGGAACTCTGGGGCAGTTCGAATGGGGACTCCCTCCCCTGGGACCTCATACCAGAGAAAACAAAGACTGAAAATCTCAACAGGCCCAGCAACAATGCCAACCGGCAGCTACCTTGAGCCTAACCTGTGTAACAGGACCTAGTGTCCAACCCCGAGAAGGTTGAGTGGGCCGATCCCCAGGGAAAGCACTGGAGAAAGAGCTAGGGAATCATGAGAAAAAGAAGTCTGGCTCTGAGGGTCTATTTAACAAAAACAAGTTTAGTTTGCTTACATGTCCCTACCAACTAAAGATCCAGTTGAAGCTTCTTGAAACCTTTACAACTTGGTTATGCCTGTACTCCCTCCTCACCCCTACCTATATTCATCTGCTCTGCCACAGTGAGTCACAGTAAAACACAAAAAGGCTTCTGCTGCAGGAAGAAGAAAGCCAGCCCCAGGGAAAAGGAAACACAAAGGATAATGTGGTTGCGGCCACTGCCCGAAGAGAGGAAGCCAGACTGAGTAAGGCCCTGGGAAGCCCTCAGAACTCCCCCAAACTGGGAGCAACTATAAAGTACTGAGGCTAACAGTTTTTTAAAGCATGAAACATAAGCAGAGAGGGTATTTGGGGCATTGGTTAGTGCACAGGCTCTGGAATTCTGCTGCCTGGATTTGAATCCTGGCTCTAGCACTTTCTAGCCGTGGGATCTTAGATCAGGTACTTAACCTCTCTGGGCTTCCATTTCGCTGCCTTTAAAGGGGATAATTCTAGTACCTAATCCATTTGTTGTCTGTAATGACTAAATGAGTTAACACATGTAAACTCCCACGAGCCTGGTGTCTGGCGCACATTGATTTGTTCACCATTCTACTTATTCCATTATCGAAATGAGCGCTGCGCTTTCAGGTGTTCCGGGACCCTGTGCTTCTTCCCAGGAGCATCCTTGGAACTCCTCAGGGAACTGCCTTCAGAGCCTGTGATACACCTTTTGACTTTTTCAAAAGTGACAAGCCTGTGCCCTTTGAGAGTGGGTTTAATGTTTAAAAATGTAGAATGACACCCAGCTCCAACTCTGACAAAAGTGGGTGCTGATGTTGGGTGGTACTGAACTGGGCCCAAAGCAAGGTGTGTCCAAAAAATTAAAATAAAATAAATGCAGTTCATAAATTGGCTTTGAAAGCCCTCTGAAAAGGGATTCTAAAAGTCATTTTTAGCAACATCAGAATGATTTTGATTTTGCAGTTTTTAATAATGTGGGTATTTGGTATGAAACTCAGGTTACAAAATAATTGGATCCCAACTTCGTAAAAAGCAAAAAGTAGGTACAGAAAAAGAACTGTCACATCACATACCATATTAAAAATGGCTTTCCCTCTGTGATAGAATTATGGCTGTTTTTTCTTATTTATACTTGTAATTTCTAGCTTTTCTACAATTAAGCAACTCTTAAATTGGGAATTAAAAAACTGCATCCCTGATGAAGGACCACAGCCAGGAAACAAGATCGCTTTGAAGGGCAGCACTCCATCTGGATATTTGCATATCTGCATATTTTGTTTTAGAAATAGTCTTATGACTTTGTAAATAGCACATAATTACAAGTGTAACAGCGCTGACTTCCCCTTGAGGATAAGGACTATATCTATCCTAAAATTCTTTTGTATTCCTAACAGTACTTTAGGGCAGTGCTAGTACATAATAGGTGTTTAATGAACACTTGATAAGGTCCAGGGCCAATTTGATATAGGTGTGGGAGGGCAGCAGGGACAACAAAGGCTTGGCCGACACCCACATTGCCTTTGTGATTCTGAGCCTGGTGCCCCCGCAGTGAGCTCCAGTGAGGCAAGGCTCACGTTCTTCACAGGGAAAGTTAATGATGGGGGGGGGGGGGCGGAATAAAGGGACTGGAACACAGCCGTCAGGAATCACAAGGGAACAGAACCCACTGCACCACCCTGTTCTTCCCGCCCATAGGTGGAGGGGGAAGAACAGCCCAGTACCTTGCCATCCCCCCACACACAGCCTTACGTACTCGAGTTTCGGTGGGAGCTGGCCAAGCTGTGTCCAGCCATCTCAGGAGGCGGCTGATGACCACGGTGCAGGAACTGCTGGGAGCTGAGCACGTGGCTAGGGTGGGCGACCCGGTTCATGCTGTGCAGGACATTGACCTGGAGAGGGAGGGCTTGGTGGGCACACACTCCTCCCCAGGTCCAGCTCCATCTCTCTTAAACCATCTTGCAGCCCCTGCCCCACAGCTGCTGCTTCCCACCTGCCTCCGCGTCCAGGTGCCCTTCCTGCTACAATTTCCATTCCCACCACCTATGGATTTCAGTCCACTCCGCCCCGGCTCCTCGCCAGAGGAGGGTAGCCGTGGAAGAAAAGAAACTCTCTGAGTACCTCCACGATGAATTCATTGCTGGAGTAACGACCATTCATTTCTGAGCAGGAAAGCCGGAACTTCCTGGCATAGAGGGCAGCTCCATGGCGCAGCCGATAGCGAGCCTGCCTCAGGATCTCTTCATACACAGTGATGCTCTCCACCCCTGGAAGAGGAGGAAGCAGCTCAGTACAGGAGCCAGCGAAGAGGCCAGGGCAGCATTCTCTCTCTGACTCCCACCAGCCTAGAATGGGTTAGTCCCACCCTTCGGTAGGGGTAGCACCCAAGCTCTCAGAGGAAGAGATGTTCCTTTCCATCCCCCACCTGGCTCTGACTGACTGGGATAGGCTGCATTTCCTGCTCTGCCCTTCTCTAATAGCTCGGGGGCTTCAGAGTAGGGATGGAGAGAAGGAAATCAGGAGACTCTGCACACGTGAGGGAGTTGGCAAGCAGGAAAGAAACAGAGAGAGGAGGAAATACAGAAGTCCTCAGGGAAGCTCTGAAAGGAATGGAAATGGGAGGGAATGGTTAGGCCCGTCAGCTCTCATTCTCCCTTATGGAGGGTCCTTTGGAGAAGAGCAGGCTTCCTTCGGAAGTTCCCAAAGCATTACCACTAGTTGGACGACCTCCGAAACAAAAGCTATCCTGTGTATGTGAGATTAGTGAGGAGGAAGATGGATGGGATGGCTGGAATCAAACAGCCAGAGGATTAGGAAGCTAGTCAGAGAAGGCTCAGCCACAGGAGGAGTGGGGGTGAGCCAGGCTGCAGAGAGAAGCAGGGAGAAAGGACCATCTGGAGACTAACCCCCAGCACATCTCCTCTAGGGGCAATCTGGAAGCCAAAGGATCTCCCAGGCTGGGAAAGTACAAAGTGTCACATGGCCATGTTCCTGGGTCTGGAAGGGGGACCCGCTGGATTTCCCAGTACTTGATCATGGGGAGAAGCACACACAGAAAAAGGTGGCAGGCTCTCAGGCCCCACTGACCAGCAATGGTGAGGTAGGCAGACGTGTTGGTGAGCTCCAGCCCTCGCTGCTGCAAGGACGCCATGTCCAAGAGCAGGCTTTCTCGCTCTGGGTCCAGGTCATCCCCCACTAGAGAAATCTCACAGCCATCCAGGTTGTGCACGATCTCGTCTGACATGCGTGTGTCTGTCACTAGGTTGGAGAGAGTCAGGATCTGGGTCAGAGCTAGAGGCCCACCTCATGGCCACTCTTCCTCCCCTTTCAGGGGCATTCCCTGAGAGCAGTCAGCATCATTGTCAAGAATGCCATTCCCCACCAGTTTCTGTACACCCATGGGCCTCCTCCTGGCTCTTCTGCCTGATGGCAAGTGGTTCTAGACAAGCAAATGCAGGGTGGAGTTGCTCACTCACTGGCAGCCCCAGATTTCTCTCCCTCACTCTGGTTCTACGCGGGTACCCCTTCTCTGGGCACAATCGCTCCCCGGGGTCACCCTTACCTGTGCCTTGCCAACTCTCATCCTTTTTGGCCTCCACCTGGTGAGAAATGGAGCAAGTGATTTGAAGATCTGGGAACAAAGCGACCCCCTCGGTTCCCTCGAAGTCCATGGCTGGGCGGGCAAAATGAGCAGTGCCACCCAACAGGATCTGGGGGGCATCGGGCTGGAGGACCACCACGTAACCCTCCACTTCGGGGATGGAGACGCAGGATTCTTCACTGAAGCACCTATAGGAGAAATGGGGAGAGGCAGCTTGTGACCCCCAGATGCCTCCCTTATATTCTACATTCTGTTTCATCCCTCTGGGCCTTCACCTCTATATAGAGCATCTCATGTAGGGAAGGTGAGGGGAGGGAAAGAGGGACAGTGTCCCTGCACCACCACCACCAACACACCCCCAGAGCGAAGCAGGAAGGGGAGATTCCATCTTCTGGGAGGACACCACTGCAGGAAAGATCAGGGACACAAGCTCAGGCAAACCTGATGTAAGGGGGTGACCACATCATCAATGCTCCACCCCAAGACTATGGAACATTCATCAAAGTGTCTTTTACAAGCTGACCTTTAAAAATGTGTATACATACATACACAATTCTTTACCCAGGAGGGTTTTTTAAGTGTATTTACCCCATAGTACAATATCTGGCAGATAGGTACCCCCAAATGTTCAACAACAAAAGGGGGTGGGGGACCTATCAGAAGATGTCCTCCTTCTTGGTGAATCTTCCATTCACTCCCTTTTAATATCAGAACAGCACGCTTTGGTAGGTGAACTAATCTATCTTGGACCTGCATCCACTTGCCCATGAAGCCTCGGTGATCTTGGTGCTGATACAAACTCTCCCCAAAAAACTCAACCGGGCTAAACCAACCGACAGCATAGCAACTCAGGAACACACTTCCAGGATCCCCTTTAGCCCCATCCTGTGTTCTCACAGCACATGCTGGTTTATGAAGCATTTTACCTATATTACTTCATTTAACTTTATTTCAATGCTGTAGACTAGGGATAAGAAAGCAAAGCTTTTAGGTCAAGCATCTCGGCCTCATAAGAAATGTGTCCTAGTCAAAGCTTAAGCCCATTCTTCTCATTCCAAGCCCATGATCCTTCCACTAAACCACAGCCACCATGCGCGTTCGCTCCAACCACATTTATTTATGAAGACGTGTCCCCTTGAACACGCAGTCTTCATAAGGGAATTGCTAATCCAGGGGAGAGGGTATGGTCTACATGCTTGTGCTAACTGAACTGACTTTGCTGAGAGGACCATTATTAGTGTACCTGAGTATGCCAGGCCTGACTGCTGGAGCCCAAACAGAGAAAGGTGGCCTCAGCAGACATGATGAGCTCAGAGCCCCTGAAGTGACCAATGCCCATGGCTTACTGAGCCCCTGCACCCCAAGGAGTAGGGCAAAGGGCAACCTGCATGGTCATGCAGAGGGGGCCCGGATCAAAGTCTCTGGGAAAACAGCCCCACCTGACCCTGGCAGTGCAGGCTCCAACAGACATTCCCACTTTGATGAGTGATCCAAAGGGGCACAAAGGGGAACAGGAGGCTGGCCCCAACCCCAAGGCACCAAAGATCTGGTTGAGAGATTAGATATGGCGCACAAACCTTAAAACAAGGGCAAGCATGGTCACCATCGTGTGAGAGGAACAAAAACCCATGAGAATTCAGAGAGGGGGAGACTTTTCCTGGCTATGATGGGAACAGGGCATTTGGCAAGGGAGGGCAGGAACAATCAAGAAAGAAAAGGGAATGTTTCAAGAATCCTGACTCCTGCATTCTACAATCTACCCACTAGATGGCAGTATCTCCTAAAAACTGCCTCATACACCCTAATAAGGCATGAAAATTCCTTTTTAATAAAAGCCAACATTTGCAGAATAGGCATTCTGCCAGGTATTTGATCTGGATTATATCATTTAGTTATCATAACAATTCAGTGAGTTAGATTCTATTGTTATTCCTGCTTTATAGCATTTGCTCAGTGCAAAAAAGCTAGTAATAGACTCTATGTCCGTAACTATTAAGCTTTCATTACCTCTCAATTATTCTGTATTTTTAAACACCAAATATACCTAAACCTTGAAGTAATGTATAGTTTTTCTTTTAAACAATTCAAAACCATTCACTTAGAATTCAAAGGTCAGCAAATTTTTCTATGAAAGGCCAGACAGTAAATATTTCCAGCTTTTTGGCCATACAGTCTCCATCTCAGCCACTCGTCCCTGCCATCGCAGTGGGGAAGCAGCCATAAACAATATGCAAAAGGACGGGCATGGCTGTGTTCTAATAAAGCTTTATTTACAAAAACAGGCAGCAGGCCAGATTTGGGCCGGGGGCCATAGGATGCCAACCCCCAGACTTAGATCATCCAATTTGGCCTTGTAAGAACTTGATGAATCAAGATTAAAATAGGTAAAGCAACGAGAGCTATTTGCTCAACATCTTCCAGGCAATTAATATTGAGTCAGAATTAACGTCAGTTCTCCAGGCTCCCAATCCAGTACCTTCGCTGTCCCACTTTTTATGTCAGCGTAGGGGCACAGAGAAGATTAAAACCCCCAAACCCTGGAAGTGTGGCCCAGTGAAAGGAGTAATGAATCATTTGTTGGGAAATCAGTCTACCAGGCTATGTCAACTGGGCAGGTCACTTGTCCTCTCTGGGGACCCAATCTCCCCATCCATTAAGTGAGGGAGGTGTGC
Source organism: Desmodus rotundus (assembly GCF_022682495.2). Lineage (NCBI taxonomy): Eukaryota > Metazoa > Chordata > Mammalia > Chiroptera > Phyllostomidae > Desmodus > Desmodus rotundus. Next base: position 180,202,977 of record NC_071389.1, read on the forward strand.
CCAGCCGGAGGTGTGCCCATCCAGAGGTGGCATTCTGACAGCCAAGGAGTTCGGACAGCCTGGCTCTGCTCTGTGATTTGCCCACCCCACCCCACACTCACTTGACTGCAGTGGTGAGGCGCAGGGGCCTGACGCCAGGCGTGGCAAAGCGCAGAGTGTTCATGTAAGCCACATGCTGCAGGGCATGGTTGAAGGTCTCCACATCGTCCCCCTCCAGGGTGAGCAGGGACTGCGAGGGGTTCACGTGGACCTGGGCCCCAGACACAGACACAGCTGAGAGCAGGCCCAGGAGGCAGGAGAGGAAGGGAGCAGAGGTAGAGGGGTGGGACAAGGGCAGGGGACAGGGGGCATGCCCAGAAGGAGAGGGCTGGAGGAAGGGGCTATACCTTCATGCCTTTGCCCAGGCTCTCGAAATCCCTATAGTCCAGCCCCTCCCGACATGCATAGAGGCACTCGATGACCTCGCGGCTCTCCAGGCGGCCTGAGCGCACGCTGAAACCAGCCAGGTAGCCATGGAAGTAGTGGTGGATCTGCAAGGGGTCTCCTAGGGCGGGAACACAGGGGCAGACGGGAGGTGAGAACAAAGTAGGAATAGAACAAGGAAAGGGACTAAGAGAAAGGGAAAGAGAAAGAACAGACAGCTTGAGAAAGAATATGAAAAGGAGAAACAGGGAAACTAAGAGAAAGAAAGAGGAAAGAGAGAAGTGAGGCTAAGTGAGAGACTGGAGAAGGCAAAGAGAAGGCAGAATAAAAACAGTGGAGAAGGGTGAAAAATAGAAGCAACAGAAATGAGGAAAGCTTCCCAGACAGGGACAAAGGGAAAAGGGAAAGCAAGACCAAGGGAGAGAAGAGGAAACACAACGAGGAAAAGGAGGAGACTGCAAGAGAGGGCGTCTTCAGTGGCATGCAAGCGGACTGGGGTGAACGTGTGTGAGCTTCACAGAGGCCCAGATCCTCCCTGCTAAGTGGCTGACTCCCGCCTCCTGCATTCCAGCAAAAAGGCTCCTCCACTTCATGCTGTAGACAGGAAGGGACACCCAGAATCCAGCCTAGCTCCATCTGGCCTTAACTCCTCAAGGAAACCCTGCCTTGCTGCAGTTCTGGGAGGCTCGGCCCCCTGAGGGCATGGGAAGCCGTAAATAACAAGGCTGCACAGGATTTGGTGCGGAAAAGGGAGCGCAGAACAGAAACTTAAGGCGAGCACTCTCTTGTCTCCAGTGCTTCCACACGGAGTACCTTGTGCCGTGTCCGTACTGTTGTCTCCTCCCTTTTCCTTCTCCTTGTTCTTCTCCTCTGGAGGGGAAACAGAAAAAGAGGCTGTGAGCTCGAGGTTTGGGGAACAGATTGTCAGAAAGGAAGAAGAGGTCATCCTGCTCTGACCCGCCCTTGTAGGATTTGCAACCTCTGGGGGAGTCCCAGCCCTTCTTTGCATATCCCAATCTCTCAGGCCTCGGGTGTAGACAAACCCCGAAATATATTGCTGAGGAAACACAAGGGCTCTGGTAAGACACACACACTTCCAGAAGGAGGAGAAAAGGAAAGAAGTAGCTTAGAAGTTGGAGGATCGATGACTGTCTGAAGGGTCACTGGCCTCCAACAGCGGAAAGGCTGTGGGAATCATCATCACAGTGATGGAACAAAGTGGAAACAGGTGGAAGTGACAGAAGGATTCTGGTGATGCCTGAGAAGGAAATCCGTCCCAGTTACAGGTGATGACCGGTTGAATAGGTGGGAGGTACAGGGGGGTGTGGTGTCCAGCGGAGATCCTCCTGAGTCTCCCTGCCCAACTGCACGGAGCTGCGTGAAGTCAGCTGCCCTTACTCCTTCACTCATCCTAAGTCACTAGAAACTCGGACCTTTAGCATCTTCACCAAGCAGCTCAGGGACTTACCAGTCCAGCAGGCCCCGATCATGAGAGCAGGTTCCCTTCGGGGTGGGTGGATGAGACCATTGTCATGGATGAGGGCAGGGTCAAAGGAGATGCCATCAGCATAGAGCGTGACTGTGGGGAACTCCAGGTTCAAAGCATAGTGGTGCCACTCATCATCACAGACCTGGGGGAAGGGCAGAGGCAAGAACCCCCGGTTACTTCGTCTTCAGGGAGCTAAGGCATGGCACTGCCCCTTCTCCTGGGAATCAAGGGGCAGTCCCTCATATTTCTAGCTCTATTATCAGGGCTTACTAGTGAATTGTTGCCTACCCAGCTCTAGGAATAACATTGTTGCACAAAATGTATCAGGTAACTAACCTACTACCTAACATTTCCCTCTTCAGGTAAATCTTTAAAACTATAAGCATTTCTAAGAGGAGTAACACACTATTTTGTGAGTTAATTTTTCCCAAAATAATTCATGCTTGGAATATGCTCAGCTCTTTCCTACCTCAGGGCCTTTGCATCTGCTTTCCCCTCTGCTTAGAACACCCTCTCCTCACAGCTATTTCCCATTTTACAGGGCTAAGCTTACATTTCCCCTCGGTCAGGCCTTCTCTGAACATCCAATATAAGGTGGGTTCCCTAGTCTTTGCCTTCCCCTATCCTCTACCTCAGTGCCTTACTTGTTCTTTCAGAGCACTTATCACAATATATCATTTTTGTATGTCTGCTTACTTTCTAAAACTCTATCTCCAACTAAAATGTAAGCTTAATGAAGGCAAAGATTTTGTCCTAGCGTATACTCCATTGTATCTCCAGAACCTATCAGAATGACAGGGATGTAATTGATATTTAACAAACATTCGTTGAGTAAATGGGGGTAAGTAAAAGAAAAATAGAAGGAGTAATGTTACCAGTATTGGCAACAAGAGGGAAGCCCAGCAAGTAGCAAATGGCAGACCATCTCTTTAAAAGAGCGCCACAAAAAGCAGAAGCTTTTGTAGACAGTCCTCAATTATCCAGTTGGTGGATTTTCTAGACTCTTCATTTCCCTTTCTCTTCTACTTCCTGCCTTTTTTTCAGCCATTTGCTTTATCAGCCATTCCACCAGGGATTTCAAGAAAAATATGAGACGGAAACCCATTAGTCCCCACTCGCCCTTGTGGTTAGCTTGGAGAATGCAACTGTTGGCTTGAGAGAGGATTTTCCTTTTTTTTTTTTTGGTCCATTTTTATTTATCCCTCATAATCACAGATAATAACAATGAGAATTAACATGTAGAGAGCCCTTTTTAGGCTACAGTCATGTGCAGAATAATGATATTTCAGTCAACAACCAACCATATATACGATGGTAGTCGCATAAGACTAAAATGGACCTGAAAAAGTCCTGTCACCTAGTGACATCATAGCTGCCACACTGTCACAGTGCAACACATCACTCACATGTTTGTGGTGACGCTGGTGTTAACAAACCCACTGCACCACCAGTCGTGAACAAGTAGCGTACATACAATTACATACAGTATGTAATACTTGATAAGAAATGACTGTTACTGGTTTATGTGTTTACTCTGCTATACTTCTTATCAGTATTTCAGAATGCACTCTTTCTACCTATAAAAAAATGTTTGCTATAAAAAAGTGAGAACTGTCACGCCAGCAGCAGCCTCACCCTCTCGCATGTACCATATGTCTCGACTGCACCCTTTTCTCTCGTGCCTGATGTATGCTCCTGTGGTTCTGCTCAGCATCGTGCTGTACAGGCCAGTGGCCGGGCAGCGATGGGCTGCCCCGCACAGCCTAGGCGTGCAGCAGGCCGAGCCACCTAGGTCTGTGAAAGTGCGCTCTGTGGTGTTCGCAAGGTGATGAAATCGCCTGACAACGCATCTCTCAGAACATCCCTGCCATTAAGTGGGATGACCGTATAAAGATGACATCAATTAACTCTACAACAACCCTGGAATATAGAATTCTTATTATCCCCATGTAATAGGTAATTTAACTGAAGTTTAGACATATTAGCCAAGTTTTCATGGCTAGTAAGTTCCCCTGGTGGGATTCAAACCCAATCTGTGTACCTGAGAATGACTTATTTTCTCAATTACAACATGCTGACCGCTCGAGAGTCAGAGAAAGGTACAGTTCAGGCTCTATCTAGATCAGGAAGAGATGAGATAAAACAAGGAGGTGGTAGGTTAGGTTTGATGTTAGTAGTAATTTGTTCCCTATTTCCTTTTCATCCAGGGGTGCTTTCTGCAGGAGAGAAGCCTTGGAAAGAGACGACGAGAGAACCTGGGGGTACAATAGTGAGGAACGGAACGTGGAGAATGAAAGAGAGGGCAGAGAGCAACCCAAAAACTTCCAGCCCCCGCCCTAGGACCCTCCTCCCCACGAACAAGTTACATCCACCCATCTTCCTGGCATTGGCCTCACCTGCTCCAGCTTCCAGAGGAATTTGACTGGGCGGGCACTCTCAAGCAGAGGCCAGTAGAGGAAGGCAATCCTGCAGCCATGGACCGTTAGTGAGTAGTGCGAGAAGCCGTCCTCTGAGGGAAGAGGATGAGGGTGGAGGTCAAACACAGGGGCAAGAACAGGTTCAAACACCAGGAGGGACAGCATGCTAGGGTTGTCTGTGTCCTCTCATGAACTCTCTCACTCGTGCATTCACTAGTCTTCTCCCCCATCACATGCGCACACACACACACACACACACACATTCCAGTTCAGGTGATAAAACTAAAGCTTCTATGGCACTCTGATTGGCTGAGAGGGGCACCAGCCAGCCTGCCCCCACCCCAGATCATTACTGGTCCTTTGGCTAATACAAACATCACTAGTAACAATCTTTTTTAGGTTAAGAGAAATGACCTCAGAGAAGTGGCAGAAATTAAAGAGCAAATCAAACCAAGCCCCCACCCACCCACCCCACCCCTAGAAGCATGTGTCACTGCGTACTTAGTGATGGAGCCAACTAGCCCTTATAAGACAAAAATGAGGTGAAGGTGGAAGAGAAAGAATGGGGCACACCACTACCCAGGCTTTCCCATCACGGTGGACGGGCTTTAATGGGAGTAGACTCAGGGGGCAGTCTACGGGTGGGAGGCAGGGGGCTAGGCAACTGCAAGTGAGTAGAAGAGCAGTGAGCAGTCCCTCCGCACTCTGAGAGACGTAGGATCTCAACTTGTGTTGAGAGTAAATCATAGAATTTCAGGGAGTTTCAAACGCAGCACTGCCACCTTACAAATGAAGAGAGAGGAAGTGGCCCAATCACAGCCGCAGGCTGGACAGGAACAGAGGCAGGACAAGAAGCCGCTCTCTCCCCACTCTCAGAGCAGTGCCCTGAGGAAGGCTCACCATTCTGCACAGTGTTACACACGATGGTTTCCTCTTCCTTCTTGCCCTTGTTGGGAGTTACACCATGCTTCATCCAGAAGGACAAGGTAAAGTGGTCACTGAGGCCGTCCTGGGGCCCGGAGCCCAGCCCAGCTGCGCCACCCAGGGGCACCTGCACAGCTTGAGTGCCGTTGAACCAGTAGATAAGGCTGCTGTCCTGGCTGTAGTGCACTGAGAGTCCCGCTGTCCAGTTGGCATTGGGGCCAGGCATGGGCAACAGATCCACCTCCCCAGTGGCAGCACCTGCAGGAACCCCAGAAGGCACATGGGTCAGAGCTGAGTGGCAGCAGATGGGCAAGTGGGAGGCAGGCAAGGAAAGAGTGATGAGAAAAAACCTACAGTTCATCTCACCACCTCTTCTGGCCTCTCAAAGACAGAGAGGGCCGGACGTCTCTTTTAGGAATACCTCTCCCTGAGAGTCCTCCAACTCTTCTTCTTTCCCTATCATTGTTCCACAGTGTACCTGGTGACTGTCTTATGCTGTAATTATGCATCTTGGCCAATAACATATTTATCTGCTTTTTAGGCCACAAGAGCTAACTACATGCCACAACCCCTGTGAACATATACCCCTGTAGATGGGCAAAAGAAGATATACGGCAGGTTCTTAAGAAAGAGGCAGAGAAGGGTCATGTGAAGGATGGGTGGGAAGGGACAGGTCTGGGGGACCTGGGGTGCACGCCTACCGCAGAGTTTCCGCAGTGCCCGCTCGGAGTAGTTGTCTCGGTCGCAGCCCTTGGCCACATGGCTGGTCTGCAGCTCTATGGTGGCCTGAATATTCCATAGAGGTTCATCACAGGTCTCCAGGCGGATACCAGGGAACAAAGCCAAGCTCCCGGCACCTGGTGCATATTCAATCCTTTTGTTCCAGCCTGCACGGGTGAGAGGGAGAGGGCAGTGGAGAGACGGAAAAGTAAGGCAGCCCCTCCTCTCCATCTATTCTGCTCTTCCATTCCACAGACAGCCTCGGCTCCCACAAAAATGGCCATCCAGGGTAGACGGCTACAAGCCTGCACCCAAACACCCCTCCCCTGACTCCTAGCCTGGCCTCCAAGACTGTCAGTAGATGAGTCACAGAGCGGGGCTCCTCACCTTGCCAGCTGGGTTTACAGGTGGGCTTCACCTGGATCTCCACCTGGGCGTCATCTGCTGCCCGCTTCTTCCCACAGTCATAAGCTGTCACCGTAAACTTGTAGAGCTTCTCACCACTGTACTGCAGCTTCTCTGTGTTCTCAATGTTCCCTGGGATGGGGGTGGGGAGGACAGAGAAGGTCAGGAGCACTAGAGAAAGCCTAGGGAGAATGGGGGAGGGGCGGGAGGGGGTGCTCTTGAGCTAATTAGGAAGCTGGAAAGAAGGTCTCTGGGGGAAAAGGCTTCACATCTGGGAAAGAGGGTGTGGAATGAGAATCTGAAGGGCAGAGAAATGGACAGCTCAGCCCCGCGTTGTCCTGAGGGATGTGGGCACACGAGGTGGGCAGGGGCTGGACTTACCGTCATTGTCGATGAGGAAGGGGGTGTTGGGCGTAAGGATCTCGTAGTAGCAGATCTGGCTGTACTGGGGGGAGCAGTCACCATCGACGGCTTCCACCCGCAGGATGCGGTCATACAGCTTCCCCTCAGTCACTGCAGCTCGGTACAGCCGCTCCACGAACACGGGGGCAAACTCGTTCACGTCATTGACCCGCACGTGCACAGTCGCCCTGCACACGACAGAGCGGGAGGAGGGGAGAAGACAAGTCAGCTAGCCTCATACTAGAGACTCAGGAGAGGCAGAAATCCAGACAGGGAATCAGAGCAGGAGGGAGGCAGTCTGTCCCTGATGCCAATCCCCACTCCCCAGGGCACCAGGCACCTCAAAGGAGAGGGCTCTCAAGAGAACTGTGCTAAGGATAGGATATCTGCTGGGAGGGGTAAGAACGACCCCAGGTGACCCCGGCACTGATTTTGATGCTTCTGCACAGAATGCTATAGGCTGGGGCTGCCAAGATGAGGGGTAAAACAGGATTTTGTGTCCAGCAGTTCATTCCTTCACAACAGTCAGATCCGATGCTATAATCCAGGAAGATACAGAGTAAAAGCCAAGTTAAAAACCAACCATAGGCCCTCGCTGGTGTGGCTCAGTGGACTGAGCGCTAGCCTGCAAACCAAAAGGTCTCCAGTTCGATTCCCAGTCAGGGCACATGCTTGGATGCGGGCCAGGTCCCCAGTTGGGGGGCATGTGAGAAGCAACCAACTGATGTATCTCTCACACATTGATTTTTCTCTCCCTCTCTTTCTCCCTCCCATCCCCTCTCTCTAAAAGTAAATAAATAAAATCTTTAAAAAAAAAAAAAAAACGTGGGAAAGGAAAAGGCTTTTGTACAAAAACCATTTTCCATCTGACATGAGTAGTACCCAGAAGACAAGAGCTGCCTTTTGTGAGCACACGCACAGTGTGCATGTCAGCTGCAGCCCCTCCCTGCTCAGGGCGGGCAAAGCTGGGGCTGAGCCCTCTGTGCTGAGCCCTGCCCCTAGCCAGGATCCAGGCACCCAGGGCCCAGAAGCACAGGTCCTATCTCCAAATGGGAAACTGAATCACAAAGAGCAACTGCAGTTTACCTACTTAGTGGCCCAGGAATCCTGACTGCCAAGCTTCGCCCATTCTCAAATGGGAAGTTAGCTGGGAACAGACGAAGGAGTCCCAGGTCCCAGCCTCCTTCATGCTGTAGCCAGCCCCTGCCCACCCTCACCCAGAGCGCTGAGTATGTTTTAATGGTGCGAGTGTGGTGCTCGCTGCAGGTAGACTCGTGGGCAGCAGGAAGGAATCTGGATGTGTGCTAAGTGTGCTCCTCCCCTTCCTCCTTGTTCTCCTCATCGTCATAACTCCCGTGTATTAAGCCCTTTACCATGTCAGGCACTGTAGTGCATGGTTTTTACACAAACCACCGCCTTTTACTTCACAGCAACCTAAAGAAGTAGGCATCATCATTACCCCCATCTTACAGATAAAGAAAAGCAGATCCAGAAAGGCTGAGTAAGTTGCCCAAGGCCATAGAAGGCAGGGCCAGGATTAGATCCCACTAAGTTATATTTCTGCCTGTCTCCTGTCCCTAGCCCTGTAAACAGAGAGAAGAGGGGTAGACATCCAGCGACTAGAGGATGCTGAGGGGCTTGGAAGGAGGGAGGAGGCCCTGCAGCAGGGGGCAGGGGACAAGGGCTTCCTCACTTGTGGGACTTCTTGGTGTTGGCTCCATCGGGGCCCTCGCCACAGTCATAGGCCTGGATGGTGAAGGTATGCTCCTTCTGGGCCTCGCAGTCCACTGGTTCCTTGGCCCGGATCAGCCCTTCTCCAGTTGCCTTGTCCAGAATCACAGCCTCAAAGGGCACCCCAGACCCATGGAGCCGGAAGCCACAGATCTCACCTGGCCGAGGGGGTAGGGAAGGATGAGGCTCCCGCCCCATCTCCAGTATCTCCTTCCAGCCTCAGCCTCCCTGCCTTGGGTTCCCACTTCACCTCTCCTCCCAAACCCTGCCCCTTATTTGTGCACATGAAAGCATAATTAGCAAGCATACAGCTACAGCAGTAGCTTTCCTGAGCAACAACCTATCAGAGGTACCAGGTCTGAGATCTGGCAAAATCTTGATGCATTTAACCCCTGCCTGCCCATGTCCTCTTTGGCTATCTTTACTCAACCACCAGCTTCAAGGCAGCCCTTTTGGCTCCTTGAGCCTACTTCATCTTCCACTTTCTTAGGCCTCTGCCCCACTTCGTTATTGCTCTCCCTCCCAGGACATCCCCTCTCCTCCCCTGCTCTCTGCCCTCCCAACCTCTTCTCTCTGTCCTACTCATCTTTCCATCCACCAACCCCATTCACCTGCATAGCGCAGGGGGGCATCCTTGTCCAAGGCGAAGAGTGGTGGGTTCAGCAGGACCGTGTTGTCGTTCTCCATGACGATGCCCTGGTATTCTGCCTCGATCCATGGCTTGTGCTTGTTGGCTGATGCCCCAGGGAGAGGAAAGGAAGAACCTATGAGTTGGCCCTCCACTCCCACACAACCCTCACTGACTTAGACAAACTCACACTCCAGTATCACCATTCTTTCCACACCCTGCAGAGCACCTGCAGTGAAAAAAAATGAGGACAAAAAATCAGCTATTAAAGGAGTCAGAGGGCCTCAGGGAGGTCACTGCCCTCTTCTATGGCAAGATAGAAAGTTTCCATGGCAACAGGAGAGAGGGGTCTCCTATCTCCCTTGGGAAACATGGTCAGAGAGTAGAACACTTTCTTTAGGAACCTCAAGAGCTGGACACTGGAGATTAGGGGTTCAGGAAACAACAGTGGGCCATCAGAAGGCCCTGGGAAAGGCAAGGGATAGATTAAGGGAAGAGATGAGATTAGGAAAAGAAGATCTAGAAGTTTCCTGAGATTCTGATTGTTTATCCTCTCCACTATCACCACCACCACAACCACCCCATTTCAATCCTGATCCCTTCACTCCGCACTTCTCCCAGCCAAGTCCCAACCTAAGGCCATTCTCCCAGAGTAGAGGGACCAGGAGGAAAGAGAGAAGAGAAAATATATAGGACAGAGGGAGGGGGACAGAGAGGGGCAGGGAGAGAGCAGAGGAATCGATGTCAAATAACTGAACCCAGCAGAGCCTGCATCCTAAGGGATTATCGAGCTGGCCTAGAAACACCACAGATCTCCCAGCTTCTCAGCCCCACAGTCAAGGGAACGCACTCATAACCAACACATCTGTATGTCCCCCCGCCAAGTCCACCAAAACCACACTCCCTGAACCCCACTTTTTACAGACTCATAACTTAGTTCCAGTTCTTACCTACCCCATCCTACTTCCCTTCAACCACCAGCCAGTTCTGGATGGATATAGGACGCACTCAGCCTCCAGATCTCCCCATCTGCTACCAGACTGAGCTCCCCTGTGCCTCCTGCCAGGACCAATCTCCCACTAGCCTGGTAAGAGGCTATGCGAAGGCACAGCATGTTCCCTTCCCTTCCTACATCATCTCCCAGCCACGACCTCCACTGCCTGTTCTATATAATCCTATCATGACGACCCCCAAGCTCCCAAAGCACATTCATGAGGGCCCATCAGTGGGACATGAGCAGAGGAAGACATGATCCAAAAGGACATCACCAAAGGAAACTCACCCCCAGAATGTCATGGTAAGCAAGTCCTGATTTCCACTTCCTCCAACTCCAACCCAAAAAAACTTACAGTATCTGAAAGTCTGCCCTTCTCTTGCTGATGACCACCGACACCCCCTTCTCTAGTGGCAGAAGAGAAAGCCACAAGACTGGGCTCAGAAGGCAGCACAGGAAGCGGCAGGAGGCTACAAAGCCAGGCTGAGGTCAGAGATTGAGGATGGAGGGGAGGTTCACAGCAAGGCCAGTGCTGGGCACCCTCACCACGGCTCACCCCTGACCCTGCTCTCCTCCTCTTGGCCACCGACTCTCTCCTTGTGTCCACCCCCTTTCACCCACTCCTAGGTTCCCTGTCTTTTCCTTCTTTGACTCTCCCTCTCCCATTTTTCTCATCCATTCTTCCTGATTCCCCTTTCATTCCTCTCTCTTTTTTCTGCCTCCACTTTTACCCTTTTCCAACCCCTTCTTGGCCCCCTCCCATACCTCATCTCCCTTCTTCTCAGCTTTCCCTCTCACCACTCATTTGGCTCCATCCACATACCTACTTGGGCCCTTTCCTGCCTTTCTCCACCTACCTGAGCCCTCTCCCCCCACCCCTCCCTCCCTCCCTCCCCCCTTGTCCCTCTGTCAGCCTCACCCAGCTGAATTAATCTGCTGTCTGCCAGAGAGGGCAGCTCTGGTAACCCACAGCCCAGCTGCATGCAGGCATAAGGGTATGGATGCAGAGGAACACACCAAAACATACGTGCCCCGAATTGCTGAGCTGCAGGGCAGAGTTTCTCCCCAGGATGGGATGGAGATGAACCAGATGGACCTGCCACACACTCTCAGTGCAGGCACACCTCAGGGAAAATGGAAAGCCACCCAGAGATGTGTATCGCCCCTCAGGGCAAGTCTTTCTGAGACCTGAGATATCTTCAACACTGAGAATTTGGGACAGCAGGAGAGAGAAACCCCAGGATGGGAATAGGGACCAAATGGAAGCAGAAGAAGCACATGGGTAGAGATGGACCAGACAGGAAGATGTGGCAAAGGGGTTGTGAAGGAAGAGAAAAGGGACAGGTCTGAGAAAATGGATGGGAAGGGGGATGGTGGGAAGAACGACACCTGTCATGTGCCAGAGAGCCTCCATGGCTCCTGGCCACCCCTACCCCACTTCCTTCTGCCCGATGCCCCTCTCTTAGTGCCCCCACCTCCCACTTTACTCACCTTTGTTACAGGAGCTGAAAGGAAGTAGGGAGGCCAGCAAGAGGGGCAGCAGCAGGAGGGTCATGGTATGGTGCGGTGTAGGGCAGGGCAGGGTCAGGCGATTACTCTCCCCTGGGAGCCTCCAGCCCCCGGACTGCACCTTGGGGGAGGGATGCCGGGAGGGGAGGGAAGACAGCGGGCAGCAGGACAGAGACAGAAAGGAGCCTGCCACCCACACTAGTCCATAGAGCAGACCTGGGCAGACCCCAACCTGGGTGGTTGCGGTGGGGGACTTGCAGTGGCTTCTCTTTCGCTCTCCAGCCCCGCGTCCTAGCTCTATCCCTCTCTCATTCCCCCCCCATCCCCTCTACTGCAGGATGACGTAAGCACAGCCAGACGAAGATTGATGGGGCCACAGGCCAATCACTTGACTGGGAGGGCCAGGTGCTGCAGGGGGGGAAGAAAACCAATGGGCGGGGGAGCTGGGGTGGGAGAATGTGTTATGGCTCTTTCCCGGGATTGCAATTTGCGGGAGCAAGGAAACTGCGGGGGCTGGGGAGGAAGCTGGAAAGCCGTGGAGGGGGTGGGAAGTAAGACTGACACTGGGAGAATCGAGAAGCTAAAAGCCCCGGGGGTGGGGAAGGGAGACGTCACCGGAGACCTGAGGGAGGCGAGGAGAAGCAGTATCCACATCACCCCACCCCCCAACTCTGCATTAACCTCTTTACACAGCCCATTCCATCAGCAAGTCCCTGCTGCGTGCCTCCTGGGAACCGTGAAGTAAAACCCACAGTCTAAACCCCAGAGATCCTAGCCTTTCAGGTTCCAGCCCCAACCAGGTCTCGCTGAGGAAACCAATAGATGGTCAGCAGGGCGGTAGGACTGGAGAAAAAGTGCAATATTTGTGCCGCTCACTCACGCGCACGCACGCACACACCTGCCGAGGCAGGTCACCACCAGGTGTAATTTTCCCCACTGCCTACCCTCTCTGCCTCCCTCTTCCCGAATTTCCCACCGTGAACCATGATAAATCAGCCCAGTTGATTCTAAGCCAGAGAAGTTGGTAGGTTTGAGAGGTGGGGAGAGTTGGGGGCGGGGCACACAATAATTTAGGCACACCTCCCGCCACCACGGGAATACAGTTAAGTACGAGCTGTCCAAGGGTTGGGGCCTGGGGAGAAGGACACCCCTGGGTCCCAGCCAAAGAATGTAAAATTCTCCAGGAAGAATAGCCAACCAAACTCCTCCCTCACCTTCGGCTCTGGACCTAGAACTCAACACCCTATCAGGCTGCCCAAGAGCAGTATCTCCACTCCTTCCCAGGGCCTTGTAGGACAGTCTGGAATGCAGCTCAGTGAAGCTGTCTGGAGGAGTTGTGGGGGTCAGCGCTATCGGATTTCTTCACTTTGGCTCTTGGCCAGTTGGCTGTCTTCCTTCTTCCCTCACCTTCTACCCTCATAATTTGGGGGGTCCCTGACTCAGTCCCAGGATCTCAGGATATTTTTAGAACTCATCCCTGGGTGAGCTTGGAAGAACTCACACTCCACACAGCAAGACCAGCTCCCTCCCAGGGGGCACCACCTCCCCAGGGCTCTGGAACGGTTCCCAAGCTTTCCAGAAATGGGCTGGAGGCCAATCTGACCTTTGGAAAGGCTCAAGTCTTGGATGACTGACAGCCCTAGATCCTGCTCCAGGTTCCTTCCTCAGGAAAAGCCGAGGTCAAACACAACCTTGCCAAGTCCTTGCCCCTCCCTCAGGCAGCAGACACCAGCCCAAACTCATCATGAGGGGAGGGAGGAAGTCTGGTAGGAGCTCTTATTGCAACAGGGCCCCAGCTCTATAAAAACCCTGGTCGGCATAGACCTTCACACAAGCCGTCTCTGTGTGTGGAAGTCTGCCTGGAGTCTCTCTGCCCCACCTGCCAAGCAGCACCACTCCCTTCTCACCCTGTCTTCTACATTCTCCTGACATCTTGATTTCCAGCTTGGCCAGCCTAGACAATGCCTCCCAACCTCACCGGCTACTATTGCTTTGTCTCGCAGAAGAACATGGAGGATTACCTGCAAGCCCTAAGTAATGGCCTCACCCCTCTCACACCCCTTTTTCTCCCTTTTCCCTCTCCCTTCCTGACTCTCCATCCCATTGAGAAGGGGGCATGCTGGGGTTGGACACTGTGGAAAGGCTCAGGAGCTGGCACCTGTCTTGGGATCCATCTCTAGCCAGGCGCATTGCTGGGAGGGAGTAAATCCACAGCCCAGACCCAGCTGAGGGAAAGCTTACAGCCCCAAGGTGCTGCTGCAGGTGGGGGAACCCCTGGCTGGCTGACTAAGAGGACCCTGACTAAGAGATAACCTCCACAGACATCAACTTGGCTCTGCGGAAGATAGCGCTGCTGCTCAAGCCTGACAAGGAGATTGACCATCAGGGCAACCACATGACAGTGAAGACCCTCAGCACCTTCCGCAACTATGTTGTAGAATTCGAAGTGGGAGTGGAGTTTGAGGAGGACCTAAGGGCGGTGGATGGACGAAAATGCCAGGTACCTTTCTTCAGGCTTGGGAGAGGGGATGTGGATGAGCAGATAGGTGCCTCTTAACAATTTGGGGCGAGGCAATGTTCCTTCTGTTCCTTCCCAGCCTTCCTCACCATACCATCCTATGCAGGACCTCGTTTCTCACCCGGTGCCTGAAATTAGTCCTCAGTCTTCACCCTTCTCTAAACCACTCTGCACGCTGTAGCCACAGGACCTTCTAACATGTAAAAGTGATCCTGTCGTTCCCTTACTTGAACCTTTTCAGTAACGACCTGCTACACTCCAGATAAGGTCCATAAGCTTTACACGGCCCACAAGGGTCCTTCCCACATACACGCTAAGTTACAGCCTCTGAGAACTGTTTGCCCTCTTTTCTTGCCTCTATGCTGTTACTTTCCTTGCTAAAAATTTCCTGTGAGCTCCAATCTAATTAACTCCTCACTTCCTTGAAGATTCTGCTCTTCCACCCTCACTCCCATCCCCGACAGTCTTGCCTGGTATCACAGATACCCATTTGCTGCTCTATCTGATCAAGATTCAGAGCTCCTCACTTAGCAGGGTCTATCTTACAGAAGACTCAATAAGTGTTGATTGGCCCAACCAGCTCTGACTCAGGGGGCTTGATCCTTCAGTCTCAGGGACACACCAGCTCTCCTTGAAACTGGGAAAGAGGAAGAGATTCCCTGGTGGGACTCCCAACTTATTTTTCTTCTTTCCCAAAGCCCCTCCCAGGTCAACCAGAAGTATCAGAGGACAAAGTCTCATTCTCCATCACCCACTCGCCAATTTCACCCCGGTTATTCTGCTCCATCTCTGCTCTACTCCACTGTAGACAAACTGTGGGCTGCCCTTCTCAGTGGCCTTTAGGAGTGGGAGACTGAAATCCTAAATCAGAACAACTTTCTCACTCAGAATGAAAGGGCGGAGCAAGACAGTACCTGATGTGGGGTGAAGGGGCCAGCCCAGCCAGAGTGAGCTGCCCCTCAGTCTTCCTTTATTCCTGCCTTGCCTACAGACCATAGTAACCTGGGAGGAGGAGCAGCTGGTCTGCATGCAGAAAGGAGAGGTGCCCAACCGAGGCTGGAGGCACTGGCTGGAAGGAGAGAAGTTGTACCTGGTAAGCTGGGTGAGGTCTGGAAAAGGGGACCCAAACAAGTATGTCTAGGAGAGAGACCTCCAGCTAAGATTCATGCCTTTACCCAAATCAAATAAATCTACTACTTCACCCTCTGCCCCGCTCTCCAAAGATAGCAACCAAGGAAGGGAAACACAAGCACTGGGAAGAGTAGGGAGAGGGTAAAATAGAGTAGCCAAGATGGGCCCTGGCTACAAGTCAAATGAATGTCCATAAATCATAACTGGGGAGACAGAGACTTCACCATTTCCCATTCCCTGACCCAGCTACCTTCCTTCCTCTGGGGTGAAAAGTTGAGGGTCTAGAACAATGATACAATTTCTCATACATCAAATGCTCTAGTTGATTTATCCTGAAGAAGTAAATAGAGGTCGAAGACCCTGAGAAAGGAGCGCCAGCAGGCAAGAACTTTCTTTCCCCTCATCATTCCTACTTTATCCCCAGGAACTGACTGCAAGGGATGCCGTGTGCGAACAGGTCTTCAGGAAGGTCAAGTAGCCGAAGAGGAGCTGAGGGCTGCCACAGAAAGTACCGGTCCTCAGACTCCTCTTGCTTGTGCTCCTTCAAGCCCAGATTGTCCCAGGTCTTCAGTCCCTTTCTCAGGCCACTTTCTGCCACTCACTCCTCCCCGTGTTAATCTATAACTTGCAGCCCCCAGGCCAAAGTCCTTTCTTTCCCACACTCCACTGCCCAATAGTGACCACATATCCAGTTCAAGGTCTGGCCTCCTGGATGAAAGAAACAGGCATAGGGGAAAGGGCCCTTGAGAATAACCGATCTCAACTGTCTTTAGTTCATTTGGCCTCTTATTTTCCATCTAAGAAAGAACTAAGCTTTGAGTATTTGGGGGCTAGTGGAAACCCTATCCTGGTGGATCTTTTGGAAAACTTCCTGGGATTCAAGAATTTAAACAGGAGCTACTGGTGGAGTCTTTTTGTCCATTTCCTTGTCCTTATTTTGGAAAAAGCCTCATATGCTCAACAGAACCATGCCCAAGGCACAGCCCCACCCACAAAGAGTTCATTTACCAACATCTGATTGCACTGTAGCTATCTTATACTTCCAACCTACATGTTAGGGGAAAAGGAGGTGACTGGGAAAGACCCTTTGTACAGTACTGGGGGAGCTTCTAGAGATCTGGCTTCCATGTCTGCTTTGAGAAGGACAGGCAGCAAGAAGGCCAGGAAAGACTGAGAAGGGCAGCAGATGGGAGATACAAAGCCAAAGGCTAGAAAGATGAGGATCATGAGGATGTGAAGGCAACAATAGGAAAAAGACCAATAGACATGGCTATAGAGACCCTCTGTTTAAAGTCCAGCAAGACTGAGGACAGAGGATAAGGAAGAGAACTGAGAACAGCAAGGCCCCTCCCTTAGGGTCCTAGAATCACTGCCCTGGCCCAGAGGGATAGGGCCTATTCAATTTCAGGGCCAGCTCTAACCTCTGGCACCTCCCTACTTCCAGTGGCCTTGGTTCTTTCAGAATAAAAGTACTTTGGAACAAGAGTCAGAGAGAAGAGAACTCAGTGTTGGGTGGGGACAGAGCCTGGCTGGGTTGGGGGGAGGCGGGATTGTGGGAAAGTCCTTGGCCTGTGCTCATTAGATGAACACTTCTGCCCCCTCTTCCTGCAATGGCTAGGCCCCCTACACATTCAGGACAGTCACTGGGGCTCTGGCCAAGAAGAACTAGGCTTGCAACACAGGCCCTACCACACACCCTGCAATGCACTTGGAAAAGAGCAAGAAAAGAATTCAGAGTGGAACTGAATAGCTTATTCCCCACCCAGCCTCTCTGCTGATGACCCCAGCAGAGTGGGGAGTGGAGAGCCCTCCTCTCAAACAGGCTGCCCAGCAGAAGCGCTGAGGGCTGCTGGGCCCTACCTTGTCCCTTTCCAAGGTAGAGAGAAGCTGAAGGACAATGCTTCATGTGTATTCACCCATTGCCTAAGTCACCAGGTCAACACATTGTCCCAGCCACTCTGAGTTCACAGTACATGTCCAAGCCTCTCCCCACAGGACTGGTCTCTCCTCATGACAGTTCAGTGCCCCTCACTGGAGGCTTGATCCAGAAGATTGGAGGCCTCTGTGGTGACAGGCAGGCCCAAGTAAAAGCAGCCTCAATGCCCCAAAACTCTCATGACATGAGCATCCACACTGCAGGTCCACATCCTCCACTCAACCCCACCCCTGCAGGAGTCAGAGGCCTGAAGACCCCCAAAAGAACACAAGCAACCAGGGGAGGATTAAGCAGTTTCCAAGGCATCTACAAGGGCCTGGGAGCCTGGACCTACTGAGAATTGTGAGGAGTTCTGGGTGCTGTTTCCCCTGTGAACAGTAAGGGGCATTTCTCACTGTAGTGGGAGCCAGAGATCCACCAAGTTGTCCTCCGTCCTCCACCATCTTCTTGGATATTCCATTCCCCATTAGGGACACACACACACAGATACTCACTCACTCACGCATTCACTCACTCACACACACGAATACTCACCCAACCTGCATACTCACCCTGACAAGACCCCCACCCTCATTCAAATCAGGCTGTTCCATTCATCCTCAGATAGAAAAATGGTCGCCAGGTGCACCAACACGTGAGTAAAGAAAAGACAAAAGAGGAAGAAACAGCCATAGATGGGTGGACGAATCCCAAGGTGGGTCTTACCCCAGTCCTTCCAGGGGAACACAAAGCTGTGGGTCCCAGGATTGACTATAATTTTTTTTTTAACCAGTCTTAGATCCCAGGGAAATGATCAGAAATCCAAGGTGTTTATTTCCACATGAAATGAAATAACTGCACCCATCTAAGCTAGCCCCATGCCAGGTCCCTATCCCACTCCCACTCCACCTGGCCAAGATAGCACTATGTGGTTACCAACAACCTTCTAGCCTGAATGCCAAGTAATCCTTTGAGTCAACACAGATAACTCTGCTCAGAAGAAACTGGCCAACAGTGGACAGGAGGACAGGATCAGGTGTGTGTCCTCTGAAGCAGAGGACCACAAGCTGCCCAAGGACCCAGGCCCCATGTTCCGGGAGGGGGCCCAAGAAGAGACAGGAGGAGCAGTCTAGATTTGAATCCCTCCCCAGTTGCTCCCCTCTCCCCTCAGCCCACATGCCCAGAGAGCTCAGGCAGAAGCAAGAAATCCATCAACCCTACAACACAAAGGCCATCCCAGTGGGAGTCTGATCCTTGGGACCCTTTGAAGCCACTGCAAATCCTAACATCCCAAGAAAGAACACAGGCCTGTCCACACTGACCCCTTTCCCCATCCAAATGGTATTCCGTCCCTAAGAGGCAAGAACTCCATCTGGTCTAGGCTTAAATACCCAAAGGTCAGTAAGAGGCCAACAGTTCCTGATATGGCTGAGGGTGAAGATGAGGGTGGGCCAGATCCCTCCCACCCCATTCTGACCTCCTACAGGTGGTTCTTCCTCCTCTTGAGTTCACTGCTCCTGCCTAGCCTAGAGACCACCTCCAACACCCAGCTCTCAGGGACGTCTCTCCCAACTTCCCCCCACCATAATTCTTCAATCATGACAGCACCCATGCCATCAGGGCCCCTGAGCACTGAGCTGGAGCCACCCCAAAGCTGTGTCATTATGAACATTATGGACAAGTGAGGATGGGGAAGACCTTGCAGGTTTAGCAAGAGGTGAAAGGTGAGGGGGCCCAATGGGCAAATCAATGGGTTCTGTGCAGGTCTCTGAGGTAGCCGACCTGGCTTTGCATGGAGGGCAGAAAGAAATAAAGATGGTGGCCAAGGCCTCTAAGGCCAGAGATGCAAAAATGGCCCTGAATGGCCAAGGCTCCCACCAGGCTCTCCCTCCTCCTTTCTTAAATCTCAGTCCACAAAAGGGCTCTAGGCTGACTCTGTGGGGCTCTGTTCTCCACACTGAATACCAACCCTCACCAGAAGCCATTTAGATTCCAGGGCCATGAGATAGAGCCGACCTTCCACACTCACCCTTCCAGCAAGATCAAGGGCGCCTCTGTCCTCTCAAGGACTTCCTGGCCTACCATCTATCTGGGAGTGAGGCTCCTGCCTCCACCCAGTCCCAAGTCTCACTTCCCCCTCCCCCCACTTTCGTTCTGGCCACTAGGAAGAGAGGAAGCCCTAGCACCTTCCATTCTGTCCTCAGTGGGTAGTGCCCAAGTTGAAGTTTACCCGCATAGCCAGGCCATTGGGTTCATGGATAAACCACTTGCCTCAGAGGCTCCAGATGAACCTAAAATGGCACCCAAGATTGGGAGGGAGTGTTACATAATGGTCAGGTGAGTAGGCCCTGGTGTCAGAGTGCCATTTCGTACGAGCAGTTTGAGAATATACAAGCCACTGACCTATAGTAGATAAGCCACATGTGCTGGTCATACAAGGCAATACCAAAGGTACTTCCTTCCTCCTAGGAATTTTGTAAAGATTCCATGTCAAATCACTCAGCATGGTGCCTGGAATAGAGTAAGCATTGGCAAAGGTTAGCTAGTATTACTTTTATTATCTCCTACCTCTTAACTTAACGATTGAAATTCCTATAACTGGAAGCAAAGCCTTCTATTCTACAGTTGAGGATAAGGCTTCACTGTCGATGCCCTGAGGTAACACAGTGTCTTATGTTTATACCAAAAGTGTAAGTGACTGACACCCTTGACTGAAAGATGATAGAGCCCTCACCCTGGCTGGCCAGGCAGGTAAAACATCTGGGGAGTGATGGGGATAAAAGGAAGTTGTTGCCTCCCCACAAGGCTTCAGAACCAGAATCTCTCAATGTATCCCATACCCCTTTGCCCCCATGGACAAGTGTGCCAACCTGCAGAGTCCCTGTGTCAGCACGCTGACAGCCACTTTTGCCCCTGCCAGCCAGGCTACAAGCTGCAGAGCAACAGCCACTCTTGCCTTCCAACCAGTGAGAGAGGGAAGCTGATGGCAGGACAGCTGCTCAGCCACAGGGCCACTGTGGAGTCAGCTCTACACAAAGCCCTCAGGCTCTACCACCACCCGAGTCCCTCTTGGACTCCTTGCCACAGTCCACACTGAAGCTACACAATTCAAGGGGCTGGGCCCCCATGGCAGGGGCCGGGTCCAGGCCCCAGACTCCCAGTCACCAGCTGAGGGCACAGCCATTTTCCCTCCACCCCTCCTGGCTCCTTACCCATCTCCCCTATGGATGCCAGCACCCCCTGCCCTGCTCTGGGGGCGGGGGGGTTCTCATGCTTTCCTCTTGCCTGAGAGTCCTCTGCCCTCCTGCCCCTGATGCCCTGCAGCATATCTCCTCTCATCTTTCTACCCTAACTAAGCCCCAGCAATCCTTCCCTTCATGCCTCAGTTTGGCCCGCCCCAGCCTTCCCCACCCTGGATGTGAGCTGGGAGGCAGAGGGTCGACTTGAGTGTCAACTGCATAGTTTTCCTTCCACATGAATGTGCCTGACCCTCCTAAGTCTGTCCTGCACACATCTCTTCCACATACGGTGTGTTGGGGGGAGGTGTGTGTGTTGTTGGCGTGGCCTTTCCATCCACTGTTCAAGAAAACTGCTTCGAGCCAGCACCTCCCTCTCTCTGCTCCATGCACGTGACAATAGCCGTGGGCATTCCTTGACTCAGGCAGGCGGACAGGGCAGAGCTGAAAGCACTGCTTGAGGAGTCACTGTGATCTTGGGCAAAATATTTCACTCCGTGTGACTTTGTTTCCTCACAGGACTGGTCTGTTCTGCCTTGATGTCTATGAATGATCTACTCTCTTGCCTTCTACTCCTTCTACTCTCCTTCCCCACTATTTTCAAAAAACCCCGGCGCCCTGTCCTTGGCCCAGCTGTAAGGAAACTACTGTCTTGTTGAATGTAACTAAAGCTTATCCTGTGAGGTCCCTAATGGAAAGAGAGCCCCAAGATGGGAAGGGGCAGCTAGATCCCAAAGCACTCACTCCTCCTCCCTCCGTGGTTCCCCTCACCAACACTGCCAGTCACCACCCCCTTACCCCACCCCCCTTTCTTTCTGAGTAACACAGATGGGACAAGAATGCACTCTTTGAATAAAAATTTATTAGTGTCTTGGTGGAAAAAAAGGGAACTAGAACACAGACTATTATACAAGTCAATCATCTGAGGTCCAAATGCAGCCTCACCCATAAACTCCTCATGTGGAAGGAAGGGATGGTGCAGGATACAGTGGAGCTGCCTTGCTGTTAGCAAGCAAAGCACATTGTCAGTATATTTAAAGAGTCCTTTACTGAAGGACTGGAGTTCAGGCTCGAAAGTCCACCCAAAGCTCCAGGGGTGGGAGATTTGGAACTGGAATCTCCAGCCTCTGAACTTGCCCTTTGGGCCATCTGCAGGTGGGAGGCCTGCAACCCTAGATTCCATACACTCACACAATGGTTAACTTCCCCAAGGTTAGAAAAGGCATTCTGTCTGCGGCTTCTCCTTCCTGCCCATCCCGTCTCCTTTTCAACAGCTTCTTGGCCCTTTTTAACCCTTTCCTATCTTCCCAAAGCCCCGCTCCTCTTGTGTTTTGTCTCCTGTAGGTCATTCTTTCATCTAGCAGTCCTGCTCCTTGATGGAGAAGGGGGAGGGGCCCTTCAGATCTTAAGATGGGGGAGGAGAGGGCCAGACTCCCCAAGGGCACTGTGGCTTCAGGTTAATGCATCTGAAATACACCATACCTCGCAAAAAATAACATCCTGCATTTATTGTACTAAAGTAACATGTCTACTTCTGTGACCGCCAGCCTCCCAGATGGCCCCAGTGATCCCTGCTTCCTGGCATTCCCCTCCATATTGCCAGTCCCCTCCCACAATGTATCAGGATTGGTCCATGTGACCAACTGAATATGGCACAAGTGATACTACGTCACCTCCAAGGCTAGGTGATAAAATGTATTTTGGATTTTCTGTACAATGTTGTGCCTACAGCCAAAACACTGCATTTATACACCTAAAACGTTTTTAGAAAGATACTTGGGGCTCAGCCTTGCTCTGTCTTAGATTCCTCTGGGGAAAGCCAGCTGCCATGTGATGTGGAGAGTCAAGTGTCCTGTGAAGAGGGCCATGTGTCAAGGGACTGAGGCCTCCTGCTCACAACCGTGTGAGTGACCCATCTTGGAAGCAGACCCTCCAGGCCCCCTCAAACCTTCAAGTGACTGCAGCCCGGGCCAACACCTTGAAGGAAGCCTTGTGAGAGACCCTGAGCAAAATCAGCGGTCTAAGCTCTTCTGATTTCCTCAGGAAGTGTGTGAAATAATACGTTTGTCATTTTAAAGCGCTACATGTGTGACTTGTGACATAACAACAGACAACGAACACATATTCTCAACCTGGGATTTCATCACAAATGACCTGCATCTTAGCACCATAGCCTCAATTTTTGCCAAGCTGGCAAAAAAAAAAAAGGAATCGGTGACTTATGGCAGGAAAAGCCTGACAAGCCACAGAATGGCATGGCTCTACACTCCTGCATAGGCTCTTCCACGAGAGCCCCGAACCCAGACACTCCCTGAGCAGCCAGTACCAGGAGCCCACATCTCCGCGTTGGCCCTTCTAGAAGTCTAAAGAGTGATGTTCAAAGACAGGCAGGCGTCCCCTTTCTTTCCTGTTTAAGGTCAAAATAAAGGATGCAGCAAACCCACCCTGGTCTGTAACCCCACCCCCACTGGGTCCTTCTCCAAGCAGCACAGCCAGTGGCAGCACCGGCAGAAATTCCAAAATGCACTGCTACACTCGGGCCTACCTACTTCCTCTGCTTTCTCTCCATCCTCCTGCCCCCACATCAAAACTTTGAAGACTTCCTTCTCTCCCTGCTTCTGCCCTTTGCCCCTTCTCAGTTAATGAGAAACAAAATTCAATGGAGGGGATGAACTGAGACAGCGGGACATCAGGTGTCTCCAGACATAAGCTCCCCAGGGTTGACAGAATCCTGCCTGGCCTAAGCTTATATCCAAGGGCAACAAGTTCTTCTTTAACTGCACGGGTTACAGATGCCACTGAAGCCAAGTCCCAGCATCATCTTCAGGATCCATGACCTCATCCTTTTAATCTAGTCTGTCTCAGCAGCAGCCATCTGGTCACAATTATAATTTCAAATACATATATTTTGTATTAAAGTGATTTAATAACATTACAGAAATTTCACTTACCAGGGAAACATTTTTAAAATCACCCACAGCCCTCTAATAAGTCAGTTGTGTTAGATTGTTCTCCTGTTTTCTATTTTTGTGAACATAGTGTCCCTACAATCTCGTAGCTCCTTTCCTTTATTTCCTTTATTCAACCCTCTCGACCTATATTTGGGGACCCATACATAGAGCAGATGTGGACTTGGCTCTTTACTGGCTCACATTAGCTAAGGGAAAGGGGAACAAAATAGATGATTGAAGGACTAGAAATAACCAGCTTGCCAGATTTGCCAGGGACTCGGCCCGTTTTAGGATTGGAAGCCCCCTGTCCTGGGAAACCCCTCAGTCTCAGAAAAACCAGGATGATTTCGAAAAGGTCACCCTTTAGAAACAAGTCCTCCGCATTAAACCAGTTTAGAGTTCAGAATTCCATTTTAATTTATCTATTGCTTTTAGCTATACCTCTCTGCCTTTCTTTTTAAAAATTTTTCGTTTTTAGTGGTCATTCTAGGGCAGTTGTTCTTAAACTTTACATCCTTAAAAAATCATTGAGAACCCCAAAGAGCTTTTGTCCGAGCAGGTTGTATGTATTCACATTCACTGTATAAAAAAGTAAAGCTCAGAAAATTTGAAAACACAAGGATACATAAGCACACATTCCATTAGTTGCGAGGGGACGATGTCATCACACCCCACATAGCCCCTGTCCACTCCCGGGTACACTCATGCGACAAAGACAGAAAAATCAGAAATAATATCTGAGAATTGCTAGGAAAATAATTTTGATATCATAACCCTCCTGGAAGGATCTCAGGGACCCCCAGAGCTCCCCAGACCACAGGTAGAAAACCACCACTCTGGAGAAAACTGCATCCTTTATTTCTGAATCTTTTCAGACTTAATATTGGATGAAGAAACTTGGTAACCATATGAGTACCCTCATCTTTTATGCTACGATTCCCGTGTATGTTACATCTGCACATAATACTATTTTTTTTCTTTAAACAGGCATATTTATTTTTAAAACATTAAGAAAACATATATTTTATATTTACCTACAGATTTACCATTTCCCTTTATCCACCCAGCCACTCTGTCCCTCCATCGGGATTCCTTTGCCTTCGGCCTGAAGAACTTGAGCATCTCTCATAATGCAGGTCTACTGAAAAAAAATTCTCTAAGTTTTCTTTTTTCTGAAGGTGATTGAAGGTGATCTTCATTCCTGAAGAATATTTTCACTGGAAAAACAACGCTGAGCTGATTTTTCTTTCCAGCGTTTTAAGGATGTTGTTCTACTGCCTTCTGGTCTGTGCTGTGTTTGATGAGAAAGCAGCGATACTGAAAACGTTGCTCCGTGTTTGCGGTGTGTTCTGGGGCCTTTGAGACTTGCTTTTTATCTCTGACTTTCAGCAATGGGACTCAGATGGATCTACGTGTGCTTTTTTGTTTATTTCCCATTCTGTCTGAGGTGCTGAGCTTCTTGAACCTGAACATAGATGCCTTTTGTATTTCTTCGAATATTTTTTCTGCCTCATTCTCTTCTCTCCTTCTGGGACTCTAAGAAGAAACTGATTAGAGTTTGTTTTTTTTTTTATATTGCCCCACAGGTCCCTGAGTTTCTGCTCATTAAAAAAAAAAAAAAGAAATTCTTCCTCTCTTTTTCAGATTAAATAATTTCTGTTTATCTATCTTCAAGGTTACTGACTTTTTCTTCTGCTATCTCCATTCTTCTATTAAGTCTCTCCAGTGATTTTTTTTTTAATTCCATATATTGCATCCTTTAGTTCTAGAGTTTAGATTTGGTTCTTTTTTAACATTCTTATTTCTCTGCTTATGTTCCTATTTGTTTTTCTTTCATATGAGCATATTTTTCTTTGCATCTTTCTGTGCTAAAATTCTTGGGTACTGAATCCAACATCTGGGTCATCTTGGGGGATGGGCACTGTTGTCTTTTCTCTTGAGCATGGTTTGTGTTTTTGTTTCTTTATTTTTGGAATAATTTTGGATTGTATCCTATATGATGATTGATATGTTATAAAGACCATGGATTCTGGCCCTGGCCATGTGGCTCAGTTGGTCGGAACATTGTCCCATATACCAAAAAAGGTTGCAATTTCGATCCCCAGTCGGGGTGCATGCCTGGATGATGGGTTCTATCCCCATTTAGGGTGTATACTCTCTGTCTCTCTCTCTGTCTCTCTCTGTCTCTCTCTCTCTCTCTCCTTCCCTCCCTCCCTCCTTAAAAATCAATAAATAAATCCTCAGGTGAGCATTAAAAAAAAAAAAAAAAGACTATGGATTCTGTGTTGTTCCTCCAAAGAGTATACTGCCTTTTTTTTCAATTAGGCAGTTAACTTGGCTTATCTCAAACTGCAAACTGTCTTGAGAAGAGCAATAGCTCAAACTGAAGTTACATTCTTTTAGTCTTAACTAGGCTGCCTGGAGTCTGCCCCATGTACTCACTGTTCAGAGGAACAGGGTAGAAATATCTGAGACACTCAAGTGGCTTACAACCTGATTATGATCCAGGCATCACACAACAAGAGAACAGCCATGTGTAGAGCCTGGAGCTCAGGGAGGTGGTACAGGCTCAGTGCATTAGCCCCCACAACCTGTCCCAGCACCAACCTGTGCCTCCACACAGATCAAGCTGAGCAAAGGCCTTTCATGATGATAAAATTAAGAAAAGAGTGCTAGCTCCCACCCAGACTTGCTCCCCTCCCCAAGGCTCCAGAGCCTAATCACCAAGTCCTCATTCTCCCCTCTCCCCTCTCCCAGGCATGGACAGTGTGCCATCCCAAGCAGGGCCAGCCCTGAAGAGCTCGGGTGCCTGCATCTCTGCCATAATTACTTGGGCAGCTACCTCTGCTTCTAACCCCAGGCTACAAACTGCAAAGCAATGGCCACTTCTGTCTTTCTGCCAGCTAGGGAGGAGGCCCCGGGGCAGGAGAGGTGCTCCTAAAAGCCAGGCGGGGGCACAGCTCCCCAGCCCATCCCCTCATGGGCCTGCCGTGATCAGCTACACACAAACCAGTGGGCTCCTTCTCCAGGCCCAAGTCCCTGGAGGCCTTCTCTCCTGACCCTAACACTCTCTGTAGCTGCGCCCCCTGGGTGGGACCAGGACAGGCCCTCATATTCAAAGTGTCAGATTCCTAAAAGCAGAGACCACATCCAGGACCTGGGCTGCTCCAGACACCAGCGGTAGGCACTGTCTCTTCACCCCCTTGGCTCCCTGACCTCTTTCACACTAGGCCTCCACCCAGCACTTTAACCTTTGTCCATTTAGGGTGACCAACTGTTCTGATTCACCCAGAACTTTCTCACATCCCCCAAAAGCCCTCAGTCCCATACAAACCAGAACAGTTGTCCCTGCCTGCCCTGGAGTTGTCTTTTAAGGTCTTTCTCTTCCTTTCCTACAGAACAGTACCAAGAAAGATGGGCTAGCCCAGGTACCCCCACGAGTCCTGGAGCACAAGCTCAGGAGCAGAGTACAATCCTGCCCATCGGACTGTCAGAGAACAGGGAATGATGCTCTGAAGGGAGACTAGGGCTGGATCCCCAGCCCTGATGGGAGCCTTAGCTATTGGCTGTTCCCACCACATGGGTCTTGGACTGGTACCGTCGATCACCCCATGGGTGTGTCTCCGCCTTTGCAGGTGCTCCAGATGACCCTGAGAGCTGGATGAAAGGGAATGCATCAGTGGTCTCTGGGGAGGGGAGAAGCCCAGACAGAGGGTCCTGCTGCTCAAAAGATGCAGATGGGAGACTATCCCCAGGGGCGGCACAGGGTCGATTTCACCCCAAGACTGTACCTGGGGAACTGTGTCTCTCCTGAGTATCACTCTCCTGCCACCCCTCGGAGCCACGGACTGTGGCTCTCCTGAGCCTTAGCCTGCAGAAAACAAAGATCCAGAAGGTACCCTGCTTGGATTTGTAACTTGCTGCATGTGTGAGGAGCCATATTACCACATGCAAAGTGGAGAAAGCAACAGATTCTTCTATGAGAAGTATGTGTGTATGTGTGTCTAGAATATAAGCCCAAATGGAATGTAAGGATTTCCATACATTCTACACCTAGAACACCTGACACATAGTAGGCGTTTGTTGAATGAATGAATATGTGTGCACATGTACATGTCTCAGTGTCTGATTGGTAAGTTCTCCTTAGACCTGGGAGAGTAAAGGGAGGTCGGGGGGATGGAGCTCACACTGAAAACAGATTTTGTTTTGTTTTGTTTTTTTGTGAAGCCAGCAATGCTGTTGCCAACGGGAAGAATGAGGCACAATACTATTCCACCACATCTGTTTTCCTCACTCCAAGCACGTTGCAGATTTCTTCCACAATCCTTCCTGTTCTCTGCTTTGAGGACTCCCGCCTTCTCTGCCAGCCAATCTGAGCCATGGAGGTGGGTGGGGGGCGGGGCTGTCCGGTAAAGGTAGGAGGGTTCATTTGGGGATGTCCCCCAGCCTCTTTTTCATGCTGAGTTCTTATGGCTGGAGGACAGACCTCAGAACTCCAGGACAAGCCTATCCCGCCCCTGCCTTTCAGACCCAAATACATTGAGATGACATTTTTCCAAGTACTGAAGAAGGAGGGAGGCTCTGGGTTTGGTGGAGAGGGAAGAAACAGGGATATTGGTGAGCGTGTGTCTTATGGGTGAGTGCAGGGGAGTACTGTTGTGTTGCTCGTGGCAGCGTGGTGACTGAGGCACTGGGCACAGAGCTGCTGGAGGCTGTTCCAGGTAACCAGGGCTCAGACTGGGGTAGTGGTCACAACAACTGGTGATAGTGGGTGAGCTAATGGCGTGGGAGGTCTCTGGCAGCACAGTCACCATACTGAAGTGGCTGCAAGCACCATTCTCCAGGATGACCATAGAGCTTATCCAAACCAGGATAACTTTGAAAGGGAGAGGCATGTAAATAACTACACCAGGATGACCAGTGTAAACTGGGATTGTTCCAACCCAACTGAGACATGTGCTCTCCCAATAGATGATTCTAAAAACTGTTCTGGGAGATTAGGTGGCGTTAGTCCACCAAAGCAACAAAGAGTGGCGGCATTAATGCCCTAGTGGGTAAGGCACTAACGAAACCTATCAGAGCCTTTCGGGGAGGTGACAACAACAACAAAGTGAATCGGTGTTGAGTGACTCAGGGTGGGCGGCAATATATGCAAGTCGCCAGCATAGCCAGGGCTGCTAGGCAGTGAGATGGCAGAACGATGAAGGTGTAGCTGTAGTGAAGCATGACCAGAGAAACAAAGAACATAGCATGGGGGTCCTAACCTTTATGATCTAGTGGCTGGTTCAGCATCCTTCCTCCCAGGACAGATCCCTGGGGGCTCATGCAACGGCCCCTCTCATTCGTGGGCTATACCCAGCAGGCCCTGGCTTTTTCCTTGCAGGCCTGAATAAAAGGCTTCCTCTTCTGGGGTTGCATTGCCTCCTCCCTCAACTGGCAAGAAGTGGTTCAACCTGGACTTCTAAGGACCATGGGCCAAGCAGTCCACAGTCAGCCACCTTACATGCTCCGACATCATTGCCTGGAGACATTGCATCAGGACCCGAGACACTGGCTGTATCTCCACGTTTCCAACTCAGGGCAAGGTGGAACAGTACACACCAGGAACTGCGGAGGAGTCCACAGAGGTGAATTCCACTACCTTCACCAAAGTCTTTCTTTCTCTCACCTTGGGTCCTCATGCCTCCACGTGGCCATCGCTCTTCTCCCCGGAGCACCTGCCCTAGGAAGGAAGGGCAGAGATAGAGAGCCAGGAGCATAAAGAAATGGAAGTAGAGGCTTTGAGAGAGAGAATTTTTCTTTAAACAGGCAGATGGCATGGTCCCCAGAGAACTTTCTTCAACTCCTCCTTCAAGTCAACTCTGATTGTTGGTGGGTAAGAGGTCTTCCTGGTCTCAGAAATATCAAGCCTCAATTGGGGTAAAAACTTGCTGCGATATTTCGGTCACCCCTATGCCAGACCACAAGTGATATCTAGAGGGGTTTTTTTTAGGTCATGTTGCTAATTACTGCATTTCCAATAACTTTCAGCTCCTCCTGCTTCTGGAGCCTTCCCCAGACAGAGCCCCAGTGCCTCAGCTGGGCCAAGCCCCCTCACTCACCCTGGAGTGAGGGGACCTGACTCCCAATTGTAGCTGAAAGACAGAATGTGTCCCATAGTACACTTGTTAGCTTTCTCTTTTCTTTTGTACATTTTAAGCCTCTCAGACCTGCCCTCTAAAATCCTATATAATGAAATTCTGGTACTTGGTTTTAAAAAGCAAGCCTCACAAATGCTAACAAAATGAATCTGAGCAAGATGAGAACAGAACATACTCCCTCTTAGCATAGCATTGCAGAAAATCAGACATGATTCTGCTCATACAGTTGATTTTGATAAAGCGGTGAATCAAAAATATTCAATCTCACTGGTGTGGAAATACATAATTCTGTTCCATGTTATATTTATATCATCTTTGGAGTATAATTTATACAAAGGAATTTTTAAAGACATTCAGACTTCAGAGATGATTGCTGTATGACCAGTGCAACGTAGTCTATAAAATGTAAAAGCCTGCCGGTCTGGTTGGTCGTTGATAACTTTTACTCATAGAAAAAATTTTTAATTAACCGTTTGCTTTCCAGAAAGCACAAATACCTGTGAGATTGTTGTCTGTCTGTTAGACCAGACGAATACCTTTGGGACTCTCTTCCTACTTTCAAGCATCAAGATAAAATCCCATTACTCTGATTTTTTTTTTCAAAAAGCGTAAGAGTCTGCAATTGTTTAATTAACAGAAGGAATCCCTGCTCTGTGATCTACCAGGAAAGATAGAAACCAGCCTTGTGGAAAGAGCTGGAAAAGGAAAGCGGGAAACAGAGAACAAATCAATGATTGTTAGATGGGGGCTGGGGAGGAGGAAATGGGCAAAAAAGGAGAAAGGGATTCAGAAGTACAAATTGCCAGTTACAAAAACAGTCAAGGGGATGCGAAGTGCAGCATAGGAAATCCGGTCAACAGCACTGTAATCACTGTGTGTGGTGTCGGATGGGCACTAGACTTACTGGGAGATCACTTTGTAAGGCATATAAATGTGTGGTCACTGTATTGTGCACCTGAAACTAATATAATATTGTAGGTCAACTGTAATTGAAAATTAAGTTTTAAAAAAAGAGAGAGAAGCAGTAAGACCCTGAGTTCAGTTCACTCGGGATTTGGAATTGGGCCGTGGCCTGCAGCAGCCCTCCCCTGGGGCCCTGATCGTGATGTTTGGGGTCCTCGTGGCCACTGGTCCCTCTTACTTGAAAGACAATAAACATTCCAAAGCCCAATAGGAAACTGTCTTGTTGAGTCAGAGGCTCCCCAGGAAGAGGGAGCAATAAGATGTTCAAAGGAGAGCCAAACAGAGCCAAAGCTTGGATTAAGGAGGAAAGTGAAAAAGAGAGCACAAAAGCCTGGAGAAAGGGAGGAGAGCAAAGGAGGTGAGGGACAAATAAAAGCAGAGAAATGAGCCCTGGCCAGGTGGTTCAGTTGGTTGGAGCATTGGCTTGTGCACCAGGGTGTTGTGGATTTGACCCCCAGTAAGGGCCCACACCTAGGTTGTGGGTTCAGTCCCCAGTGCAGGTGCATGTGGGAGGCAACCAATCGATGTTTCTCTTTCTCTCTTTCTCTCTCTCTCTCCTCCCCCCTTCTTCTCTCTCTAAAATCAATAAACATATCCTCGGATGAGGATTTTTTTTAAAAAAGCAGAGTAACAAGAACAGGAACATACCAGGGACCAGGGACCTGAGCAGCATGCGTACACCCTGAGTAGAGATTACTTCATGGAATAGGGGTGACAGGGATTGCCCCCCAAGCTGTCCCTTGGACTAAGGATGGAAGGACAAGGCTCTAGGAAGGAGAGGACCCCAGAGGAATGGCACTTGGGAAGGAGCCTGGTCATTGGGAATGACCCAGAGAGAGCTGGAAGGAGCTGCTGGTTATTATTACAAGGTTACAAAATGTACAGAAGGATACTATTTTTAGTATATTTTGTATCCTTAAATTTTTCTATTTCTGTTATTAGATAGCTGGGTTTGCTGGGGGCCAGTGGAAGTGTTCTGCAGAAGAGGGGAAGAGGGAAAAGTCGGGTCCAAAGAGCAGGAGCAGACAAGCACTGGAAGTGACGGTGGGGCTGGATGAAGGTGGAGTAGAGGGCTCGTGCAAGGGGGAAGAGGGAAGACGCCAGCTGACAGGCTTTCTACCCATGCTTTCTACCCATGCTTTCCAGATTCAGCCACACACATTTCGCGACCCCGAATATGGGCAGGGCGCCTTATTAGCCATCGGTGATGGCAAGCCCAGGCCTAGTAGATCGTTCGCAAGTGCCCTGAAGGGTTCCCAGAGAGTCTCCTGAAAGAATTGTGGACCAAGAGCTCTGGAGTGGGTGAGGAGCCATTCTTAGCATGTGGAGGCCTCCATACCCCAAAGAACAGAAAGAGGAAAAGGGTAAGTAAAACTATGTGGCAAAGCCACCATGAGTTACAGCTCTGAGCCCCAGAGGTGTACAAAACTTCCAGATGAGACCTCAGTCCACACCCAGGACGTGACCCTGGGACCACCAGTGGTACAGAGTCACACTCCTTACCTGCCTGCTTTCCCACTCTTCCCCTGGCTTCCAGATCCCGGCCCCTGGACCGGGGGAGGGCGGGGTGCTCTGAGCTGATTCTGTGGGCACCAGCGCCCCCCAGTGGGAAGCCTCCTGATCAGAGGGAGTTTGTGTCCTTGGGGAACAGGCTGCTGCTGACCTCCCACACACCTGCCTCCTTTGTGGACCGGACCACCAGCCTCCACAAGAACTTCCTAGCCCCTTATCAGGCCATGGGTGAGTGTGTCTCCTGGAGAGGTGGCCTCTGTGCCCAACAATGGCCCGGGTATCTACCTGAAGAAGCAGGAGTCCGGGCCTGATCCAGGCCCTGTGCCAACCTGACCCTGCTAGATGAGCAGATTCCAGGGGCTGTGAGCAGGATGCAAAAGACTACCCAAGCGAGGGCCCCAGCCATGCTTGGTGAGGAGGGAGAGGGGGAGAGGAAGCTCAAGTTCAGAGGTCACAAATTTCCATTTCAACGAGAGGCAGGCAGGTAATATAAATGAGTGGACAGGTCAGGGAGGGAGAGGTATGGCTGATTAGAAGCAACATCCATAACACGCAAGGAGCCATCCCTACTATTTACTATTTTGTAAATAGTACAAAGGAGTCAAGAGTCAGTGCCCTCCCAACCCATGATCTCTGAGGGCCAGCGAGGTTTCGGAGTTTTTCCTCTCAAATTGTGGTGGCTGAGATATACCCAAGTTAGACAGTAGGTGGCGCTCAACCCAGAGACTTAGAAAAAGGAACCCGAGAATTACTAAACTCATTTCCAGTAACCTCCCACCTACCCCTGAGGGCCCTCTCCGGCCCCACCTCCTGTTTCCTGGCCTGGGCCAAGTCCTCTCCAAGGTCCCAGTTGTCCCACTCCAGAGGCCTGGTCTCAGAGCCCGGGAATTATTTCTGGGGAAGCCCCCACTCCACAAGCTGCCCAGGCAAGATGTGAGTGTGCCCTTAGAAAGGACTGGAGGAGAGGGAAAGGGTGGGGAGACGGGAGGCTGGGACCCCGGGGCTCCTGTACACCACACACAGAAACCCACACATGCACTCTCACTCACACACACACACTCAAAGCCACTTAAAGCAGACGGGAATTAGAAGTTGCCCTTAGTTTCTAGCAGCCTTCCTGGGGGATGGTCAGGCACCGTGCTCTGAGCCAGGAAACTAACATCTTCACTGTCCCTCACTTGTACCTCCATGTCTCCCTCAGATCCCAGGGTGGGGTTGGGATCTGCAGGAGCAGAAAGTAGCCCTCCACGTTGTATGAGACTCTCCAGGAAGATAAGCAATGGTGGAAAACTCACCGTGGAGCTCAGGCTGACTAGGAGGCTGAAGGAATTGGGGCGGAGAGGGGCAATAAGGCAGCAGGCAGAGGTGTCAGGCCTCAAGGGCTGTGGCCACAGCTGCTAATGCCTTTGCCAGGTCTCTCAGTCCCTTAACAGTGCCTGCCCCCACTCTCCCACAGGCCTCAGGCCACACTTATGTGGACTCATCTTGCCCTCACCCACTCACAGGTGGTGGCCACTTCTCTGGGGAGTCCTCCAGGCTTGCCCCACACAGGGTTCTGTGCTCTTGGCCCAGCAGCTACCCCAGCAGCTGACATTCCCCGGGTTCCAGGAGCCATACCTCAAAGGCCAAGAGAGCACCACTGTCATCGAGGCCCCGGAGGGCTTTGCTGTGAAGCTCGTGCTCCAGGACTCCGGCCTGGAGCTGTCCCAGAACTGTGAACGGGACTCTGTCACAGTGAGCTGGGGTCCTGGAGGGACTTCGGGGAGGCAGCCCCCTGGCCTGGAGCCTGGGGGCAGTGGGAGGTGGGTGGGCCCTGGCTCTGGGAGGGTGGATGAAAAGCCCAAGTCAGGGGCACAGGCTGGCTTCCCTGGGAGGCGAGGGTCTGCCCAAGTGTACAGCCTCCACCAGCAACCCTGTCCCTGGCCATGCTACCATCTTGGGTGTCCAAAGGGACACACAAATACTGCCAATCCCTAGAATAAAGAGCAAGGCCTCACACATGGGTCATTAAAAACACATCATCAAGCATTTTGCCAAGTGCCTGCTCTGTCAGGGCAGGAAGCTGGGCATGAACAGTAACAAAAGATTCGGTGACTGAGTTTACCTTAAAGTTCGTACCATAAGGGAATTACTCAGAATAAGGACACTTTAAAAACGTACTTTGTTATCTTTTGTTTTAAATTTTATTTATATCAAAATAATAGATGCAGTGTTTGTTCATTGGTTTGTTTTTAAATCAGAGTAGTACAAGGCTTATAATGGGAAACAGCGGTCTCCAGCTTTCCTCCTCACCCCATTCCACTCTCCTGGGGCAATTAGTCACAATTCATGCAGCTGTTTCATCTGGCATTTAGTTTCATATGTATCAGTCACACGCTTGTTCTGGTTGTGTGTGTGTGTGTGTGTGTGTGTGTGTGTGTGTTTGGGTTGGGTTTGTTTGGTTTGGTTTGGTTTTGGTTTTTTTGGTTGTTGTTTTGTCTTCTATTACATATTATCCATTAACTTTCAACTATAGAAGACAGAACTGGCTATTTTGCAGACCCTCACGCCTACATTTCCCCTCTCCCATCCTCCCAGCTTACCTATACTATTATTTGTAATTAAATCTATAGTCATTACTTACATTATTATGACTTTAAAATACTCACATCTGAGCACATGATGGACAATAATTATAGTTTGTTTTTTTCTCTAACTTTCGGTTTCCCAGGAGTCAATGATTACATTGAGTTCTTTGGAGCTTTCTGTTTGTTTTTGCTCTACTCTTTGGTTTGCTTAGTTCTGTGTAACTAATCTCCTCAAACTCTTAGCCACAGAGTAAATCTTTCAACACAGTCAAATACAAATCTCATCCGAGTCCTCCTGTTCATGGGCGACATTTCACCAAAAGATCTCTTGATGATTTATTTCTTCAGTCTGAAGTCTTCTCTGTCTAAGCCTTTGCCCTCTCTGGGGGTTCCCTTCTCCACCGTGCTGGGGATTCCCTCTACCTGTCCTGCATTAAAACTGAACCCCATCGTCATTCTCTTTCCGGGTTTTCTCTCTCATTTTTAAAGGAGCACTTTCTCCTTCAGAAAAGGCATGTGGGAGTCAGTTTTAGAGGATCTTGCACAACCCTAAATGTCTTCGTTCTGCCCTCACCGCTGGTCAGTTGTTTATCCGGCTTGCATTCTAAGTTGGAAGACATTTTCTCTCGGAATTTTGATGGCACTGTCTCCTTGTTCTAGTGTTGTTAAGTCTGACAGCGGTACAATTTCTGGTCCTTAGTTTTTTCTGTCTAGAGTTTCTGGAATTGCTTTTATTACCAGTATTCTGAACTTCATGACGTGCCTTGATGTGGTTCGCTTTTTACTCGTTTGGTACAGCCTTCTTTTAATCTAGAGACTCTTTTCACCCAGTCCTTCGATTCCAGGAATGTTCTTATATTATTTTTTAAATTATTTCCAGGCATCTACTCTCCTTATTTTCTCTTTCTGGAACTCCTATAATTTAGCTGTTGTATGTTCTGGACTGATTCTCTAGTTGTATTATTCATTCTCTTGTGTTTTCCATCTCTTTGTCCTTTTGTTCCACTTCCTGGGAGATTTCCTCATTTTAAATACCCACTTTAGTGGTTTTTTTCTTGACTTTTTTTTATGACTAAAGGCTCATTCTTATTTTCCAAATGTGCCTTTTTACAGAATATTGTTCTTATTTCACAGACAATACTCTTTTCCCTGTAGTGGGACTATTTTTTGATGCTGTTTCTGTTCCCTGTATTATCTCTACTTTGTCCAAGTTCTTTTTTACTCTTCATTTGTTTTGCCTCTGCTTCTCATGTGAGAGACTCTCCTACAATGTCTGATAATCCTTGGCTGTTCATTTATATTTAAAAAGGAAGTACTAGAATGATATTGGATACTCTGTGAAGACAGCTAAAATTTGTGGAACGACAAGTTTGAAAACAAGGCTATGAGCAAGGTGGACTAGGTGTGCTGTGGGGCCCTCCCAAATGTCGATGTGCAGAAGCATTTTCCTGGGGGATGGCCAACCTCAGAGGGGAGTCCTCTGGTCTCCTGATGGAGTTGCCCGCCTTCTGGTAGACAAGCAGAGGCATCTCACTGTTTGATATGTAGACTTTCACCCAATCCCTCTGTTTTCAGTTCTGGTCTCACTCCCATTGTCAAGTGTCCCAGGGAATCCCAAGTCTCTGGCTCACGCTCGGGTCTCCTGCCAGGCAGGGTGAGCCAGAGGGAGTCGCCTGGGTGCACAGGGTGGGCAAAAGGGTCTAGAATTCTGCGGTCTCCCTACACAGGCTTCTGTTAGCCCCCACCCCCTGCCCTGCTCATCCCCATCCTCGGTTATCCTCAGTTATCCTCGTTTCTGTGATAAGAACCTGTGTGCTTCATGTTGGCTTCCACCTCTGCAGAGTCAGACCCATAGTTTCCCCCTTTCCATCTCCAGTCCACCTTCCAAGATGTTACTGGCGTCTCTCATCTGCTGTCATCTCCTCTCACTGTTTTGTCCCTGATCATGTTGAAAGGAATTTGAGACTGGGAGAATGAAGGAATGAAGCACCCAGGAGGTGAATCCATATGAAAGACATAAATTAAATGGAAAACGAAGAAATTAGTAAAATGCACTGAGCAGTGAGCTGAGTGCCCAGAACAGAGATTAAGCATGAGACGTGGGCCAGGGGACTCCTTCCAAGAGGTGTCCTTGTGGGTTGGAGAGCCCACCGAGAGGAATCTGAGCAGGGGCAAGGCCATCAAAAGGGGTTTGAAACAGCGACACCTTCCTCAAAGAACATATAAGTTAAGCAACTATAGGCAGCATATCCGTACTGTGTACCCTTGTGTCCTTAGATTCCCACCCCTTGTGGGGATTTATTTACAGTTCAGCTGGAGGAGGGACACTCCAAAAAAGAGAACAGGAAAGGCCAGAAACCCCAGCTCAGTCTTTGCAGAGGGTCTCATTGCATCACAGATGTTGGCCCACGGGAAGTTACTCAGAAGTGGAAGGGGATGGGCTTGGAGGAAGCCAGAGGGAGGGGACTTACGTCTGTATTTTCATCAGTTCAAAGCTGCGGTGCTAGAAGCACCATGTGAGCCTCAGGGATTCCGTGGTCAGCAAAACAGATGTATTTCCCGCCTTCTTGGAACTTACAATCTAGTGGACTATTGGGGGAGCCCCAGGGGATCCCAAGGAACTTCTTTTTATTGATTTATTTTTCATTATAATTGACATATCGTATTATATTAGTTTCAGGCGTACAACATACTCAATATTTAGTCAGCTTACAAAGTGATCAGCACAATGAGTCTACTAGCCACCTGTCACCAAACACAGTTATTGTATGTTATTGACTCTATTCCCAAGGAGCCTTTCAAAAGCAGGCAAATATGGTAGGCTTTATGAGATAATTATAGAAGGCTGAAGAGATATGCAAGGTGTCTGGTCACATCTAGAAAAAACCTGGGAGTCAATAATGAACAGGAAGCTATGTGAGCAAGCTTCCACAGGGTGCAGCTTCCTGGCTCCACAGGCGTGCTGACCTGTCAGCGGGATGGAGTCCGTGCCCGTGAGTGCCCCTGGGACCACCTGGGGTGCAGATTCACCCCACACCTGCCTGCCCCCTCTGCTCCCCTTTCAGATCACAGCCAGTGGGATGGACGCAAGCCCGTTCTGTGGCCAGCAAGGCTCTGCACTGGGCGGCCCCCGAGGTCAGAGGGAGTTTGTGTCCTCAGGGAACCATTTGCAGCTGACTTTCCGTGCACCTGCCTCCTCTGGGAACAGGACAGCTGGCCTGCACAAGAGCTTCCTGGTCCTCTACCAAGCCGTGAGTGAGTGTCCATCCTGAGGATGCACTCTCTGCCCACAGCCATGATCCCTGGTATCTCGAAGCAATAAGCAGAAGCTTGAGTGATTGTTGAGGCTGGGGGTGCAGGGACGGACACCAGCACCCACCCCTTCCCTACCGTCTCCAGCCCCTGCTGGGGAGCTGCCCAGTTAAAGGCTCCAGCAGGTGTTCCCATGCTGATTTACTGACCCAGGGTTTGCGGATCATTTCATTTTTCATGAGAAGCCAAGTACAGATTTTAAGTGAAATTCCAAATTTTCAAATGCTAACTCAGAATTTTTTTTGAAAGGTAATATATGCACATGATAACAATTTCAAAAATATATATGTTAAAAGTAAGTCTTCCTCTGATCTCTGGCCCTTAGTCCACAACTACCTTGTCCAGAAACAACTCTTCTCCATTTCCTGGGTATTCTCCCAAAGACATTCTGTGCCACTGAAATATAATGGGGGGGGGGTGCTGCATAATATTCACAATGTTTTAAATTTGGCATTTTCCACTCAATGATACATCTTAAAGATCATTCCATATTCATGTGGCTAGCATTGCCTAGTTCTTTTTAATGACTATATAATATTTCTTTGATTGATACATCATAATATATTGAATTAGTCCTACACCGATAGATATTTTGCTGCCACAAGCAGTACTGCTATGGATAGCTTGTATATACACACAGGTGGCAAACACAAGACCCAAGGGCCGAGTCCGGCCCCGCACCTTGTTTCTACCCAGCGGCAGCGCTGAGCTCTCGCTTAACTGTTAAGGAGTAGTTACATTTATACAGTCCTAAAATTACACTCGGCCCTTTGAAGGCAACTGCGCAGCTGATGTGGCCCCTGGTGAAAATGAGTTTGACACCCCTGATATATACCTTAGAGCATGCATATGAGGGTGAATCCTTAGAAATGAAAATTCTAGGTGAAAAAAAATTGCAGTTTTAATTTTGACATTGCTAAATTCCCTTCACAGAGGTTTTGCGAATTCACACTCCCACTCAGCATGTCTGAAAATCCTGTTTCCCCGTATCCTACTCACCACAGTCGCTTTCAAACCTTTTTAGCATTGACAATCTGATCAGTGAAAAATAGTTCAAATGTTAGAGAAAAAAAAAAAAAGACTGCAGTTCAAACGAAATGTGGCCAGGAGCCAGAATCAGTCCCTGGGTTGCCATTTGCAATTCTGTTCTAGGTTCTAATGACCACTTTTTTCCTATAGGTGTGAACCATAGTCAGCCCCTCAGCCAGGTTAGTGGGGGCTCTGAGGCCACACACACACCTGGAGGCAACTCCTCCAAGATCCAGAACCACTGCCAGGAGCCCTATTATCAGGCGGTTCCGTCAGGTGAGTCCCCACCTGCTGAGGAAGTGCCTTCTACTTGCCTTACTCCCACCAAGAGGCCTGTGGCACCAACCCTTTTAGCCCCACCTCCCAATTCTGAGCCTGTTTCTTTGCTTCACCTCATTCACTCCTCAGGGATGCTCACCTGCACAGCCCAGGGCCCTGGGGAAGAGACACAGGACAGGGAGGAGGGGCATCCTCACTGTGTGCCGGGTAAGTAGTGACCTGCCAGTGCTGTGACAGTGGCCACTTTCCAAACAGGACTGAACTGCACGTGGGGCCTATGGACCAGGACGCAGGGGGTTAAAGGAAAGCCTTAGAATAGAAAGAGGAGATAAAAGCAGAAGGGAAGGAAGAAGAGGGAAACCAAAGAGGCCCAGAAAAGGAAAGGCAAGGAGCTGGTCCCTTATTCTTCGAAGGTCAAGATATAGCTGGGAAAGCAAAAGCATGAAGAAAGTTAATCAGATGGGGAAGTGAAGGAGACAGAGGGGCAGCATAGAAGTAAGAGAAAACCCTCTCTCAGTACGGAATGCTTCGGGGACGTACAGACAGGCACTCTGTCCTCCAAATATCTCCCTACCTAGATGCCACAGGTCCAGAAAGTCCACCATTTTTTGTTTAGTTTCTTTACTGAGATAAAATTCACCATTTTATAGCATACAATTTAGTAGTTTTTAGTGTATTTACAATATTGTGCAACCACTCCCACTAATCCTACAACATTCCCATCATCCCAAAAAGAAACCCAGTACCTCCAACTTTCCCCTCCTTCTTCCCCTGGCAACCACCAGCCTGCTTTCTGTCTCTGTGGATTTACTTACTCTGAACACTTCATATCAGTGGGATCATACCATATGTGTCCTTTAGCGTCTGGCTTCTTTCCTTCAGCATAACATCTTCAAGGTCCATCCACATTGTACCATGTATCAGTTCTTCATTCCGTTCATGATTGAATCGAATCCCACCGTGTGGATGAACCACATTTTGTTTACCATTCATTAGTTGATGGACATTTGGTTGCTTCCACTTTTTGCCTTTTATGATGGACAATGCGGGTATGAGCATTCACATACAAGTTTTTATCTGAACATATGTTTTCAGCTCTCTTGGGTGTATACCTAGCAGCGGAATTGCTGGGGCTGGCTTCTATCATAACTCTACAAGTATGTTTAACTTTTTAAGGAATTGCCAAACTGTTTTCCATAATGGTTACACCATTTTAAATTTGCATCAGCAGAATATGAAGATTCAAGTCCCATTTTTTGAAACCCAGTTTTTTGAATCAAAGCATTGCCTTTCTAACCCAATCTGGATGCACTTCTCAGATTTTACTCCTGGTCCACAGAGAGCTCTAGGGGCAGCCTGAACTAGTTGTTTGTAGGAGTTGGAGGACAAGCAGTAGCGGGAGATGTTAAAAATGAAGAAGTGGCAGAAAGGAGAGTCAAGAGGCACGGAAGGCAAATTCTGCTTGCTGCGCGAGTTTGCTCAGGGTGGTCCCACCAAGAGTCTAAAAAAGCAGCTTAAAATGGCTAAGGAGGCAGGAGGAAGAGCCCTTCACAGAGGTAGGTCTTTAATAAATGTAGCTTGATGCATGCTGGTTTCTCACCCTTACCTCTCCTCTCTTGCAGTCTGTGGACAGCCAGTCACCCCCATCACCCAAAACCAGGAGGCCCAGGGTTCTTCCAAAGCTAAGCTGGGCAACTTCCCATGGCAAGCCTTCACCAGTATCTATGGCCGTGGGGGTGGGGCTCTGCTGGGCAACAGATGGATCCTCACTGCGGCCCACACCATCTATCCCAAGGACAGCGTCTTCCTTGGGCAGAAGAGGAGTGTGGACGTGTTTCTGGGCCACACAAGCATAGATGAGATGATAAAACTGGGAAACCACCCCGTGCGCCGAGTGGTTGTACACCCGGACTACCATCAGAACGAGTCCTATAACTTCAACGGGGACATCGCCCTCCTGGAACTCCAGCACAGCGTCCCCCTTGGCCCCCACCTCCTCCCAGTCTGTCTGCCCGACAACGAGACCCTCTACCGCAGCGGTCTCATGGGATATGTCAGTGGGTTTGGCGTGGAGATGGGCTGGTTAACTACTGAGTTGAAATACTCAAGACTACCGGTCGCCCCCAGGGAGGCCTGTGAGGCCTGGCTCCAAGAGAAACAGAGGACTGACGTGTTTTCTGACAACATGTTCTGTGCTGGGGATAAGGCACGGCAGCAGAGTGTCTGCCAGGGGGACAGTGGTGGCGTCTATGTAGTGTGGGACGATCGTGCCCATCACTGGGTGGCCACAGGCATCGTATCCTGGGGCATTGGGTGTGGCAAAGGGTATGGCTTCTACACCAAAGTGCTCAACTACGTGGACTGGATCAAAGGTGTGATGGATGGGAAGGGCTGACCCTGGGCACACTGAGCCACGGCACCAGCACTGTGAGGCCCCGGACAGAAGAGGGTTGAAAGTGAAGACTGAGCCTTGTGGGTTGGGAGGGAGGGAAGCAGGGAATCTCTATTTCAGTCACAGTGTGAGAGAGAACTCCTCTGCTCAAGGCTGACCCCAGCCCAGACAGGAAGGGCGTCCCCCAGCCCCTTCTCCTCACCTTCTACCTTCCTGGGAGTTTGCACTATGCCCAGGAAAGCCCTGTACATCTCAGTGACTGTCACTTCAAACTTTATCTCCTGCTGACACAGCTTCATCTGTCTCTCCTGGGAGACAGCCAGCCTCTCACCCCCTGTTCAAGTGGTGTACGGGGGAAGTGGTCTTAATTGCATTTCATCCCTGAAACATGCTAAAGCCCCTTTAGTTGACCTTCAAATATTCAAACTCTCAGGCGCACCACCTACCACAACTCCCAGGTGCAATTACGGCAATGGCTCGGGTTTTGTTACATACTCCACATGCCAGGCAATTCGTGTACGTTATTT
Source organism: Desmodus rotundus (assembly GCF_022682495.2). Taxonomy (NCBI): domain Eukaryota; kingdom Metazoa; phylum Chordata; class Mammalia; order Chiroptera; family Phyllostomidae; genus Desmodus; species Desmodus rotundus. Next base: position 180,245,091 of record NC_071389.1, read on the forward strand.
CTCTGACTCCTCACACCAAGTTTGCAAAGACTGTGCTATAACCCACACTTTAAATGAGGAAACTGAAGTTCAGAGAGATAAAGCGACTTGCCCAAATGTCACAGCTGATCCAGGACTGCAAAGGCCCTTTGCCTCTCAGTGCACCTTGACCCCTTTCAGGGGTCCTCAGGACCTGCTGGGTCACCCACTCCCCCTTCCCAGTCCCCACAGCCCTACAGATTCTCGCCCCCTGGGGATTCCTGCTGCAGTCAGGACGGGGACACCTGGCGCACACTTTCGTGGGGCCCTGTCCCCTGCAGACAGCACACCTCCTGGGCCCAACCCTGGGCTGGGTATTCCTGCAGACACTCCCGGTGCTGCTGGACACCCCAGGCCCTGCTCCACCTGAGATGACCAACGCTTTAACTTTTAGTGAGGACATGAGGGGATTTAGAGTAAAAGGCACAAATAAAATACACTTGCTCAAATAGAGCTAGAAAGTGAATAAAACAGAAGAGAGCAAATTTATTAGTATTAAAAATCAAGGGGGCTATATGGTTAAAGGTTAAATTTATATTTGAAAAATAGGACTCAAAGGTGTACATACATGGTTTTTCTATTTTATAAACCTGTACATAGTACAAAAGACTATTAAAAATAAAATATTCATCAAAGGTTGTTTTAAGTGGTATAATTCTGGCTGTTTTGTTTTCTCTTGTTCTTTATTTGCTAAATTTTATTTAATGAGCATGTATTAATTTTATTTTTTAATTTTTATTGTTGAAAAATTGACATGAGTTTCTCTCTACCAAGGCAAAAAATATATACCTACATCTATATGTCTATATTTATATATCTAGATATAGCTATAATTATAGATATGGCTACAAAGGAAGACCTACCATTACTTGGAGGGAGAAAATGTCTCCCCCAGAATCAGATCATAAGAGGAGTGAATAACACAATAGACAATATCTTCAAATACTGCTTTTAAAACAAGTACCTGCCCAATCTTTATATCGCTTTCTCTTCTTTCAGTTCTTAGTCTAGGTCAAGGGCATAAGACAAATGTGCAAGTCAAGGTTATCTTGAGTGGTTGGGCAGAGTGGAGGTTGGGCCAGGACTGAGCTGACAAGGTCCATGTTTGTCACTTGCCAGCCATGTTGCAATAACCCCAGGACAGAACTCAGAATCTGTGAGATGCGAGAGGAGAGCTGCAGCTGAGACTTACCTTCCCGAACTGCCCCCTCTTCCCTGTTACCTCTGCCGTCCTGCCCTGCCATGAGCGTGTGTGTGCGCACACACACACACACACACACACACGCTGCTGTCAGGATGCCAGTACAGTTTGCTAGACAAAAGTCCCCCCTTTCTCGTCTCCTGGTCTGCTCCTTATCCTTCTTTCACATCTTCGGTCTTTCCGAACCTGACAAGGCCACAGGTCAAGTGCTGGATCGGCCTGGCCACAAAATTCATTCCTCTGACTTGTAAGCCTGCCAGAGAAACCCTCCATGCCCTCGTTAACCTTGCAGCTTCCTCATGCCTCCTCCACACCTATATTCACTGATGGCCTGGTTGCTGCCTGATGGGGAACGGCCTGGTCTTCGAGAGTCCTTGCAAACCACTGCCTAGGAGAGTGCCTGGCACATTGAATAGGCGCCCATTAAGGATGAATGAGTGGGTGGGTAGGCGCAGGGATGGGGGAATTACTCTGATAAGGGAAACAGCAGGATTCACTACAGAGGCCTCAGAACTCAAGAGGCCTGTTCTGCAGCCTGAGCCTCCCTATGGAATACAGTGCTGTAAGGCATTTGAGCCGCAGAGAGGTGATGAAGAAAGGTTCCCACGGAGAGCAAACCTCAAAAACAGGACACTGTGTCCTCACAGACAGGAGAGACAAGAGCTCTCCTCCCTCCCAGGGGTCTGGCTTCCTCTCAGTCACTCTGGGTCCACAGCCACACCCTTGGCCTAGCCTGAGGCAATTGTGACCCTCGGGTTCAAACTCTTGACAAGATGCTGAAGAAAAGAGGGTTATGTCTACCCCCTCCCCAGCTACCCTTACTTCTCTAAGAGCCAAGTTCATTGGCAGGCCTGAGTTCATCGAGGTGGGCAGGAAGAATCTTAAAGCAAACTCTAGTGCAGCCGTAGGGTCACCCTGAAACAGCAACCCCTGTTCGATGTCTAGGTGGCATTGCTGAGTGAAGTGAGCCAGGATGCCAATGCAACCAAACTCCATTTTCCTCTTTCCACGCCTGCACTGCCTCTGTCACATCATCCTGGGCGTGGAAACCCTGGCTGTTCCTGGCCCAGGGCTGCTGGGTGACTAAGCGTAGGACAAACCGGGTTAATGGAAAAGGGCAGTGCAGAAAAGAGATGTCCTAGTCCTTCCTCCACCAGATCTCTGCTGATAAGAAAACCCTGGGGAGGTTCTGTGGCCAGCTGGGTTCTCCACTGGGCAACCCCCCAGGAAAGAAGGAGTTTATATCTGAAGGAAACAAGATGCTGCTGACCTTCCACACAGACTTCTCCAATGAGGAGAATGGCACCATCATGTTCTACAAGGGCTTTCTGGCCTACTACCAAGCTGTGGGTGAGTGGGCCCCAGGTGCCCTTTTTTGGCCCTCAGCTGTGATTTCCACTGCACTTTGAGTGGGAACCTTGTAAACATGGCAGCAGCCCCTAGGAAGGTCCCTGAAGAAAGGGAGAATTCATATCAGACTTGGAAAACGAGAAGTCTGCACCTCCAGCAGAAGGCTTTCCTGTTCCTAAAAACGGACCCTTCCCCATACAGGCCAGCAGGTGGCACCACCATCAGGGAATTCAAAACCAAAACTAAGTTAAACTGGAAACAGATTTTTTTTTTCAGTTTTGTTTGTGCAAATAGTTCATTCCCTGCAACATTCCTCCGGGAAAAGTCCCCCTTCCCCCTCCACAGTCAGTCCCTCCCTCCCCCTTCCCTCCTCTGCATGACCGCTCTCTCCCTCTACACAGAGTGGATGAAGACGCTGTCAGGACAGTCCAGGATCCAAAATCAGGACTTGAGAAATGTGAGTAAGGCTGATGGGGACCAAGGATGGAGGGGGAAACCAGAGGAAAGAACCTAGGGCGTGTGAGGCAACCCTGCCCCCAGATTTATTCAGAGAGACAAGAACAGCCTTCCCCTCCCCATACCCCTTATCTCTCCCAACATGCACAGGCATGCACACCTCAAACACACACCCTCCATCCCTCCCCCTGCGGACAGAAGGAGACCTTAGACACATGAGGCGATGGCCACATCCCCTTCTTCCTCCCAGCTCATAGCACGAGAGTGCTGAGATGGGGGAACCCGCTCTGCCCAGGAGGGGTGTCCTCTGTGCGCCACTCCGCACTCCATAGGAGGTTTCTCCCAGACGCCTTTGCTGAGCCTTCGGGAGCCCTTTCAAAGAACCATGGCTGGAAACCCTCACCCTCAATTAACTGGTCCCAAGCCAGCCCATTCCAGGAGTGGGAGGGAGTGATAGGACAGGGCACGGAGGAGGATGGGGAGAGAGGTGAAGGCAATGTGATGACCTCTGGACTGGACACTGCCCTGGGTAGGAGCACCCAGTACAGCAGCTGTGGAGACCGGCCTCCCCACTCCACCCACACCCACACCCACCTGGAACATCTGTGAGGTCTAGAATGGACAGAAAGGAAAATGCCCAGCGGTATGGCCAACCCACCGCCAGCCCCAGTCACTGCCCAAACAGCCTCCCTGACGCCCACTTTCTTTTTGGCAGGTGGCTTTTATACCTTCTGGTGTCCATCCTGTTCTGCAAGGTGGGAGGCTCCATCCCCATTTCTCAGGAGCTCTTTGGGGAGGTGACGTCCCCTCTGTACCCCAAGCCTTACCCAAACAACTTTGAGACAACCACTGTGCTCACAGTCCCCACGGGATACAGGGTGAAGCTCGTCTTCTGGCAGTTTGACCTGGAGCCTTCTGAAGGTTGTTTCTATGACTATGTCAAGGTAGGAGGGCAGGTGGGGAGGGCAGAGGGAGAGCTGGGTGGCTCTGGAACCCAAGGACTTGTGCTCTAACCACCATGGGTAGCACTTCCCATCCATGGACACAGCCCCAGCCCTGCAAGAGCTGATGGCCGAGTGGAGTTCTGGGAGTCGGGTGGTGCCATGAATGGTGTCTACAGGTCTTAGAGGCCTTCAGTGAGCACTGGGAGGGTGTGGGGTGGGACACAGAGGAGGGAGGGTACAGTCCCCACTCTCAAGAAATTTACCATCTGCGGGAGTCAGAAAAGCCTCCCTGTCTGTCTCCCTGCTGGGAGTCTTTGAGAAATTGCCATGCCTCAGTTTCCCTGTTTCCATGGAGAATATCACCATGACTACCTGCCTCATCAGGAACCCAGAAACATGGGGAAGAGACATGTGTGTGGTGGTAGCTCAGGCATAGTCTTCAGCAAAGACATTGGGCTCAGCCCCTTCTTCTCTCTGATAACCAAGGGTACCCTCCCAGTCTCATCCTTCTACATCCAATAAAAATGAGATTCTGGATTCAGGATTCAAGTAGCACTTACACTCATCCAGTAAATACCATTCCCAGAAGGTTGTGAGAGAATAACATGAAAATGATACATCTCCTTTGTCCAGAGGACTTGAGAAGTTTGCAGTGCTGTGGGGAAGGGTCTTGATGGCAGGGATGGCGAGGAATCTGTTGGGACAAGGATATCTGCTTGGGGTGGGTTAACAAAGAAAGAAATAAGGGAATCTGGGAGATGCTCACTGATGCCAAGGCTGGTGGGCTCCAAGGTTCACATTCAACTATGTGTATCGGAACACTTGGCTGGATGTTAATGGTCTGAATAAGGTGAGGTGGAACAATGACATAGAACTTAAAGCAGATCAGTCCAGGCTCTAGGAATGAAGGGAAGGTAAAGGCTGGGGAGAGCGCATCAGGATTCCAGCGGAAGACAGGCACAGGAGGTGGGGAGAAAGAGGAGAACTCTGAGACACGCTGGGGAACATAAACAGGGAAGGGCACAGACAGCATGGGAAGAGTTAGCCAATGGGAGACTCAGCGGGCAGATGAAAGTCACCTGGGGGAGTCTGCAATTGCCAGAGCCCAGCAGGTGGAGACCAGCTGGAGGCTATTGCAGAATTAGGGCAGGATTCACTCCCCAGGACTCCACTGACTTTCCATATGGCATGTGCCTCAGCAGCCCTTCTTCCTACTCCTTGTCCTTCTTCCACCAGATCTCTGCTGATAAGAAAACCCTGGGGAGGTTCTGTGGCCAGCTGGGTTCCCCACTGGGCAACCCCCCAGGAAAGAAGGAGTTTATATCCGAAGGAAACAAGATGCTGCTGACCTTCCACACAGACTTCTCCAATGAGGAGAATGGCACCATCATGTTCTACAAGGGCTTTCTGGCCTACTACCAAGCCGTGGGTGAGTGGGCCCCGGGTGCCCTTTTTTGGGCCTCCATCATATTGAATGGGGAATGGAAAAAGGGAATCTTGAATCCGAAAAAGCAGGAAGCCTGGCCTTCCTTATTTTTTCCCCTCAAGAGAGCTTTTTCCAGAAGAGGCATGCCAGCCTGGGTTCTGTCCCCAGTGGTAGTTCCCAGAAAGCATTAGAAAGGCCTGGAGGTCCAGGCGGTCAGGAGCTGACCTGATCTTGTGGCCTCTGGTGAGTGACCACTCTGAGACCAACGCCACTGCAGAAGTCCCCTGGCAGGAATTCAGTCCTTCCTCCCGGAATCTCTTCCAGACCTTGATGAATGTGCTTCCCAGCGAAACACGGTTGAGGAGAATCTCCAGCCCCAGTGCCAACACCTTTGTCACAACTACGTTGGTGGCTACTTCTGTTCCTGCCGTCCAGGCTATGAGCTTCAGAAGGATGGATATTCCTGCCAGGGTGAGGTTGGGTGGTGTGGGAAGGAGGCAGAGGCTGAACAAGGGCTTGTTGGGCCAGCCATAGAATCTCTTGGTGACCCCCTCCTGGCTCTGCTCTCACAGTCGAGTGCAGCAGAGAGCTGTACACAGAGCCATCAGGCTACGTGTCCAGCCTGGAGTATCCCCAGCCCTACCCCCCTGACCTGCGCTGCAACTACAGCATCCGGGTGGAGCGGGGCTACACCATCCACCTCAAGTTCCTAGAGCCTTTTGAAATCGATGACCACCAGCAAGTACACTGCCCCTATGACCAGCTACAGGTACAGCCATCCCACCCCCAGAGAGACCCCTCCCTCTCTTTCCCATCCCCATTTGGTTTTTCTCATCCTCTGGCCAATTGGCATAGGAATGTCCAACATCACACGTGGGCTAGGCAAGCTGCTACACAACTGGGAGTCCCTTTTCCCCTCCAAGTGAAAACATATACAAAGCAAGATTACCACCACCACCACCCCAAGCCCTGTGGAAAAATGTCTGCATTGGAGAGATGACCCGCTCTCCTCCCCCACCAGATCTATGCCAATGGGAGGAACATCGGCGAGTTCTGTGGGAAGCAAAGACCCACTGACCTTGACACCAGCAGCAATTCTGTGGATCTGCTGTTCTTCACAGATGAGTCAGGGGACAGCCGGGGCTGGAAGCTGCATTACACCACTTCAAGTAAGATTGCCTCGGGGCCTCCCTCACTGGCCAGCAATGGGGGCAGGATCAGGTAGGGAGAAAGAAGGCAAGTGGCTCTGAAATTAACATGCCCTCTGGTCTCCACCACAGTCATCAAGTGCCCCCAGCCGAAACCCCTGGACGAGTTCACCATCATTCAGAACCTGCAGTCTCAGTACCAGTTCCGTGACTACTTCATTGCCACCTGCAAACAAGGCTACCAGCTGGTGGAGGTAAGAGCCCGGGGCTAAGGGAGAGAGCAGGCCCAGCATTCCAGGAGCAATGGATAAGCCCATAGCAAATTTAGGTTCAACCCCAGGTGGGATCACAGGTGTTAGAGCTGGAAAAGTCACCTGGGCTACCAGTTCTCAAACTTGACCGCACATTGGAAACTCTTAGGGTTTAAAAAATACAGATGTCTGCGTCCCCTGCTACAGACTGATTCCATTGGTCTGGAGTGAAGGCTGGGCATCGGGGTTACTTAGAGCTACCCAGGTGGTTCTAATGTACCACACAGTTCACGAACTACTTACCCAGTCTAATAAACTCATTGAAGAATTAGGAGATGAAAAGGCAGGAGCGGAAGTAGAATGCAAGGAGTGGCTCACTTGACATCACAATGATTTCACACATCAGAGACCCAGACCAGACTTTCGCCCTCTTGCTCCAGGGCTCTTCTATGCACATTGGTGGCCTCACCCAGGTCCCACCATCTTTCCTTTACCGACTCAAGAAAGAATGTGGTTTTATCCACTGGACAATCTCATAGAAGCTGGTAAACTAAAGCACTGTTTAGAAAAACATACAATTATGGCCCTGGCTGGTGTAGCTCAGTGGATAGAGTGCAGGCCTGGGAACCAAATCATCGCCGGTTTGATTCCCAGTCAGGGCACATGCCTGGGTTGCAGGCCATATCCCCAGTGTGGGGTGTGCTAGAAGCAACCATACATTGATGTTTCACTCCCCCTTTCTCCCTCCCTTCCCCACCTCTCTAAATATAAATAAATAAAATCTTAATATAAAAAAAAAAGAAAAGAAAAGAAAAACATACCATTGAAGTCACCCCCAGCCAGGGGACCCAGGACTAGACATCCCACCTTTGTTTGATAGACCCACTTGGAAGGCCTGGTCAGAATCAGAGAAGAGACATTTGGTATGTCCTTAGTAGTTAATTCATTCAGCAAATATTTCAAGTGTTTACTGAGTGTCAGGCAGGTTCTAGATGCCGGAAGAGAAGCACACAGATTCCCACAGCCTCCACGGAGCTTCCGTTTGACGGCCGCACATCCCGGAGTTAGCCAGGTGAATTGCTCTTCACTGCCGGGTGCCTCCCGCTGCGTCACAAGGACTGGGTCTCCTGGGCCCAGAAGACTGGACATACTCTTTGCTCTGGTCACAACCCTCCCTTTCCTATGCCATGCCCACCCTTCCCTTGGCATTTATCATTCACATCACAGAATTTAAAGCAAGTCACACAGTACCTCACATTAATAATATTTCACCCAGACATCCTAGTTCTCACACACATTTTCTTGTGAACTTTCCCAGGGCTAGTGCTCTAAGGTGGTTGCTGGCCTTAATAAAATACATTTATATGATTTAAACGCTTTTCATTTCTGAGGGTGGCATTTTCCTGCATCCTCCCTGCTATCTGCTCACTTGCGACAGCACTCAGCACATCAGCATCGCAGGCACCCTGGAAAGTGACTGGGCTGCACTAGTACTTTGGGAAAGGCCCTGGCGCCTAAGAAAACTGTGGTCTAGGATTGATGAAGTGATGATGTAAGTGTAGACTGGCAGGGAACTCCACAGGGAAGGGTCTTCGGTTTCAGTGCAGAAAACACACAACCAGCCTTGTGATTGGCTTAATTTAAAACCATGGGGGTCAAAACTAATTTAAAATGGAGGGGAGAAGTGTTGGGGGCTGGATGGAAACGGTAAAGGAATTAAGAAGTACGAAGTGGTAATCACAATACAGCCACAGGGATGTGCACGACATAGGGAATATGGTCAATAAGTGTCATAACTGTGCGGTGCCAGGTGGGTTCTTGAATTATCAGGGGGCCACTTTATAAATTATATAATTGTTTAATCACTATGGTATATGCCTGAAACTAATATAAAATAATACTGAATATTAACTATAATAGAAAAATTTTTAAATAAAGTGAATAAATAAGTAAAATTGTGGGGTTCAGCTAGACCTCAGCAGAAACAGGCAAGAGTCTAGAGAGAGGATTACTGGGTCTGACAGTTTCTCCTGTGCATCTCAGAGTTCCCAGGTGTACCTCAGGGGTGAGCTGTCCTGGCACTCCCTGCTGTGTGGGAAAGAGCAGGAAGGGAGCTGCAGTGCCTCCTTAGACTAAGGGCACCTCTACCTCTGCTCAAACAGGGGGACCAGGTGCTGCTCTCCTTCACAGCTGTCTGCCAGGATGACGGCACATGGCATCGAGCCATGCCCAGGTGCAAGAGTAAGTCACAACTCAGGAAGTGTCTGCCCCAAGGGATGTCCTATCTGTCCCAGCCTTGGGGACCTAGCCTGAGAAGGGAAGAGGGGGGTCTGGAAGTAAGCCTCTCCCCAAAGACCCTCTCCTTGACTTGTTCTTTGAATTCTGTGGCTCATCGCAGGAACCAGGCAGCCCTCCTCTCAGCAGGACTGATGGTGTCTACCCAGAACTGAATTTCACTGCACCCAGTTCCCATCCATCACAAGCGCCCCCCACTGACCATATTTCTCTCAGGTTCTCAGCCTGTTCTGTGGTAGGCAGCTCACATTCCTCCCACTGACGTTCCGACCGTCCTTGTCAGCTCTCATTGGTCCCTGTGTTCTCTCCCAGTCAAGGACTGTGGGCAGCCCCGAAGCCTGCGTAATGGGGGTTTCAATTATACCACCACGAAGGGAGTAACCACCTACCAGGCCCGTATCCAGTACTACTGCCATGAGCCATATTACAAGATGAAGACCAGAGACGGTAGCAGTGAGGCTGAGCAAGGTAGGGGCCCATGCAAATGGCACTTTTTCTCCTTCTATCTTCTCAGACATCTTCTGAGATTTCTTTCTTTTTTTAAAGATTTTATTTATTTTATTCTTAGAGAAAGGGGAATACAAGGAGAAAGAGGGAGAGAAGCATCAATGTGTGGTTGCCTCTCATGCACCTCCCACTGGGGACCTGGCCCACAACCCAGGCATGTGCCATGAGTGGGGATCAAACCGGCAACCCTTTGGTCCACAGGCTGGCACTCAATACACTGAGCCCATAATAGAATCCCTAGGTAATATACATTAAGGTATCTGTCCAAGACACTGGCTTCAGGGGCGTAAAGTACAGTGCCAAGAGGCACCTAGTAGATTTGAAGAAGAAAGCACCTGAGTGACAAAGAAAGACTTGAATCTCATAAACAGCTCCCTCTCACCACCATCACCATCACCCCTCACCCTCCTTACCACCCTCTTCACCAACATCACCCCCCTACACACTACCCGCTCCATTGCCATCACCTCCACCAACCATACCCCCACCCCACCACCACCATCACCATTAGCACAACTATCACCACCATAACTCCCACCACCACCACACCACACCACCACTACTACCATCACTACCAACACCGGTAACACCAACAACAAAACACCACCACACTACCAACACCACACAATCACCACATTACTACCACTACCGACACCACTACCAATACCACACAATCACCACCACTATGGCTACGTCAGTGGGACTTCTCCCAGCATACCCCCACATCCCCCCTCAGGCTGCTATGTTGTGACATTTCGCACTTAATTTTACTAAGTGATTCTCAAATTCATCTGTGGGTATCTTTCAAGTTTTCTTTAAATAAAAGAAATCATACACTTCCTGGTTTGAAACATGAAAAAGGAAAAATTGTTATATATGGGTTACATATGGTTTTAAGAGCTGGGCTTTGGGTCAGGCAACTCTCACTTTGCATCTTGGCTCTGGAACTTAGAAGTCATGGGACCCCGTGTAAATTATCGAAGCTCAGTGTCCTCATCTGTAAAGTGAGAGTAATAATGCGTACCTGCAAGTGTCACTGCGGCACTTAAATGAGACCGTGCAGGTACAGTGTTTAACGACAAGTCTGGCACACCGTCAACAACCAGAAAGGTCGTTACCACTGTTGTCTACAATCCCACTACCAAGACACCAACCAAGTCACTGATAGGATTCTGACACGCTCATCCTAGTTTCTGTGTATATCATAAACAGAGATCACACCAAACATATAGTTAAATATTCTAATATTTTCATGTGAGATTAAAATAAAAACATATGTATAAACCCTCTTGACACTTTTGTTACTCCACCCTTACGTATCTGAACCTTTCCCTTGATACTTGCCCATGCTGGTTCCGATTCTCTCCTGCCCCTGCCCAACACACTCAGTGCTCACTGACCTCTGCACCCTGGTTTCCCTGCCCACCACCTCCCAACCTGATCACAGCCCCTTCACCCCTCAGGAACATATACCTGCACAGCCCAGGGCATTTGGAAGAATGAACGGGAAGGAGAGAAGATTCCTCGGTGTTTGCCAGGTGAGTGGAAACCCCCTGGAGCCATCCTTGGTGACCTGTAGGGCACCAGAGAAAACATGCATGAAGAATGGAAGCAAAGCAATCAGATAGACACTCCAGCTTGAAGTTGAAACTAGACATGAGGAGTAAGGGGAAAAGGGAGGAGATGTCCCAGGAGAAAGAGGGGGGGTGGGGGAGATGCAGAGAACTGGATGCAGCCCTAGCATTCCAGCATTTTCACAGAGCAGACAGGTAACCAAGGAATAAAAACAAGCCCTCCAAAACAGGAAGAAATAAATAAGAACAAGAAGATGGGATGGGAGGAGAAAGAGAAAAGAGCCCAGAGCCAATCAGAGGGGATGAAAGGGGAACTGACTGACCACAGGAGGGAAAAGGGGATGGGCCTGGGACTGACTTCTCCTTGCCTTCGCTGTCTCTCTCCTCCAGTGTGTGGGAAACCCGTCAACCCTGTGGTAGAGAAGCAGCGAATCATTGGAGGGAAAAATGCCCAGATGGGCAACTTCCCCTGGCAGGCGTTCAACAACATCCATGGCCGAGGGGGTGGAGCCCTGCTGGGCGACCGCTGGATCCTCACAGCTGCTCACACCCTCTACCCTAAGGAGCAAAACACACAAACCAATGCCAGCATTGATGTATTCCTGGGCGACATAAATGTGGAGGAGATCAAGAAACGAGGAAACCATCCAGTCCGCAGGGTCAGCATCCACCCAACCTACCGCAAGGATGATGCCCACAATTTTGAGGGGGACATTGCCCTTCTGGAACTGGAAAATAGTGTCACCTTGGGCCCCAACCTCCTCCCTATCTGCCTCCCTGACAATGATACCTTCTATGAGAAGGGCCGCATGGGCTATGTCAGTGGCTTTGGGATAACAGAGGAAAAGCTTGCTGACCATCTCAGATATGTCCGTCTGCCTGTAGCTGAGCGAACGGCATGTAAGAGGTGGCTCACGAGCCAAAAGAGCCACGATGTGTTCTCTGAAAACATGTTCTGTGCTGGGGACCCATCTGAAAAGCAGGATAGCTGTCAGGGGGATAGTGGAGGGGTTTTTGCAGTGAGGGATAGGGATGGCCGCTGGGTGGCCACTGGCATAGTGTCCTGGGGCCTTGGGTGTGGTCGAGGGTACGGCTTCTACACAAAATTACTCAGCTATGTGGACTGGATCAAGAAAGAGATGGAGGAGGAGGGCTGAGCCCCAATTCACTTCGTCAGAATCCAGAGAGCAGTGTATAAAAACAAAGTATCTGACTAGTTGTTGATAACCAATAAGAATCCATATTAAATCATCGATGCAGAAAAACACTGTGTGAAATAAATTCTATTTTCTCTAATCCCATCCACACTCTTCATCTGAAACAACCCAAAGGTCACCTTTCTTTTTTCCAAGGATTGCAAAAGATACATTCCACATGTCCTCTTCCACTTTTATAACATTGGATAATTGTATAAAGGCCTTTCCAAATAAAATTTTGAGAAATTCCAGTGTGTAAAATGAGTTAAACACAGTATTTAATCAATATAAAAATATCTAGTGAGGTCATATTTAAAATATTTTACATAGGAAGGCACTGAGCACAATTAACTTTATGCACATATTTACAATTACAGTCGTAGATCACTTATTTCTGTGTTTTGTTTTGATGGTACAATATGAAGAAACTTCTGATTTTCCCACATACATAGTTGCAAATATAACAGCTTCTTTAACAGTTCGCCTTCCAATTTCTATATATTCCTTAAGAGAGGAGTGGTGTGAAAGGTTTGTTTCCAAGGCAAATCATTAACAATATTTCTAAATAACTTAGGTTCCTTAAGACACATGTAAAGCTCAGAGGAGACCCAAACCTTGGGCCGAGGATTGTAAGTGTTTATAGTAGAACCCTATCACAATGGAATTGCACAGCTGACTCGGCCGGACTCGTCTGAATGACTTTACAGGAGCCGGCACACACAGGCCTGAATTTAAGAAGGCCAGTGCCGCACTTAAACCTTCCCAAGTGATGATGAGTTCTTAAGTCCAAGCACAGGTCCACAATCCCACAGGGCCGAGTGTCTTTCAATATTCAAGATTTTACAGATTTCAGAAATGTGATATGCTATTTATATTATATAACGTCCCCAGCAGGGCCTAGGGCAGTATCCTATAATAAAAGGGATAAATAATTCTTCTGAAAAACGTTGGAATATTCACGTATAGGAGATAAAGACTCTAAACTGCAACCGTCAGTTCAGGTCAGGTTTTGCCCCTAAATAACTTTTGGTGCCAAACTCATTGAAACACTTCGAGTTTTCAAGAGTGCTTTAGATCTCAGGATTGTGGGTTTCAGAAGTGTGGACTTGCACAGGTAGAAATGACAGGAAAACTTTTTACACGTACTACTCAAAAGCGTACACAAGCGGCATGCAATACATTTGAGGACCATATGGTGACTGCAGGTTTTTTTACTGAAGCACCTCCAGGATTCTAACGGACATGGGGGCGGAATGGGTAGAGGAGATAGAGGTGGTAAAAACAAAAGCTAAAACTAGAGAATGGAACTATATTATGCGTAAGGTTCCTGGCGAATTTGAGATTCTAAGACCTTTGTCTTTAGTGTGATCATCACAGGTGACCCAGGAGAGTCCAATCACTGCTCTGGCCTTCCCAGCCCCCTCTCCCCTCCCCCAAGTCATGCGCATCTCACTCTCCACTTGCCCTGGAGTAGGAAAACAAAGACAAAACCAGCGCCCTATGAATAGACAATTAACAGAAAGAAAATGCAGATTGCTTTAGGGCTCATAAAGAAAATATGGAAATTAAGATACCACCTCCTTACCTAAATATAAGATTGGCAAAAATAATACACTATGTTGGTGAAGACATAGAGAAAACAGTCACTCATGCAATGCTTTTTAGAATGCAGATAGGTACAAATTCAACAGAGGGTAATTTGGCAACATGTAATCAAAATTACAAATGCACTTGCTTTTGACCCAGCAATTCCACTTCTAGGAATTTTTCCCATAAATATTCTCACATATGAGATATGCACAAGGATAGTCCTTGTAGCATTGTTTACAATAGCAAAGTATTAGCCCTGGCTGGTATGGCTCTGTGGATTGAGCACCAGCCTGAAAAACCACAAGGTCACAGGTTCAATTCCCAGGTAGGGCACGTGCCTGGGTTTCAGGCCAGGTTCCCAATCGGGGGCATGTGAGAGGCAACCAATCATTGTCAGATTGATTGAACCAATCTCTCACTGATTGATGTTTCTCTCCCTCTCTTTCTCCCTCCCTTCCCCTCTCTCTAAAAATAAATAAATAAAATATTTTTAAAAAAAGAAAAAAATAAGCAGAACAGTGTATATTACATATTACCATTTGTGTAAAAAAAGAGGAGTGGGTCATATCAATTTCCTATGTGTAAGATATCACTGGAAGGATGTACCGGAAATGGGGGTGGTCTCTGGGCGAGGGCAGGAGTGAGAAGAAGAGTTATCACTATATACTCTTTTGATCTTTTGATTTTTGAGCCATGTAGATGTTTTATTTATTCAAAATAAAGAGATGGAGACCTATTAAAATGGTTTTAATTTTAAAATATTTTAAAGGAATAGCCTCACTAAGAAAGTTGACATTTAACAAAGACTCTCCAGTCTTTGTATTCAGAGATATAAGGGAAAAGCATTCCAGGAAGCAGGAACAGCCATTGCAAAGGCCCTGAGCCAAGAATGAGTGCGACCCATTAGGAAATTGCAAAGACAACCAGTGCAGAGTCATGTGAAAGGCTCACTCTGGCTGCTGGAGTGAAGTAAGACTAGGCATGCAAAAGGGAATAAAGGGAACCAGTTAGGAGGCAATTATGGTAAGCCAGGCACATAATGGTAGCTCAGACCAGGTGGTAGCAGTGTAGGTGATGCAAAGTGGCCATATTACATATAAAATTTGAAGGAAGAGCCAGAAGATTTCCAGATGGAGTAAATATTGCAGGGAGAAGGATGAGGAAGAGAGAGAAGGCAACTAGATACAGACAATTACAAGAGGAGCAGATCTGATGAAAAACATGAGGAGTTCCATTCTGTCATGATGAGCTTCAGATGCACATTAGATTAGGACCCAGATGGAGTATCAGGATCAGACTTGCCCCCCCTCCTGACACAAACAAACAACAGCAACAACAAAGACATCAAGTCTATGACTCAACAGTTTACAGGCATGGGACTTCGGGTAACAAAGGACAATGGTCCCTGAGAGACTGAGGCCCACCATGGCCCCAGCTTACTGCCTTGAGAGGGTTTCCAAGCTGAAGTGCTGAAAGGAGAAACCCAAATAGGGCTCAGTCAACTCTCTGAGTTGAGGAGACAGAGCCAAAAGTGCAGGGGCACCAAGGCCACTAGCGCTCACAGGACTGAGTATCAGAGAGGAGAAAGCCACACCTAGAGAACTCCGGAGATCTGCAGAAGATTCCTACCAGAATTCCCCCATGAGGAAATTACTCAAGGATGAGGGGGGGAAAGCTGCATGAGGAGATTACAGTGAATAGTCCCCAGCGATCACCAGGGCTGGGGCATTGCCTGACCCTACCGGCCAGACTGGAAAACTGAAGAATTCATGGGGCATTGGGTAAGGGCGTGCAGAAGGGTCTTGCCTCAGTGGTAAGGAATAATTTGCCCTACCGATAAATGCTGCTCTGGGCCCGTCTAACAATCCAAACAAGACCCAAAAGGACCAAACTGTTCCCAAGTAACTTAACTGAGCCCCAGAACAACACTCAAAAATATTTATAGAATTACAAAAATATCTAGCACCCAAGAAGATAAAATTTGCAAAGTCTGGCAGCCAATCAAAGAATATGAAGCACACAAAGGAGCAGGAAAATATAATCCATAATGAGGGGAAAAATCCATCAAAACCGAACTGACATAGAGGTAAGAATTAGCAGACTGGGACATCGAAACAATTGTTATAACTATATTCTGTGTGTGCAAAAAGCTGAGTAAATGTCTATTAGACACCGAGTCAGAAACACTGACCAGGCTGTCCGATGCATAAACTTGGAGTTGAGGGAAGATGTCTGAGCTACAAATGTAAACTTCAGAGTTGTTAGCAGGTATGTCAATGGATGTTTAAAGCCACAAACTTAAATGAGGCCACAAGGGAGTGAAGTTGAATAGAAAAAAGGACCAAGGCCCGTGCCCTGACACATGCCAGTATTAAGTCTAGAAAAATAGGGGAAAAAATCAGCAAAGGAGTTTCAGAAATAGTGACTCTTATGAAATCAATGTTTGAGTCCCATCCAAATTTGTATGTTGACATCCTAACTCCCAACATGTGGGTATGGTGGTGGGGGTGGGGGCCTTTGGGAAGCATCTGGGTTTACATGAGGCTGTGAGGGTAGGGCCCTCCTGGTGAGATTGGTGCCCATACAAGAAGAGCAAGCTCTCTCTCCACACACTGCACCAGGGAAAGGCTGCATGAGCGAACAGTGAGATGGCTGTCTGCAAACCAGGAAGAGGGACCCCACAGAGAATCAGATCTGCCAGCACCTCAGTCTTAGACTGCTCAGCTTCCTGCACTGTGAGAAATACGTGTCTGTTGTTTAAGCCGCCCAGTCTATGGTATTTTGTTCTAGCAGTCTGAGCTGACTGAGACACTGGCTGACTACCTAGGTAGGAGGAAAACCAGGAGAGTTTATAATTTCGGAAGCCAAAGAAAGAAACTGAATCAAGGTAAAGGAGTGATCAATCGATCATCTTGTCAAATGTTGCTTATAAGTCAAGATGAAGACTGAGGATCACTCCTTAGACAAAGCAATGTCAAGGTCATTGGTGATCAGAAAGCACAGTTTAGTAGAAGCATGGCAGCAAAGCCAGGCTGGAGTTAGAGAGAAAGTGGAAGAAGAGAAACTGGAGACAGGGAGTGTATCGATTATTTTAAGAAATTATGCCCTGGCTGGTGTGGCTCAGTGGAGTGAGTGCCGGCCTAAAAACAGAAAGGTCGCTGGTTCCACTGCCAGGCAGGGCACGTGCCTGGGTTACGGGATTTATCTCTCCCTCTCTTTCTCCCTCCCTTCCCGTCTGAAAATAAACAAATTAAATTAAATTAAAAGCAACTTTAGAGAGTCCCAAAATTCCTCCACCCCCTTCTGGACTAGTCCACTTTTAACTGGGTTCCTTCCTATCAAGTCCTCTTGGCCTCTGGCACCTTCTTTTCTCCCTGGCATGAGGAGCTGACCCACCAGCCTATTTTCTTCTGACCAAAGAAATGTTCACCTCTTTAAAAAGTTAGGTCCCAAGTGATTTGCAAGGCAGTGTAATTGATACGCTTTAAGCCACAGTGAATGATTTTCTAGGCCTTGCTGATGAGACCTTCCCAGCTCTGAACTCTCGAGGATGATTCATTTAGAATCCTTCCCTGCCATTCACCCAGGGAAATGATCTTGGGGTAGAGTTAACCATGCAAAAACCACGACCATCCCACTAAACAAGGCAGCTATAATGAGGGACTTTGTCAAGAGCAGACCCAAACACACTGAAGATTCCCTCTGGGGGGGAGTGGACTTCTATTACTTGTCAGATTCTATTATCCAGTTACAAAAAAAGAAGGAAAATTTCTACATCATGAGCATGTTTCTTAACCTCAACCTTTTTCCAATTCTTTTTTTCTCTAGAGGAATCCCCCTCCACCCACCCAAAACACTGTAGTCCAGGGTTCAAAGTCAATTCCGTAGCACATGTAGTGACAGGTAGGTGGGGGGAGGACATTCAAGTTATACAGTTAAGAAACAATGTCAATGGCTCTATGCTGCTTGGTTGACTTGACCCAGTCTTTCCAAAGGTTCCCTATTGTAATTCCCCTTCGTTCTTCAGACCCTTCGGGTTGAGTTCTAATTACTTCATCATGTATTAACCTCCAGTCTAAGATCAACTGTTGAATTTAGCCCTTTTCTTCTATGGAAGATCAAAGTCCTTTTTCATGGGCACCAAATACACCCCTTTTCGCTTCTGGCAAAAACTGCTCTCCTAAGAGCCATGTGTTACATCAAACAGACCGGAGTCCTCCAGAACTCTTACTCTTAGTCTACAGCTTTCATAAGACACCCTGTTAGGGCAGCTGCCACCCTAAGACAGCTCTCCTGCCCTCAGTTTAAAAAATACAGTCTCACCCTGGCCGGTGTGGCTCAGTTGGTTGGAGCATTGCCCTGGAACTAAAAGGTTGCAGGTTTGATTCCCAGTCAGAGCACATGCCTAGGCTGCAGGATCCATCCCTGGTTCGGGTGCTTATGATCTCCAGTCCGGACACATATGGGAAGCAACCAATCAGTCGATGTTTCTCTCTCATGTGGATGTTTCTCTCCTTTCCTCCCTCCATTCCTTTCTCTAAAACCAATGAAAAAATGTCGTTGGATGAGAATAAAAAAATAAAAGATTTTAAAAAAAGCTAGTCCTAGTGTGTGGTTATTTTTCATCACTAATCATTCTGGGGGCGGGAGGAGTTTTGTGGAATTTTTTTCCATTCCCTTAAAAAAAAAAAAAAAACCAGAAGGGAGAGTCTTTGGGTTTATCCTGATGGGGACTTTGCTCTAAATTCTTGGTGCACAGTTCAGTCCAGAGATGACATTGTTGCTTGACAGACCAATGGACCGAAACTGCCAGAAATACAGATAAGATCATGCTTAATTTCTTTTTCTTGTTTTAATTTTTATTTATTCATTTCTTGAGAGAGAGAGAGAAACATCAATTGGCCATTCCACCCATTTCCACATTCATTGGTTGATTCTGGTCTGTGCCCTGATGGAGGATCAAACCCACAACCATGGCGTACAGGGGTGGTGCTCTAAACAACTGTACTACCCAGCCAGGGCCTCTTTCCCTCTTTATTAAGTCAAATATTGTATTATACAGAAGAGTAATAAAGGAAAATTGATTTGCAGGAGGCATATTGAAACAATCTATACCTCAAATTTTTATATTTAAATAGCCAATTCTAACTGTTGTTATATGGATTTCTCAATGAGGCTCAGGTATGTTTAATGAGTTTTAGGAAAGAAATATGGTACTTTGTATTGGCGATGTTCATGCTAATCCACAATATTTACTAAATTTCAATTGGAAGAGAGGAGAAAAGCTGAATTCCCCATTTTTATAACAATTAAATAGTACTGCTAGAAATATATAAATATATACATATATATTTATATATATGATGCTAAATGCCTAAATTTCCATGATACACCAGCCCCCTCATCATACCCTCTTGCTCTAGTGCTGAGGTGTTTTTGTGGAATAAGTCAGCCAGAACTGGATTACAAATCTGCTTTATTACAAGTAGATAGTAGACACTGAGAGTGATAAAGTAAGTGGAACACTGAACAGATAAAAGGGAAACAAAAAATTAAGGGTGTGCCCACAGTACATTTCAGAGCCAGAACTGAAACACCAGGCAGTCATTACAAAACCAACATGATGTCATCATTGAACACTACCTCCAGCCATGTATCTCAGCACCCGAGCTCCATTTAAATCATGCTCCTATGTCTTCTCTCCGTCACGGTGAAATCATGAGAATATTGTGAGGAACAGAAAGCAACAGATTGGTCCTGGCCCTTGGAGAGGCTGGGGGAACATGTGTGGTTAGTTCATACTTGGGATACTATTTTCCTGCATAGTCTTCATTATCCAGTCAATATAATTCTTCACTCGAGTGTAAATCCCATAGGTCCCACATTCGGGGCCCCAGGACACCAAGCCAGCTACGTAGAATTTGGGTTTCTCTTCACCGGGGATCTCTACCGCAAGGGCTCCACCGCTGTCCCCCTCACAGCTATCAACGCCTGTCTCGCCTCCGGCACAGATCATGTTGTCAGTGAAAACGTAGCTATTTATATCCACATTCGGATTTTTGGGCTTCACATTCTGGCACTCTTGTAAAGTAGCAACAGGTATCCTTGCCCCTCTGAGCTGTACAACATGACCTCTAGTCTCTGTTCTGCCCCAGCCTGAGATCAGTCCCAGGGAATTCTTAGAGAGGCTGTATTTGGGGGAGTTGTCTGGCAGGCAGATAAGGGAGACCTTGGGTCCCATTTTCACTGGGTCTTTAAGCTGTATCAATGCAATGTCATTGTCAAAATTCTTTCGTGTGTCTGGGTTCTCCAGGAATTCCCAACCTGGATGAAAAATCACACGCTCAACAGTGAGCATCTGGGCATTTTTCAAATTGTCACGGCCCAGCAAGGTAGAACCGACATACATCATTGGGTTCCTCTCTTTCTCCACAACGTGGGCAGCTGTCAGCACCCAGTGCTCATCAATGAGGGCCCCACCAGCCCGCGGGTCTGAAAAGAAGACTTGCCAGGGGAAATTTTCAATGTATGCAAGTTCTCCTCCAAATATCCTCTGTTTTCCCATAAACATCTTGGTGGGGATGCCACAGACTAGGAAGGAACAAGAACAAGGTGAGCAGGGAGCAGGAAATAAATTGCTAGTCTCCTACAAGTCCTCCAACCACTCAAAAACCTGCCAGGCTTCAGAGTTTTCTAGCACAGTGTAGCCAACCCTGTCTTTGGTCAACCATCTCAATGCCTGGCTCCATCTGAACACGCCTAAAGGACCGAACATCCCATGTCGCCAGTTTCACAAGCAGGCTCTGGGACAGTCTGGTTAGACCGGGGCTGTGCGCCAACTGCTACTGCTTCACCCTGTGGACAGCCCGACTCACAGCCCGGAAGACCTCACCCCAGGCTCCGCAGGCAGGGCCCATCTGGGACCCAGGCTGGGAAATGCTCTCCTCATACAGGTAGTGTGGGAGGCAAGCATTCTACCTTCATCTGATGCCCAAATCAAAAGCTATCACCTTCTTTACTGAAGTCCTAATTACAGCTAAGCCCCTCCTAGTGATCTATGGAAGTAGGGTAGAGAGAGAGTTCTCTTCTTTCATCTCATTCCACATGGACTGGCTCTAGGTTTGATCATTTTGCCATTACCCAGGATAACTAAAAATGAATTTTATTTCAGATAAAGTTGCCTTACCTAAATCTCTCACTAGTCTGCCTGAATGGACTCTGCATTGAGCATAACAGGCTTTGGACTCAGATGTGAGTCCAAAGCCTACCCCTGCTCCTTACTACCTTGGTGAGCTTGCACTTAATTCACTCATCTGTAAAATGGGACTAATAATACCCACCTCATAGGATTGTTACAAAGGCTTGAATGAGATAATAAACGCAATCAATTAGTGCAGTCCATAGCCCTCAGTAACACTGCTGCTACTACCGTGTCACTATTATCCTGGCTTTGCCTGAGAGCCTTCTTCTCGTCAACTCAGATCTGTCTACTACCCCTCACCTACTTTACTGTCTCCACTTCAGCTGGGCCTGGTAGGCCCAGGTTGTTAAGTCTTTTCCCAAGAGGATTACAGCTACTTTCAGAAGGCGACCCCACTTACTTGCACCTGTGACTGTGGTTTCTACCCAAGCCTGAGCCCTGATTACCTGGAACACACTTTGGCAGCTCTGTGCCCAGCAGCTCATTGACCCAGCTCCCATTTGCAGCGCAGTGGTACTCCCCTGGAAGAGCACAAGGGACACAGGACATGCTCACCACCACTTCTGTCTTCTGTCCCCTGCCCCCAGCTTCATTCAGACCCTCAGCTCTTCTGGGGTTTCGAAGGACATTACATCAAATAAGTAGAAAAGGACCTTTAGAGCACCTTCCAAATGATTTCTCTGGCCTCTCTCCTGCCTCGGAAGGGAAAGGAACAGTCCCCAAAGCAGAAGGAAGAGGGGTATGGTAGATAGAGATTGGGAAAGGGCTTTAAGAGGAGAAAGAAAATTAATTAACTAAAATTAAATTAAAAGCAATGAAGTGGGCCATATTGTGTCTCATCCAGACCTTCCTCTAGAAAGCCAGTCATCCTAGCACAGTGACTTGTAGCTGGAAGCATCACCCCTGCAGGCCCTACATTAAATAATTGGTCAAACGCTGGATAACCACATGAAAATGGCTATTGTAGAGCGATTCCTGCCACAGTTGTGAAGCCGAGCTAGGTGACCTCTGTGATTCACTATGAATGATTCTGTGGAACCTACCCTGCCCCATATGAACACTTTATCTTTAGAATAAACCAAGAGGATGAACAGAGTCCATCTCATCTCCTTCATTTCTCTCAAACTCTCTCCAACCCAGAAATAGTGTGCTATTTGTCCTCCAATGCTCTCACCCTTTCTCTTTTTTCTCTTGTCAAAGAAACCTACCACTTTCTTCAGTTTGCAAGTAATAGTACGGCTCATTACAAGTGTAGTGAGCAACAGCACCAAATGTAGTATCTTCTGGTTCTTCCACTTTGCCATTCTGGATGGGGTCAGGAGAGCCACAGTCCACAGCTACAAGAGGAAGGCAAGAGAGTAATCATCCAGATAGCCACTTCTTTTCAGGAAGCCATTGGTCATTAGGCCAGTCGCATCCTCCCAGCCATGTCCCTCATCACTTCCCCACTCCCACATCCATAATGACCCTGGAATGATTCTCCACACCAGCTTCTCTGTAGCCGTGCTCTTCAATTGGCATCACTCAATTCCCCAGCCCCACTGACTCCTGCCTATTAAGATAGCCCCTCTCAAGCTATAGGGAGGAACCTGGTTCTCCGTGGTTGAGGGAAGCCCCTCAGAAGCCAGGAATAGACCTGTAAGGTGCCATTAACAACCAATCCCACAGCCTCTTATTTTTGAAAGAAACCTGCCAAGCTGGCCTGGGACCAGATCAGGGCTGGGACTTCATGACTGGCTTCCCTTCAAAAACCCAACCCACTCTCACGAGCCTAAAAACAAGTCATACATTTGAATCTTAATCTTTCAATTCCCTTTGAGAGAAAAAAAAAAAACGTTGAGACTTTTTTTCTCAATGTTTGAGATACATACGTTCACAAACCAGTTTGGAATTACTCCATTTTCCATTGCTTTGACAAGTGGAATAGAAATATGGCAAGCCAGCACTTCCCTAGAGAATGACAGATGTCACCATTAATTTACAAGGAGGCATATGGAAAATTTAAATCAAAAATGGAATCGATCTCTGGCCTTGGGTCAAAGAGGGGTCCTCACCACACAAACCTTGAAGTCATCTTAGCAGAATAACACAAAGTACCCACAATTGGGGCTAAAAGAAAAGTTTGTCACAGCATATCAGCTTCCCTTCTGCAGGAAGACTGAGGGCACAGAGAGAATGTCAGGGTGGCCAAGGAGCCCCTCCCCCAACTCACAAGGAAGGACTAAGGATCCTGAGCTGTTCTGTTTATGGAGAAGGTGTTGTACCTTGCTTAAACAAGAACATTCGGTACATTCAGAACAATAGGACAATTCCAGCACGCTCTTTCTCACCTAGGAATCAGGGAGACACCCCTAACAGTACTCTACCTGTACAATTTCGAACCCTTCCTGACAGGTTATCTTCACCACATCTTTGTACACATATTTTTCCTTCTCAGGCTCCCAAAAAGAATTGGCAGTGACTTCTTTAGGACAGGGGATTGCTTGGAAAGGACAGAAAAAAAAAAAATCAACCAAATAGTTGGATAATCTCTGTTCTATTCACACCATTCTCACAGTTTACAAAATCATTCAGTCATTCTCAATCCTGATTCCTAACATTCCAATATGGGGATGTCTAAAATGGTATGGCATTACTAACTAACCATCCCCAAGCTGTCTGCACTCACAGGTCCGGTTGAAGTATTCCTAGACGTTGAGGCATTTCCAGTAACCACGGACAGGTTTAAATCTTGCTGAGGAAGGGGGGTGGTCAGGATACCCCTCCATACAACAATCTATCTGTTCTGATTTTACCTTGTCCGGAGACTTTGTTACAACCAACCAAAGAACAACTTTTAGATTACTTACGATCTCCATGATAACGAAGTTTCCAGCCCTTTTTTTGCCCTGTTTGGTCTGTTTGGAAGACGATATCAAGAATGTTACTGTTGGTTTCAATATTTAGTGGCCCAGGGAATCCATTTCCACAGTAAGGACCAAACTGCTGGTCTCTTGTAACAAACTGAAAGGACACAAAATGATGGAATCAGAAGAGAGAAAGATTTTTAAAAAGGCAAAATGGAAAGAATAAAAGTAAGAGAGTTAAGTAGAAATGATATAAAACAAAACAAAAGGGGAGAGAAAAGAAAGGGCAGAAGGAAGGATAGTTTGTCTTCAAGGAGAAATCTCTCCGTGGGAGTTAGGAGGAAAATTAATCACCCATCACGCACAACTAAACTGTCAGCACAGTTGCCCTTCGAGTCAGCTGGTTCCACATCAAAATCTTCTCTCCGCACAGTCACCACCACTTGGAAACCCTCCTCCAACAGGATCTGATATTCGCACCTTGAGTTCTCTGGGTATGGACTGGGATAATTGGGACTTGCGATCTCCCCTATCAGTTCAGTGAATACATCCCCACTGCAATTTACTACGAGAGAAAAAGAGAAAGGGGCATCAGATACAGACTCAAGCAAAGAAGCTTCTATCATATTCTGTGACTCCTCTTATGGACTGACAGTCCCTGACTGGAGTGCATGCACAGCAATTACACACCCACTACATGTTAGCAAGCTACCCAGTGCTCATCGGGTCTCCATCACACTGCTTATGGTAGAGCCTTTCACAGCCATGAACAGTCCCAGGCAGACTCTTCACAGCCATCTATGTCCCCTTTCCAATTAGTTATCTTGACTCTGTAACCTTGCCTTCCTCTACTCCTGTGGCTCCCCATCAGGTAACTAAGAGTAGATGCCAAATCAAGGTCAAGGCTAACCAAAATCAGAAGAGTAGATAAAGCCCTTATTGAAGCCTCAAGCCATTTCAAATCCCAGGGACCATGCACCCCTCTCAATGCCAAACTCACCTCCACAATTTTTCATATCATCATGGAGGAAGTATTCAGGGGGGCAGGAGCAGAAGTAACCACCAATGAAGTTGTTGCAGAAGTGGCTACAAGGGACATCTGCAAAGTCTGTGCATTCATTTACATCTACAAAAGTAGAGAAAGACTAAGGTCAAGGACAAAGACCTAGCAGGAAGAATGCAGTTAAACCCAAAACTACAAGGGCAAGAAAAAGTAAGAAAAGCCTGTTGCTTGAAGATCTTCATTTCAGGATGGTATTATTCTATATTACTCTCCTGAGATATGAGTCCAGAGTTGTATCCTACCATTGCAGTGCTCTAAGGGCACCCTCACTGCCAGAGACCTTTGACCTTTCTCACAAACAGAGCATTTCAGCTCCAAAGAAAACACTCTGCAAGCTAAACATGATGATATGTCTTCTGCAGGGAGGAACGATTAGTACATTTATTACTTTGTATGATGTTGGCACTTCTGTCAAGTCTAATCTATAGCTTGGCTTTATGAGATGTTCTGACTTTATTTTAAGTGTAGAGCACACAGAATTTGAAGGTTCGTTTGCCATATATTGAGTGAGTTTGAATACCGCACATTCCTTGTGTGAGTCTTGGTAAGTTATCTAACTTTCCTAGCCTTCACTTTCCTTATCTTTAAATAAAGAGAATAATGCCTGCCTTGAAGAGTTGAGGTGAAGATTAAGTTAATATACATAAAATTCCTAATGCAGTGTCCACTTCATAATGGCTCTCAATAAAGTACTGTTTATTACCTGTTCTTAACATTATATCATCACCACTAAGATATGATCTGATCATGTGCTTGGATTTCATAATGGCAACTCACAGAAGGATCCAAGTCAAGTCTATACTTCATAAGAGTTCTAAACAGAACCTGCATTCACAGCATTGCTCAATGTCTACCCTGCTTCTAACCTGTTAGCTGGATCAATGCATCAATAGAGAAGAGTGGGCCTTACCTACAGCAACATAGTATGCAGCAAACCCAGTGAAACGCTCTTCATTGGAGAAGTCTGACCTAAAGATCACCTGGAGTTTATTGTTTGGGACTTGGAACTCTTCCACAATTTGGGAACTGGGACTCTTCCTGGTCCTCTGTCCACAGATCTTCCCTTCTTCAAGGCCTCCTGACATTATCTAAGAGAAGCACCAAAAAGAAGCTAGGAAAGGGTCATGCTTTGATACAGAGGTGAGAGAAATGGGGACAAAGAGAGCAGAACACATGCCACCTCACCACTATTTGACTCTAGTTCACTGCACACCTGTGGCACTCCCTCCTACATCCTTCTCATTTGACCCCATAGGTCCTTGTTTAATGTACCTGCACTGAGTCATACGCGCAGTTCTCTGACAGCTCTATGTCCACGTGGGTGAAGTAGAGATGGATCCCGTACCCTTCGGGAACTTCTATATCCCAAGATTTCTCTATGTCATTGGGGTATGCCTGAGGATAGTTAGGAGACAGGATCTCCCCATACATGGTAGGCTCAGCATATACCCATGCCAAAAGGGAAAGCAGCACAATGCACCTGGAAAAAAGGGCATATGAAGAGGGGGGTGACACAGGTACAGCAGACTAGTGCAGAGCTCCAGCATTCGTCACAGGGAGGACAACAGCACATGGAGAAGAATCTTCGGTTGAAATAGAGCAAAAAGGCACAGATAAAACCAAATCCCAAGCTGCAGATCTGAGCTGTTTTCTTGAGAAGATAAAGAGAATGGAATCCATGCACATCCCTGTAGACTCGTGATCACTTACCACATCGTTGGCAATTTGTCCACCCCTGGTGAGCAGCACGTCTCTTGGGCCTGGCTCTCTGCACCTCTGGACTTTGGAGCTAAAGAGGTAGCAGGCCTAGCTGTATTTGTCTAACAAACATAGGTACCTGCTTTGGTAATAGAGGGTCTCCTGGGATCAGGGTCACCTTCATAAGAATAACAAACAGGTTAAACCAAGCCATATCCCTAATCATCACCATATGACACCTATCTTCTCACACCCCTCCTGCTTCTACTTCAGTGAATTTTCTAGACTAAAACTAATCATATCCTTCTCCCATTGCTTCTCTGGGCCTCATCTCAGTTTTTCTCCAAAAGAATGAGTATTTTCTCCCAGTTTTCTTCCTCCTCACCCAGACCCCCCACTTTATCGATCTCACTCCTGTCCTCACAGAACATCCCCACTTACACTCCCATTTCTGGGAGTCTTTCCCTATCACGACCATTCACTGAGGACATTTTCTGCCTCCTCTTTTGACAATTAACCCCCTATCACTTCAAACCAGCTCTCTTTGCTACGTTCATTATTGCGTGCATTTCTATCGATATTCCCAATGACCGTGGATGGAGCAATGAGCTTCTTTCTCTAAAGTGAGGCAGTGACCTTGGGAGAAGTGGTCTGAGACAGGGTTGGATGGGAAAGAAGAAAAGGGGCAACTGAATTACAAGAAACATAAAAGGAAAAGAAAGGTATTCCCTCAATTTTCTACATTAATTTTCCAGATTTTTTTTTTGCCCTTTACTAAAAAGATAAGCTATCTTCCCACAGTTCCTAGAAAAGTTTTGCCAAATGTAAACCCTGAAGACACTGCTAGGCAGTGGGGTGACGTGAGGGTGGATGAGGTCATCCTAACAGAAATAGGTTATCTATATTTTGCCTTCCTTTTATTCTGCTTTTTCCAGCCCTCCATCTTTGTCTGAAACCTTCATATGTGAAGTTTTCTGCCTTTCTTTTTTCCCCCATCAAAGCTCTGCTCTTTGTTCTTAAGGTTTTACCTTCAGAAGCTGATGGGAGCAAGTGGGTCAGTCCCCTCTCTTGCCAGTGGGCATGCTGGGCGACCCTGCCAGCTCCCAGGGAGAGAAGCACGGGGCCTGGACGCTCCCTCTGCAGGAACCTCTGCCGCCTCCCTGTCTGGTTCTCTTCATATGATTCTCTACTCCAGTGTGCATGTCTGAAATTCCCTGATCTAAACAAGAGGGGGCTGGGAGACCATGACAAAGGGAAAGGGTAACTCAGCCTTGATCTTGGAGCTCCCTCTGCTTTTGAAACAAGAACTGCATACTTTCCTCAGGCCTGAGATTCCTCTATCCAGGGTTACAGAGAGAGAAACAGGGAATGGGGAATTTCACCGATTGCCTAATACTCTTCTTCAGCCAAAGGGTGTGTTAGAGTTTTCGGAGAAGTCAGCTGATTTGTGGGAAAAGGTGGGGTTAATACTGTGGGGAGAAAGCCAAACCCAGAAAGTCCAACCCTCCAGTTGTATATGAATCACGAATTAAGGGAAAGTAGTTATCAGTAATGCAGCTCTTCTGTGCCTTCCAAGCATGTTTAATGGTTGGATAAAGATGTACCTAGACCCAAGCTGGTACGGAATAATGATTTTACCTCTTCCTAAAATCCCCTCCTTATCTCCAAACACCTAAATTCTATTCACCAATCAAGCCCCAGTTCAGATACAATCCAGAGTCCCTTATCCATAACCCCTGAGTACAGATACATTTTGAAATTCAGAATTTTAAGATTTCGAGAAAAACAGTGCAGTAGATGGACCCAACACTAGATAACACCTCTTCCTCTCCCTCCCCTCAAGGGGCTGGGCTAACAAACCATTGTCAAACAGTATTTCTGCAGCTATACAGATTGATCTTCACGGTAAGTAGAATAACTAAAATTATAATTTAGTTATAATTATATATTATATTTATAAATTATTCATAATTATAAATTACTTCACATTATCCCTGGCCAGGTAGCTCAGTTTATTACAGCGTCATCCCAGTGTGCCAAGGTTGTGGGTCTGATCCCCGGTCAGAGCACACACAAGCAATGAATGCACAAATACGTGGAACGACAAATTGATGTCTCTCTCTCTCTCTCAAAATCAATAAACTTTAAAAAAATAAAAATAAAAAAATTACTTCACATCGGTTCAGGTCAGGTTTTGCTGCCCAATGAGTATTCGTGCCAAACTTGGGTGAAAAAAACCAACAACTTTCTTTTTCAAAGCCTTTTGGTATTTAGAATTGCAGATAAGGGATTAAGGGATGGTGGGCCTGCACAGCATCTCCACAAAGTCTTCTGGAATCTCCCAGCTCTCCTTTCTGTCCCTTATCACTTTCTATCCCAGTGACTGCTTTCCAGTGAATCTGAAACTGAAGATGCTCCCTTATTTCACATACCACTAGGAATAAAAAAGCTGTCAGTTACACTATGGTACACCATCGATTGTATGATGCGTCCTAAAATTTCAGAAGTGTTAAAATGTGGGGGAAACCATCAGCCTTGGAATCCATGAAGCATGGGGTTTGTGTACCTGCATTACTTCTGGTTGATTCAGCACAGGGCCTGGAGTCAGGGGACAGGGCCACGCCCTATCTCTGACCCTCACCAGTGGGGAGACCTTGGGCTCATTACCTAACTTCTTAGTGTCTTCAGTTATACAATACAGATAATATCAGTTCTGCCTACCTTACATGGCTGTCAGGAGGGATCTGATGAAACAGCGAGAGTGAAAGGCTTTGCAAACGATGATGCCAAATAAATGTAATCACCAAAAGGAAAAGAATTATAAGCCGATCCGGTCTCTGAGACAGGTTCTGGATCTTATCCGTCTTTGTGTTCCCACCATGTCAAGCAGTGTCGTTCATATAGTCGATGGACAGACGATCGTTCCTTTGGCTGCCCAGCATTTGGACGTCTTCACCACATTTGGGTACTTCCTCTTCATGAGTCTGGGGAACAAGGTCTGCCACCCAGGAGAGAAGATGTAAGTGTAAGAAATGTGTCCCTTGCCACTCAGCAGCTCGAGAACATCCCATGCACTCACACTTCATTCGTCAAAGACATCTGCCTGGGCTTTGAATGCAGAGGGAGTGATGCCAAGAAGCAGGGACTACAGAACCTCTGGGGACAGTGGCGGCTGCAGCAAGACAGAGGAGGACGGTGTGCTTGCAAGCAGCATCCAGCATCCAGCCCCAGTGAATAAACATCACAAGCTGAAATGTCCAGGACACAGCAAGGACAATAGCAGCAGAGCAGCCATATTCTGACCATTGTTCCTGCTGCGAAGCTTCCACACTTGGCTCTCCAGCTCTTGGCCTTTCTGTGAGCAATTCAGGATCCCTTAGATTCTTCTTCTAAAATCTACCAGAATTGGTTTCTGTTGCTTACAATTAAGAACAATGGCTGATTACCTGTGAAATGATTGACTGAGTGAATGAGCCAGATCATTTACTAATTGCTTTTAGCTGTGTGGCCTAAGAAGTTACTTAACCTCTCTGAGCTCCAGCTTCATCACGTGTAAAATGGGAATAATATTACCTACCTCAGACACAGCTACCATAGTCAAGGCCTGCTGTGACCATGATTAAATGAAATGATGTGTACTAAGCATTCGGCATATATCTGCTACTTAGTAAGTCCTTAATAAGTAAATAATAACCTCATCTCCAAATGCCAACAGCAGCAACAACAGCATCATTATTCTCCTCAAGAGCTTTAGAGCATGCTTCAGTATACAGCTACAAAACACAGAGCATCTTACCAAAGAGTCCAGGATTTCTCCTCCTTTTACTTCTAAATTCAACACGTGCAAGAAAAGTTACCTTCACATGTGTTTTGTCTTCTCTTCTTCAAGTTTGCCATACAAGTGAAATATCTTATTTATCACTCTAAAGTTCAAGGAGACAACAAATCACCCACATAATGACGTCTTTGAGCCTTGCTTCCTTCCCCAGTTCAGCAAGAACTCAAGCCAAAACCTCTAACAGTGTGCAGAACAATTAACCAAGACCTCAACCAAGATTGGCAGTTGGAGCGCCTGTAGGGGGAGCTCTCACGCCCTACAGGAAGAACTTTTGTAACAGTCCTAACTTCTCTTCCCCCCTATAAAAAATTCTCCTTTTCTTTGTTCTAGAGGACTTGCACATGACTCGCTGTGGCTGCATGTTCCCGATTGCGATTTTCTCTTTTTCCCAAAGAAACCCTTTTTGCGGGAGGAATATCTAGCTGGCTTTAAGTTCAATTTTAGGTGACAGCTTTGAAAGAGTCGGGGTCATGTCACATAATCAGTTCAGTATTGTGGAGACTCATAAAAACAACGTCGCTTATTGTCACCCTCAGGGTCATCTGAACCCCAGCTGATGTGACAGTGCTGCTACAGAGAGCAGAAATTAGAACCTTCCGTGTCAATATGAAATGTCACTGACACACGTGTACGTGGTACGATTGGACATTTTAGAAAATAATCACCAGTGTTCTACACGGTCATATTCACATTGTTGGGGTCTCTGAGGGGGCTGAGTAACAGCAGCTCTCTTCCCATTCCAAATTCTAGAGAAACTGAGAAATGAAACAAAAGCAGCAAATAGAGGTCAAAATATTCTCTTTAATAGCAATAATGGCCAAAACAGAGGAAATATCCTTGTGTAAAAGCCAAATGGTGATTAAATGAACCCCAGAATGAAACAGAATTATCTTTCTAGATACAGACAACACTAGGCAAGGAGAGACCTGCCCAAACAGAGAACACATGCTTTCTGTAGTCACCCACGAGGAGGAAGGGCCAGGCCGACTCTGGTTATTTTTCTTACCAGCCAGAGAAGTCACCCTACCTCCCTGGGGCAATGTGAGTGACGCATATAATGGAGCTCCCCCCATTAGGAAAGATCTCTCAGAGATAGTAGAAACAATGTTCCCCTAACATTCCCTAGGTCTTTCTTCTTTAACAAGACGTATAACAAGTTTGACAAGTAAGCATATAATCCACCAGGAAGGTGGCTGTGTAGCTGGGGGAAGAGATCAGGAGTCTAACTCAGGCAGTCTGGTCACTGACTTCCATTCTCCTCGTTTGTCCTGTAGTACTGCCGGCCCCTGGAGTCCCAACAACTGTGTCACCTTGACACTCACCCAGTGATTTTCTGAGAATGTTTCCCTCTCACACCTGTAAACAAGGTACATGAATTCAAGCTCAGACTTTCCAATTTCCTCCTAGGCTCTACATGTAGAATGGAATTTGCCGATGTAGCTCTCCCTTCCTTAACCATGCACTCACAGATGAAAGCCATTGCTCTGTAGCACATGCAGAACTCTGCTTTCCTTGCAGGAGGTAGAGCTAAAACAAATGTTGGGAGGAAGGAGGAGAGTCCCACCCCTACAACACTATGTACCGAGACTGTTATCAAAAACTCCAGATATAGAGAGTGCTTGCCAAAATACCAATTTATTTATTGTTCAGTAAAGCTAAAGAGTGATAGTTTAGAGATCTAGTTTCTTGATGTAGAAAAATCGTCAGGAAACAAAAATGTAGCTATATCAGAATAACATGAAATGAAGGGAAAAAATAAAAGTAAATGTGGGAAAGGAGCAGTAACTACTATAGTCTGAATGTTAGTGTCCTTCCCAAATTTACATGTTAGAATCCTAAGACCCAAAGTGAGGTGTTAGAAGGTGGGGTCTTTGAGAAGTCATTAGGTTATGAGGGAGGTGTCCTCCTGAATGTGGTTACTGCTCTTGTAAGTCCCACAGAGCCCTTCTGCCCATGAGAATGCAACTAGAACTCTGTGACCAGAAGGAGAGACCTCATGCGGCCATGCTGACACCCTGACCTCAGGCCCCCAGTGTCCAGCACTGTGACATGTATTTCTGTTGTTTACAAGCTACCTAGTCTGGGGTATTTTGTTCTAGCAGCCCAAATGGACAAAGACAGTAACAAAGGCAATTTGGGGGACTACTTTTCCCCACTCCAAAACACCTAAGTAAATGTAAGTATACTATGGCTTATAAAGTACAAAGCACTATTTTAGGTGCTACATAAAATGCAAAAATGATATAGTCAGAGTCATAAGAGGCAAAGGAGGTTATGCAACGTAACAATATAACAAAGGTCTTAGCGGTTGAAAGGAGAAAGATATTGCATCTGGCTAAGGAGATTTCAGAAAGGCTACAAGGAAGAATTGAGATTTGAGATGGGGCTTGAATGGCTAGCATTTCAACAGTGGTCTTACTCTGCCTTCCCTTTTTCTGTCAATCACCCTACTATTTTCCCAATCATCCAAGTTCAAAAGCTAAGAATCCTGAAATGTCAATCAGAAAAAATATAAGCACCCCTATGTTGATAGCAGCATTTTTTACAATAGCCAAAATCTGGAAACAGCCTAGGTGCCCATCAGTAGATGAGTGGATAAAAGAGCTGTGGTACATTTACAATGGAACACTACACAGCCGTATAAAAGAAGGAACTCTTACCTTTTGCAACAGCGTGGATGGACCTGGAGATTATTCTGCTAAGTGAAATAAGCCAGAGAGAGAAAGACAATACCATATGATCTCACTTTTATGTGGGATCTAAGGAACAAAATAAAATGATGAGCAATGGATACATGGAACAGAAGACAGCTGTCAGAGGGGAGGGGGTTGAGGTGGACTGGATGAAAGAAGGGGAAGAGATCAGCCAAAGAACACATATGCGTGACCCATAGACACAGAGAACAGTGTGGTGATGTCCAGACGGAAGGGGTGGCAGGGGCTGGGGGGAGGTGACACAGGGTGGGGAAATGGAGAACTCTGCAATAGTGCCAACAGTAAAAACAAAGTTTAAAAACAAAAGCATAGTTATCTTTAATTCCTCCTCGTCAACCCACTCCTCTAAGTCAGGACCTTATTACATCTCATCCGGATAGACTGCCTTCAAAGTTCTCCCCTTCCTCCTCTCTCATCACCTCTAGCCTATCCTATAAAATGAAAGCAAAGCTTCCTTAGTGACAACTCTAATTACATTTTTTAAAACTTTAATGCCTCTCCTTTGTCTTCAGAATTAGGTTAGGAGTGTAGTTCCTCCAAATATTTTATTTCTCACAAAGAAAACATCTGTTCTCTAGTGAGAGCTTATTGAAACCTGCAGTACTGCTATGCTAATTTATTCATCCATCCAGCAAACACCTGCTGAATGCCTTCTGCATGCTGGGGATCCAAACATGAATAAGAATCCCCAATACCCTCATGAAACTTGCTTTCCACTAGGTGAGGCGGACAAAATTATGTGAAAGTCCTATGACTGCGGTTGTGGTGCTTTTAAAGCATGCCCTCAAATTCTTTGACATTCCTATGTCCCCATCCCTGAATGTGGCTGAGGGCTTGTGACTGCCGCAACAAAAGAAAACTCAGTGAAATGACTCTGCGTGACTTCCAAGGCTATGTTAGAAAAGGCCATCCCGCACCCACCAGCCCTCATGGCACACTCACTCTCGGAACCCAGCTGCCGTGCTGTGGGGAAGCCCAGGCCACCTGGAGAGGCTACATGTAGATGTCCTGGCTGAGCCCGCTGAGGCTGCAGCTGTCCATGAGCATCAACCTCAACACCAGGCCTGTGAGTGAGGAAGATTTTGAGATGACTCCAGCCCCATCTGACTGCAAAGGGATGACAGCCACCCCAAGTGAGCACTGCATAGCTGAGCCCAGTGAATGCCCCAAACCAAGAGAGATAATAAAGAAAAAAAAAAGTGAGTATTGCTGTTTTAAGTCAGTAAGTTTTGGAGTGGTTTCATTATTCAGCAATAGGTAACTGGAACAGTAGTAAAAGTGGGCTGATACAGGAGTGCACAAAAAGGATTCTTACCCCAGATTTGGGTTGGGGGAGAGACCAGGGAGATTTCCTGGAGAGAATAACTCCTGAGTTCTGTCAGCATCTGTAAGCCAGGCCCACCCATCCTCAGAAGATGTCTACTGCTTCATGATTTCCACAGGAAGCTGAGCAGGCTTCCCCACTACCCAACCCAATATGCAGCCTTCTCTGCAGTGAAACACTCAGATGTGAGACTCTGTTTTTGTTTTTTTAATCCTCATATGAGGACATGCTTATTGATTTTATAAAGAGGAGGAGAGAGAGAGAGAGAAAGAGAGAGACAGGAAGAGAAACATCAATGGGTTGCCTCTCATATGTGCACCAACCAGGGACCAAACCTGCAACCTAGGTATGTGCCTTGACCAGAAATCAAACCCATGACCTTTTGGTTTACAGGATGACACTGTGACCAACTGAGCCACACCAGCCAGGGCTGACTCTGGTCTTGGGCTCAAATACACACTTTGCACCATCTCACACTCTTTGCAACTCTCTAGGAAGGGCTGTGTTAGAGCACCTTAAGATTACTTTATAGGAAACCCCATTTCCTGCTACTGTTCCTAAAGCTCTATACACTGCATTCATATTTTCTTTCCTTTTGAACATCCTGCCAAGCTCCCTACATCAGCCTGGGGCATGTCTTCTACTTTAGCTTCTTCGTAGTGCACTAGCATCCCCAAGACTGCAGTGATCCCTGAGCCGCCATATCCATCCCCAAACACCCACGTTGCAGGTCCAGTGGACCCTCGGCACCCGCAGGGGGTTGGTTCCAGGACCTCTTGCAGATAACAAAATCCACCGATGCTCCAGTCCCTTATATAAAATGGCATAGTATTTTCACATAACCGACTCACCTCCTCCTGTATACTTTAAATCATCTCTAGATCACTTATAATACCTAATACAATGTAAATGCTATGTAAATAGTTGTTATATTGCACTGTTTAGGGATCACCTTTCTGGAATTTTTAAAATAGTTTTGATCCAGGCCTAGGTGTGGTACACATAACTTCTACTCATATTCCATTGGCTAGAAGTCAACCACAAGGTCACACCTAACTGCAGGGTATGTGCCCAGAAAATTAGAAAAGTAGGATTCAGTGAGCAGCTAGTAACCTCTGCCACACCCCCCAAATATAACCCATGGTTCCCCAAGCTCTGGATACAAGTGGGGTCCCACTAACATTTCTCTGGCTTTTCCCCTCTACTCCCTTACACAGGATCCCCAGCTCCATGGCAACTCCCTCACTGTCCTGTGGGGACAGTAACATCTCCTAGAAGGAACCTCCTGCTATTACGTGGAAGCCCATTAAGGGCTAAAATTGCACAGTAATGCAAAATGAGGAAAGTAATATAAAGAGAAGAAAACACTTCCTCCTGTCTTTCTGGCTATTCCTTTTAGGGAGTACCAAGGCAGTGTGTGTTACAGTTTTCTGTGACATAATTCCCACCTTTTTTTACATATAGCCTCCCGGATCCAGGTATGGATTCATTAGGGCTGAGGCTGTAACGAAACTCAGGTCCATCTGCCTGCCACTACGAAAACCAATACTGCAGACGCAGGTGCTGATGTAAAGGGAAGTGGTTTATTTGCAGGTGCTGGCCACCTGGAAGATGGGGGACTCATGTCACAAAGCCCTTCTCCTGGAGAGATGGGAGATTCTTGTCTCAAACCTCATCTCCACATGTCAGCGCAGGCAGAGGTTTTTATAAGGAGGGAGAGGGGAACAGAACAAAGAGGTCAAGGGAAGGGGTTAAAAAGTTCTCTTCCTGCAGACGAGCACAGTCCATTCTGATAAGGCAAGTGATGGGGCGTGCATCATCCTGGTTTAGTCATCCTGACCTCATATCGGCCTGACTCCACGGAGCAGATCAGCAGATCTCCCGGAAGTGAGATGCCTGAAGGTCAGAGTCTGGATCTTTTGAGCAGTTAGTTCCTAGGATTCTTACACAAACATGCTGCTGTCTACAAGCTACCTATTAGTCAGAGTCAGCACTTACAGAAACAATGTCAAAAGAATAGTGAGCTGTGTTACAGTTTCCCACTGTCACAATCTGTCACTGTTACAAGGCGAAAACAAACTTGAGTGGCATGCACTGGGCAGTAGTAAGAATTCAGTCCGTCAGTCCATAAATGCTTACTGAGTACCTACTATTCGCCAGGCTCTGCTAAGCTCTGGATGTACAGCGTAAACAAAATGGACACAGTCCTTCCCTCATTGAAGTCACAGCCTAGTGTGG
The DNA here is from genome assembly GCF_022682495.2 of Desmodus rotundus. Lineage (NCBI taxonomy): Eukaryota > Metazoa > Chordata > Mammalia > Chiroptera > Phyllostomidae > Desmodus > Desmodus rotundus. The sequence goes on from NC_071389.1 coordinate 180,281,969, forward strand.
GAGACTCTCACTTCAACTCTAACCCTGAGATTCTGTCACTGAATTGAGCATATCACGCCAGGTTTCTTCTTCTCTTTGGGAGAATTCTTTCCCAGGAGGTTCCTCGTGAAAACAGATGACTGATACACCCACCTCAGCCCTTCCCCAGAGAGAGCCAGATACGTGTGAGTCAGGCTGGGACAACCACCTTCAGCCTCCGGCTACCTACGTAGCCATCAGAAAGGATGAGGCCACTCAGAGAAAATATGTCAAAGCAGAGGCTACAAACGAATGGACTATGGCCAAACCTGGCCAGCAAATGTGTTTGCTTTGCCTTGTGTAGTGTTGGCCTACACAGCACTTTTTTTAAATTTTTAATTAGCTGTCAACATTAAAAAACAAGATACACACATACACGCATTTCTAGCTTCTTCTGAAGGAAACAGAATGTCTAACCTGCGGACCCACATGAGACATACTCTATAAAATTTTCTACAGTCTCTATGACTCCATATTGTCCCGGACTCTGAGGACAATACTCAGATGTCATTTGTCATTGTCCTTTCCTTAGAGAAAGAGGTGAGGGAACTATGTTTATAGTCCTGTATCTATCCATCGAAAGTGAGAAACTAAAAATAAAACAAGTTCACAGGATTAAGAGAACTGGAAGAAAACCTATTTCTTTATAAAGGTAAAAAATATTCTTACCAGATTATTGTGAAAAATGTCTCTGTTGAAGACACCGATATAACAAGAAAAATATGACCCACTTTGCTTTTTTACATTTTCTCCTCGGCCTCTGTAGGTCCCGAAGTAGATTGGGGAGTCTGATATAAATGAGGGTTTAGGGATGTGGTATAAGAAATATAAATAATCTTTGTCCTTAATTCCAGGTATAAAGCCCCTAAAACCCTTAGAATTAAGAGTGTCTTTCCCTGGCCAGCTGTGGCTCAGTTTGTAGGGCATTGTCCCGCAAAGTGAGAGGCCACCAGTTTGATTCTCAGTCAGGGCACATGCCTGCGTTGTGGGTTTGGTCCTCAGTCAGGGCACACGAGAGATAACCAGTCCACATTTCTCTCGCGCGTCAATGTTTCTCTTCCTCTCTTTCTCCCTCCCACCCCCTCTCTCTAAAAAATAAATAAATAAATTTTTAAGAGTGTCTTCGGTCATTCATAAGCACCCATACTGATCTTATGCTAATGAGGTGACTTAGGGTAGGACCTCTAAATAGCCTCAGGATGGAGCTGATCACCTGAAAAACCAAAAGATTAGAGAGCTGAAATGTTAGCCCCTCCCACTGGTTTTGGGGAGGAGGATGGGCCTTTAAATCAAAGCTCTATAAAAAATTCTTGAGCAGGAGCTATCAGGTGGGTGAACAGGTGCAGGTGCTATTAGAGTGTCCACAGAGAGGGCATGGAAGCTCCACACCCTTCCCACACGCCTTGCCCAGGCCTTGCTTTCATCTGGCTGTTCCTGAGTTACAGTCTTTTATAATAAATCAGTAATCTAGTGAGAAAAAAACCCTCCTGAACAAGGAGATCTGATGAGCTCCTGGACTGGTGGGCATGCCCACATTTGGGGAGGGTGGTGCACTCCAGTTCCATGGGGACAGAAGCTTCTGTGCTCAGGACTCTTGCTCTCTATACCTCTTCATCTGTCTGTTCATCTGTATCCTTCATAATATGCTTCACGATAAACCTGTAAACATGAGTATAAATGTTTTTCTGAGTTCTGTGAGCCTCTCTAGAAAATTAATCAAATCCAAGAAGGAGTGGTGGGAGTGTTTGATTTATAGACAGCTGTTTAGAAGCACAAATAGTAATCTGGACTTACAATTAGTGTCGTTAAAGAACAAAAATCCAACCAAATAAATTTGAAGATCTAATTGGCTTTATTGAATGATTCATGAATCGGCAGCATGCCATCTAGCAAGGAGAAAGGTGCTCTGAGGAGCTGCAGAGAATACAAGACTTTTATAGGGAGAGATGGGGCAGAACAAGAAAGTTAAACGAATGGCTTATTTCAGGCAAAGTCATCTCCCCTTAGGGGAAAGCATGGGGTCTTATCAGGCCTATTCCCCCACCTGCCTTGCTTTAGCATAGAAGAAAGGTTTCAAAGTCTTAGGGAAATCGAAATGTTAGAGGGGATCTGTCAGTTAAGACCTGCTCGCCCACACTGGGAGGATCCAGACGACATCTCTCACCACTACTGTGAGAAATGCCTTGGTGAGGGAAGCCTAGCATCCTTGAAGAGTTCTGTGGTGGCTCTTCTTTGTAGACTCGACCTTACAGTGGGAACTGCAGTCACTGAACTGGAATGCCTAAATGCAATGGGAATAATGGGATTCTGGGGTGGCAGCACCAAGTGGCAGCATTCGAACCGCACAGGCAAGGGGGTGTGGTTGCCACAACGGACATCGGAGTCAAAGCGGCAATCAGGATAGTCTGACTCACAGACTTATGGCATTGGCTAGTTGATCAGGGTGTTCTTAGAAATGAAATTGAAGGCCTACTAAATTCTCACTTGATTGGTACAAGCAGAAAAATTTTAGGTCACGTGAATAAATGTCTGACCTGAATCATAAAAACAGAGTCACGGCCCCTCCATCAATTCCGAGCCTTGACCCCTGGAATGAAAGAGAGCCCGGGTCCCCTTAAGAAAGGATCCAGGTACACTCGAAAACTCTATACTGTTAATCTTTCTACCAGACTTCCCCAAAAAGACATACAGCCTTTACCAGGGTTACTGTATATTGGCAGAAAATAAATAATCAGATTTTCCAGGACCACTCGACATTGGCTCTGAACTGACACTAATTCCAAGAGACCCAAAGCATCGCTGTGGTCCATCAATCAGCTCAGGGGCTTACGGAAGTCAGGTAATCAATAGAGTTTTAGCTCAGATTTCTTGCACGGTGGACCCAACAGGGCCCCCAAACCCATTCTGTGGTTATTGCCCCAGTTCCAAATGCACAATTGGAATGAAGATACTAAGCAGCTAGCAGAATGCCCACATTGACTCCCTAGCCTATGGAGTGAGTGCTAGTGTGGTGGGAAAGGCCAGGTGGGAGCCATCAAAATTGCCTCTACCTGGGTAAACCAAACCCAAAACACAGTTCCTGGAGGGATTGCAGAGATCCGTGGCGTTCACCAGGACTTGAAAGGTGCAGCGGTGGTGATTTCCACCACATCGGCATTGAACTCACCCATTGGGCCCGTGCAGAAGACCGCTGGGTCTTGGAGAATGACAGCAGATTATTGTGAGCATAACCAGGTGGAGACTCTAGTTGTAGGTGTTCGTTATACCAGAGGTGCTTTCATTGCTTGAGCAAACTAACACATCCTCCGTCTAATGGAAAAACTCAGCATTTTTTCCTTTTAATATAAGTTCTTTCCTCCTGTGTCTTTCTTTCCTGTGAGTCACCTTTACTACTCACACAAAACACTTCACCAAATGTGTGGAGGTTTTCCCCACACCAAGCAATTTTTTACAACATCAACTGGGTGTCTTACAGTTCAACTTAATTCTGACACTATCTACTCAGAGATAGTGTCAGATTATACAGGTTGAGGGTCCAGTCTTACAAGACTGCCCTCACCCCCTTCAGGTGTCAAAGACCAGGTTGCCACCTGGGCTTCTGGCCAAAAGCTATAGTTTGGAGGTTCTAATGACCCCTCCTCAGGCTCAATTCATTTGCTAGAGTGGTCACAGAACTCAGAGAAACATTTCACTTACTTTTACTGGTTTATTATTTTAAAAATATGATATACAGCCGAACATCCAGACAGTAGAGATAAGTAGGACAAGGGAAGGAGAACAGCGCCTCCATGCCCCCTCCAGGCGTGTCGCTCTCCCAGCACCCCCACACGTTCACCAACCTGGGAGCTCTCCACACCCCATACTACTGAGATTTTTATGGAGATTTCATCTCCAGTCATCTCATGTCATCACAAAGACATGATCGATCATTAACTCCACTTTCAGCCTGCTCTCTTCTGATGAAATGGGGAACAAGGCTGAAAATTCCAAGCTTCCAATCATGGCTTGGTCTTTCTGGTGGACAGCCCCCACCCAGGAGCCATCCAGGAGCCCACCCAGAGCTACCTCCTTAGAACAAAAGACACTCCCCTCCTATAGAACAGAAATTATCAGAGAACGCACACAGAGTACGGCAGTGTGCGGTACATGTCTGCGTGAGCAGCGCGTGAACTTGTTGTCTAGTGCATACTCATACACTATGTGTGTGCATATTGCTACCCAGCATGTGTGTGCATACTGGGTAGCAACGTGTTTCTCACACTCCCAGTTAACTTTTTAAAAAAGAGGTTTGGAGTCACAGCGCTAGAGAAACTCTCACTGTTGCTTAAATGACAATACCCATTGAAGCAATATTTGTAATAAAATAAATATGTAAATGAATAGAAAATGATTCAAGTATTCCTCAACACGATCATGAAAAATTAGTTGTGGTACAACCATGCAATGGGATGTTATATCACGGTTAAAATGAATGGGTTAGAGCTACTTGGAAAAACATGAATACAGTGCATCTCAATAAAGATGTTAAGAATAAAAACAAGTTGCAAAATGATACACTTACAATTACCATTAATATAAAGTTTGAAAGCATGCAACACTATATATTGTTTCTGGATATACATAGTATGTAAAGTATAAAAGTGGGTGTAGGATTGATAAGTACAAAGTCAGCAAAATGGTGACCTTTGAGAAGGGAAGGAGGAAATGCCACAGGGAAGGGATATACCAGGCTCTTCAACTGTATATGTGTCATTTCGGTTTTTTAATGTTTATTCATTGAGTTTGGAAAGAGAGAGAGAGAGGAAGGGAGAGAGAGAAACATTGATTTGTTGTTCCACTTACTTATGTATTCATAGGTTGATTCTTTTATGTGCCCTGACTGGGGATTGAACTCACAACCTTGGTGTATCAGGATGATGCTCTAACCAACTGAGCTGCCAGAACAGGGCTGTGTTGTTTGTTTCTTAACCTGGGGCAAGTTGTATTATTCTCTACTTTTCTAAATATTTCATATATTTTTTAATTTTGCCAACAAAAAGGGAGAGGGAGGTGACATTTTACAGACTTAGGTTTAAATTCTGTCTCTAATACTGGGAAAGGAATTTAGGGAGTGCCTTAGTTTCTCCAAGCCTCTGTGTCTATAAGAGGACATCATAATCATAAATATCCTATTTCGCACTTAAAGTAAGCACAGTAATATGGAAAAGTGGTTTATTAGATGCAAAGTGCTATAGAAGCTGTAGTTGTACAAGAATGCTCCATAAATTATTTATTACAAAAAACTCTTAATGTTTCTCTGTTACATACTCTCATAGAACTTTGTTTCTTTCCTTCAAAGCACTTACCTTCACTTGCAGTTACACCCACATTAACACTATTGTGTGACTGTGCATGATCCCCACTTCATAGCTTTGGGCTCTTCTTTATATCCCCTAAGAGCCCAGCCCAGTTCCTGGCACATGCTAAGTGACCAAAAGACTTTTGTTAGTGTAATCTTTTTTTATTTTTTATTGAATTTATTGGGGTGACATTGGCTAATACAATTATATAGGTTTTGGGTGTACAATCTATAATACTTTATTTGTATTATAGAATTATGGTATTGTATTGTATAATTGTATTATAGTGTATTCACTGCCGCAAGTCAAGTCTCCTTTCATCACCACTTACCCCTCTTTTACCCTTTTCTACCTCCTCCCACCCCCTTTCCTTCTGGTAATCGCCGCACACTTGTCTGTGTCTATGAGTTGTTTTTGTTTTGTTTTGTTTTCACTCACTCCTTTCACCTTTTTCACCCACCCCTGCAACCCCCTTTCCTCTGACATCTGTCAGTCTGTTCTCTATGAATCTGTTTCTATTTTGTTTGTTAGTTTATTTTATTCATTAGATTCCATATATGTGTGAAATCATATGGTATTTGTCTTCCTCTGATTGGATTATTTCACATAGCATAATGCTCTCCAGGGCCATCTATACTGTCACAAAGGCTAAGACTTCCTTCTTTTTTATGGCTGAATAATCTTCCATTGCGTCAATGTACCACAGCTCTTTCATCCACTCATCTACTGATGGACATTTGGGCTGTTTCCAAATCTTGGCTATTGTAAATAACACTGCAATGAATACAGGGATGCACACATTCCTTCTAATTGGTGATTTAGGTTTCTTCAGATATATTCCCAGAAGCAGAATTGCTGGGTCATAAGCCTGTCTCATTTTTAATTTTTTGATGTAACTCCATACTGCTTTTCCATAGTGGCGGCACCAAACTGCATTCCCACTAACAGTACACCAGGGTTCCCCTTTCTCCACATCCTTGTCAACACTTAGTGTACTCTGAACAGTGGTTACCTGTAGGGAATAAGGATAAGAAGCAGGGTGGGAAAGGAGTTATATTTTGTTTCATAAATTCCTCTACTGCTTGAACTTTTATCGTAAACCTGTATTAGTGACAGAAGTGGTTTAATGTTTAATGAAAATGACAATGACTACATCGACCTATCTTAATTTCATCGCTTCTCAGGGGGTAGTAACGTTTTAATATAGGAAATTACATCAAAGGGGGTGGATAAAATAACAGCAGCAGGCAATCAGCGTTCCGGGGCGCTAAGCTCTCCGGAGAAGCTTTGGGAGTGCAGGCGGCTGGTCTAACGGTTTGAGAACGTCCCAGAGATACCGTTAGGAGGCGCTCGCGAAGCCGCAGGAGGATTTCCCGCCCTCTCCGTTACATGCCCCAGTAACCCCGGCGCGCGGGCGACCGAGGGTAACCTCGCGGTCCGGGGAAGGACACCCCCCTCCCGCCCCGACTCTCGCCTGCTCCTTCTCAGCCAATGGGAAGGCAGCGCACGAGCCAGCCGGACATTTGCCCTCACCGACTCCTCCCCTAAACAATTAGGTCCCAGTTGTACAGTCACCTTGCCCAAGGCTTTAGACTTTTCCAATCACAACTCTAGTTCCCGATTCCAGGCCCCGCCCTCCCTGGCAGCCCCTCGTTTATTCTCGGCTGGAGTCACCTTTGCATTACAAACGTTCCGCCCCGCCCTCTGCCTACCTTGCTGCGTTAGACGCCGCCCCCTAATAGGACCGACCAATAATCGCAAGTGCCTGGAGCCACTGGGCGGGTCTGCAGCCAATGCGCACGCCGTGGGCGGGCTCCGGGCCGGAATTGGGGGTGAAGCGACAGCGTTGTGCCCACATTCGGGGCGCACGGAGTTGAGGGGGTCCCTGGGGGGCACCCGGAGCTAAGATGGCGTCCGCTGCTGAGGGGCACGTGGGGACGGTGACAGAGCTGGCAAGGGTGCTGCGGTGGGGTTTCGAGGATCTGAGCCTTAACAAGTTGGCGACGTCCCTGGGCGCGTCAGAACAGGCGCTGCGGCTCATCATCTCCATCTTCCTGGGTAAGGACCCTCGTGCCTCCTTCCGCCTTTTCGCGGAGTCCGCAGGGAATGGGGACGTGACCTCCCCCTCTTCCCAGAGCCAGCCAGGAGGGCTTTGTGGGGTGCGGATGTCAATCCTAAAACACACCGTTCCAGCTACTGAAAGACAAGCCTTATCTCGAGTCTGGGGGTGCTGTGCCCTCCGAACCTCTTCACCTTTTCGCCTTCTCTTCCATCCCTGCTGTACCCTTCATTTGGCGCCACCACCCTCCTCTCAACGTGCCGTGATCTACCCCAGTCCCCATGACCTGTCCTTATTTGTCTCTTGAGTTCTACTCTTCGGCCATGTGCGCTGCTGTCTGTTATTAACACAGGGGTGGGCAAAAGTAGTGAGTATGCGAAACAGTTGTTATTATTTATTAATTATTGTATTATTTCCATAGGACCAGCTGTAAGCCTACTTTTGTCCGCCCCTGTATCAGTCCTCACAGGCGCCCTTCTTACTGGGCGAGCATATTAGGGAGCATATTAGGGAGCATAGGCTCCCTAACTTAAGTATTTTAGCCCCGTGGGCCGCTGCAGCCCTATACTGAGTCTCTGTGCATTATCTGGCTTCTGTTATCTAGCTTGTATTATCTGTGCATTCATCTCTTTTCTGTCCTATTTCTAATATTTTATTCTTCTACCATATGGCTTTCTTTCTTTCTTTCTTTCTTAAGCACCCACCTGTCGTTTACACTGAAAATCGTTTTAATACTGGGTTTGGGAAACAGGACTGACAACCCCCTTATAAACTGCCCATGCTACCCTAAGCGTTCATTATCTGTATGGTTCAAAGGATGTGGTGTATGTGAATTTGTGTCACAAGCTGTGTTATAAATGGTTTATAGGCTTTTTGCTGCCTCCTTCCTGCGTGGGTTTCTTTTTTTTAATTTTTTTTTTAAATGTGGAAGCAGCACGCTACTTAGAAACTGAGACCCTGGGCAAGGCACTTAACCGCTCTGGACCCCAGTTTTCTTAAATATGGCTTTGAAAACAAGAATGCCTCCCTGATAGGATTTCTGTAAAGTGCTGTAGGAATTCAAAGGTCAAGAACTGAGATATAACTGTTTGAGTAGTTGGAAGATTTTATGAAGGCTATGAGACTTTAGGTAGGAGAGGAGGGGTGGGGAAGAATTAAGTAAATGGAACTGCAACAGAGCAGAAGGTGAGAGAACTGAACAGTATGAAGTTGGAGATAAAGTTGGGCGGTTGTGGGCAGTTAAATACCCACAAGAAGTTTGGAATTTATCCAGTTGTCAGTAGAGACGTTGACATACAATATCACCTAAGAGTGTAAACCAGATCTAGATAATGGGAGAGGCATTAATTCATATTTAAACAACTGTTGCTTATATCATTGCCATTTGCCTGTTACATATCAAACCAAGATGATCTTCCTTTCTTCCAAGTAGAGGTTGCCTTTTCCATCTCTTGTAGAATTGTAAAATGTTAGAGGAGGAAGGGACCTTAGGCTGTGTGACTTCCTCAGTGTCACCAGATCTAACCGACATTTATTGGCCCCCCCATCTAGGGTTCTTTGCACCACACTAGCTTTTAACTTCCCACTCCTTCAACCTTGTTTCTGACACACATATTTGTTGGGCTTGCGATTAACAATTAGGAGTGTTTACATTAGTTAGAAAGCTCACTGTTGATTTCTCAACTATAAATTGAGAATGTAACACAAGTAGCGACAAATTATAAGGGGCAGCTTGTTGAATGGAGTCAGGGCTGGAATTAGGACTTGGAATTCATCCTTTTTGTGCTGCCAGTAAAATACTACCTGTGCAGCACTAATGGGTAACTGCTGTGTACTGTCAGGGGGCATACAGCTGACTGGAAAATTGCTTTCTGTATATCCTCCCCTCTTGAGCCCCCTTGCCCATTCTACCATTTCCCACAGTCCCCCTTCCTATCTCACATGTGCCACTGCCTTCAGGAACTCACAGTATTTCTCATTTTTAGATCAACTCAGGGCTTCATGTTGCCTCATATCAGGCATAGCTTTTCCACATGGTTATGGAGGATTGTATTTTTTTAGGAATAGTTAAGTACATACATGCAAACATAAATTGATAACCCTGACATGTGCATGGAAGACGGAGTGCATTCAGGTTGTAAATCTGTTTCATATCGTCATTTCCGAGTATTGCGATCTAGAAACCAACACCTTTCAGCAGTAGAGTTCCTGGTTCCCGAACCCAGCTCTCTTGGGGAACTGGGCTACTGGAGGAAATCTTTGCTATAGGTACCAGGAAGACCTGTAGACCAAAAGTATTTCTGGTTCACTTTCTTATACTTCAATATTAATTTGGGTTAAAAGTACCTAAACGCAGATACCCTGAGGGAAGAGCAGGTGTATTGGACATTCACCTTTTAAGGTGTGAATGGTTCATCCTTAGTATCTTACTCTTCCTGCTTGGACTCCCTGTGCTGCTCTGGGCAGGGGCGGGGCTGCAGAACACTAAAGCTTTTTGACTGGGACTGTTGGTAAGAAATATGTTTTACATTATGACCCAATGCATACATATTTGTAGACAGGTATTTTAAACAAAGGTTTCAGGAAACACTACTCCTTACTGTAGGCAGTGTGTTTAGCTATTTTTCTATTTTATTTTTAGTATTGTTTATAACCCAACTAATTGATTTCATGAACCATTAATGGGTTACAACTAGTGGCTTGAAAAATTCCGAGTTAGAGGCTGTAATTTTTAATATTCAGTATTTCAAGAAAAGAGTAGGCTCATGAGGACTGCTGCATTGTGAATGGCCAGAAGACTCTGTTAAAGGAGGGCAGGGGGTGTGTCTCGTGTGTGATTGCAGGGAGTTTGGTGGAAGACAAATTCTGCTGTGAGCCCTGGGGCTGGCAAATGCTCCAGGAAAACATCTCTTCTCCAACAACCTGGGTCTCATCACTCCTTAGCATAATAACGTGAATCATTCCAAATGAATTCAGTAAAATGTACCTACAGTGAGTACAGCCCTATGCTTGGCCCTGCGAGGGCAAGGGCCATGGCGCAGTGTGAGCAGTAGAGGTAAGCACTCCCGGGGATTTTGTAAGGCACTGGGGGGCAGGGAACGGGCATGAGATAAGTACTCCAATAACCACTGTAAAGGGCAGCTATCTGGGGGCCATAAGAGAATGACTAAGCTTTGTGCGATTTAAAAATGGGACCTGTAATGAACTTTGAATGTGGAATGAGGTTTCAGCAGATTGAGATGATAAGACAGAAGGAACAGCGTGAGCAAGAGCAGTGAGGTAATCGTGTGTGGTGACACTTTCGAGGAGCAGTAAGTAGTCCAGTTTGACTAACGCAGGACTTAAGTAGAGAAGTGGTGGAAAATAAGACTGGAAAGGTAGGTATGGAGCCTCGACAGCCAAGGTAAGGAGTTTGTACTTAATTAAGAAGATGATAGGAAGCCACTGGAAATATTTGAAAGGGGAATAATGTGACCAAAGCTGTATGAGGAAGATAATACCATGAAGGGTAATCTGAAGTGGACACAGACAAGAGATAGGAAATCTAATGAGAGGGAACATAAGCTAAGTAGTTATAATGACTTGGAAGCCAGGTGGTCGCACCCAGAGGGGAAAGGAGGGATCTCATGTGAGGTATTTCCGGAATAGAGAATTTTCCAAAAGGTAGGTTCTGAAACCATCCCACCTACACAGTCCTCACGCCAGAAACCCAAGAATCAGCCCTGTCATCTCCCTACACCCAAGTCACCAAGTCCAATCAAAACTACCTCCAAATTGTGTCTCAAATACATCCTGTTTTCTCTGTAATCACAGCCACTGACCATCTGTCACCAGAACCACCCAAGTAGCCTCCTGACTGGTCTCTCATTGTGTTCTTGTCCCCTCCAGTCCATTCTCCAAAAGCGGCCAGAATGGTCCGATGCTGTGCCTCTCCTCAGAACCCTGCAGGGGCTTTCAGTCAAGGCTCATAAGGCCCTGCCCGCTGCTCCAGCCTCATCTCAAGCAAGTTCACAACCTTTTAGCCCCGGGGCCTTTTTTTCAGTTTCTCAGAAAAGACATTAAGCCCTTTCCTACCTCGGGGTCTTTGTTCCTGCTCCTCCCACTGCCTGGAATGCTCTTGTTCTTCACCTGACAGACTCCTTTTCATCTCTCAGGTCTCAGTTGAAATTGTCGATTCCTCAGAAAGTTCTTTCCTGACACTCCATTTTAAAGTATGCTCCCTGTACTTCCTCATACTTAACTGAAATTTCCTTACAAGTGTCCATTCTAATTCGTAATTATGTATTTCTAGATGAGGACAGAAACAATGTAAGTTCTGTTTGCCACAATATACCCGCAGTTTAACAAGGTGCCTGGCTTATAGAAGAGGTGTAATAAATACTTGTTGAAAAAGTCAATGTGTGAATGAATGACTTGGCAACTGATTAAAAGGAGGATAAAGAAGTAGTTTAAGCCCTGGCTGGTGTGGCTCAGTGGATTGTGTGCCCGCCTGAGAACAGAAAGGATGCCAGTTCAATTCCCAGTCCGGGCACATGCCTGGGTTGTGGGCCAAGTCCCCAGTTAAACTCCGGGTATAACCAGGGGTGTGCGAGAGGCAACCAATGCATATATTGATGTTTCTCTCCCTCTCTTTCTCCCTCCCTTCCCCTCTTTCTAAAAATAAATAAAATCTTTAAAAAAGAGAGAGGGGAAGGGAGGGAGAGAGGAAGAGAAACATCTGTCTGTGGCTGCCTCCTCTATGCCCCCAACCAGGGACCTGGCCCACAACCCAGGTATGTGCCCTGACTGGGAATTGAACCAGCAACCTTTTGGTTTGCAGGCTGGCACTCAATCCACTGAGCAACACCAGCCAGGGCTCCCCTCTCTTTAAAAGTAAATAAAATCTGTTTTTTTAAGTAATTTAAAAACAAAACAAAACTCTAGCCATCTGCCTGGGTAGGTAAAAAATGACGGTATCTTTCACAAATGCAGAGAGGAAAGTTAAATATTTTTCAGTTCCAGGTAATGATCTAGTTTTGGATTTGCTTTAGGTTCCAAGGGCACCTCTACGTGTCTTGAGAATTGTGAAGCCACTATAAGCTCAGGAAAGAAATTGAACTAAGGATACAGTTTTATGAGTCCATATTGGTATCATAATTGAATCAGGGAGGGAATGAAATGCCATGGAAAAGCTTATAGGAGAGAATAGAACCTACTTCATGTTGGAGTATGTTGCTACCCCTTGTTGATAACAGTAGCTGGCATTCATTAAGGATTTGCTACATGCCAGACATTGTTAGAAGTGCTCAACAATACCCCACCTAAACCTGTCAATTACTGATAATTACAGTACTGTTCTCTCTCCAGCCTAAGGTCACACCCATTTCTACCCAACTCTGGAGTCCTTGCTTTTTACCTACTGCAGTTTGGGAGGAGCATGCGGGGGTGGGAAAGATAAATGCCCTTGATATCCTTTTCTCGTACCACTCTGTGTGGTTAAACCAAGATGTAATCAGCACATGAGATACCTCTCAGCTTCCAAAGCTGGAGGTGGCCAAATAGAGCAGATGGCCACCCTACTTAGTATGTGTGTTCTCTAGCCTTGGCCATGACTGTGGCTTGGCTGTTAGACTGATCAAAAAGTGTACTTGGGAGTAAGGATTCATTCCTCAGAGGTTCAAAATTAGCCTCATTGTGGTTAGCAACCTTTAAAATCAAAGGAGGTCCTGCAATTTAGATCCCTTTGAACCAAAGTCAGGTCTGACCCTTCAGAACTAAATCCATCTTTTCAGTGCAAAAAGCTTTCTTCAGGTAGCATTGCAATGGCATTAGAAAGTATTTATTTTTAGCGAGAGGGGAAGGGAGGGAGAAAGAGAGGGAGAGAAACCGATCGGTTGCCTCTAGTATTCGCCCTGACTAGGGACCAAACCCTCAACCTTTCACTTTGCGAGAGGGCAACCAACCAATTGAGCCACACCAGTCAGGGATTTTTTTTAATATATCTTTCCAATTATTTATCTACACTCCAGTATCTTACATTGCACAAAACTTCATGTTTTGAGTGCCAGTTTAACTTTAATGTCAAATAGAATCATTTCTCTGCAGAGGCATGTGTGAATTAAGGCCCATGAGATTATATGCATAAGCTAATTTAACAAAAATACTTACATACCCACTGACATTAAATCTGCCTGGGCAGCCAGGGGAACTCCCTGGAGGTTTTCAGTCCAACAAACTTTAAACATGGTATTCAGTCTTTAAAAAGAAAATAGCATTTCAGCTGGACCTTAAAGAGAATGGAAGATTCTGGTCAGGTAGAGAGAAAAAGGGGAGCTCTACAGCTGCAGAGAATAATGAGCATGTAAGTGAGGATCAGGGAAAGCGAGACACATCGGAGGAGCAGCAAGTAGTCCATTTGGGCTAGAACAATAAAGGCTCATAAAGGAGTAATAGAGGAAACACTCAGTAGACCCTTCAGGGAGGTGGGGACAGGGTAAGGTGGTAGGAGGTGCGTTGCCTTTAGAGACCTGCAGTCCTAGGTGCAAATTCTGGATTAAATATTACTACCTGTTTCACCATAGGTAATTACTAAACTTCAGCTGTTCATTTCTTAATGTTCCCAAAGGCCAAACTTAGAAAAAAATTGAGGCCAAGAGTTAAATATAATTTTTAAATTATATTTCTTCATAACAAGCAGCAATATTTTGAAACAGGATGCAAAATTTATGTGATTTTTTTGTAATAATATAGTCATCACAGAAATTTCTTTTTTCTAGAGAACTGCATTCTTGTGCAGATATGTTCATTCTCCTCTGCCCTGGGAAACTTTGAGAAGCATGTCATTGCTCATTGGGATGCCGTGAGGGCTAAATGAGATAAACTCTGTAAACTGCTGACCAGGCCTGACCCAGTCTAGTTTTAAATAATTGTTCTCTACCTTCCCTCAATAAGTGTTCATCTCCTTCCTTTCCGAGGAGACTCAAAGTGTAGTCTTGGGACTAGCAGCATCAGCATCTCCTAGGAACTTGTTAGAAATTCGGATTCTCAAGTCTACCCCAGACCTACTGCATGAGAAGCTCTGAGGATGGGGCCCAGGGATGTTTTAACAAGGCTTCCAGGTTATACTGATCACCCTGAAGTGTGAGCGTCACTGGTTTAGCACACAGTCACACACCGCAGAGCAGCGTTTCGGTCAAGGTGGACTGCATATAATCTCATAAGATCATAACGGAGCTGAAAAATTCCTCAGGGTGCTGTAGCCATCATCACATCACTCACCTGTCTGTGGGGGTGCTGGTGTAAACAGACCTCCTGCCCTGCCAGTCGTAAAAGGTACACACAGCATGTATAGGTAGGTGCAGTACATGATACTTGGTCATGGTAACGCACAACTGTGTTACTGGTCTGTGCATTTGCTACATTATACTTCTGTTATTATTTTAGAGTGTACTTTTTCTGCTTACAATAAAAGTCTTATGTAAAACTGTATGTATGTTGGGTAACGCAGGCAGCCTCCTGATACTCTTGTGTTTACCGCGTTTACCTTGTCTCTTGATTGTATCATTTTCTCTTGTGCTTGATTTAAATCATGTGTTGTTTTGTGCAGTGGCATGCTGTGCAGGGCTGTAGCCTGGGAGCAATAAGCTATACCCTCTAGGTTTGTGTAAGTGATGTTCACCCAGTGACGAAATTGCATAGTAATGTATTTTTCAGAACGTATCGCTGTCATTAAGTGCCACATGACTGTATTTCTTCAAGTATCTGTTTTGTAAAACTCTGTATCTTAATAGTACCTTAAACTTTTTGAAATGTCATTGTATGTCATGATCTTTAGAAGAAACAAAATGCTCTCAGGTTCTTTACAGCTTAGTTTTTCCCTTTTGCTAACATGTATTGTTATTCTTCAAATAATATATTGAATCATATTAATATTATTATAACATTATTATTAAATCATTATCATATTATTATCATAATTGCCATCATTACCTACACCACTTGTTTCACGCTTTCTTTTTTCAGATTTTACTTATTTGTATTTTTTTTTCTAATTTATTTATTTACTTTTAGAGAAAGGGTAAGGGAGAGAGAGCAAGAGAAACACCCATGTGTGGTTGCCTCTCATGTGCCCCTCAGAGGGGACCTGGCCCGCAACCCAGGTATGTGCCCTGACCAGGAATCGAACCAGCAACCCTTTGGTTCACAGGCTGGCATTCAATCCACTGAACCACACCAGCCAGGACTTTTTTTTTTTTTTTTTTTTTTTTAAGATTTTATTTATTTATTTTTGGAGAGAAGGAGAGAAACATCAGTGTGTGGTTGACTCTTGCTCACCTGGCCCCTACTGGGGACCTGGCTGCAATCCAGGTATGTACCCTGACTAGGAATTGAACTAGCAACCCTTTGGTGCACAAGCCAAAAATCACTCAATCCACTGAGCCACACCAGCTAGAGCTATTTATTTATTTTTAGAGAGGGGAGAAGGGAGGGAGAAAGAGAAGGAGAGCAATATTGATCAGGTGCCTCTAGTACACACCCCAACCAGGGACCAAACCTGCACCCCGGCCCATGCCTTGACCAAGAATCAGACAACAACTTTTCACTTTGCAGGACTGCACCCAACTGAGCCACACCAGTCAGGACAAAAATGCCTCTGCACTTAATCTTCTCATCAAAAGTGTGAAATGATCCCTGACTGGTGTGGCTGTGTTGGTTGGGCATAGTCCCACAAGGTGAAAGGCTGCAGGTTCCATCCCTGGTTAGGACCCAAGTCTGGGGTGCGGGTTCAGTTCCCAGTCGGGTGTGTACTAGAGACAAATGATCAATGTTTCTCTGATCACATCGATGTTTCTCTCCCTCTCTTTCTCCTTCCATTCCCCTCTTTCTAAAAATAAATAAAGTCTTGAAAATGATCAATTTAAAAAATACAGAGAAGCGTTTTTTTTTCATAAGGTTGTTGGACAAATAACTACATCTTTCCTTTTCTGTCTTGCATCAATCACCTTGAGCAATATAGAATTCTCCTAATTGATCACCACACACTTCATAATACAATTAATAAATTGAGATTAGTGGCTTTAACAAAATTAGGTGTCCTAGTTAGGGCTGCCAGAGAGAGCTGTTCTAAGCAAACTGTCCTCCTTATAGGGCTTTTCAGGTGTGGCTGTGTCTGTGTGTTGACATTTTCCCAGCAGTTGCTGAAGTCAAGGGCCAGGAGACTTAGGGCCCACTTGGAGTTCTCTTGGTAAAGCAGTAACAGCTTCCTAGAGAAGTTCAAAGCCTATCTACAATTTGTGTAACCTAAAAGGTGTTGTATGCATCTTTATTTCTCCCTATTTTCAACATGAGAAGGTTGCGGGGCAAGTAAGATACTAAAACTAAGGATAAATAACTGCTGGATAAGAGTTTCCCTGTGGCCTAAAATGGACTGGTTTCAAATCTAGGTTCCTCCCTACCCAAGCAGTGGTTATGAAGGTAAGAGATTCATGAAACTCTGGGCACCTTGAGTGAAAGAGCCCGTCTAAGAACCGTGCACCACAATAGTTAGCAGCAGAGGCCTCTGACAGACCTGTCGTTGCACTGTGGCATAGGGACAGTTTGTCAGAAAGTAGGTAAAAGATCAAGCCAAAAATAATCAAACCCAGGTTTTGCTCTTGACTCACATGAAGTCATCTAGTAAACTATTAAAATGCCGCACTCTAGCCACAGGCTGAGTTTTAAAATAAAAAGCTTTTGTCAATTAAAGTTGCTTGCAGTACAAGTATTCATGTTGCTATGGCATTTTCATAAGAAAAGTATACATGGTCATATCTGCTACATAACATTATTAATCAAAGATAGTAATTTTGCAGGCAATTAAGAATTCACTATAAAAATTGATGATTTATGTGCATATATTGTATAAAGAACTGAAGTCCCAAGAGGTTAAAGATTTAATCGCTATATATTTCTGTAAATATATACACACATATGTTCTAATGAGAAGTAGCACCCATGTAGACATAGGAAATGGCTTCGAGCTCTTGAGGTTTTCCATTTCTGCTGTGATAGCAATTCTAAACTCATGGACTTGGAACCCGCTCTGGATTACTGTCCATAAATATAAAACTTCTGTTTGCAAGACAGCAAGGAAAGGCCAGCTGAGATAGTACACTTCAAGGCTCCCAGGGCACACACCTCAGACAGAAGTGGAAAGGACTGACTATAATTGGACTACAAATACGCTGGGGCCCAGGCTAAAAATACCAAACCACAATGGCTACTAGAAATCCTCCTTCTTTAGCTAAAGAGTAATCTAACTCAGTTTTCCACTGGCCCTTCTGAAAGACTAGACAACAAAAGCAAAGAATAGGAGCTCCTAGAGAGCATGCGTCTCTATTCCTTACACTGAGAGCCAACAGAGTGGTTATGGGAACCCAGGTCGTCATCCCACCAGAAGCTCCAAATGTCTCCAAGTCTTACCCTCCTGTTCTGTACTTTAAAGTATTCATATTTGTATTTTATTCTAAAATATATAATTTTTAAAAAACGTTTTTAAGATTCTTCCCAAGTCTTAAGGTAATATTGAGATGCTAATACAGAAAGGAGCAGAATATTTCCAGCTTGGATGGTCAGGAATAAATTGGACTTCATCAAAATTAAAAACTTTGGTGCATCAAAGGATATTATCAAGGAAAATGAAAAGATAACCCTCAGAATGAAAAAATATTTGCAAATCATATATCTAATAAGGGTCTGGTGTCCAGACTATATCAAGAATTCTCATAACTCAATAGTAAAAAGACAAATGGCCCAATTTTAAAATGGGCAAAAGACAAAAATAGACATTTTTCTGAAGAAGACATACGAATGCCAATGAGCCCACAGAAAGATGCAGATAAACAAGCGTTGGTAAGGACGTGGGGACACTGGAACCCTCACACATTGCTGGTGGGAACATAAAATGGTGCAGCCACTATGGAAACAGTTTGGCAGTTTCTCAAAATTAAACAGTTTATAGTATCACCCAGCAAGTCCACTCCTGGTCATATAGTATATTTAAACAAATTGAAACCATATGCTCACCACAAAAACTTGTACATAGATGTTCCTAGCGTTATTATATTAGCTAAAAAGTGGCAACAAACCAATTGTACCCCAACTGGTGAATGAATAAACAAAATGTTATATTTGTACAGTGGAATATTATGCAGCCATAAAAAGGAATGAAGTACTGGTACATGCTACAACATGAATGAACTTTGAAAACATTACGCTAAGTGAAAGAAGCCAGACACAAATGGCCACATATTGTATAATTCCATTTATATGAAATGCCCCGAATAAGTAAATCCAGAAGGTAGATTGATGGTTGCCAGGGAATGAGCGGAGGGTTGAATTGGGAGTGGACTTCTAAGGGGTATGGGGTTTCTCACTAGGGTAATGGAAATGTTCTGGTACTAGATAGTGTGGATGACTGCACAGCACTGTGAATATACTAAAATCCACAGAACTGTACACTTAAAAAAAAAAAGAATAAGGGGGGACTACATATGATCACAGAGGTAGAGAGGAAGAGAGAACCAACCATTAGGGGATGTGATGCTGTTATCTTTTCTCCTCTTAGAATCTTAACTGGGTAAGAAAGAGTTTATTGTTTTATTTGCCGAAATACCTGCTAAGAAAAAGAAGTTGTACCTGACTTGTTTGTATGTACAAAGATTAAATTTGGCAACTCTAAAGAAAGCAGTTATCAGGACAAGTATTTGGGGGAGGTTGGCGAAAAAGCAGCTAATTAGCCACTTGGCCGTGCAACAGGGCGACTCTTGGGCAACCCTCGGACAGATCGAGTCACAGCAGGATCAAAGAACCAGTTTCCACTGGGAGTTCTGAGAGTAACAGAATTTTCTGGCATATGCCTAGTTTTGTTATAGTGGTTGATTTTTTTTTTTTTAATCAGATTTGTAGGACCTGAGGTTTATATAATCTTGGGGACCTTCTTTAGGAAAAAAAAATACAAAAATACCTTACAAGTTTTACAAAAATACAAGTCAGTGTGAACATGTTGCTCTCTCCCACCTCTCCCCCTAATCCCTGCCCCTGTGATCTTAAAAGGGTCCTGTGTAAATAAAGGGCCTTGAACCTGAAGCCTTTAGTGGCTTCTTGGAAAATCAGCTTCCCAGTACTTGGGAGTACTGGGTGCAACTCACAGACCTTTATATTTGTTTTGTTTTATTTTTTTAATCCCCACCCACCCCCTTGTTTTGTTTTTTAAGATGTTATTTATTTTTAGACAGAGGGTAAGAGAAAGAGAAGGAGAGAAACATCAATGTGTGGTCGCCTCTTGTACACCAGTTGTGGAACTGGGGACCTGGCCCACAACCCAGGCATGTGCCCTGACTAGAATCGAACCAGTGACTCTTCAGTTAACAGGCTGGTACTCAATCCACTGAGCCACACCAGGGCCAGACCTTTATTTTGAAAGTTGCTATAGGCTTAATTTAGCTACATCAGATTGAAGTGGGCAAAGGCCAAAATTTCCCACCCCTCGATTAAAGACTTGAGCCTGCGACTTTATATTTTTAAACCAGGTAAAAGAATACTCAGATTTTAAGAAATCAGGTATAGAAGTATGGCTGATATAAAATATTTGCCCACACATGGAATAAATATTTTTAAAGTGACCTAAAAGAAGTACCTGTGTGATGCTTTTACAAATAATTTCTCTTTTAATATGTGCGATGGCCTGTGAGGTGGCCGGTATTGTCCCTGTGTCACTGATGAAGGAATTGAGGTACAGAGAATCTGAGTCATTTGCCCAAGCTGCAGAACTGAATTTCTTTTTATTTCTTTTTTATTTTTTAAACGTTTCTTTTTAAAATTCTTACCCAAGGATGTTTATTGATTTTTAGAGAGAGAGCGAGGAGGGGAGGGGAGAAACATCGATGTGAGTGATAAACATCGTTCAGTTGCCTCCCTTATATACCCCAACTGGGGACTGAACCTGCAAGGGATGTGTCCTGACCAGGAATCAAACCCGCAACCTTTTGGTGCACAGGATGACACTCCAACCAGCTGACCCATCTGGCCAGGGCCCGAACTGAATGTCTAAACTAGGTTACTCTTGATCTGAGTCCAGCAGTGTTCTACAGGCATACCTCGGAGATAGTGCAGATTCAGATCCAGACCTCTGCAATAAAGCAAGTTGTAATCTTTTTGCTGGTGGAGGGTCTTTCCTTCAGTTTATAAAAAAAAAGCAACAGCCCTGGCTGGTGTGGCTCAATGGATTGAGCGCCAGCCTGCAAACCAAAGGGTCGATGGTTGGATTCTCAGTCAGGGCACGTGCCTGGGTTGCGGGTTAGGTCCTCAGCAGGGGTGCCCTAGAGGCAACCACACATTGATGTTTCTCTCGACTCTCGTTCTCCTTCCCTTCCCCTCTGTCTAAAAATAAAAATAAATAAAATCTTAAAAAAAACCACCACCTATGAAGTGCAATAAAGCGAAGTGTAGTAAAATGAGGTCTCCTGTACTCCACCATGTGATAATCTAGCAAGAAGCTGCCACCATATGGTTTACTACCTTAAAAAGAATTAAAATGTGATAGAATGCATTGCATACAGGCAACAAGGGTGTCATTTTATACCTAGTAAAGGCATTTTAGTGTCTTAAAGCACCTCAAAGTCAATCTGGACATCTCATGTCCCTGCTCCAGTAAGATGAAGACATGCCAGTCATTAGCCTCTTTTAGCTTTAACATTCTTTCAGTCTATAAATGTTTGTAGAATTTTATCTAAAGTAACAAAATAACTATGTGACCATTTAAACAAACTCTAGTAATGTAAAAAATACTGTGATCCAGGTGTTCAAACATAAGGATAATATCCTCCGCAACTCTGTTGCCATCGCACCAGACTTGAAAGGCTCCTGCCAGCATGCCACTGATGGGTGACACTTTCCTGGGCTACGAAGCTGGTGAGAACCTATGAGAGTCTGATTCCTGTGGTGTGACAGTAAAGGGGATTGGTGGCATCAAAGTCAGTCCTTTGTTGTGTCTTAACTTTTCCGCTTTGGCCGCAGGTTTCACTAGTCAATGTGTATATATCGGTCATCAGCACTAAGCTTACGAAGGCCTTGCTTATTAAGAGCACTTGGCTGAAATGGAGCAAAGATTTTTTTTTTTTTTGGTTGATTTGAGAGAGGGGGTAAAACATCAACTTGTTGTTCCACTTTTTTATGCATTTATTGGTTGTTTCTTGTATATGCCCTAACCAGGGATCAAACCCACAACCCTGGTGTATCAGGACGATGCTCTAACCAACTGAGCTACCTGGCCAGAGCAAAGAATTGCTTTTGGTAGGACTGTGGGGTAGTTTAACTTTAGGTTGTTTGGTTGGGTTAAGTGACCAAAAACTAATATTCAGAACATTCATAACAACCCTTTCTCACAAGTAACATCCACTAGTTTACCTTTAAAATATCCCCTCTGTTGTTTTATTCTCAGGTCATTTTATTTTATTTATTTATTTTTAGAGACAGGGCAGGAGAAAAACATGGATGTGCAATTGGTTGCCTCTTGCACACCCCCAACTGGGGACCTGGCCTGCAACCCACGCATGTGCCCTGACTGAGAATTGAACCGGTGACCCTTTGGTTTGCAGGACAACGCCCAACCACTGAGCCATACCAGGCACAGCTGTTCTCAGGTCACTTTGATCACTTGTTTCAGTTTCCCTGAATCTTATACCACAATTGCCAAAATGTTCAAGATACTCAGCTGGAGTTAACTTTCAGAAATGAACTGCTATATTCTCACTACACAGTATGAGGTTAGGGACATGGTGTCCCCAAGGATTAGATTAACAAAGAAAGCATGGGAGAGCACCCATACATAACATTAAAATGAAGTCTTTAAATGCTTTTAGATAGGAAGATAAGCAAATACAAACATGGGTGTGCCTGTGTCTATACACAGGTGCTGGAGTATAGACGATTATTGAGAAATCAAAAGAATAATACAACTGTAGTTTTAAAAGCACATAGGTAGTTATTACTGATTCACTCACAGGCACCTGCCAAGTGCTAAGGCGTGTGGCAAGAATATCAGAGTGGCAATCAAGTGATGTGGATTCTAATTTAAGCTGTGCTCTATTAACCTTGGGTATACTAGTTATCCCCTTTGGGCCTTAGTTTCTTAGCTGTCTAATGCAGGGTTTGGAGTCAGGGATTTCTAAGGTGTCTTCAATTCTGAGAATCTGTATATCCAATGAATAACCATTCAGCATATGACTCAGCTCTAGCTAGAGAGGATTGTCAGAATGTGGAAGGTGTATTGGCCTGTTAAGGGCCTAGTCAGTTACTTATCACTTAAATAGTGTCAGGCAGGGCCTATTTGTCTTTGTCTTCCTTTTCTCTGTATGGGTCTGTAGCACAAGGAATTTCCACCTCAGTGAAAGAAGAGAAAAAAATTGAGTGGCAGATCTTCAAAGCAGAAATTAAAAGTTAAAATTATCATGTGAAAATATTTGATAAAAATAAACTACAAATAATCCATGTTCAAAAGCAGTCCTATTTTATGCTCTAGTCTGTGATTCTTGGGAAAATTTAACTGAAATTTGATAAAAGAGCAGACAGATCCTGAATATGGCCTTCTAATATTGCCCAAAGCAAAGTACCCATTATCTATGGTAACATTCCATAGTCTAGAAAAGTCACAACCTCCAAATCAGGCTCTTTTAACCAGAAATTCCACAGTGGCTTTAATCTTACCACAGGAAATGATCCCTACAAGCAGTAACAGGCATAGCCTCTCTTTGAGAGTCTTTGTGCTCAATCCTTGATGTCCAGCTATAAGCGTAAACTTGGAGTTTGCCATGAGTTTTGGTTGCTCTGAAGAGCCCGTTGGCCATCTAAACCAGATCTTCTCACAAGACAGGAAGGTGAGGTGTAGGGAGGAGACCTGGGCCACATTGCTGACGGCTAAGAAAGAAATGAGTAGACAAGAAATAGAGGTGGTGGGTTAGACCAAGATTCTAGGACATTGACTGCAAAAGGAATAAGTGAAAATGAACAGTAGCTGGAAGCAGCAGCAAAGGGACAAGGTGGGTAGGGAGGACTAGAAGGGTAACAAGGAGCACTGTGCAGTGTTGAAGGCAGAGGAGATAATGTGCCAAGGGGCTAAGTCACGGACTTAGAGATGAGACCATGGGTTAAAATCCAGCTTCATCAATTGCTAGCTAATCAGCACAGGTTAGATAACTACTTTGATTTGTTTGCTTACTCACTAAATAAAGACAATAGTATTATTTACCTCATGTAGTGGTTATGAAGATTAAATGGAATAACGTGTAAAGTGCGGAATTCTCAATGCATGACACTAAGTATTCAATAAAGGGTAGTTTCTGGTATTGATGATAATAGTTATTGATAAGAAAAGAATGAGTAAATTAGCAAGAAAGGTCATAAAGGAAGCTCCCAAATATGACTGGTATGGGTAGAATTCAGAGGATTGGGACTAACAGCAAGGAGGAGGTGTTTAAAAACAAGGGAGGGACTTCTTCATTTGAATCCGGAGGAAAGGATTTCAAGCAGAGCTTCTTAAGTTTTCTCATGGACAGTTCCCTCAAGTCCACGGTAGGAGACTAAATAAATGTATACTCTCAGGGGTTCCAGGGTATTTAGCATAAAGTAGCTGTGAAAAGACAAAGTCTTGAAGTCTCGTGTTGTATCTTTAAATGTAGGGCAACCCTGCATTCCATTTTGTACCATTTGTTTTAATATGATTAACTTACTTACCAGTTAAGCTACTTAAATTTTTTCCTGCAAAACATCTAATAAAGCAGATGTGCCGCATCTGATCTTGCAGCTTCCATCAACTGCCCCAGTTTGAGCAGCTCATACCTGACACATGTAAATCAACAGTGATGTTTTAAGTCAAAAGTCAGAGCTCTCTGCCATGTTCCCATATAATACTAACTTCTGAAGAGAGAAGAGTGAATAATGATCCATAGCTGAGGAATTGCCCACTTAGTGTTTTTGGTAACTTTTGCAAAAAGAGAGCATTGTCTCTGGCTGATTGATTCTCTGAGGTTGGGCTGTGTGTTCTCTCAAGCCCCCCATCTCATTCTGCTTCTCCCACACTGCCATTCCACCAAGAGATGGCCCACCTCACCTGTTCACTGAGGAAATTTAGGGTCTTACTGTCATGGTCCTCATCGGCCTTTCCTAATTCTATACCAGCCTCCGCGTCGTGCCCTCCAGCCTCGAGAAGAGCCAGGTTTTCTTCCCCTAAGGGAAGTCCTTCCTATGGCACAAATACTGTCCTTTTCCACTCTACTGTTTTTCTTTCAGAAAACACCTACGGGTAAAACTTCTCCTAGAGATTTTTCACTTCACTCAGTGGCCGCACTTTCTGGCCGAAAGCTTACTGCCAAACTTCTTGAACGAATAGTTTTCATGTCCAGCCTACAACTTCCTCTCTACACACCCACTCCCTTGCGCTGCCCTCCACCTTCCGTCTCCACGCTCTTCATGCTCTGCTGTCCCCGATTACTGATGACTTCATTTTGAAGTTCAGTGTTGCTGTCCTCTTCCTCACCCTTCTTAGCTTCTGTAACATTCAATGTTTTTAAACTCTGTTCCTACTGAAATCGCCTTCTCGTTTCTCACATGTATACTATCCTGATTTACCTTCCTGGATTTTTGTTTTATCTCAGTTTCTTTTGCTTACACTTCCTTAACTACAGGCATTTTTCCAAGACTCAGCCTTGGCCTCCCCTTTTGTGGCATGTCCCAATGCGAGCTTATCTTTTTTTCCTGGCTCCAGCTGTCACAAGCAACCCCACCACCAGTGCCAGCTCTCTCCTCCAGCCATTGTGTCTCTGCAGCGACACCAGCTTCTTTCTAACCTCTGAGACGTGGAACCTTGAGGTCAGTGGTCTTCACATTGGGGTCCGTGTACCCTAGTGGTACACAGAGACTTTTCAGGAGGTACGTGGGCCTGGATAAGGGAATCAGTTTCCAGATTTTTGACTTCTAGATGGACTTCTTTCTAAAATTGATATGCCTGAACTGTCTGGTTCTTTCCCGGTTCTCTTATAGTCACCCTTCACCAGCCAGAAAAGGGAAAAAAGACATTGTGGGTTCTTCCAGGGTGTGAAAATTCCACAGGACGCCACAAAAGTAAAGCAAAGAGGAGCAACCCCTTATTTTATTCAGGCAACAAATTCATGACAACCCTGTGCTTATCTATCCATCTTAAAAGTCGAATTCAGAAGTAAGATGGTTGCTGTGAGGGAGAAGGATTAATGTATTTATTTGAGTTTAAAAGTGAAGTTGGCCCTAGCCAGGGTGGCTCACTTGGTTGGCGCATGGTCCCATCACCAAAAAGTTGTAGGTTCGATTCCTGGTCAGGGCACGTATGAGAAGGCAACCAATCAATGTTTCCCTCTCTCCCTTCCTCTCTCTCTAAAAGCAGTGAAAAAACATCCTCGAGTGAGTATTTAAAAAACAAAAATAAAGTCGGACCTTCTTGGACAGAAAGTAAGACTGATCAGGCTGGTTGGTTTGCCATTTGGATTACACAGCAGACATTTCGATATGTGCTTAACACACATCTTCAGTGGAATTAACAGAAGCACCCATCATTTGCTGTTGTGACAATTACAAATGTTAGGTGGCAATTTAGCCATGTGAGAGGGGATTGTATGGTTTTCCAGAATTCTTTTAGGGGCTATTTCAGCAAACAAACAGTTTGGAAACCTTTGCAGTGGCTTAACCATCTTTAATTCAGCCTTTCCCATCATCCCCACCTCCAGTCCTTCCTACTGAATTTTTTCCTGTCGTATCAGTTTCGGACTCTGCCCGTTTTCCCAAACCTTCCAGTTCATTTTTGTTACTGTTTCACCCCTGGGCGGAAAATAGTCTCTAGGTGACTATTCCATGCTCTCTCCTGTCCCTGTTTCTTTTACTATATTATCCCCTCCCTTGGAATGAAATGCCCTTTCCTTCTGTCTTCTCTGTTTGTCCTAAATGCTGTGGTCATTACTGATTTCTGTCCTCTCCAGCCACTCCAATCTTGGCTATTCTGTGCAGTTAGCACTTACAGAACATCACTGTTTGACATTCTTCTCTATCTAAAAAGCTCCTTAAGAGTTAAAAAGCATCCCTTACAACTTCCAACATGTCCCCCTTTTTGCCTAACGCAGTACTGACCACATAATGGATGCTTAATAAATATTTTATTGACTGTCTAGAATACTCATTTATTAATTCTTTCATCCATTCAACAAATAGTTTTGAGACCTTTTTTGTACCAGAAACTCTACTAGGCACTGGGGTCCAGTAAGAGGAAAAAAAGACAAAAGCCCCTGCTTTCAAAGATTGATAAATAAGTAAAATATGTAGTATGTGAAAGAGTAATAAGTGCTGAGAGGAAAGTACAGCAGGAAAAAAAACCCAGGAAGTGTGATTGGTGGTGGATGTGGAGAACGTGTGTGTTTTTACATAGGATGGTCAGGGAAGGCCTCACTGATAGGGTGACTCTTCAGTGAAGATCTAAAGTGAGAGAGGCTGTAAGAAGGGACTTGAGCATATCTGTGGAAAGAGCATTCCAGGCCAGGAACCTGTTATGTGAAAGCTACATGGCTGGATCTGCTTGATGTTCCAGGAAGGGACAGCTTTATGGCAGGGGTGGAGCAGAGATTAAGAGATGAGTCAGAATGGGGGGGTGGGGAAGGGGTGAATAGGTCTATAGGCTCTGGTCAGACTTTAGCTGTGGTTGAGTGAGACTGAAGGCCGCCTGAGGGTTTTGAGCAGAGGAATGAGCATATCGGACTTATGTTATAATAGATTCCCCCTGGATATAGTGTTAAGGATAGACTAAAGGGAGGCAAGAGCAGAGGCAGGGAGATCATTCGGGAGGTAACTAATAATTCAGGCCAGAGGTGGTACTGACTTGGGCACGTAGGAAGAAGTGGTCAAATTCTGGGTTTATTTTGAAGGTAGAACAAACAGGATTTGCTTACTGATTGGGTTGAGGGTAAAGGGAAGGGAGGTCAAGAATGATGGCAGGGTTGCAGGGTTTCAGCCCGGAGTGAACAGAAGGGTAAGTTGCTGTTTGCTGAAATGGGGAAGCTAAGGCAGGGGCAGGTTTGGTGAGGGATGGATGTCAGCAGTTCAGTGTGGGACTTGTTAAAGTTGAGATATCCATTCAGCATGTACCTGCCCAAGGAGTCAAGTGGTCCATACAAGTGTGGAATTCAGGGAAAGGTTTAGGCTAGAGATGAAAATTTGGGAGACATCAGCAAACAGATGGTATATATTTAAAGCCATGTGACTGGATGAGATCACTGGGTACTTCACTGTTAAAGCAATCTCACATTTACTGAGCAGCTAATATGTACTAGGCTTAATATACAAATCCTAAGCTAGATTTTTATTTTACTGATGAAACTGACACCCAAAAAGGTTAACTAATCAACCAACCTGAGGTGACAGCTAGTAAGTAACAGAACCAGGAATTCAAACTGAGATCTGTCTTAAAACCAAAGTAATGTCCTTTGAACCTTCCAGTGCCTTAATTTAATAGTACATTGCATTTTAGAAAAAGTGCTCTTGTCAAGTCATAATCAGCACCCTTGTTTTTAAAAATATGATATGAATCCTCTTTTGAAAAGCAGATGAAAGGGAAATCCCTTAGTCATTGATTGTCACACAGAACGAAGATTAGATTCAGAAGCTTCGATATCCACTTGCCCCAGAATTTCTCAGAGGTCTGCTTTATCTCCCTCTAATTTTAGGTAAATGTGTGTTTGTATAATTTTGTGAAACTTAGAATATTTTGGACACTGTGCTAATGTACATGATCTCCTTTGGTCCTTACAACAGTTCACTGAGTCAGGCACTAGTAATATCCCCATTTCACAGGTGAGGAAACTGACACCCAAAATCGAACAGCTATTATGTGTCAATTACTATTAGTCAATCTGTCACAAAAGGTATACAGGATATCGTGCTGTGGGAGACCAAAAGACAAAGGAGGCCTACAGGAAAGGAGATTGTAAACATGAAAATTTTAATACAAAACAAAAAAAGTACAGAGTGACATACTGTAGTATATAGTAACTTGCCAAATGAGAGTCTTAGTTCTAAATGCCATTTATTTAAGGCGTAATAAACAGGATTATGAGTTCACTGTGGTCAGAGGTAGCCTTAGGGAAGGAGACACTTGAATTGGGTTTTGAAGAATGGATAGCATTTCACTTGGTGGAGGTATGGAGAAGGTATTCCACACAAAGTAACTGGCATGAGCTACAGTCTATGAACAAAAGATACAGGACATGTTTGGGCAAAAACAAGATCAGTTTTAGCTGAAGCGGAGAAATGGAAGCCTTAGTAGTTTAGAAGATAGGCCTTGAATCTTAGGCTTAGGAATTGGTACTCTGTTGAGTAGTCAGTTGGGAGTCATTGATGGTTTCTGAGCAGTTGAAAAATAGTGCTCTAGTGTAGGATAAATGGGAATATGAGGCTGCAGACAGAGATCAAGTAGGAGGCAATTGCAAGAGTTTAAAGGTGGGTGCCTGAGGGCCTTAAATGCAGATGTAATACAGGAAAATGGGGGAGGGGGGTTGAGAGACACCACCAAGGAGGAATCAACAGGATTTGATGACGATACAGGGAACCAAGAAAACAGACGAAGCAAGACCACTTCAAGCTTTTGAGTGTGGTTGAATTACCTGGAGAATGCTAACACTTTTTCATGAACAAAAGAAGCCAAGAGAAGGCTGTTTTAGGAGAAAAGTCATGTTTTATAGAGTATAAGATTGTACGAGACAGAAACTAAAAATGTTCAGCCAGGAAGTAAGAAATGTGGAACTGAAAGTGGAGAAGTTAGGATTAAGGATGTGGATTTGTTTTTGACATAAAGATTGTATGAAGTTACATGACAGTACATATAGTTTCCAAAGCAGCAGCATAGTAAGAATAATTAAGGCCAGGAATGAATCCTGGAGGTCAGCCATATTTAGAGCCAGAAAAAAAGCCTCCATTGAAAGAGACAAAGAAAGGTATAGATTGGTGCAATCTATTCAAATTGTAGTTGGCCACCATTTGCCAATGAAAGTAAACACAGAAAGAGTAAACATTTAGGAACTTCCATAGCAATTTGACAGTGTCCAAGCCCATCCAAGCCCATGACTTTGTATTTTACAAAAGTACTGGTCCACCATGACCAGATAGCTCAGTCGGTTGGAGCATCGTCCTGATGCACCAGGATTGCAAGTTCGATCCCCAATTAGGACACATGTGGAAGTCAACCAATAAATGCGTGAGTGGAACAACAAAACTGGTGTTTCTGTCTCTCCCCCTTCCTTCCTTCCTCTCTCCCTCTCAAATCAATAAACATATTAAAAGTAAATAAGATTAAAAAGTATTGGTCCACAACAGATGGGAAATTTTTTAAACTGTCTCTACCACTGACTGAGAAGTGCTATGTTAGAGGATAAAAGGATAATCAAGGAGAGGTATATGAGGGTGGACCAAAAAAACCAGAATTAACTTCTGGAGGGCGGGCCCCTTGTAGAGATTTCCCCTGCTAGGTGAGCTTTATAGGAACCCATCTGTATCAGTACACCAGCTGGTGTTGTGAGAGGTTTCATTCAGCTTCAGTGAATTTTTTTTGAAGACTCTTCCAACGTGTTTGCCCATTTCATGATGGGTGATTTAGAAGTGCACCTGCTGAGTGTTCAGTTTTTGACCAAAACATAGCATGACCCTCATGCCCCACCTAATATCACCCTGACTGACTTTTTTTGTTTATCCTCATTAAAAAAATCCTCAAAGGGAAATGTTTTGCCGATGTGGAAGAGGTAAAACAAACACCGGGAGAAGCACCTTTTAAAAGGCATCAAAATTGACAAGGTCAGAAACTGTTTTGAAGAGTGGAAAAAAGTCTTGATAGGTGTATTGCATCAAATAGAGAATACTTTGAAGGTGACTGAAGTTTAAACATGTAAGAATAAATACACAATTTTTTATAAATGAATTCTGGTTTTGGGGGTGTCCCCCCTCATATGCCCAAGAGAACTCAAGATACATGTTCACACAAACACTTGTAAGCAAACATTCATAGCAGCCTTATTCATAGTACCCAAAAAGTAGAAACCACCCAAGTATCCACAGTGATGTCGTATGTCCACTTTGGAATATTAATCAGCCATTAAAAAGAACGAAGAACTGGACTTCTGGTCAAGATGGAGGTGTAGGTAGCCACGCTTCACCTCCTCGTGTAACCACAAAAAGAACTGCAACTAAATCTCAAAATAACACCCAGAACTGTCAGGAAATCGAACTGTATAGAAGTCTTGACAACCAAGGATTTAGAGAAGACTCATTCATCCAGACGGGGAGGAGGGGCAGAGAGACATGGAGATGGGCAGAAAGGCAAGGTGTGGCACGAAGAGGTAGCAGTGGTGATGGAACAGGCATGGATGGTCCCACAGTCACATGTGGTGGATAAAAATTGGGAGGGAAACCTTGGGAGTGAGCAATCCCAAGGCCAGACTGCACAGCCCAGGGTTCTAGCACCAGAAAGATAAATCCCCATAACTTCTGGCTTTAAGAACCAGCGGGAGTTGGGGTGGCAGAAGAAGCTGCCAGATTTTCAGGAAACTCTGTTTAAAAGACCTGCACAGTCTTAAAATGTAAGCAAACCCACCCACTCTTGGATTCACCATCAGGGCAGCAGCAGGAAGGGAGCCAGTCGCATACGGGGAGTGGGTGAAGTGACTGGAAATGGGCAAACCTCCAGAAGCCAGGCAGTGGCACAGTCCCCTCTCCAAGTCCTCTCCCCACACAGAGCCACAAAGTGGTGAAGTGGGTTGACCCACTCTGGCAATTACATAAGGCTCTGCCCCACACAATTTACAGGTGCCTTTTTGACAATAGATCACACTACTAAGACAAAGAGTCAAAGCAGTTCTACCTAACACACAGAAACAAACACAGGGAGGCTGCCAAATTGAGGAGACAAAGAAAGATGGCCCAAATGAAAGAACAGAACAAAACCTCAGATATAAGAACTAAATGTAACGGAGATAAGCAACCTATCAGATGCAGAGTTTAAAACACTGGTGATCAAGACACTCAAAGAACTCACTGAGTATGGCAACAACATAAAGGGAGAAATGAAGGCTACACTAAGTAAAATAAAAAAAAATCTACAGGGGGCCAACAGTGAAGTGAAGGAAGCCAGGATTCAAATCAACGATTTGGAACATAAGGAAGGAAAAAGCATTCAAAAAAATGTGGAGAAGCTTAGGAACCTCTGGGACAACTTTAAACATACCAACATCTGGGGTGCCAGAAGAAAAGGAAGAGCAAGAAATTGAAAACTTATTTGAAAAAATAATGAAAGAAAACTTGCCTAATTCAGTGAAGGAAATAGACATACAAGTCCAGGAAGCACAGAGAGTCCCAAACAAGTTGGACCCAAAGAGGACCACACCAAGGCACATCATAATTAATATGCCAAAGGTGAAAGATAAAGAGAGAATCTTAAAAGCAGCAAGAGTAAAGCAGAGAGTTACCTACAAAGGAGTTCCCATAAGACTACCAGCTGATTTATCAAATGAAACTTGGCAGGTAAGAAGGGATTGGCAAGAAGTATTCAAAGTGATGAAAAGCAAGGACCTACAACCTAGATTACATGAAATGTTAAAGGGACTTACTTAAGAAAAAGAAGAAGGTCAAAACTATGAACATTAAAAAGGCAACACATTCACAACTATCCACAACTGAATCTTTAAAAAAAAAAAAAAAAAAAAACACTAAGCAAACAACCAGAACAGGAACAGAATCATAGGTATGGAGATCTTTTGAAGGGTTATCAGCTGGCAGCTGGGAGAGGGAAAGGAGAGAAAGGGGGAAAAGGTACAGAGATTAAAAAGCCTAACTGGTAGGTACAAAATAGGCAGGGGGGTGTTATGGATAGTATAGGAAATGGAGAAGCCAAAGAACTTACATGCATGACCCATGGACATGAACTAAGGGTAGGGATTGCTGGAGGAAAGGGGGGTACTGGGTAGAGGGGAGCAATGGGGGAGAAATTAGGACAACTAAGCATAGTAAAATATACTTTAAAAAAGAATGAGTAACTGATGTATGCTATATAAATGAACCTTGAAAACATTATGCTAACTGAAAGACCCAGACACAAAAGGCCCACACACCCATCATATGCAAATCCACAGAGACAGAAGAGAGACTGATAGTTGCCAGGGCGGGAGAGAATGGAGAGGGACTGCTAACAGGTATGGAGTTTCTCTGGGGGAGATGAAAACATTCTGGAATTAGACAGTGGGGGTGGTTGCACAACCTTGTGAATACACTAAAAACCACTGAATCCTACACTTTGAAATGGTGAATAGTGTGTGAATTATCTCACTAGAAAAATAAAAGGAACAGGAACACTATATTTCTCATAGCCAATGAAAGAGCAGCTTTCAAAAAAAATGAAAATAAAGCAGGGCAGTTGAGGAAACTAGGGAGGAAGAAAAGACTGTTGGACTTGGGTATTATAAGGCGGCAGCTTAAGGCAAAACATCAGTCTCTATATCAGCAGTTCTCAAAGTGGAGTCCATGAACTCCTAGGGGAGTCCCTTCTAACCCTTAAGGGGATCCATGGGATAAAAATTATTTTCATAGTAATAGTAAGATGTCATCGGCCTTTTTCACTGTGGTGCCATTTGCACTGATGGTGCAAAAGCAATGGTGCATAAAGGTGCCGGTGCCTTAGCACAAATGAAGACAAGGGTACCAAAGTGTACTAGCAGTCACTGCCATGCACTCACAGTCAAAAAACAAGCCGGTCTCACTGAAGAATGTCCTTGTGGAAGCGTAAATATTATGAATTTTATTAAAAATCAACTCTTGAGTACATCCATCTTTTTAATACTCTGAAAAAATGAGAACTGTGCCTAGAGAACTTCCGCATACTGAAGGCTGTCTGGGGCAGAGCTCCCATGCAGCTGCTTGGGTTGCATGTGGAATTAACAGCTTTTTTCATGGAACACCGTTTTTACTTGAAAAAAATGACTGACAAACTTAGACACGGGTTATTTAGACCATCTGCACATTTGGCAGTAGTTTCTTAAAAATGTACAGCGTGAGCCTGGCACGTCAAGGAAAATAACTGACAGTATTTGTGGTCAATGATAAAACTCAAGCTTTTAAGTGAAAATCAAAATTTTGTAAGACTTGTATCCACTACCATCAGCTTGACATCTTCCCAATACATAAAGACTTTTCTGCTGGAGATCAATGGTGATAGTAAAAGACGTGACTGTTTTTTTAATACTGTATTGTAATAACGTATTATCAGTATTTAGAAGATCTGCCTATAAAACACAACCAGTATTTTCCAGATGACCGGTGTATGACATTACAAAAATCATGCCTGGGTAAAAGATCAATCAAAGCCAACGAGAGACCGCCGGTTTTCATGTAACAGAGTATGGGAAATTCATTGATATGGTTGCTGCAGATCCCACCTCGCAACTCACCTTTAAGAAACTACTTACCTGTCGAGGTTTGGTATAGTATCAAAGAAGAATACGCAAACTTATCTGAAAAGGCTATTGATTCACTTTCTAGCCATATATCTGTGTAAAGCCAGATTTTCTTCATATATTTTAACCAAAACAATATATTACAACAGATTAAATGCAGAAGCAAGTTTGAGAATCGAGCTATCTTCTAAATATTGAGCTAGAGAAAGGCCAAAAATTTGTACACATGTAAAAGAATAGCACTCTTTGCATTAAATGGTCTTGTTTGTTTTGGAAAATATAGTTGTTTTCATTAAAAGTATGCTATTTGTATGTAATGAATTAGTAATTAAATATTTTTTAACTTTCTTAGTTTATTTATGAATACAGTAGCTATTGATAGGTAGTAGCCACACTGACAGCATTGTTTGAGGTCCTCAGTAATCCTTCAGGGTGTAAGATGATCCTGAGACCACAGAGCTTGGAAACCGCTATATAAGTGGTGGGTGTTACGTCAACTCTTTGAATGGTGTTTGAGGTGGTTTTCTTTTCTGTAAAACTGGTACCAATATCCCGCTAAGCCCACATATAGCAGTTCTAATTCCATATTCTCCTTCACACTTGCCAGAACATGCTCTATTTTCCTTCTTTTTTTTTTAACATTGATTTTAGAGAGAGAAGCATCAATGTGTTGTCTCACTTATTTATGCATTCACTGGTTGATTCTTGTACATGCCCTGACCCAGGATCAAGCCTACAGCCTCAGCTTCTCGGGACAATGCTCTAACCAACCGAGCTGCCAGGCCAGGGCCAAACCATGCTCTATTTTCTTTTCACCAGTCTTATACATCACTGACTAATCAGATGAGGTCATATCCTATTCCTACAGAGCCCAGAAATAGCTCTACAGGATGAAAAGGTAAATAAATTTACCAGACTTCAATGAAAACAGCTGATTTCTGTTTCTTCAGATGAAACCTCAGAACCTCTAAGATTACTAAGTAATTCTACAGCGATTACACCGAGAATAAGGAGTTCCACTAGCAACTAGGTTGTGGTGGATCCTAGTCCCTGACTCCAGCAGCACTCAGACCTGAGTAGATGTCCAGTTCCCGACTGGAGCCCTGAACAGAGCCAGACTCCGTGTATCCCAGCAGTCTGCTTTAAGATCACAGCATTTGAAATGCCCTAGGTGTTGCTCTTGAAATGCTTTCATTCTACATGTGTGGGATCCTCGGGTTTAGGGATAGGTTAGGTCATCATATTGCATGTGGTAATAAGTTTCTGCAGACCCTCCTTTAAACAAACAAAAGGGAGAAAATAGTTATAGTATTGCCAAACGGGTTCTTAAAAACCTCCCGACCAGGTTTATAAAACAGACCTGTGCCTGTTGGGTGCTATCAAAGGAAAGGTAGCAACACTCGATCATCGAACTGAGAATTCTGTCCTCAGGACCTAGTAAGGGCTGCCGCCTCACACTGGGATTTTAGTAAGGTGGTGCTTCTTATCCCTGGCTGCACATCCGACCCCTCAGACCTACTGAATCTCACTCTGACTGGGGAGGAGGGTGAGGCGGTACTTCCATTGTTTTTCAAGATTTTCAGGTGACTATAGCCACTATATGAAGCATTGGCTCCCACAAAAAAAGCATGAAGACTCAGAAACACCTTGGGGGACAACACTCTCCAAAAAAAACAGCACGTCCCTAAAGGGGTGACTGGGCAGCCAGGCTCCAAAGCCTGCTGAGCTGAGCAGCAGCCAAGAGCAAGGTTTGGTGTTTACACACTCAAACTCAGCTGTGGTTGTCACAGCAACTCACCCCAGCACAGTTCCTTCTTCCCCTTTGCGGCTTTAGTCCAGGCTTTGGCGTTCTGTGCTATGATCTTAATGTTCTTGGTAACCTGAATGGCCTGCTGCATTCTTTTTCTTTTTCTGCCAGTTGCTCCATCTTATCATGTGTTTACTAGTGTGCAATAATGCTTCACCTGCCTGTGTGGAATTCAACAACCTCCACTCCCCCAAAATACACCTGAAGAGGAAATTCCACAAAGGGCCTCAAGTGCACAGAACACAGGTTACCAGCCAAAGCAGTAAGTCTAAGGAAAGCACCCAAGACCCTGCCTCTTGTCTTATCTTTTTTTTTTAATCTTTAAAACAAAGTTATGGTTCCTAAGGCCTGCAGTAAATTAAAAGCAGGGAAAACAACTTTTCTTTGAAGGCATACTGAAAGCTCAAGAAGTGACTACTGATCCCTGAATAGGAAGGAAAGGGGCAGAAAAGCCCTAAGAAATGGATACAAGAACTCAGCATGCAAGACAGTGTAGGCCATACTAGAATCAAACAGTTTTACACACCTCAACAGGTCAGAAAGCCATCGTGGCTTTTACAATAAATATGACCCAGATCCCCAGAGAGCGTTATTTTACACTCGCTTTACAGGGGCAGAGTAAGGGGTGCTGCATTATTTAATTTCAAGTATTCCAAATGTCTCAGGGTTTTGGTGATTTCCAGTTGGTTATGGGTTTTAGTGCTTAAAAAGGTTAATAACTCTTAACTATCCAGGATTTGTTTATGAGTACTCTAGATAATTAAGATATATCCTGTTTATTACTTCTATTCATTTGTACCCCGATTCCTAAAAGATTAAAAATAAAAAGTAAAAGACTTAAGGCAGTCAAATCTTGCTCTATATATGTTCTAGTACTTGGCTCTGGTTCTTAGCGATACCTGTCGACAACGTGGTGTTCTGTCCCTGCCACATCTGATATGTGCTGTGCATGAGACCTGATCCTATTTCTCTGCTCCTTCATCTGACTGTGAGAGGGTTATAGCTGTCTCCCTCTCCCTCAAGCTAGTAACCCTATATCACTTCACCTCAGCTAGCTAGAAAATAAACCATCACATGCCACCTCATCCCCCATTATGTGATCTACAAACAGAATACCTGGCATATAGTAGGCACTTAATGAATGAATAAGCCAGTAATCCACAGAGTATCTATAAAATTAGCCAATTGCATGAAGCTATAAAATGTGTTTAAGAGTCTAGCCCACTATGAGAAGAGCAGTCAAAAAAAAAAAACTCCAGCAAATCCTGGCACCAGGATACACTGCAATTTAAAAACTAGGTTACATAAGCACATAGGCTGTGATCATAAGTTTTAAAAAACAGTATGGGGCCCTGACTCGTGTGGCTCAGTGGATTGAGCTGACTTGCAAGCCAAAGGGTCGCCAGTTAATTCCCAGTCAGGGCATGTGCCTGGGTTGCAGGCCAGGTCCCTTATTGGGGGCATGCAAGAGGTAACAGATGGATTTATCTCTCACACATGGCTGTTTCTCTCCTCTTTCTTCCTCCCTTCCCCTCTCTCTAAAAGTAAATAAGTAAAATCTCTTAAAAAATAAAAATAAAAATTAATAATGGGAAAAAAGACTATGACATAGCCAATTATACAACAGGATTATCCACTTACTTAATAATTAATCGAGCACTTTGTGCATGATGCTTTTCCAAGCACTGCAGAGTTAACCAAACTCACAATTGTACTGCCAGTGATAAACTAACTGCAACTTGTCATTTAAAAGCAAGAATTGCAGCAACCACAAACCATGAGCAACTCAAGGCTCTAGCAGACATTTTTCCATTGCACTTAATGGAGTTATAACTCAGTGGACGCCCAGACCTCAGTATGCGGAACATCCACATGTGTCCTGTGAGTGCTGTGCAACTGTACACAGTCAGCAATCCCAGTGTAGCCTTGTGTGCATTTTGTTTATCCTCTTACTCAGCTGACTGACAGCCCTGGCTGGTGTGGCTCAATGGATTGAGCGCTGGCCTGTGAACCAGAGTTGCTGGTTCAATTCCCAGTTAGGGTACATGCCTGGGTTGCAGAACAGGTCCCCAGTAGGGGGTGCTCAAGAGGCAACCACACATCGATATTTCTCTCCCTTTCTCCCTTACCCACTGTCTAAAAATAAATAAATAAAATCTTTTTTTTTTTTAATCTGTCTGATAATGCTTCACTAGCAGGACAGGGGATGATGAAAGTATAAAATAGTGTTTCTGGGCACAATTGGGTACCCTCAAGTCATTGTATCATTAAGGAAAAATGCGAGAGAAAATTCCTGACAATATTCAATAGGCTATAAAAGAAACCTAGCTTTAGGAGCCAGTTTTGTATTGCCTCTATATAAAACTACCGTCTTCAGTTTTAAATGGGTTTTTTACAAAGAGACTTTTGATTCTTGGGGATATTGTTATCATCTTCTCTGTTGACATCCATATAATGTATGTTTTTCCTCTCTGGGCTGAGTTTCATGCCAAATAAACTTCAAAAACAAAATTGGGAGAAAGCACCAGCCACAAATAACCCTCTTCTGATCTCCCCTCAGGTTACCCCTTGGCTTTGTTTTATCGGCATTACCTTTTCTACAAGGACAGCTACCTCATCCATCTCTTCCACACCTTTACAGGCCTCTCGATTGCTTATTTTAACTTTGGTGAGTACACTGAGTTAGCAGTGGCACTGAGATTAGAGGGAACCTGGGAAGAAACCAACTTGAACAAAACTTCGGGAGAGATTTGATGGATAGGGAAGTTATACTGCTCTGCTTGCAAAGAGCGGGTTTGTGTGGACAGGAACTCTGCTTAAATTCTTTCATGTACAGTCATCTCCCAGATAAAACACTTTGAGAGCGGTTACCCGTGCCAGAGCACATTGGCATACAGAGA
The DNA here is from genome assembly GCF_022682495.2 of Desmodus rotundus. Lineage (NCBI taxonomy): Eukaryota > Metazoa > Chordata > Mammalia > Chiroptera > Phyllostomidae > Desmodus > Desmodus rotundus. Next base: position 180,320,611 of record NC_071389.1, read on the forward strand.
AGCATCAGCTCCTCTCTGCTGTGGCCATCACTGGACGACAGAGCCAAGCAGTCTCCTCAGGAGCAGCCCTGAGCTCAGACATTCAAAAATATAGTTACTGCCTGACAGTCCCTTTTATTTATACAATTAATTTCCTTCCTTTCCTCCAGAACATGAGACCATTTTGACAAAAATATCCTAACACCAAAATAGTTTTTTCTTTATGTATTCTCTTTGTGTTTAGAAGTCTCAGAATGGGTGAGAATTAAAAAAAAGTCTAAAATTTGCTCTCTTCTGCACCCAGGAAACCAGCTGTACCACTCCCTACTATGTGTCATCCTTCAGTTCCTCATCCTGCGACTCATGGGCCGAACGGTCACTGCTGTGCTCACTACCTTTTGTTTCCAGATGGTAAACATCTTTCCCTTGGCAGCTCAGGTCACAGCTGACAGCAGTTCGGGGCTGGGGACAGGTCAGGGACTGTGGTGTAGAAAAAGCAGTGAACTGGGAGATCCAATTTCTAATCCTTTCTCCCAGTAACACTTAGCAGTATGACTTTACATAGGTCACTTTACACGGGCCCCAGGTGTTGCATCTGTTGGTGGCAATGACAATACTTTACCTGCATCAAGGAACGGGTGCCAGCTAATCATCTGCATAGGACTGTACATTAAGGTTCTTTGATTCTGAGGGGAGTCACTGGAAGGCAAGGCAGAAAATCAACTTAGAATGAGCTACAGAACCTAAGCATCTAAATTCTCTATTTAGCCCTCATTTTGCTGAGAAACCTGAGGCAAGTCTCTTCTCCTTTAAGTGTCTCCACTTCTAGGAACTTCTTAAGGCCTTTAATGATGAGAATAGGAGCGAGGAAACATGAAAAAATACATTGGGGGAAAAAATACATTAGATTTCAGAACAAGGAGAAAATAAATCATAGCCATAATGGAATAAATACTTTCCTCTCCTAGGTCTACCTTCTTGCCGGGTATTATTACACAGCCACTGGCAACTACGATATCAAGTGGACAATGCCTCATTGTGTTCTGACCTTGAAGCTGATTGGTAAGTGAGGGGTCACTACCTTCCCCTTTACATCTAGGCTCCTCCCCATCTGACCAATAAACTTACTCTGTGCTTTCCCCTAACACTCCTGCTACCCTCAGCCTACAGGCCACATCCTCAGTGTCCTCTCCCTCTACCCACACCTTCTCTCTCTGCTCAGGTTTGGCTGTTGACTACTTTGATGGAGGGAAAGATCAGGTAAGAATGATTCCTCCAAAGAGAAGTTAAGGAACTAAACCAGAAGGAGAAAGGCTGTTGTTACCAAAAGACTAAACCCAAATGCCAGGGGCAGAGCCCCTCCCTCATCCCCAGCCTGTGTGATCTCCATCTCGATAACACTGAGCAAGGATCGACAACTGTAATTTGCCCAGGTCCAGCTCTTGCACAAAGTCCAGAGATCAGTGCCAGCAAGGCATTTGGAAAGGCAGCAGCAGCCAACTGTTGCTCTACACACTTGTTTCCACGGGAAGCAACTGCTTTTCTCCATGCCATCCGCTCAGAGATGGCTGTTTGAAGAACCAATTCTGCAGGCCAAAGGGTGGGGAACACACAAACTGCCTCTTGTGGGGAGATTTAAGGCTATCCTGAACCATTCATTCTCTTCTTGGCATAGAATTCCTTGTCCTCTGAGCAACAGAAATATGCCATACGTGATGTCCCTTCCCTGCTGGAAGTTGCTGGTTTCTCCTACTTCTACGGGGCCTTCTTGGTAGGGCCCCAGTTCTCAATGAACCACTACATGAAGCTGGTGCAGAGACAGCTGACTGATGCACCGGGGAAGATACCAAACAGGTAATTGCCCCTCTTGGTTCAGACCTCTGTGTAGGTGTCTCAACCACTCTAAAGTGACTTCCATGAAGACAGCCCTGGCTGCACTCCCCAGCGTGGCCCTGGCTCCCAGGCCCATGCCACACAGGCCCTGGACTGTCCTGACAGGCACTCTGTACCTGCTCACTGCAGGCAGTGGGCCCTTGTCAGCTTAGGTCACTTCCAGCCCTCCAGTCTTACCCTGTAGTACAAAAACAAATTTCACTTGTATGCCACAGGATTTTGCCTGAACCAGTCATGTCCCTGCCTTTAAAACCCATTTTCTCAGTTCAAAAAAAAAAAAAGGATTTTAAATACATATAAAAATATATCACAGTAAAAAGCTTAAAAGTTATTGGAGAAATCCCTTCACTGTGAAGAGAACATGTCCCACCTGTGCTTGAGCATCAGCTCAACCGGAATATGAAGGAGTGGGTTCAAAATGGCCATTATCATCCATGCACTGGGTCTTAGTCCCACTGCAGACTGAGCACATTGGTGAGACCTTGCAATCAGCAGTATTCCTGAGGGGAAGCACCAGACTCAGACACACTGCTCCTCCCGTTGCCCTCCCTTCCCTGTGGCTCACAGGGGTTTACACTCACCCTTCTCATACGCAAGCATGGAGAAGGCTTTCCCCGACACAGAGTATAGACTCTGGACAGTGGAGCTGCTCATCCCATCCCCCATGGATAGCTCTCCTCTGTAATCTGTCATGGGGTGAAAGAACTGGCCTCTACACATTGTGACCCCACTTGTTCCTTTCCAGCACCGTACCTGCTCTCAAGCGCCTCAGTCTGGGCCTTGTCTACCTGGTGGGCTATGTTCTGCTCAGCCCCCACATCACAGAAAACTATCTCCTCACCGAAGACTATGAAGTGAGTGGCTACTAAAGCAAGAGCAGTGTGACTGTATCCAAGATAGAAAATGGACAGGCGAGGATCCCTGTAGGTAGCCAAGAAGTATACCATCGACAAATGCATGTTGGTTTTGCTCTAGATCTGTGAGAGTTGATGTCAATGCCAGCCGGGCCTGGACATGTTCATCAGCCAGCACTGAACGACCTTCGCGGGCACAGGGCTGTGCCAGGTGCACTCTCAGCACCCCTTACCACCCCAGGAGCAGCTCCTAGTTTGCTGTATTACAGCCCAGCATAGCAGCTTCTGGTCCTCTCCAGCCTTCTCTTGATAGATTGGGGGCTTCTAGGGAAGTCAGAATCCAAGGGAGGGGGAAGTGCTGGCTTTTGTTCCCACCCACCTAAAAGGCTTGCAACAGTTCCATACCCACTCTAGGGTAGGTTGTCTCCTTAAATTGAGCATAAATCCATAAAAGTCCCTCAGTACTTACGGTCCCAAGTGCTCAGTACTTCAAAGAGTTAAGGACAGTGCTCTTTCTGGGACTCTCCAAGGGAAAGGAGGTGAATGGATGTTCACTGGCCTCCCTGCTCGCCCTCTTAGCCTATTGCAGAGGCAGTCAGGCAGACATGAAGCAGTCCACCACAGTGTGGGAAGGAAGAACATTAGGGAAATTCACCTGGCCTCACACACATTTGTTCTTCTCTCAAGAACCACCATTTCTGGTTCCGCTGCATGTACATGCTGATCTGGGGCAAGTTTGTGCTGTACAAGTACGTCACCTGCTGGCTGGTCACAGTAAGTAGAAAAGAAGAACCAGGGTGTAGACAAGCTGTGTGGGACACGGGAAGAGACAGTGGCAAGAACCCTCAGTCGATCCTTCCCTCAGGAAGGAGTGTGCATATTGACGGGGCTGGGCTTCAATGACTTTGATGAAAATGGAAAAGCAAAGTGGGACGCCTGCGCTAACATGAAGGTGTGGCTGTTCGAAACCACCCCCCGCTTCACCGGCACCATCGCCTCTTTCAACATCAACACCAATGCCTGGGTGGCCCGGTAAGCAACAGGGAGGGGAGGTCTGGCCCTGAGCTCATGCCTTCCGCCACTTTCCCAGATTTGAGGACAGAAGTGTATTGTCTCTTCTGTCTTTTCTCACTTTGTGTAGAACTTCCTATCCTTCTCACATGTATGCCTTCACACTTAGTTGTGTCCCCGCTCCTACCTGCTCCCCCCAAAACCATTCCTGTCCTTTGAAAAACAAAACAAGGTATGTAAATGCCTTGAGTCCTGGGCTTTAACCCCGATTCAGCCACTGGTTTTTTGTTCTCCATTGACCTGTTTATGAACATCTTTGTTATTCGTCCCACTAGAGTGTAGGCAGCAGGGGTAGGAAACCAGCCATCCCTGTTCATGGCAGTTCAACACCAGGTACTTCGTAGGTACCAGTCATCTAAGGGGCTCGCCCAAGTTCACCCAGCAAAGCTTTAGGTCTGTTTTCTGTCTCTAAACTGAGATGAGACTGCCTTTTATCCCCAAAGCTAATCAGACAGCACCGCGCCCCTTACCCCAGGTGGCCCCAAGTGGGAGCCAGCCACCACCACCACTGCCACACTCCTCAGGGCACTGAGAACCCAGGGGCAGGATAGTGGGCGTGAGGCTCATCCTTACCCTTTTCTCTAGTTACTTCTTCAAACGACTCAAGTTCCTTGGAAAGAAAGAACTATCCCAGGGTCTCTCGTTGCTATTCTTGGCCCTCTGGCACGGCCTACACTCAGGATACCTGGTCTGCTTCCAGATGGAATTCCTCATTGTTATCGTGGAAAGACAGGTAGGCCTTAAGGGTGGCGGGTGAAAGGGGACTGTGAGAAGAGGCAAGACACAGATCACCTCTTCCCTTCCTCCCCAGGCTGCCAGCCTAATTCAGGACAGCCCCAGCCTGAGCAACCTGGCTTCTGTTACTGTCCTGCAACCTTTCTACTATCTGGTGCAACAGACCATCCACTGGCTCTTCATGGGTTACTCCATGACTGCCTTCTGCCTCTTCACGTGGGACAAATGGCTGAAGGTAAGTGACGGGCTGCCTCAAGGACTGGGGGACCACCGAAACCTCAAGCAGTAAAGGATATGCCCTATTTTGCCATGTATAATGTGCACTTTTTTGCCCGAATTTTTGAGGGAAAAATAAGGATGTGCATTATACATAGGTAGTGCCTGAAATACCTTGTATGTGTTCTTGTGTTTTATAATTTCTTGTTACAAAAAATTTCTTGTACTATATGTTGAAAAATAAATGCTAAAATTCCTTTATAATATAAAAATCAAATATCTAAACAAAAAATTGAATTAAAAAATTAAAATGATTTTTTTGCCTTAAAGTTTGGGTCAAAAACATGGGTGCACATTCTACACGGCCAGATATGGCAACCATGCCCGTGGGCCGCCTCGGTGGCCTGTATCTCTCCACAGGTGTATAAATCTGTCTATTTCCTCGGCCACGTCTTCTTCCTGAGCCTACTATTCATATTGCCTTATATTCGTAAAGCAATGGTGCCAAGGAAAGAGAAGTTAAAGAAAATGGAATAATCTATTTAAACTATTTTCCTGGTAAGTTAACATCCCTACAGCTAAACTGAACCTATTAGGTTACAGAACTGAGCAACAGACTCGGGGGGCAGGGGGCAGATAGTGTTGGAAATTTGCAGTGAACCTCAGGGTAGCCTGGCTTCTAGGAAACACGATACAGAACACTAACTTCACACACCAGGAAGAAGCTAGAAGGGCTACAGACCAGGCACTAGAAGGAGTAATCTGACCAACCTTCCAATCAAATTCCTTCTGCAGGTGGCCTAGAGCAAGACTGGTGCAGAATCGACTTGTCTCCCTTTCTACACTCCCTCGCCCCAGAGCAGAGGACACAGAAGCCAGGGAGCAAGAACAAGTGACACTCCCAGCTGTGCCTCTGCGGACAGCCAAGTCTTCATTTGGGCCAAAGGGGAAACTCTTGTGGGAGGAGCAGAGGGGCCCACGTCCCCCATCGGGCTCCCCCATGCACGTTGCCTTATCTCTCCCCCTCTAGCCAGGAATCTGTTGTTTTTCTTCTGCCGGTTTACTATGATTGTATACGTGTCACCGCCGCCACTCCCCCCATGGGGGGGTGGGGAGAGGCACAAAGCCCTGCCTGCTCCACTTTTTCTACCTTGGAACTGTACCAGATAAAATCACTTGTTTGTTCAATTTTTCACTGCTAGCATTCCTGGCTGTCTTTCAGGCACAGTTCTCCGTGCTTGCCACGGCTCTAGTAATCAGGGCCATCTTCTTTACAGCACAGCAATCGCATGAGTTTGGAGCTAAAGCTCAGAACCAGTGCACACACTGTAACCTCACACCTTTCCCTGACCATTTAGGAACCCCCAAAGAACAACCAGGTTTGCAAGAACAGTGTTTATAAGATAAACAAATAGCAAATATACAGCCTGGCTTCCACTAGCCCACACATAGTCTTGGTGCAGGAAGGTCATCCTCCAGCAGTGAGCTGCAAGAGTCAAGTGATGCAATGTCAACAGTCTGTTTCAGAACAAGGTCCTATTATCAAATGACCCTCCACACTTCTTCAAAGGCTGTGGTAAGTTTTGCACAGGTGAGGGCAGCAGAAAGGGGGTAGTTACTGATGGACACCATCTTCTCTGTATACTCCACACTGACCTGAGGAGAGAACAGTTCGTCAGCCAACTCCATCACTGTAGCAGGTTCAGTACTACTTTAGGGCAGGAATAGTGGGCTGAGCTCCTATTTCACAGTGCTGTTTAATACCGAACTTGTACAAAGGGGGAAGAAGCTTCTAGCTTTGACAACTGCAGTCCTCCAAGGAGGCGTCCTGGGGCAGGTTAGGGAAAGCATACTTATCTCCCAGCTTTGTTCCTACCCTCTATTTCCTAACTGATAAGGACAAGGGTCATCAAAATGCTAACTGCTCTAGGAATTCTGTAGTAAGCTTCAGTTCTATGAAGGATCTGAGAGTTGAGCCTAGACCTTACCTTGCCATGAGCAAAGGCCCCCACCACAAAAACAATAGGGTCACTGCTGGGCACCAACTCTCGCACATCACTGACGACTGGGATGGAAAAGGAGGTGCCAATTTTCATACATCCAACTGGGAAGTGATCTGACACTGGATTCTTAATTACCTAAAGTGAAAGAGAAAAATGAGCCCCAAAATCGTTCTCAGAACCCTACCTCTAATCAGTAGGTATCCATACCTCACCTTCAAGAGCTTCTGGGGGCCATCAGCTGCTCGAACACTGAGTTTGTGTAAAAGCTGAACTAGGGCGAAAATAAAAACATTCAGAGCCAGACGGAAACCACATTTCTGCCCAGTGATCTAACCAGAAAACCCCACAGGTAAGGTGGGCTCCACACACCCTTCAGAACGGTGCTGCACTGCTCTGTAACGAACGAGCCGTTGGCAAGCACGTGACTACCTGTGTGCTGACGGGTTGGCTCACTCTCCCTTTTTTACTCAGCCAGGCACTCATGCAGGCTTTACCCCTACACGTGGAAAGGAATGAAGGGTCCACATTCTGGGGTCAACTATGCTCCCTCTTTCTCCCTTCTTTACTCCTGCCAAGTTTATTCTGAACTTTAAGTCCTAAAGATCTCACCCATGAGGCCACAAAAACGGTCAAAGGTTCTGGGAATTCGAGTCTGGGGGTTCACTTCGATCAGCACATTCTTCTGTGTATGGATATAAACCTGCAGCAAGCCAGCACGGTTCAGGGGACTGTCCATCAGCATCAGTAAACTCTGAGGGAGGCAGACACCGAGGCACAGTTAAGAGTGAAGAGAAGTAACATGCCGCTGTTTCACCTTCCATAGAAAGACTCAAGAGGATGTGAGCTCTGTCCCTGGAGTTACCTGGTGAGATATGTCTGGTCTCACTTCCCCAGGGTCCCGTCCATTCTTCAACAACATAGACTTGTGTTTGTCACAGTTTAGTAGCTCGTATGTCTTCCCTACCTAAAGAAAAGGGAAATGATAGAGAACAATATAAACTGCTTTTACCTAGCCCAGTGGTTCTCAAAGTATAGTCCCCAAACCAGCAACAGCAGCATCTGGAAACTTGTCAAATTCTCAGGTTCACTCTAGAGTTCCTGAACCAGAAGCTATGGGGGTGGGGCCCAGCAAGCCCTTCAGGGGTTCACTATGTGGCCATATTTACCCTCCCCTTCCTTCCCCAAACCCTCCCACCATTTTAGAGGGAAAAAGAAAGAAGGCACAACCTGTGATTTCAGATTATTTAAACTGGATGTACTTTTAAAACCTGTGGCTATTAGACAAAGCTGGTGAGGAATTCTGGAACCAGGTGGAGGAAGGTTAAAGAGCAAAGCTGAATGCTTGTTTATCACAGGAGCACTGACGTACTGGGCAAAAACACACACGGTCATCACCTTCAGTTTGCTTACACCAAACAGGCACCAAGTGAAGAGCTGCAAATCTGAATGAGAAGTGTGAAAATTCTAATGATTCGTGAGGCAGTTTAATCACGGAATACTTGTCAGAAGTAATAAGAGGGGTTGTTCCTAGTTTTAAGGCATGTGACCAAAGGGCCCTGGCTGGTGTGGCTCAGTGGACTGAGTGCTAGCCTGCAAATCAAAGAGTCACCAATTAGATTCCCACTCAGGGCACACACCTGGGTTGCAGGCCAGGTCCCCAGTAGGGGGCGTGTGAGAGACAAGCACACATTGATGTTTCTCTCCCTTCCCCTCGAAAAATAAATAAAATCTTTTTTAAAAATAAAGAGAAAATTAATTTTAAAAAGACGTGTGAGCAAAGGTATAGATGGAATAAAGAAAAATCAGAAATTTGAAGAAAATTATGCTGAACAAGTGGGAAGTGAAACATTGAAGGTCCGTGAGTACATGTGAAATTCTTTGTAAACTGCAGAACCTCCAAGTATCCAGGACAAAGAAATCATTCTGGAATAACAGGGGCATAAGAATGACTGAGAAATACTATCCTGGCAACTCTGTATATACTGGAAAATATACCAGGTAGAAGTTTGATACTAAGTATCTGTCTGGATCCATCTGTAGCAGCTAAAAGAAATAGGTATAAATTGTAATTTGGAGTCCTAAGGAGCATAAAATGGCCAGTAAAAAGTGTAAAAACATACTATTAATGTACACATACAGATTTTGAAAGGCTAAGTTTTTATGTACCAATAGGACATTTTATGTCTGACAACACCTTAAGACATACAAATCAAAAAACTGGGGGGAAGAGGCATGTGGACTTTGAAATTAAATAACTGAAATAACAAGAATGTCACAAAGCACAGAGGATGACAAAAGCCAAAAATTAAGACCATAGGACATTCTTAGTTATAGAAGAAAAAGTCTCTCTTCAATAAAAGAATTCAATTTTAACCCATTTGTAAGTTATAACCAGAGTTTTTAATGAAATACAATAGAAAACATCAAAGTACTTCACATGTAGTAATGGTAAGTGATGGTTTATGAAACTTGGTTTCATACAGTTGCATGTGGGCATAAGCTCACAGCGTAATTTTTATTGTGGGTTGTGGTTAAGCTTAAAAACCACTAACTAAAATAAGAAGAATGAATATCATGTGTATTCACTTTCTATAATAGGTATTAAAGACACAAGAATTTTTAAAAACTTATTCTCTGCCCACATAGAGCCTTGTAGTGGAAGAGACAAAGAGTAAACAACTACATGACTAATTAACTCAAATTGTGATAAACATAATGGAAAAGTAAGTGGTTCATTAAAGGATTATAATAGGAGGGCTGATTTATACAGAGAGTCATTTCTGTGAGGAAGTAACATTTAACTTAGTAATTAAATAATGAGCAACATAACAGACTCAATAATTGCTAAATAAATGAACATTAAGTAGGAATTAATGAAGCAAAGAGCTGAGTCAAGAGAGCGTCCAGTTAGAGAACATCAAGGGCAATGGCTTTAAGATATAAAAATACCTCATGCCTTCAAAGAGTTTAAAGAAGGCCAATGAGCCTGGAATATAAAGAATAAATGGCCCTGGCTGGTGTGGTTCACTGGATTGAGCACCAGCCTGCAAACCAAAGGGCTGCCAGTTCGATTCCCAGTCAGGGCACATGCCTGGGTTGCGGGCCAGGGCCTCAGTTGGGGGCATTTGAGAGGCAACTAATCGATGTGTCTCTCACATAGGGATGTTTCTCTCCCTTTCTCCCTCCCTTCCCCTCTCTCTAAAAATAAGGATAGGGGGGATAATCTGAGGTGCCAGCCATGCCTTGCAAAATTAAGGAAATCAAGGACTTCCTGCTCACAGCCAAGAGAAAAGATGCCAAATCTGTCAAGATCAAAAAAAATAAATAAAGACAATGTAAAGTTCGATGCAGCATATACGTTTATACCTTGGTCATTACATAGAGGAGGCCAAGACACTGAAGCAGTCCCTGCCCCAAGTACTAAAGGAGCTGAAATGAACCAGATGCACGAAGAATACACAGAGCCGGCCCAGATGAGTCTGGCACAAGCAAGATGTACCACCAGCACAAGGCAGGCATAAGATAACAACAGTACAGAAGATTTCAACCAGCTATGAATTCTGTCACCCTTGGAGTACCATTAATGACAACCTAGATTTTCCCAGAGCCTTGTCTAGGAATTTTAACATGGTCATGACCTTTTCAACCACTGTATTTTGCCATGTATAATGCATTCCCGTGTGTGGTATGCACCCACGTTTTTGGTCCAAATTTTCAGGGAAAAAAAGCTTTAATTTTTTAATTCAATTTTTTATTTATATATATTTAGAAACAAAACTGATTATCATACTCCAGGGTATTATTTTGCAAATGAATATCATTATTGCTTTGTAGAATTACACTTTTAACACAAAAGCATAAATAAAAGAATTAAAAACATTTATATAGCTACAGAATTAATACTACCCATGTGTAATGCGAATCCTTATTTTTCCCTCAAAACTCGGGCACAAAAGTGGGCATTATACACAGCAAAATACAGTACTTAATAGTTAACATGGAACCAGTAACAGTAATAACTAATTCCAAGTGACAGACATCATTCTAAACCCTTTACACATGTTAACTCCTTTAATCTTCCCAACAACGCAGTAACGTACGTATTACTATCATCCCCAAGGAACACAGGAAGAAATGGGAGTGGTTAAAAAAAGTAACATTCAGAATTAACAGGCTGGAAAGATAGCAGGCAATTAAGTGAGGGATGAATATAAGAGCCTATAATTAGGTTAGAAATATCAACCACAGAAGAAAATGAAAACAGATGAGGACGGGCAGTGTTTCTAGATTGCAAGCTTATTGAAGTGCCAGAGTGGTCGAGGAAGAAAACACGAAAAAGAATCACACGGTAGATTACTATGGAAATGTACTACCTTTAAATGTACTACTTTTCTTTTTCATTACATTCTCCCTGTGAAGTATTTATCCTCTGCTTTACAATCTGAGGACAAACTGTTCTCAAGATCACACACTTAAAATAAGTGTAAGAACCAAGATTAAAATCCAGGTATGACTTCTAAACCAGTGTTATTTCTTCTGGGCCTATTCATTGAATAAATTTAGCTCTAAACGGTAAGAGAACAAAGTCAGAGTAAATGGGAACACAGTACAAAGTTTTAAGCCAGAATGGCTAGATCATTCGGGAAGAGAGCCAACAGATTTATTAGATGATAATCTGAAGTGGATACTAACACATACAAGAGTGACAGTAAACATCTTTTATAAAACATGAAGTCCCCACGAATAAAAGGATGGGCCAACTATGCTACAGTAACCACCTTTCTCCTTTCCTAGTAACTTGTCGTGGGATGAGGTGGGACACAGCCGTGGACGAAACTCCCTTCCCGTTAGATGTCTTAACACCACAGATTCCTAGTAAATCAACTGGAGGCTAGAACATGACAGTTGCAATGTGATTCAAGAAGGTCAGAAAAAAAACAACTACTGCCGACCCAGGACACTGAACCAAAAGACAGTCAACCAAGCCATTCTTCCTCCAAAAGCGTATTTCACTTCTCGGCTTTTGAGTCCCTCACCCTCATCCCATGAGGTACCATTCTATCGCTAATACCAGTTCCCCACTTTCTCGTCCCACATTACCTTGACTGTCTCCAGACTGGCCCCTTCCAGCACCACAATGAGCCTACGGCCTCCCATCTTCCTTTCCGCCCCAAATCGGGGCCTCTTGGGCTCCACAACATCCCAGTCCTGTTCGTGGTCCTCACGGCGACGCTCACGAGGTTGGGATCCACCAGCGGGCGCAGCCATCTTACAACCGGAAATTGCGCTAATATCCTGAAATTAGAAACACGTTTTTCCTAATCGCAAACTAACTTCCGGCTGCCATTTCGAAAGTGGGCGCTTGGAAATGGCGCTTGCATGCTGTCGGGCAGTACCTAAGTGTCTCTGGGAGGGCAGGGTTTCAGAAAGAGGCGGGACTTCCTGATGCGCAATTTCTGTGCGCGAAATTCGGGTCCTGCACAGACCCGAGGGGGGTGGGGGGAGGGTTTAGAAGGGAGCGCACTTCCGGTGCCCTTTCTCCTGCGAGCACCTGGGCCACAGACCCTCGTGCGAAGGGTGCTGTTTCTAAACTGGAGTGGGGTAGAGGCGGGCCGGCACCCCCTCCTGACTTTTGGTGCCGCCGGCCTCAGGATCGGACATGGCCCAGAACTTGAAGGATTTAGCGGGACGGCTGCCCTCCGGGCCCCGGGGCATGGGCACAGCGTTGAAGCTGCTACTGGGTGCCGGCGCCGTGGCCTACGGGGTCCGCGAGTCCGTGTTTACCGGTGAGCAACCTCCGCCCGCTCTCCGGACTCCTCCCGTCCCGCCGGGTCCCCGCGCGCACTCAGCCCCTCGCCTCACCAGGGGCTAGCACGTACTCTCTGACCAGTGACCTGGCCTGATCCCCACTCCTCTCCCCACAGTGGAAGGCGGTCACAGAGCTATCTTCTTTAATCGGATTGGTGGCGTGCAGCAGGACACCATTCTCGCCGAGGGCCTTCACTTCAGGTAATGGCGGGCACAGCGGACTGACCCTGACCCTTCACCCTTGAACGCCGCCAACCCACCAATGGCCGTAGGAGGACGTTCAACAGATTCAGAACCGGTCTTTCCACTCCTTACCCCATCAACCAAGGCAGTGGGCGCTGCCCATAACGGCAGTAGCACATAAAAGTTCTCTAAAGAAAGAAGAGAATTTCTCCTAGTTTGTGGTCATTAAGAGGAGAAGCAAGCCAAGAAACACGTGAGGATAAAACTAGTGAAACTGCAGTCTCCCAATAACTATATCTGTTCACTCTCCTCCAGGATCCCCTGGTTCCAGTATCCCATCATCTATGACATTCGGGCCAGGCCACGAAAAATTTCCTCCCCAACAGGCTCCAAAGGTAGGTTGGGACACTTGGAAGCCACCAACAGATGGGCTACCTAAAGTCCATAAGGAAGCCTGGCAAGACCCCTAGGGGAAGACGGGTGTGTCAGAGCTTTTGGGCCTTGGTTTTCACATCTGCAAAAGAGCTGGAATCAAAATACCTGCTTCTGGGGTTGAGGTAGAACATTCTGGACACACTGTGTGCATTTGCACTTTTTTAACTTTTCCTACCTGCTAAGGTAAATTCAATGAGAATACTCTTTGTCCTTTGTCATATTCCTCCTCTTTCTTTTAACTGCTTGACTTAATGATGATATCCATGAGTACCCCCTGTCCTGGGGACACTGGTGCTCCTGGTTCCTCCTGGACCGTTTTTGGAAGCTGTGCCGTTCACATTCCCCAGACCCCTTCTTCACACACAGACATGTGCACACCGAGGCAAGTAGCTCACCTGTAATATACTTATTGTGTGCTATTTTTAGTATAGTCACTTAACATTCCCTAAATCTTAGGTCCTGAGAATAAAGGACACATAAAACACAGCCCTCATCCTTAAGTCCTGATAGTCTAGTAAAGAAGACAGGTGATTACGTTAAAGCCTGCCGGAGAGGTTGCACATGGTACAGTGGCAAATAGAAAAAGAGAGGTTCGCTTTATTGGTAGAGGGGTTGTGGATAAAGAAGACACCGCAGTGGAAGGGCGAGGTTGCATTTGGCCTGTGCCAGGTCACGTTCGGTCGGCCTCATTCCTCTCCTCTCCAGGGGAGTTCCAGGCTGAGCGACATTACGTGGAGGAGACAGAGCTTGGGGAAGGATACTGGGCTAAGTCCAGATGAGACCTCCATGGCCTTGCCCAGCCACTGCTGACCTCACTCTTAGACCTGCAGATGGTGAACATTTCCCTGCGAGTGCTGTCTCGGCCCAATGCCCTGGAGCTTCCCAGCATGTACCAGCGCCTAGGACTAGACTACGAGGAGCGGGTGTTGCCGTCCATTGTCAACGAGGTTCTCAAGAGTGTGGTGGCCAAGTTCAACGCCTCACAGCTGATCACCCAACGGGCCCAGGTTGGACCCAGCTCCCGTCACTGTCTGCGTAACGTCCACATTTTCCTCATAGGGCCCGGGGCACTGAATATTGGGAAAGGCAGCTTATTAGAAAAAGCTTATGACCCCAGCTCCATTTCTACCTAAAAGCTGCACTAGTGGCCACTGTGAGAAACGAGAGCCAAGACTAGAACTCGTTAGATACTAAGAAAGGGTTGGTGAATTTTCTGCCTTTTTCAGATGATCTGGTATTCAGCTGGTCACAGCAACACACCTTCCTTTCAGTTCTCCAGTCCCCTCTCACCACCTTTCCCTTCCCCTCCTCACCCCTCCCCCCAGGTGTCCCTGTTGATCCGAAGGGAGCTGACAGAGAGGGCCAAGGACTTCAGCCTTATCCTCGATGATGTAGCCATCACGGAGCTAAGCTTTAGCCGAGAGTACACAGCTGCTGTAGAAGCCAAACAAGTGGGTGAGTTCCCAGAGGACTAAGTCAAGGATTTCTGGGAATGCAGGAGGGGTTTGGGGTTCCTGACACCTCACATTTACGACCTCTTGGCTGTCCCACCACAGCACAGCAGGAGGCCCAGCGGGCCCAGTTCTTGGTGGAAAAAGCAAAGCAAGAACAGCGGCAGAAGATCGTGCAAGCAGAGGGTGAGGCCGAGGCTGCCAGGATGATATCCTTCGGGTGGAGACATCTGGGCTCACCCCTGGGGCACAGTGCTTTCCTGTCCTCCCTCATGGGCTGGCTGATGAGACTAAGGCGAATGCGATTCCGTGCTCTCTGATTCTTGTCTCTCTGAGGGGTGGAGGTTTCAAATGGGGTCTGAAATCTTAGTGGGGTTCCTGAGCTTGGGCTCCTCACTGTAAGACAGAACAATAGCACTGCTGGCCTTGCCTCTGTTCCTGCTGCTACCTCCAGTTCCTGGCAGCTGCCTGCAGGGGGGCCCACAGGTGAGAATCAAAGTAAGACTGGGCACGAGCCACCTGAGCGCAACCTTGGATCTGACAGCCCTGAGGAGGGCTGGAGTGACGGAAATAGCAAGGATGGGTCCAGGGATTGAGACCTGGCCTTGTGTGAACCCTTAACCCCACCCTGCTCACTTGGGAGAAGCACTGAGCAAGAACCCAGGCTACATCAAACTGCGAAAGATCCGGGCGGCCCAGAACATCTCCAAGACGGTGAGTGTAAGAGCCCAGTGTCCCTCACAGGGCTTCCTGGAGCGTGACAGTGTTTTCCGTTGAAGCACGCCGAAGTGAGGTCATTGAAATCATGCTCCTTCCGGTTTCTACACAGACTGGCTTCTCTGACACTTGCCTCCATCAGAAACAATTCCATGGGGTCCCTTGACCTTTTGTTCACACCTCTGTTACAGCACTAACACAGTCACAGTTACTGCTGCCCTGGATCCTTGTGTGAGGACCGAAACCACATCTTTGCTATTGCTGGATCCCTGTTCCCAACCCCCACCTGTTCCTTCGGTGGTTATTGAATGTGAGGGTAGGAATTGACGTCTTCTCGTTTCCCGCCCTGTAGATCGCCACGTCGCAGAACCGAATCTATCTCACCGCGGACAACCTTGTGCTGAACCTACAGGATGAAAGTTTCACCCGGTGAGAGAAGTCACTACACAGTGGGGTGTTGCAGAGAACGTGGGGTCTGTGTCTGGTCATTCGGGCTCTGGAGCCTGTTACTAGCTTACGCATAGGACCCTTGAAAGCCCATTTCTCTGAATCGAAAGATAGAAAAGTGTAGGAGACTTGAGTCACGATCTAGTGAGAAGGGGATTGTTCGTGTGAAAAGCACTGTAACTGTAAAGTTTTGTCGAACTGAAAAGCAGTGAAAGGCGCTATCCAGGTCTCACTCAGGAACCGTAACACTGCTGCTCTGGGGCGTGGAAGGGTGCTAGGAAAGGAGGGGGGTGGCAGTGACCAAGAGAACCAGCTCTTCCTTTCCAGACCCTGAGATTCCTGGCTTCCAACCCAATTGTCTTTTTCCCTTGGGAGCAAGGGAGGGTGTAGACCTGGGTGGAGGCTGAACTGTAAATCACCTCTGTGTCTTCTTCTTTCTATGTTTCCTGTTCACCTGGTGACCTGGTGTCCACAGGGGAAGGTAAGTTGTCAGTGCACCCTTTTTTCAGGGGGTCTTGCAGCTCATCTAAGGACGTACCTTCTCCCCCACCAGCTAACCATTGTCACCTTCCCACACACTCTTAATCAGGAGGGAGGGTGGTAGAGAAGGGAGTGGCCAAGAGGCTATTCCTCTTACATCTATATCCCCTGAATGTCCCCCTCTCCTTTATCCGTCTCCTTTCCGCAGTGACAGCCTCATCAAGGCTAAGAAATGAGCCTAATGACCAAGATCTCCACCCCCAGAGAAGAAGGGGAACTGTTTCTGCCCTGGTGTTGGAGGAGCCAGCTTGGGGATCCAGCACACCCCCATCCCGCCCCCAGTATCATGTGACGCTCCCCTCTGCATCCATCTTCCTAGCCCTTCTCAGATGAATGAAGACTGACCCATTTTCAGGGGGATGGCTTTCCTCCTCCTGTGCTGGCCAGGGTTGATGGGACAGTGTGTGATTTCCTACAGTGTTGGCTCCTCTCTCAAGATTGGGAGGCGATAAACACCAGCCCAGGAATTCTCAATAAATTTTTATTACTTAAGCAGAAGTCAAGGCTTCTTGTGTCTGAGCTGGGTTATAGGAGGCACGCATGCGCACGCTCGCACAACACTGTTGGGTCTGCCCTTGTGTTCACCAGCAGGGGGCGCAAGGCTCTGGCCAGGGCATTTGCGGAATAACAGGCCTGGGCCCTGCTGCTCACCCTAGAAGCCCAGGGGAGTCAGAGAAAACAGGATCCAAGCTGGAAACAGCAGGCCCAGCTGCACTTTGGGCCCCACCCTCCCTTTAAGGCTGGAGCAGCTGTGGCTTTGCTGAGCTAGACCAAAAATGTGATGACCCCAGCAGGAGCTGCTCCCTTAGTAACAGGGTTCCACACAGCTGTGGGTAGACCACTCATGTCTATCAAGGTTTAGGCCCTGTGGGTTGTGTTACCTGCTGTGCGCTTCCCCCGCTGCCAATGTCACAGTCCCCAGGTGTGAAGGAACCAATGTGAAACAGGGCTCTACCTGCAGAAATGAGCTCTTCACTCCCACAGCTCAAGCCCCCCCTCCCTGACAAAACGTGCCTGTTTTCAATCCCTACTTGAGCTACCTCATCTCCCCAAGACAGTCCTCGCTGAGTCTCAAACATCAGTCATAGGAAGCCACTGCTGTACCTGATGGCCACTACAGGCCAATTCCCATCCCTTGTTCTTACAGGAAGACAAGGGAGATTTGAAACCGAGAGACAGCACTGGGGGCAAAAGCATGCACAGGAATTACAAAGTGGTAGAGGAGGTGAGTCTCGTGGGGTGAGGGACTGGGCTCATCTTCAGCTTCTTAGATTTTTGGAGAAGGTAGGTTGATTGTCCCTGCTCTGCAGGTTGAAGTCATGAAAGGGACAGGGAGATGGGGCAGGCCCACTCTTCAGGAGCTGGGAGCCTAAGATAAGATTGACAATTAGACAAAAATAAACAAATAAATGGTCCCTGGCTGGTGTGGTTCAGTGGATTGAGTGCCGGCCTGAGACCCAAAGGGTCACCGGTTCAATTCCCAGTCTGGGGCACACGCCTGGGTTGTGAACCAGGCCGCTAGTTGGGGGCATGTGAGAGGCAACGACACATCGATCTTTGTCTCTCTTTCTCCCTCCCTTCCCCTCTCTAAAATAAAATCTTTTTAAAAAAATGAGTCAAGTAACCTGAATCAGTCTGCAGCAAATACCCCTCCACGCTTTATTCTGTTTCCCAAGGCAGGAAGAGTAGAGGTTCTTAGAAAGCAAGTATGTTTTCAAATCCTGCTGCAGCCCTAGAGGCAGCCATTTTGTCTCATCCCCATTGTTTCCCTTTTCCTAGTGATTTACACCCCCCGCCACAGGGTAAAGGTCAGAGGTTGTTGGTCAGAAGGCCTCCATGGTCATCAGGGCTCCCTGAAGGTCACTGCCGAGGGAACCGGCCCGGGGGCCATCTTTACCAGACAGTGTTAGGAGCTTCACAATTAGACCATCCAACACTGTACTGGAAGATGGACCCAGAGCCGGTCGACATGCAGCTCCAGGCTGGAGCTGACCAGTTGCTACAGGGACCCTGGCTGCAGGCCAGGTGAGGTCTCTTGAGAGTACGTGAGCCAGTCCGCAGCTCAAGGTCTGATGTGGGTTCTGGATCCACCAGATGACAAATCACTTCAGGTTGGGGGAGGGGCTCGGAACTATTGTGTCCCTTCAGTGGGCAGCTCGCCAACCAAGAGCTACTCTGTTTGCAGCACCCTCGACTCAAGATGGAGGGGATTCCAGGGTGTGTGGGGAGGCTCAGGAATGGGGGGGGAGCAGCTGCAGCCTGCTGAGGGCCTGGAGTAAAAGATGCCGCTGACACAGGGACAGGGGCCTCCATCTTTACCCGGCAGTATTAGAGACTCCCAACCAGCACCCAAACACTGCTGGGTAAGACGGGGGCCCCCACCCAACCTGCCTATCTCTAGGTCAGGCAGTCCCAGGCCCAGGCTCCCTGTGGAGAAGCTGCAGAGCCCTGGCTCCCTTCCCCCCCAGCCCCCCGAGTCCCTGAGGACACTTCCAGGTGAGCCCTGCAGCCCGCCACCAGCTCCACCCCAGTAGTTGACCCACTGAGGCCCAGGCAGAGCTTCAGCAGCCCCCAACCCACCTGTTCCCTGCCTCTGAGCCCCTTCCCCCACCATCCACATAGTCTGTCCCAGCCCCCACATACCAATTCACGGGCCCTTATCACCCTTCTGCAGTCCCCAGCTCAGCCTCAGGACCCCTCTCCCGATGGCCTTTACCAGGTCAGCAGGCCACCCGCCCCACAGAGAGTGAGTGCTGAGGAGAGGAAGGGGAGTCAGGCCCAGGAGTCAACCACCGCCCTAGCCTCCACTCTTCCTTCTTCCTTCTCCACCGGCCGGCAGCGCAGGCTCCTCACCTGGGCTCCGCCCGCCGCCCCTGCCTGCGTACAGGTGTGTCCTCCTGCCATAGGCTGCCCCCCCACTGCCTTAACCCCTTGCCTCCCAGCACCAGCCCATGTGCCTCCTCTGACTCCCAGCCACCTTAGTAGGCCTCCCACCATTTCCTAGCCGTGTCCTCTCTCTTACCTGCCACCTCTGACCCCAGGCCTAGATCAGAGAGACTGGTCAGTCTCCAGAGGGACAAAAAAAAAGGGCTGTCTTTGGGCCCTTTTGCCTTCCTCCTTGGCCTCTCCCCTCAGCCACTCCTGCCCCCAACTACCTTCTTCCTCTGAGGCCTCTGACCCTGCCCACGGCCAGACCTGGAGAGCCAGAGATCCCTGCGGTTAGCTTGGTAGGGTTGGGTTGTGCCCAGGCCTAATGCCCCACCTGTGCTGGGCATCCCTGCCCGTGGAGGGCAGACAGGCCCCAGCATGGCGCCTCCCTGTCCTTGGCTGGCCCTAGCATTGGGGTACCCGCCTCTGCTGAGGGGCCCGAGCTAGGCCCGAGCTGGCCAGGAACATCAGTACTGACCTAGACGACTAAAGTCCTGAGCTGCTCTCCTTCAGCCCTCACAGGCTCAACCCCTGCAGTTGCCCTTCAGGGAGAGGTGACAGTGGAAAATGCTCTGTTCTCCAGAGGGACCCAAGTCAGGCAGAGCTGCTTCTGGACCCACCTCATGGCTCCGGGTCCAAGTCCCAGCCATGGGCAGCAAGCCCAAGGGCGGTTACAGGGTGTGGAGCCTACCTTTCTTTTGTGCAGCTCTAGCTGGGACAGAAAGGGCGTTGCTGGGAGGGGGGCCCTGAGGCCCACAGGTGATGGCCCCACCCACCCACCCCCTGGAGAGCCTTAGCTCCAGGGAGCTTATTGTGTTGCCCAATCTGAGATCTCTCTCTCTCTCTCTCTCTCTCTCTCTCCACCCCTGCCCCCTCCTTCCCTCCCTCCTTTGTTTGCATCCTTCTTAATACCTTTCTGTATTTATCTTATGTTTGTGGACTGTCTCTGGATCTGTCTCCCCTACCCTTCTCCTAAGTTCATCATCAGGCCCCCAGCACGACTCCAGTGCCTGTGATTCAGTAGATGCTCAAAAAAGAAAGTGTATGCTGAATGCAGGACAGCCAACATCGCCTCAGAACTGTGCCTACTCCTGAGCGTGCGCAGCGGGGTGGGGCGGGGACTCCCACAGGCTTGACTCCCCGGAGTTAAAATAAAGCCTTACTACAAAGAAGGAATCACTGGCTTCTCCAGGGCTATAGGCTCTGAGGCCAGACAGCCTGAATTAAAATCTTAGCTTCACTGCTCACTATCCTGCAACCTTGAGCAAGACAGTGAATCTGTACCTCAGTTTCCCTCACTTTAAAATGAGAATGATAGGTATCTGGACTGAATAAATAGGTATAGTCTTTTAAACAGTGCCTGACAGGAGCATTTGAGATCTTGCTCCCTGGTATATGTGGTCAATTTGGCTCAAATAAACTCTTATTAAAAATATATTTATGTGCCCTGTTGGTGTGGCTCAGTGGATTGAGCGCTGGCCTGTGAACCAAGGGGTCACCAGGTTGATTCCCAGTCATGGCACATG
Source organism: Desmodus rotundus (assembly GCF_022682495.2). Lineage (NCBI taxonomy): Eukaryota > Metazoa > Chordata > Mammalia > Chiroptera > Phyllostomidae > Desmodus > Desmodus rotundus. The sequence goes on from NC_071389.1 coordinate 180,341,397, forward strand.
CCTGGGTGGTGGCCAGGTCCCCAATAGGGGGCATGCGAGAGGCAACCACACATTGATGTTTCTCTCCCTCTCTTTCTCTTTCCTTTCCCCTCTCTCTAAAATAAATAAATAAATAAAATCTTCAAAAAAATATTTATTTTTTAAAAATAAAATAAAAAATAAGTAACAGTGCCTGACACACGGCACACGAGTAATGAATTATTGTTGCCCTTGCAATCTCTGTGCCTCATCTCAGTGATCTTCACAGCCACCCTGTCAGGGTCATCCTCCACTTTCCAGGACAGAGACTGGGGAACCTGGCCCGCAGTCACACTCCCAGTGTGTTAAGCAGAGTCCAGAGCCAGGTCTGCCTGACTGTGAAAATATTTGCCACCCCTCCCCCCACACACATACACACACCACTCCCTGCCCACCTGTCCCTCCACCCCCTTCAGCCCTTCCCACCGGGCAGCACAGAGTTAGAGACCCACACACAGTGATCCTAGGGTCTTTATTTACAGGAGTGGAAGGGTCTGGCCCCACCGGGAGCCTTGCTGGGCTATATACAGGGTCTGGGAGAGGGAGGTGCAGACACGACCATTTAAATTACAACAGAGTTGGGCTGGCAGCTCCTAGGCTCAGGCTGTGGATGTTCACTGGAGGCTTCTACAGAGATCAGGGCTGTGGCTGCAGAGAGAAGGGAATCAGGGAGTAAGGGCGTGAGGGCCTGGCTGGAACCAGGGGAGGGGTCAGGAAAGCAGGTTTGGGAGGGCTGGGAAGGGCAGAGTGAGGCTGCAGCCACCCACCCATCCAGGGTAAGCTCCAGAGCCAGAGGACACTGGGGGCAGGGGAGGGGGGAGCCCTGGGCAGAGCCCTGAATAGAATGGTCAGGGGACAATGAGGGCAGGGCAGGACAGAGCCCTGGGCAGCAGGACCATACCATGGCTGCCTCAGGACAGTGCCCAGCTCACTTCCTCTTGAGGGAGCCCTTGCTCTTGTCCTTGTCCGCTGACCGCTGCTTCTTCACCTTCTCCTCCCTCTTGTTCTTACTCTGTAGGTTCTCATACACATCCTCCTTGTGTCTGTAGTGGGGTGGGCAAGTGTGGGCAGTTGGCCCAGGTCAGGAGACAGTGCAGCATTACCCAGCACCAGCAGCCCCTTCTGGACCACTCTGCCTCACAGGTGAGGAAACTGAGGCCAGGAGATCGAGGAGATCTGGTCACTGTCCTTACACTAGACTAGCAGCTCCTTGGGGGCAGAGGCTCCATCTCACACCTTAATATATTGCCAGCACCCAGCACAGGCCCCACACAGAAGGAGGGCACTCGGGAAACACTAAATACAGGTTCAAGCTTGAACTTGAACCCAGGTCTCCTCAACAACTGCACTTGCCCTCTCTGGAAAGAGAGGGTCCAGCTGGGGAGGAGAAAGGGATGAATGCTGGGAGGTGGCAGGCAGGGAGGGGTCACTCACTTGGAAGAGGTGCGAAAGGCCTTGGCATGGGCGTTCTTCATGGCGGGGGGGTAAGAGATGTTCCCGTACTCTGACTCCTGGCCCTTCTGGGACTGTAGGCAGAAGCATGGTGGGAGGGCATTGGTCTCAAGCAGAACCAGGTGATGCCCACTGCCCTCCCCAGCACCCCCAGGCCCTGCTTGGCACGCACCTGCATGACCTCCAGCTTCTTCTTGGTGGTTTCAATGAACTGGGCGATGGCCACATAGATGAACTTGTACTGTGCCTCCGTCTGCACCATGCCTGAGCGCTGTGCCCGCACCATCTGGATTGTCTTCTGGATGTCAATATCGCAGTCCAGCCCTGTGCAGGGATGACAGCTGAACCTCAGGGCAGCAGGTGGCAGCAGGTGGAGGGGGACATGAGGAGCTGCTCATCCACCCTACCACCTGCACCCCCCGGCAGCCCTCACCTTTGGTGGAGATGCTCTCCATGAGCATGTCGATGACGATGATGGTGCCTGTGCGGCCGATGCCCGCGCTGGGGAGAGAAGGGGGCACCGTCAGAGGCCAGTCCACACCTCCCCAGGAAGGGGGCCCAGAGCTCCTCTCCAGCCATCACTCTCTTTCCACTTCCTCCACTCCCTGCCACGAATCCTCATTTCTGGCCAGTGGCTGCTGCCAACCCAGGAAGACCCAGGACCCCCAGTCCCACCGCCATCCTGCCCACCCCCCTCCCTGGGACCTTCTCTGAAACCCTTGCCCTGAGGGAGGTCTTCCCGTTCTCCCCTCCTAAGTCATATTTGGAGCTTCTTTCTTCAGGGCTTCATTTCCCTTTTTCTTTAGACTCTGATGGCAGGAAAAGGGCAGCCCTCAGACAGTGGGGTGCAGGGGCCACACGGGTCACGAGACATGAGGAGCAGTGCAGCAGCAGGTCTGTCTCCCTTCTCCCCCACCCTCTGCCTCCACCCTCGGGCAAACAGAGCCCAGGAACCTCAGGACCCCACATGGACCTCAGTCCCGCCCCTTCTCCGGGCCTGTCAGGCTGGTGCTCGGAGTCGCGCTAATTTCAAACCCAGATTGTCAAAAATAACCCCCCCTCACCCACTTCCTTCCTGTAACGTCTAAATAAAGGCCATGGGGATTTCAAGAATTGAGTGAGAGTGTGGGGGTGGGAGGCAGCAGAAGGGTCGTTCCTGGTGATGGGTCTGCCCCTCCCAGCAGAGTATGGGGGCACCTCCAGAGCCGGGCCACCCAGCCCTACCCCAGGAAAAGCACACATCTTTCTTTTTGCTGGTGGGAAGAAAGAAGTCGAGGGCCTCACAGCCTGGCTCACACGGAGGGAGTGGGAAGAGAAGAGCACAGAGCAGGTTCCTATTTCCCCGCCCCCTGACAGCTCCCGTTTCTTGAGGGTTCACTGCATTCTAGACACAATGATAGAATCTCATTTCATCCTCACCACAGCCCTGTGAGGTCCTGTTTCTACAGATGAGGAAGCTGAGGGTCAGAGAAGTGAAGTAATTTGTCCAAGGTCACCCAGCCGGTGAGTGGAGAAGCAGGAATTTAAACCAGCAGTCTCTGTCCCAGGCCCTGTGCCCACTGCCCCCCACCCACCCGGGCCAGGCCAGCTGGGTCAGCCCGTCTGCGGGACTCTGCCCCTCAGACCTGCTCCTGCTTGCTGACTGACCCCCCCCAAAAAAAGGAATGGGATCTGATCATGAACCTGAGGGTCTCCACTGGAGCCAGTGATGTATGTGCCCCTCCTGAAGATATCACCTGCCCCTGCACACTCAGTCCAAGTGGGAGGGCACTGGCTGGGGAGGGGATACTGGGAGCGGCAATGAAAAAGCCCTCCACTCACAGGGCTGCAGGTGGGAAAAGAGAAGGGATGGGGAGCCACGCTGACTCTGCATGGAGGGTGGTGGGGCCAAGAGAAAATGGGCTACGAGAAAACGGAGACAAGGACCCCTGACCCACTGGCTAGGTCTGTTTCTTCATCTGTCTTTGGCAGGGTTGGACAAGATGGCACATTCAGGGAGGTCTCTGAGAAAGCTGCCCCAAGCACAGGATCAGACAGTGAGGCTGGTTCAAGCTACATTTCACCCATGGATCTGGAGCCCCAGGGAGCCCACAAGAGGCTGGGGGGAAAGGGAAGGCAATAAAGGAGTTAATACGTAAATTGCTTACAGTGTTCATAGCACTCAGCAATATTTACTTGCCAGCTACTATTTTTGTGGTCACTACTAATCTATTTATTATTATTCTCACCTGCAATGCACAATGATGGGCCCTGCATGAGGCAGACTTTCCTGCCGCTGATTGACCTGGTCCAGGAAGCTGAGGACACCCCCAGGCTCGCTGGGGACACCGTGGTCAGGCCAGCTCAGGTACTGGTAGTGCCAGATCTCCCGCACCAGGTTCCCCTGGACAGAGTACAAGAATCAGTGTTCCCTGCTCCCACACATGGCTCCATCCCTCCCAAACCAGGCAAGAGAACATGTCTGAGGAGGGCCCGGAAGGGGACGGCGGTAGGGGACACTCACATTGTCCAGCGGGGAGACCTGTAAGGTGCGAAGTTTGTACTCAGCTGTGTCGTGTTCCCCACAGCTGGTTACAGTGTAGGGTCCATACACACGCTGAGTGCCCACCTCTGGCCAATATGGGACACATTTGTTCTGGAAGGGAAGGTGGGGGTGGAGAATGAGGCAGAGAAGCAGGCGTGAGGCTGGGCACTCTGGGCCCTGTCCTAGGTCCCAAGCCCCAGTGCCGGCCCAGTCAACATCTCTTAGATGAATGGATGAACTGGCCAAGAGTCAGAGTCTTAGGATCCAGTGCTGAGGCTTGATCAGCCACCTAACCTTACAAGTCATTCGACACACATTGGTTGACACACACACTGCACCTGAAGCTGTGCAAACAAGGCAGGAGTTACAAACACAAGTAAGAGGCAGTGTGCTCCCCTGGGCTTCCAGGAGCTCACAGAGAGACAGGTAGACAGGGAAAACATGGAGCGTGGGGGAGACAGAGGCTAATTCTCCCTCTAGGTTATGGAGGAAATCAGAGATGGTTCACGGAGGAGGGAGCATTTGAACTGGGTCTTCACAAATGAGGAGTCTGTCAGGCAGAGATAGTGCAGGGAGAGGAAGTCATTTCCTAGCAGCAAGTGAGCTTGTGCAAAAAGGCACAGAAACCTGAAAGAGCCTGGCCCACTGGAAGCAGTGGGTGGTGCAGAGAAGCCGCCAGGCCTTAAGCACCAAGTCTTAGAGTGCGACTTTATCCTGAAGGCGACTAGGGGCCATTGAAGGGTCTTCGGCGAGAGAGCAACGTGACACAGTTCGTGATTTGGACGGGATCCCTTTGACTACAGTGCAAAGGGTTCTGCAGTGCAGGGGTGAGAGGCAGGAGCCAATCCCAGAGAGATTTATAAGGCAGAGGGGACAAGAGGGGCTCTCGACTGCATGGGGACAGATGGAGGAGGGGCAGGCAGAATGTTTGCTTCAGGACACTTTAAGGCAGAAGCCGCATTTAAAACCTGGGTCTAGCCCTGGCTGGGCAGCTCAGTTGATTAGAGCGTCGTCCTGATCCACCAAGGTTGTGGGTTGGATCCCCAGTCGGGGCACATACAAGAACCAACCAATGAATTCACAAATAAGTAGAACAACAAATTGGTGTTTCTCTTCCCCCTACCCCCCACCTTCTTTGCTCTCTAAAATCAATTAAGTTTTCAAAATTAAAAAAAAAAAAAAAAAAAAAAAACCTGGGTCTGGTAGTCAGGAGAGCCCAAGGCTGGAAGCAGGGATCTGAGAGTCAAGAGTGAACCCGAGACTTTGTCTCTGTGCCTGTTTCCCAAGGCGGGTTGAACCCTTGCTGTCTGAGGTGCCTGTCTGCCCTGGTATCCTTTGCTTTGATGATGGTGAACAATGAGTACTGGGGAGGGGGTGTGGGGGTCAGAGGGCAGCGAGGAGCCCGGTCCTACCCGGCCTTTCTCCACCTCCCGGGTGGTCATGACGACGACACGGCTGTTCTCCTGCCATATCATCTGCCAGAAGTCGTTGACCGTGGCGTCCAGGCAGCCCTGGCTGGCGATGTAGGTCTTAGCATTCTCATCAGGGCCTAGCAGCTGGTTCTGGATGCAAGTGCAGAAAGACATACATCAGGACTGTGGGCCTCTTGGCTCAGGACACGCCCTTTGCCCCCACCACCCTCAGCCACACAAGTCATCAGCTTTGACTTTGCCCACACACCTCTGGACCTGGTGGCCCCCTGAGATGGGGAATCCCCAGGGCCCAGCCTCTCCTCCTGTGTGACTTGTGGGCAGCACTGACCTTGATGTAGTTGGCATTGATGTAGTCAGACCCAGGGATGTTACTGTCACGTCCCTGCAGGATCACTCGGCTGTGGTCGACTGTGAGCAGAGAGGAGGCCAGAAGGGCCTGGGTCAGTAGGAACTCATCAGCCCCCGGGTCAGACCCTTCCTACACTCACAGGCTATTCTTGTCTGAGAAGCCATGAGGCTCTCAGAGCACTCTGGGCGGGCAGGGCACCTGCAGGAGTTGGGGTGGAGGTTTCAAAGGAAGGACAGTGGTGACAGTGGTGGGTGCGGGAGGCTCTACTGGGAGGAGCAGAGGCTTTCTGAAGGAGAGGAGATTCTGCTGTGTGGGTGGGGGGTAGACCCCCTGAGATGGGCGTAGAGACACTATGATGGAGGAGGTTGGCTGAGGGAAGGAGAATCTCCTGGGTGAATGGATGCTGCTTGGGAGCATCTCCTGCTCCCAATGGAGATGGAGGCTGTGGGGGTGCTCACAGGGGAGAATGTTCTTGTAACGGTTCTTGCTCTTGTTCTCTGGCCGCTGCCCTTCCAGCCGCTCATGCAGGTTCTTCACCTCCTGCTTCTGCAGACTCTGAGGGGAGAGAGGGGGAAATGGAGCATCAGCCCCCAAGAGGGGTGTCTGCGGGTGGACATAACATGGGGCAGATCAGCCCTGGCAGAGTAGCTCAGTTGGTTAGAACATCATCCCTATACACTAAGGTTACTGGTTTGGTCCCCTGTCAGGGCACATACAAGAAGCAAACAGTGAATGCATAAATAAGTGCAACAACAAATCAATGTTTCTCTCTCCCTCCCTTCTTCTCTCTCTCTAAATTCAATCAATAATTTTTTTTAATGGGGCATATCAGCATCAGGGGTGGAGAGAGAGGTTTTTCTCCACCCCATGCTAGACACCTCGATGGCCCCCACCACACACCTCAAACTCCTCCCAGAAGCCGGCCTTGGCTGTATCCTCCGACTCCTGCTTCTTGTTCAGTTCCAAGACCCGGTTCTCAATGTCAGCCGCATTCACCCGTGTGGCGTAGTATGGCTGGGGAGGGCAAGGATGAGAAGTCAGCGACTTCCAGATCTCAGAGGCTCATGGGGCTGAGGGACTGCTCAGGGGGAGGAAGGAGGCAGCCAGGCCCACCCCTCACCTGCCGCAGGTAGACAAAGGCACCCGAGGCCTCCTCAATCCCCGTCTTCTTGAAATGCTCCACCAGGTCCGTGAGGCTGTCAAAGGTCTCTGAACCACCCACCGTGTAGCGTCCGCCCTGAGGGATACCAAGTCAGGCCACCCATAGGGCCTGAGTCTCCCTCCCTTTACCCCCAGCCTTGGACGGAAGCCTGGCTGATCCTCCCCACCGCCCACGCTATGAGCACAGATGAGAGCCCCAGTAAGATTCCTCCCCCACTGCCCGAATGCCTTACCTCACACATGACCTTGATATGGGTGACTTTGAGTGGGGAGCCTGGACCAGCCTTGGGTTGGTCACTGAGCACGGACAGCACAAAATCTCCAGGCTGGCTGAGACTCTCACGCACGAGAAATGTCCAGGGCTCACCCTTGGCCTGCAGCAGTGTCTCCGCCTGCCCCCCAGACATGTGGCCATGGTACCACCTAGAAAAGGCAGCATCAGCAAAGATGAGTCCTGGGCCAAGGGGCAGTTACTAAGCAGAGATGCTCACAGAGAGGGGCAGGGAAACTGAGTATCTGTGATATGCTAGGCATTGTGCTAGATGCTTTCAAACCCACCATGATATTTAGGTCTGTTACTCACAAAAACACAAAGAGGTAGGTACCACCTCCATTTTCCAGATGAGAAAACTGAGGCTGGTGATTACCAATTGGCCCGAGGCCCTTCAAGGCAAGCCTCAGGAGTGCTAACCAGGTCCACCTCTGGAAGTTTCAGACAAAGCAGAAAGGCAGGCTATATCCAGAATATCTGGAGGGGAGAAACCCAGCAAGAGTCTCCATCAAAGACAGGGCTAAGCTAGGGAAAGAGAACAGGGAGTAAGAGAAATGCAAAGGTCAAACCACAGAGAGCCATGGAGATGGGAGAGACGGAAGTCACCAGGGAGGCATGATGGGGGAGAACTCCCCCAGGGAGGCGGGGATGACAGACAGCCCACTGGGAAGAGTGGTTTAGGGGGCTCTGGGGTGACTAGGGATAATGCCATTGAAAGGCAAACTGGGGTTCAGAGGGGCTCACAGGTGCTCAAAGGGGCAAAAAGCAGAACTAGGACCTTTCCCCAAAGCACACCCCCTTCCCAGGAGGAAACTGTAGCCCCACAATGCCCAGCCCCACAGGAAACCACGTGATGGAAAAAACACAAAACTCCTTCTGGGGAGAGAGTGAGAAGTGAGGTTGTGAGGTTTCCTCAGCCGAGGGACCTCGGGAGGGGGGCATTTTCCAACCGCAAGGAAGGGGGGAAGAGGGAGGGGACCCATCTGCCTCACCCATCTCACTCCAGCCCAGAGAAGACCACAGCTCAGAGACCTCCAGAGTCCCCTGGACCACCCCTGGGCCATTCCATCCCACTACTTAAGGACAGGCTAGGGTGCTAGGGCAATGAGGAGGGGTCTAGCCCTCTCCCCCCAGGCCCCAGGATGAGGAAGTCTCCATGCAAATGTCAGGCTGACCACAGGCACAGAGCTAGCCATCAAGGGGACAAATGCAAATTCCTGTGGAGGAGGAGGAGGGGCAGCAGTCAAGGCTGGGACACAGACAGAGACTTTGAGAAAGAGCCTCCCACACACGTCCAGGGTCAGGGGTGAGCCCAGGCGTTCAGGCATGGGTAACCAAAAGGGCTCTTCGAGTCAGCTTCTCCAGTCTTAACTACCCCCGGCCCCAGCTTTGCTCTTCTCCTGTTTCTCCCAAGTGATGTGAACCCAGGCCTCAGCCTCCTTCCCAGGGGGGTTTACTCAGCTCCTTTCTCTCTCTCCCAGATCAGACCCAACCTACTGCTTCTCTATGGTCTGGCTGCCCCATTCTCTCCTGGCAGGACAGAGAATGGCTGTGGACAAGGGTGGAGAGAGGACATGAGAAGTTCAGAGGGTGTGGGTGACAAACGCCCATGTGTGCTGCAGGTGAGACAGAGGGACAGGGTGGGAAAGAACTGAGGAGGGCAGTGATGAGCAAGATCATCGACGCTGAGGATTCTCTCCTAGAAGTCGTGGCTTCAAAGGAAGTGGATCAGTAGCCTCATGGCGACTGGAGAGAGGTCTCTTAGTGGTGGGACACGGGGCCTGCATGTTATCTCATCCAGTTCTAAGTTTTAATCAGTGACTTGAACAAAAATACTGATGCAAGTTGGGAGGCAAGTATCTCAGTAACACTGAAAACTGACAGCATCAAGTTCAGAATCATTTCAACAATCGTACAAGGGCAAGTTGGCTTGGCCCCTGGAGTGTGAGGGTAAAAAAAATTCCTAGACTTTTTCAGCTGCCCTTCACCTTAATAGGAGCTCTCACTGAGATAGCTGCCAAAAGGAGCCACCTGGGATGCTGAGTGTTCAGGTGTCTCCACCTCCCACCCAGACTTTAAGGAGACCACCTGGGGCATGGCCAGCCCAGGCCTGGGACCACATCTTTGGAGCCAAAGGGACGGAAGGGAAATGCCTTGGGTATTACCCTGTGCCCAGGTGCTAGGCCCTTGTACATGTGACTACACCTCACACTGACACCCAACCCAGCCCCAAGGTGGACCCATTCCCTCTGGTTTGCTGAGATAAGGCAGTAAGTGTCCTCATAGACATTAGTCCCTGTGCTCCTTCTCAATATCCACCTCTCCCTGTATTAACCTGTACTGGAGGAGGGAATAGTTATAGGAAGTCAGATTCAGTTCCATAGAAGGAAGAAGAGCTTTCTAACAACAAAGCTGGCCACAAGGAGCAGCCTCTCTGTCACCAGTAACACCTGGGTTTTCAGCTGACAGGGACCCTGAAGAAGGCAACCTCTTGCATCCCCAGGGGTTGATGGGAAGGGGTGGGAGGTTAGTCCTCGGAGACACGGCCCCAGGGTCACATGGAAGAAAGAAGGCCACAGAGGAGCCAGGATGGGGAAGGCGCTGACAGGTGGGGGTGGAAGCAGAGCCCCTCACCTCTCACTGGTAGGGTCAGAGCAGTTAAGCGGGTACTTGAGGTGGATGATGGTGCCATCGCGGTCCTGGAGGACGCCGTGCTGCTGCGTGTAGTACTCCACCAGCTCCGTCAGTGTCGCAAACTTCTCCCCTCCATACAGGTCGTAGAAATCCCCTGAGTTCTGGATGCGAATGTGGGTCACCTGATCCCCTACCCTGCAGGACACCAGGGAGTGAGGCCCATGGGTGCAGGAATAGAGGTGGGGAGGGCTGGGGGATGGGCTGAGTATGGGGCACACACAGGATGGGGTGGACAAATACAGGGACAGGGGCATGCCGGCTCTGGGGGTTGGGGAGTTGGCAATGCCATGAGGGAACCGGAATAAACTGCCAAAATACTCGTCCTGAGTGGAGCTGAGGGCCACCTACCTGACGGAAAGGGAGAAGTCGCCCTGGTTCTTACGACTGGGCCGAGCCAGGAAACTCCCGTGGACACCTCGGCCCTTGAGCAGGGTCTCTGCGTCCAGCCCACTGAGGTCTCGATGAAACCACCTGGGAGGCCCAGGAGGCGGTGAGGAGAGGTCGCATGGGCTCCAGGGCACCCATGCCTCCTGCCTACCATGGGTCCCAGGCCCTTACCTCACCATCCTGGGGGCTCCCCAAGAGGAAAGGGGTACAGGGAACGAGGTGGTGCCGGGAGTCAGGGCAAGTGGAGAACGCTAGGGGTAAACCTCCACTGCAGCCCTCGGCACCCAGACCACCTCGCCACCCCTGTAGTCCTGGTTCTGGGGCTGCCACTCCAATGGCTTAGGGCTGCCGGCAGGGCGGGGACAGGAAGGGGCGCGGCCCCCTTGGGGGAACTCACTGTACTTCTCATTTTAGAGCAGAGGGAAGAGAAGCAGAGCCAGTGGAGATGGGGGTGGGGATGGGGCCCACTTCCCACGTCTGCCATCAAAGGCCTCAGAAGCATGGCATTGCACAAATAAGGACACATGTGTGCCTTGTGCCCCGCAAGCAAAGGTCATGCTCCATACATGTAACCCCACACAGTCACCTCATCCAGTGTGGGTGACATGCCATCTCTCACTGCTCCACACGGCCTTCCCTGGTCCAAGCTCACAGTAATGGTCATGGCGATCTCTGCCATTGACTGGAAGCTTGCTGTCCGCCAGGCACTGCTTTAGGGGCCTTATCTGAATTACCCCTCGCAACAGCTCTCTGAAGCTGGTACTCTCTTTATCCCCATGTTATAGACAAGGAACCTGAGGCGCTGGAGTGGAGGGAACTTGCCCGAGGTCACCCAGTCAGTAAGTGGCAGTGTCACAGCAAAACCAGTCTGTCTGATTCTAAAGCCAGTGATTTCAGCTACTGTACGCCGGATCTCTGGGCTTCAAAAAACAGAGCTGGGAGCCTCTTCTTCCATTGAGGCTGCAGCAGGAGGGGGAGAGTCCCTAAGAGGCAAGACACGCAGATGCTTACAAAAGAAGTGGTGCCCTTGCCTTCCCGGCACACACAGATGAAGAGGGGCAACTGAGGCACAGGGATGGACAAAATGGCCCCTGTGCAGCCTGTCAAACTTTCTCATTTTCTACTTCTTGTCCTCAGGCCTTTGCCCGCACCCTGCCCTAAGGGGGTGCAGAGTGGGGGCAGCAGGTGGGGGCAGAGTTGCCAGGCCCCTTGGGTCCAACCACCCTATGCCTGAGCCATAGCTTCTTGCCAAGTGGGTCTGGTGTGAATCAGCCAGAGCCCAGAACAACCAGGGACGTGTCTCCTGGGGCCTGGGGCCAAGGTCCCTGCCATGCCTGATATTCTCAGGGCTGGTTGACCTTGAGCGGCCATACACACTAAAAGCCTGTGATGCTCTCTGTGTGTGATTCCAGTACAAACACCGCCCAACCAAAATGAGATGAAAGACGCCCAAAAAAGAATATGAAAGAGAGTCATATTGATGGCTTCCCCTAGGGAGGGAGACTGGGCTGGCTGGAGGAGAGGGCTGGGAGGGACATTGACTTCTCCCTTATACCTTTCTGAAAACTGTAGCATGGGCATGCATTACCTTTATAAAAATAAATTCACCCTGTCTGGTGTGACTCAGTGGATTGAGTGCCAGACTGTGAAGCAAAGGATCACCGGTTCGATTCCCAGTTAGGGCACATGCCTGGGTTGTGGACCAGGTCCCCAGTAGGGGGCACACAAGAGACAACCACACATTGATGTTCTCTCTCTCTCTCTTTCTCCCTCCCTTCCCCTCTCTCTAAAAAATAAATAAAATATTTTTTAAAATAATAAAAATAAACTGACTGGGAGAATGCAATTTCCAGGGAAGGTCTGGGGTGTTGGTAATGCCCTACTTCGTGATTCAGGTAGTGCCTACATGAGAATGTGTTAATCTGAGGCTCGTCGGGCTGTGTGCTTAATATTCACACACACTGTGTATACCATACCTAATTTTAAAAAAAATAAGAAAAAATAAATAACACTGTTAAAGCCCAACAAAAGTCTATTTTTCCTATGATGACTACTATAGCATTTTTTGAAACATCAAACCTCAACGTTCACCCTAGGGCTTTTTATCCCCCCTTTCTGGTACCTGGGGGACTTGCTCAGTCTGTTTATTGCATGGCCTAACACTAACTACCCTTCAGTCTTAGACAGCTACACTGAAAGACCATGAGCTCTCATGCCCACAGCAGGGGCAAGAAGGGCGGCTGCACGGTCCACTCTGCCACAGGGGGCCGCTGCCAGTCTTGCTTACCTCCAAGTGCTCAAAGCTTACACAATGCCTTGCATAGAGTGCATGTCCAATAAACAAGCTCATCAATACCCATGCACCTCCATGGTCACAGGTCCAGCTTCTGGTCCTACAAATATACCCCTGGCTTGTCATATACAGACATGCACACACACACCATCCATCTATGCGCACACAGTCCAACTACATGCAGCTCCGTGTCCGGCACAAATACCCACATGGAGTTGTGTTGGTGGTATAGTGGTGAGTGTAGCTGCCTTCCAGATACCCGCATGGACGCCCCATCCTGACCCACACAAAGTTGGAGGTCCATGCTCAGTACTGAACACCCGCTGCATCCCAGCCCCAGGCCAAAGTCCTTCTGGGGCTCAACCCCACTTGGTAGGAAGAAACTAGCTAGGCTCTGACCCGTGGAAGAGGCAGGAATTTTTCTGAAGGGTGTCAAGCCAGAAGACAGACACTAAGGGAAGATGTACAGAATCTGATGTCCCCTTAACAGGAGAATAAATAACAACCACCCCCCCTTCCCTTGGCAGAAGCACTCGGTGCTGGCAGTCCTGCCTGGGCCTCGCGCGTCCCTGTGACGTCAGGATTGTTTTCCCCGGTTTTTTCTTTTAAGGGAGGAAAACAGGCTCAAGGAGGCTGAGAGTTACAAGAGTAAGAGCCTAACGGTTCCGAAGAAAAAACTATTCACTTATGAAGCAGGGAGATAAAGGGAGACAGACAGAGATCAGTGGTGATGCAGAAAGAGTCAGTCTAGAAGAGTGAACATGGCAAAATAATCTCAAGAAAGTGATTGAGCTTCCCCAAGCCTCAGCATCCGCACCTGAAAAATGGGCTTAACGATACTTCTCAAATACTAATACAAAAAAACTGATATATAGTAGGGTTTTAGTTCCAACAGCTTCTACATTACAAATTAATCCATATGCCAACCCTATTTAGTAGGTGTCATTAGCCCATTTTAGAAACAAAAATGAAGGCTCAAAGAAGTTAAATAACTTGCCCAGGTGACGAGCTCATGAGAGAGAAGGGGGACGAACCAAGGCTGTCTGACACCACAGCCAGTTGTCCTTCCCAGCACACTGACCATACTGCTGGAGCAAGCTTCACTGGGAAGTGGAGAGGTGTTGGCATGGCCCTCGGGGGAAGCTAGAAGGCTGGCACTCCCAGGAGGCAGCACCAAGGTGGCAGGGGCAGGACCCACTTGAGCAGGGCTGGGTGTGAGAGAGCCAGCCCTCTGCTGCAAAGCTGCTCTGAGAGGCTGGGACCTGTTGCAGAGGATCTTTCCAGACCAGGCTGAGGAACCAAGGAAGGGTTCTGCACCAGGAGAGGCTTTACCACCCACCTGCTACGAAAACGACCATGACAGGAGAATGAAAGGGAGCAGGGTGGGTAGCCCTGGCTGGTGTGGCTCAGTGGACTGAGCGCTGGCCTGCAAACCAAAAGGTCGCAGGTTGGATTCCCAGTCAGGCCATATGCCTGGGTTGCAGACCAGGTCCCCAGTTGAGAGGCAACTAATCAATATACATCAAAAAATAAAATAAAATAATAAAGTAAAAGGCAGCATGGAAACCAATAGACTGGATAAGAACCGCTGAGAGTGACCGGGCATGCACTGGGGAAGGCAGCACAGGTGGAAGAGAAGGGGCGACCAACCCACCAACCCACCGACACTCAAGCAGGCCTTCACTGTCAGATCCAAACTCTAACAGGTCTGCCTGCGCCCTGCCTTCCTCTCCACTCGTTTACTTCAGGCACTGTCCGTAAGTCGCTGTTCCCACAGCAAGGCCATTCCCTCTGCCCAGGGTGCTGCGCTGGCTCTTCTAGGTCTCAGCTAGTCCTCTCCTCAGGAAAGCCCTCCCTGACCCCTCAAGCTGCTCCTCAAGCAGCAGCTCGTCACCTGTTGTTTTGTTTCACTCTGAGAATCTGACATTAGCCTGTCTATTGTGTCCTTTGTGTGGTGTGTCGCCTCCCACGAAATGAAGCTCTGTGAGAGCGGGGATATGCACACCGGTGCACTGCAGAAGTTTTAAAACATGCAGTAACTGACTATGTAGTCAGGGCCACTGACCTCTTTTCCCTTAGATTGTCAATTTTTAAAAAATGACAACAGCCAACACAACAATAACTGTCCAATATGAATGAGTCAAAATTATACCTATTTTTTTAGTCGGATCGGCAAAAAACGTATTTTTTTAGTGTGCCACAGAATTTTAGTAATTCATTCGTGTGTGCCCTGAGATGAAAAAGGTTGAAAATCACCATGCTACAGTATTGCCAGCACCTTAAAAAGTACCAGGCACGTAACAGACACTCACCATGTATCCGTTGAATGAATGATGCAGGGGAGGGGAAGGGAAGGGGAGCTGAAAGAAAGTGGAATGAAGGCACACCTTCTCCGGTTTGCCTTTCAGTCACATTATATTACAAGTGATGTGGGCTACCCAGGGGACCAGGTCTTGAGCAGACGGCAGAATCAGGGGACCAGAGGCTGGAGAGAGAAATGCAATGGTGAAAAATACACATCTGTCTGGGGAATAGTGCTGGAGAAGAGGGGGAGCCCACCACCAGGAGCACGATGAAACTGGAGTTCCTCAAAACTGGATGCAGACCCAGGGCAAGGAGCAGTGACAAATTGCATTCGTGGTCACACACCTGTCAGGAATGAGCATGAAACTTGCCCCTTCCTCCCAAACTAACCGGAGACTGCAGCACTCAGGTGGAACAAGAGACTTACCCATGAGACAGCATCTCCCCCTGAGGGATGGGGGTGTCACAGGCAGCGGGCCACAAAGGGCAGGGCTGAACCCAAGGTGCAGCTGTGTAGTGGCCCAAACCTGGTGAAAAATGCTCTTAACTCAGCCACTTCCTCCTCGATGCTATCCACTGGGCCAATTGTACAGCAGAAACAAGCTTCTGGACTAATGATCCCCAGAAAAGGAACAGGTGGGGTGGAGCTGGCCTTAGACCACCCACAGCAGCCTGCTTTTCCCTCCAACTCTACTGCTTGGTCTGGAGTCCAGGGCTGCCGCCTGCCTGTCCAGGGCCTCCTTCCCTTGGGAGGGGAGGAGCCACCTGGAGCTCCACCTGGAGCTCCAGCTGACAGGGCAGCAGGAGGGCGGGTGGGGGCAAAGACCAGGAAGTAACCCGGGCCAATCGAACACCAACCAATGGGGAGCCTCTTGGTCCACAGCCACCAACAGGCCTCACGAAAAGCCCAGAAAGCCCCACTCCTCAGGAGAGGTGCTGCCTGTGCAGGCCTACCAACCCAGGACGTTGAGGGGCCGGCCCAACCTCCTACCCTGCCTTGTACCAGGGTTGGGCCCAACAAGAGTATAGGAAGGATCTGGACAGGGAGAGGAGCAGCTGGAATGGCAGAGGGAATCTGGGGCCAGGAGGTGGGGTTGTCGGGTCACAAAAGATTGACATGGAGGCTGTCACAGGTATGTTTATTATCCTCAGAAACATCAAGATTTTCCTTTCCCAGGAAGTGTTACAGGGGAAGCCAACCCTCAGGAAGCAGCGACACCACCACCCGAAGCAGGCCCGTGGGGCGGCAGTGTCATAGGAGGCAGGAACAGCGCCTTCAGCTTGCTGGACAGGCTGGCAATCTCGGGATCCTGGGCTTCGTAAGACTTGACCAAGCGGGCAAACTTAAGAACACCTGCGAGGGAGATCTGAGGGTCAACCCACATCCCCAGGGAATGGAGGTGCCCAAGACAAGGAGGGGGGTAGCTTGGATATGAGTAAC
Organism: Desmodus rotundus; assembly: GCF_022682495.2. Taxonomy (NCBI): domain Eukaryota; kingdom Metazoa; phylum Chordata; class Mammalia; order Chiroptera; family Phyllostomidae; genus Desmodus; species Desmodus rotundus. Next base: position 180,357,724 of record NC_071389.1, read on the forward strand.
TGGCTGCTCCCTTCCTGGCCAGGTAGCTGCCTACAAAACAAGGCACATGCAAGACCTCTGTCCTGTGGGGTTTGCACCAACCACTTCCTGGTCTACACGGGGCACAGCTAGATGGGATGCGGTAAATGGGAATATACCAAAGCAGTGTACTTCTCACCATCAGGTAAACAATGATAGCAATTTCATTATAGGACCCCAAAGTATGAACACCCACGAGATCCGACATCTATAACCACAATACATGAAGGCCATGGGCCAACTGGCCTAAATCAGATCTCACCAAAGAAAATGAACTTCCAACCCTCAAGGACAGATTAGCTGAAACACCTTGGAAGGGCTGAAGAAACCTGCTAACATCATGCAGACATGTCACTAAAGATTCCAGAACAGGGTTCGGGTCCGCTCCGTTGTGACCTCCGGCACTTAGTTTACTACAAGAGGCTGTTTCCTCATCTTAAAATGGAGTAGTAGTATAATTAATGGTAACTACAAAATGCATTTAGGACTTCACCTGGTACAGTTCAGGGAAGACCCTAGGCTCTCAGTTCCAATACTATTAGTCAGATTGTGGCTGCCACCGTGTGGCGAGAAGGGAGACGACAGCTCCCAGATTCACTCCACCACCACCCCCCCTTCCCTGCCCAGCCCACCTTCCCCGTCGCAGCTGAAGCCGTAGGCTTTGATAACCTCCTGCTGAATCTGTGTGGCCACCGGCAGCACGAACTGCAGCATCTTGCCCATGTCGTTGCATGCGTTGTCTCGAGCCTCGTCCATGCGTACGGCGTTTTCAGGGGCCGAGAACGCCTGGATCACCTCGGCCAGGACCACTGTGTGGCAGATGCAACCCAAGGTGGCGTCCCGGCGTAGACACGGGAGCATTGCCAGCAGGCCCAGCCGACAAAGCAAGGATGAGGACAAGGAATTAATTAGTGGGCCGAAGCCATAAGAACGCGATAAAACACGGCCCGGAATCTCTCGCTCTAGTGTATCCTTGTTGTTAAAGGAAAGGGAAAAAAAAAAAAAAGATAGTACCGCGCTCCCAGCTTCCCAGAGATGCGAGCACATCTCTCTGTTACCCACCTCCCGCACCCTCTTCCCGCAGGCAGCCGGCCCGGTGAAGAAGAACGCTCCTCACCCTTGGCCTGTTCTGCGCTCAGGGCCGCAGGCTGCGCGGAGGCGGACGCCATAGTGTACTACTGGTTGCACGTGTAGCAAAAGCAAAGAAATGCTGAGAAAGAAAAGACGATCTCCAAAATAAGATCTCCACACTGCTCCAAAAAGGAAAAACGATAGTAGTCGCAACCGGAAGTTGCGTCAGTATAATAACGACCTTACTACGAATTACAAAGAATTCCTAAACGTTAAGAGTTTTTAAACGCGCTACCAGTACATAAGCTTAACACACAATATACATCGTCAAGACAACAGTTCAGTAATTCTATTGTTTAACGTCACGCGTTATTGTGGGTCTTCCGGTAAAGACAGGAAGACCTACTAGACAAATTCAAAAAGAGCTGTAAGCACTGCAGAAAATCGCCTGGAGAGAACATGGGGTATCCGTGAACTCCACTACTGGTGAGGGTGAGCTCAGAGCGGCCTTTTCTAACTCTTATTGCTGTATAATCAACGAGGTGCACTGTAATATTCACAAGGAAACATAGTAGTCTAAAGAACTTATATCATTCACTTCTAGAGTTTCTGAACATTTGATACGAGTTTATGCAAATTAAATCGATGCTGATTGGCTGAAAGAAGCCAGTCACACCCTTTAGTTTTTAAGAACGGAGACAGTGATTCGCAGCAGTAAAAGCTTGGAACTGAAAGCGCTCTGGCACTTTCCTAAAAGGGCCTGTTTAGGATTGCGTGCTGCAGCGTAACACCCTCTAATTTCTCTTTTCTAGGTGTTTGAAATTGTCACTTGCTCTTCCCAAACCACAGGGTAAAGACTCCTGGATTCTAATCTACTTCATCTGTTGAAACCCCGGCCCCTGCTTCATAACTATGTATCAAACTATTCTATGGAAAAGATTCAGACTGGTCGCTCCTGTCAGACCAGTAGCACAACCGCATCAGGCCTGAGCATTTCCTAGAACTGACCTTGGCAGAGGCGTGCCTGTCCCAGGCCTCCAGCACCCTGACTTCCCAGCCTTGGGAGGAAGGAGGGGGACTAGCTTCGGCGGCACCCTCTCCAACTATCCAGGGTCCCTCCACCCCGTTCTTTCGGAAGGCCCATCCCTTCCAACTTCCGAGCTGGTCTATCTTGAGGCCCCGCCCCCATAGCCCGAAATAAAGAGTCACAGCCATCTTCCTGGGGAGTTTGTGAGGATGTTTTGTTTGGTTGGTTTTGGTTGGGATGTTTTTAAAGAGCATCATATAGATATTTATATATAAATTATTAATGTGGGGCAGGGGCAAGGGGCATACATCGCAGAGGGGGCGCGCTCACAGGGATTAGGGAGGGGCAGGGGCGGCACACAATGCTACGCAAAAACAGCCACATCTAACAGATGAAATAATCACACCAACGAGGTGGGGGAGGGCGTGATGGCCACAGGGATTGGGCTCAGGAGAGGAAGAAAGCAGGGGGACAAGGAAGGACCTGGAACAAGATACTGTGTGCCTTCTGCCCCCACCGCTGCCACCTCCCCACCTCTGCACACCACAGGAGCCTTGGCCTTCCATCTGTCCCTTCTTCCCTCCCTCTGTCCAGCTGCAGAGGTCCTGCAACTGAGCAGCACCCCTCGTTGCTCTGGATTGCAAGCCGGGAAGGAGACCTCCAAGGTCCAGATGCACACTCGGGCCATGGCTGTCTTGATTGCAGATTTACAGCGGCTTGTCACTTTCCTTTTTCAGGTGACTAGGGAAGAGAAAGGGTATAGAACAGATGAGAGACTGAATTCAAACCTGACCTGACCCCTCTCTCAAAGAAGATGGTGTAGGGGATCTCCCACAGGAGCCTAGTCCAGTTGTACCATGCCCACACCCCAACACAGGCTTACATCCCTTCACTCTGGGATTAGGCGTGCCTGGTAGTACCTGTAATAGTCCTCCTGGGCGGGTAACGGCACACTGTGCAGTGGGTGATGGGCGTGCAACCACTGCTGCTGCTCTAGCGCCAAGCGCTGCAGCTCAGCGGACTGCGCGTGCATGGCCTGCAGCTGGTGAGCTGCTGACATCGGGGCAGAGAGGGAAGCTGGCAGGTCCCGGTAAGGAGCGGCTGTGGGCAAGAAGGGCAGGGGGCACATAACTGATGGGGGACTGATGGCCTACTCTAAGCCAAGAAATAGCCAACCACATTTCATACAGAGGAAACTGAGACCAAAAAAGCTGGGTAATAGCCAGTCCTGCAAAATGCCAGTGGTGGAGTTAGGATTCAAACTCCTTAGCCTGGCACTAAAACCTATGCCTCCCTTGGCAGGGCCTACCCCCATTCCCACCTCCTCTGGGTGCCTTCTCACCCCCTCCCAAGCCCAACTAGGCCAATCCCACCATCCAAATTCCTCCTTTATGCCCTTCACTCATTAGACCTTCCCCATCCCTAACCTCCATCCTTACCAAAGAGCTGGTGACGAAGAACTTCGTTCTCGTGCAGAGGGTGAGGAAGAAGGGGGTTGGGGAGGGTCCCAGCTGGGTAGGGTATCCGGGTAAGGTGAGACCCTGAGGCCAGGGGGTCAATGAGAGGGTGCACCGAGGCAGAGGCTGGAGGGTAGAGAAGAGGAAGGTATCACCAGAAGGCAGATTTGGGGAAACCCATGCATGTAGGTGAAGGGAATCCAAGCCTGGGAAGAGAGATGGAAAATCAAACACAGACAGATCCAGAGTGCAACGAGGAGGCACAATAGACAGCATAAAACATTACTAGAGCAGGGACACACTGATGGCAGAGGGCAGATTACAGCTGGCAGAGGGGACTGAAGAAAAGAAAAGAGAGAAGTGGACTGCTTAGAGGAGATGGAAGAGGATAGAAAGTTTAGAAAATGAGACAGGAAGAGAACAGAACAGGAAGAGAACAGAGGTTGAGAGAGAGAGAAAGCTCAAGAGACATTGGAACGAACATGAGTATAAGGCTAGATTGGGCAATATGAAATATAGTGACGGGATAGTAAGCTAAGCTCATTATTACCTAGGATGCCCACAACCCACAGCTACAAGGCTCTTTCTGAAAAGGCACAGAAATGGGGAGGAACAGAAAAGACCTCCAGCTGGGAGAAGTCGGCAAGAAGCCACAATAGAGTTGAATCCAGAGGAACAAGAAGACAGGGTATGTGAGGGGCTGTAATGGTAGAAAGGTGGTGCTCTTTCCAAAATTCCCAGCTTGAACCTCTATCATGGGTGGGATGCTAGACTCAGAAGAGGGTCAGGGTGTGAGGAATAGTCTTTGTGGCAAGGGTAGGGTATGAGATGACAGGCTGGTCCACGACAGGGAGGCAAAGGTCATGGCAGCACTCAAGAGATAGGCTCATGGAGGACACGGAAGTCCTGGCTTGAGGAACAGAAGAGCTCGATCACTTGCTAGGGGTCAAGATGGCCCCTAGCAAGGGGTCAAGGAAGGAAGGAGGAATCTCACCTGCATGGATGGCGTCCTGCTGGTGGAGGTGCAGGTGAGAGTGGATGTGGGAGTGCTGGTGGTGATGGGGGGTCACATTGAGCATCTGCAGCCGGGCCAGGGGGTCATTGCCCAAGGCTGCCACCCTTTCTGCATGCTGTCTCTCAGCTGCCAGACGCTCCGCATAGGACATGTCAGGCCGCAGGGCTGGCCCAGCAGCCAGTGCCAGACGTTCCCTCTCAAGGGGCCCCAGGCTGGGATGAAAGGGGAAAGGGTGCAGGCCAGGTGGGCCAGGCTGCAGAGCCAGGCCCCCGTGTCGGGGGAAGGGATCCAGGCCTGGCCCAGGAACCCCGTGTAGGGGTTCCAGCTCACTGGGCTTCACCTCGAAGCCAGGCTTGAGGCGATCACGGAGGTCTCGTTCTCGGGCCTCCCGCTCCCTCTCCCGGGCTGCTGGGTCACTGCTGTACAGAGCTGGGACATTGTAACCCAGGAGCCCCGGGTCCACTGCCCCCAGGGGCACGTAGAAAGGATGGTTGCGATTGCCAGGAGACATGACGTGGGGACGGGCATATTCACTGAGAGTGCGCAGGGCTGGAGTGTCAGGACCCAGGTAGGGGGGTACTGTAGCCACAGCGCTGCCCGGCTCAAACGGAGGGCGATGGGGCACAGGGCCGAGAGATGGACATTCCACTGGGGCACGTCCCTCCTGAGCCAACTTCTGTGGGGTACAAAGAAGAGGAGAGTCAGAAGAGTGTAAAAAGGCAGCCTCTCCTAATCTACTCATTTACCTCAGCAGCTGAATACAGCCTACCAAGTCCTTCCCTAACCCCTTCACCTAAATAGTAGCTGTTCTTATAGTCCACAGGTGGTCTGACCTGAGCTGTCCTTTCAGCCAACCCAGGCAGGCAGTGGTCTCGCAGGTATCCTTTGATCTCCATTCCCTAGGCTGCAGTGCTTCCTCCTCTCCAAGAGGTGGCGCGATGACGCCCCGCCCCTCGAGCCTCCCAGCACCGCGCAAAAGGAGAGCGGAAAGGCGGGAGGCGCACGTGGTGACGCACTCACCATGCTCCGTTCCAGCTCGCGCTCCTTCTCGCGCTCCCGCTCTTTCTCGCGTTCCCGCTCGCGCTCCCGCTCCTTTTCTTCGCGAGCGCGCTGCTCGGCCTCGCGCCGCACCTTCTCCACCAGGTCGGCTCTCTTCTTGGCCAGCTTGGAGCCCTCCAGCGGCACAAAGTACAAGTCGCTGCGCGCGCACGAGTTAAAGCCGCGATCCAGGTGTTTATTGAACCTGCCAGGGTGCGGAGGGAGCACGCGTTTAGCCCCTGTGGGCGGCCCCGCGGCGACTCCCGCCCAAAGTCAGCACCCGCAGGCTGGGAAGGAGGGGCGAGGGTCTACAGTACTTTAAAAAGCATCGCAAGAACGCAAGCACCCTTCCTCCTGCGCCTCCTCCCTATCTGTGTTACCCTCCTCCCCATCCCAGGCCCGCCCGCCCACGCCCCACTCACCTGGCTGACTGACTGGCGTGGCTGGGGACATCTACCACCTTGGGAGGGGGCGAGGGGCTGCGGACCGGGGGCACTGGGCTGTCGGGGGTCTCATATTCCTCAGCCGGCTCCTGTTTGATCTGCGTGGCATTGAGGGGCGGCCCCGAGGCAGGGCCCGCAGGCGGTGGCGGCAGGGATGACAGGCCCGAGGGCCCTGCAGGTGGCAGGGGTGGCCCAGGCCCCACCGTGGGCGAGGCTGGCTTGAAGGTCCCTGGGCCTGCGGGCGGCGAAGCACCTCGGTAGCCTGGTGGGGTCCCCGTTCGGAAGGAGGGCGGTGACCCTGGCTTGTATCCCGGTGGGGTGGCTGTCTTGTAGGCCCCTGGGGACTGGGCTCTCTTTCCATATGGTGGGGGCCCAGGTGGGGAGGCTGTCTTGTAGCCTGCTGGCGAGGAAGCCACTGTGGCAATGACTGTGGAAAGTGTAGCCGAGGAGGTGGTGACCGGAGGCACGGGTGGGAAGGGGTAGGGCGCCCCTTGGGGGCCCTGGGAAGGGGAGGCGTGTGAACATGGGTAGGACCCTTGAGAGGAGGAAGAAGAGTTGGAAGAGGAGGAAGAGACCGGGGGGCCATTGGGGCCTGCTTGGCTATAGGACACCTGGCTGTGAGGTGGGGGCAGGTGTGCTGGCCCTGGTGGGTAGGGCCTCAGAGAGCCCAGGGAGGGGGACATGGCATAAGGGTGTGCATGGTGGGAATTACTGCCCTCCAGGGGGTGGGGATATGCTCCAGGTGGAGGGGGCCCAGAGCTACCATGGTGCTGTTGCTGCTGCTGTTGCTGCTGCTGTTGCTGGTGGTGATGGTGATGTGTTGGGGCTGGTGGGTGGGCAGTGGACTGTCCTCCAGTAGAAGGAGGGAAGGGGCCTGGGTGGGCATTGCTGTTGGCTAAGAGGCGGCCATATGGTGGAGGTGGTGGGGGACCCTGGCTCCACACAGCCTGGGATGGGAGAGAAGGCTGAGTATACTTGGGTGGCTGATTAGAGACAGACAGGCTTGTCGGGGGAGGGAAGGAGTGGGGATAACTGGGCAGTGCCTGGGAAGCTGGGTATTGGGAGGCAGAGGCAGAGACAGATGAAGAAGAACTGGAAGAGGAGGCTGCTGCAGAGCTACTACTAGAGGATGAATAAGGATACCTCATTGGGGGGGCTGGGGCAGAAGAGGAAGAAACAGGGGGCAGAGGGTGGGGTGAGGGAGCAAGAGTGGGGCCCTTCTCTGGGCCAGGAGGAAGTCCACCCATACCCTGTCCCATGGCATGGGGAGAGGGCAGATGCCCAGGTAGTGGCTGGGCCCCCAGCCCAGGAGGAGAGGCTGATGCATTGTTAAGGGGTCTCAGAGCAGGTGGGGGAGGCAGGTTTGGTGTCACATGGGGGAAAGTGGCTGGTGGTGGAGCAGAGGGTAGGTTTCCACCACCCACTGGAGTGTTAGGCGGCTTTGTTGGGGGAACACCACCAGCCCCAGAGCTTGATATTGAAATGGGGGTAGTAGGTGGGGGGTGCTGCTTACCCCCACTAGGGGCCCCCACTGAAGAGGCAGCCCCTCCCCCCTTGGGACCCATTGGGGGTCCAGACAAAACTCCTCCACTAGCACCCCCAGGATAGAGCTGTGGATGAGGGGGAGGGGCCCCAGGAGGAGCCTGGAACATCCGAGATGTGGGGGGTTCCATAGGAGCATGATATCCAGTGGGTGTCACAGAAGAATGAGGTTCAAAACCAGGCTCTGGCTGTCGGGGGTTGCTGTCTGGTGGTGGAGGGGAGGGAGGAAAGAGTGGAGGTGGGTGGTAGGGGCGGGCTGGGCCTTGGGACAGGCCAGAAGACGAGTCGGAGTCATTCTCAACACTTCCAGGGCTGTAGATGCTGGGGGACGTGCTTCGGTTATCCTGGTCTATATCCCTCGGGTCACTGCTGCCATCATCATTGAGGCTCCGCCCATCTAAGCTGTCCAGATCGGAGGGAGACTGTGGCCGAGGGAGCTCCTGCTACAGAAAAGGGAGGGCTGTTTTCCCTTCCTTTCTTGCTTCCCCTAGATTTAGGGTCTCCCTGGCAAAAAATCATTTACCCCTCACAGCACACCACTGTGCCACAGTGTGATGAATACTCTTACTCAAGCTCACTTCCCTACCATCTCTGGATTCCACCCCTCTCCCCACATTCTCAGTTGCCCTCTAGCAGTCTGGTTTCCTCCTTGTAAAACCCCAGTCCTTCAAGTGTCCATCTCAGGCACCTTCTCCCTATCCAAAGCTGAACCCAAATCCCTGTCTTCCACCAGCTTGTATCTACCCTTCTCTCAACTCCTTTACCCCTTTAACATCCCAGAAACCCTTGGTTCTTAAAAGGACCACTCTACATTTTCCTTATGATTTATCTGTTCCTTCCAGTAAGACTTCTCACCCTTAACCTCCTCCCCCACCCCCTTCCTGAAAATCAGGACCTAGGAAAGGCTAGACTCTTCCACACTTCCAGTCCCCTTTGACCCTGCCTAGCCAAAACCCTAAAGATCTGTCTAATATATTATAGACAGGACCACTTTAGTAAGTACTAGGATATGGTTTTTCTCTCATATTCCAGGTGAGATTAAGATAGGAATCCTGCCCTGGCTGGTGTGGCTCAGTGAATTGAGTGCTGGCCTTAAAACCAAAGGGTTGCGGGTTCAATTCCTGGCCAGGGCACGTGCCTAGTTTGAGGGCTGGGTACCTGCTTGGGGTATGTGAGAGGCAACTGACTGATGTTTCTCTCCCTCACTTCCCTCCTCTCTAAAAATGAATGAATTAAACTTTAAGAAAAACAGCGAGATTAAAAAATAAAAGGAATCCTAAATGTAAGGAAGTGTGGGGGAAAGAAAATCAGAAGATGGGTCAGGACGGCTGCAAGGGTCTCCCACCTCAGTTTTGGTCTTTTTTGGTGCGTTGGTCTCCTCACTTTCACTCTCTGAGATCTCCTCACTCCGGCCCTGCTTGCTGACCTTTGGGGTGGAAGCTTCCTCTACTCGTGCCTTCTGTTAAAGAGAAAGAGAAAATTCTTGTCTTATACCTCCCAAGCCTCTACCACTACCCTGTGCCAGACAGGAAGTTCCCCCACAACACACACACACACAACCTCAGCCCCAGTGCCTGAGCATCCTGTGGGAGGACCTCAGGACAGAATACCTTGGCTGTCTGCCTAGACTTCTCGGCCTTGCCATCACTGCTAGATGTGCTGACCCCTCCAGGGGAGGCCCGGCCCCTCGATCTCAGTTCTTCCCGGGGCCCAGGGGCCTCTTTCTTCCGTCCACTCCTCATTGACATCTGAGGAATAAGGAAGAAAACAATATAACGTTTCACCTAACTTTAGGTTGTACCTTACTTCTATTCTTCCTCTCCAGGCCCTTCCCCCTAGCTTCCCTGCCCCTAATCTTTCATGTCTCTCAAGCTATCACTCACTGAGTCTTTATTCTGTCGTGTCTTCATTCTTCAGGCTGTGGAGACCCCATTCTCCTCTGCCTGGGCAGCTGAATACAGAAACTTCTCTGCTTCACCCCAAGCTCCCCACAGCTGTGGCCTGGGAAGCAGGAAGCAGGATCTCCAAGTTTCCCGTGTAGGCACCTGGGACTTGCAGGATCTGTTTTCAGTGAAGCCTGTTAGAAAGACCATGGAAGTCTCCAAATCATGGAAGCGGAGTCTGAAAGGTCAACCACTGTGCTTGCGAGTGGTCCCAGCCCCGAAACTCGGCTGGCTTGCCCCACGGGCTATCCAGCTATCTACAAGTGAAGACTCTGCTCACCATACCATCTCTTTCATCCCTGGGGAGAGCAATAAAACTCAGATGTAGCTAGGAGCCCCCATTCTAGAGATGACACTGTTTTACCCTTCACGGTCCCTAGGAGATACCTGTGCACACACGCATTCCACAGGGCCTTGCAGAGGAGCGAAAAGAAACGAGCTCAAGTATTAACGTATTTATCGAGTACCTTCTTTTTGTCAAACCCTCACCTACACAATTTAATATTTACAACCAACCCTCAAAAGCAGGTGTTCCTATTATTCCCATCATATAAGTGAGGAAACTGAGGCTTAAAGATTGTGATTCTGACTCGCCAACTTCATGTGATAATATACAGTGAGGAACCAGTGACGGCACCAGAATCAAGCCCACCTCTCCCTGATTTCAAAGCCCACGTTCTTTCTTCTATACTTTGCTATATTCTCATCAGAAGAGCTGGTGCGATTAATCCTCAGAAGACCTAGATCAGCCCCAGAGACACAAAAAGAATCTTTTTTCACATCAGAGTAGGTGGGAGAGGACTGCCCCATTCTACAGTGCAAAGGCGCAAACCCTACCAATCCCAAGACCAAATCCCGATATCCCCAAAGAGCAGAGCTTCACTTTTGGGAGCGTCGTAAAGACCCCCTCTCTAGTACGTGGGTTCCTGAAGGCCAGAGGAAAAGGCAGGACTTTTCACTTTGTCAAGCAAATCAGTGAGATCAGTGAGCACACAACACAAATTTACATTGTGAACCTATCTCTCACTTGGCTTAAATGGGTGCACACCTCCTCACAGCTCATCTCTATCTATCTATATATATCTATTTTCGTTTGCAGTGGTTTGTATTTCTTGCTAAGTATCCTATCTTTCAATACTACTGACCATATGATTGTTAGAGAGCAAAAATGTTGTTACTGTTCTCTTCCTTTCTGTATCCCCCACTGATATCAAGTATATATGGGTGTTCCCTTCTTGTTTTTTATCTTTAAGCCCACTAACTTCATAGGTCTTCTTGGATGAAGTGCTGGTGGCCTCAGTAGGAACAGAAGAATAAGCTTACCTGCCTGTTCTGAGTTAGGAGGCCTGGCTAGGCAAGTGCATTTCCACATCCTAGATCATACTTCCCCAAGGAATACAAAGTAATTACTTCTCACTCAGTTCCACTGAACCATACTGAGGCAGGTAGTGAGGGGTGAGCCGAACCTTTCCAGGAAACTTACTAAGAATTTACTTAGAGTAACAAAATAGGTGGAACAGAGCCCCAGGTCTTTTGAACTTACAACTGATGCTCTGCCCAGTAAACCAGCCATTTTTCTTCAACTACAACTATTACCACATTTTTGTTGTGTAGATTGATTTGAAAATACTGTCAACCCCCAAAATCCAAAGAATAAAACCCAAATAACAAAAGGGGAAAGCAATCCTAACAAAAGTACAACACTGAGTATTTGTGACTGGTGTGTCTTTGCCAGCCCTTCTAGAGAACAGTGCCCGTCTCTCCTCCCCATCACTGCACCGGCTCCCAAATCAGTCAGAGCTAGGCCAGAGACATGCAGGAATGTCCCAGAGCAATCCTAGCGTGCCCCTCCCCCTACTTCAACTTTTAAAATCACCAGAAATCTGATAAAATAAGCAATGAGTAATTTTGAAAGATAAAAGCGGTCATAAAAAGGCAGGTAATCCTGGGGCAAGGAGGGGCAGGGTGAGAGCAGTTAAGGTTGTATCTGAATCAGGGGCAGGTTTTAGCACCAGCAAGCTAAGCTACACTCCATGTTGCCCTAATAGCCAGTCACTGTAACTAACATTTTGAGCACCTACTATGTGTCTGGCAACACACTAAGCTTGCTCAGCTTCATTGCCTTACTGCAAAAGGAAAATGATAAAGACCAGATTGGGGAAGTGGAAAAGTGAAAAGTAGGGAGAGAGTCTCTAAGAACAGAAAAAGAAATTAAGGGAGAAATACGAGAAGGATGCCAGAAGGAATACAATACAAGCACAAGGCGTTTCTGGGAAGGGCATACAGAGTGAATTTCAGGATCATTGGCCCAGCCCCCACCATCACTCCAGATCTGCCAGACTAACAAACCAGTCCCAAAGTGACTGCTAGATAACAATGCAGTCCAGACCAGCAGATAACAATGCACTGGCCTAAGCCTTCAGAGAATCCAGGATTGTCAGACGGACCTCAGAAATCATCTCATCTATAACCCCTTCGTCTTACAATGAAGCCGAGGCTAAAAGAAACAGGTGACTTGCCCAAGGTCACAGAAGTACATCCCGGACTAGACCCAAGTCTCCTGGCTCCAGTTCTAGAGTATTTCCACTGCACCAGGTTATTCCATAGCCCTTACTTACCCCTGGGCCACCCTCACCTGAAATGGGCGTGGAAAGCCCAAACAGTCCTACAAGGTCAGGGAAATAGGTCAAAAGTTAGCTGAGGGAAGGGGTCACTGTGTCAAAGAGGAAAAGGTTGATCAGGGAAGACAAACTCAGATTAAGAAAATGGAAGAATATCAGTGCAAAGAATCAAAAAGATTACTGTATACAAAAAGTCCCTAATAATAAGAGATAGAGTCAGAAAGAACTACCATAAGATGGTATAGTGAAGAGAGCATTTCCATGCTCCCACCACACCTAGGGGGAGAGACTTGTAGAAACACCCAGACTGGCAAGTAACATATCTACCTGTGTCCAACAGACTGCTCCATGGAAGGGAGTGGCCCCTGCTAAACCCATACACCAGCAACACCAGACACGTTCTCCAGAACCCTGGCAACAGTCCTAAGGACATGGCCAAAGTCTGAGGTCCAGTCAACATTCTGAACCCCCACCTATTAGACATCCACTGGATCGTTGCCATGGCAACGAAATGGCAGAACCTGAACCTCAAGAGTCCATCCCAGGGGTCCATCAGCCAGCCACTCCCCTTCCAGTTGCTAAAGCAACTCCTACTCTCCTATAGTACCCTCAGGGAAGAGAGCTTAAGAGTACCTACCCCAGTAGAAATAAGCCCATGCACAAAGGGAAATCTCTGAGCTCAAAATAGTAATGAAGACAACCCCCCCCCCACTCCTGCCACAAACCACAGCTAGGGGGGCAGAGGGATGCCCCAGGGATCTGAAGGTAGAGGTGACAACTTGCCTGGCATGCCTACAAGATAGCCCAATTCTCTCCTCGGTTCCACCCTCCCAGAAACCCTTTCTCCCTAACTCTCCCGTCAGTGTTCCTCCCTCCATTAGTTTTAAGATGACCCACACTACTGGGCCCCCGTGTGCCCCTCTCCAAGAAGAAACTCTGTCTGAAACTGGGAGGAAAAAAAAAAGACCAGAGGTGACCTGCAGTAGGGGAAAGAAAACTGAATCACGAAAGCATTGCTTTCCCAATTCCACTCGGGAACACCTCAGGGTCCTCTCAAAGGTGGGCCCCCCCTCGGCCGTTTCCCCAGGTTCCATTCTCCTCCCTCAGCAGCTACAATCCCTCTCCACCTACCACACCCCTTCCCCATTCCCCACTTCCCTTCCACACATACCACCCCCAACCTCGCGCTCGGAAACCCGGGTTCTGGGCCTTTGGGGCTTTTCCTGGAGACCTTGTGCCCCACCTCGCTGCCATCTGTCGAATTTCTTTTTGCCTTCGCCCCAAAGCCCCTTCACGGGCATCTCCCGTTTATCCCCAATCAGCCCTCCACCGCGGGGTCCCGGCTACCCTCTTTCGCCCCATCAGCCTCCTCCTGAGACCCTCCCACCTCCCCCCACCTGCCCGACCGTGCGGGTGCCCCGGCCCTCCTCCCTCCGCGGGGGGCCGGCCGCACTCCGAGCCCCGGCGCCGGGCCGGGCAGAGCCCGCAGTGGGGGGGCCCGACTGGGAAAATAACAAATGGAGGCGGCGGCGGCGGGAGGGGGAAGTGGGAGGGTGGGGGTGGGGAGCCGCGGGCCCGAGCCCGGGCGTGCCCCAGGCCCGCGCGGCGGCACCTCTTACCTGGTTGTGGCTCGGGACGGCTGGCTGGCTCCGAGCGGGATTCGGGGACCCGGCGCCTGGGGGGGGGGGGCGGCGGCGGCCGCTCCCCCGCCCCGCTCTCCTCTTCCCGCTTCAGTCGCCGCCGCGACGCCGGCGGCGGCGGCCCCGACCCGCTCGGAGGGCGGCCCCCATCCCCCTCTCCCCCGACCTGGCCCCGATCGCTCGCGGACCCCGAGCAAATCCCGGCCCGGGCTCCCGCGCAGCCCCTCCCCGGGCCCGCCGCCTCCCCGCGGCCCCCGGAACGCCCGGGCCGCGCCGCGCGCCCCGCCGGAGGCTCCGCTCGCCCCCGCGGCCCCCGGCGCTGCTCTGCCCCGCTGCCTCCCGCTGCCTCCCGCCGCCGCCCGCGCCCGCCTCGCGCGGCCCGCACTCGCGCTACCCGCGGCCCCCTCGGAGGCCTCCGCCCGCGGCCCCCGCCCCGCCCCGGGCGGCCGTCCCCCTCGCCCCCTCCTACCCCGCCCCGCGGCCAGCGGCGCCCCCCACTGGGTCCTGGGTCGCGGCCCCCGGCCCCGGGCCCCGGCCCGACCCGGGCTGCGGGCGGGCTGCGCGGCGCGTCCGGCGACTTGCACAGGAAAGCGGCCGGCGAAGGGAGGGAGCTTGGGAGAGGGGGATGGGAGAAGGGAGGAAGAGGGAGAAGGAGGGAGCGCGGAGGAACGGGGAGAGAGGGGCCAGGAGGGAGACGCGAGGGAGGGAGAGCCAGGCGAGCTGCGAGGGGGGAGGGGGACGGAGAGGGGAGGCGCCGTGCGAGTTGGCCGCGGCCGAGGCCGAGGGGGCCCGGGGCGCGGGGAGGGGTTCGCGGAGGCGGAACGCGGGGAGCCCGCGGGCCTGGCACTGGAGAGGGCTAGGGAGGGAGGGGCTGTGGGTTGTAGGGGTAAATGTGTGGGGGAGGCAGAAGTTTGAGGGCAAAGGGGGCTATGGCAGAGGTGGGGCGGGAGGTTGCGGGTACGAGGCAGAGATTGGGGTAATGGGGTGGGATTGGAAAGATGGAGCTACATGGGGGCTTTCGGGGCAATGAAGTGTGTGATAAGAGATGAAAGAAGCTTGGGTGACAGCGTCTGTGGCAGACATGTCGGGTGAGGGAAGGTTGGGGAGGCAGTTATGACAGAGAATGGGATGGAAGTTCGGGGTCATAAGGAGGGGAAGAAATTGAAAAAAAAATGGAGACACATACAGAAGACTGAGATTTCTGGAAGAAGGTAGAATTTGAGGGTGACTGGTGTTGGGAAAATAATAGGAAATGTAAGAATTTGCGGGTGATGAAGGTAAGCTGGAGAGACACAAGTTCAGAGATGTCAGCTTGGAGTGAGAAAGGAAAGCAGGAGAAACCTTGAGAAGGGACAGCAGAGGTGGAGCCAGATGCATTTTCTAGGGGACCGTGGGGCTCTGGGTAGGACAGGAGGGTGGAAGACCCAGGGGTGGCTGAGCTCTGTAGGTGAGGGGGTTTCCAAGAGAGCTAAGGAGGATCTTGATAGCAAGACAAAGTAGTTAGAATGGAGTGGGTGTGGAGGGGTTGGGAATGGGTAAAGAAGATTGGAAGGAAATGTAAGATAAACATGGTCTTTGGTGGTAATATGAAAGAGGGAAGGTCAGTGATGCAGAAGACAAGAGAGTGGAAGGGAAAGCAGGAGAAGGAAATGATAGAAATGGGGGAGGGCAAGCTCCAGTGTAGGGAAGAGATTACTTTATAGGAGTGGGACACCACGCTTGGGCCCTCTGTCTGGCGGTGTCTCCGTTGAAGTCATCACTGATGGTACTTTGGGTCCCAGGGAAGGGGTGAGGTGGGGATTAGGCTCAAAGCATAGCCAAATCCCTAGGTGTCCTCGTTCCCCAATCCCAATCATTGTAATGAGGAGACAGTCCCCACCCCAGGCCTAAGGCTCTTTCTTCTCCTCCCACTGCTCTCCACGCAGCCTCTGACACTGTCAGTCTGCCAGCCATTCCCAGTCTTCAGCCTTGAAGCCAGCACCCCCAGCAGTCCAGCACCAGTGTCTTCTGGGCTGGCTCCCTGGCCCCACACTAAACTGCAACATCTCCCAGGACAAAGGAGCCAAGACACTGGTTGGTTTTTGGCAGACGAGAGTGGGAAGGCCAGATAGTGGGAGGGAGGCAGGCTGGGAAATAGGAAGAGCTGGAGCTGGAGTATGGATTGGGAGCCCTAATAGCTCTCCAGATTTGGGGTGGGGGTAGGGTATGTGTGAGGCCCGGACAGCCAGAGGCCAAGGGTGGACCCTGAATGTCAGGATCCCCCCAGCCTTCTGGAAAGGAAGGAGGTTGGCTCTGTAGCAACTCAGTAGATTTTGTCTCATATTTCCTTGGGCCAGGCTCAGCCAAGTTCTAGAAATACCCAAAAGCTCTAAAAAGATTCTAAAGCTCTGGGGACCCTGAACAAGAAGGCTTCCTTGGCCTAGGAAGGAATCACCACTCCTTAATCTCTTGAATTGGCAGGCACTTGACCATCCCATGCCCACCTTCTTTATTCTTTAGACCAGCTCCCTATCTCCCCCCACCCCCCAATGCTCTCCCCCATCCCAGTATCCTAGGATAGCTCCTGCTCCTAAATCCCCACCTCCCTACTTTGCTCCAAGACTCCTCCCTCCCTCTCACCCCTCTCCCTATTACATTTCCTCCCTCTTTCTCCCTCCCTCCCTCCCTCCCTCCCCACTTCTCTGTTCAGTCTCCTGCTGGGCCCTGGCCCAGGCCCTTTCCAATTCCCTTCCAGGTTTGGTTTTTTTGTTGTTACTGTTTTTTTGGTTTTTTGTTTGTTTGTTTTTCACCACTAAGGGATGGATTAGGATGATGGCATATCTGAGCCTAAAAGAAAAATTTAGGCATAGGTAGGAACAGAAGATGGGAGAGTCAGAAGAAAAGCCAGGACCTATCCCTTCCAATTCCTCTCCTACCTGAGGGCCAGGCTGACAGTTCAGCTTCAGGAAGCATCACACACACACCACCACCACGGCCACCCCTCACCCCAGCTCCCTCTCTGGCCCCAGCCCCCCACAACCCACTGGTCTCCAGGCAACGGCACAAAGGGAAAGTGGAGAGAAGGGCCTAGGAAGCCCTGGCAGAGCTGGCGGTAACCCTATCCACCCAGTACCTGGGTGGTGGTGGTGGACGGGGGAGCATGGCTGCCAGAGAAGGTGACTTAGTAAGGAGGGAGAAAAGGGCAGAGGTTAGGAAATGTGGCTCCCACCAGAATAAGCCTGGTCAGTTCAGGAGTTACTAAACAAAGATGAATATAATGCACCCTAGAGAAAAGATGAATATAATGCACCAAGAGGTACGGAAAAAAGTAGTGTGCCCCAAGGGAAACAGAAAAGGCGCCAGGAGAGAAAGACGAGATGCCCGCACTGAAGCAGAGGCACAGAGGAGAGGGGCGAGAAGTTCTTCACACTGAAAATGGAGGAGGTGTCAGCGACACAGGAAGGACAGGGCAGAGAAATGGGTTCTACCGGTGCAGAACTGGAATCTTCTAGTCCTGGAGCTGGGCAGGAGGGCGGAGGAGCTCCAGGACCAGAACTGCAAGTAGAAACAGAGTGGGAGGCCCACAAAGGGAACAACCTTGAAATTCCTCCCACCCGGCCTTAGCCAGGCTCCAGTAGTGTGTCCTGCAGAACCTTGCCTCCCTCTAGTGGCCACAGCTTCCCACAGCCCCTAGTATCCAAAGTACTGCAGGGGGTCGTGGCCCCTGCTTGGTTTCTGGGTTCCCATCTCAATGCTGGGGCTCCAGAGGAGCTGAAGAGCTGTGTGGTTGGCACCCTCCTTAAAGGCTGACCCAACTGGAGGGAGTGGAGCCTGTTGAGTAGTTCAGGTCCTGAATCTTCAGTTTGCTGGAGGACTGTTTCCTCAGGCCCTCCTCTCCATCCCCTAGCCCCCACCTTGCAGGGAATGATAGCTGTGCAATGCTGTTCCACCCCAGAAGCAGCCAGGGTTTTGTTTGGGAGAGCCCCAGTGTGGGAGCTGCTCTAGTTCACAGATTTATCCCTTCTTTGGTCAAGGCCCTTTGGGAACCTGAAAACACTTTGGACACCTTTCCCCCAAAATGCACATAAACACAACATTTTTTATAATTTTAGGAATTCTTGTACCAAGTTAAGAACTCCTAATTCACCTGGGGCCAAGCTTGCTGCTGAGAAGGCAGGGGCAAGGCGAACCTCACCTGGCCCAGGGTGGGGTAGGCAATGCCATCTCTTGCCACATTTGTTCTATTTGTCTTCCTCCTCCTGTGTGTGTGCCCTCCCCAGCTCTGCCCTCCAATGTCACCGCCTGCCTTCCCAGTGCTCCGCCTTCTCCCCCCCCCTACCCCGCCACCCACGGACTGCAGTGAGACTCCTCAGACACAACAAGGCACTGTGATTCAGGCTTTAATGGTGGTGCTCGATCAGCGCCACAGAGGTGTGGAATGTGGCACAGGGAGTGAGGCGTTGCTCTGGTGCAGCTGGAGGAGGAGCGGGGAAGGTAGGGCTGGGAAGAGTTCTGGGGAAGAGCCCCCAGGTGCACAGCCCCACCTCTGGCCCCAGCCAGGCTTCAGTGAGGGGTTGGTACACCCAAAGGAACTGCCAGCAGGGCCCTTTTCTGTTAGGCTTGGCATTCCAGCAAGACTTCCCAACCCAGGCCATCTCAGAATCTACAGCCACGTGAGATACAGACCCCAGTGCCCCCACCTCCAGTCAGGCCAGTTTTTAGCCCTGGAGTTATGGGGAAATGATTAATTAATTAACAGGATGAATGAATGAATAAATAAACAAACAAACAACATGACACACTAAAACCTTAGGCCAGGCACGCCCAGCAGCCAGCACACCCCTCCACCTCAGCACTGTGCAGCACCTGGCTCGTCCGCAACATGGAAAACACATGGACCCAACGCAGAGCACAAGTGACGCGTGGCCCCTCTCCAAACACCTCGGCCACCAGCCCTGATGCTCCCATCACAGACCGTGCTCATTCTTCCATGGACCCCCTTGTAATCCTAGGTCCTTGGCCAGTCTTTGAGGAGCAGGAACAGGAAGGAAGGGAAAGTGAAGAGTGTGGAACCCGAGGGGGAAAGCAGAGACAGCAGGGGTGGGAGGAGCCCAGGAGCAGTGCAGCAGGTCAGGTCAGCCAGGGTGTCCGAGGTGAAGTATCACAGAGCAGGACAGGAAGGGGCTCCAGGACAATGGGAGGGGGCCCAAGTCTCCAGGCAGGTAGAGGGATCACAGCACACTGGGATTGCGGAAATTGTGTCCTGCGAAGCGAGCTTCATCTCCCAGCTCTTCCTCAATTCTGAGAGAGATGAGCCAGAAAGGAAATGTTAAGTAGGCAGTTGCAGGAGGCCCTGGGTCTCCAGGCACCTCCCAGCACCTGCTCCTGTGTCCTGGCCCCAGCGTGGGCATTCCCTGGCTTTCCCATGTGCCCTGTAGGATTCATCCATCAGACCCCCAGTCAACCCATCTTTCAGTCTTTTCTGGATATCTACTGGCTAGGGCACTGGAGATGGGACAGTGGGCAAACGGCTTTTACCTCTGAGCCCTGACTTTCCATTCCCCAGGTTCCCTCACCTCATGAGCTGGTTGTACTTAGCCAGACGCTCAGAACGGCACGGGGCACCAGTCTTGATCTGAAACATCCAGAGAGATAAGCAGCTCAGTGGCTGCCACCTTCATTCCTTGAAAGGAAACTTACACTCCCTTGAAATTCCCCTGACACCTTCAAACACCTGGAAGGAGAGACCCACCTGAGCCTAGAACCCACCAATTGCACAAAGGTCTCCTTTGCACTCACCTGACCTGTGCACAGCCCCACCACCAGGTCTGCGATGAATGTGTCCTCAGTCTCTCCTGAGCGATGACTCACCATGACCCCCCAGCCATTCTCCTGGGCCAGCTTGCACCTGTATGGATACATCAGCACTGACCATCAGCCCCTCACCCTGGGCACTCTCTTCCCAGCCCCAACGTTGGTCTGTGTTAAGAAATAATCTGGTGCTGGCTGGTGTGGCCCAGTGGATTGAGCACTGGCCTGAGAACTGAAAAGTCACCTGTTCAGTCGCCCGTCAGGGCACTCAGGCAAGGTCCATGGCGGGGGGGGGGGGGGGGGGGGGGGGGCAAGAGGCAACCAATCATATCTCCCGCTCATTAAGTTTCTCTCCCTCTCTTTCTGCCACCCTTCCCCTCTCTCTAAAAATAAACAAGCAAATAAATAAATAAAATGGAGAAACTTGGGCCCCTCCCTTAGAAAAGAAAAGAAATATGTGGAGGGAAGCTATCTGGGAGGGCAGCAGAGAATCGGTGACGGGGAGAGCAGAACTGAGGGCCCTGAAGGTGACTCCAGGTTCCCTGTTCTCTGCAGCATCAATGGGCAGGATTAGGCCTACAGCCCTTGCATGAGGGGTGCTGAGAGCCAGGGGCTGAGCAGGAGGGAAGCAGGAGGCACTCACGCTTGGATGGCTTCAGTGACCGAACCGATCTGGTTGACCTTGAGCAGCAGACAGTTGCAAGCCTTTTCCTCCACTGCCCGTTCAATACGCTTTGGGTTGGTCACTGTCAGGTCATCACCCACAATCTGAATCCCTACATTGGCTGTGAACTTTGACCAGGCAGCCCAATCATCCTGGTCGAAGGGGTCCTCAATGGAGACCACTGCAGGGAGAGTGGTGAAGGGGCTGTTGACCCTCCCTGGGGCTCTGTGCCCGGTGGGCACGATTCCCTGACATGGCCAGATCCCCCGGCTAACTGAGCCTGCCCCTCTTGCTTCCCCCGTCCCCAAATAAGCCTGCCCTAACTGATCCTTACTTTGATTCATTCATAAAGCTTTCAAAAAACAAGGGTTCAGAATCTCTCTCAGGACCTATCTCCATTTCCATATTTTCACAACTAGGAAGCCCCTCCTCGTTAGTAATCAAAACCCTTCATTCTGCAACATATATCTGAAGCCTTCGGTAGACCTGAAGGATAATTCAGTTTCTCATCAGCCTTCTGTTCACACATCACTTCCAGCTCCATTCAGCATCCCCAGTTTCATCCATCGAAAATACTGAAATGTGTTTGTTCCCTGCCAGGTCCAGTCATGCTCTCAACATCCCTGGTTTCTTCCAAAGCCTTCCCCATGATCCCAGTAGCTTCAGAGTACATGGCTTTAAACAGAATCCAGAGCAGAGGGAACAGACCATCACAGGTACCTGCATACTTACACTACATACAAAGCCTTGGCTCTGCAGGAGGCTTCCTCATCCCATCCCTGGTTCTTAGGTTCTTAAGACACCTCTACCTGGCACCTGAGTCAGCACCCAATAAGGTCCACAGTTGCCCCAACACATCCCTGCTGGCCCCCTGCCCTCCCCCTGCCCTCTCCCACACCCCGCCTTGCTCTCACCAGGATAGTCCCTGACAAAGTCCTGATAGAGGGACCCCAGCTGGTCCCCGGTGATGTAGCGGGAAGGGTCAGCGGGAGACTTGAAATCCAAGTCGTATTTGCCATCACGATAAAACTCTGAGGCAGCAACATCCATGCCGATGACAATCTTTTCCGTGTAGCCCGCCTTGTCAATGGCTTCCTTCACCAGTTCCAAGGCTGGAGGTGAAACACAGTGAATTATTAGCAGGACGGGCAGACAAGGAGGAATGGGGGAAAGGAAGAGATGAAGGGCAGTGGTAGAGGGCTTGCTGTGGAGACGTGGCTAAGGTTCTCGCTGGGGTTATCCTCAGGTCTGGAAGGAGCAGGCCATCTTCCAGGAAGGCAGAGGAATGGACTTGTATTAATAACAGTGTTTTTTTAATAGCTGTCATTTATTGAGGGCTAACTATGTCACCTAAGTACTTCATACATATGATCTCACACAATGAGTTCTGGCTGGTGTGGCTCAGTGGATTGAGTGCCAGCCTGTGAACCAAAGGGTCGCCGGTTCGATTCCCAGTCAGGGCACATGCCTGCGTTGTGGGCCAGGTGCCCAGTTGGGGGCATGTGAGGGCCAACTGATCCGTGTTTCCCTCCCTTCCCCTCTCTCTAAAAATAAATAAACAAAATCTTTAATCTCCACAATGGTGCTATGACGTAGATGTTGTTAGTATTCCCATCTTACAGATAAGAAAGACAAAGCATGGAGAAAAGAAGAAAGAAAGATCACCAGCCAGTAAGTCTTCAGGTCAAGATTCAAATGCAGGCAGTTTGGCCTCAGAACCTTAACTCTTAGCCACTGTGGTATTGTTTCTATTCATTATGCACTTTCTCCCAGGGCAGAGAAAAGTTAAGGATCCTCAAGGCCTCAGGAGTTGGGGTGAGATGGGATAGATTTGAAATAGATTACCTGGAGTTTGGTGTGTCTCATCTAACTGAGAACCCTTTGGAGTTAAAGGCTGGGGTGGATCCCACAGGTGACCCAGATCACCTTCCAGCTCTCTCTGCAGCTCTGGGGAGACCTTATACTTCCTAAGGAACCTGGCTGGGCAGGTGAGGACTGTTCTCCTAGGCCTGCATGGGAATTTGGCAGGCCCTGGAAGCCACTCCAAGACGTGGCACTTCTGAGAGTTAGCAGGCCTCAAGGACCATCCACCCATACTCCTCAGGATGTGGGGAAGCGTGTGCACCCCGCCCCCGCAATGGCCCAGAGCTGGGAGTAGGGCTCCTGGTCTCACCTTCACTGTTCTCCAGGATATTGGGGGCAAAGCCACCCTCATCTCCCACATTGGTGGCGTCCTTGCCATACTTGTCCTTGATGACCCCCTTGAGGGTGTGGTAGACCTCCGCCCCGAGTCGCATGGCATCACGAAAGCTCTCTGCGCCCACTGGGAGGATCATGAACTCCTGCATGGCCAGCTTGTTGCCGGCATGAGAGCCACCATTGATCACATTGAAGGCCTGGGAGCCACGGGACGGAAAAGCCACTGAGCATTTTCCTTTCCGCGCCTGGGAGTGTTCTCCCAAGATCCCAAACTTCCCCCAGCTCCCCAAACTCTGAGCCTCATATCCCCGTCCTTTCTCTTTAGTCACCCCAATTCCCTTGCCTTCCATTACTCTTCACAAGGTTCCATGCGCCCCCTGCCCCCACCCTAGGAGAGGCACAGACATGGCACGGTGCTCACCGGCACAGGCAGGATGAGGTCTGAATTCCCAGCCAGCTGAGCAATGTGGCGATATAGGGGCAATTCCCGCTCAGCTGCCCCTGCCTTACACACGGCCAGGGACACACCCAGGATGGCATTGGCCCCAAACTTGGCTGGGAGATTATAGAGAAAAGCACTGAGCAAAAATGTCCCCTTCCCCATCTAGCCCTTGCCTCCCCCTACACTCCACAAAGGAGCCAGGAAAGGAGACCCCCCTCCTCCCTCCTCTCCTGCAATATCTCATCCATTTTCCCCTGAAATAGCAGGTCAGTTGGGGGGAGGTGACAGGAAAGGGCAGAGAGCTGCACATATTTCTAAACACCCCAAGACCAGGCTGTCTCATGCCAACTCCCTTCTCCTCACGCTGCAAAGTTCTTCCTCTGTCTAATGTCCCTCCCCCCCCACCACTGCAGTTAAACTCATCTCCTGCTCTGATTCTGGGGGAGGATGGAAGAAGTCCTTCCTCAGGAAGCCCCCACAGCGCTGCCCCTCTCGGTTCTCTGGCTGCTCCACACATCCCCATCCTCAGCCCCCCCACTTTTTCCCTGGCCCCCGCTTACATTTGTTCTCAGTCCCATCCAACTCCAACATCAAATTGTCCAGCTTCTCCTGCTCCACCACCGAGATACCCTGCCGGCAGAGCCACTGTCATGAAGGGCCAGAATGGAGCTGGGCCCTCAGACACAGGACCCCCCTTCACACAGGCTCACATCTGGCCAGGGTCCAACCGGGTTCCTGTGACAGTGGCCTGTCGGGATCTGGGGATCTGAGCCCCCACCGGAGCAGAGAACAGTAAGGGGTCATCTTCCCACCCTTCCCTTGGTAACCATGATTCCCAAGGGGTGGGCCTTTCTCCCCCTCTCCCTCCTCCCCTGATTCAGGATGCCTTCTAGGACCCTGGTCCTACCACCCCCAGCAAAGAGTGAGCCTCACTGAGCTGATGAGGGCTGGTGCAATGATGTTGTTGATGTGGTCCACTGCCTTCAGTACACCTGGGGAGAGGCAAAGAGAGCAGGCTGGGTCAGGCTGGGAGGGCCTGGGAGGGGCCAGAAGGGAAAAGCCAGGCAAGGAATGCACGCAGAGGCTTGGGGACTGAGTGAGGTAGGAGTATAAAGATGAGGGGTGAGAGAGCTTGGAAAAGAGACAGGGCCTCACCTTTGCCTAAGTAACGCTGTTTGTCCCCATCCCTTAGCTCCAGGGCCTCATAGATCCCAGTGGAGGCGCCACTGGGCACCGCAGCCCTGAAAAGACCTGGGAGAGTGAGGAGAGAAAGACAGTACAGGGACCAGGGGTCCCAATTAGCACTCCAGGTCTAAATCCCTGCCTGCCACATCCAGCCCTCTCCCCACACAGCTCCTAATACACAGACACACACAGAGACACGCACACTGGTCCCTGATATACACACATACAGACACACACACTGCTCCCTAGCACACAACACTGTTCCCTAACACACACATGCTACTCCCTAGCACACACGCGTGCAGCTCCCTAATGCACAACTGCTCTAATACACACACAGCTCCCTAACACACTGCTCACTAATACACACATGCACAGTGCTCCCTGACACACACGTGCACATGCAGTTCCCTGATACACTATACTCTGATGCACACACTGCTCCCTAATGCACACAAGCACACACAAAGGCAGATGCACAAGCAAAGGCCTCCTCCTCCGCCCCCCTGAGGCACTGAAGTCAGGTGTTCACACGCACACACAGGTGCATTCACAAACATGCAGAGGCAGGGCATGCCTCACGCACTGAGCTAGAACACGGAGGCCTGTGTATCCTAGCTCCCTGGACAACGGGACCCAGCCCCCACAATCCAGGCTGTGAGCCTGGCCCAGCACCCCACCCCTGGTGGGAATCAAGGAAACTTCCCATCCCAGGCTTGGGCAAACCCAGCAGTGGGGGGTGAGGTTGCGGTGGGGGTTGAGGGGCTGTGTTCTGGTCCAGGTCCCGCTCAGTACCTCTGGCGGTGTGGAGATCCACCTCCACGGTGGGGTTTCCACGGGAGTCCAAGATCTCCCGGGCCCAGATCTTCTCTATCGACATGATGGCTGGGATCTCCTTGGGTGGAAGGGAAGTGAGGAGAAAGGTAAGAGGCTTAGAGGGGCGGAGCCTGAGGTCAGTGGGAGGGGCCAGAAGCTGGGCAGGGTGGGAAAGCGGTTACTGCAGTGGGTGGGGGGTGGGGAGGAGCAGGCTGCTGCCGTCGGCTGTGGAAGCTGTAGAAGGGATTCCCCCCACCCCTCCTTCGGGGAGAGAAGGTCACTGCAGTGAGGAAGGGGAGGTCACTGCAGTGGGAGGCGGGGTAACACCCAACGTTGGGGTGGGAGGACACCGCAGTGAGGAGTAGAGGGGCCCGGCAGGGGTTCCCTCGTCCCCTCAGCCGCTTCGGCAGCCAGCTGGTGGGGTTCCCCCAGATCTCCTCCGAGCAGAATGGCTGCCAGGTTTGCCTTTCTCGTTGAAGCCAAGAAGAGGATTGTGTGGTCTAAACAGCCCGAGCCTTTCCTGCGGAGCCCCCATCCCACCCAACTCAACGCCCAGTCCCCACGCCAAGGCCCCAGTCCCTGTCCGCACAGATGCGCGGCGGAGAAGCCGGAGAGGGTCCTGGGAAAGGCTCGCCGTCCCGGGTGTCGCCGGGGGAGGGAGGGGGGAGACGGCAGGGTTGGGCCCGTCCTCCAGCTGCCGCTGGACAAATTCTCCACTCGCCACCCCGAGCGGGGCGACGTGCGGCGGAGTGGGGGAGAGGCAGGAGTCCGGGGATGCTGCCGAAGGGTGGGAGCAGCCATCTCCCCAGATGCAAATCCAAGAGGACGAGCCCGGATAAAAACGCACGGCCGGGGGGACCCCGAACTTCGTGTCGACGGAACCCGAGGCGGAGCGGAGCGTGGGGAGAGGGGAGGGCAGGGTGCAGGGCTGGCGCCCAAATGAGGAGGGGGTGACAGCCAGAAGCCGAGAGAAGCTTTCGGGGAAGGCGGGGAAGGAGGGCGCGGGGGAGGCGCGGGTGACAGCAGGTGCGCAGCGCCCGGGGGAAGAGATGCGCGCGGGCCCGGCGAGCGGGGCGGGGCGGGGCGGCCGGGGATGCGCCGGAGGGGTGCAGGGGCCCGGCCGGGCTTCACCTCGGGGCTGCAGACTCAGGCGGCGGCGGTGGCTGCGGCAGCGGCGGCAGTGGCGGCGGCGCAGAGAGAGCGGGAGTGGCGGCGACTGCGGCTCCCGGGCGGGCGGCAGGCGGCGGACGGGGGAGGCGCCGATAGGGCCGGGCCGGCGCATGTGACCCGGAGCCCCCGATGAGTCAGGAGCCGCGGGTGGAGGCGCACGTAGGAGCGCGGGTGGGGGGCCGACAGGGGTGTGGTGGGGGAGGGCTGGGGGCGACCAAGAGCCCGCCTCTCCCGGCGCCCACGCGAGCTCCTGCTCACGTCTCGACCACCTGGGAAGTAGCAGGTACAGGCTCATCGAGGAATCTGCGTCCTGAGGCCGCTACAGCCAGGGAAGCCGGTGTCAGACTCCCCATCTTACAAACCCGGTCAGACACAAGAGTATCAAAATGTCTCTTTATTGGAAAACAGAGCTGTTCTTGACACCCCAGCCCCCTCTCCCCCCGCAGCCCCTCTGCAGCCAACTCTACCCACATCCCCTGGGCCCGTCCAGGCTTTGCTCCTACCAGACCTGCCAGAGGGATGCCGGCTGCCATGCTCTCTGTAGAGCTCAGGCCCTCCGACCCCGCTGCCCAGGTGCCCACAGTCTGGGCTGCAGGCGGTGATGAATCCCCAGGTCTGGGGCAAGAGAAGGCATGCTCTGTCTCCGCATGAGGGTGTGCGTTTGGTGACCCCTGCTAACGGAGTCTTCTCAGGTCTTGGGGCCAGTATCTCTGATCCTCTGGAGGAAGAGGACAGAAGTAAACCCTCTGGGCCCTACTGCATTCTCAGCACTGCCTCTGCCCCCATCTCAAATGCCCCGCAGCTATACTTTGCTGGGCGCATCTCCGCAGGCTCTTCCTGCCTCACCCTGCCCTCCTTTCTTCCCCCAACTGTGTCCTGTTATTTTTAGCTTCAGATTTTTAGTGCAGGATCTTTCTCTTCTGCTAGGCTCAGCTGCATTCCTCAGACGCCACCTCCCTTCCCCACCACTGTCTTGCCCCAGACCTGGCCTTTCCAGCTGGTCTTCACTCTAGGTCAGGTGTGGCTGTGCACCCCACACCAACACCTCTGCCTGCCTCCCCAGTTCTTTTCACTCATTCTTCTGGCTTCCTGATGTATTTCCTAAGCCTTTTCTCAGCTCCAGGATCCTGGGTCCTGCTGGCTCTTTCTTCTCACTCTGAGACACCCCTTGACTCCTAACCCTGGTCTCTCCAAGGGTTCTCCTTGCCTTTTTCCTTCTTCACCCACCTCCTCCTATAGCAACTCCTTTCTCCCGCTATGTGCCAGGCCCTTGGCCTCCTCTTCCTGCCTCCCTGCCTCCCTGCCGGCTTCCTTACTATCCTTGAAGGCCAGAAGAACTGCTTCTACATCGGTGGCTAATCCATTTCCTCGTACTGCTCAGGCTCAGCCTCCTGCTCCTGCTCCTCCTTCATCCTCTGACGAATCTCATTGGCCTCAGCCCGATCCTCCTCCTCGAAGAACTCCTTGTCCAGACGTTCCAGCTGCGGCATCTGCACCAGGGCCTCCTGGCGGTAGTCGTTCTCATCTGTGCATGGGTTGTCCAGCAGCACCAAGGCTCGAAGCTTGGGCAGGTCCCGAAGCTTGGCAAACTCCTGCAGGTTGCTTATGAGATTGCCCCTGCCAGTATGGTCAGGAGGTGTTCACTGGGTTTTGGAGGCCATCTGCCAGGAATGGGGTCTCTAGGGGAGTCTTCCATGGGCTCCACTTTCCCTAGAAATACTCTGTATGGATTGGTCTGCCTAGCATTGACAGACTTGCTGCAGAGATGCTGTCCAGCCCCAGTCCTGTCCTGTTTCTGCCCTTCAAGGAATCCCTAAGTACCATATTCTATTCTATGATGTGTCATATTTATCTTTTGAAGCAGCAAAGCTAGGTCACAGCCCTGTCTTCCAGATGGGGAGCAGGGGGGAAATCTCCTTTGCAAGGATAGACTTTGTGTCTATGACAACCAGTCAGAGGTTGGAAGATAGGACTTGGCCAGTGGAGAAGGAACTGAGACTGAAGCTCAAGGTGGTGGGTGCCATGTTGGTGCTCCCCACCGAAAGGAACCTAGAGATAGGGATGGGCTGGGACCTCTCCGCCTAAAGAACAAACTTCATCTCTTAATATGCCTCATTATACGGTATTCTGTGTTTATTTTCATGTTCTTGCTTCAAGCCTTTATAAGATCAGGTTTCAATGTTTCACCTTATCCCAGTGAAGGTGCTGACCCTCACGCCCGTTTCGCACTGGTAACACAGCGTGCACATTGTGCTGGACTGCTCTGTGCCTCGCCGGAGGGTTAGCATCTTTGGCCCCAGAGGCACCTCCTAGTCATGGAGGCAAGGCATCTCCACAGCACTTACTTCCAAACCTCCCAGTGAACAGTCGCTGAGAAGGGTCCACTATCCCTGTTTAGACTATTAACAGGAAAACAGAAGTCCCTACACCCAACCAGACCAATGTGGCAGAGCTAATTAGCAAGAGATTGCTCCATGAATTAAAGTTGGAGTTGGGGTTCAAGGTGATACCACCTCTCCCTACTTGGAGATTCTGTTTCCATTGCCAGCCTTGACTGAGGATGCCCTGTTACTAAGGAGGCAGTTTCCTTACATCTTTGCTTAATAAACACACATAAAATCCTCCCTCAGACAAGAGGGGCTGAACGAAAATGCCCCTGACCCCTAGTGCTTTTCTCTCTAGAGATTTCCTTTCAAGGATTTTTCCCTGCTCACATCTCAGTGCAACTTATGTGTGTGTGGGGGGGGGTTGTTTGTTTTTATCAGTAAGGGGGCCTTACAGGTGGGGCTCTGGATAAGAGAGGCAAGAAATGGGAAGGGGACTTGGGGTCCAGGACATGGAGAAGCAGAGCAGAAACTTATGTGGGTTAGGACCAAAACAATAGAGCTGGAGCCAGTCTGAGTCCCTTCAGCACAGGGACCATCTGGGTTCCTTCAGGTCTTCCTGAAACACAGAACAAGGCCTGACACACGGCATGTTCTCCACAACTGTGGAGTGAATGCATAAGGATTTGGGGGTCTCAGACTCTAAAGATCTTAGTGTTGAGTTGCAGTTAGGGCTGAATGCAGAAGAAAGTAAGGAAAGGAGGGATGAGGATCAGGATGGAGGATGAGGTGAGAATCTTGGAGTGGGCTAGGATTGGGGGACTGGGGCGAGGGAAGAACACACGGTCAGTCAGTCAAAAGCTACTCCTGGTCAGGGGTAGGAGCAAGGTGGGGCCTGGAGGGGGTGCATACCTCAGGTTGAGGTACTGCAGTGATTTCATTTCCTTGGAGAAGCCGCTCAGAGTTTCAATCTGGTTGTCTCGAAGGTGCAAGCTAGTGAGATTACTTAGGTACTCCAAGCCCTCCACCTTCTTCAACATGTTCTGCGCCTACACTCCAGGATACAGTAGATATATTGGGAGAAGGGAGAAGGGTAAGGAAGGAAGGAAGAAAAGTCAGAAAGAGATGCAGCCTGGTTGGTGTGGCTCAATGGACTGAGGGCCAGACTCCAAAGCAAAGGGTCACCTGTTCAATTCCCAGACAGGGTACATGCCTGGGTTGCGGTCCAGGTCCCCAGTAGGGGATGTGGGAGAGACAGCCACACACTGATGTTTCTCTCTCTCTCTTCCTCTCTCCCTCCCCCTCTCTCTAAAAATAATTTTAAAAATCTTTAAAAAAAGAGAAAGAGATGCAGCAAAAGAGGAAATCTAAGAGGTTAATAGGGAGGGGTGTAGGAGAGGAGTGGAAGGGGATAGAGATTGGTGATGCAAATAAAGAAATCCAAGAAAAGCCTGGCTGGTGTGGCTCAGTGGATTCAGTGCTGGCTTGAGAACCAAAGGGTCGGTGGTTCAATTCCCAGTCAGGGCACATGTCTGGGTTTTGGGCCAGGTTCCTGGTAGGGGGCACACCAGAGGCAACCACACATTGATGTTTTTCTCCCTCTCTTTCTCCTTCCCTTCTCTTCTCTCTAAAAATAAATAAATAAAATCTTAAAAAAAAAAAAGAAATACAAGAGAAACTGCCAGTCCAGAGAAAGGTCAGCAGTAATTCCCTATTGACTGCCTATCTCCCCAAAGCTGCCTCTGACTAAGGAGGTCATGCTTCAACCAACCCCCAGGTCTAAGAGCCCCACTGCTCTCCTGGGGAGAAATGGCTTCAGCACCATCCAGGAATGAGGAAGCTCAAGAGTCTAAATGACTACACATTTAAGTGGCCTCCTTAGCCTGATGCCCGTACCTCAGTTATGGCACATTATGCAAAGCAGACTATTTCTATGTTACCCTGCATTATGTATTAACAGCCCTGCTGTCTGGTCAGCAGTTTGTCTGCTTTAACTTTGCATCGCCACAGCATCTGGCATCAAGTAAGGGCTCAATAAATGGTACCAATTATCATTATGATGGTAAAGTTAGTAGCTGAGCCTACTAGAAGCCAGGCATCCTGGCCCCCAGGATAGTGCCCTCTTCCCTGCACCCACCCCCCTCTGACCCAGCAAGCTACCAGGAAGAGGTTCTTCAGCTTAGGAAGGTTGAGTCCCATCGTGCTTTCCAGTTGGTTTCCTCGAAGCTCCAGTGTGTGTAGGCTGATCAGTTTTTGGGGGTCCAGGCCTGTCACCATGCGGATGTGGTTCCCTGAGGAGCAGGAGGGTGTCGAGAGCTCAAAGGGCTACTCCAAAATGTTCAGCAGCAAAGCCTAAGTTTTGGAAGACACTGCATCCTTCTCTCCCTCTAATGCCAGGTAGATATGAGGAGAGGCAGGTCCAGGTTTAACATCTTCCTCAAGTCTTTGCTCAATTATAAGCTTTTCAATGATGCTTGTCCTAACCAACCCGTTTGAAAACGCCACCCGTGCCCACCCACTCACTTATTTTACCCTGATCTATTTTCTCCATGGCACATATCTCCTTTTGACTCAGCGTATAAGTTTTCTTACTGTGTGTATTGTGTCCACTGTCTGTCTCCCCCATCTAGATTGTACGCTGCATGACAACAGGACTACTTTTTTGTTCACTGTTTTCTCTCCAGTACATAGAACTGCCATAATGAATCATAATGTGTCTGAGCGAATAAACAAATGAATGCAAATTGCTGTGTGGCACAGCCATGGACCACATTGCCCACCTCTGTTGACCCCAGACTAGGAAGGAAAGAATCTGTGAAGCCCATCCTAAGGACCTACCTTTGAGATTCAGGATGCCCAGAAGAGGATGACAGATGCCCTCAGTGTCAGTAATCTGATTATAGGCAAAACTGGCAATCTGCAGGTAGGGCAGTTCATTCAGCTGGGCACTCCGGAGCCGGTTGCCATCAGCCTTGAGCCAGAGCAGGTGGGTGAGGTGATTGAGTGGAGACAAGTCTGTCAGATGGTTCTCAGAAACATCCACATAACGCAGATGGATGTAGTAACGCAGCAAGGAGATGTCTGTCAGATCTCTAGGAGATGGCAGAGGCCATGGTTAAGGTAAGAATCCAGCAAGGGCTGGCAGAGGTGCTAAAGCAGAGGGCAACATGGATATGGCTTATAATGGGGAGAGGAATGAGTGGCAGATGGGAGAGGTGAGGGGAGAAGAGAAGGTGGCTGGGTTCTTAATAGTGGGCAAGGATCTTGTGTCTGAGAAGGGCTGAGACCTTACACTCTGAAGAACGAGCGAGGGAGTCCAGTAGGAATCCCCACATCCCCGCTCACAGCCTCCAATCCCCAGGCCAGCCCTGACACAAGGAGACTCAGAGCTGCTGAAAAGTAAATTCTATCCTTCCCTCCCACTGGGCCAGGATGAGAGAGATCTGAACTCTCAGCCAAAACACCCAGGAATGAGGATGAGAAGGAAGATTGGGCCCTACAACCTCAGTCCTCTTCTGCACCACTCCCCCAAATGCACCTGTCTTTAACCTCCAGCTTGGCATAAGCATGGGCCAGTCCATTTCCAGTCTTACAGAGCATAGAAAGCCCTTCCTTCATCATGTCCTCCGTGAGGGGGTTGAGAGTCCACTGCTGGAGGAAGTAGAGTCAGGCATCCCTTTCCACTCCAACCCTGTCCTTAGCCCTAGGACCCCTTCGCTTCCGTGCTCTCACTTCCTCAGAGCCGGCTTCCTCCTCTTTCCTGTCATCCTCCCACTCCTCCGTCTCCTTCTCATCTTCTTCCCTTTCCAGATCATCCTGGTCTGGCTCAAAATCTTCCAGATCCTCTTCATCTGACATCTTTCTTCCCTGCTGAAGGCTCTGGAGTCTGATCAAGCCAGATCCTGGTCCTGACAAAGAAGGTCTCCTCAACGGCTGCCCACCCTCAGCTCCGTGGATGGGAACGGGAGTATTACCCATCACCTCTCATCTCTTCCCAACAATGCTTCTTTCCTCATCCCTATGAACTTCTCATTTTGATTCCCAGCCTCCATATTTCCCACCAAGGACCCCTCTCTTTTCAGGATGCCTTTCCAGGCCCCTGAGATCCAACTCTCCTTCAGCAGCTCCGTCTCCCTGCTTCCTGGACTCGCCCTCCCCAGTTCTTCCCACCTCTCTTCCCGACCCCTCTCCTTGCCTTTCATTCCTAACCGTAGCCCCCCTCATTTCTTCTAACTCTCCCATCCTGCTTAGCCCCATTTGCCTGTCCCCTCGGGGACGGGGACACCAGCCCGACGCAGTCTCCAATCCTCCCACCCAATCCTCCTTCGCAGAAGGGCGCAGACTCTGGTTCCCTTCAGTTACGAGCAATTCTGGAGAGGGTCTTGGCCCTGAGAGTGCGGGGTTGTTTTGGAAGACCGGGAACAGGGAAGGAGGCGTCGTGTACTGTGGTTATGGCAACGGAGGGGCGGGGCACTGGACGTCCGCATTGGGCAACGGCTGAGAGAAGAGCCGCGACCAACTGAACTGGATCAGTAGTGCAGGTTGCATCTTCATTTTCTCAAACCCAGGAACCCGGGTGAGGGATTGGCCAAGGGCCTAAAACAGGGGGCGGGGCTTAGAACTGTGCGGAGAGTAGGGGATGGGGGCGGGGCTGTCCGTTACTTATACCTGGGACCTTAAAGGGACCGCACTTCCCCAATGCAAAGCGCTGTGAATTCAAGGAAACTCATCTCCTTAAGCAAAAGGCGAGGGAAGAGGAGCAAATATACTAAGGTAAGTGGACTGATTCCCGGTTCCCTCCTACCTAACCATCGCCACCCCGCCCCGCACACACACACACCAGGTCCCGTCCTTTCGTTATTTTCAGATGGACCTTTGGACTGGAAGAAGCCCAAGCCCAAAAAAACCTGACTTAGAGTCCTGGCAAATCTATAGTTTACTAGCAACTTACCTAAGACTCCGCTTTCCCATTTGTAAAATAGAAATAGTTGATTTAACCACACCAACTTCCAGGGATAAAGTATGAGTCTAGTCTATGCTAAAGCACTGTACAGATTACTAAACCCGGCTTGGGAGCATTTCACTCCTCCTCATATCCCGGACTGGTTTGATGCAAAACTTTTGGGGAGAAACTCCTACGTGTGCCCACTAAAATACTCTTTACACAATAGTTAAGCACTGATATAGCCAAGCTAAACCCAGGCACTCCGGCCTGTGACTTGTTGAAAGAGATAAAACAGAGAGGTTGAGATGCAACAAGTATTTTGTGGTAGATATGGTGTGAGATGCCTTTACAAGTGATATTTAATCTCCACACCAGTCCTGTGAGATAGATAGTACTTGAAAGAAGAGGAAACTAAGACCTGGGGTGGTTAATATTTATGACACAATTCCTGCCTAGGGAAAGGAGGAGATTACCAATCTTGTGGAATCTAATATAAATAAAACAGCTAGGCAAGAAGGTAAGATATCGTGTGATTAATTGTGAAGTCATGTGTTACCAAGTGGTCCAATGGAAGATGTGGTGGGCTGGAAATCAGGAAATATTACCTCCTGCCCTGACTAATTTGGGTAATATAGTTAATAAACAAGTATGTTTTATCACATTTTTGATAAGCACTCTGTGCCAGGCTGTGCCTGCTGGGCTCTCAAGGACAATAAAACACAGTCCCTGTTCTCAGGGACCTCACAGTCCAGTGACAGGGTTAAGTAAACAAGTAATTCAATATAATGAGTGGTCATAATAATGCCACCCAACACTTGCAGAGTTTTTACTTAGTGCCAGGGGGTAATTTTATAGTACATGGGTATATTTAATACCATCTATTCAGCTCACTGAGTCCAGAGGAAGCATCTTTGGTAAGGCCTGGAGGAGAAAGAGCTCAATGGCTGTGCAAGGAAAGCAGGTAGTTCTGTTGGCTGGAACCATAGGTGTATGTAGCGGGGTGAGGCAAGATCAGCAAACAGAGCTGGACCACACTAAGGAGTGTGGACTTCATCCTGAAAGCTGTGAGGAGCCACTGGAGGTGTTATTTTGTGTTTCGTTGAAGGTCTGAATCTGCAATGTGTAATGAGAGTAGATACTCCATCCTCCTCGATAACATCCTTCCCCCAGTAGCTGGTCTAAATAGAATCTCCTTCGATTATGAAAGCAATAATTAAAATAAAATAAAATAAAATAAAATAAAATAATAGAGAAGTGTATAAAAGGAACATAAAAGTCCATGATCACCCTCAGCACCACTCTCATTTTTTAATAAAGTTAATTTATTAATGAAGATGTTTAAAAAACACAAATGGTATCAATCATATATACTGTTCATCAACTGGCTTATTGTCATTTAAAAATATGTTTTGGACCCTGGCTGGTATGGCCCAGTAAATCGAGCACTGGCCTGCCGACTGAAAGGACAACAGTTTGACTCCCAGTCCAGGCACATGCCAGCTGGGGACGCACGAGAGGCAACTGATCAATGTTTCTCTCCCTCTCTTCCTCCCTCCCTTCCCCTCTAAAAATAAACAAAAGCTTTATTAAAAAATCTATAAAAATATGTTTTTGACATCTCATACCACTAAACATAGATCTCCCTCTTTCTGTTTGATAGTTGTCTAGTATTCCATTATGTGGATATATGGGAATTATTAAACTGTTCCCTCTTCATGGATATTAACTTCAAAAATTGTCCACATTATAAACAGTGCTGCACCAAAAATCCTCACAGATATAGCCTTACTATTCTGCATAAGTACTCTCTCTGTACCAGTACTTCTGAAATTGTAACGTGCACAGGAATTGCCTGAGAATCAGATTAAAACAAAGATCCTGACCCCACAAGTGATGCCAGCGCTGCTAGTCCACAGACGTTGAGTGACGTGGCTCTGTGGGATCCAGTCTTAGAAGGTGCAGTTTCTGGTTTGAGGATATGTACTTACCTTGCCAATCATAATAGGTTGAAAAATAGGCATGTCATTATTTTAATTTGCATTTTTATTGTTGGTGAGGTGGTTTCTTTTTGTATATTTATGTACTTGTATTCATATTTATTTTACAAATTGTCTTTTCATATTCTTTTTCATGTTCCTGCTATGTCATTAAGTTTTAAAATTGGCCCTGGCTGGTGTGACTCGGTGGATTAAGTGCCGGACTGTGAACCAAAGGGTCACCAATGCGATTCCCAGTCAGGGCACGTGCCTGGATTGCAGGCCAGGTCCCCAGTGGGAGGCACCTGAGAGGCAACCACACATGGATGTTTCTCTCCCTCTCTTTCTCCTTCCCCTCCTCTCTGTCTAAAAGTAAATAAATAAAATCTTTAAAAAATAATAAAATTGATCTGGAGAAGCTGTTTTTGATTTGGATAGTAACTGTGGCAGAGACTGCGCTTGCCTATCTGACATTCATTCTTCCCTTTTTTCTCCCTAAGAGAACAGTTTTAAAAAAGCTTTATTAACATTTAACTAACATACCATAAAATTCGCCCAATTGTACTGAATTGAATGTACAATTCAGTGGCTTTTAGTATGTTCAGAGTTGTGCAACCATCACTACAATGAAATTTAGAACATTTTCATCACCCCCAAAGAAGCCCTCTACCCCTTAGCCACATGCATCTCAACCCTCCCTTCCACTCCTGCCCCTGGCCACCACTAATCCCTTCTGTCTTTATAAATTTGCCAATTTTGTACACTTTACATAAATGAACCATACAATGGGGGGTCCTTTTTAAATAGCTTCCTTCTCTTGGCATAATGTTTTTAAGGTCCATCCGTGTTGTAGTCCATATCAGTACTTCATCTCTTTTAATTGCTGAACAATATTTCATCGTATGGTTTTTAGTCTTAAATTCACCTGAAATAATTTGTGTGTATAGTGTGAGGTAGGGATCTAACATTTTGCCAAAAGGGAGCTGATTTTCTCAACACCATTTGTCTGTTAATCCCATTTTTCCCTTCTGATTTGAAATGCCATCTTTATCATTTTATATATATATATATATATATATATATATATATATATATATATATATATATATATATATATATAGTTTCTGAACTATTATTTTCCATTGATATGTCTGGCTATTTCTGCTTTAGTGCCACATTGTCTTAGCTGTTGGTTTTTCTGGATATATCATGTATGCTGCTACCTTATTAGTTCTAATAATAGAGTGGATAGTCTAATAGACAGAGAGAAGTGGAGGAGTTCAATAAAACTTAAAAACCAAGTTCTTAAAATACACCAGGGCAGGCCCCCCAAAACCCCAGAATTTAATTATAAAGAGTTGTGTATTTATTCTTACATGTTTAAACATCAGTCACCTTCAAAATACTGTCCATTTGATGCAATACACCTATCGAAACGTTTTTCCATTGCTCAAAAACGGTTTTTGAACTTGTCAATTTTGATGCCTTTAGTGCTTCTGGAGTTTTTTGTTTCGCCTCTTCCACATTGGCAAATGTTTCCCTTTGAGGACTTTTTTCATCTGGAAATGAAAGAAAGTCGCTCAGGGGAGATCTGTAAAGAGGGTGGAGCATGGGGGTCGTGCTATTTTTTGGTCAAAAACTGCTGAACACTCAGTGTGATGTGGGCAGGTGCACTCGCAAATCACCCATCATGAAATGGGCAGACATATGTTTAGTCTTCAAAAAAAATTCACTGAAGCTGTACACAGCCTCTCCTAACAATGTCAGCTGGTACACTGATTCAGACAGGTTCCTGGAACACTCACCTAGTGGGGAAGCCTATCCTACAAGTGGCACGCCCTTCAGAAGATAATTCCAGGCTTTTGGGGGGTCCCCTCTTGTATAGGAAATGCAGATTAAATATATATATGGTATAGGATTCATTGAAGGTGGAAGAATCTTGAAGCAGAAAGAATGGGAAGCTAAGGATGGTAAGGGCCTAAAGTAAGAAGGTGGCATAGAGAGGAAACTTCAACAGGACTCAATAACTGAAAAGACATAGGGTGTGAAGAAGAGGAATATAGTCAGGGTTTGGCTGAATCTAGGATTCCTAGAAAAATAGTATTGGCAGTGAAAAGGAGTGGAGAGGTTTGAACTTGGAGCTGCAGAAGATGATCGCTTTCTTTGGGACTTACTGAGATTGCAATGGTAGTGGAACATCCATTTGGAGGCATCCATTATACCACTGGAGACAGGGAGCTAGAGCTGAGCCTCAGGATGGCTGATCCTTTTGCTCCACTATCCTTCCCAGGACTGCAGCCCACGGAACAGCCTTCCCCCATGGCTGGGTTCTCCCACTGTGATGGCTGCAGGTAGCAATCAGGGACCCAACTGAAACCAGGCATAGTCAGACAGAGTTCCTTTTTGCTGCTTTTGCAGAAGAGCAAGGAAGCTTCTTTTCCAGAATTCCCTGCTACCCCGGGATTTTCTTTTATGTGAAATAATAAATGTCCTTAAATACCATTTGGTCAGAGTTTCTGTGACTCAGTGGAAAGCATCTCAATAGCACCTATATTTTCTTTGTATCTCTATCAGCCACAGTTTGCAACATTTCAACAAAAGATGTGTGTGTGCACAGGTTTCCCATTTTTCACATTCAGATTATACTCAAAGGTTAAATAACATCTATCGCTGTCAGTGGTGGTAAATGTTTAACAGGCTCTCCAGGGAGAAATAAAGCCCTAATTTTTACTATTTGCTTATTTCTCTGCTGTAAATACTCCTACCATGGCTGATTTCAGGCTAGCGACTCACAATGTGGTGTTTCCATACGTGACCCTACAGACACGAGTAGAGGTAAATAGCTTCAAGAGCACAGATATAGTAAAATTATTATGGGCTGAATTGTGTCCTCCTGAAATTCGTATGTTAAAGCTCTAACCCTCACCTCCCCAAACCTCAGAATGACTGTATTTGGAGACTGGGCCTTTAAAAATATGATTAAGTTAAAATGAGGCTATTTAGGTGGCCCAAATCCCACCTGACTGGCATCAGTATAGGAAGGGGAAATTTGGACACAGGGCACCCGCACACAGAGAAAAAGACTGTGAGGGCACAAGAAGGCAGCCAGCCATCTGCAAGCTAAGGACAGAAGCCTCAGAAGAAACCAAACCTACCGACACCTTGCTCTTGGACTTTTTGCCTCCAGGTCTGTGAGAAAATTAACTTCTGTTTAAACTATGTAGTATTTAGTCATGGCAGTTTTAGCAGACTAATGCAAAAATGTAGTAAAATAGTGAGAAAGTGATAAGTTTTGAGTACTTTATTGAAATTACATTTATACAATTTAATTTTAATTTTTTAATTTTTATTTTTTAGAATTACAGCATCACATTTTACTTCCTGAATTTTGCAGTTCAGCATTAATATCACCACATGTATACAATGGTGTAAAACAAGTACAGTGGTATTTTCAATACAAAATAAACACTTGTTTTAGAAAAACTATACTTTGTATCTACACAGACAGCCTAGCTTTTACAAACAATAGCCAAAATTAAAATTAACCATAAAATTAACTGTAAAAAAAAATTGGGACAACTGTAGTAGAATAAACAATAAAAAGAAAGAAAGAAAATCATTTCTGCCAGAAAAAAAATAAAAGTAAAATAAAATTAACTATATGCCCTGGCTGGTGTGGCTTAGTGGATTCAGTGCTGCCCTGTGAACTTAAAGGTTGCTGGTTCGATTCCCAGTCAGAGCACATGCCTAGCTTGCAGGCCAGGTCCCTAGTTGGGGGCATGGGAGAGGAAACTGCTTGGTTTCTTTCAACAGAGAGAGGGGAAAGGAAGGACATAGAGAGGTACAGAAACATCCATGTGATATACGAGAGATACATTGATCTGCTGCCCCTCGCAAGCCCCCAGCCAGGGACCTGGCCTGCAACCAAACCAGCAACCTTTCAGTTCATAAGCCGGTACTCAATCCACTGAGCCACACCAGCCAGAGCTGAGTCCCAAATTTTTATTTCTAACCAAGAACTCTTTGCTCAGTCCCAGGCTTATATAGCTAACCTCCTACTTCTCTGCTTTTAAGACTCACCAGCATCTCAAACTTAAGGCATCCAAAGACAAATTCTGTATCTTGTTCCCTAACTGCTTTTTCTGAGCTTTCCCTACATCACCATTCCTATGTTCAAACCAGAAACCCAGGGTCATCCTTGTCATTTTTTCTCCCTCAGCAACACCTTCCCACTAATCCCCACTGAATCTACCACCGAGTGTGACCTGTTCTACCTCCAAATGTATCTTGAATCCATCCACTTCTCTCCATCTTGTGATACCTCTCTTACCCAAAATATTATCACTCCCTGGAACTACTACAATAGTCTCCTAAATAGTCTGATTCCACTCTTTCTCTCATCCAATTATCTTCCATAAGTAGCTATAGTGAGCTTTTTCAATTGTAAAGAGAAGCCTCTATTTTAACCCCTCAGTCTTTCCTGTTGTTCTGAGGATAAAATACTCATCACCATGGTCTATACGCAAAGCCCAGAAAGGTCTGTCATAACCTTTGCTATTGGGCTTGAGCTCCGCTTGGGCCACACAGTCGTCTTTCCAGTTCCTCGGACCTCAGCTCCCTCCCTCTTCAGGGCTTTCACTTATACTCTTTTTTTTTTTTTTTTTTTTTAA
Organism: Desmodus rotundus; assembly: GCF_022682495.2. Taxonomy (NCBI): domain Eukaryota; kingdom Metazoa; phylum Chordata; class Mammalia; order Chiroptera; family Phyllostomidae; genus Desmodus; species Desmodus rotundus. The sequence continues at coordinate 180,397,720 of NC_071389.1, forward strand.
GATTTTATTTATTTTTAGATAGAGGGGCGGGAAAGGAGAAAGAGGTTGAGAAACATCCATGTGTGGTTGCCTCTCACATGCCATGTGCTGGAGCCCTGGCCCGCAACCCAGGCATGTGCTGACTGGGAATCTAAGGAATCAAACTAGTGACCCTTTGGTTCGCAGGCCAGCGCTCCATCCACTGAGCCACACCAGCCATGGCTCACTTATTCACATATATGTGGAACTCAACTAACTTCCACTCACCCTCTAGGCCTCAGATTAAAAGGGACCTCCTTAGAAAGGCCTTTCCTGACACCTAATCCAAATTAGGATCCCCTCACATAATTCCCTGCTTTTCCTTGGTAGTAGTAAACACAATTTGTCTTTATATATAAATTTGTGAGTCAAGTTTGTTCCCTTCTAGATGCCATCAAGGACTTCTGTGTTGGCTTCTTCTAACTCCAACAGACCTTGAGTTTCATACCACATTCTACTGCCTGGCACAGTGCACGCTACACAGTAAGTGCTCAATAAATGCTTACCGCATGAATATTAAACGTGCTTTCTAAAAGTAATTAAAGATACCCTCCCTCGTTGTGGTATTGTCTTTGTGTAGATGAAATATGCTTACCTCCTCCCTCTACTTTGAGAATCACAGTTGAGGACTGAAGAAAGAACAAGCCAGGGAGATAGCCCGTTAGGATTCACTAGAAGGAAGTAGAGATCCTGAAGGATATAAAGGTAGAAAGAAAACTCCAAATAGCTGAGGCAGTATTTTAAAAATTAGCAAGGATATGCCCTGGTCGGATGGCTCAGTTAACTGGGGCATCCCCTCCTACACCAAAAGGCTGCGGGTTCAATCCCCTGGGAGGCGGCAGACAGATGTTTCTCTCTCTCCCACTCCTTTCACCTCTCTCTAAAGCCAATGATAGAAAGTATCCTCAGGTGAGCCCTGAGGATACTTTCCAGGTGATTTTTTTTTTTTTTAATTAGCAAGGATAAACAAAAACTTTGGATGACCAACCGACTTATCTAGGTAAGGCTGGCAGAGTTGAAGAGGCACTGGTTATTGCAGTGGGTGTGCTTCTTTATGCTGCGGTTTCCAACGTAACCTGTGTCTCCTCCTTCCGGCTTCCAACTTCCTGGGTGAACAAAAAGATTCTCCCCCGCGGAGGGTCCCTAGATACAATTACACTGATAGCAGGAAGGAGAGGGAGATGGGGAAGCAAAAGAAAAAACTTTAGAAGGATGGAAGAAGGGAGCCCTTTAAACGTAATGAAACTCGGGGTGCAGGAGCCCTAGTCCCTTCCTCTCCACCTTGGAGCGCGGGGCTAGACTAGCTGCCCATTAAGCGCCCACTCAGCGGGCCGCGCTTCCGCCCTAGCGCCTCTGTTCCGGGACAACCTTCCAGACGCCGAAGCTGGCGCCGGAAGGAGGTGGGCGGGGCGGAAGAGGCAGTCGCGGGCGGGGCCCCAGGTGAAGGGCTCCGGGCTCGGCCGTGGGCGGCCGAAGCGAGCTGGGAGGAGACCCCAGCAGTGGGTGTGGCTGCTGTGGGGCGCGCCAGCCTCTCCGGCCGCTGCGCGCCCCTCGCCCGCCCCTCTCCCGATTGCCGCCAGCTGTGAGTCAGCGGCACCGCCCGCCCGACTTTGCTGCTGTTGCGTAACGCACCGGCTGGCGGCGCGGGGCTCGGCACCTCCGCTGCGGCTGACATTTTCTGCAGTCGCCAGCTGGTCACCGTTCTTGGGTTTTGCAGGATGGCTTGTTTAACCTTTCCAAGCCTGGGTTTCCGAATCTGTTAAGAATTGTGATATGTTTGTTGCGAGGTTTAAATGAGATGCAGTATACTGGTGTTTCATCATATACACATTTAATGTGGACTCAGCAATACTCAAGATTAAATAGGGCAGAAGGTCGCCAGCCACCATTCCTCACGAATGTGAGATGGGAGACTAGACTATTCATGGTTTCTTGGCACCAGTTCTGGGCCTTTAAGTGTGTATCTTGTGAATCTCACTGTGATTCTTGTGTTTTGTTTTTAAAACTAGATTCTGGTGTTTTAAGATGTGTTTTTTCCATATAACAGTACCCATCTGAAGGCAACCCAACCCTTTCATTGGTCATGCAACCAAATTTACAGAAATCTCTTTACATGCTGGAAAAAAAAATAAAAAATAAAAAATAATAGCTTACTGAGGCATGCTATGCCCAGCTCCACTGTGGCACATAAATACAATGTGACCTCAAATCTGTTATGTGCAAACAAGATTCAACGAATTTGTGAAATCAGGTCAAATTCTATAACTACTCCCATGAGAGCCAAGTTCACATGATAACTCTTTTAAAATACATATTTATTTTAGAGGAACGGAGGGAGAGATACTTAGATGCGAGAAAGAAACACTGATCAGTGACCAATGGTGACCTTTTGCTTTGTGGGAGGATGCCCAACCAACTGAACCACACCGGTCAGGGCTCATGTGATAACTCCGTAATGAAGACTGAAGGAACACTAAATTTATGCCTGGAGGAAATGAACCAGAAATCTGTTACTAACAATGGCAATATATGACAAAAAAAGAAAAAATAAAGCTCTTAGTCTCAAGTCACAGTTCAAACCTCCTGCCAGAGAAGACCGCCTTTGGATGGGAGGATTTCAAAACCAGCCACAGATGGCCTAACAGTTTTAGAAACCACTTTAACCTCAAAAGAATGCAAACTAACTGCTGGTTAGGCTGCATCTATGGAGGAACAGGCAGCAAAACCCATTCAGAGCTACTGAAAAGAATCACTGGGCTATCTTTCAGAATATAATAAGGCTAGTATCTTCTCTGGGTAAAATGCCCAACTGCTTTTGTATTTCCAAACTAGATACACAAAGCAACTAATGCCTTTTGACCTCCTCTCTCTCCCTCTCTCATGGTGGCAGTGTAGCTCTGTATTTAATAAAGCCAGACATGTTCTACAGGGGTACATATCCCCCCAAAGAAAAAAAAATTGCTCGTACTTTAGCAATCAAATGCAAAGTCCTGAGTGACTGCAGCCCTTTTCCTGATTTGGTTCTAGAAGTAGAGTAGGACCTCCAAGAGAATGGCCTTGGCTTTACTGTTGCTGATTGCAGGCAGCAGTACCATGCTAAGGTACCATACACTTTATGAGTGTGTTCATAAAGCCATCAAAGTCTGCCTCCCCCCAGCATCACGCCTATCCTTCACTCAGCTGATCTAAGCATGACTTGCTATTTCAAAACCACATACATGAGGCTGAGATTCCTCCTTGACTCCCAGAGCCATAACTGCTGACCCTAGTGTTAATGTGGTACTAAGCTGGAAGAGTTGAAAGTTCTTCAGTATTGCCAGTTGCATCATTTATATCAGACAGGGAAATAATCAAGCCTAAACCCAATCCATGCATATGAGGAAGAATGTGTTTAGGACTTTAAGGATTTTTTATTAACAAAGAAATGAAACTCATTGTTTAAGTGGCCTGGCAAGTGGCTTGTGAAAGAAATTGAAGGGCTTCTTGGGAGCCACAGAGAAACACTAATAAAAAGCTTGAGGAACAGCCCTGGTTGGTGTGGCTCAGTGGATTGAGCACTGGCCTGCAAACCAAAGGGTCACTGGTTGGATTCCCAGTCAGGGCACATGCCTGGGCCAGGTCCCCAGTGTGGGGTGCATGAGAGGCAACTTCATGTTGATGTTTCTGTCTCCTTCTTTCTCCCTCTCCTCCCTTCTGTCTAAAAGAAGATAAATAAAATCTTTTTTAAAAGTTTGAGGAACTGATAAAATCCCCAGAAGATAAAGACATAATGAACAGGAAGAAAAGATCAGTTCAAGTCTTCATGGATATGTTGAGGTGTTCCATACTGCCAAAAACCTGAATGATTTAATTTCTGAATAAAAGTGCTCTATGAAGAGAAACCTGAAAATTACAGGTATACTTAAATCTATGCATTGTACATTTTTATAAGCCAGCAATTGCTTACATAATTATGTACCCATAGAAGTGAGTGCTTTGGTCCACCAAAAAACTTACACAATAATGTACATAGAGTCTTTTTCTATAATAGCTAAAAACTGGAAATAATTCAAATACCATCCATAGATACATTGTAGTATATACATACAATGGGATACTGTAAGACAATGAAAGTAAAGAGCTACTATTTCATGCAAGAACGTGGACGACTCACAGATATAATGTTGAGAAAAATAAGTCAGACACAAAATACATATTAGCCCTGACTGGTGTAACTCAGTGGTTGGAGCAGTTGTCCTGTAAACTGAAAGACTGCAAGTTCGATTCCCGGTCAGGGTACATGCCTGGGTTGTGGCCCAGGTCCCCAACTGGGGGCATGCGAGAGGCAACTGATTGATGCGTCTCTTGCACATCAATGTTTCTCTCCCTCTCTTTCTCCCTTCCCCTCTCTCTAAAAATAAATAAATAAAATCTTTTAAAAAACAAGTTTAAAAAATAAAAATTAAAAAATGCGATACATAATATATGGTTTCATTTATATGAAATTGAAGAAGAGGCAGAGCTAATCTATACCGATAGAGGTCAAATACTAGTGACTTTTAGGGGTGTAGTGTTAGGGAAGGGGCAAGAAGGAGCCTTGTGGGATGCTGAAGATACACTTGATCTTGATGCTAGAAATGGTGGTTACATAGCATGTAAATATAGACAGCACAGTACTCATCGGCTTCAGAACTGGTCAGACCCCATACTTGTCTCATTTTGATAAGAAAAAAATATGTCAGGACTCATCGCACTTGCTAGAACTTGTGTGAGTCACGGCACTGCCTCAGAAGACAAAATGCTTCATCGTCTGGTACTCGTTGGTTTCAGTACTCATCACAAGTTCCAGGATGAATTAATGATGCGTACGGAGGTACCACTGTATGTAAAAATCCACTGAGCAGTTTAAGATTAGTGTACTTTATGTATGTTACCTATCAACGTAAAAGCAAAAAGTTAAATTACTTGTAGCAGAATGGAATATTTGAGCTGTTATCAATAAATGTTTGAGCAGTTCAAGATCCAGTGGCAACAATTGGTAAGTACCATGTTTTAAACAACCAGCAACTTCTCGGGCTGAACTGGAGTCGGCTATGGTTCAGGCTCGCTTCTCTGTTCCCTAAGCCCTCATCAACTTGGCTGTCACTCAGATCCTCCCCTGATATTCACCACAGGCCACTATGCACTGTCATGATGTCATTATTTCTATTGTCACTCTGGCAAGAATATCCAGGTTGAGTGGATGACAAGTGTTCAGGTTTACATCTTTCTTTTTAATATGCTTTCTCCTGTCTCTATAATTGAAATATTATACAATTTTATTCTGTACATCATTGGACAGTGTGGGGCAAAAGGAGATTTACAATCTCTTATTATTATTAATTTATTTATATTATTTTCTTTTTTAAAGATTTTATTTATTTATTTTTTAGAAAGGAGGAGGGAGAAAGAGAGGGAGAGAAACATCAATGTGTGGTTGCCTCTTGCACGCCCCCTACTGGAGACCTGGCCTGCAACCCAGGCTTGTGCCCTGACCGGGAATCAAAACTGTGATCCTCTGATTCACAGGCTGGCACTCAACCACTGAGCCATACCAGCCAAGGCTAGTTATTATATTATTTTCCATACAAACAACTTTAAACCTCCTTTTGTCCCACCCTGTACCTGTGCTGCCAGATATTGTATTTGACTCAAACTAACTTATGCTGTACCTAATGGGGGTAAGAGATTTTCAAGGGTAATGTTGACTACGAGGTATAATTGGCCCCACACTTCTCCTGACTCTATCCTCCCAAAATGTGAAGCTTGTAGCACAATGCTTGACACATAGTTCCAGTTCAGCCCCTTCAGCCTGGGCTCCCCCTCCCACAACCCACATGTGCTGTCTAACCAAACTAGCCAGTGACCACAAAATCTTGTAAGTAATCAAACCTGAATTCTCTGCTACACTGTATTCTCCTTGACCGTTTTCTCACTCTACACACTGTTTCCAAATTGATTCTCACACCCCTCATTGATTCTCATGGTTCACTTCCTGGATAAAGGCTGACACACCTCCCAGATTTATTTCTCTTTCCCAGGTCTCTACCTCCTCCTCCTCCATACCCGTCATTGTCAAGTATGTTCTGGATGGTTCCTTCTGGTTGTTGCCTAGACACCTCGAAAACATGACCTAAACTGGACTCACCATCTCTCTCTCCCACCCTCTTCCACCTGCCCCAAGTTGCCCCTCTTCCTGTCAGCTCCATCTGCGTTAGTGGCCCCACCATCCAGCAAACTCTTCCAGGCTAAACACCTCTCTCTCTTTCCTTTCCCTGACCTCAGCATCTAATGGGTTACCAAATCCGGCGATTCTATCAGTGTCTCTTTTTAAAAAATTTTTTATTTATTGCTTTTAGAGGGGGGAGAGAGAGAGGGAGGGAGAGAGACAAGGAAACATCGATTTCTTGTTCCACTTTATATATGCATTCATCAGTTGGTTCTTGTATGTGCCTTGACTGGGGATCAAACCTGCAGCCTTGGCATATCAGGACGATGCTCCAACCAACTGAGCTACCTGGCCAGGGCCCTCTCAGTGTTTCTTGAATTCTTTTCATTCTTATTTCTACTGCCTTATTTCATTCTTGACACTTGTCACCTGGGCTGCTGGAACCAGTCTCGGTGCTTTATGCCCTATGTCCTTAGAAGCCTCCTCAACATTACTGCCAGGGTATTTTTCTTTTTCTTTTACCATTTTAAAACATTTAATTTTTTTTAAATATATAATCTTTATTATATCCTTTTCCATTACCACTCAGTCCCCTTATCCCCTCCCCCCATCAACACTACACTGTTGTCCATGTCCATGAGCCCTTTCAGGGTGGTTTTTCTAAACTGAGTGTCTGACCTTGTTCCTCCCCTGCTTGTCTCTTACTTGGTTCCCCTGTCCATGGGCTAACACTTGCATTCTTTAACTTATCCTACAAAGCCTCCTTCATCTGGCACCAACTCCTCTAGGTTTGTCTCCATGCTTCCTTTCTGGTTGCAGTAACCCCGAAGTCTTTGAACTTCCCCAAAGCCAACTGCAGCTTCTGGCTTTTTTAATGTCAGCTCTGTCTGGAATGCCTTCTACATGCTGCAACCGTAAACTCACCCCCATCCTGCAGAAACGCCTCTCAGGCCAATTCCTAGTCATTCGCTGAGATTCAGCCAAGTGTCATCTCTTCCAGGACACTTTCCTTTCCTAACTGCTTGATTCCTGGTTAGCAGTCCCATCCTTTTTACTCCCATACACTTTCATTACACCTCCGTAATTTCATCTACTACATGGTAAACTGTTTTTATAAATGTCCTTGTAAACTGTTGAGGATTCACTGCCCAATCTTCTGTGCTTAGCACACATGATCACATTTGAACTAGAAAGTGTTCCAAGTGCTTTACATGTATAATGCCTCACTGAGTTCTCATGAATATCTCATACAGTAGGTACCAATAGCATTTCTGTTTTACAGGACAAGAAACAGCTCTAGGGAGGTTAAGAAATTTACCCAAGGTCACGTGTGCATACTGGCCTTCAGGTGTTCACACCCAGTCAGCCTCGCTCCACAGCGTGCATCCCTGACCACTATATTACATTGCCTCTCTACATAGAGTGGGCGCTTAATAAGTGTTAAGTAAATCATAATGGCTATGATTAGTGAGTGCATACTTAGTACCTGATTCCATACCAAGTGCTTTAGCTGGATTATTTCAACTCCACAACAACCCTGTGAGGTAAGTACCATCATTATTACCCATTTTACACGAGAGAAAACAGGTTCAGAGAAGTTTGGTAACCTCCCCAAGGACACAGCTAATTAGTGGCATAGTTTCACTCACGACCAAGATCTTAATCGCTACATTCCCCCAAATGAGATCTACAGTTTACGAATGGACGGACATCCAGGATCAAGACTAGAATAGCATGGAGACCCATGCCATTTACTGCCCAAGGCCCGAAAGACAGTAGAACGGGCTGACTCACAATCGGGTCGGAAAGAGGCCTACCCAGAAACAGTGACCCAGGATGACAAGCCCATGGAAATCGAGGCCAGCACAATGCAAGAACCCCCTTGACTCCATGCCCCTCACATCTAGGGGTTCAGGAGTTGGTTGCCCAGGCGACTCAAGGATACGCACAGTGGAGAACAGACCTCCAGAGATCCCAAAGCGATGCAAGCAAGAAAGGGACCAACCTCCCAAGAGGGTCTCCTCGTGGGAGCGTGGCCTCGGTGTGGGGTGCAACCAGGGGCGGCAACGAGAGGGTTAACCGCCCTGGAAGGTCCAGTTTGCGCCCAGGCGGGGCGAAACCTGGGGGAGGTGCTGGAAGCGAAAACCACCGGCATTCTGCACCTTGTGCGCCCGCGGAACCGGACCTCCCTGCTGGGGGAGCTAAGCGATGTTCGGGAGCCGCCAGTGGCCCGGCACACTGGGCAGGCGAGGGGGACGGCGCTGGAGAGGCCCGAAGGGGTGAACTCGCGAGAGTCTCGGGAGACAGGGACTGATGGGTGAGGACAAGCTGAGTGCGGAGCGAAGAGGGCGGAGCAGGGAAGTGGGCGAACGGGTGAAAGGAGGGGGCGCCTGGTTGAGGAGCCTCCGCCAGGTCGCCGCACTTTACACCCACTTCTCTCCCAACTCCTCTCCAGGTCAGTCCCGAAGGGGAGCGCAACTTGCAGAAGAAAGACGCCCCAGTAAGAATCTTTCGGGGAACCCTCCAGCTCCTCGCCTCCATGGGCCAGACGGCCCTGGCAGGGGGCAGCAGTAGCACCCCCACCCCACAGGCCCTGTACCCTGACCACTCCCGTCCCGAAGGTTTGGAGGAACTGCTTTCTGCTCCCTTTCCTGACCTGGAGACTCAACGGCGTCACGGCTGGAACCCCAAGGACTGCTCAGAGAACATCGAGGTCAAGGAAAGGGGATTGTGCTTTGAACGGCGGCCTGTAGCCCAGAGCACTGATGGGGCCCGGGGTAAGAGGGGCTACTCAAGGGGCCTGCACGCCTGGGAAATCAGCTGGCCCCCGGAGCAGCGGGGCACCCACGCCGTGGTGGGTGTGGCCACCGCCCTCGCTCCCCTGCAGGCAGACCACTACGCGGCGCTGCTGGGCAGCAACAGCGAGTCTTGGGGCTGGGACATTGGGCGAGGGAAGCTATACCATCAGAGCAAGGGGGTAGGGGCCCCCCAATATCCAGCCGGACCTCAGGGTGAGCAGCTGGAGGTGCCGGAGAGGCTGCTGGTGGTTCTGGACATGGAGGAGGGAACTCTGGGCTACGCTCTTGGGGATACCTACCTGGGGCCAGCCTTCCGCGGACTGAAGGGCAGGACCCTCTATCCGGCAGTAAGCGCTGTCTGGGGCCAGTGCCAGGTCCGCATCAGCTACCTGGGCGAAAGGAGAGGTGAGGCCTGGGTAGGTGTGGGAGAGTGTTCTTTCACTGGTGGCTGTGGTTTGGGTTGGAAACCCAACACCTTTACAAGAGTGAAGGGAAAAAGCCTTCATCTGACCTGCCTCCCTAACCCCTTATTCAGTGCCAGGAATGGCCAAGGGTCTTCACGGATGTTACCTAATTTAATCTTCCCAACAGCAGTAGAGGTGAAGGTGAGGCTTGGGAATGCAACTTGCTGTAAGTGGTGAGCCCCCAAAATGGAGGGAGGCACTCTGGGGATTAGGGCTTTACAGGAGCTATCAGCTCCTGGAGCAGAGGTGCGCAGGGTTAAAGGGCTTCTGGGCTAGGTGTACAAGTTTGAAAGGCAGTGCCAGGCACCCAGGGTGTGACACATACATACCTTTCTTCAGTCAAAGCCCAGGAAGGAGCCACTGGGGACTGCCCCACTACCACCCCCTGAACTGGAAGGAGAGCAGTAGAGGCAGGATTTGGGGTGGGGCTGCAGGGGAGGGACCTCCTTGGGGAACCAATGGGGCCGGGGCTTGGAACTGATTGAACTGTTCTCTGCAGTTGTAGTCTTAGCAGAGGCTGGATACCTCTCCTCCTATCACCCATGGCGAGCTGTTGTGGAGTGCCAGCCTTCCTTTCACCTCGTCAGCCCCATTCCCAAGGCCTCTCTGGACTCCAATCCTGGGCCAGCTCCACCCCCCCATCATAGCCACCTTGCCCTGTTGCTTAGAGGCCTTAGCTAGAGCTTCACTGTCATCACTGACTGGAAGAGCATACCTCCCACCCTGAGCAGATACAGAGCTTTAGGGTGCCTAAGATGTCTCTCAACTAAGGTAAGAGTAGACTCAAGAGCAGGAAAGTGGAAGGGAACCCTGTAGTCTGAGGATGTCTGGTTTGTGGCTGCACTACTTACCTTCCCCTCCTTCTCTCTCCCAGCGGAGCCACACTCCCTTCTGCACCTGAGCCGCCAGTCCGTGCACCGAGCACTGGGGGCTGCCCGGCTGGGCCAGGTATCTGCTCTGCCCCTGCCTGCTGCGATGAAGCGCTACCTACTGTACCAGCAACCCTGTAATACCAGATTGCAGGGCCTTGATGCCATCCCTCCCCACAAGTAGGGGTGGGGCACTGCTGGCTTAGACCAGCCACTTAAAGCCAGTGAGGCTGGTGGGGAGGTGAGGCGGGGCCCTAACCCCCAACCTGATCTCTGGGGAGCTTAACAGTCCCAGACCCACCCAGAAGTGAAGAGAGAGAGCTGTTATTCAAGGCTGTGGTATCTTGGTATGCAAGACATTTTTTTCAAGTAAAAATAAGAAACATGCTGTTACCTTTCTGGTATTTTTTGCACAAGTATCCTATGGCTGCCTCAGAAAGGAAATGATGTGGAAACAGGTACAATGAAGAAAGATAAACCACAAGGCTTAGGGGCGGGTGTTTATTCCCCCCCAACCCTCTGCCACCAAGCAGGGCTGCTCACATACACAGGCGTGGGCACCAGGGGTGAGAACAGAACCCCTGACCTTGGAGGGGAAGACAGGGCTCTCTCCCAGCCCTTGGCCCCATGGTGTGGGATGGAAGAGGATGGCTCCCTTTCCTGCCTTCACTTGGGGACTGAGGGGACCCACGAGAAAACTACCCCTTCCACCTCTCAGCCAAGGAGAAGCCTCCTTGATGAAATGTCTCGTTCCAATTATCACAGTAAGTGGAGAAGGGATTGGCCTGGTCCCGGCCATTACAAGGTGAGAAGTAAATGGTGAAGGAGAAGTAGTTTGGATTAGGCCATGAGAAGGGGCAGGTGATACTATCAGAAGCATGTGTGTCGGGGGAAGAGCAGTTACTGGGCTGAGCTTCGTTGCCCTTGGCAAGCAGGAAGGAGAGGGGAGATGAATGGGGCTTATTGTTTGGCATTGATGATGTCCACAAATTCAGGCTTCAGGGACGCACCACCCACGAGGAAGCCGTCCACATCAGGCTGGCTTGCCAACTCCTTGCAGGTTGCCCCAGTCACAGAACCTGAGAAGACAGAAGAGAGGGTGAATGGTCAGGGATGGGATGGGCATATTCTATTCCCACCTACATGTCTAACCAAGGAGGCTCAGTCTAGTTCTCAGCCCACCCCACCTCAAGCTGTAGCCACACCCACTCACCTCCATAAATGATGCGGGTGCTCTGAGCCACTGCATCAGAGACATTGGACTTCAGCCATCCCCGGAGCTTTTCATGTACTTCCTGGGCCTAGAACAAGAAGCCAGACTAAGTTAAAGACTCTTTCTGCGTTTTCCTGAAAGGGGAAAAAACCCTTTCCCTGGGCACCAGTGGTAAGGCTGTGTGGTTTCAGAGCATCCCAGCACCTGGAGTCTGAGTTGGAACCCCAGGGCTCTGACACACACACACAGCCCAGGCTGTGGAATGGACGTCCTTGGACAAATCACTCTCCCCTTCTCTGGGCTTGGGGGTTCCTGCCTTTAAAAGGAGGGGTTGGCCAGGATGGTCTCTGTGCTATCCAGTTCTACAGAGGCAAGGTAGGACAAGGGTGGGGTCTTGGGCTTGTTTACCTGTTGAGGTGTTGCAGTTTTGCCTGTGCCAATTGCCCACACAGGCTCATAGGCCAGAACAACCTTGCTCCAGTCCTTCACGTTATCTGTGGGACAGAGACCACAGATAGAAGGGTGAACAAGGAGCTATCTAGCTTGGTACCCAGGGAATAAAGAAGAGGGTGGCATGCTGCCCCCTGGTGGCTATTTAGGGAACTCCACAAGGCATCAATACCATGGGGCAGGATCAGCAGTGATAGAGGATGCAAGGGATCCCACCTTCCCCTTTCTTGTAGCAGCACGGGGATCAAGTTAGGCTGCAGCGCTTCTGACCCCACCCTCGGTGCCTCCATGGCCTTGGTTGGGCCCATAGGTCCCTTCAGAAATACCTGCGATGACCTTGGTTTGTTCGAAAACGACCTTCTCAGTGATGCCAGCTTCCCTCTCATCTAGCTTCTCCCCGATGCAGGCGATCACTCCAAGTCCCTCGGACAGGGCATGCGCCACTTTCTGCCCAATCAGCTGTTGAGGAGCAGAGTTGGTGAGACACTGCTTCTGGAATAAGGCATCTCTTATCTCTTCTCCTGGTTACTAACCTCATCTGACTCCCCAAAGACGTGCCTTCTCTCCGAGTGCCCCAGGACTACCCATGTGGCTCCACAGTCTTTGATCATGCCAGGGCTATAGGAAGAGATGAAGCCACAATTCCACAGGGAGCCCACCTGTAGCTTTCCACTCAATGAGGAAAGTAAGGAAAGGCCCCCACACACCCTTCTCCCACTTGCATCTCACCTGATCTCCCCAGTAAAGGCCCCATTAGTCACTTTGTAGCAGTTCTGGGCAGCCACAGCAATCTTGGGATCTAGCTTCTGCCTGGCGAAGTCAATGTAGGCGGTGGGGGGTGCACAAACCACCTCTGTGGATGAGATCACATTTGCCAGGCTCCATCCAGTGGTCTGGAGCCGCCTAGCCTCCACCAACTTCCTTAGTTCTGCTTTCCTTCCCTTTTCACCCCAGCAAGATGATCTTTGTGCACATCCCAGATTGGGCCCGTTTCCAACTCCTAGAGCTTTTCAGATGCCCCTGAGAGGCCATGGCCCTGCCCTTTGCTCTTTTAACAGCTGTGGCTCTGATTTCCCCGGGTCTATTCTGGGCCTGGGCACCTCCTAGACTCAGCATTCCCTGGGGGCCAACCCCACCTCTCTTCTAAAATAGCTCATCCCTACCTCCCACAGGCAAGGCAAGGATTTTTAGCAACAGCATAAGGGGCCAACTCCTGGGGTTGGTATTGGGAGTCTCTGGCGAATAAACCAGAAGAGGATGCCTCTTCTGATCAGGCCAGTGGTTCTGTGTTTTAGGTGGATGGGAAGGACTGAGGACAGCACTCTGCTGGTGGGTGGCAGGGAGCTACCAGCTCATAGAGGCCCTGCGCTTTCCCGGTTCCGGGTTGGAGAAAACCGTAGGATCGCTCCTCATTCCCAAAAGACATCCTGTTTGGCATCTGCCTGTCTGGCATCTACTCAGCCCCTTTCTGCAGAAAGCAGGGCTCATCCAGGCTGCGGAGGGTAAAGGATCGCGGCGGGTAGCTCTGGAGGCAGAAGCAGCGCGGAAGGCACACTCAGCCCGCCAGGCAAGGCTCTGGGAGGAGTCTCGCGCTACGTGCAGCGGCGCACGGAGCCTGGACTAGGAGCAGGTGACTGGAGGCCTGCACGCCCACTCAGCCGCCTCCACTACCCCCCAACCCCAATTCCTGAGCTGTCGGCACTCCCGATTGCCCACTGGTGCTAATCTCCGCTTCCATGCCCAGCTCCTGGCGGTGCAGCTCTGTCCGCGCCCCGGGGCCATTTTCCTTTTGAAGACAAAAACGTCCTTTCCCGCCCCACTGTCCGAGCGCACCGTTAAATGTGGTCCCGATTTCCCTCTCGACACACCCCGGCACTGCGGCTGCTGGGTCAATGTCCGGATCCCCAGGAGACCTCGTTCTCAGCCTGCATCCAGGTCTACAAGCACACCCGGTAGCTCGGGAGAGGGCGCTCCCCCACCCTCCCTGCCCTACCTTACTCTACCGATGAGGCTCACCGGTGTCGGCAGGCACCTTGGCCGCGTTCAGCGTGTTGATGAGTTCCCCCAGATTAGCCTTCCGCCCATTCATCTTCCAGTTCCCCCCCACGAAAAACTTCCTGGAGGGCGCCATGGCGCTGGAGCCAACACACTGAAGGTCAGGATCACCGCGCAGCCGCGGCCACTGCCCGCTTATATAGAGCGCGGTGAGACAGAACTCCGCCTCCTTGGCCATGGTTAGCCCGGCCCCCGCCTGCAAAGTCCTACCCCCCACCCCACCCGCCGCGCTTGTGTCAATATTCTGACGTTACCCTTTCTTGTAGCAACGTTCTAGGGGCATCAGAGCCCAGTCGCTTCAACCTCAGTTGCCTGACTCGGGAGAAGGCGAGAACTGTGAGCCCCTGCTTTCGGGGAACCGGCTCTTCAAGACTGCAGCCCTCTAGGGGGCCAGAAGCGGTTCCCAGGGGACCTAGCTGGCAAGTGGCAAGTCCGACCACTCCAACTGCTTGTCCTACGCCACATTACTCAGGGTACGGGCGGGGTGGAGGGGGGGCGGGGTCTGAGGGGCATCTTTCCAACTCTGAGGAAAGAAACTCCCTTCCCCCATCCAAGTTATTTAGCCATATCCCTGATTTCCGAGCAGGCACCTTTGACCCCTGCAGGGAAAGTCTAGCCCAGTTATTGGGCAAGTGACAGGGTTCAGAGAGGGAGGGATGCCTGGCGCTGGCACAAGCTGCACCGCTGAGGCAGAGGCAGTTCAGAACTCCTCCCCCAGTTGGCCCAGGGCTAACAAGGGGCTGCAGGGCCTGGGGCCTAGGCCCAAGGTTTCCTAGCCACCAGGAACCTTTGGACATGTGTGTGACTGCTGGAAGGGGCTTTTTCCCCCGTCTTTGCTGTGTCACCCCACTCCACTTCCCCTGACCTGATGGCTTCTAGTCCTCATCTCACCCTCAATTTCCCACGAGCTCTAGACTACTGAGAAGTACTGGGAGTTTTTGGGCACTGGCCCTCCTGCTAGACCCAGGGAAGATAAGTCTCTACAAGGTATCAAACAGGACACAATTTAGCCATTGTATTTTTATTCACATCCTGTATTTTGGCATTTTTCCAGAGAAGAACAGGGAAGAGACAGGCTGGGGCAAAGACTGAGGCAGGAGGGCGAGGGGGTCCCCATTTCCCTCATATCCCTCCAGGTTGACCACACAGGGGACAAACACAAAGGGGGAGGGGAGCAGGAGCACCCCGTCCTGTGAAAGAGGCTGCACAAAGCAATACCCACACGCACACACGTACAAACAAGCCCCCTCCACACCAGGAGCTGGCAGGATTAGAGAAGCAGAGGAACAGGGGTTCAGGGGGAGGGGAAGCAACAGAATCTCCTCACAGACAGGCGGCCACCCTCCCGTCCCCATCCTGCTCTAACCCCACAGTCTCTCGTCTCCACTTTGCTTGGCCATTCTCCTAGGGCCTCGAGCTTCTTCCCTGCTGTGGGCGGAGGGGGGGGCAGAAAGAAAAAGGGTACAGAGCAGGTGGGCTGCAGTCCATCCCCCAGCCCCTCTCCCTCATGCCAGGCAGTCTCTCCCCTGCCCTCCGCGGTAAAGGGTCAGGGCAGGCTCTTAACTGGCCACTCTCTGGTAGAAGTAGATGTAGCCCAGGTCCTTGGGCGGCTTCTCAGAGGCACACACTTTCTGGTCGTTGTAGATCACCCATCTGGGGAAGGCGGGGAAGGGTGGAAAGAGATGGACCAACTGGGCAGTCCACAGGGCTTCTACTCGGTTTCTCTGACATAGCCTCTGGGGCCAATCCTGCAGATTCCAGGGAAAGGCCACCAAACCTACAGTCCAGCTGCCACCTGTCTGAAGGGAGCATCCCAATCTCACCAGGTCATTTCCCCTGCTCAGTGCCTTCCGATCCTCCAGTATCTTTACAGCCATCCCCCCACCCATTTCTGTATGGTGGGGGTTAGCCAACTTTTTCTGTACAGGGCCAAACTTTTTCTGTAAATCTTTCAGGTCTGTTAGACCATCGGGTCTCTAAACTACTTAACTTGCCTGGTGCAGCATAGAAACAGCCACAGACAATGCATAAGTGAGTAAGCGTGGCTATGCTCATCAAAACCGCTTACAGAAGCAAGTGGCCTAATTCAGCCCTCCGGCTGTAGTTTGCCTGATCTCTGCCGTCAACCATTCCCTCACCCCTCTGGTGTGTGTGTGGTTCCCATCAGGCAGTCCTTCACCTTCTCCAGGATTTCCGGGGTGCCCCTACTCATCTCCACCACCACTCCCACATTCCAAATGCACATGGCTGGGCCCTCACCTGCCTTCCTTCTTGATGTGGCAGACGTAGTGACCACACATGGTGGAGGTGCCCATGTGACTAATGAAGGCAAAGAGCTGATACTCTAGGGAAGGAGAGAGGGGGAGGGCAGAGAAGACAATGAGAGAGGGATCCTTGAGTGGCAGTCTGAAGACCTGACGCACAAGTGGCACACACAAGGCCCGAGGCCGAATCCGGCCCTCCACCTTGTTTTATCCGCCCGGCACCTTGTTTCTACCTGGAAGCAGCTCCAAGCTCTCACTTAACTGTTAAGGAGTAGTTACGTTTACACAGCCCTAAAATTACATTCAGCCCTGTGAAGGTGGCCAAAAGGCTGATGTGCCCCGGTGACAATGAGTTTGACAGCCCTGCTCTAACAGCTCAAACTCGGGTCTCCACCGCCTAGAATCCCACCTTTGGGAGTCCTGTCACAGGGAAGAAGTTTCTGCCCCTGCCCCATGTGGGAAGCAAAGCTGCCTTGAATGAGGCTCTGGTAGAGCAGACTGGCGAGATTGTACCGGGCCTGTCCTCTTTCCCCAGGACACTCACTTCCAGATCCATCCCGGACTTTAGGTCCCACTGGCACAGACTCAGAGATGGAGTCGGCAGCCGAGCGACCCTCCGAGATGTCCATGGCAGCTTCTGCATCTAGGTCATCAATGTGACTGAAGATCCAGTCCACAGCCCGTTCTAAACTATTGTTCTTGGGGAGAAGAAAAGCATTACATCTCCGACAAGTTCGGGGGGCAAGAAAAGCACCAGTGAAAGCCTCAGCTCCTTCGTCACAGCCACAACAGCGTGGAGCCCAGCCTCGGCCTACCACACCGATGTCCCTGGCCTTGCTCCCGAAGGACGGACCCTCACTCTCACCCTCTTCTACCAGAGGCCCCAGTCCTGAGCTGGGGATAGCCCCTACCGTGGCCCGCAGAGCTTTAAGGGCCTGGTCCCGGGAGAAGCCCATGGAGACAATGGTGGTCACGCAGTCCTCTGGTGGGGGGTCCGCAGCTGCACTTGTGGAGCCAGGCCCACTGGAGCCAGGCAGGATGAGTGGGTTTGCAAAATCTGTGGATGGGGAGGGGTTGCAGTGTTTTGGGGAGGGTGGTGGCCCTGCCTGGCCCTGCTACCCAGCCCTGCCTACCTGGATCATCCATGTGCGACATGACCCAGTTCATGGCGGCCTCCGCCCCGCTGTTGCCCGTGTAGTAGACAGCTTTGCGGCAGGCGTCCATGGGGAAGCCCATCTCCACCAGCTGGATGATGACCGATTCATCCAGCATGGGGGCTGTGGTGCGAGAAGTGCCGGCACAGTGACCGAGTCCTTGGGCCACTCTTTGTTCCTCCTCCTCCCCACACAGTCCCACCCCTCCCTCTCCCAAACATTCCACTCCAGGCATTTTTCTCTTCCAGCGGGGCACCTTATCCCGGAACTAAAAGGACAGATAGTACAATGTGGGTCTATTACCCTAACGGCACAGAACTGAGGCTAAAGACCCCCATGGATCCCCTTCCTTGCCCATTGTCACAGAATGGGCCCTGTTTCTGGAATACAATTCCCAGCCCCTGCCCCCAACCAATGAGGTGACAAAAAAGGAGAGGCAATTTAGCCAGTGGTACTGCCATCCACACGGGGAATGTGGCTAGGAGTGCTCCAGGCAGTCCTCCCGTCCACCAAGAGGACAGAGGAAATTTGAAAGGGAGGACAGCAGAAACACAAAGGACAGGGTGGTGGGGAGGTAGGCAGAGAAGACCCCCCTCGGCAAGGGAGAGAGACAGGCAGGAAAAAGAGTCACTAACATGTCGGAGAGGAGAAGTGAGGGGAGCAGAAGGAGTCTTCGTCTTCGTTGCCATAGAAACCAAGGCTACCTTTGGGCTCATCCGGAGTAACCAGGGGTGGGGCAATGTCAGGCAGCTCCTCCTCTCCAGGCTGCAGCCCTGTACCCCTCAACTGGGAGATGTCTAGCTCCTCTGGCATCTCAATGGACACATCTGTAATTGGAATGGTACAATAGGTCACCTCAGGAGCTCCAAGGCCCTCCTGAGAAGGCACTTTGGGAATCTCAAGCCCCTACACCATATTTTGGCACTGCTCTGTAATAAGGAGCTGTTCAGAGAGTACCACCCTCAGGGGTCCCAGTGTAATAAAAGTAACTGTGGGCCTAGGAGTCAGAGGCCTGGATTCTACTCCTATATCTACAGCAAATCAGCTGTGGGCCAAGGAGGGGGCCTCCAACGTGTGGGACAGAATGAATCAGTGGTTCTCAAAGTCATCTAGGGCCTGTAAAACCTGCGAGAGCTAATTATTTCACGATTATCAAAATGAAAATTTAATCAGTTATAAAAACTAAACTATGGAAGTGACTTTTGGTTGTAAATCATAATTATAAAATCAAAGAAGTCTTTTAATACTTTTAGTCAGTGCTTTTCAAACTAGACATATTTTGAAACATCTAAGGTAATGTCTTCCTCTTTCAGAGGGAAGTTAGAGAAACATTGGTTTACATGTATTAAGGCCCCTTATTTTTTTAGCATTTCCTGCTTAACCTCCCTTGCTTGTCCCAGCCATCATACCCAGTTTCTTGGGTACCCAGTCTAAGCCGAAGGTGAACTTCTTGATCTGGATGACCAGGTAGTCAGGGAATGAGGCAAATCGTGTGGTCCTAGGGAAGAGAGCATGTCCTGGTAGCCAGACAATCCCAAGGTTCTCCTATCCTGAAACTCCCCACCCTGGGGTCCAGCTTCTCATGTGTAGAAGACCTAACAGCTCATATGATACTCCATATTCTTATCCTGCCCTGGGCAGGCATCAGAGCATCTGCAAACAAGGAGCAGCAGAAGCCAGGAGAAGGGCTTCTGATCGATGGGAGCAGCAAAGCAGTGGGTGGCTGAATTCCCATGAGACCAAGCACTCTTACAGACCTCCAGCTCAGGCCAACCTCTGAGTAAAAAGTAAAACCATTTGCTGGAAACCCATGTCCTGTTCCCTACTAAGTGTCTGCACTCTGCCAGGATTGAGGGAGTGGGTGGAGAGATGCTGCACTGAAAAGTGCCCCATGCCACGAAAGAAGACGGAGTGGTTTGGGCAGGACAAACTAATACACAGTAACCATCTGAGTCTGCTCCTGTGGGGCTTCTTGGTTCCCACCGGGGCCAGATTACCAGCCTCAACGGATGCAATCCTGAGATTCCACCCAAAAAAGGAATGACAGGACGAGAAAGCGGTAGATGGCATCTTTGGGACTACCCTGACACAGGCCCAAGACCGTCAGGCCCAGACCAGCAGGACTTACTTGACAGCTACTGATTTGGCCTGCAGAGCCGTGCTCCAGAAGTCATCCACCTGCTCGGGGGCCCCATAGGCCTCCAGGCAGGAGCTGAAGGGCACCTGGGCCCGAACCAGCTCGGGCAGTGGCAGCTTCTCCTCTTCGGCCTGCCGCTTCTTCTCCTCGTACTCTAGAAGCTCCTCTGGTGACAGAAGTGGCGGGTGGATCCCTCAGAAGGTACTGCCTCTTTCCCTCCTTAGCCTGGCCCTGCTGGCTCTGTGTCCGTGACTACTTCAACCCCTCAGTCCCACCCAGTCCCACCCAACGTGCACCCACATATGATTTTGCTTCTTTTTCTCAGTACAGCTCTGCTGATGAACTGCGGGCAAGGTTAATCTGACCTCACTCTACTGGCCTAGCTTTGGACTTCTGGCTGAGGGAGCAGAGTGTACTGCGGGCTCTGCCCCTATAGATGCCCAAGCGTTCCTCACAGCCTTCACTGCACCCGTACCCAGGCCTGGCTGACAGCCACCTACCTTTGTTAAGGGCTGCGTCCATGGGCACAGGCAACTGCATGATGTAGTCCACTCTCTGGGTGTATTTCACCTTCTCTGTAGCCAGGCACTTTATCTTTTCCTCCACCAAGAAGCGGAACACTTCATTAGGATTTTCAGAACTCCGGCAATTCCTCTATGGGAAAGAGGCAGGTGGAGAGATCTGGGCAGCCAGGGACTGAAATGGGGGTCTAAAAGGGTCCCTGGTGGTCAAGGAGGGAGAGGAGGGGTGGGGGAGGGAGACTACCACTGAGAGCGCAAGGAGTAGAAGCCTTCCCCAATCACCCGCCGCCTCCCTGATTCTGGCCCGCTCACAGCACTGTGGGACTGTGTTGGAATGTGCTTGTAGTTCTCTCGATAAGTAGTAAGTATCCTGAGCATTTTCTGTGGGTGTATCCTTCATGAGGCAGCAAGCCCATCGAGTATAAGGACCACTGCTTGGCTCTGCTATTCTCCTTGCGTGTACTCACTACACAGGGAAGGCACAGTGCATGCAGACTGCCAGGTACAGGGGTGGGACTGGGTGGGGCTGACAGAGGCAAGAAAGGGCGGGAGGGAGAGGGAGTGAATTGCAGGTAGATGGAAGGACTGCAAAGAGTGCCCTCCCTTGCCGTCTTCCCAGGGCTTACTTCTACCATGTTGATAAGGTGAAGGAAGAACTCTTGGGCATCCTGCTGCCGGTTGGTGGAGAACTCAGGGTGACCCTTGCCAATGAGGGCCTTGAACATCCGAGGGGCAATGCCATCTTGAACCTCCTAGGCAGAGCCAGGGCAGTGAATTAGCTGGGGCTCAAGAGGCCACCTTCCTCAGACATATCCCAGACCTGTTTCCCCATAATCCAGAGCCTGAAAAGCACAAAGTACAGACTCACCTTTTGTTCTGACACCTGCTCCCCATCGCCTGACTCCGGTGCTGGCTTGGAATATTCTCCGGAGAGAAGGCCATGGCCCAGCTTGGCCCTGTGTTAACATCCAAGAGAACCACTTGGCTTTAGTCAACTAATGGTAATCTGCCATCTGTCTATACCTCTCCCTCCCCACCTCAACCCTGGTTTAAGGCCCTCCTTAGTCAACTTGCTAAAATGTGGAAAACCTTAGGGTCCACGGGAACCCATCTAAGGTAGAAAGTATGCCCAGAAGGCAAACATCAAAAAGCTTCTAATTGGCCAGGGCTAAACTGCTGCCCTCTCCAGGTGGTCACGAAGGACAGAGGAGGCACACAGGCAGCGAGGCTCTCAACAGCCTTCAGACATAGGACCTGGCTACATACACCTGGGTGCTGAAGTCCTGGGTCGGGTCCGCTGGAGCATTCTGGAAGATCTTCTCCAGCTTTTCCACATACCTAAGAGCCAAGGGAAGGAGAGTCAGAGGGGCTTTGGTTTGGGCTCAGCAGAAAAGCAAAGGGAGAAATTAATCTACCAGCTCAGTGAATAGACTCCCTCCAGAGTGGAGAGTTATGTGGCTGAAACCTGGAGTCCATTTCTTTCCAGCAACCTGCCCTTCCTGCCTTCTTCACCACGTCAGCATGCAGTGCCCCAAGGCAGATTTTCCCAACCTCCTCCCCGAGAGAGCCAGGGGAAGGGAGAACACAGCTTGGGAGGAAGATAACTACAGTTCATAGCCTTTTGGACAGAACTTCTCAATACATCTTAAGTTTTCACATAAGCATCAGGGCCGTTCCAATTAGATGGTAAAGTCCCTTTTGCTAAGAATTTGCCTTTCTTCTGTCTTTGTGTCCCAAGTCCTCCCTCTCCCCCAAGTGTTACATGGCCATGGTAGGTGCTTATCTGATGTCACTAGCCTAAAATAAAGACCACCTGCTCACCCGTGAGTCAGGCAATCCAAGAGCCCTGGGATTTGGTATTCTGCTCTATGGCGGCGTTTGTGTGTGACTGGGTGATGATGGTGCAGTCCTACAGCTGGCTCCCCTCACAGCACACCAGCCACAGGATCATAGGAACTAAAACTGCACTGAAACAGAGGTGCTGAGGGTGGCTGAAGGAGGAGTGTGCCTAGAGGCTGATGGCCAGGAGAGGAGTGGGGATTTAGGCGCGCAGAGCCCGGGGGCCAGCAGTGGGGAAGGCACTACTCACTTCCTCTGGAAGTCGGGGATGCTGAAGAGCACCTGGACCACCGAGTTGAGGTAGCAGCTGTTACCCAGGTTTCGGATGCCTGTGTAGCCGGGCCCGAACAAGGGCTTCAGTGGCACACTTGACTCCTGGATCAGCTCCCATTCGCCAATCTGCTGGTTCATATCTATCTCCAACTCGGTCATCGTCTTGTCCGTCTGCAGGGAAGGGGGACTTCAGACGAGGGGAGAGACTCAGCCCTGGATTTTTTACATTGATCTTTCACAGGATCTAGGACGATACCCAGCTGGAGCCTAGAATTTGTTGAATTACAGAGGCATGCAGGATATCGTCTAGTCCAAGTTCTAGACGGCCACAAGCAACTGTCAGAGGACTTAGTTATCAGGCTTGAATGAGGGAATGAAATGAAAGCAACTCCCTCTACCTGAACTGTTTTCCCCATTCCAAAGGTACCCCTCTGTACCCCTCAGGTCTCCACTCAAGCAACGCTTCCTCAGAGACACTTCCCTGATGCCCTAGACTAGGCCATGCCCCACTGCTGCAAACTGCTGTAACACCCTCCACATCTCCATCACACACCCTTCACAGCGGGCAGTTAATCAGTTATTAGTGTGAGCATATGATTCATGCCTGCCTCTCCAAAGAGCATATAAAACAAGGACCACACCTGCCTTATTAGTGACCAACACAGAGTAGGTACTCAGGAGTATTCAATGAATGAACAAATGATTCTAGGAAGTTCTTCAAAGCCCACGTACCGTGGGGACTGGAAGAACTGTGGCCACTCTCTCCCGTACTTTGTCTCAGGCAAGGAAGAGGGGCCTACCAGGAGCAGGAATATGAAGACTTTGAAGCTGAACGAGTCTCACCTTTTGCATCTTCAGCATGTCGATGCCAAAGTGGGACAGGTGCTCAGCCAGGTTGGGGTCCAGGACCATGTCATCCTCATCATATGAGTACACATCTAGGACAGGGGGCAGGAGCAGTGTCAGAGGGGGTGACTCAGGACTGGCCTGGCCACCAATGCCACCCTCTGCCTTGAGGGGCCTTGGTGGGATAGAAGGGTGAGCATGTAGGGTAACCTCTTGGCTTCTTTAAACCTTCTGGGGATGGCTGTTAGGGAAGATGGGTGAGACACAGGGTGAGAGTTGGAATTAATTGTGACTCCTCCCTGCAGGGTAAGCTTCTAGGGTCGAATGTTTTGAAGGATGCTTACTACTCAGATATACTGGTAACTTCTAGGAAGAGGATGGAGGTTTGAAGGGTAATTGAAGATTTAGTCTCATCTGCAGTATTTTCATTGTTTATCAAGACAACATACTCATGTATTATTCGTGCCATATAAAATAAACAACCATTAAAACACGTTTTGGCACGGAGGTAGCTAAGGAAGGGAGGGAATACCAGCTCCGTCAGGTGTGATGGTGCCCAGTTTGACAGCTAACGGGTAGCCTGTCTCCCTGAAGTGCTCCACAGCATGATTGTTGCCGCCACTGCCATCGAAGTAGCGTCGGCCACAGAGGATGGAGCCATCTGTCAGGTTGAGCCACAGGTTCTCTCTCATGTCACACTTGGAGCACTTCCAGCCACTAACCCAAAGAGAAAAGAAATTGAGCTGAAATACGGGTCAGGGGTATCTGGGAGTGGTAGAGAGAAAGGGGACTTTGTGGGCCCCTGCCAATCCAATCTCTCTCTGTTCTCCTCTCCTCTGGACGTCCCCCTGCTCAGTTCTTTGCTTCCACGTCTCCCTAATTGTCATGTTGCCAGCCCTCTCTCCCACCAGATCTCCCAGGAGGGTGGCCTCTTTGCCCCTGCTCTGGCGGTTGTGCCCCGAGGTAGAGGGGCCAGGCCTCACCAGGGAGGGATTCGAGCAGGGTTGTCCAGCTGCTTGAGGTTGAAGGCATGCTTAGACACCTGCCGTACTTCCCCATCCCAGGCCTGTACTTCCTGCTTGCGGGAGGCTGAGTCGGCGGACAGTAGTGCCTCCACCGCACTGGTCACCTGGGAGAAGCAGAGGGTCAGAAATAGTATCCAAATCCCATCCCCCATGCCCCTCTATCACTTATCTTTAGCTTTCTCAGTACTTGCCCAAGACATCACTGCCCTGGCCCCGCTTGCCCTAAAATCTTTGGGAGGGCGGGAAACGATTCATACCCGATCTCTGACAAAGTCAGGTAGTCCCCCCAACCCATCCCGGGCAATCTCCAGGTAATCCGGCAAAATGACAATCTTCACATCCTCATCGTATTCAAACTTCTCCTCGCTGAGGTCAAACCCGCCTTCGACACCTGATGAGACAGGGAAAAAGAGGGACAGTAGGACCACGACCACAGGTAAATGTCCCTTATCTGATATGGCACTTTACTTTGTCCCCTCCAGAGCTCTAGAGTCATTGATCGGGCCCATTCTTCTGCGGCTTTCCTAATACCTATGAGCGCAGGAAAGCCCAGCTTGGGGAGAAGGGTAGGGCTACAGTAGTACTCACCAATAGCCAGGCGGGTGGGCTTCTTTCGTGGGGGGTCTCCAGTGCCTGTGGTGCTGTCCTCCTCTTTCTGCAACCAGGCAGGAAGGGCAGAATCAGCAATGAACAGGGAGGGTGGACGGGATGAAATGAGTTAATCTCAGAAGAGAATGGAGCTAAAAACATGTGTGCTGAGTTTTAATTACACCAACAGATATAGGTAAGAAGTCAGAATGGAACAGATTCAAAAATGGAAACCCAGTGGGATGTGCCAGAAGGTCCCCAGGCCCAGCCCCTATCCCTACCGGGCGCCGGGTCCGCCGGAGGTGCAAGTAGACTCGCTGGCCCGTCTTGTTGAAATGCCTCTCCACGTACTGTTTCCCGAAACCCAGGAATGTGTTCATGCAGATGTAGAGGCCACCCTCACACTCCTGCAGGGCAAGAGGCAGGGGAGGAAACAGGGATGATGAAGCCTGGCTAGATGAGGAAACTAAGACCTGGGCTCAAACACTGCTGGTTTCCAGAAGAAAGGTCCTGTTTTCTAACACTGTGCGGTCCTTGGCAAGTCATTTATTTCTTTAGGATTTAGTACACGGCTAAGATTCTCCCCATTCTCCTATGACTTTGACAATCAACAAAGACACCAGGAGCTGAACACCACCTATCAGTCACCATTCTTCCTCCTTGCTCCTTCTTTGGGTTTTGGAGCCCTCCAATCAGTTGCAGAGAATTCCCTCTACTTCTTCTCTGGAGCCAGAAGACCCAGAAAGTAAACTAGGACCAAACACCATGGACTGCCAGGGCCAGAAATTACATTCAGAACGGAAAAGGGCCCTTTCCTGGGAGAGGAAAGATCTGCATGTCAGACACTGAACCTAAACCAAGGACACCATAACAAACCCTACCTCATCTCCAGGATTAAGAAAAGCTACCCATGTGAAGAAGCAGAGATTCTTCTGGTACATCTAACCCCAGAGCTTGCCAGCAAGACCACACCTTTCCTTTACCATACTCTGCTAGGTAGTTGAACCCTGGTCCACACTGAGTCTTCTCCCCGCTCTCCTGCTGCAGTCGGGCTCCAGCGGAAAAATGCCTTATGTGCAGCTCGCAGCTAAACCTGGACCCAGCCTGGCAGGGACATGAAGTCTGGCATTCTCCAGCCATCACCCTGTCACTTCCCCTCTGACCAATAATTAAATTCCCACTGAAGTCCCATCAACCTCCAACCTCAAAGCCATCCCCTTTCTAGAACAATCTAGCGACACTTGCTGAGACAGGGCATATCTAACCCAGATAGAAAACAGGGAAGAAAAGTGCCCGCTCTAATTCACTGCTGACAGGAGACGATGGGCTTCCCCCAGACTGAGCAAGTCCACTAGTGCCTTTGTGGATAAAGTGATGGAGGAGGTGGAGAAAAAAATTGGGGACAACCACCTCAGATCCAAGTGTCTGAACAACAGCAAACTTCTTCTTCCTGGAATAAAAGCCTCATTGGGCTTGAAAAAATTCTCTGCTGTGATATTTAAAAATAGGGCACCATGGAAGGCAGTGCGTGGTCCCACAGATTGTGTACCACTACCTAGAACAGTGTGGATTCTAACATTCATAAGGAAATAGAACACTTCTGATCAGGGAGGTCACATAAGCTCTCCTTCTACTGTGAACCCAATTTGAAGATAGTCAAATATGCTGGAAGCTGGTTAGCCAAGTCCACTCAGCCACAGTGGCGATCTCTTGACTTGAGGTGAGAGAAATGTAGTAACATTACAAAAATTCCTTTTGGATTATTCAAAGAAGTTTCTAGAAGAGAGACAGGAACTGATGACTTCTACCATCAGCTGGTAAGTAAGAAAATCCTTTTCCTCCTGAGAAAGATGGTGCCTCACCAAGCCGTGCATCTGATAAACTGGAAGGCATGAGGAAACTGCAGGGATTAAACTCCTCTGTTGGAAATAAGAGATGGTTTCGCCAAGGACTGGGAGCCCTGGAGCTCTGCTCTGAGCAGTCTTCTTTCAGCCTTGCCAAAGCCAGACTTCAAGAGAAGCAGCGTATTATTTGAGGCCAAACGCAAAGCCTAGCAAACCACAAATCAGCGGTGATCCTGAAGTGGGCTTCTGATCATGCTCCTGCCCTCAGCACTGCATTAGTGAAGCCTCTCCACTCTGACTTGCAGTTTTCCTGGCCCTGAGCTGGTCTGGCCGAATACCCTGGGCAGGGCCCAGCAGCGGCTTGAGGGGAGGGGTGGTGAGGGGGGTGGATCCCAACCAGGCTGCTGCCCTCTCAGTTCAGGCTCTGGCCTGGGCAGAGCCTTGTCTCTCTCGAGGGTGACACAGGAAGGCAGAATTGCAGGAAGGGAGGTACCTACCGGGTGGAGCCTGTATAACGTGAAGCATGGTGTGGGTGGCGGCTTTGTCTAACTAGTCAAGAGTGGGAGTGGGATGGGAAAGGGGCTTTAGTATCCTGCATGAAAGAAACCATCTCTCTGGGAATACTTTAAAAAGGGTTCCCTCTGCTTTCTGTGATGAGCAGGAAAAAGAGGGGGCCGCGGGACTAGTTCATCTTAAAGAAGAAACTAGAGCTTTCCTCTCCTCTTTCCCTCCCCTCCCTTCCACCAACGATCCACCTCCCCGCCCCCTATCCATATTAACCATGGATGGAGGCTCTGTAACTCGGTCTTTCTCAAAAAAAACGGCTTTCTTCAAGGCTACCTGCAGACTACTACGCGCCTAGGAACTGCAGTACCTACCCTCCAACCCCCAACCCGGCCCAGAACGGTGAGGGGTAGCCCCATCCCTCCTACACGAGACTACAAAACCCGGAGAACCATGCGCGACAAGCAAGGCCAACTCCCAGGTTTTCCCAGATATCCACCTGGGAGATGTAGTCCGACGATCGGGTTGAGCTCCTAGTTTAGAACGGCAGAGGGGCGTGAGCGACTACAGTCTCCACAATGCTCCAAGAGACGGGGAGCGGGTAAGATACAACCGGTGGCTTCCGGGGGCAGTAGTCACACGACAGCTCCAGCTAATTAAAAGCAACGGCAGGGAGTGGCACGGGAGACTACATGTCCCATGGTGCATCGCAAGGAGGCGGTAGCCCAAGCCTTGCAGGCCCCGGCAGAATGACCAGGGCTATGGAAGGAAGTCGTGCTCCCTGCGGGCGTGGGGAATGGGCTTACCGGTGTGTCGAAGGAGAAGGCGCACTCGTCTTTGTGGACCCGGTCTCCAGCCTTAGGGACCCGGATCGTCGGTAATACTGACAGCAGCGCCTCCTCACTCAGCTCCGCCATGACACCGGCAGCAGCTCCTCCACACAGAGCAGCTCCCACCGTTCCTAGTCCCCCACCCCCTACTCTTGCGGACCAATGAGCACTAATCGTTAGGTGCATGCGCTTCAGGGAAGACGCGCGAGAACGGCAGTTGGAACAAGCTTGCGTGCTAGTGCTCCGCCCTCTGCCTTACTCTTGACTAAACCCAATGAAAAGCGCCTCCAATGCAATCGATGGTCAAAAGAACCAATCCCACTCTTCCAGGGTAGAGCGCCCGTAGAGTAACGAGGCGAAACCCAGAGCTTTCGCTGCTCGCACTCTGGCACCCCTACAGTCTCTTCGTGTGCCTTGTATTGAAGAGCAGACATTGACAGTTCTTTAAACTAATTTCAGAAACTTTCCTGGAGACTCGTCCGATCGGAAAATAGAAGGGCAGTTCTTAGTATTTGAAAGGCAGCTATCCAATGAGGCAGAGTTTGAGAGGATAGAGTCGAGTGATTGATAACGCCGTCAACCAGTAAGGATTACCATTTCTCTCTCCTCAAAAATCTTCAAAAGTCTGTCCCCGCCTGAATCTGTGCATATTAGCATAGTAATCCATTCTATTTTTTTTTAATCATTTGGTTTAGAAACTGAAGGTCTCAAAAGCGAAGATTGGCACTCCCTAAAGTCTCACTTTGGACAACTCGCAGCCTGAGAGGAACAAAAGTCCGCTTCTATCAAGGAGGCGTCAACCCGGGGCAAGCCAAGCCGCTGCCCAATTGACTCCCATGGCTCCCATGATGGAAGTCCCCTCAGCCCAATGGCTTCCTTCGCTGGAGGCGGATCCCACATAGTAGGCCTATAGGAGTCTGTGACGGCTCAGCCAATAGGGTAAGGGCAGGGGGCGTGGCGGGAGGTTTGAAACTCTGCTTCGGGAGTTGAGGCTCGAGCTACAGTGCAGCAAAAAGTGGTGTTGGGGCACGGTAAGTGATTTGAATAAATTAGTGAACAAATTAGAGGGCCCGGCAGTCCTGGAATAAGCCGCCCTGTCAGCTGCATCAGTCATTTTCCTCCCAGAGGCCTCTGGCCCGGCGGCCAGGAGCTTCCTTAGCTGGGATCTGGGAAGATCGGGTGGTCTGGAGTTCGAGGTCGGACGTGGTCGCGGTGAAGCTGAGACCTGAGTCACTTCTCTTAGGCATCCCCTCCTCGCCCGGGCCCAAGCCCTGCCCCACCCCCTTCCTCCCTGTTGAGATGGGCTCAGCCAAGAGCGTACCAGTGACTCCTGCGCGGCCTCCGCCGCACAACAAGCATCTGGCTCGAGTGGCGGACCCGCGTTCACCTAGTGCCGGCATCCTGCGCACTCCCATCCAGGTACTCTGGGCCGGGTAGGGGGTAGGTAGAGAAACTGTCCTAATTCTTTGGCGTCTGCTTAACCTGATTCTAAGAGAGTCCTCCCTCCCCACTTCTCCTTTGAGGGCTTACTTTCTACACTCTCCTGAATGCCTGGGGGCCTTGGCAATTTCTGCCTGGAAAGTGGGCCTGAGGCTGGAGATCTGGGAAGGATGAAGAGTCAGGGCGTAGACTTTAATAGCCTTTGATCCGGACAGGTGGAGAGCTCTCCACAGCCAAACCTACCATCAGGGGAGCAGCCGGAGGGTCCTAATCAGG
The DNA here is from genome assembly GCF_022682495.2 of Desmodus rotundus. Taxonomy (NCBI): domain Eukaryota; kingdom Metazoa; phylum Chordata; class Mammalia; order Chiroptera; family Phyllostomidae; genus Desmodus; species Desmodus rotundus. The sequence continues at coordinate 180,427,315 of NC_071389.1, forward strand.
CCCAGGACTCAGATCCCCGCTCTCCTACACTTGGCATTTCAAGGACACCTATGAAGACCAGCAGCGGAGGTAAGTGTTGGGCCCAGAGAATTCTGATGAGGCTGTCAGCTAGCATCCTTGGGTGGGGGTCAATGAGGCCACGCTCTCAGGACTCCTTAAAGGGGCCTCCATCCTCCTGCTGTGAACCTATTTTGCTCTTTCCTCAACATTTTACTCCCTCTCACCTTGATTTCTCTCTTCTCAATTCCTCACCCACCAGGGCATGAGTCCTAAAGCTTCTGTATTTTTTCCTCTTTGCTGAACAATTTGTATCAGAGGGTCACTGTTTCACTCCACTTCTCCCTCTAGAGCCTCCAAGCCCACTGGTGAAACAGCTGAGTGAAGTATTTGAGACTGAAGCGCCCAGAGCAAATCTGCCCCCAGAGCCTATTCTGCCCCCAGAGGCACCTTCATCTTCTGAATTGGACTCGCCTCTGGGCACCCAGTTTTCCCTTGAGGACCAGATGCCACCTGGGAGCCAGGCTGAGCTTCCCTCCAAGCAGGTGTTTTCTGAGGAAGAAACAGGACAGCCCTCAGAAACCCTTATGGCCAGCCAGGGCTTGGACAAGTCCTTGAGAGACCCTGAGACACCCAGATCTTCAGGTACAGAATTTAAGGTCAAGGAATAAGGAAGAGGAATTGAGATCATGTTCTGGGGTAGTTTAGGAGGGATAAACTATAAGCTCCTAATTTTGGCTCCTTGCTTTAACTCTTTACCCATCCTAGGTTCTAAGTGCAATAGACGGAAACCAAAGGGCAAGGTACTAGGGAGATCTCCCCTCACCATCCTGCAGGATGACAACTCCCCTGGGACTCTGACACCACGACAGGTAAAGGGAGAGGGAAAAAGCTATTCCTGAGAAGTCCAGCGTAGAGGGTGGGAGGCCTTGCCCTATCTTTCCTCTCCTGAACAATCTCCCTCCCTCCCCCAACTGCATACTGTTTTTGTAGGGTAAGCGGCCTTCTCCCCTGAGTGAAAATATTAGGGAACTAAAGGAAGGAGCCGTTCTGGGAACCGGACGCCTTCTGAGAACTGGAGGACCAGCATGGGAGCAAGGCCAGGACCATGATAAGGAGAATCAGCACTTTGCCGTGGTAGAGAACTAGGCCATGTATGGCCCTAGCCCTGGCCTCACCCGGGATCTAGTGATATTCTCAGTCCTCTCACCCCTTCTTTCCCTGGGAGACTGGAAGGTTCATTTTCTTTGACACCCCCTAAACTACCAACTCTGGAACTGAGAACTTTTTTGGACTTTCTTTGTGTGTTATGTGTTTCTTGTATATTAAAGGAAGTGATTTTAAAGGTGCTATTAAGTGTTATGCCTAAACCTTGCTCTGGGTCGTCTTTATGTAAAAGGTAGCCTGGGGAGCTTGTGTTCCCTGGCCTCAGTGTCCCTGTACTGGTTCCTCCGAATCTCTTAATGCTCCTCCCTTAAATCCTGGTGTTCCCCAGGGCTCTGTCCTTGGCTCTTTCCTCTCGCTCTTCCTAGGTGGTGACCTCTAGGGATTAGCTCCTACCTACCTATATTCTGGTAAGTTCCAGGTCTCACCATCTAACCCGGACCTTTATCTAGCTGCCCCATAGGCACTTCAAAGTCAGTTTGAGTAAAGTTGACTTTGTGATCTTCCCCTCAAAGCCTCTTTCTCTTCCTCTCTTCTTTATCCCTATAAATAACAGAATTGTCCACCCAAACCCTGGCCATCATTTTGAATCCCTCTTAATATCCCATATCCTAGCATTCGGTCACTAAATCTGCTGATTCTATGTCTTTAATCTCTTTCCTCTCCCTTCCCTTGTCCCCTCTGTCCTATTGCTCTTGCATTTCTTGCTACCCACTTCCTACCTCCCTCCTTCACTCCCTCCTGTCTCCCCTCCCTCCACTTCATCAACCTACATTGCTGCTAGAGTCAGCTTTCTGAGAAGCATATCTGATCACATTACTACTTTGCTAAAAATTTTTTCAATGTTTCCCTACTTCCTTTTATCATCTGATTCCTTCTCAACATAATCCTACTGTACAAACACACATGCGTGCACCATAGGCAGGCTGTGGTGAACTGCTGGCACGTACTCCCAGCCACCTGGTGAATGCCTTCTCTCCTGACCCATCTCAGGCCTTCCCCATAAGACTTGGGCTTCTGCCTCTCCCCTACTTTCTGCCTACAAGCTGTCTGGTACCAACCTTTATCACTTGCACCCACAATACTTTATTACTTAAGTGGGAACTGAATCTTTTTGGAACATAAGTAGGGTGGAAGCCAAACATCACAGATATACCAGAGTGCTGTACTTTATTGCAGGTGCTTTGCAGAGAAAAAAGAAGAAGAAGAACATAGATAAAGGAGAAAGCATGAAGGAAAAGGGGGCTGGGACCCTGGTGGTGCCAGAGCCATAGTCACGGGCTGAGCACCCTGTGCCACATGGGTCTGGACAAAGGCAGGAGCTCTGGGGGAGGAATCCTAGGGCCTGGAGCCTCACACTGGAAGCCTGCTGGACCTGCCAAGGACTGGGGAGGAGTCAGTTGTCCTTGCTCACTAAGGGCAAAACTGTCATGACCATAGTGAGGGTAGCCATGGGAGCAGATGGGGCAGTTCTCTGCTTGTCCCTGATGCTGCCCCCCAAAGGCACACTCCCTGTGTTCCCCACTGTATTCAAAGGAGAAAGCTTGGTGGGAATGGCAGCTGGGGTATAGAAGAGAAAGCCTTAAAGGAACGTTAAAGAAAGGGCGCAGGAGAAGGGGCAGCTCTGAGTGTCTTCATGGCCTTTTACCTCCCCCCTCCAGCCTCCTCAGTTCCAGATTTTGAGGAAGCTGTCCCAGGAGCCAGTGGCCACCGCCATCCCATCAGCCGTGACCCCCAGGCAGCTGACCCTGTTATCATGGCCAGAGAGGATGCCTGAGGAAAAGGGAGAGGAGACAGCGTGTCCACGCGCTCATTTGGCAGGTAGTGTGTGTGCACGCACAGGAATCCTAGCTCAGGTAGGCTGGGTTGTGACTTCAGCCCCCTGATGGAGGCTGGAAGACAGAAGGAGGATTAGCCCTAAGAGTTAGGCTCTCTCAAGAACCTGGGGTAGGGGAGGGGTGGAGAGGGATGGGGAAAGGCTGGAAGTGCCAGTGTGCTATGAGAAGAGCCAGGGGCATCTTGATGGGCGCTGGAAAATGGAGAAGTAGCCCTGTCCTGCTGCTTCTTTGTTTCCAAAGATACTTGAGGCCCAGAGAGAAGTGACTTGCCCAAGGGCATTCAGAAAGTAAGCCCCAGAATTAGGATTTGGATCCTAACTCTGTAGCCAGTGTTGTTTTCATTCAGCACCTGACATCTCCCAAGAGGAGAAGCTGCACTATCTGATTCACCTGCAAACCAGCCTGGTCCTAGATAAGCCCCTAGCTTGGGGTCAGGCCCCTGCTCATTGCACATTCCCTGAGACTGCTCTGTCCTTCAGTGGATGCCCCGGAAACCCAGACCTGACTAGACATTCAAGGTCCTCAGGTCTGGGGATCACCAGAAGGATCTCTCCTTCGGCAGGGAGCAGCCATGGCATTGGGCAAAGGAGAAGGGCCCCTTAAAGCAACTTTTCTTTCAGAGAAGATGTTCCTACATTGGGGACCAGAGGGGGACTGGATTCCAGGGGTAGCACTCAGAGTTATCTAGTAATTAGGGAATAGCAGTAAGAGATTCTCAACAAGGAGGGCTGGATGAAGGGTACTTCCGGCTGAGGCAGCAGTGGAGGAGGGGGCTGGGCTGGCCCTTACCCACACGCTCGCCCTTCATGGAGTCCCAGACATTGCAGTTGAAGTCATCATAGCCTGCGAAGAGCAGGCGGCCACTGAGGGAGAAGGCCACGGATGTGATGCCGCAGATGATGCTCTCGTGGGAATAGGCGGTCAGCTCCTGGTCTGCCCGAAGGTCAAACAGACGGCAGGAGGCATCATCCGAGCCTGTGCAGATGGCCTCTCCATTGGGGAAAAACTGAGGGCACAGGTGGCAAGGAGGTCAGGATTCAGACCTGAGCAGCTGCTGCCTCTCCTGCCCTCCACCTGACTCTTGCCCTGGTGGCTCCAGGGCGAGCTCCTTCCCCCAGCCTCCCTGCCTGTCCCTCCCCTGGCCTGCAGTGAGAAAGGCCACAGCATTGCTCTTCATGCACGCTGGTGGGTCCCCTATACCCTTCACTTGCTCCTCATGACAGCGCTGCAGGCTGGTACTACGCCCAGGAGGCTGAGGGAGCACCTGCAGCTTGCCCAGGGCCACATGGCTGGAAGGCTGGAGGTTGTCTCTGACTTCCCACTAGTCAGCTGGATCGGAGTGTAGGAGCAAGGCCAAGTGCGAATGCATAGCCTGAACCCCATCATGAGGAAATGTCAGCTCAACTCAAACAGAGGGAAAGCCTACAGAAAATCGGTTTGTACTCTTTAAAAACGTCAGTGTCATGGAAGACAAAGGTCTTGCTTTGAAGGAAGAAAACAGGAAGAAAAGGAAGAAAACAGTTCCCACTTATATGAAACAGATGTGGCAAGAAAATGCAATACATGTTCCTGGCGGGGAAAAACTGCTGTTCCAGATGTATTTGAGACGACTGGTGAGATGTGAAGACAGACTGTAGACTGTAGTGCTGGGTCAATGGTAGATTCTGATTTTAAGAATTACACTGTGGCTATCTAGGAGAATGGCCTCGTGTTTAGGAAATGCACACTGATATATTTAAGGAGGAAAGAGACACAATGTCTGCCACTTACTCTCAAAAAACCCAGGGAAAACCGTAACAACAAAAGGTATATCTGCATCTAGGTGTATGTGTTTGTCTAGCTAGCTAGCTATCCATCGTCCATCCATCCAGCTAGTCCCCCATCCCTCCATCCCTTCCCCTATGGAGAGAGAATGATAAAACAAATGTAAAATGTTAGCTGTGAATATGGGTGCAGGGGAGGTGGGAGCTCTTTTTGTTACTCTCACACTTTTCTGTAAGATGAAGTTATTTCAAAGCAGAAAGTGAAAAAGCCAGTGGTGGGGAGCCCTGGGAGGTGGTGAAGGGCGGTGCAGTGGGCCCAGGAGGCAGAGCATACTGGGACTCACACAGATAGCGTTGATGTCTGACTCATGGCCAGTGAAAGTCTGCCGGCAGGTCCCCTCCCTCACGTCCCACAGCTTGGCGCTGGCATCACAGGCCCCGGAAATGAACAGTTGGTAGTCGGGAGACACAGCCAGGCTCATGCAGTCCCCTGTGTGTCCCACAAACACAGTCTTCTGCTGCCCGGTCTCGATATCCCACAGAGCACTGCCAAGAGGAGGGGAGGCTGTCACAGGAAAAGGCCAGGACAGAATTGCCACCCCAGCCCAGCACCCCTAGTGTTCAGTCCTCACCACGTGGTGTCCCCTGAGCTGGTCACAATGTTGTTGTCATCAAGAAAGCGGCAGCAGGAGAGATAACCTGGGGGTGGTTAGGACAGTGCCCTGGCTTCAGAGCCACAACTCACCAACCCCGGGGCTTCCCTGGAGCCCTCAGGATGGGAAGACTGTGTCTCTCACCTGTGTGAGCAGAGAGTTCCCGGCTGACCTTGACATTGCCCTCACGGGATTTGAGGCTATAGATAGAGCACATGTTGTCCAGCCCCCCACACGCCACAAAGTTCCCCGATGGGGCATAGGCACAGGTCATGACCCAGGAGGAGCGCAGAGGGATGGCATGTACCTGCAGGAGGTCAGGGTGAGCAGGGGCAGGACCTGGGCTGAGTTCCCAGGTGGATAGGGCAGAGGAGGGTAGGTACGATGTCCCCAAGGGAAGACAGGGTGATGGAGGGGTGTGAGGCAAGGTCGGTACCTTATTGGTGGTGTAGGTGTCCCACACAATCAGCTTTCCGTCTTGTGAGGCACTTACTAGCAGTCTGGGGAGAGGGCACCCCACGTCACACCCTGTATCACCCAAGCCTCTCCTTCCTGCTTTCCCTCCTCTCTGGGCATGCCTCAAGCCTCACTTGGAATCAGTGGCCCAGTGCATGGCATAAATCTTGGCCAGGTGTCCCCTTAATGTCCGCCTGGTCCGCATCTGGACTCGTCCCACGACTTCTAGATCAGACACAAGCTGCAGCAAAGGGGGTGTTAGAAATCAGGGTGAGCAGGGTGTGTGCCCAGATGTCAGTGTCACAGCCACTGATCTGTACAAGTTTTTGATCTGGGTCAGGCCCCAGCCTGAAAAAAATAAGTCCCTGGCGTGGAGTGGCTTAGGTTGATGTGAGAGACAGTCAGTGGCATGTTGTTAAGCATTTAACAACTTTCTCCAGTGCGGGGTGGGGGCGGGGGAGGGGAGGTGGGAGAGTGATTCCTATCCTGTAATTCTCCCACTGTGACCAATTTCAAGCCGCCAATGTGAAGTCACTGAACACGAACTTATGTACACATTCCACCGTTCCGAACCACTAGAAACCTGCCCGCACACACCACTGCAGCACAGCCAGCTCTTTAACTGGGTATCCAGGGTATCGCCATGACCTTGAACTGCCCCTCCTGAATTTTATTGTCCTATGCCCCTTAAACTCTATCCAGCTTCTAGACTTAGTCTGGGGCTCCAGAGCCCATTGACTCGATTTGCCATTTACCTGCTCTATTATTTTGGTCAAGTTACTCAACCTCTCTGAGCCTGTCCTCATCCATAAAATGTTTATAGCACCTACCTTATGGGGTTGTCATAAAAATTAAATGAAATTGCCCTGGCCAGGTAGCTCAGTTAGCTAGAGCATCATCCTGATATATCGAGGTTGCAGGTTCGATCCCCAGTCAGGACACATACAAGAATCAACCAATGAATGCACATATAAGTGGAACAACAAATTGATGTTTCGTTCTCTTTCTCAAAAAATCAATTTTTAAAAAAGTAAGTTTTAAAAAAGAAAATTAAATGAAATTATGTATTTAAGCAATTTAGCCCAGTGTCTGGCTCATGGTAAGTGTTCAATAAATTGGCTGGTGTGGCTCAGTGGACTGAATGCCAGCCTGTGAATCAAAGAGTTGCTGGTTCTATTCCCAGTCAGAGCACATGCCTGGGTTGCAGGCCAGATCTCCAGTAGGGGGTGTATGAGAGGCAACCACACACTGATGTTTCTCTCCCTCTCTTCCTCCCTTCTTTCCTCTCTCTAAAAACAAATAAATACAATCTTTAAAAAGAAAAAAAAATGCTGACTCTTATCAAGATACTTAATCCTGCCCTGACCAGTGTGCCTCAGTTGAGTGGAGCGTTGTCCCATACGCTGAAAGGTTGCAGGTTCAATTCCTGGTCCAGGCACACACCTTGGTTGTGGGTTCCATCCCCAGATGGGGTACATGCAGAAGGCAACCAATCAATGTTTCTCTCTCTCTCCTTCCCTCTTTCTCTCCCTCCCTTCCTCCCATCCTCTTTCTCTAAAAGTAATGAAAGGATGTCTTGGGTGAGGATTTTTTAAAAAAGATATTTAATCCTCTCTAAAGTACAACCAACTCTAGGAAGCACCATTCTTTTAAATATAACTAAGGAAGAAAATATGCTGCCAATTTTAGTTGTAAGGCATCATCTAGTGTTGGATGCGTCTTGATTTCAGAAATGTCAAAGTGTGAAAAGGTGTGCATCTTAGGGTTGATGAAATACAGTATTAAAAAATAACTGGAGTCCATAAGGGCTTTGTGATTGACAAAGGACTGTCCCTCTCCCTCCTCTCCACCCTGCAAGGTGAGGGGGTGTTGTTCCTCCTGTTTAACGGATGACAATAGAGACAGCATCTTGTCCTTAGCCTCCAATACGGTCCCTGATCTCACTGTTGTTGAATGAATTAATTAATGTTATTCCTCATTCCAAGGACATATTGTACTAAAGCTTGGGCTGGTCAGGGAACCCCCATCCCCTCTCCTTCCCTCAGGCCCTGCCTCAGGGGGACAGGAGTCTCACCTCTGCCATCGTAGTGTCAGCACAGGCTTTCCTGGCATCCTGGGGGGAAAGCAGACATCAGGGGAGGGAAGGGCAGAGTGCAGGGTGGGGTGCCTGGGTCTCTGAGGTAGGTGGGTTGGGGTTCTACAGTTTGGGGACATCCCGAGCATGATGTCCAGAAAGTCTCCGGTCATTTCCAAGTCAGGGGTCTCTAAGGTGTGACTCAAAAATGAATCCAGCCTCCTTCCCCCCAGGCCACACTCCTTCATCTCCCCGTTTCTGTTTTCTGGGATTCCCATGTGGGACATTTCTGGGGTTACTGCAATCTGCTTCTTGAGCTGTTCCGCTTCCTGCCGCAGCTGTTCCATCTCCCCCATGGCTGACAGGTTGAGGGGTAGCTCCGGCTCCTGCCAGGAACACAGGGTAGATATAGGGGGATCCCCAGCAAGCCATGTTTCTGTTCCTCACACCTCACACCAGACTGCTCATGAGGGCTGGAGCCCATCCCAAGAAATGAGGAAATGACCGGGTGGCCTACACCACCTGCCCCACCAGCCCCTCCAAGTATGGAGTCCTCTGCAGCCAGCCCCAGCCCTGCCCGAGCCCTCCCTGTAGCCCCCAGCCCCAGAGAGCAGAGCCAGGCTGGCTCCCTCTTACTTGGGCTCTGACTGGACCTCTCCCAGGTTTCCAGCTCCAGTTCCCAGGCGCCTCTTCACTCCCTCAGCAGTGATGCCAGCCCGTCACCTGCCCCAGCTCTGCTGCCAGAGGAGCTGGCCTGGCCTGGCCCCACTCTTGGGGGGGCAGTGGCACTGGCACTGATAGGGAAGGATAGGGCCAACGATGACTACGTCAGGCAAATGAAATCAGCTGGCAGGGGTGGGGAAGAGGACCGGGAGAGAGGTGTGTGGCTTCCAGAGAGACTTGGGCCCAGCCACGGGGAGGGGTAGGAGCAGGAATGCTGGGCTACAGAGGAGCAGCCCCCCACAGCAAGCCCTGGAGGGAGGAGGGGTAGAAGGGGTGCTTCCCTGATGGGTCTCTCTGCAGGCAGAGAGAAGAGCATTGGGCCCCATAGGATTAGAGCAAAGCTGTGAGGATTAAAGGCTGAGTTTGGGAGGGTGGGAAGGAGCAGTAGCCACCAGAGCTCCAGCAGTGCCCCTGGATGCTGGCCCCCACCAGTGGTGATGATCTTGGCAGTCAGGGCCTGCCTAGCAAGAACGTGAGGGTGAGACGTGGCCCATTGTCCATACCCAAACTGTCTTCCTGGGCTCAGGGCGGTGGGAGAAGAGGGTTCTAGTGACTACAGGGAGGGTGCAGGCGGGAGCTGAGATTAGACGGGACTGATCTGGATAATCCTTCTTCATGACAAACCCTAACCAGCTGCCCCAGGATCTGATCCTGGGTTGGGGGTGACAGTGGGAGTACAGGGGGTTCAGGAAGGATGGACGGGCCTGACCCTGCCCTGGGTGTAAAAAGGATTGCAAGTGGAGGGCAATCCCATCCCCCGTTCCCATCTGGGTTCAGCACACTCCTTGCCCCCACGACTCATGAGGTCCTGCTGGGGCTGGGAAAGCAGGAGCCTTAAGGATCAGGCTGCCCTAAGTCTTGGCCAAGCTCAGAGGGAAAACAGGGCTTAGAGTTGGAGGCCCAAGGGGCAGCTGTCAGGGGTTTGGGTGTATTTGCATGAGGGAGCAGGTGGCTGAGATTTCCCTGACAAATCACAGGCTCCAGTGGCCCCACCTTCCGGAGGCCCGAGGACACACGTCTCCGCCCAGGCCAGCCATAGCCACTCCCCCACCTCCAGCCACCACAGAAACTGTATACACTTGATAGGCCTGGGCTGAGGGAATCTTCAAGTTCTTTATTGACAGTCTGGGAGAGGGCAGTGGGGTTATTCTCCCCTCTCATACCCCCTTATTTGAAGCAGTCAGGCCCTGCTCCCTGTCACTTCTTTCCAGGAAGGCATTGCCTCCTCTGCTTGTCCAGGGCTGGAGCTCCATCAGCTGGGGCCAGCCCTGGCTCCTCAGACCTGGTGAGCTCAAGGCTGGTCTGTGCGGCGTCCTCTGAGTCCAGGGCTGGACGACCCTTGTGACCCCATGATGGTGGGAGTACAGAGACTAAGAGCTCGCTGTTCTGCTCCTGTCACATGGCATCTTCTTGTAGGTCCTGGCATCAAGGCAGCCCTCACAAGTCAGGTGTCCACATCTCCAAGGAGCTGGCTCAGTCCCTCACAGCTCCTCTCGGACCCGAGGCAGCTTCCCAGCCTTGTCCTGGACCCGCTGAAGCCTGTGGCTGAGGGGTTCTGGGGAAGGGTCTTTGCTGGGCATTTCTTCTTCCTCCTCCTCTTCTGGCTCCTGCAGCAGCTCTTTGGCTTCTGTCCACTCCTAGGAGGTGGGAGGAGAGTCTGGCTCAATTCCCTGCATCCACCCTCCCCCAAGACCCTCCCTGGGTCATCTAGCCCCTGCCCCTCACCCGTCAGCCTGCCCAAGCTTCGCACACCAGGAGAGACAGCCTTCCTACTCCTGCTCCTCCTCACCTGCTCCCTGTGCTCAGGTGCCCACGTGTGCCAAAGTGCCAAGGCGCAGCGCCGACCCCGAGTCACAGCCCACACACCATGGGGATTCTCCCCACCAGAGCTGAAGGCCACGAGGCGTCCACAGCGAGGACGAACCTGAGCCTGGGGAATGAGGGCAGGTTCAGTTCCAGGGATAGGCCTTCAGAGAACCTGGCCCTGACTCCCAGATAAGATAGGGCAGGGGACACCGGAAGGTCAGCTCTCTTGCCCATCACTTCCCACTCCTTAATTCAGGGACTATCATGGGGCAAATGGGAAGTTGACCTCCACTTGGGGAGCACACGTGTCACATTGTGACTAAAGGAGTTGGAGCCAAAGGGGGATGGGACTTCCATTAGGGTCTCCTGTTGGCTCCTTCCCCCATACCCTGACTCTTCTCTGATCCTTTGACATGGGCGTGAAGTAATCTGCGGAAATGACCACAGGACCAGACTCTGTGTACTGGGGATTAGGATTGTGGGGCCATTCTTCCTCCCCAAGGAAGGCGCAGATTATACGTAGCTGGTGGTAGTAAGCAGAGACAGACGTAGTTGGGTAGGACAGAGCAACAGACAGTGAGAAATCACTGTCTCTCTCCTTCTCCTTCTCCCTATTTCTAGCCCCTAGTTTCTACCTGGAATAGGGACTTGGGGTTCTGTGCTCACCCACCCTCCTGTAGCAGGTGAGGCAAACACTGAAGGCAGGGTCTGGAGAGGCCACTTTGAAATCTCCCTGGGGGGCATAATCAACTTTTGCTAAGAGAGCCCCTGAACACAGCCAGTGGTGAAGAGGGCTGGGGAAGCCAGGGAAGGGGAGGATTAAAGTGGCCCCAGCCATTTCCCTGCATTTGCCTCTGGGGACCTTCTGTTTTGAATCCTGAGCCCACAGCTGGGCTCCCTGTCCCCACCCCCACCCCACTTACCCTGACGGTGAGGGCATTGGGCTCTGTGAAGAATAGGTCCCCGCCCTGGAAGTCATCGTTGAGGTAGAGGACTCCACTAGAGGAGGAAGACAGGCTGTGAGACCTCAACCCAGGCCCCCTGCTGGGCCCCTGGAGGAGCTGCCCACCTGTAGTCTCGGTAAGTGTAGGCTGGGGGCTCCCGCCAGCACTCTCCCGTGTCAGGGTCCAGGACGCAGTTGTCGGCGTGCACAGGGTGACTCAGGTCCATGCGCTGCTCTTGCTCCCCTAGGAGGCAAAGGGGCCTGGTGAATGCCTCTGTGTCCCCATGCCCGTCCACCACCTCCCACACCTACCCTGAAGCTTGGGGCTCACCACTGAACAGAGAGGCCAGGCCCCCATTGGGCAGGGGAATCACAGTCTTTCAGGAGTGCAGATAAACCCACACAGTGTGGGGGTGCTGAGAGTATGCAGTGCCTCACAGGGACCTGAGGCTGGGGAGGAACAGTGGGGTCCTGGCAGTTACCTTCGATGGCAGTACGGCACACCAGGTGGGTGAAGGAGAGATGCAGGGGCCGTTCCGGGGAGAAGTAGGCCTGAGTTAAGGTCCGCACACGCTCGCTCACCTCCAGAAGCAGCTTAGCACCCTGAGTGCCCACAGCCCCAGCACGGGCCAGCTGCAGGTAGTGGAAGGAAGGCAAGAAAGGCAATGGAAGCGTGGGTTTGGAGTCCCTGCAGTCAGCTCTGTCCATCAGCCTCTACTGCTCCTTCCACTGGCTCCTTAACAACTCCTCCTCAATCCTGGGCAGAGGACTCAAGGACTCTCCGTCCCAGGACAGCCCCTCCATAGGAGAAGCTCAGGCCCTGGTGCCCAGCCTCCTGTGTACCCTCTTCCCCAGTTCTGGGCATCAGACCAGGGCAGAGGTGCCTCCTCTCTCACCTGTGCCGCCTTGAGCACCGTGAGCCCCTCGAAGCGTTCGTGGGGGCTGTGAGGGGAGCGGCGGCCCCGATAGCCAGACCTGGCTCCTGCCTCAGCTGCATCCTAAAGAGGGAGAGAGTTGACTGTGGAGTCCCTTTCCTTTGGTCCCAGACTTTCCATAGGCTACAACCCCCCCCCCCCCCCCGGAAGAGGCTAGAAGCTTCCAGAGTACTCTGGTGGCTCCTTTTCCTGAGCTGCTGCCCTTCCCCAGAAAATGACTGCCTTCATGTCAGAACGTCACTCTCTGGTAAAGATCTGGGATCCCTGGCTGAGAGGCTGAGCACAGAACTCTGGAGAGCATCCCACAGTGGGGCAAGGACAGCTGGGAAAGGGTGCAGGATGGGTTTGATCATTCATCCCCGAGGAGCCAAGAATAGAGGAGTCCCTCTGGAAACATGACTCCACCGGGAAGTTCGATAGTCAAGCCAGGTCCAGCCAAGGTATCTCTCTCTGACCTCTTCCCACTTTACTCGCTGAGAGAACTTGAGAACCCTTGACACGAAGTCCTAATTACCCAACAGCTACACAAAACTGTCATCACCTGGGTGGTGGCCTCCTGGTATTTGGATGTCCTTTCCTGACACCTATTCTTCTGTCTGCTTTTTGAAACTCAGTTAAAAGTATCACTACCTAGCCCTGGCTGATGTGGTTCAGTGAATCAAGCACTGGACTGTAATCCAAAGGGTCACTGGTTTGATTCCCAGTCAGAGCACATGCCTGGGTTGCAGGCCAGGTCCCCAGTAGGGGGCACTCAAGGGGCAACCACACATTGATGTTTCTCTCCCTCTCTTTCTCCCTCCTTACCCTCTCTCTAAAAATAAATAAATAAAATCTTTAAAAATAATAATAATAAAAAATAAAGTATCACTACCTAGTTATCCCATTACATGAACCTCATCTCTGAGAAACCCCCTTATCATGCAAGCCATCTAATCTTTTATTGTTGTATTCATTCATTCATTCATTCATTCATTCAACAAATTTGTACTCAGCATCTACTGTGTGCCAAGCACTCTTCTAGGCACTGGGGACACAATTGTGAATATGAAAAGGTCCCTGCTCTTATAAGGTTTATATTTTCAGATAACAAACCAACCAACCAGGTAAGTATTATGAAGAAAATAAAAACCAGGCTACAACCTTCAGAGTGCCCAGGCAGGGGTTGGGGGACAGCTAATTGATGAGGGGACATTTGAACTGAAACCAAATGATATGAAGGAGCCGCTGCAACGTCCGAGGGAAAAATGTTCCAGGCAGCAGAAATAGCAAGTGCAAAGGTCCCGAGGCCAGAACGAGTTTAGTGTGGTCTGATATACTAAAGGAGCAGAAGGGTCTGATACTTGGGAGTTATCCTTGATGCCATTCTTTCATCCCACATAGATTTAGTCCTTAATTTTTCTATCTTTGATTTTCTAAATATTCCTTATCTGTCCCCCTCTCTTCACTCCCTTAAAATGAGGACCTAATCCAAAGCAGTGGTGCTCCTGCATCACCCAGGGTACCCCCCTTCCTTTCCCCTCCCACTGTATTTCTCCACACTGCCACTAGAGGGGCCTACCAGTTCTACAGGATGGCGGTGGCTCCTTCTACCCTTCAATAAGCTGTCTTACCCTCCCTGGGCGGGTACAGAAGGCCCTCTACCATCTCCCCTGTGATTCCAGCTCTGGGCCTCTCCCCTGAAACATAACCTCCTCTGAATAATGTAACAGCCTGATGACAATAGTGACAGCTAAATGCTGAACACTTCTATATTCTTCTAAGATCTTTACTATGTACTGGCTCATTAAGTCCTCACTGTATTTAGCCCCATTTTATAGATGAGGAAACTGGGCTCAGAGATGCTAAAATACATTGCCCAACGTCACACAGGTGGTCATTGTGGGGTCTGCCTTATGCTCTTAACCACCGTGCTCCACCGCAGTTCCCAGAACACCTTGGTCTTCTCCCCCCCTCACCTGATGCTCCTCTCTTTCTCTGCCTCATTAACTCATCCTTAAGATTGAGCTCAGAGGCCACCCCTACCCAAGCCTTTTATGACCTTGCATTTCAGTGCTTTTATAAAAGATTTTATTTTTAGAGAGGGGGGAAGGGAGGGAGAGAAACATCAATGTGTGAGAAACATCCATTGGTTGTCTCTTGCATGCTTCCAACTGGGGACCTGGCCCAAAACCCAGGCATGTGCCCTGACTGGGAATCAAACCAGGTGACCTTTGGACTCGCAGGCCGGTGTTCAATCTACTGAGCCACACCGGCCAGGGCGCATTTTGGTGTTTCTATTTGAAGTACATACTTCTTTTATCAAACATATCATCCACTCTAATTGTGTGTCTCCACATCTGACTCCTCTCTACAGTGAGCTCGTGGATGCAGGGTCCATGTTCAACTACGTCTCCCTGGAACCCAGAAGTTTCGAGTACGCGGAGGGTACTCAAAGAGTGTGTGTTGAAGAATGCGGAGTCAAAAAACGGCAGGCTCAACCTGGTGAATGAATCATTCAACTCAAACTAGGGAGGGACTTCGATAGATGGGAAAAAAGCCTGTGTCCACTGAGCCATCAGCCAGGCCAGTGATGAAACTCCAAGGAATTCTCACCTGCATACTTACAATTTTTTATGCCTTGACTTTTTTGGTTTTGTTTATTGATTTTTGGAGAGAGAGACACACACACATCAGTTTGTTGTTCCACTTATTGATGCAATCCTTGGTGGAGCCTGCAACCTTGTCCAGATACAATCTTGTATCTGTGTGTGTCCTGACCAGGGATCAAACTGCAACCTTGGCATATCGGGATGATGCTCTAACCAACCAAGCTACCCAGCCAGGGCCTGTTTTTTTATTTTGTTTTGCTCTTCCTATCAACTTCTGGCAAAATTCCTTTGTAAAGAGCGTCTACCCCATGCCCTCTAAGTTGAGATGAAAAGGAACTTGCCCACAGCAGAGAGGCAGTGGCACGCTTAGTCCCCAGTGGAGAATCAGAGAAGGCAGAACAGGGGGCAGGCAGCTGTGCCTGGGTCCCAATGTGTCACCTTCTCACATGTCTTCTTACCTTGGCCAGCTGCAGCAGCACCCCACACTCTGCTGTGGTGAGCAGACCGTCCAGCACGGCTCGCTCCGACCCATTCAGCTGTCTTGCATCCTGGGTCAGGGTTACTCCCTCCATGAGGAGGACATCTGCAGGGAAAGGGACAAGGCAGGGGGGACCGAGGGTCTCCTGAAGGCAGGCCAAGCAGTAGCCCCAACTGGCAGCCCCAGACCCTCCAGGCTCCCGCCTCCTGTTCTCCCAGGGACTTACCCTTCCAGTTAGTCAAAGGCTTCGGCTGTGGAGGCTCATGGTCCCAAGTCCGATGCTCTTGATCCTCTCTCAGGGGTGAGAGACATACTCAGTGCATGCACAGGCCAGTTCAACCCATCTCCCCAGACCCAGCCTCCCAGGACCCCTTCTGTCACCTTCCAGTTCAGGGCGGGCCCCTCCTACCACTGGCATCTCCTACCTGAGCTTTTCTCTAAGTGTTTCAGGAATGAAAGCCTCTGGAGTCCAGAGATCCTGGAACAGTCAACAAAAGCACCATTACCCACTAAGTCCAGCCCTGATCTCTGATATTAGACCCTGAACTACCACATTAAGGTCTCCTGCTTCCAGGGGGCAAGGTGGAGGTGGGAAAAGCCCTCAGCACTGGGCCAAACTCTGTAATAGCAACAGCAACAACAAAAACAACGTATGTAGCACTATTTGCCAGGTGCTATGCTAAGAGCTTTACACATGGAAGTGAGATGGAGAGAAATGGAGTCACTCACAGGATCCTTGAAGTTGGTCCCCAGGTGCTCCATGGCATAGTAAAGCTGTCTCTTCTCCCCCAGGGATCGAAGGACAAAGCGCTGGATGTCCTGAGGAGGAGTGGACAGCAGGGAGCAGGGGTGAGACAAAGAGAAGTGGGCAGAGAAATGAAGGCCAGACGAGAGCGGGGTGGCCCAGGCTCTAGGGTACAGCCTGCTTTCGTCACTGTGCCTCTCCAGTCAACCTTCCTCCCTCAGCAGCTTCAGGACATCTGGTTTCAAACTGGGGCAGAAGTCTATGTACAGGGTGGGGGCAGGCAGGGGGGAGGTTAAGGGAAGAGAGATGGGCTGGCACTTGGACTTGGAGTTTGAAGTGGGAGCAGGGCATGGAGACAAGTCAGTGCTGGACTTGAGGTTGCCTCTGGTAACTAGAGTGCTTGGGCCAGAACGGGGGCACAGAGTTCAGGGTACTGCTCCCGTATATTTGTTTGATTTAGGGCTTCCTCACAGGGTAAGTGGGGGAGGGGTACCTCTCTTGGCCTGAGGCCAGGTCTCGGCTCTCCCAGCTGGGCCTGGTACTGTTTCAGAGCTTCCTTGGCAGCCTCCTCCTCCGGATAGAAGAGCAGGACACTCAGGACATTTTCCATAGCCTGGGACAGATTCCCCACTGGAGACAGAGCAATAGGGTGGGGTGGGGCACAGACCAAGAGTGGCCACGATCCCTGGGCAGAGGCAGCAATGACAGGTGGACAAAGACAGAGCCAGAAAAGGTGATCTCCCAAAGCCAACCAACTCTACCCCCACCCCACCCCCTCCAGACATGAGCCCACCACTGCTTCTTTTCCAAGCTTACTCAAACATACCTGGGCTGAATGGGCAGAGTGCAAAGGGGAAGAAGAGAGGAGAGAATAAAGTAAGGTGAGAAGCAGCAAGGGCAGAAGGAGCCCTGTGACCCATCTCCTGAGCTTTCCACAGTGGTGCCCAAGGAAAGCAAGTTAGAGTCCTCCAGAAGTGATGGTCCCCATGGAGCCCTGACCAACTACAGATCCAGAGACAGATGGGAGGGGAGAAGAGATGGGGCTCAGGATAGCATCAAAGTCAAAACTTCACTTTCCCTGTTTCCAATCCATCACCCCCAGAGCTCACCCTTCCCCAACTGACCCTGAGCATGGGCCTCATGCAGCCTCCTCAGCTGGCTGGGAAGGAAGTCGGGGACAGGGAAACTGTGACCAGGCCGTGTGGCCATATCCCCCACGCAGCGCTGCCGGCACTGCAGGACCTGAATCCAGTGCCCTGTGGAGGACACAGAGGACCCGTAAGCTATTCATCTTGTCATGTTCCTCCTCCCTGCACTGTGACCCACCACACTTCCAGCTCCTTGCCTGCAATAGCCTCATAGAGGCCCGCCTGGTTCCCAGTTCCTTCCTCTTCTTCATCCCTTTGATGTTCCTCAGGCCCCTCACAGCCAGCCCGGCATCTCTCCATCTGGGCCAGGCTCTCCTGCAGGGCCTCCTCAAGCCTGGGCAATGCCAGTTCTGCCTCCTGGCGCCCCAATAGCTCCAGGCCCAAGTCATAGGCTGCCTGTAGTAGAGGGGAATGGTCAGTCACCTTGGATCCTGGCAGGGGTGAGGGGGGCTGCCCAACAAGACTGGGAGGCAGAAAGAAGGGGAGGAGTGTTGGTCTCATTTGGGGCATGGACTCTAGGTCCCACTTCATCTTGGGGAAGACAGGGGTGGGCCTCAGAATCAGAATGTTAGAGCATGGGACTTTAGCAATCCTCAGGAAGAAAACCAAGTCCCAGAGAGGGACTCCCCATCCAGGGCCACTGAGAACAGTACCCAGATCTCCTGATGCCCAAGACACACAGGGCCACAGTCCAGGAAGTCCTGTGCATCCTGTTAGTCAAGGGTTGGGGAAGGGACAGGGGTCCCGCTGAGGGTCTCACCCAGTGTGCAGGCGTCTCCAGGTCCCGGAAGCTCTGCCGCCTAACCCTAGACATACGTCTGTACTTAGCCATGTCCTCCCGCATCTGCAGGTGGGTGGGGTTTGCTACAAAGAAGGTGTGAGCTGCAGCTGCTGCCAGGTCCAACTTCTTCAGCTGAGAAGCAGGAAGAAAGAGGAAGTCAGTGCCCTGAAGTGTGGGTGTCAGACCTCTGCCTCTCACCAGCCTCTCCACTCCAGACACACGCTCGGGACTGCCCCAGAGCCTTCTGGAAGACTTGTCAGTCAGGACTGCCCACCTCCCAAGCTCCAGGTCCCGGACAACAGTATGTGGGCACTCTCAGGAGTCTGGCAGCTAAGGAAAGGAGGTCTGAAGACTTTGGAATCAGTGGGATATGTGCAGAGGGGCCTCAGTTTGGGAGACAAGGAGGAAGTGATGGCTAAGTAAGGTGTTAAGTGGGGGAGACCTGAGTGACCAGCAAAACCCGTAGGTCTCTAGGACCCTGAGCTGAGGTGTGTGACCAGCCCCCCTTCCCCAGCCACGTAGACAACAGCTACTGTGCCAGTAGCTGCGCAGTGTCCACTGCCCCACCCCCCACCGCATCCTCACATATTCTTCCTCAGGGGCCCTCAGCCTGACGCCCCTCCTCTTATCTTCCCAAAGTTCCCTCCTGCCCCAAGAAAAGTCTCAGACTCGCTCTCCTCCCCACACTTACCGTCCAGCGACGGGTTTCTCCCCTATCCACTCCACTTCATCCCTAAGAAGAAGCTGCGCTCACCCCCACGAAGGTTTCGGAAAGATCGACTAAGATTTCAGGCCCCTTCCCTCCATCTTCGATCTACTTTCACTCCGCTTCAAGACCCCCTATTCCAACTTTGCCCGCACTCTCCCTTAGGCTGTCCCTCTAAAATTGCAGTGAGTACTGGATGTGATTTTGGAAGGACCTACTCGGAAGGAGAGGTCCTTTGACCGCCCCCTAAGGCCCCACCCGAGCCTGGACGCTGGCATCCCGCCCTCTCCTGGTGAGCAAAAGTAGGACAGCGACGTGAGTCGGGGCAGGACCTAGCAATTCGCGCTGGTGGCCGGCGCACCTGGTAGTAGGCCCTCTGCAGGTAGTTGTAGGGCTCCCGGCGGCGGAAGGCGTCCCGCAGAGCGCTCCCCACGCGGAGCCGCGCCGCGCCCCCGGGACCCAGCCTTTGCGCCACGCACTGGCTCAGGCACTCCGCGCGGCGCAGCGCGGCGCGGAGCAGAAGGCGCTCCCAGGCTCCCGGTGCCGGGCCTGGCCGGGAGTCGGGCCCCGGGGCGTCTGGGAGCGCACCCCCCAGCTCGGCAGCACAGCGCTCTCCGCAGTCATGCCGCGTGCGGCCCAGCTCCGCATAGCTACGCAGCGCCTCCCGCAGCAGCGCCACCGCGGGTGCCCAGGCCCCGGCGGAGTAGGCGCGCAGCCCGTCGGCGTAGAGCAAGTCAGGGGCCTGGGGGGGCGCTCCGGGGGACAGCGTGGCCAGGCCTGGGGGCTCGGGGGATCCCGGGGGAGGCAGCAGGAGCAGGAGCAGCAGCAAGCGAAAGAGCCGGAGCATGGTGCCGGAGCCTCCGGCGGCTGCCGAAGGGAAATGCGGGATCAGAGAGGGAGAGAGAGGAAAGGGGGCAGGGAGAGGGAGGGGAAAGGAAGGAGAGATAGAGAGGAGGGAGGAGATGAAGGGAAAAGGAATGAATGAGCGGAGCCAAAGAGAGCTGATGGGGCTGAGACCCAACCCTGGGAGAGGCCTGTGTGTGAGAGAAGTCAGGAGGCAAAAAGTGGAGAAAGCCGTCTTTAAGACGAGTGGGATAGTGTGGGATGAGAAACAGACCAAAAAACAAATCACGGACAGAGGGTAACTGGCCGGAACTGGAGCGGGCCTGGGGCTTTGAAAGACTGCATGAGGAGCCTCCTCGGACCATAGCCTCCAGACCCTGAGGCCCATGGAGTGGGAGCCACTGCCACAGCTGTGTTCCCTGTTCCCCTGCACTCTTGGGGCCAGGAAAAGGAGTGTGGATGCCTCCCACATGCTCGCACACCCGCCACCCCCCACCCCCACCCCAAACTCCTGGGAAAAGAGCTTCAGAATGCAGCATGGAGGAGGGTAAACTCCAAGTCTGGGACACCAAGTCATGCCCAAACCCTTTCCTGTCCCGGTAACTGGGCCCCTACATGGATTTTGGGGAAGGAGGCATGGGGGACAGGGTCACACTCTAAAACAACCTCCACAGATCTGAACAAAGATCTTTTATGCCCTAAACCAGTGACTCCAGTGTCCCCCAGCATGAGATGCTCTTATAAGCCCGTCTCTGGGTATGTGTGCATGACTGCGTTTGCCTTTCTCTGTGGGTATTCCTGTCCACTGCCCTTGCTGTTTTGTCCTCTAAAAGCCACTCCATCCCCCAGGCCTCTGACCACATACCCTTTGCCAACACAGTAGGCACACACAGAGGTTTCTATGGTAACACTTTAGACTTTAATACATTTTCCTAGGGGTGATAGAAGGTGAGTAGGGCATCTGGTAACTTGGATGGGAGACAGCTGGGGCTCCGAGACTCCAGATACAGTGCCCATCTTCCTGGAGTCTGGAGGCAGCTGCCCTAGGCTCAGGGCCAGAAGGAGGTATTATCCAACCAGACACCCTCCTCTGAGTCCAGCAGGCCTACTTGGGCTCACAGAGTCAGCTGGGAGAACATGGGGTTACCTGGACCCCAGGATCCTCCCCAAGCTCTTGTACTCTCCTCACCTCCTGTCAGGGAGCAGCGTCTCCCCACACTTAGTCCCAAAGGAAGTCCAATGGCTCTGCTATCAGGGGACCCTAGGGAGAGTCGACGGGGTGAGAGGCCCAATGGCCTGGGCCTGCGAGGAGAAGCAGTTGGAGAAGGCAGAGGTGTCTCATCAATGAAGGTGGTGATCTCCTCCCGGAAGAAGCCAGGACCCCGTGGGGGCCCCCCACCTGACCCTAGAACCCCACCCTCCAGAAATTGTCGAAGGCTGGCTAGCCCTCCACCTTCGGCCTCCTCCTCATCCTCCTCATCCTCCAGCCTTTGTCTTGGTCCCAGGTACTCAGGAGGGTCCCCCAGGGCCCGGCTCTGGGCTGGGAGGACCCGGATGTCATCAGAGGATGACCACTTGTGCAGGAAGGAGCCCGGTGTCCGAGGAGTAGAGAAGATGTTGGTCTCATCGTGGGACAGACGGCGGGACAGAGGGACCTGGGGAGAGGAGCAAGTAGACCCAGAAGTGCTGCAGGGACAAAGGGGATAGAGGCAGGGACCAAAGTGGGGACTCTGCAAGATGGCTCCATCCCCCTTAAACTGCAAAACATCCTCTGATGGAATGCATCTGAGAGTTCTGAAAGGAAGCTTCTCTTGCCATGCCTTTCTTTTCCCTGCCCGTTATGTGCCCTGCAGGCCAGGGCTAGAGAATGGGCAGTTGGGATGGATAACAGAGACTGAAGAACAGTAATGAAGGGACTAATAGGAGGTATATTCCCTAGTCCCATACCTGTAAGTAGTGGACCCTCTCAAGAGGGGGAAAGAGCATGTGCCTCCCAGGCAGCAGCTTCACCTGGGTGGGGTCACCCGGTCCTGTGGCCCCATTGGCATCAAAGCGAACTTTGCACACTCGGCCATCTGCATAGTCATCGCAGCCCCCATCTAGGAGAGAAAAGATGCAGAGTGGTTACAGGCAAGGAATGCCCACCACTCCCCGCCCCCCTTTAAAACTTCCACTCCCTTTTTATAAAGTTCCCCGGAGAATCTTTCTCTTCCCACTACTCTGTAAGCTCCAGGAAGAAAGTCAGAGTGGTCTGTTGCATTCAATGCCGAATCCCTAGTGCGGCATTTGTACAGACATACTTATTGAAACAATTGTTACCGCCTCCCCCCCCCCAAAAAAAAACCAAAAAGGCTGTCCCTACAGCTGGGGTCCCATTCAGGAAGCTTAGCCTCCCCTTAGTTCCACTCCTTTCCTTTACGTGTGTTAGGTCTCTGGACTGTTTCTCAGGCACTCTGACCATTGGAGGCAGAGCTGGGTAATGTGGACTTCCAGAGGACAAGCAACACCCCTTGGAGGGAGCTCTCGGTGCAAAACGAAGCAGTGGGTGTATGTCCTGGCAAATGATTGGGGGAAGGGGGACCTGGAGTCAGCCCAGGGGCGACACAGGTTCTGTCCAGCAGGGGGCACTCCAGGGCAGCCTGTCCCCGCGCACACACACAAGGGCTGGTAGAAAAGGGGGCCGATGCCCAGAAAAAAAACCCGGTCACTCTTCTGACCATCGTCGCCATCCTCTTCGGACATGATAGCCACGCACTGCTCCCACACTGTGCGCACGTCGGCGCGGTAGCGCTCGCAGGACCAGATGAAGGAGGGCAGCAGCAGCGTCTGTGCCATGGAGCACCACAGCACCGCCAGCACCATCCACGGGGGAGCGGAGTCCGACTTCAGAGAGAAGAAGCTCACCACCTGGTGGGAGGGTGAGGAATGGCGCCCGGTTAGGGCCCAGAGCGCAGGGGGCCCATTTGACCCCAGATCTGTACCCTCCGTGCAGCTGGTGGACAAGAAGTCAGGAAGGGATGGCCCGGATCACATCGGATCATGACAAAAACGAAGTTGGAGGTGGAGACAGGGAAGGGACTGGCTCCGAGGAAAGTCAGGGGAGAGTACTAGAGCAGAGCCCTGGGTCCCCAGGGAGAGGAGCAGGGATACTACAGCTACCCTGAAGACAGACAAAAATTCAGGAATAGGGACCAGGTAGGGATGCAAAGAGCTGGGGTGGTGGAGTGCGCTCTCTGAGGTTTCCACCCAGGAGTGCTCGGAGACCCTGTGATATCCAGAGGGAATTAGGGAATGGAAAGTGGAGCTAAGCAACTGAGTGATAGGTCTGGGGTGCTCAAGAGTGGAGCCTCAGGACAGATGAGGGAGCTGGAGGACAGGCAGCAGGGTGAAGGATGGATGGTGGAGTTGAGTAGTGGGAACTGGAAAACAGACAATGGAGCTGGGGGTAATGGGAAGCAGAAAATGGATGACAGAGATGGGAGCCCACAGATGGAGTGGGGGTGGGTAGAGGACAGGAAGATGGAGTTGCAGGTCAGGTGATTGTGCTGGGACCTGGTTTGGGAAGAACAGGAGGAGGGACCCCAATCTCACCAAGATGGGCACCCCTGTGAGTGAGTCATAGAGAAAGACGATGGCGCTGACCAAGTTGGTGACCTGCAGGGATGTCTTGGCCGACTCGGAGCCATCCAGCGAGGACCGCCGCTTCCCTCGGGCATCTTCCACCACAATGGCTGGCACCTCAAAGGCTGGCCGTGTACCCAAACCCCCTGCCCCACTCCCCTTGGCCCCACCTCCACTCCCCGCTCTCCGGGCCTGCCGAGCCCTCCGGGGCCTGGCCCACAGTGTCTGGTAGAAGGTAATGGCCACACAGACCAGCCCCATGACAATGCCCCCAAGTAGCAAGAGGCTGAAGCAGACGCCAAAGCCAAGGCCAATCTTGGATACTATGAACTGGCAGCCTCGGGCGTAGTAGCGCTCACCGTTGTTGTGCCAGCCAATGGAGGGCAGTGTGGAGAGGATGAAGCTGACCATCCAGATGCCCATGACAGCATGCAGCGCCTGCTTCTTGGCATTGCTGAGGCGGTAGTTGACAGGCCAGCGCACCATCCACATGCGATGGTAGGAGAGTGAGGCAACTGTGAAGCAGGTGGCCAGGGCCAGTGTGTAGTAGGTGGACACAAAGACCTTGCAGATGCTCTCATTCCAGTCGTAGTCGGAGGAAGCCTGGCGCCGGAGCTGCACCACAGCGAAGGTGGTGAGGGGCACAGCCGCCATGAGTATGTGTGTGCCAGCCAGGAAGCACAGCAGCAACTCCAGGGGCTTGTGCTTCTGCTGCTTGGCAGAGATGCTGAGGATGATCCAGGCATTGGCCAGCAGGGCCAGGAGCCCACAGGCCAGCCAGGACAATGCGTTTGAGCGCAGAGAGGCCTCCTCTGGCCCCGCCCCACCCCGAGCCATCCTATCTTTGGCCCCCCACCCCCTTTGAACTCCTGGGGGTGGGGGCTAGGTCTCACCCAGGAGTCCCACTCACACACACTCCCATGATGCCCACAGTCCTTGCCTTGTAATGAGGCAGGCAGCCTCTAGGTCCACCCTACAGCTCAGCATTGCCTGACTGACTCAGCTAAGTTCACGTGTGGAGGGCAGAGGAGGAGACTGGGGGTCAGCGGAGGTGGTCCTCAGCTTCCATATTGGGTAGGACCCTTCCTGAAGTATCCCTGTAGTTGACTAGGGGGACAAGCTGGCTGCTTTCCCAACTATGAGGCTGGCTGGGGAGCTCTGGCCCCCATAATGGGTGGGACTTGCAGTTTTCTTCTTCTTCTGGTTCTTGATCAGTCGGGGGTCTTCTGGATGCCCCAAGGGGTGTGAGGTTGGGGCTCAGCCACCTGGACAAACTGCAAGGGAGAGATGTGATGTGGAAGGGGGCAGGCGAAGTAGGCTGGTCTCTACCCGGCATCTTGTGTTCCCCTTGAGACTATAAATGTGACTGATTACTGGGTTCTTGGGGTCATTCAGAACGTTCTCCTGCCTTAAATCAGATGGTCGCTCAAACACCCCACACAACTAAGAGCCATGTTTTCCAGACCTCCAGGAAAGAAGGTATTCTGACCTCCTGTCTCCTATCCCTTTTCAGTCCTTTTCCTCCCTCTGCGCTCCCGTCTTCCTTCTTCTCCCGTCCCCTGTTCAGTACTACTCAACCCCATCTTCATGCCCCAGAATCTCTCTTCAGAGCTGCTGATGGCAGAGGCACGACTTGTTTCTTCTTGAGGGTTCACAGTAAACTGGGACATGGTATTACAGCCCCTCCCCAAACTTCCAGGCTCCTGGGCCCAGGGTCTTGGTGCTCAGCCCCACTTCCCCACACTTGCGTGATTGCCATCCAGCTCACCAGGAATCTGGGAAGACGGGAGAATGGAGGCTGGGATCGAGGGGGGACTAGGGAACCTGAAGGCGGGGAAACAGCTGACATCAGAAGCATCCAGAAATGGAAAGAGGGGGGACTAGGAGGAAGGAGGAGAATTTTAGCAGAAGAGAAATAAAGAGGGGGGCAAAATGATAGTATCTGAAAATAGAAGGAAAAGCCCAGAGACCCCTGGAGAGAAGGCTTTAGAGGGAGAAGGTTGGGAAGGGGGGAGGGAGGCAGCAGAGAATGGGGAGGCAGAGAGGAGAAACTCAATGGTGAGGTGCGGACTCCCACCGGTAGACCTTGAGTCTTTCCTCCCTTGCCCCAGCACCAGTTTCCCTCTGATGGGAGAGGGAAGATAGTCCTGAATTTCCTGACACCCGAGCTTCGGGAAGCCCTGGAGTGGGGGTGGGAGGGCTAAGAGGAGAATCAGGTGCAACCCTAAACAGAGTGGAGGCAGGAGGGATGGGCATAATGGCTTTGGGGTAAATGGGAGGCAAAATGGGCACAGCAGTGGGAGGGTCTATTTCCTGAGTAAGAGCCTCAGACCCTTGCCCTCCTCAAGAGGTCCTAGTCCACCCCCAACCTTGGTCTTCCCTCTGGAGCCCAATACACCCTAGTTGCCATAGCAATGACCAGCTAGAGGGAGGTGGAGAGAATTGGCCGGGAGCGCCTCCCCCACTTTCCGCCCCCGACAACCTCGAACCCCTTCCCACCCGTCCCTACCTAGGCCCAGCCGATGGGCTCAGGAAGAAAGAGATGGGGAGTCAGAGAGGGAGGAAGGCAGGAAGGATCTGAAGGACAGAGAGAAGGGCAGAGAAAAATCAGAGGAAGGTGGGAGGGTGGATCTGGGGGACTCCAGGGCGGATACGGGGTCCAGCGCCCTTCGCCCTTCGGCGTGAAGGGGTAAGGTTAGGCAGCTCCTCCCTCGTGCCGCCCACCAGTTCTCCAGGGTAGAAACAGCAGGTGGCTGGGGAGGAGGGGCCGGTCGGAGCGGAGAGGAGGCAGCTGGAGATGGGGAGGGGGGCGAGGGGAGGAGACCTCGGGGGACTGGGCAGGGGTCGGCTTACCTCTGGCTGCGCCCAACACTGCCATGGAGACCGCACTCCCGACACGGCCCGCCTGCTCCCGCTCACCCGCCCTCCTCTTCCCTCCCCCACTCCTGGCCCTTCTCCCTCCCCTCGGTCCCAGCCTCTGCGCTCAGCCCGCCGCGTACTCCGTCTGCGTCCCCCGAGGCTCCCCGAGCCCCTGTCTCCCTGAGTCCTCCAGCCCCTGAGCCCCGCGTAGAGGGCCAGAGGAAAAGCTTTTGGGGGGAAGAGGGATGAGTGTAGGGCGGGGAACTGGACGGTGGTGACTTGCAGGAGGAGGGACAAGGAAGGCGCGGAGAGGGAGGGGGCGAGGAAGATGGAGGGGAACTGACTTCATTGGTGAAATGGTTCGTGTCCTATCCCCACCCCATCCCGTTTTCAACACGAACACAAGTTCCAAGAGGCAGCTGGTGGTGTACGGGGACTGAGGAGCTAGCTGTTCCAGGAGGAGGAAGCGTGTGTCACCGTGTGTCACTGTGTATCTGTGTGAGGGTTGTGCCTAGGATGTAGCTCAGAGGGGCAAGTGCTGCAGACTCTGGGCAGGAGGGGCTGGTGCTGAAGCCAGGTTGCTTGTGAGGTGGGGGGACACACACACCTCCTGGAATACAAACTCACACTCTTTTGGGGGATACACACAATGTACACACACATTAGTTTCTCATGGTCCTTGCCCTCCACCACACACGCACACACGTGTGGAACACAGACACTCCTATAGACTCTCCCCCTCAGTGCATCACACACGTGTGACTACAAAGTCTTAGCCTCACATGCACATGCAGGGAGGGCCCTTTGGCGGTGGGTAGGTGGGTAATCAGTCTCCAGATAATTTTTCCCTCCCCAGAGGAACCTCATCTCCTTCCTGGGGCAAACCTGGCAACTTCTGCTCTGGGTTTGACCCCACAGGTCAGAAGATTCTGGGTCCCCAGGGAAGAGTACACACACACACATCTCACCCTCTCTCCCTCTCTCTTTCTCCTTCTCTCTCTCTCACTCACACACACACACATGAAGAGCATCTTTATAGTTAGTTTATTGTGTTTTTCTGTCAGCTCAGGGAGTTAGGGATTGGAAGTGGGCAGGAATACAAAGCAAGCAATGGGGAGCTCTGGCAGCAATTGGGTGTTCTTCTTGGAAGAGGCAAGCTGGAAAGAAAAGGAAAGAGAAAGGGCACAGGGGCTGGGGAGGATGGTGAGAAAAGAATGGAAGGAGAGGTAGAGGAGGCTGGGGATTCCTGAGAGACTGGATCGACAAGAAGAGGAAGAATAGTTGTAACCTGAACTTTCCTGTAAAGGAGCATGCAGGGCAGGGGGGCTTAGGCCCAGCAGGATCGTCCTTCACCGGAGGGCCTCTCAGCTGTTCACTCTCAGGCCTGTGTCCCACCCCCTCCCCCTGGCAAAGCTCATCCTCCAGAAGGTTCTTCACAGGGTGAGTGGTGGGTCACCTGGTACTCTCTCCCACAGGGCCTGCCCTCCCAGCGGGTGCTCTCATTAGGAGAGCTGCAGGTTTTGTCCTCTGGTAATAGGATTCTGCCTCCAGCAGGTGATGAAGGAAGGATTTTAGGCAGGGAGGCTGTTCTCCATGTTTTTGACCTCCCTGAGGCAGGGCTCCTGTGCTGTTCTGCTCCTGTGAACCCTAAGGTACACACTGGGCATCTGTGACTCGCCAGCTCAGAGATCTGTGTGGTATTTGTTCCTGGTTCAGGAAACAGCAGTAGAACTAGGGGTCAGGCAGTTGGGGCCGGTCCTGACTCAGCACTTACTAGCTTTGTGACCTTGGACAATCATATGACCTCTCTGAATTCCATTTCTGGTCTATAAACTGGAGATGCTAATTGTGGTCCTGTCACCACCAACCTCATAGGATTCTTCTAAGCTTTAAATAGACAAAGCATGTCAAACTGGTTTATAAACTGAGTGTGTTGCTTGGGTGATAAGGAATTGTGTCTGTGCACAAGTGTGAGCTGTGCATGTGGGTGTGTGTCAGAATGGAATAGTGGAGCGGTCAGGAGCCTTTAGATCTGGATCTGTGCTTGACTGGGTGTGTTATCTTCGACTAGTCCCTGCCCTCTCTGGTCCCAAGCTTCTTTCCTGTGCTTCATGCTTCAGACACCCAGCCTCACATGCCAAGCCAGGTAGGGCTGGTCCTTCATGCTCCCCTGGGATCCAAGTGGGCAGTAAGGGAGAGAGTTGAGAAGAAATCATCAAAGAAGGGCTAGGGCTTGACTACATAGGGAACAAGGGAGCAGCGGTGTGAGTAAGCCTCTGGAAGAGCAGACCCGATGGCCAACTGTGGACAAAGAGAGCAAGAGACACCAGAGGCGCTGGGATCTGCTACATTCATCTGGTCCGCAGGCCCAGGAGCCCAACAGGAAGCGCAGGGTAGACGGCTGGGGAGGCTGCAAGAGGGGAGCTCTCCCAGGCCCAGAGCCTCAAATGAGATGACGTGTCTTCTGTAACCGGCTGGAGGGTGAAAGAGTGAGAGGAGCGAGGCTACTCCTCCCCATCTCCTTCCAGTTCTAGGACCTCCGTGGCTCCCAGACCCCTCTTCTCTTCCAATATGCTGATGGCCTCAGGGCCACTGCTGCCTGCCACCTCCCACCCCTTAGCCTTCTGCCTGCTGTCTACCTCTTCAGCCATCCCTTTGTACCTTTATTTCCCCTCCACCACCTCCCTTAGTCCCCATCTCCTCATTTCCACCCTTCCTCCCTCCTCATCTCCTCTTCCCTCTCTTCTTGCCCCACCTTGCCCTCCTCTTAGCCCTCCCATTCTCACCCCCACCCCGTCCTTCTCCCAGTTTCTTACTGGGGGCATTGGCAGGTCTTCTTCTCACTGAGGAGTCTCTTGATCTGAGACATCCGCTCTGCCTGGCGCTGTCCAGGAAGAAGGAGGGAAGTTGTGAGGGCCTCTGGCCTTCAGAGGGGAGGTGCCCCTTGGAAGGGAGAGTGGGGAAAGCTGGGAGGGCAGAAGCAGATACTGTGGCTGAGGCCATCTGTCCCAGAATTAACTCTGCTCCTTCCTGCCTCTCCCTCCCTGGATCTGGGACACAGCCCAGTCTGCAGTAAGGGAACTCGGTGGTGGGCAGAGAGAAACAGAGCAGAAGCAAGTCACACAGACAGGCCACCCTTGTTCCTATGTGTGTATGGGGGGAGGGGGGCGTCCGAGGAGGCTCACTCACCCTTTGGCGCCAGCACTTGACACAGCAGAAGATACAGAACCCAGTGAAAATCAGAAAGCCTGCAATCGCTCCCATCACAATGCCCAGGAGCTTTGGCCAGGCCTGGGTTAATGCTGAGGATGAAACTGCAAGAGAGAGAGAGAGAGAGGGGTGTTCAGCTCATTCCTTGGGCTGGCAGAGCAGGGCAGGGAACACTGGGCCCTCACAGGTCCTTGGGGCTGGAAGGGAAAGGCTGGGGAAGGGGTTTTAAGGTTTAGAGACTACAGGGCACCCTGGGGATCTAAGAGTAGTGGTCCAATCTGTGTGCCTTACACACATGTGCGTGCACACACACTCACGTGCATACACACAAGTGCTTGTGGTTGGGTTTGGAAAGGAGCCAGGATGGGGACTCTTGGTCAGGTGGGCCTCATTCCTGAGCTGTAGAGCTTAGGGAAGTGGGAACCTGCAAGACCACAGGTGGGGACCTAGAGCCGGGAACTCCTCACCTCCCCTACCTCATCGCTTCTGTATCCAGGCACCATCCACATAACCCTCCTCTCTCAGGGGAGTTGGGAGGCTGGGACTCTGGGTGGTCTGCATCAATCCTGCTGTGCACAGTGCTACAGCTGAGGAGGCAGGGGCTAAGGGGTTAGGCCTCACTCACCCTTGACCTTGGATTCCAGTAGAACTTTGTCATTGTCACTCAGTAGACACTGCCATACACCCCCCTCAGGGTTCAGCACCTTCACCAGCTTCTGCTGATTTAAGAACTTTGCAGACTGGTTGTTCAGCTTCCAGCTCAGCCTCAGCTTGGGGGAGCTGGGCCCCAGCACCTCACAGGTCAATTGCTCCTGGGACTCATTCACTGCAGAGGAACAAGAGCCTGAAGTTAGGAGCCTGGACCTCTGGGTTCCTGGCACCTCCATGCTCTAAGGGGAACCAGAACAGTCAAAATGACACTTTTTGTGGGTGTTTTCTTTCAGCATCTCAGGGCACATTTTCATGCAGTTCTAATAGAGAAAACACAGCTTTTGAGGTCCAGCAGTCTTGGATTCGAATCCCAGCCCCACTGCTTACTATGTGTGTCCCTGAGCAAGTTGCTTAGCAACCTGAGCCCCAGATAATTATTAAATGCACAAATATTTGTAATAGGGCCTGGCATATAGGAAGCATCAAGTATTAGACATTATTACCTGTGGAACTGTTATGATGATTTAAGGAAATAGGGAAGTGAAGAGCTCAGTGTGGGGCCTGACATTATCATCATCACTATCACATTCCAAGCAGACTGCATCCTCATTAGGGGAAGACAGACACACAGAAGTGGGGGCTTAGCCAGGGTCACAGAGGGCGGGGCTGAGGCAGAACTAGAACCCTTGTTGTCATCACATGGCCTTTGGGGATTCTCAGTGGAGCATGACCTAGGCTGGCTCAGAGGTATCAGGGAAGATATATGGATTCCAGTGTTAGTGCAAAACCAGCTCCTGAACCATTGCACCCTTCTTCAGCTCGACCAGACAACCAGGGATTAGGCAACCCTTTGGGAGCCACTTTTGGCTTAGAAGGAGCCCTGGGTCAGGCCCTTCCACCTCCCGCCCCTGCCTTCCCCTTCTCAGCCCAGCTCCTCACTTCTCATCATCACGAGGTTCACTTTCTGATGCAGTTGCCCCTGTCTGAGAAACAGGGTCAGGTTTCCAGAACCAGCATCCTTTGGTGAGGCCTTGGGCAGGCTGAAGTGGAGGGGGAGTGTCTCCTTCACCTGAATCTTCCGGTCTTGACGATTCTTCTCCACAGACACCTTCCTGTTCTCCAAGGAGAAGGTAATCCAGGACCGAAGGGAGGAAGCCCCCTCCTCCTGCCACCTCAGCTCCCCTTTCAGGTTTTCATCTTCAAAAGTGAGTGGGAATGAGAACACTACTGGCTCCCCCACTTTTGTATAGAATGTGTTAGAGACCTTCTGGAAAGCTGGAGGCAGGAAGGGAGAGAATGTAGGTTAGAAGGAGATAGAGCAATGAAGGTGTACAGGGTCGGGTAGGCAAGTGGTGGGGTAGCCATGAGGTGGGGACAGCAAAAAGATGGAAGGGGACCATATGCATCCAAACACCCAGCTTGCCATTTCAGGCCCTTAAATTCCTATCTACCTCTTCAATCTGCTCTCTCATTGCTCCACCCCCACATGTTCCCACAGCAGCGCCTCTTCCCCCTGCAAGCCCTCATAGAACAGCCCAGCCAGAGGGGGACCTCTTCTTCTTCAGGACTCCTGGAGCACACAGGGTATTTGGCCTGCATTAATTAGGTGCTTAGATAGCACCCTTGCCCTGGCTGGAGTGGCTCAGTTGGTTGGGCGTTGTCCTGTAAACAGGAACGTGGGGTTTGATTCCCAGTCATGGCACATGCCTGGGTTGTGGGTTTGGTCCCTGGTTAGGGGCAACTGATTGATGTTCCTCTCTGACATTGATGTTTCTCTGCCTCTCTCTTTCCCTCCCTTCCCCTCTCTCCAAAATCAATAAGCATGTCCTCCGTCTGGTGAGGATAAAAACAAAAGTTAGCACCTTCACAAGATAAGAGAAAAGACTTAAAAAGGGCTTACTATGTGCCAGGCACTGTTCTAAGCACCTTACATGCAATATTATTTCTCACCACTATTACAGTGAGCATCATCCCCGTTTTACAAAAACCAAGGCACAGAGAGGTTCAATAACTTGCCCAAGGTTAAGTCAGAGCCTGGATTTGAATCTGAGTCCAGACACTATTCTACCTTGTGTCACACAAGCATCTGGGGTGAGACCTGCATTCTGGGCTTTCAGTTTTCCCCACAGTGGCTAGTTCAGGATTCTAAAGGGGCAATGTAGAATTTCCTCAGGGTGGCTACTGTCCCTGAGGAAGTGGATTTGCCAATTTAGTGGGACTGGGGAGCTGAGGCAAAGGGAACAGATGTCCTTGACATTCTTCTTTTGGGGCCTCCTCCATGGGTCCTTGGGGTCCCCCACATCCTTACATCTCATGTCCCTTCCTTTCTCCAAGTCCACCAGCCTGAGGAAGAGAGAGCCCGGTGTATCCCTCATGATAGACTTCAGCTTTCGGGGAGCCTGGCCCTAGCCTCCCTCTGTCTGTAGTACCTGACCCAGCAGCAGAGCAGTCAGAGTTGAGAGAGGGCCTGTCAGCCTCTGAGGTAGGGGGCAGTCTTCAGGGGACAGGAGCAACTCTTACCCAGCACCAAGATGTTTATGTTGAACACCAGAGTCTTCTCACTGTGGGAGACAGTGCATGTCCAGAGGCCACTCTCCTGCAACCCCAGCCGGGACAGTGAGAGGCTCTTGCCCTCACGCTTCTGTTTATTCCCTGGACCTTTCCATTCCACCCAAGGGTTACTGTTAGGGGGGTTATCCAAGGTCAGGGTCAGGCTCTGCCCGGCCAGCAGGCGGATGCTGCTGTAGGTGTCCGAACTGGAAGTCACTGTAGAGGGAGAAAACCACCTGTGTCACACACACACTATCCTCATGGAGAAGGGAAGAAGCCAGGAAACCAAGAGTGTCTCCCATTACTGCTGCCCCAACATCTCTCTTCCAGCCAATGCCCAGCTGTCCACCCCAGCCCTAGGCAGGGCTTCCCTCTCTCCTCTTCTTCCCTCCTCTCCTTCTCTCTCTTCCATTGTCTGGTCCCCTGTCCCCTCCTTCCTATGGCTCCTGCCCTTCTTCTTCTCCCTCTCTAGGACTATTCCTCTCCCCACCGCCTGACCCAAGGCCTGAGGAAGGTTTGAGGAGATGTAGTGGCCAGTCTCATTTGGCTCTGGACTACTGAAGTACCATCAGCTCAGCCCCTGGTTTGGGTGGGGGGATGGGAGTGGGAGAAGGGAGATTGACTGGAGGTGTCTGCACCCAGGCCTGCTCTACTCACATCGAAACACCCACAATTCCACTACTGTCCTTAGGTTGTTCTCCACTTCACAGTTATAAGTCCCTGAGTCTGATATCTCAAGGTTACGGATGATCAGAGGATAGGATCCTTGGTCCCACAGGGATTTTTTTGAGTCGACGCGTTGGCTCAGCTTGGAGTTACCTGGGAGTAGAAATCACATGGAAGAGGTTGGGGTGTAGTGGAGACACAGTACCCCTAGAAGGCAGGGCTCACAAGTCTTCTGATATGCATTGCTAACGTCCTGCAGGATCTGCCCTCATCCTAGTCAGAGAACTCCAGACTGGCAAGGAGGTCCCATCACATTCATTTCCCTGGCCAGGACAGCATCTCACTAACCCAAAATACAGTAGCGTCGTATTTGGAGAATGCCAACTCCTACAAGCTAAATACTCTATGTATGCATCATCTCAAATAATCTGCCCAGCGATTCCAAGTAATAGGTACTGTTTTGCTTATTTTGCAGATAGGGAAACTGAGGCTCAGAGAGATTGAGTAGTTGCCCAAACTCTTACTTACACAATGTTAGCAGGAACATTAACCAGCACAATTTCTTTGGAATGTAATTTGTAATATCTACCAGAATTTCAAATGCACATACAAAACCAAATGTCCACAAAGAAAGGATAAGTAAAACAAATTATAGTTCACCCATTCAGTGGAATGCTATGATAGAATCAAGAGGAACCTCTTTATATACTGAGATGGAATAATATCTAAAAACATTATTAACTGAATAAAGCAAGATATTGTATTAAACAGGCTACCATTTGTTTAAAATGGAGGGGAAAATATCTGTCTATCTGCCTTTTATATGAACAAATATTTCTAGAAGTTAACATAAGAAAATAGTAAACTTGTTTGCCTCTGGGGAACAGGAAGTGAACACCCTTGAGACAAGTGTGGGAGGGGAGCTTTTCACTATATACCTGTTTCTACCTTTTGAATTTTGACTCCCTTAAGGGGTAGAGTGGGGTTAAAATTCAGGCCTGTTAGGTACACTATTCAGGACAGTTTCTGGAAAGTTCCTCAGGCATGGACATGTGGTCTCCTCCAGTCTGTTCTTTTTTAGTATCTAACAACCACCACCGAGGGAAGTTCTCTTAAGCTAACCATTTTCTGGGTGCAGTGGTAGCTCCAGAATTCCTGTGGAGGAGGGCTTTAGAAGCTAAATTTACATAGCAAGCACACAGCTTTTTTACTTGGATGCGCATTTACAGGGATGGGAGGAAGGCGGCACCCCCTGGGCACCACCTCTGCCTTCTCCCTACACTGGCCTTAGTGGGGGATACTGGATATCCTGTTGGCCATACGTTCTTCCTTCTCTTCACTTCCAGACATCATAGTCCCTTTCAGACTCATCCTCTCGGGAGACCTTTCCCCAAGAATGTGTAGCCCTCCCTCAACCCCAGCTCTCCCTCCTGCACTCACCCAACACCCCTTTCATCTGTCCCTTTAGTTGTTCCCACCCTACTTGCTCTTTCTTTCCCTTGGATCTACACATCGGTTTAGTTCCTCCATTTTTCTGAAATCCTGCTACATTCCTTTCACAATTTACCAAACTTCTTGAAAAAGGAGCCTTCTCTAGTTCTGCCCCATTTTTCACCCCTTTTGATTCTCTCCTCCAGATCTAAGCGCCATCCCTTTTCTTCATTTTGGACCCTTGTTCTGACATCTACACTTAGGTGTTACCCCAGACTCTGTCTTGGACCTCTTCCTCATTTCTGTAGATATTCTAAATTCTACTGCATCCCATCTCAGCTCTGCAGATGACTCCCAAGTTGATATTCTCACCTCCACCTCTCTCCTCAATTCTGGGCCCACATTTCCAGTGGCCCAAGAGATAATTTTTTCAGATTAGCCTGACATCAGTTGGTTCAAAATGAAATGTATCACCCCTCCCCTAAAACAACTCTTCCTCTTCTGGACCCATCATGGCCCACTTGCCCAGGCTGTCCCATATTTGGTGAAAGCAATCACAGGATGGTATGAAAGGTCTAAGAGTGTGGTTGAGTCTGGGATAAATTCATGGAAAAGACCAGTGTTGAACCAAGACTTAAAAGAAGTATAGGCAGTGGACTAGAGGGAAGGGGAGTAGTGAGGACATCCAGGAACAGGGAAGCTCCAGTGGGCAGGCACCTCAAAGCAGGGAGAAAACCACCTGGGGGTGGAGGTTTCTGGCTGGGAAGCTATGGGAAATGATGAGAGGGGTGACTGTCAGGCAAAAGCTTCTAGGCTTAGTCTAGTGGACTAGGGAGTGACATGTGCAGAGTATTGTTGCTTTGGAAGTCAGTGCTGCAATGGGTGAAAGAGAAATCAAAGTAGAAGAGACTGGTTAGTAGCAGAGAGAATTGCCAGGTATGTGGCCTTGGCAAATGATGGTGGTTTTCCCATGGGAACAAAGAAGATGAAACAGAAACATACTTCCAAAGGAAGGGGTGGCTTTAGTCAGTGAGGGAGAGGAAACCATGGTTTGAAGTGGGATCAGGAGAGTGACACTGCCTTTGTCAGGGACCAGGAAGTTGGGAAGGGGAGCTGCTATGCAGGAAACTCAAATCATAAAAAGAGAACAAGTATTGACACAAAAGCCTTAAGAATTTTAGAAAGGAGCCCAGGCTGGTGTGGCTCAGTGGATTGAGTGCTGGCACGTGAACCCAACGGAAAGGTCGCCAGTTCAATTTCTAGTCAGGGCACATGCCGAAGCTGGGGGCCAGGTCCAACATGCCCCCAGTTGGGGGCATGTGAAAGGCAACTAATTGGTGTACTCACATTGATGTTTCTCTCCCTCTTTTTCTCCCTCCCTTCTCCTCTCTCTGAAAGTAAATAAATAAAATCTTGAAGAAAAAAAAGACAGAGAGAAGAAGAGAAAGACCAAAGCTCTAACCCAGCTTGGCGTCTAATTGGGTACAAAAGCTCAGGGCAGGGACTTCCTCTCCCTGGGCCTCAGTTGCCTCACTAGTAAAATCAGAGTATGGAACTGGAGCCATATTTTCCAGACTGCAACCATTCATATACCTTATACATGATTTTTGGTCAAATCTACCTGTGTTATTTATGTAACATATTAAAATAAATTCACTTTTTTAAGTTAAAATGACTTCATTTTAAAAGGAAACTTTATGTTGCTGCAATAAACAGAAAGCCAGTATCACTTGACATAAACAGAAAGCAAATGTAAAAAAAAACAAAACTGAAACTAAAAACAAATTATAATTATCACTTAAAACTAACACTTGTACCTGAGTCTCTGTCAACCTGAACGCTCTGGGATCCCAGAGTTTACTGGGAGCAGAGCACTGAACCAGGGATGTTCAATCCATAATGCTTTTCTCCCTGGTGGGGAACTAGGCCACCCTACCTGTAACAAAACCTGTACTCCAGGGGGAGCGTCCCAGAATCTTGGTCCCAGAAGGATATTTCCAGTTGAACTGCAAGTTCTTCCCAGGACTTTGGCAGAGCAGCTCCACTGTGCCTCCCGCCTTAGCCAGCACCACTTCCTTCCCCTGAGTGATCCCTGGGAGCAGCAGCGCTAAGTGAAAAGAAGGAGGTCAGGCCTCAAGCCAGTCACTGCTCCACCTTGGGGGCTCATGCCCACCTCTGCATTTCTCAATCAGCCCTTCCTCCCAGGCCATCTGCACCCACACCCCAAATCTGAGCACTCACCCAGTTGCAGCAGCAGGCGCAGGTGCCTGAAAGAGATTCCCTGGTTCATTGTGCCCTTGCTGAGGCAGGCAGGGACCTGGGCCTTCCCCTGCAGAAGGGGCAGAGCCTGAGGGAAATACGAATGTTTAGGTAGTAGGCATTTATTGGACCTGGAGCATACCGGGATGATAGGCAATCTCTCCCTTCAGGAACCTGCAGCCAAGCCAGGGACGTGGAGTGTACACCTCTAAGCAGACACCCACCAGTATGTGCCACACAGTGCTGTGGCCAGGCCAGGGAAGGTCTCTGCCACCTGTAGTCAGAAAAAGGTTTATGGAGAAAGGGGCTAATTGGTAGGGACTGAGATCAGGGAGCCAAGCCAGGCCATGGAGGTCTTTGAATGCCATGCTGGAATGCTGGGACATGACCCTGGGCCATGGGGAGCCAGCAGGAGACTTTATGTAGAGAAGGACATGATTAGATTTGCAAAAGGGTTCCCTTGAGCCCTCTGTGAAAGATGAGTGTGGGGAGGCCAAGCCCAGGAGTCAGGATTGTTAACAGTCCTGACAGAGAAGATGTCTCTGACCTCTTCTAACAGTTCTGAGCTCCGGGAGTGACGGTGAGAATATGGGGAGAGAGACTGACTTTTATGGGACAGTTCTGAGGTAAGATTTCCAGGATTTGGAGCCTGATACAGTGTGAGGGGCCAAGGAGAGAAAGAGCAGAGGGTAAGGCCCTGCTCACTAGCAGATCGACCTCGTAATAACTCCTAAAAGGATATGCATGAGATGCTATTTCAGCATTTAGATGAAAGAGCAGGAGCCACTTCCTCGAGCTTAGAAGACCTTCGCTGGTTGGGGGGAGGAGGCTGCAGAAAAGTTCTGAACAGACCTTGAGGAAGGGGCAGCATTAGGTTAGAGCAGTGTGGCTCCAGGTATTCTCAAAGTGTGGCTCCAGATCTGCAGCAGCAGCATCACTTGGGCACTTGTTAGAAATGCAAATTCTCAGGCCCCATCCAAAACCTGCTGAATCAGAAACTGGGGGTGGGTCTAGCAGTCTGCGTTTTCACAAACCTCCAGGTGACTGATGCAGGCTTGAATTTAAAAACCATGAATTAGATGAAAGAAAAGAGGAGGGGCATCCCACCCCAAGGTGTACGGAGGTGGGGGGGCTGGTCCAGAGAGTTGGGAGTCAGGAGAGGGGTGCTGGGGGCTTGGTCCTACTGATGAAGTTTGGGAGAAGATTTTTTAAAAGCCCTCTCTAGTCACTCCACCTGCCTGAAAAAACAATTACCCAGCGCTTAACGTATGGTAAGGACTCGATAGAATTTTTTTTTTTTTTTTCAACCAGGGAACTAAGAAGAGAAGATGTCAGGAAGGAGGGTTCAGGAAAGGAAGGAGGCCGGTCACGAGTGCAGTTGTTTACAAGTTAACTTGGGGCAGGGAGGCCTTGGGGAGAAGGCTGGGGTAAGAGAGTCAGGTAGGGGCACTCTTACATCTGAAGGAGTTCCCACTGTTTCCCCCATCCTAGACTCACTGTCTTTGGTGAGCAGAAAGTGAAGGGGTCTCCTATAGGGTATACCTTTCCTGGGGCCCAAATTCAGCTTAAATGGTTGAGGAAACTTGGACATTCTTGACCTTTCCTCGAATGGTGGTCACTTTTTCTTCCCTACTCCATGATCCTGGGGTCTGTGCAGACGGTCCCTTCCTCCCTCCAGCTGTCTACACTGCTCCAACCCAGCCCCAGGGCTCAGCTCAGTGCAGGAGGCTATAGGTTTCCAGCTGCTGCTTGCTTTCGTGCCTTGGGCTTCCGCTGCTGCTGCCACAGAGAGCTGCCCTTTGATTCCCACATCCTCAGCCTCCTCAGATTCGCTCTGCCCCAGTACAGTACAGCCCCAGGGTGCAGCTGGGAGGTGCTCGCTGGTCCCCAAGGTCCTGGAGCCTCTCTCAATCTCCCTCTGTTTCTCTCTCTCTCCCTCCTTGTTGCTTTGCTCACATCCATGCCTTTCTGTGTCTGTGCCTCCCCACACTGACACACCCATCTTCAACTCCCTGGGTCTGTGTCTCTCTTCCTCTGTGCCGCATCTGCCACGAGGCAATTCTGGCTCTCCTGGGTTTTTTGGAGTGCCCATGCCTCTTCTCCTTTTTCATCTCTCCTCATTCCCTCTGCCACCAAGCTCTAGTTCCTTTTCTTGCCTGTGAACAGGCATCCATGCCTCTGGCAGGAATGCCGGCTTTCAACAAGCTTTGATCTGATGAGAGCCTGCAGAGCACAGCCTGGAGTTGAGGGTGCATGTGAGGGAGATGGCTGCAGGGTGGACAAAGGGAAAAGGACAGATTCGGAAAAGCACACAGAGGCCCCAAGGAAAGCAGAAGGTAGGCAGAGACCCAGAGCAGCTCATTAAAACAACAGCTACACTCCGCACAATCCATGATCACACACAAGGCCCAGGGGAGTTCAAACAAGGTGGAGGCAGAGGGAGAGATGAAGAAATTCTGAGAGGCAAGCCCCCTGCATAAGTGCACAGTCAAGCAAAAGAGAGACAGAGAACAAGGGAGCGGTGAGACCAAAATGGCAACTCGCCCCCCACACTTAGAGCCCTTGAGGTTCCTGCTGCCCTCACCCTGGCCCCCTGAGATGGGATGAGGAGCGAGGCTGGGGAGAGGAAGAGGGCACAGCCCCACCACAGCGGCAGTCTGTGGTCCCACGGGCACTTTTATCTTCCCCCCGTGGCTCCCAGGCAGCCCCCTCAAGCTCCGCCACGGGATGTGCCCTGACCACACACACCCTCTCTACTGCTTACTAGCTTCATATAACTTCCTAGATACCATGACCCCTCTAAGGGACCCTGTGGTTCGGGAGCTGCAACCTCCACCATCCTCTCCTTGGCCTCAGACGCCCACGTTGAGGGAGACGTACCCTCCCTCCTTCCCCCCCCCCCCCCAAAGGAGCAGAGCTCCACCTTAGACCCTCACAAACCCAGGCTCCCCGTCTGCTTCCTCCCAGCAGCCACCCTCATCAAGGTTATTTCATTCAACAAACACTTATTCAGTGTCTAAAACGTGCAAGGCCCTTGGTCCACCCAACTCCCTTGCGGCCACCTCACACCCATGGCCGGGTCGGAGGCCTAAGGTACTGAGAGGCTGCTGTCCAGAACCAGTGGTTGGGGGGAGTTTTTACTTCAAGGTAGACCTCGTCTATACACGTGTCCCCACACGGAAAGAGGGAAATCATCTGGGGAGTTATCTCTGGCCCGTCCTCTGGGAACTCTGTCATCTGAGGTGAAGGGCAGCCATCTTGTAAAAACGACAGAACCTAGCACAGCGCACGAAAGCGTCTGTCACAGCACAAAAAAGCGGCGATCCCCCCACCAGGTACTGCTCTCAGCCTCGCACCCTTAAATGTTTGCCCCGCAAGAGCAGGGCATTCAGGAGGAGACATGCCACCCCGAACGAAATCTTTGAGTTGCCGAGAATGGGCCGTTTCTATTTGGAGGAATGCGACTGTGCTGAGGAGGCCGCTCTCCCAGAACATCTACGAAGGAGAGGCAGAGGCCACCTTGCGTGCTGGGCCGGGTCTTAGGGAAGAAACGGCCTGAGGCTGTGGACTTGTACCAGGTACCCCATCTCGGGGTCTTACCTCCTGAGTCCCTCACGGGTGACCGACCAAGTCTGGGGCTGGGAGGGGTCTGCACGTCCTGTTCTGACCCTCTAGCCTCCTTTTCCAGAGCAGCTGAGACACCTAACGCCAACCCCCTTAGAGCCAATTTTTCCAATGACGTATTTACCTAAAAATATGTCTCTGTCACTTTTACAGCATTTCATACGTAAAGCTCAATTCCAACCGTTTTTGAGAATTTTAGCTTTTCCATTCCATTAATCATTTTAAAGCTACTTAAAGGGGAGTGCCTTTAGACATATTGTTAAAATTCTAAAAATGCACAAAAGTAGACCAAGTGTAAAAATAGGACAGATAAGCAGAAAAGACAATTAACAGAGGTTGCATCAATCACATGGCTTATAAAATGCTGTAAGTATGATTTCTGGTGTGACTTTTTAGTTATTGTGTTATTGGGAAAATTGATTTCAGGATCAATTTAGATTAGATTCCACTTCTCTTTCTCTTTTTCTTGCTTTCCTTTTTGTTTTCCCTTTTCATTTATTTTATAGGCTTCCTCCCTCCTTCATGTTTATTCCTTTTATTTCTTTCCCACTCCTTCTGTCCTCTTTTCCTTCTCTCCCTATCCTCACCTTCTCCACTCTCCATAGCTAATTGCCTTCCACCGCCTTTCTCAGTGTGAGGTGTTCTCGAGCCCCCATTTCTTTTCCAATTTTGCAATCCGAGGCAACAGCCCCCTAAAGGCATCTTCTGGTCTGGGCACCTAGCTGGGCATAGTGGGGAGAGGAGTCTGGCATAGTCTCTGGCCTCCTGAAGCTCACAGTTCCAGTGGGAGATGGCTGCTGATGAAGTGCAAGAGAAGGTGGCCAGAGCTGTGGGCAAAGAGTCTAGCACATTCCAACGCATCTGCTGCTACGTTCTCCTCCCCTTCCCAGACCTGCAGAAAGGAACAAGGTTGGATCGTCCATCTTACCTCTGGGCCTGTGTCTTTCGTCCCGTCTGTGTCTGCTCTTGCACAGGTGTGCCTGTGTTAGGGCTGGCACCTCTGCCACCAGAAGCCCACAGGGGAGAGGGCTTGTTACTCCCGCAGAGACGCACTGAATCGGAGAAACAGGAAGCCCGGCAGTGAGGTTCCTTCCTCCACACCCCAGACAGTCCCAACGTCACCAACTGGGGCTGGGGTCCCCACCCCCTGCCTGTTAAGAAAGATGTTAAAGTGAAAATACCAAAGTCAAGGGGAAAAAGTCAAAGTCAAAGCATAACCAGGCAGGAGCCCAGAGCGTCACCGGGCTTCTTGTTGCGTGGCAAGAAAAAGGGTCACTGCACTTTTTTGTTGGGCGGCAAGAAAAACATCGTGTCAGTAATACTGAAGCCCATCGTGCCTGGGCTTCAGGGAAGGAGGTGGGAGGCAAGGGCAGGGCACAGGAGAGCTGCTTGCTCCTGGGCCCTGAGGCTACTTGTTCATGAGTAGGCACCAGAGACATTGTGGACGGTCCAGTGTGGCAGAAAGGGCCTGGGTGAAAAGAAGGAAATCTGAGACACTCAGAGTGTCCAGGGACCAGACTCTGTCCCTCTGGGCCTTCGTCTCTGCCAACCTTCAGATGTTTGTCTGTAGCCCACATCTCTCAGGAGCTCCAGATGTGCATACCCATCTTCCCCTTGGACATCTCCATCTGGATGTTCACCAGACATCGCAAACTCAACCTGTTCCAAACCAAATTTACCATCTGCATACTACTACTCTCTGGTAACCTAAAAATAAAAGGCCTTTCAAAGCGAGAGGCAACAAGCATGTATTTGAGATCAGAATAGCTATTTGAAACGCATTCATTTTGACAGAAGCCCAAATAATGTTCCAATCAGGAGATAAGGATAAGGGGTATTTATAAGAAAGGGAAGGTGAAAAATTATATCAGTGGAAGGAAGGCATTTCTATTGGGGCAGACAATGTAACATAGTGATGTTTATTCTAAAGAATGCTTTTAATTTTCAGTCCAGGAGCTACCAGTCCAGTAACCTTAATATCTGCTTTCTTGTTATCCTTGCAAACAGTTCTTTGGGACACAATGTTGCTTTGGGCTTGCCCAATCCAAAGGTTATTTTGCCCTGTTTTAACATTCCAAAGGTTTGAGGCATAAGACGGGCATAGTTCCTCTGGCATAACAGCTCTGGCTCCATTTTAAGGTGGCTCCATTTAGTTCTTCCCAGCCAGTGCTGAGCCACGGGCATCTCTCAGGACAACTGGCACAAGTGCCACGATACTGGGGGCTACAGCAAGTTCTGCCACAAGAAGCGACATTGTGAGCTGGGACGCCCCGCTGCCAGCACTCAGACTGGCCCCTGCCACATGGACACAATCCACGTGCTAAGATTGGCCCCATGGCACACACACAGTCCACACACAGGGAGGCAGCAAGAAGTACCAGGCCTCAAGGCAGGACACAGGCAGCTTGGGGCTCAGGGTGTTGCACACACAAAATAAGGATTATCTGTGTTGTCAGCAATTCATCCAGAGTCAAGCTGGTCCGCACCAAGCTCCTGGTAAAGAACTGCATTGTGCTCACTGACAGCAGAGAGTACAGAGAGTGGTACAAGTCCCACTGTGCCCTGCCCCTGGGCTGCAAGAAGGGGGCCAAGCAGACTCCTGAGGAGAAAGAAAATTTAAAGAAAAAACAATCACAGATGATAATTCAGAAGACTGCCAAAATCAGCAGTTTTCTAGAGGAGCAATTCCAGTGGAGCAAGCTGCTAGCATGCATCGCTCCAAGACCAGACCAGTGTGGCTGAGCAGATGGCTCTGTGCTGGAGGGCAGGGAGCTGGAGTCCTAGCTGAGGAAAATCAAGGCCTGGAACAGCAAATAAATGCTCCTCCCCCCTACCTTAGCTTATGTAATAAAGGTGTCTAACAGTCTAAAAAATAAATTAAGTGCCTTCAGTAATTTTTTTAAAAAATATTTTTAAATTTTATTTATTTATTATTTTTTTAAAAAGATTTTCTTTAACTTTTAGACAGAGGGGAAGGGAAGGAGAAAGAGAGAGAGAGAAACATCAATGTGTGGTTGCCTCTCATGCGCCTCCTACTGGGGACCTGGCCCACAACCCAGGCATGTGCCCTGCCTGGGAATTGAACCAGAGACCCTTGGGTTCTCAGGCCAGCACTCAATCCACTGAACCACACCAGCCAGGGCAGTTATTATTGTTTGACACCTGCAATCCTACTTCTCCTTAAAGTCTCCCATTCAGTAAGGGTTTTACCATTCACCAAGCTGCTCAAGCCAAATAAACTGGGTATCTTTGAATTCCCGTGTGTTTATTTACCAATTCCCATGGATGTTGCCCTTTACATAGCTCTGAGGTCTATCCAAGTCATTCTGCCCCACTGCCACCATTCCCATCCAAGGTGCCATTATCATCTTTTGCCTGGACGATCACACGTGCCTCCTCATGGTCTCCTGGCCTCTCCATTTTTCTTCCTCCGGGATATCCTCTGCACAGCAGGCTAAATTTAAATGTGCACATATAATCATGCCATTCCTCTACTACGAAAAAACGAAGTGGCTAGTTCAACTTGCAACTCCAACACTTAATGCAGTGTTTCCACTGGAAACAGCCACCGCGCTTCCTTTGCAGCAGAAGGGCTCCTCTCACTTCGCATTTCACAACAAGCGAGCAGTGCCATATCTCATTCCATAACAATGTAGTCAAGGGTTGAATTTTAACAAAATTAATATTTACTGCTTCATCAAGGGCATTCTTAAGTGAAACTGGCATTAATTTCTTCATTTTTTACTGCAAGTGGCTGGTGGTGGAGAATACAACGTCTGTAGTATGATTTGGCTCCACTGCTGAGATTTGTGCTAAGGTAGCAAGTCCTCTATCCCAGACTGCTTTTGCAACATCATTGCAATCTCAACATGCATATTTTATTTTTATGAAAATAAGGGGATCTCGCAAACCCCCTGTTAGGGACTCAGGGACCCCTGGGGGCCACATTTTGTGAACCACTAATCTAGGAATTTTTTTATTCATTCTTCAGATCTTAACTCTCTGTCCAGGTCTCCACTGTCCCCAAAGTCTGTTTTCTTTTCTTCCTTAGTAAGCCCTCGATCTTAGAGGAGCTCTGGCTGCCCAGACTTGTTATACTTCCCAGCCTCCTTTGCAGCTGGATGTGGCTAAATGACTATTTTAGTTAATGAATATAAGTGAAAATGTTAGGTTCACCACTTAAGGAGCATCCTTAAAAGGAGGGTATATGTCCTTCAAGGGGGAAGTGTGCCCTTCCTCAGGCCTTCATCCCCTTACTGCAGCTGGAATGCAACCCCCCTCCCACCTGCTCTC
Organism: Desmodus rotundus; assembly: GCF_022682495.2. NCBI lineage: Eukaryota > Metazoa > Chordata > Mammalia > Chiroptera > Phyllostomidae > Desmodus > Desmodus rotundus. The sequence continues at coordinate 180,472,120 of NC_071389.1, forward strand.
TCGTTCACATTACCTAGCAGGCTCCTATGAGCATTTATTTAAGTTTGTAACCCCTGATCCTCTATTCATTCATGTATTCAACAGTGTTGAGTGTCTACCAGACCCAAGGTACTCTGCTGGGTGCTAGGGATGTTAAATAAGCTAGACATAGTCACTGCTCTAGCCTGTGATGCAGACACTAAACATTTAATAATTTCATTACGATTAAACAAGGGCTACAAAGGGAGAAGTGCAGGGTGTTGGGAGAGCTTATCATAGCGAACTTTATCTCAACCTGGAGACTGAGAAAAGTCCCAGTAGGAAGTGTGTATCAGTAAGCATTGGGCTCTGCTACCAGAAAATTCAACATGATACAGGCTTGCATGAGACTGAAGTTGATTTCTCACCTGGAAGAAGTCTGGAGGCAGGTGCTTTATAGGTGAGGGAGGTGAGGGGGCTCCCCATTGTGCCCCAGAGGCTGGATTTGGGCTCTACCATCCTCCACCCATGACACCCACCCCCACCATAGCCTGAGAAGGCTCCTCAGGTTCCTCAGCTGAAATCAGGGTCCCTTACGGTAAGACCTCCAATGCCTTGTGCCGCTTCTCCCCTGGAAGCACTACTCCAAGTGCAGTGACTATGGAATTACTGACTGTTCAGTGTCTGTCTTACAGACTGGAGTGGTGACCATGTCTGTCTTACTTAGCTCCCAGCAGAGTGCCTTGGGCATAGTAGACCCTTAATACTTGGAAAATCTTTTTTTATATATTGAATTTTATTGATATTTATTGATAGTAAAATTGGCTGTGGTATGTACATCCCACCATAAAACGTACCATTCTGGCCATTTTTAAGTGGATAGTCTATGGCATTAGTACATTCACATAGCTGAGCAACCATCCCCACCATCCCTCTCCAGAACTTTTCACCTTCCCCAGCTGCAACTCTGAACCCATTAAACACTGACTCCCCGTGCCCCTCTCCCCAGTTCCCGACTGTTGAATACTTTTTGAAGGGATGAATGGAGGGGGAGTGGATCAGGTTACAAACTTAAATGCCTACAGGAGTCTGCTACGAAATATAAATGAGAAAATCAGCTTGGCTGTGAACAATAGGGAGGGGTGGGGACTGAGGTAGGGCAGCTGTTAATCACAGAGCTGCAGCTGAGCTGATAGTAGACGTCACACCAGAATATGAACTCACTGTTGTCAGCTCTGCCAAAATTTCGAGAGAAGATGGAAAAACTAGACATTTATGTAATGTCTCCTCATTTTAATGTTGGCAACTAATTTTGTTGTTGTTGCTCTGACACTGGGCAAATCAAACAAAGCATTCCAAGGGCTGGGTATAGCTTAGGGCCCACTGCTTGCACCAGGTAGCCTGTGTGACACCATTTAACTCTTGGGTCTGTGACCTGTGAACATCTATGAAGGTGGGATCCCAAGAGTCAACAGGCTCCAAGAACCTGGCTTTCTCTCTCTGGAATTTCCGAAGAGGAAATGAAAAGAGGAAGAGAGAGCAAGTTTATACTGAACATTTAGAAGAGCTGTGTGCTTTATGTGGCTGTGTATTCTATTTGATCTTCACAACAGTGATAGGGCATAAATATTATCCTCTAGATCATACCGATAAGGATACTGAGGCTCAAAGAGTTTAAGAAAATTGCTCAAGGTCTCAGAGCTAGTAACCATAACTGGTAGAACTGGGATTTGAACTCCTGCCTGGACCCCAATGCTTGGATTGCCCCCCTCACCCCACTTCCTCTCCTCTGCGTTAAGGAAGGCTAGGATGGTGACTGAGAGTTGGCTTCTCCCACAGCGGTGCAGGGGTGTAAGGCCTACAGCCCCAGCTGGGGCTTCTGAGGCTTAGCACCACCACTATCCTGCATATGTATAGAGTGATTTTCCACTTTCAAAGCACTTTCACATACACTAGCACAACATTTCATACATTTTTGGTAGGTATTACTATCCTCATTTTGCAGGAGGAGGAACTGAAGTTAAGCTATCTGCTTCATAACAGGGCTGTAAGCATGGAGCACGGGGATTTCCACAAGTCTCCCGTTCCTGGTAGAGAGCTATTTTTGCTGCATGGAGGCTGTCTCCAGATTGGAGGATGGGGAGAAAGTCAAGCGGGAAGGAGAAGAGGGGAAGCAGATGGAAACCAGCCTCAAGGCTGACAAAGTGTTGGAGGCTGGGCTATTGGAGAAGGGGCAGGGCTGTCTGTGGAAGCCTGTGGGAGGGAAGATGGGAGCCCCCAGGTGCAGTCCTGTGGTGGCCTCCTTACCAGAAACATCTGCAGCTGCACTGGCACCCTCTGCAAAGGGGGTTGGGGGCAGGGCTTGGAGATGGGGGTGTGGGGGAGGGGCCGCAGAGCCCGTTCTCTGGGAAGTAGACTCTTTTGGAGAGCTGACCTACCTCCACCCCTGCCACGTTCTCCCTAGCTCCACGACCAACTTCTGCAACTCTCAGAAGGTGATTTCTGGGCGTCCCGCACCCCATGGGAGCTATGAACAGGAAAATTTCAGAGCCCAGTTTGAGCTCAGCCAGCTGGCACCTGCAGCCTGTTGGATAAACTGTCAGCCACAGAGTGAAGCAGACAGAACCCATCCCCACCCCAACCTTCAAAGGGCAAACTCCATCTTGGGTGGGCCCAAGCAAGGAAACCTAAGCTCCTAACTTACCTCCTTCGTGGGAGGGATAGCAGCAAGGACCCAGGCCTGAACTCTAACACCTCTGCCTGGTGTGGAGAGGTAGAGCATGGAAATGTCTGGGCCTACCATGCATCATAAGGATAAGAAGACCAAAGTCAGGGGAGGGGGACCACAGGTCTGGATGAGCACAGCATGGCCTCTTGCCTGACACACTTGACTTGGCAAGGCTCTGAACTCATTTGGCCTCCAGAACTTCTGGACAGTGGACGCAGAGGAGGCTGTCGGGTCCCTGCAGGACTGGGGGTAGAGGTACTCAGGGACACCTCTCTCCTCTGGCAGCCTAGGTCTTTCAGGCACTCTTCTCCCTGTGTAGACAAATTGATGCAGGACGACTCCCAGTGATTCCTACCTCCTTCAGTTTATACCCTTCTGTTGTCCCCTCCCACATTGTACTAACATTGGTCTGTGTGACCAGCAGACTAGGGCAGAAAGGAAGATATATTACTTTCCGGATTAGGTTATAAAAAACATGGGCCCTGGCTGGTGTGGCTCAGTGGATTGAGTGCTAGCCTGCGAACCAAAGGGTCACTGGTTCGATTCCCAGTCAGGGCACATGCCTGAGTTGTGGCTCATATCCCTAGTTGGGGGTGTGCGAAAGGCAACCACACATTGACGTTTCTCTCCCTCTCTTTCTCCTTCCCTTCCCCTCTCTCTAAAAAATAAATAAGTAAATCTTTTTAAGAAAGAACATGGTAGCTTTGGTCTTGGCCACTCCCTCCCTCTGGGGGAAGTCAGTTGCTCTGCCAGGAGCAACCCAACAAGAGGCCCATGTGGGGCAGAACTAATGCCTCTGGCCAGCAGCCACCTGAGGATCCTTCTTGGAAGCAGGTCCTTCACTTCCGCCAAGTCTTCAGATGACTCCAGCTCTGACCCACATCTGGGCAGCAACCTCACAAGAGACCCTGCCCCAGAACCACTCGATTCAGCTGCTCCTGGATTCCTGACCATGTGAGAGAGGGTTTATTGTTTTAAATTACTGAGTTTTGGGATGATTTGTTATGTGGTAACAGATAACTGATACCCCCTTCCTTTTTAACAATGACCTAAGATGATCCCTCCTTCACCCCCACCAGCCCCACTGAACTACCTGCCTCCTTGATGCCCCTTCCCCTCCAGGTCCCCAGCCTGGAACACTAGTTCGGCTCCCAGATAAATGTGGAGATGCGGGATAAATTAACCTAGCTCTCTAGAAGGACTAAGAGAACACAAAAAGGGCTGGAGGTTACCTTGCTAGAGCTTTGAGGGGAGAGGGGGAGGAGCTGAGGGTGTCACCCCCTAGGAGAGAGCTCATAGGGAAGGGGGTAAAAGCTAATAAAAGGATCACTGTAAGCACAAGCCCCACACCTTTTCCTCCTTCCGCTCTTTGCTATTCACTTCCTTAGTGGGTGAACAAGGTGGCCCTACACTCTGCCCTGTCCCCTTTCTGCAGGAACATGGGGAAGTCCCTGCTAGACACTGGTGAATCCTCAGTGACTACTTTCATAAGCCCAAAGGGCATAGGATGTTACCTAGTAGAAAGGAAAAGTGCCACCCACAGAAATTTCCAGGAAACCCCTGCCCCACTAAAACATGGGGGTTCCTGCTCCTGCAGACCTGTTCCCACTCTCTTTCAATATATTTTCCCTCCTGTCCAGGGTAAAGTTCCCTGACAGAGCTGTCTGTGGCCAAAGTCCAGAGCCCTGCACACACTGCAGGCAGAGGCCTAGGTCGCTGTGGGGTGCTGTGGGCTGAGGCTGTGTCTGTGCTCTGCTGACAACAATCTGTGTGGCCCCATCCAAGACAGAGAAACAAAGCCGGGGGCAGGCAGGCTGGTGGGTCTTCTATATCATCATTATCCCACTTAATAGGTGAGGAAACTGAGGCTCAGGGAGATGAACTCTGGCCACATCAAAATAGCTGAGGTCGGAGGTCGGAAGCCAGGTCTCCTGATTCCCAAAGCTGCAGCAGCAGCCAGCTGTCTTGCTGGCTGTTCTTGTCCCCACGTGGGGCCTTTGTTCACTGCACTCTCCTTTGTCAGGCTTGGATCATAACCTTGCCAGGTCCAGGGCTATGTGTCCCGAGGCTCTCCTCGAGGGCGTAGACTCACAGGCACGCGGTCACGAGGGTGCTCCACAAAGGCGGTGCCCACGTGCAAGGATATGTGCCCACCAGTCCACCGCACTGCTAATCTCCTTGGGCCTGCGCTTCCCCCCTCCCCTTCCAGTGGTGTGTGACAAACAGTGACCACTGGGTGGCAGTGTGTTCTCATGCCTGGGAACAAACAGGGCACCTAGAGCTAAGGAACATGGAGGTGGGGGCAGAGGCAGATTGGAACTTCAGCCAACAGCACAGACAGGTTGCAAGACTTGATCTCCAGGGGGACTTGACATGATAGGGCTGTTCTGCGAGTGTGCGTGTGTGTACACACACACGCTGCAGCTACAGGGCAAAAGACAGTTGCTGAAGTGAAGCCGAATGTGGGTGGGGTGGGCCAGAGGAATAAAAATATAAAGGAAACCAGGGCAGCCAGCTCCATATGAGTGATATGGGATAAAGGATGGAGGAAAGGGCTGTAGAGGTAATGGGTGAAGGCTTTTTGGACCTTCAGAAAAATGACAACCCAGGAGAGAGAGAGAATAAGAAAGAGACCAAGGAAGAAAGAATCACGGAGAAGCCAGGAACAAAAAGAGGAAGATAAGAAAGACTGGCTGGGGAAAGTAGGTCAAAAGGCTGAGGTGGGAGAAGGGAGCACCCAGAGATTGGGGAGAGACAAGAAGCTTCACTGAACAAGAAGGAGCCAAACTCAGGCTTGCTGCTGATGGGAGTTTATTCGGACTGAATTCCAGAGACCCACTGGCTGCTTCAGCTCCAGGTCAGGGCTGCTGTGGCAGTGGCTCTGGCTCCAGGTCTGGCTCCTGCTCCAGCTCCGGTTCCAGCTCCGGTTCTTGCTCCAGATCCTCTATCTTGCTCTGGGCCCGAGGTGGGTGAATCCCATGCTCTAGAGCAGAGAATCTTCTTGGTCGCCACTGTGGAAAGGCATGGAGGGTGGGAGAAAGAGAAGAATGAAGAGAAAGAGAAGAAGGAGGATAGTGGGTCCATCTATTCTTTCTCAGCCCCTGCCTTCCCCATCTGGTCCCAGGCCTTTTCTCAGCCCCTTCAAGCCTCCCTTGGGTTGTTCAAGCACAAGGGGTGCCTGGAATACAGAGACTTATGAAGAAGGGTTCAGCATCCACTTTAGTCACCTTTCCTGAGGAAGGGGTGCCAGACAGCACTGTAAGGACTGGAGAGAAGGAAAGCCAGAGGCAGGGGGAGGGGAGTCCTTGAACTCACCCGTCTTCTCCACAGGTGAAAACCTAAGGCTCCGGTCACCAAAAGGAGAAGGAGGACACCAAGGGTGAGAAAGAGAGGGAGATGGCCTGTTTTCGGTGCACCTGGGGCTCTCTCAGCGTGCTGGGCACCTAAGGAGAAAGTACAGGATTAAGCATAGGGTCCCAGCAGAAAGGGACACCCTCATGCCACACCCTCATATTTTACAGATGCAGACAACAAGGCTGAGAGTTTAAGGGGCTTGTCCAGGATCATTCAGCCAATTAGTGGCAGAAGTGGGTTGGGACTAGACAAGAGCTGGAGGCCAGGTCCCTCATAGGAAAAAAAGAGCTGGGAGGGGGTGGTGAGGGCGTCTGCAGGTAGGAACAAGATGACTAGCCTGGAGTTGGGGCTGTGGTGTTGTGGGGTCTCAGACCTGGGCCAGACAGCTCCGTGAAGTATATGGTTGTTCCAAGAAGCCTCTTCCCCTGGTACAGGTGACACTGCCAAGGCTGAGAAAGGAGGATGGCCTTCTCTACCTCCAGCCAGGGTCCTGGAGAACTCCTCCAAGACCGTTTGTCCAGGGGGCTCCACACAAAGCGCTCTTGTCCAGATGCCGGAGTCACCTCACAAAGCAGTTTCCTCAGGTTGCCAGGTAACCCAGAGGATTTGGGAGTCACTGAAAACATTAGAGGAAAGAGATCTTTTGAGTCCCCGACCCCCTTACTTGACACCATAGATTCAACTCCCAAGTCTCAATCACAATGCACTCCCCTGGGCTCTGATTGGGTGAGGCTGAGGGGAGGAGATCAGGGTCATGGCCAAATTAATCTTATGAAGACAAAGTTCTGGTGAGATCACTCTGCTGCTCAAAAACTTTCCTGTTGCCTTCAGGGGACTGTTCTAACTCAGACTGGCCTGGAAGGATCATGTAACAAATACTGTTTCAGATTCTTTTACACTACTGTCTACTTAAATGCTCAGAAACCCCCAGTACCTATTAGATGAGTGGCCCCCCAATACACTTTCCACTTTTCCTGTTTCAACAATTTGAATGATATCAGTGCCCCTGCCGTGAGAGGTGCCCCCTGAATGAATGTGCCCTTTTTCTGAATGTTTGGAGAACAGTGAATTGACCTACTGATCTTGAGACAAATCTGAACAGTGAGTGATAAGGTGAGCAGGAGGAGACCAGTGGTCAAGGGCCTTGGGCTGAGCCTGGGGTACAGGAACCTGAGGATTTGGTGACACAGACACCTGAGTATGGACCCTGAGTCTGGCACTTCCCAGCTGTGTGACTCTGGGAAAGTTACTTCTCTATAAAACATCTCCCGCTGAGTTGTCATGCGAGAGCATGGGAAACTGACACACAACAGTGGACCTTCAAGAAGACCTTGGACAGAAAGAATTGGTAGGTTGTGGTGACTGACTAGACTTGGGGAGAGAAGCAGGCTAGGCTTCAGGGGGAGCAGGATGCAAAGAGTTATTGACAGAAGGCTAAGTCAGCAAGAGGATTGGGCGTGAGGAAAAGATGGGGTTCAGAGTGAGACTGAGGTGTGACTATGATAGCTAGGGAGAAATATCCAGGAAGCATGTGGAAATTCAGCACTGGCCCACAGAAAATGTGTTATTTGTTAGCATATTCATTTATTCATTGAACCAATGTACATTATTAAGCAACCAACTATATGATGCTACTATTTAGTGGCCACAGGTGAGTACTACAGACCCAGCCAAGTAACCACCATTGGTGATTGATTGAATCACCAATCAATCAACACATTTTCTGAGTTTTCTTTTAAGGTGTGTTTGTTTTACACTGTCTTGAAAAGCCCATGATCAGTAAATATTTGCTGACCAATGGACTGATTTATTAACTCCTCCCAAATTGAGGCCATTTCCTGCAACTTTAACCAGAGCTCTGGCCCCAAAGTGTGACAAATATTCTAGAAATATATTCTACCCTTTTGGAACCATTTGAACTTTTGCTGCCTCTCTTTCTAACTTCTCAGACCCTCCCCCTGGTTCAGAGCAGGGGATCCCCTTAGACAAGAGTGGAACATTCATCTAGTGACTCAAGAGGGATTTTCAGTTTCAGTTCTTGACATATGGGGGCGAGAAAAAAGGAGGCCGCACGGGGCGGCCTCTGTAAACCATGCCCCTGGCCTGACACCGTGAGGCAGACTCATCCAGTCTTCGCCTGGCCAGACTTCCCTCCCTGCCCCAGCTCCCCTGGGTTGGGAGCTACTCCTTTCCCTCACAGGACTGACCTGTGATGACCGCCAAAGTGACAGTGGTACTGTGCTGCTGCCCCTGCAGATGGACGCGGCAGGTGTAGGTCCCAGCCTGGGCCTGGCTCACAGCCTCTAGTTGAAGGGTAAAGTTGCCATTGTCTCCAGCCACCAGCAGGTCAGGGCCTCCACCGGGAGGGGTCCACGTGGCAGTAAGGGGAGACGGGGTCCTAATGCCAGGAGGCAGTTGGCAGGGCAGCTCCACCCTGGAACCTGCTCCTGCATATACTGTCAGGGGGACTGGCGGCTCCGGACCTGGAGAGAAAAGGGGCCCCAGAGTTAAAGCAGGGAGGGGGAGGTGGCAGAGGGGAAGAGCACTGGGTTGTCATGGAGGGGAGACAGAGAGCGAAGGAGGTGGTCCTGCCCGGAAGAGGGCTAAGGAGCAGAATAAGATGTATGAACTGAAGAGACTCAGAAACCCAGGATGTGGGCTGGGCCAGCTGGGGACTGAAGGCTGGCAGTTGAGGTTGGATGGCCGAAGGAAAGTCTACAAGAGAAGGCGGCTGAAAGGTGGCAACAGGAGGAAGATAGAAACCAGACAGTGAGGTCCAGAGCAATCACATGAGGTGTTAGCTGCATAAACCCTGCTTTGGGGATCTGTAAGTTGGGGGGAGGTGACAGGGGGGCAGGAAGGCATTGTGGTGGAGCGTGAAGGCAGACGAGAAATTACCTAGAACAGTGAGGTTGTATATGCTGGAGACATTGAATCCATCTTTGTAGGTGAGGATGCAGCCCCAGGGCCCAGAATCCAAGGGGCTGACTTGGGGCAGGAAGAGGAAGCTTCCAACCAAGTGGTGATGGGGGGACTCCTGAATAGGGACTCTGCCAGGGCCCCGGAACCAGTGCACGGAGGCTGGGAGGTCAGGGCGGCTGAAGGAGCAGTTCAAAACGACCCAGTCGGAGGTCCTGAGAGACCCTGGGGGACTGGCAGTCACTGCCCAAGGATGAAGAAGGGTCGTTAGCCCTACCGCATTTCCCCTCGCAGCAGACCAGCGAAGCTGGAAGCTATCTTTTCCTCCACCCCACTCCCTCCAGCTCAGTGCTTGGCACCTGGAAATGCTTAAAATGGATGCCCAGAGTCTCCTGCCTATTTCCCCTGCCTCCAAGTTTGCTCGGCTTGATCTACCCTTCCCTTTCCACCAGGCCTCGCCTGAGGATCCTCACTAGCCCACCTCCTGAGCCACAGATGTCTGAAATGAATCACTCTAGCCCCGCACCCTCCCTCGCCCCCCAAGGGGTGCCTCTCCTCCTCCACCCTGGCACTCCCACTGTGGGTGGGGCAAGAGGAGCTCAAGGGTGATACAATCTCTTCAAAGGCACCCCCCACACACATAAGTGCTTTCTCTGGGGGCACCTTCTACTTAGCAATCCGATTCCCCACCCCCTTCCGCTACCCTTCTGGGGGCTCGCTGTCAGGGCTTAGGGCGCATCCTTAGAAGCACAGCCTCGGCCCAGCGCTTCCTGCCTCCGGATGGCGTGGAACTGGGCGCCCTCCTCCCGGACTGGCGCCCCTCGCCCCGCCCCCACCTACCCCAGGCCTGGCCCACGCGCAGACGGAGGCGGCAGGTGAGGGATCGGTTCTTGAGGTACACGGCGGCGCTGTACTCGCCGGCGTCAGCGCGTCGGGCCGGGCGCAGCCAGAGCGAGAAGTCCCCGCGCTGGAGGCCGCGCTCTTCCAGCTTCATGCGGGACTGCAGGGGCGGCCGCCCGCTGCGCAGCCCCCCAGGAGCCAGCCTCAGCACAGTATAGGGGGTGGGCGCCACGGGGCGCGAGCCCCTGGTTGGGGGCCGGCTGCGCGTGGGAGAGAGAGATGGAGACATTAAAGGGGAAAGCAGTCTCGGGGGAGATGCGGTCCTGCCACACTTTAAGCATATGGAAGCCCACCCGGAGGGAAGATCTCTTGACTGCTAACTGTCCTGGTCCCCCTGGCCTTGGGCCAGCACCATCCCCTGCTAGCAACTCATGGGATGCAAGGATGTGGGGAGTAGTTTTCAGAGGAAGGACCTAGGGTGCATAGTGGCAGGGGAGGCAGGCCACTGGCTTTAGAGGGACTGACAGCTCAGGGGAGGGCACCAGGGTCTGCTTTGGGCCTTGGGTTATGAGTCTGGATGCCATTGCTGCTGGATTTGGGAGTTCTGTTGCCCAAGTTTGGGGTGCATACCTGTCTGGTAGATGCTGCCAAGTGACCCCTCCTGTTCGAAGAAGGCTGGGATCCTGGAGGGGGATTGTGGGGCTGCAGGGAAGCTGGGCAGGAGCCCCCTCCTGGGCCCACACCTCCGGGACCTCTGCCCCAGGTCCTGGTGCCTCCACTGGGGAGGAAAAGAGAGGCCAAGGGGAGGAGCCATGAGCCAACTGACTTAGGAGTAGAGAAGGAGCCTGAGGAAGACCAGGGGTTTTGCCCCTTCCCTGCCAAGGGGGAGCCTGAAGAGAAGCTTTGGGGCTGAAGGACTGCCCCAAGCAAGGCATGAGAAGAATCCACCCAAACTAAGAATCTTGGCTTTTGTGCAGTCATCCAGACATCCCTGCTGACCCCTCCTGTGTGTCTGGAGGTCGGCCCTCCCAGAGGGTCATCCCCACCTTACCTGGAGCCACCCACAGCAGTGGCAGAAGCAGCAAGACCTGGAACTGGGCCTCCCCCATCTCCCCCTGGGCCCTGGCCACAATGAGCCCTTCAAAGGGAAGAGGTCAGAAAGTGAGGAAAGACAGCCTGATAAAAGAGAGGTTCTGCTACGTGGAAGATGGAGGAAGAGAACCTGGAGAAAGAGGGACACAGACAGAGGCCTGGAGAGAGAGGGGAGGAGCCAATGACCTGAGGCTGGAATCCAGAGGAAAGCTAGACAGATCAGGGCGGGTAGGGTTGAGGTTGGGGGGGGTCCCAGGGAATGGGGCAGGGCAGTGGCAGAGAGCTGAGCGGAGGCAAGGTGGATGTCTTGAGCTGGGAGACCGGTCTGCTGCTCCCAGGGCCCTTGCCCCTGTCCTTCTGCCTTCCCTCCACCTTGCCCACTTCCCCTCTGCGTTGCCCCCCCCCCCCCCACCCCAGGGCTTACGGTTTCGCTTCGCAGTGGAAAGTCTGAGGGGGCTGATTCCCAGCAGCATTACCCTCCACCTCTGTGGTGGCGCTCCCCTTGTTTATTTCCTCAAGTCTTGGGTGTCCCCACCACCCCCTCCATGCCCTCCCCCACCCTCTTGACTGTTCCCTTTCCCAGGACCTTCTGCCCTTGTCTCCAGACCATTTCTGCCTGAAACGACCAGCTTGCTCACCTGTAAGCTGCCTCCTGTCAGTCCCAACATTCACTTTTTTCCTGGCCAGCCCTCTCTCTGATACTCATCCCCTTCCTCATTTCTTTAACCTCCCAGAACTTCATTGCTCCTGTAGACCTGCCTTCCCCACCCATCCAATGATTCCGGGGAACAAGGTTAACAGGAAGCTGTACTGGACCCAAAGGATGGTAGGTCTGGGGAAGAGCACCGCAAGCCCAGGGAGAAGGATAGCTACGTGGTATTGAGCCTTCAGTATGTGCTTGGCACTATATTGGACACTTTACATACAGCCACTCATGAAATCTAATGTTATGCCATTGTACAGATGAGGAAACTGAGGTTTAAATATTTGCCAAGGCGTTATGGACTGCGAAGACAAAAACTGTGTCGTCCTGACCCTGGGTGAATTATGGGTTTCTTTTGACAAGCATGGTGGTGCTGAGTCACACACACCCTGGCCCAGCTCAGACCCCTATTTATTCAGCATCTGCTCCCAACCCAGAGGTTCTGCGTTGGCAAGGGTGGTACACAGAAATGCTGAAACCCTGCAAGATCAAACTCTAGAAAAACTGAGGCAGAAGTGCTAGGGAAGGAAGCCTGAGGCTTTCAGAGGGAAACTTGCTCCTCACCCCACCCAGCCTAAGGAGCCAGCCCAACAGGGAGTGGTGGAGGGTGGGTGTCAAGAACTTGCAGCCAGCCCTGGTAATACAAGGGGCCCTGGAGTTCTCCACTTAACCTGGTGATCACTTCCTCAGTGCCAGGCAGAGGGACAATTCTGATGCCAGGTAACCCTCACTCCAGGACCCAGGCCTCCCAGCCCTCTCCCACTGCAGGGGTGGGACTTCCTGTTTCTTTGCCTGGTTCAGCACAACAGGGCTGGTAGCTTTCCACTGGGCTCAGCAGTGTCTAGACCTGGTGTGGGCTAGCAGGGAAGTATGTGTGTGTCGCTTGGGAGGAGCATCCCCAAGAATCCAAGACGAGGACAACAGTCAGCTCTCAAAGCAGCTGCGCTCCATGCCCGCCCCTGGCAGCTGGCCTTGTCTTCTCGAGTGGTGGATGTTGGACAGTCCTTTTTTATAGAAGGTAAGGGTCCTGACAGAATGTGACATAGCCACCCTCCTCCCTCTGCCCTGGGAAAGCAGGAGACAGGTTAAAAACAGAAGCGCGACCATTTCTTTATTAAATTATACAAAAAGGGGGGTGGAGGGGGGCAGCTGTGGGGCTTGGTCCCAACCCTGGCCCCACCCCGGCCTGGCGCTGTCTGAAAGGAGGGGATCTGAGGGAGACCCAGGGATCAGGCAGGGTAGGGATGGACAGGACAGGCTAGGATGCAGCAGTTAGGAAGGAGAGGCTAATGGAGGAGGCGTGGGAGTGGCGGGGAGGGGGGGAGAAAGGACGAGAAGAGAGAAAGGGGCAACTGGGGACCAGCTGGGGAGCTCAGATGGAACAGGTCAGGACATGGCGGACGGCAGAGTGGAGATGGTGGGGCAGTGTCTGGAGAGGTGGACATGAGAAGGCTGGGAGAAAGAGGGTGGCAGCTCTGATGCAGGGCCCAGAGCAAGGAGCCAGGTGAAGAGTGGCTGCACTCATCTGTTCCTGCCCCCGTCTCCAGGCCCTGGGGGGCCTCCCACCCCAGCCCATTGGCAGGGAGCTCATGCTGATGCCCCATTTTCTGTCTTCTGCCGCTTGGGATCAGCTTCATCCTGTGGGGAGGAAGAGAGATATTATATGGGAGAGGGACCGCCCCCTGTCCCTGCCCTGTTCCAGCACCCACCCATGTACCACAGGAATCTGGGTCCAAATCCAAAGGGCGCCCAGCCCCTGCTGCATCCCTGACAGCCCCTCAGGCCCCACAACCAGCCCAAACCTCCTCTTCAGCAGCTCTCTTCAGCGCGGGCCCTTCGTCGTCATCATCTTCTTCTTCCTCATCTGAGGAGCCAGAAACGGGTCATTGGGGAAGAGCAGGAAGCTCCATCAGACCCCCTGTGGTCGCCCTCAGCCCTGTTTCAGGTCTTCAAACCCACCCTGACTCTGTTCCTTGGAGCCCAGCCTCCCTGCCCCTCCCCACCTTCTTCTTCCCCTTCATCTTCCTCTTCTCCGTCCTCAGCAGTTTCTTCTTCTTCTTCCTCAGCTCCATTCTCCTCTTCCTTTGGGGACCAGAGAAGGGAGCAGGGTCAGGCTGGCTGTTTGCCTCCACCCACCAGCACCACCAATGTCAAGGGGCACTGGGAGGACCCGAAAGGTGAGGCGAGGAGGATGGGAGAAGTCAGAGGAAAGACAGGACCCAGCCTCCCAGGAAGATAACTGGAGAGGGATGGTGGGCAGATGTGGTCACAACCCCCAACCCTGACCCTCAGCACCTCCACCACTTCTTTCTTTCGTTCTTTCCGGCTGGCCTTCTCCTCCACCTTCTCTTTCTTCTCCTTCAGGTCCTGCAAGAGAGAAAGAGGTCACCTTTCTCTTACCACAAATGATTTGCAGCCCTGAAGTCCCTCTAGCCTGGTTCTCCCTCTGTAGTGAGCTTCGAAGAGTGCAAAGTGGAGAAGGCAGCCTCAGCAGCCTGGGGTCATAACAGAGGCTCCAGGGTCTTTTTAAAATTATTATTATTATTAAATTTATTGATTTTAGGGGTGGGGAGAGAGACAGAAACATCTATTTGTTGTTCCACTTACTTTTGCATTCATTGGTTGCTTCTTGTATGTGCCCTGACAGATCGAACCCTGTAACCTTGGCATATGGGGACATCACCCTAACCAACTGCACTACCAGGCCAGGGCCAGTACCAGGGTCCTTAAGGCCACAAAGGGGCTGAGACCAGACAACTTCTTCCCCAAGACTCAGGGAAGATGATAAGTGAGAGGAAAGGGAATTAAGTGGCCGAAGTAACTGCTCACCATCCCCATCAAGTTCTTCCAAACTTTACTGGCTGAAGAGTGCAGCTCAGCAATGCAATTCCCCTCCATCTGCTCAGAGCCCTGATGCCCCACCCCCTCCTGCTGCAAGCCCAGCTCTGCCTTTTGTCTACCTCTGGGGCCTTTCCTGGTACTCTCTCCTGGGCACCCCTCCCAGCTACCAAAGCCTCTGATTCTCTCAGTCTGTGGGTATGTCCCCAGAGTCCCCAGGCTCCTACTTGGGCAAACACCACAGGGGTAGGGAGAGCACCCTAGCCTGGTTCCTGGCACCCTTTTTTCCCCACTCCCCCCTCCAAAAGGAAGTTCAAGTAGTTTCCTCTTCCCTAATGCCTGTGGAATGTTCACGGTGTGGTGGAAAGGTAGAAATAACCACTTCCAGGGGATATAGGTCAAGTAAGATAAAAGAAACATGGAAGAGAGTATGGGACATGGGAGATGAAAAGAGGCAAATCCTGTGTCTGGGGTGGGACAGGAATACAGATGGGGAAAATATCTGTCTCTAGGACCCTCCCTTGGCACTGCCCCTTCTTCATCCCAAAATCTCAGCAGGCACATCCTAATATCCTTTGCTTTTTTTTTTTAATCCTCACCCAAGGACATTTTTTTCATTGCTTTTTAGAGAGAGAGGAAGGGAGAGGGAGACAGACAGAAACATCGACGTGAAAGAGGAACATCAATTGGCTGCCTTCTCACAAGCACCCAACTGGGGATCAATCCCGCGGCCTTTCAGTCCACCTCCACCGGATAGTGCTCTAACCAACGGAGCCACACCAGACAGGGCCTAATGTCCTTTTCTGATGTGGCAGAGGAAAGTGCTGGACAGTCCCCCCTCTATAGACATACCGGCACTTCCAGTTTTGATTCCAGGCCTCTTCCCACCCCACCCTTGTCAACCATTGAACGACTGTCTCCCTAGGATCTGATCTGGTGTTGGGGTGCAACTCCGTGTTATCTGATTCCGTGTGGATGGAAGTTTTCTATGTGAGTAGATCACCCTGGGAGGGTATGTCCTTTCTGGAACAGGGCTGGGGATAGGAGAGAGGGCTGGTGCCAATGCTTGGCCTAGAGGGACGCTCAAATCCCTTCTCCCTTTCAGGGGAGCATAGAATGCTCTCACTCCAGCTAGGTTTCTTCGTGTCACTTGGCTGCCCTCATTTCTTTGCCACATGGTAGGTATGACATTTCCAATACCTGGTAGATTTTCCCCTCCATGCTGGGCCTGGAGAGGCTGGGACTTGCCAGCTTCTCTCTGGGCCCCAGCACCAGGTCTGTGTGTCCCTGGCCTGAGATTTCCATCTGGGCTGATGGGGGGAGGGAGAGAGTATGAAAAGGAGGGCGGGGGACTACCAGAGACCGAAGTCCAAGGGGCTGGGCCCTCTCCTCCCTGCCCTGTCCTCCTGGTCACTGTCCTTCCATGATCCCTTTTCCAGGAGGGTATGTGACCCAGGTCTTGTGCTGAGCAGCAATCTGGCCTCATTTACTCAACACAGGCGCACACACTGACACAGGCTGACACCAGTTCACACACAGCTACAGAGGCGCGCCCATGCGACCCGAGGACACATGGCCTGGTGTTTGGGTATTCTGACACACTCTGGACACAAACAGCACAAGAGCACAGCGGGGCCACGCAGCACTCACAAAGCAGCAACATGGCTCCAGAACACCTATGTCTCCACATGCACACATGTAACTGCCACAGGCAGTCCCACACACTTGCTGAATTTCAGACATACAAAGACACCTACTCAACAAAGTCACATGCCACCACACAGCCCACCCGAAGGCCACACAGCACACCTTGTCAGATCTCCAGAGCCCCTCTCTTTCCACTGTCTTTAACCCCACGGGTTCCCTCTTATCACTTCACAGGCTACCAAGAAGCCTCTGTGACCTCCTCAGCAATCCCCCTACCCCCAAGATCGGGCTCCCAGCCCCCAAGCCCTGGCCGAATTAATTTCCCAAGGCGACACTCAGCAGGTTCCCTAGAGAAATTAAAGGCTGGAAGAAAGGCAAGGGCAAACGGATGGGCCACAAATGGTAGCTGACGAGAGCAGGAACGGCTCCATGCAAGGCCATGCAATGCTGAGCTGAGGCCTTTTCGAAGGCTATTCCGGCCTTGCTTCTGATTTTTAGGGACTCAAGATTCTTTAAGTGTCGGGGGAGAGGCTGAAGGGGCGCTGAGAGAAAAGCCCGCTGAAGGCCATGGGGGAAGGGATGGATATTGATGTAAAGAAAGGAGGGAATGAGAAAATAGAGGCAGTAGCTGTCCAAGGAGAGCAGCAAAAGGCTGTCGGCCTCGAGGGGAGGGGCCGAGAGGAGCAGCCTCCCGGGAGAGTACTGTTTACACCGGAGGGTCTCACTCAGCCGAGGAAAGATGAGGTCAGACTGGAAGGAGTGACGGAGAAACGGGACGCGGGCAGAAGGGCGCGAGGGAGGGGGCAGGTAAAGTGAGCCGCGAAGAGCTCCGACGGGAAACTGGCCTGGACGAAGGCGCGCGGGCCTGGCCGGGAGAGGGGTGGGGACGGCGGCCGGGCCCGATCCGGGCCGGGAGCGGCGCTCGGGAAGCTAGAGGGCGCTGGCGGGCGGCGCGCCGAGCTGGGTAGGCAGCGCCAGGCTGGGGAGCGGGGTGGGGGGGGAGGGCGGATGAGGGTCGGCCGGGATCCTGCGCCAGGGCAGCGTGGGGCCGTCGGGGGCGGCCTGGGGCACACGACCGTGGGGAGCCCGCGGGTCGCGCGGGGCCCAGGCCGCGGCCGTCCCTGCCCGTACCTTGGCGCTCAACTCGGCCGCTGCCTCCACGCTCTTCTCCGACATGGTGCCGGGGCCGGGGCCGGGGCTGGCGGGGAGCCGGGGTCCCGGGGCCGGGACGGAGGGGCCCTGGACGGCGGAAGGTGGCCGCGGCCGGAACCTGGCGCGGTGGCGGCGGCGGCGGCGACAGCGGCAGTGGCGGCCGCTCAGCAAGCTGGGTCTCTGGAAGAGGCGGCAGAGGCGCGCGGGGTGGGGCGGAGGTGGGTCTGGAGTGGAGACCCGCAGGGCTGCGGCCGTCCACAGAGCGGGCGGAAGGGCGGTGCGGGCGGTGGCCGGCACGCTCCGGCCGCGGTCGCTAGGTCCTCAGCTCGCCGCCCCCTCACCCGCAGAGCTGCCGCCGACCAGCCGCTGCCGCCCCCGGCCAGAGAAACCGCTTATAAAGGCGGCGCTGCCCGACGGGAGGGGCTTCCCAGGGGTGGGGCAGGCGGGAGCGGGGAGGAGAGGAGAAGGGAGGAGGATGAAAGCGGAGGTTGGAGAGGTGGGGATAGGAGGATGAAAGCGAGGGGAGGGAGAGCGCGAGAGGCGGGAGGACTAGACCGGGAGGGGGAGATGGAGAGGCTGACGGTCGCGGAGAAAGGAGTGGGGCGCGGAGGTGGGAAGGGGTGGGGTTCCTGCGGGGAGGGACCTCTCCGAATTCCGACCTACTGCCTATGAATGCGGAGTCTGTCTTTTGGGAGCGAGCTGGAGGGATGACCAGAAACCTGCCGACCCCCCTCCCCACCCAAAGCCCTGAGATTTTTGCCTAGGGATGGTGAGGGGAGCACAGGGAAGGGCTGGGCAGGTATTTGAGAAACCAAACGCTTAAACTTGAGGAAGAGGGTGGGGAGCTACTTCCACATCACTCTGGATTTCCCCTCATCTGGCATTTATCTGCATTTTCTGCGGGACCTTGAGGGAGGATGGGGGAAGAAAGGGCAACGCACCCTCTGTCCTGCCCTAGGTTGACCTGTGTGACCCTTACTGGGTTCTAGTGTTCCTGGCTCCTCTTCGTGCGCTGAGGGGGTCAGAGGCCCTCCAGTCTCCTTTCCTCTCTTCAACATCTGACCTTTCTTATTCGCCCATCTCACCTCACTTTTCTTCTGGTCCTTCTAGTTAGTTCCCTTCATTCCTCCTCATTCATCTCTACCCAGACCCGTCCCTCACAACCATTTATATCACACATTTCCCTTATTCTTCTGTCACCTGTGCCGTGCTTCTCATTTGCCCTCTTCTACCCTTCCGCCTCGGATATCTGCCTCCCAAACAACACGGTTCTGGTCTCATCCGAGTCTGCCACCTGGCCCTATATCCATAGTTGATTTTCCTCAATTTCTCTTCATATCCTTATTTCCCACAATTTCCCTTTCTTTCCTTTTCTCTTTCCTCTGCTACCATCTTCCCCAGTCTCTCAGAATTATGTTTGCCTCCTTTGCAAAGGGTTCAGGTCTGGAGTTTCAGCCCCACCCTACTCCATACATCCTCAGTTCCTGGTCCCTCAGTCTCAATATCTTTGGGTCATTTTGAGAGGCTTGGGATTTCAGGAGGGCACGGGTACTGGGGTGTGTATTAAAGGTCACAATGTGTGTGGGGTGGAAAGCTAGGCTTTGGAAAAAGATATTTTTGGTGTGTGCACTCCCATATTTGGTTACCATGATCATTTCTCGTCTTTTTATCATTTTCTTAATAAAAAAGGCGCACTGGATCAATCATCATTTAGTATTTGAGTGCGGAAATACACCATCTTTTGGTCCCTTGGTGTACACATCTCCCAATTTCTGATTCTGAGGCTCCCTTATCAGTTTCTCAGTTTCCCTCTCCTCAAAAATCTTGGAGCCCCACCCAGGTTTTTCCTTGCCGGACTCTGTCCATCTTTCTCTGAGAAATCTCCTTCTCTCAATCTGTTTCTCTGACTCGCTCTCTGATGTCTTTAGCGATCTCTGACCCTCTCCATCTCTGTACTCTCTCGTTTCATTTTTCTCCTCCCCCCCCTTTTACCCTCCCCACAAGGCTCCCCTGTCTCCCTCCCTCCCCGTCAGTCTCTTTCCTCCCTCTCCTACCTCCCTTTCCTATCCACACCCCCCCCACCCCACCCCACCACCTCCCAGCCCCGCCTGCTGTCTCGGACACCCTGCTGGGCTCTTACCCTGTTGCCCTGGTAACCGCCCCCCACTCCGGTCACCTCCATTCCCCTCCCCCCTCCAATCCCCGCCACCAACAACCTCCATCCACCTTCCTCCTATTTTTCCTGAGAGCCAATAGAAACTCTGTTGCCAGGTGGAATGCTCATTTGAATCGGCCAATCCAGGAGCCTAACTGCTTGCCCTGCCTTATATGGGGATTTGAGGAGGGCCACTCCCCCCACTCCAGCCCCACAGGGGATCAGCCCCTCCGTTGCCCTTTGCCCGCTCTGGAAATAGTCTGGGACCCTCTCTTTATGTCACTCTTCTGTAAGGGTCTGGCCTCCCATTTCTCTAACTGAGACCACCGGGGTTAGTGTCGAGTGTGAGCGGGCCTGTGGGTTGGGCCTCAGGGCCGAGGGTGGGAATGAGGTGTGATTAAGAAAGGGGAGGCGGAGGGAGCCGGGAATTTTGCCCAGGGAGGGGTGTCTGGGAGCGGAGGCAGCTGCAGTGGAAAATTCCAGGGAGATGGAGAGGCAGAGAATGGGAGTCCTGCCCCAAGGCCCAAGGGAGTGTCGTAAGAATCTAGGAGTTTGGACACTATGGTCCGCAGGGACCACAAGAAAAAGACCTAGAAAGCCGGAGGCCTGGATCTAAATCCCTTCCTGCGTGAGGAAAGCATCCTTAGCCTTCCCTGTCTGGTTGGACAACAGACTAGTCTCCTGAAGTCTTGGCTGCAGGAGAAGGAAGCTGGAAGTCAGAAGGGGTGAATGTGGAGTGGGTGGGATTCTAAAAGCCAACCCCCATAGTCCTTGGGGTCAGACTCTGCGCCTCTGGGGCCAAACAGTGGTTAAATGCCAGCCTGGGTTTGATCCTTTCCAGGGAACTGTTTCTGAGGCCTTGTGGAGGCTTGCCTGTCCCTAGAGTTCTATTACTCCACGGTCCAATCGAGAATTTCCCCCACCACTAGAGTGGAGAAACCTGTGCTGCTTAAACATTTTCGGGAGGTGGGAAGGAGGCCAGGTGAGAGGAGGCATGACCCCCCTGGATACTGTGACTTCTGGCCTGACATCCTAGAAATTTACCTCAGAACGTGTGTAAGGTGTTCAATTCTAACCGTTTCCACCTCATTCTTAAGTGAACTCTTCGTCTCCCTCCCTGTCCCCCTTTTTTTCCTTAAAGTTTGCCTATTTGTCTGATAGGTTAAGTGCTAAGGAAGTTGTAGTTATCGTTCAAGGCATTGGAGGACAGAAAACTGAGAGTTGTACCTCCCTGTTCCTCACTGTACTTTTTTATCCCTGCTCCCAATAACCTCATTTTCTAGTCTTCATTTTTCCTTTGCTTTTTTTTCCCTTTAACTAAAAACTCAAATCATTGGAGAGTTGAGACTAGATGGACTCTTAGAGAGAGAGACCTAAAAGCAGCTTAACTTTGATCGTTTGTTTTGAGTATGTTTTCCCCACAGGTGTTACTTAAGAAATCACCTTCTGGATGCTAAGGCACATTCATCGTGAACACTACCAGTCAAGTGTGTCCCTCAATATATTCTGCTCACATTTTAATGGAGTTAAGCTAAAAAAAAAAATCCAAGTTTCCTTTCTTTTTATTTTAAAGATCATATTGATTTATTTTTAGAGAGAGGGAAAGGGATCTAGCCCACAACCTGGGCTGTGCCCTGACAGGGAATCAAACCAGGGACCTTTTGATTCACAGGCTGGTGCTTAATCCACTGAGCCACACCAACCAGGCCCCTACTAGGTGTTAGGCACTGTGCTATGTGATGGAGACACAAAGCTGAATGAAGACATGGTCCTTGCCCTCAAGGAATAGATGGGGAGAGCTCAGTCCAAGTACAACTTGAAAATTGCCGTGTATCCAAGTACTCTCTTTCCACCAGTCAGACCAGGCAGCAGACTGTCCCATCTCCATGGAATGCCTCCCTGATCTCCTGATTTTTACAAATCCTTACCCAGTGTTCACAACTCCAAACAGCCTTCCTTGGTTCCTCCACTCTTACTGATTGTCTCCTCTTGTACATAATACCTACTATCAAAGAGGTACATAACGCTATGCACCAAAGACAAAGAGCTCAATAAATTGATTTCCTGACCCTGACACACCATTTTGGACTCCATCTTGGCGCCCTCTCAACCATCTTTTTTTTTAGTAGGCGGAGAAAACATACAACATGCTACCAGGATATCAACTTGACTCTCTCTGACTTGGGATCTTCTCCTTCACTACTAGATGCCCTGCTGGTCACTGTCCTTTAGAGTATTGACATCACAACCAAAATTTCTGTGGCTTTCCTACTTCCCCATGAACTTTCTCCCCAGCATAAAGAATTGGTTTTACAATCGTCTCTCTCCTCCAGATTGTGTTTGGCTGCCTTCTTGGTAACCTCCTCACTTTTACGTCTAGAATAGTTTGCTATTGCCAACCTTCCATTTTCCTTTCAACTTCTCCCCCATGTGCACTCCTCAGGAAGCCTTCAGAGGCCTTCAAAGGGTCCAGAAGAAAGATAACATTTATAAATGCTATCTGGCTCTAATAGAATTTTCTGTGATGATGGAAATATTCACTGTTTGCACTTTTCAATACAGTGGCCACTAGCCCCATGTGGTTAATGAACACTGGAAATGTGGCTAATGCAAGTGAGGAACTGCATTTTTTATGTTAACTTTAATTAAATTTAAACAGCTGGCTAGTGGCTACTATATTGGACAGCACCACTTTAAACCTTGGCCCTAAACTGACTTGTCTTTTTCTCCCTCCTTTCCCTTCTCCACTCACAGTGTTCTGTACATAGAAAGTCAAAAGCAACTCTGGCTGCTGTGTTGAAATTATCTGGGCCACTTGTCATAAGCTTTACCATAGGTGCATGTTTGTTCAGGGTTTCCACATTTTCATAGGTTAAACAGACTGGCTGACCCAGAGAGAAAAGTAGAAATGAAAAAGGATAGGGAAAATGAGACCAAAAGTGACAGCTAAAACTTATTTTGCCCAAAACACAAGATGGAAGGAGGACTTGATAACCCGGAGAAGGCAATGACAGTGTTGACCGAACCTTTCCAGGTGACTCCAGTCTCAGGGGTCCTGTTCTCACTCAGTCTAAGTGACTCCTTACACACTTCCATGATTTTAAGACCTACTGCCAACATATATCTCAAACACTGATGACTTTATTTTTTCAATTCTCATCTGAGGATATTGTTTATTGATTTTAGAGAGAGTGGAAAGTAGAGAAAGAAATATCAATGTGAGAGAGAAGCATCAATTGGCTGCCTCCCAAATGTGCTCTGACTGGGGATCAAACCTGCAACTGAGGTATGTGCCCTGACGGGAAAGCGAACCCGCAGCCTTTTGGTGTACAGGATAATGCTCCGACCAACTGAGCCACTGGGCCAGGGCATGATGACTTAAACGTGGATCTCTGGCACTTGTTTCTCTCCTGAATGTCAGTCATAACCCAATTTCCTTCTCTTCATCTCTTCCTGGATCCTTCACAGCTCCTCAAACCCCACGTTTCAACTGAGATTCCCTCACTTTCTACTTTAGTTACAGGTACTGTCCTCCACTGATCCATTCATGCAAAAGAGTCATCCAAGATTCCGCCTTTTCTCTCTCCCTAGGCCCTTTACATTCCACTTTGTCAAGATTCCTTGAGTGTCACCTCTCCTCTCCAAGCTCAGTCCTGCCTCTGCTTCAGGGGTCAACACTCACTGACTGTAGGCTTAATTAATTAGGATTTTCAATCAATTTCAAGAATTTTTGTATTTTTAGCACCTACTTCCCTACCTGGAATATTGTAGCAGCTCAAAAATTGTTTCCTGAAATGCATAAACTCTCCTTCTACCTAAAATACAAACAGTTTTAATTTCTCTTTAAAAAACCCTTTGATAACTTCCCCAGGCCTACCAGATAAAGTCCAGGAACAAACAGAGCCCTTCAAGGTCTGGTCCCTTTAAATTCTGTAACCTTATCTCTCACCCCTGTTCCCTCAAAAGTTTTGCTTCAGCCTTTTTTTTTTTTAAGCTCCTCCTAGTTCTTCCCCAATGGGGCATCCCTCTGTGCCTTTGCATTGGTCACATCTGCCTGGATGCTCTCCTGGCTCCACGCCCCTACCCTAGAAGTCATTCACTCCCTCTCTGAATCACTTTTGCCCGTTTAATATACACCTTTCAAAAGGCAAAGGGAGTCAAATACATGGTGACAAAAGGAGATTTAACTGGGTGAACACACAATGCAATATACAGTTTATGATGTAGAGTTGTACTCTTGAAACCTGTATAATTCAATTAGCCAATGTCACCCCAATAAACTTAATAAGAATTAAAAAAATTATATAGCCTGGCTGAGTGGCTCAGTTGCTTGGAGCATTGTCCTATATACCAAAAGTTTGTGGGTTCAATTCCTGGCAGGGCACATACCTAGGTTTCGGGTTTGATCCTGATCAGGGCATGTGTAAAGGCAACAGATTGATGCTTCTCTCTCACATGGATGTCTCTCTCTCTCCCCCTTTCCCTCTCTCTAAAATGATCTGGTGTCTACTGCACAACTCTCTCTACCTGGGGCAACTTAGTGCCAGTTTTCAGGGTTTATCTCCCCCCTCCCCAACGCAAATACACGTATACATACACACATACACTCAGTCACACCCATTCACATTGGTTCAGGCGGGAAATCCAGTCTCCCCTAATTCCCACATCATTCCTCATCCTCACTCTGTTCCAGCATCCAGCTGCCCTGGGTTTGCTCCAGGTACATGACCTTGCATCAAAAAAGGCCCCTTTCTGGCCAAGCTCTACTCTCTCAAGGACTCTGACTTTGTCTCCATCAAATAGAGAAGTGAGTATAGGAACTACTTTGTTTCTCTTCCTTCCCAACAATCTTTATCCTCCTTGTGTTAAGTAAGCCTCACCCCTGGCAGGGTCCACTCTTCCTCCTACATCTTACCATCTACAAGACACCCCAATAACTGAGGAACTTCTGTTCATCAGAGTTCACTGGACAGAGATGAAAGGAAAGAAGGAAGGAACAAAAGGAGGGAGAGAACATGGGAGGGGATGGAAGGGAAGTTGATGGAGAAGGAAGACAAACTCTAGTTGTGGGAGACAGAAAGGTCACTTGTATATTCCTTCAATTCTAGAAGTAGATGGCTGCCTAAATGGTATTTCTCTGGGAACTCTGAAAATGAGCGTTTGCATGTCCTCCTTCATCCCCATCTGTTCAAGAACTTCTTTTAACCTGAGACACAACCCAGGTTTGAAGCTTTGTCTCATAGTTAGAAGCTAAATTGTAACTTGTAAATACTATTTTGGATCTGGGCCAGGTTGAGAAGCCAAGTATGCACAGAGCCAACAAGTTATATGTGGATTTTCTGCTGCAGGTGGTTAGCGTCCCTAAACTTTGCTTGTTCAAGGGTCAACTGTACTCCTAGGAGCTGTAATACATTGAAATGAGTACATTTAAAATCATGCAAAGGTAAAAATGACTGATAACAGATTCTTAATTTTTGGAAGAAAGAGAAAGAACTCTAGGCACCTAAAGGCAGTAGGTAGAGTGCCAAGTATTGGAAAAGGAAAAAAGGAGGAGGCTAAAAGCTAGGTTGTATCTCCTGTCCAGTCTTGAAGGTTGGACACGATGGGATGAGAAGGCAGAAGCTGGGAGGTGAGGGACCCCACTTAGTTAAGTCAGGGCTACAGTACTCTCACTGGGATAACTCGATCACATGTCAAACTGTTTTCATTTGGCGGAAGAGGAAAAGAGGCACTTGCATGGTTGGATGTCCAGAGATAGAACATCTTAAAGATAAATGTAAAAAATTTTAGTGAGTCTCTTCCCCAGATATATCAATGAAAACAAATGTTCTTTTATTCTTTCTTTGGTTTTGTCAGTCTGCCCCTTTCTAAATTATCTGTCTCTGTACCTTGTCTTCACTATTGTTTTTTCCTCTTTAATAATGATCAAGTCCAAAGAAACCTGAGAAGTCCTGACCCCAGTACTTTTTCCTGAGTCACCAGGGTCCCCTTCCTCCTTCTTCCCCAGGGAAGTATTAGGAACAAGTCTTTCTCATTGGCAGGCTCCACATAGCACTCATATGGCTAGCAGCCAGAGTAAAGAACCAGGGAGAGCTAGAACTTGGGTAAGTCTGGTTTAAAGTCCATCCTAGACAGTCCAAATCCCCTGACACCCAGGGGGAGGGCCCTTCTCTCCAGTTGGGCCAGATTTTATGCAAGACATTTACTATGTCAAAGTATCAGTCTTTGGCCTGGAGTCAGGTCTCCGGAGTCTGTTTCTAGCTCCTCCCCTAGGTGACTCTGGTTAATGGAGCTATCCAACCTTTTTCTTCACCTCCCATACTTTAGACCCTTGACTTAGCTACCTGACTACAGGCAAGGAAGATCAGTGCAGGACTGGGAGCTCTTTAGGACACAGGAGTTGAGAAAAGAAAGGGAAGGCTGGCATTTAAATAATTTCCGAACTACCTTTCCCTAGTCTGACCCTCACAGCAGGGTGAGGGTTTTAGTATCCAACTCCAGCTCCCTAGGGGAATAGTTCCAGCCTGGCTGAAGAGTGCCATCTGGCGGCCGAACCGCTCCCCACCTGGATTCTCTTTGCCCCGCCCGAGTTCTAAACCTAAGCTAGACCAGGGCAGAACTGTCACCTCCTCCAGTACGTCACTTCGAGGACCACGCCCCTGCCTGGACCGCACCTCCTTCTGAAAGAACTGGCCCCTGGCACTTCCCCTGCCGAATTGCCATCCTTCATCCCTCTAGGGCTGAACGCTTCTCCGGTAGAAAATCTGCTTCAGGCTCCCCAGGGCTCCGCCTCATCTAGTCGTCCACTGGGAGCTTGCCCCTCCCCCATGGGAATCTACCCCTGTCCTCTTCCGGAGTGAACGCGCTGCCCCGCCCCAGCCCCGTCCCTCGCGAGGAATGGACTCCCGTGCTTCCCCCACCCCAAACCTTTACAGGGACCCTCTTCTGGTCCTAAGAACCCAAGTCCAGGTTACCAATCAGGCCCCCCTACCCCATGTCCCCAAAGAACTCCCGCACCCGGACCTCAGCGTCCTGCCACCTCAGGAGCCAGTCCCTGCCTCCTCTCCTCGCCCGCCAGCGGGCGGAGCTCCCCGGTCCGGCCCCGGGGTGGGCGTCCCCATCGTGACGTCACTTCCGTCCGGGCCTGGCCTCGGGTCGGGCTCCGTGGGCCGCGGGGGGAACGGAGGTGGCAGCTGTGGGAGGTGCCGGCGCGGGAGAGCGAGGAGCCCAAGCCCGGACCGATCCTGCGTCCGGGGCCGCAAGCCCTGATTCTGCAGCGCACCGAGAGGCGAGACCGGCCGGATGGGCCGTTGAGCCCGAATCGGGGACAGGTGAGCCTCCATCGGAGCGGGGTGCAGGGGCTGCGAGCCTGGGATGCGGGGAGGGGATGGAGTCAGGCCCGCCTCTCCCGCTTGCAGGGCGGAGAGGCCGGGGCTAGGGGAGCCGCCGACGGTTGCGGTGGGGACAACGAGGCCCGCCAGAGGAGGCCTGGCAGCGGCTGGGTGTAAGGAGGGGGCGGGATGGCTTGGGTCATTAGGGAGCGCAGGGCCGGCATTTAGGTTCGCATCCGGAACTGTGGCGTCGGGGGAGGGGGTTGCTTCTGGCCAGAGCTTTGGGAAGAGAATGGCAGTGAGTGGGGGAGGCAGAAAATTGAGAGGCTTGGAAAATTTTCCGTGGCCCTCCTTTCGGGAGAGGTTTGAAGAGCTGTTATCTCCCTAGAGGGTGGTGTTGAACACCTGGAAAAGGGTCTCACTGGCGTTTGAGGTGGGGGAGGGATCAGCTACAATATTTGGAAGGGATAGTGCTCTGGGAGTCCCGATATTGAGCCGGTGTGCAATGCTTGGCTGCCTCCAAGTATCAGATCTTTACAGTGTGGAGCCCCCTGGAGCTAAAATCAGGATGTTCCGCTTCATGAGGGACGCGGAGCCTGAGGATCCCATGTTCCTGATGTGAGTATGCCCTCCCCCTCATGCCCTAGAGCACTCGTCCCACTCCACTTTAGGTCTCTGAGTAATTCCAACAGACATCTGGGTTCTCTCTGTGGGTACTGATGGGAACTGGCTGGATACTCATCTCCAGCTCTGACTTAGAGGGGAAGTAGGCGTCTGTGCCACTGTTTCCCTAGAACTGTTTTCTTTTGGGAGCAGAGGGTGTTGACTGCTTGGCCCTTCTGCCATCTGTACTCTCTACTTACTCCACAGGGACCCCTTTGCTATTCACCGTCAGCATATGAGCCGAATGTTGTCGGGTGGCTTTGGATATAGCCCCTTCCTCAGCATTACAGATGGCAACATGCCAGGGACCAGGCCCGCCAGCCGCAGGATGCAGGTAATGGTGCTGCAATGTACATGAGACCCAAAGAAAGGTTGGAGGGTGGATAGTAAAGCATTTGATTTTCTTTGCACTACAACCTTTAGCAGGTGGGATCATCTAGGAGTGGGGGGAAGGGGTCTGGAAGAAGGGTTCAGTGATCCCTTCTTCCAGGATGGAAAAAAGGTTGAGGCCATAGACTTGGTTTGGGATTGCAGTGACATAGAATGTGGTCTCTAATTTCTGTTCCTTCTGTCTTTCTGCAGGCTGGAGCTGTCTCCCCCTTTGGGATGTTGGGAATGGTAAGTTCTCATCTTCTTCTGTCCTTCCATCTCAAGTACACTTAGATATTACTTCCAAACGTGCCTCCCTGGAATAGCCTCGTGGGCAACCTTAGAGTCTTTTTATAGTGTTCCCACAGTGCTGGACCTGCTGTGTGCTGAGTCCTATAAGGTAAAGATGCTGATGTTGATTCCTGTCCTTTCAAGAGCCATGCACATTGGGGAAGTGTAATTGTCTAGCAAAGTTTATTCTTTTGAGCAGAGAGATGCAGTTGAAGGG
The DNA here is from genome assembly GCF_022682495.2 of Desmodus rotundus. NCBI lineage: Eukaryota > Metazoa > Chordata > Mammalia > Chiroptera > Phyllostomidae > Desmodus > Desmodus rotundus. The sequence goes on from NC_071389.1 coordinate 180,500,377, forward strand.
GCACTTACACATGGTTTTTAGATTTGTTTACAAGTTCATGCCCAACCGCTTTCCAGGTTAGAATCCATTAACTTTGGCATGCTTCCTGAAGGTAGGAGGAAATAGGGCAGTCAGGAGGAGGAAAATGGATCAGAGCAGCCTTGGAGACTGAGGAGGAGGGCGGGTGGCGTATACAGGGAGAGACACACGATGAGAAACATGTTCATGAACAATGAGAAAAAGCAGGTGTTGGGTGTGAAGGAAGAAGAGAAAGGGACCGTGTAGCCATGCATCTAGTAGGCCATCTCTGAGTACTGATTCTGCCTTCTCTCTCTCTGCTGCAGTCAGGTGGCTTCATGGACATGTTTGGGATGATGAACGACATGATTGGGAACATGGTGAGACTCTTGCCCCACCCCCTCTCCTGGCCCTGTTCTCAGTGATTGCTGGCACCACCTTGAGTCCTCAGAGGCAGGAGTGGGGAAGAGCGTGGTAGAGAAGGGGTCAAGCTGGGTAAAGAAATTGAACCTGGAGAGCACAGGTTCCGGTGTCTGTTCTCATGCCTGAGAGCGCAGCAGCAGCAGCACCCTTATTAAGTATGCAGTAACGCTTGATCTCTGAAGGCTCTTCTTGTTCGTTGTTGGACTCAGAGGAATTTGGGGGTGATGATGAGTCCTAACATTTCCTCCATTTTCACATTTTGTGAGGAGATCTGAGCATGAACGGGCCGCTGAAGTATGGGATCCTGTCTCCAGAGGAGAGCCCCTCCCCTTCAGTCCCACTGCACCCTTTCCTTCTCAGGAGCACATGACTGCTGGAGGCAACTGCCAGACCTTTTCATCCTCCACTGTCATCTCCTACTCCAATACGGGGGATGGCGCCCCCAAGGTCTACCAGGAGACGTCAGAGATGCGCTCTGCACCAGGCGGGGTGAGTTGGGAAGCTTCTCTTCTGTCAGAGAAGGCAGGGTTTGAAAGGCAGCCATAGAAACCCTGACTTCTTTTTTCAAGATTGGGTCCTGGGTGCTTTTGTCTGTCCTGGGTTGCTGTGGCCTGGGCTTTGAAAGGGGCAGCTGAAGGTGCTGTGTTCTGCCTCATCCCAGATCCGGGAGACTCGGAGGACCGTCCGGGACTCGGACAGTGGACTAGAGCAGATGTCCATTGGGCATCACATCCGAGACCGGGCTCACATCCTCCAGCGCTCCCGAAACCACCGCACAGGGGACCAGGAGGAGCGGCAGGACTACATCAACCTGGATGAAAGTGAGCCTTACTGCCTGCTCTTCGCCTTCCCAGCTTCTTGTCCAGTAATCTCTAGCCCAGTTCCTGTGAGCTAGGAGATACCAAGTTTTCTCCCTACCTCCATAGACATTTTGGAAGGCAAAGCATAGTGAGCCCCATACTCTTACCTCATTTGGAGCCTTGTTGGTATAGGGGCTGAGCCAGGTCACCAGGGAGGGGTAAACTTTGTTACCTAAGTAAGATACTGGTAGTAATCTACTCTCTCCACCTGGATCTATTTTTTTCTCCCTCTCTTTTTTAAAAGCCAACAAATATTTATTAAATACTTACTGTGTGCTTGGGACTCTGCTCCCTAACTAAGTAATCATCACATCCCTGATTTCCTTCTGCAGTAGTCATGCCTTGAGCCTGCTAGTGGCTTCCAGGAACCACACTGAACCAAAAATTGCTAAATAAAGTTGCCTTCCCCCATACATCCCAACACACCTGCTTTCAGCCTCCATGTCAGTTTTTCAGGCTCAGAAGCCTGTGGCTCACTCTTAGGTCTTCCTCCAGAAGCCAGGCTGTTGGTAGGTGCTGTCATGTCTGCTGTCTGTGTCCTGTTCAGGTGAGGCCGCAGCATTTGATGATGAGTGGCGGAGGGAGACGTCCCGCTTCCGACAGCAGCGCCCTCTGGAATTTCGACGGCATGAGGCTTCAGGGGGTGGGGGCCGAAGGGCTGAAGGGCCTCCCCGTCTGGCCATACAGGGACCTGAGGACTCCCCCTCCCGACAGTCCCGCCGCTATGACTGGTGAGGGCCCTGGGCCCTCAGCCTCTCTTGTAAGTATCTGAGGGAGAGGAATTGTTAGATGTCAAGCACAGGAGGGGGTTAGGGAGTGTGCCTGTGCTCCTTTCTCTGCCATGAGGCAGATACGGTCCAGGTGCCTAGCAAATACTGCCTTTGCTAGAAGCTTTAGTTGGTAGGGAAAGAGAGAAGAGTGCTCTCACTGGAATAGGGAATAACCCCCAACTCCTGGCTTTTATCATTTGTCTTCCTTTGACTTGTGCTCATCTCTCTCTCCTCTAGGTACAGGCTGAGAGGCTCAGAAATCATCCCCCGATAGAACCTTTTCCTCTCCAACCCCCACTCCCACTTTAATATTAAATTAACAGGCAAGCTGGCCCCCACCTCTCCCTGGGGGTCCCAGGGGGAGCCTTTCACTGCCCCCTTTACCTACATTTTCCTTCTTTAACCCCCTTACCATGATGATGCCACCTCTCTTGTATCCACTAACTTGATTTTTCATTTTGCTGCTCTGTCCTTGAACTTCCTCACATTTCCCATTCTACTCCTGCCATACGTTGAAGGCTTCTGGGGGAGCTCTGGGTTCAGGGGCCTCCTCCACCCCTCAGCTACCTTGGGTCTTTGCCCACCTCCTCCTCAGATCTCTTGCTCTGCAGGGGCCATAGCCTTCATCCAGGGCTGTGTGTGGAGAGAGAGGACTGGCTCTAGACCCTTTCTCCCTTCCCACCCCCTACACATCACCCTATATCCTTCTCTGCCTTTATTTTTTGATTTGTGCAACTTGTAACTAGGTGTTTATGGAATAAAGGAGAATGGGAAAAAAAACCAAGTGGCACTCTGGCTTTACTTTTGATCTTTTCTCTGTTCAAGTTCAGCCCTCCTGTCTCCTAGTCATATTCTTACTTTCCCTCTGTCTTTATGTGTGGCCTTCCTAACTCAAGTTCAAGCCCAGTGCCTCAGTGGTAATGACATTGGGACTGTCAGCACTGGCAGATGAGAAGCAGCAATGGAACTCTGTGGGGTAGTCTAGGAGGATGAAATGTAAGCAGCTCTCTTAATGACTCTCTCCCTTGCTTTTGCTATAACTTCATTTGTCAGGAGGAATGTAGGGCATATCTATCTCATAGGTGCCTGAGGAATTTGCTGCCCCTTGTCCCTCAAGCATAGTCTCTCCCGTGGACTGTGGGGAGGAACACTTGTGGTATGGAGCAGGAAGGAGCCCAAATAACCCTATGCAGACCTTCAGGGGGGAGGAACTTGGGTCAGCAACGCTCCACCAAACATTCTTCAAACCCTCCACCGCCAGTTGTTAAGAATTTGAGCCCAGGGAAGGAGACCGGAGGGGAAAACTAACCTGGAACCTGAGCGGTACAGAAAGGGCATGAAGTCCTCAAATTTCTCAAGACGGTTACTCTTGCTTGACCAGGCTCAGCCAAATGGGTCACTCTTAGGAACTTACTCATGACAAATGCTTGCCTGGTAAGTCTGTTGATGGTTTCCTCTACCAAAAAAAAAAAAAAGCAAACAACTTTAGTTTTTTTCCGCTGATAAATCAAAGGCATAAAATCCAACAACCACCACTCAGAATTCAAGGTTCTGGGTCCTCTCAGCAAAGGGAGGTTTTGATGGATACATAGATTCAAGAGGATTTGTCCAGTGGCTCAGTGAGCAGAGAGGAGAAGTTGAGCTCATCAACCAGGCACTAACTTTGTTGTCCTAGGCAGGTTTTAAATCTCATTAGATAGGGCTGGTGAGGATGCATGACCAGGGTCAAGGGAACCAACCCAGTGGCTAAAATAATCCAAGAATCCCAGAAGTTAAAGAGGTATAGTTAATTCATCTCCACTTGGGTGCTGAGTTATGGATGATGGAACTCAAAAGTGTCCACAGCCCTCAGCTTCAAGTGTAACTTGTGCTGTGTCCAGATGGACACACTTACTTCTTCTAACCATGGAAGTGGACTTCATCAGTCTCTTGAGGAAGCAGCACATGAAAAAGCCCTGGAGTTGTACAAGGAGCCCATGGACTGGGTTGTCAGCTTCAGCTCTGCCACCAACCTAGCCATGTGGTCTTGGGCCAAGTTACTCACTTCCCTGGACCTCAGCTATGCAGGTCCCTTTTAGCTATAAAATCTTAGACTACAGTTAGTGCCCAACCTCTCGACCCAGGTTTTGGTTCCAGTGCCCACACATGGGTGTAGTTCTGAGTGGGGGCTGCAACAGGACAAGGGTTGCCCTTATTTCCATGTCAGTGAGTCACTCCAGTGTTTCAGAAGCACTCCCATCTGGGTTCTGGCTTTCAGACATGTGAACTAATATTCAGCCCTGCTCCCTGCTCTTGGGTGAGGACCACCCTTAACTCTGCACTTACTCCTAAGGCCTGTCAGTGTCGTTCTCAGCTGTGACATGTTGTGGGAAGTTTGTAGCAGCGGCCACCCAATGAGGTGCTCAAGAACCAATCTCCTGTCACTTCCTGACCTGCTGCCATTGTGGGGTGAGGGTCAGGAAGCAGAGACAGGAAAGGAACTCTCCGGAAGAATGCAGACGTTTTATTTCTGGTCAGCTCTCCAACTGGGCCCAGTGTCATGCACCTCGGCTACTCAGCCCTCTGTCCGACAGGTATCCAGAGGGCATGGTCAGATTCACTTAGGTTAATCCCTTCACCCCAGAAAACTACAGGCTGGAAGAGGCTGATACTTAGTGGAAGACTATGAAATATACAAATTTCATATAAATGCAAAATATATAATTATGAATTCAGACTCGCCTGAGAAAGACTTTAGCTATGACTCTAGGGAAAATTCTTAATCTCTCAATGTCAGTTTCCTGCTTTGTGAAATGGGACTTTCTAGGCACTGGTGGCAGTGGTGATACAGATTTATAGCTCAGAATTATGAGAATTAAGTGAGTTTGTACAGAGAAGGCATTTGACACAGTGCATGGGGTATAAATGACTGATTTCTCCCCAGTTACTCTGTCCCAGTCTTGCTCCTTCAGTGCTGTCTGTGGTTCCAAGCACAGGATCCCTACGATACTTCCAGGCACAACCTGGAAATCATCTTACTAGCCTTGAGTCAGCCTCCAGCCTCCCATTCTCCTAACTACCAACTATCATCTTTCACCCTTTCGTTCCTCAGCTTCACAGACCAACAGGTAGAGACAAATGCTTTGGGCCTTTCTGAGTCAGCCCTACTTGCAGTTTGGGATATTTTCTCTCCTGCAGTCACAAAGGGCATCAGGTCGTACTAATACCTTTTACCCAATGCCCTCTTCCTCTTCCCAATACCCAACTTATATAAACAGGTTACCCAGAGAACCAAGGGCTGATCCACTCTGACTGTAAGAACCCAGTAGTCTGGTCTCCTAGCCCACATATTCCAGTCCATTTAACTCTGCATACCTATCCTGCCCTATGCATCCAGTCCTGGGAATGGGGCTGAAGGAGTACCAAGAGTCAAAGATTCCTTCTCAGGCCATTCCAGTTGGGCTAGGGGTCAAGAAAAAAATAACCTTTCACTCTCCCTTATACATCACTGGGGTCTTCAGATAGGAGAGGTGGGAGCCAGGTGAGGCTGCACTACAGGAGAGACGAAGACAGGGACAGTTAGGCATAGGAGGTGCTGAGAGGTAAGATAAATAACCAAGGAGACTGGGGGCTGGGAAAAAAGACTTTGTATAGCTGGTTCCCCAAGGAGCCTCCCAACTAGCTTCTATCCACGCGGAGAAACGGGGGGTGGGGTGAGCATGGTGCTGACAGGGCTGGAAGGAAGAACACCTAAAGGGGCTGGCATGCAGAAAGTTGGCAGAGCTGCTAGGGAGAGTGAGCCTGAAGCCCACTGTGGAGCGTGCTGACAGCTTTGAGCCTCCCCAGCCTCAATGTCTGGCCTTATATGGTATCTCAGGGGACAAGGAGAAGTAGGTAGTGCCCCCCCTCCCCAGGCCCTTCCCCACTCTGGACTGTCCCTGAGATGAGATGAACTGAGTGAGCATTCAGAGTCTCTTGCCTTTCTCTGCCCTTTATGATTCTTTTCTTCTTCCTGGAAGACCTTTGGGATAGGAAGAGGGTGCTACCCCAGCATCCCTTTCAGGCTCTTCATCTGCTCTGTCACCTCCCATTGGAGAACTTGCAGGTTCTAGACAAGTGTCTCCATGATGTTAGTGTTCTCCAGCCAAGGAGGTCAGCCAAATGTCCGAGGGGTCTGAGGCTAGGACACGTGGACACATGATGCAGGAGGGTGGGAGAGAAAGGGGCATGGGGAAGGGCCGGAGGGATGGGACTGAATCTCTAGGAGAGGGAGCAGAAATACCTTGGGAAAGGTCAGGTGACAGTGAGGTGGGAAATGGTTTGATGAAAGTAAACAAAGCTAGGTTCTTAGAAAACTACTGGTGAACTTAAAGATATCCTGGATTTGGCAGCGTTTGGAGGGTGGGGGAGATTCCCAATGTGGCAGGGAAGGACAGAAACAGATTCCCAAAACAGGTAAGATAGCCCTTGATTTAAGCAAACCAAGTGTATAATATAATTTTAGAGTTGAAAGAAACCTTAGAGATCACTTCTGGATGTTTCCAAATGTGGCAGGAGATGGGAATCACCACCCCAGACATACTAAAGCAGGATCTGGAGGCTGGAGAGGATTCCAAGGCAGCTTAGCGACAATTACAGATGTCATCCAAACCCCGGCTCCTGTATTACTGCAGGGGAAACAGAGGTCATTTGTTGAACATCATACAGCTACCTACTAGCACTGCAAGAGCCTGGACTCAAAATCCGGATTAACACGAATGATACTAATGGGGGGTCCTTTAAATAAAAAGTTCCTCAGTGATTTAAAATGTTTTAAATTTATATTAAAATTTACCCAAGTAATAAATAGCACAGTGTATAAAAGGACAGACTGCCAGTAGCCCAGTGTGTCTGTTTTTTAAAAAGTCTTATTTGTTTTATTTTTTAAAGATTTTATTATTTTATTTTTAGAGAGAAGGGAAGGGAGGGAGAAAGAGAGAGAAACATCAACGTGTGGTTGCCTCTTGTAAGCCACCCACTGGGGACCTGGCCCGCAACCCAGGCATGTGACCTGACTGGGAATCAAACCAGCGACCCTTTGGTTTGCAGGCTGGCACTCAATCCACTGAGCCACACCAGCCAGAGCTTATTTGTTTTAGCATGCAATAAAATTGCTAGGTGTCCAGCTTCTGTGAAGTTTTATATATATAGGTTTGTGTAAACACACAATCAGGATCGAAGCAGCTCCACCCCAGACCCTTTCCTGTTTCTGCTTTGTAGTCGTCACACCCTTCCTTCAGTCCTAATCCTTGGCAACCACCGATCTGTTCTCCATTGCTATAGTTTTGCCTTTCCATAATGCCATGTAATAAAATCGTACAGTATATAACCTTTGAGAGTGGCTCTTTCACTCAGCTTTATTTAGCCTTTGAGATTCACTTATGTTGTGGCATGTATTAATAGTACAATCCTCTTTAAAATATTTTTTTCTTTAATTGATTCTAGAGAGAGGGGAAGGGAGGGAGAAAGAGAGGAAGAGAAACATCCATCCATTGCTGCCTGCATGTGCCCCGACTGGGGACTGAACCCTCAGGCCAGGCATGTGCCCCAACTGAAATCGAACCAGCGACTTTTTGGTCTGTGTGACAACACCCACCTGAGCCACTCCAGCCAGGGCACTAGTTCAAGCCTTTTTAGTGCTGAGTAGTATTCTACTGTTTGTTTGTTTATCCATTCACCTGTGAAAGACCATTCTCCAGTTTTGGGCAGTTATGAGCACAGCTGCTACAAACATTCCTGTACACGTTTTACTTTCTTTAGAATGAAATGGAGTGGGATTGCGAGGTCATACGGTAAGTGTATATTTTATAAGATGAAAAACTATTTTCCAGAGGGGCTGCACCATTTTGCATCCCCACCAGCAATGCAAGAGAGTTCCACTTGCTTTGCATCCTTGCAAACAGATGGTATTGTCAGTTTTTATTTTATTTCACCCATTCTGTTGGGTCTGTAGGTATTGTATTTATTTTGATAGATAGCTCATCATGATTTTAATTTGTTATTTCCCTTGTGACTAATGATGTTGAGCATCTTTTCATGTGCTTATTTGCCATCATTACAGCCTCATTAAGTGTTTAAGTCTTTCGACCACTTTTCAAAATTGGGGTTTTTTTTACTGTTGAGCTTTGAGGGTTCTGGTTGGTCCTTTGTCACATAGGGAATTGCAGATATGTTTTCCCATTCTGTAGCTTCTCTTTCTCCTCTTGATGTTTTTTCAAAGCAATAGTACTGAATTTTGATGAAGTCTAACTTACCACTTGTTTCTTTTATAAATCATATTTTTGGTGTCATACCTAAGAACGCTTTGCCAATTCTGGGAAACTACGATTTTCTCCTATGTTATCTTCTATAAGTTTTATAGTTGTACACTTTATATTCACATCTCTCTTCTTGGGTGGGTTTTGGTAGCTTGTGGCTTTCAGGGAGTTGGTCCATCTCATCTAAGTCATTGAATTTATGTGTGCTCATATTCCCTTACTAACTTTATAATATCTGTGGAGTGTGTAGTGGTATCTTCTCTTTTATTCCTGATATTGGTAATTTTTGTCTTCTCTCTTCTCTCAGCATGACTAGAGGGTTATTTTTATTGATCATTTCAAAGGATCAACTTTTGGTTTCATTGACTTTTTCTATTTTCAGCTTCATTAATTTTTGCTATTATGTTTTTCTTTTGATTGTTTTGTGTTTATTTCTGCTCTTCTTTATGTGTCTTCTCAAGGTACAAGTGTAGATTGTTTACTTTAGGTCTTTCTTCTTTTCTAATATAAGCATTTGATGCTATAATTTTCCCTCTGTTGCTGCTTTAGCTGCATCTGATGTATTTTGATATATTTTTCTTTTTGTTAAGTTCACAATATTTTCCCATTTCTCTTTGATCTATGGGTTATTTAGAAGTGTTGTTTAGTTTCCAAGTGTTTGAAGATTTCATTGTTAGCTTTCTGTTATTGATTTCTAGTTATAATTCCCTTATGGTCAGAAACATAATTTTTATAATTTCAATTCTTTTACCTTTGTTGAAGTCTGTGACCCAGGACATAGACTGTATTGGTATATGTTCCATGTGCACTTGAAAATAAAAAGTGTATTCTTCTGTGTTGGGTGATTCTTCTGTAAATTTCAATTAGATTCTGTTGGCTGATGGAATAATTTATAATGATCAATCTTCAAATTCACTCTATTCTCTGTCATCTCCTTTCTGCTAATAACCTCTCCAGTGAAATTTTATTTTGGTTATTCCTATTTTTCAGTTTTCTTTTAAAAAAAGATCTTATTTATTTTAGACAGAGGGGAAAAGAGGGAGAAAGAGAGGGACAGAAACATCGATGTGTGGTTGCCTCTTGTGCACCCCCCACTGGGGACCTAACTTGGCCCACAACACAGGCATTGTGCCCTGACTGGAAATCGAACTGGTGACCCTTTGGTTTGCAGGCTGGTGCTCAATCCACTGAGCCACACCAGTCAGGGCCTATTTTTCAGTTCCAAAATTTCCATTGGTTCTTCTTATATCATCTATTTCTTTAAAAAATTTTTTTTCTTAATTGATTTTTAGAGAGACAAAGGGAAGGAAACATCAATTCATTGTTCCACCCATTTATGTATTCATTGGTTGATTCTTATATGTGCCCTGACTGGGGATCAAACCTGCAACCTTGGCTTATCAGGATGATGCTCCAGCCAACTGAGTTACCCAGCCAGGGTAACATCTTCCACTTCTTTGCTGAAAGTCTCCATTTGTATCTTCCTCTAGAATGTTTATACTGCTTTGAAGACTTTTCTTTAAATTCCAACACTTCTGTCATCTTGGGGTTGGTTGTCTTTTCCCTGGAGATTTCTTTGTATGCTGAGTAATTTTAGATTGTATCCCAGATATTTTTAAAATTGATTTTAGAAGGCTCTGGCTAGGTAGCTCAGTTGGTTAGAACACCGTCCCAATATGCCAAAGTGGCAGGTTTGATTCCTGGTCAGGGCACAGAGAAGAATCAACCAATGAATGCTTCAATAAGTAGAGCAATAAATCAATGTTTCTCACCTCCTCCCCTCTCTCTAAAATTAATCAATAAAAATAAATAAAGCTAAAAACTTTTACTTTCGACAGAGGGAAGGATAAAAGAGGGAGGGGAGAGAAAGATCAATTTGTTTTTCCATTTATTTGTGCATTTATTTGTTCATTCTTGTATGTGCCCTGACTGGAGATCAAACCCTCAACCTTGACATAACAGGACAACACTCTAACCAACTGAGAAACCTCACCAGGCTATTCTGGATATTTTCAATATTGTTTTGAGAGTCTGATCTTGTTAAAATCCTAAAGATAATTTTTAAAAAGATTTTATTTATTTTCAGAGAGGGAGGGAGGGAGGGATAAAGAGAGGGAGAAAAACATTGATGTGTGAAAGAAACATTGGTGTGCAAGAGAAACATCAATCAGTTGCCTCTCACATGCCCCCAACTGAGGACCTGGCCCACAACCCAGGCATGTGTACTGACCAGGAATCAAACCAGCAGCCTGTTGCTTTGTGGGACAATGCCCAACCCACTGAGCCATGTCAGTTAGGGCAAGAATGTTTTCTGTTTTAACAAGCAATTAACCAGTTTGGGTTCAGGCAGCAACCTGCCTTCTTTTCAATGTGGTTCCACTCTCAGTTTAACTTTCAGTTTGTGGAGGTATGTGGATCAGTCCTGCATGTGTGCCACTCAGTGGCCAGGGAGCCTTGAGACAGTGGTCCAGCCTGTCGCACAGTTCACAAAGCTTTGGCTAAACTGTTTAGGGTCAGATCCATGCTTGTGCAACTCAGAGGTGAGGCCAGGAGTTGACACAATTTTCTGGGACTATCCTTTTGATTTTCTTCTTGTGGTCTTCCTGACGCTTTCTGGTTTTCTGGAGCTTCCTTTCCCATGCCTCCAACCAAAATGTTGGGGCTTTAGTTTCTCTAATCTGCTGGGCATTTCCTACTGTGTTTGGGACACAACTTGTCTGGTCAGAATTTTAAGTACCTGTAGAGCCACTCTTGCTGTCATTGCTGTAACTACCACCACCATGGTATGCCTGGGGCTGGAGGTGGGAGAAAGGGAGAAAAGAAAATGGGGTTTCCCCACTCTGACCCTTAAGAGTCCCTTCCTGCTCCTCAGACCAGCAATAGAGAGCTCCAAGAGGAGCTCTCTGAGTTCACAGCTGATGTCCATTTCTAGGTTTTGGCTGCCTTGAGTCCATTCTGGGTGATACTGGAGGAGCAAAAATGGTGAACTCACTACTGGTTTAGTGGAACTTTAAGTTCTGGTTTCTTTCTCCCTATCATGTACTTCTCTGCAATCTCAGTTGCTCCATGTGTTCTGTCCAGAAGCATGGGGGAGACAGGGTGGGGTGTGCCTTCTCCATTTATAACATATGTGATCCTGGGCAAATTATTGTACATAAACTTTGTACCTCTTTTGTCTTTTTTAGCAGAGGATAGTTGTGTCAATTTAAATGACTTTGTATACATAAGGCACTTAGAATAGTGCTATAGTAAGCACTTATAGGTGATAGCTTTTATTAATAGCAATTACCACAGATTAGAAAATAGAGATAAACAAAAATACAAAAATCATCCACAACCACATGCCCGGAAATATAACACTGTGGTTTGTATTATTTCAGATTTTCAATCAAGGCATATTTATCAATTGATTAAATGGGCAAATGAGTAATTTAACATATTGCATGGTATTCCCTGCCCCATCTTCCAAATTATCCATTTCATATTAGGGGAGAGGCAGTAGGTCACAGGATGAAACCTTTCTGCCTCCAGCCCTTCATCCCCACTATTCCTCCCACCCCAAATGCTTATCCACTCTCCCTCTTATCAGGTAACTGCAATTTGCACTTCTAGTTTTAGTTTAAAGGAGACTCCTTGGAGGGTTTCCTGATCCCAGGCAAGATGTATAGATGCCTATTTCATGCTTTCATGTCACCCTCTACTTCTTAGCACTTGTCACACTTAATTATATAACCATATACATAAGAACCTCAAAGGACAGGGCAAGTCCTCTCTCTCATGCTGCTCTCAAAGTTTTGCTTTTGCTCACCCTTCTCTCCCAGATGGTGATCCTGGGCCTCCTTACCTGTCTTCCAAGGCCCTGCAGTAGAAGCCTTTTCAGCACTAATCTAGGCAAGTCTGCTTTATAAATGGGACTGCACCACTCAGAGCTGAGCCAATGAGGGCAATGAAGGCACATTTCCACTCCACATCCTGGAGATTCTAATTCAGAAGGAACGGGGGTGAGAGTGAGGCTCAGAAATATGCATTTTCAAAAGCTCCCTTATGATCTAATGCTGGTGGCTCACCGCTGTGGCAGGAAACTTCTGATAAGGCTTTCAATAATCCTTGCCTTCTGATGGTCCTAGCTGGACCTTGTGACTGATAAGTGATAGGATGTCTCTTCTGTGGTTGTTACAAAAGATTGAGATTGTTAGTTCACCTTGCCGATGTGGTCTCTTGCTCAGATGGAGAGGGCTACCTGGTTGGCCTCTAACCAAATAAGCTGGAAATGAGGTCCTCAGTCCACGAGGTAGTGAATTCTGCTGACAATCACTGAGTGTGCTTGGAAACAAGTCTTTCCCATTGGAACCTTGAAATAATATGGCCCTAACACTGAATGTAGCCTTGGGAGAAACTCTAAAGAACAAAACTCAGCTCAGTTGTGCCCATCCCCAAAACACAGAAACTGAATTAATAAATGCATATTGTTTTAAGCCATTAAGTTTTAGGATAATTTGTACACAGCAACAGATAACTAATACAATGCCTTTACTTGCCTAAGTGGAAGATTTTCTCTCTTTAGCAGGATTTCATGAAATACTGACTGTAGACATTGTCCCTGCTCTTGTGCATAAAGACATGTACCAGTCCAAATGCAGATTTTTAGCTTCAGAGACTTTGGCTTATCTTTCTAGTGGCATCTGTTTCATGTGCACAAACTCTGAATTCTCCTGAAAGCAAGTTATCTTCCTCCTCCTCTTACCATAGTGGTCCAGCCCTCCGGCCATCTAAGTTTGCTGTATGGTAGGGGTCAGCCTGTGAGAGTGTGCTTCAAGTGGTGGTAAGACTCTTGGTTGGGAAGATTTTCCTGGTACCCTGGGCTTAGTTATACATGGAATCCCTAAATCCTGAACTAAATTTCATGCTCAAAAACTGAGCCTACAAATACTCTGCTCCCTCTTCTCCATGCCTGGGTCAAGAGCCCATCTCTGCAAGTCAAAGAGAAATTGCATTTGCACATCCTTGGGGCTGTCAATGGTCCTCCTCCATCTCTGGTCATTAGGCCAAGCAGTACCAGCCCAGCCCACACTAGACTTTAGAGCCATCCAGTGAAGGATGGAACTAGAGAGGTCAGAAGTTATGAAGCCATTAGCTGGAACCAGCTTGCAGGAAAACAAGATACTAAGTTCAAGAGGAAAACTCGCATGGGCAGAGGGAGGGGAGACAGTTTTAAAGCACAAGGAATGAGCAATTTCTATACATTAGAGCAGGGGTCCCCAACCTCCCTCCTCCCCATCTGTAGACGCCACTCTAATTACTGCCTGAGCTCCACCTGCTGTCCACCGCCCGCCCACCCCACCCCAGTCTGTAGAAAAGCTGTCTTCCACGAAACTAGTTCTTGGTGCCAACAAGTTGGGGACTGCTGCATCAGAGTGTTGGAGGAAGAAAGGGTTTATTTCAGAGGCAGAGACTGAGAATCAAGATACAAGCTCAACTTGCTCGTCTAGGAAAAAGCTAAAATGGGAAGCCAGGAGTGGCAGCTCCTGAAATAGGCCTCATTGGACTGGTTCCATTGTCTCTATTGCCTCAAGACAATAAACTTACCCAGCCACTGTAATCAGACTCAGGATCCCGTCCCCACTCTCTAGTTCTATAACTGACACCTGAGGACCAGTGTAGAGTGGTCTGTCCAAAACCTCCTCCAGTAGAGAATAATAGCACAAGTTCTGGAGAGCATCTGGTCATCACTGGGACCCTCAGGAGGCAACCGCCTCACATGCAAATGTGTGTGGGGGGTGCCAATTGTCCCTCACACTAGAGCTTCCCAATTCTAGGGAGTGTACAGCAGTTCACTAGGCAAAAGGCCAATCCTCTCAGCACAGTGCTAGGGAAGCTCTGCCTTGGATGGAGGGCAAGAGCCTAACTGCCACTTCTTACTGTAATATGAGAGTTCTGTGTGGTTCTGATGCAAAAATGAAGTTTCCTGTCAATTCTTCCGCCTACAATTCCATAAGGTGGAAGGAAGCAGGCAGAACTCAGGTGCTGGAGAGCAGGGACAGCGATCATCACTTTGCATCTCTGGTGCCTATTACACATTGGTGCTCACGAAGCACCCACTGCTTCTGAATAAATGCTGAGATACTAGGCAATCTGTTCAAAGTCATGTAGCCCAAGACTCGGCAGCTAGTATCTGGTTCTCTTCATTTTCCAGCACTTTACTTTAGAGTAGACTGGAATGAACCTTCTTCCCATCCACAAACATCAAGGATAAACGAGCCCTGGCTAGGTGGCTCAGTTAGGTGGCTCAGTCCATATCCAAAAGGCTGAGTGTTGGATCCCCTGTCAGGGCACATACGGGAAGCAACCGATCAATGTTCCTCTCTCACACTGATGTTTCAATCTCTCTCTCACATCAATAAACATCCTCAGGTGAGGATAAAAAAAAAATCTAAAGAAAAAGACAGAAGATACCCAGTTCAGGGCATGTTTGTAGATAGATTTCTCATAGATTTATTTCTGTATTACGTTATATATAGATATATGCATATATGCTCTTTTTTTTTTTTTTAATACAATCTATATGCCTTTCCCTTCCCCACAAAACTCACAAAAGGAAGTATAAATTCTTCCAGGATTGCCATCAGGCTTTCCAAGATAGCCAGAGCCAAGAAAGAACCATCTCTTGACATCTCAAGAAACAGTTGTCCTTCTTAGGTTCTGGGGTCACTGAGGCAGCAGCATTCCCAGGACCCAAGGGGAGGTGAGAGGAAAGGACAGGACTGTAGTGTGACCGAATTCTAGGATGAAAGTGTCCAGTGACTCCTAGAATGGCAGACTGGCTCCAAGGACTCTCAGGGTGGGAACAAAGGCGGAGGCCCTATGGCTTTGCAGATGCTGCCCAAATGGGCTGGGGGCAGGGAGCAGGAATTGGGGATTAGTCATGCAGGGGTGGGGTGGTAAGACGAGGACCACAAGGGCTATAC
Source organism: Desmodus rotundus (assembly GCF_022682495.2). Taxonomy (NCBI): domain Eukaryota; kingdom Metazoa; phylum Chordata; class Mammalia; order Chiroptera; family Phyllostomidae; genus Desmodus; species Desmodus rotundus. Next base: position 180,515,667 of record NC_071389.1, read on the forward strand.
TGGAGATACAGCAGCCCCACCTATTCAATGACACAAGGACAGACGCTGGCTCTTAAAAATATAGGAGGGAGAGCATGGAAGGAAGGGTGGAGGGGGGACAATGGGACACATAAGAAAGTCACAGAAAACAAAAAGTACCAACAAAAACATGACTTATACTTGCCTCCCCCCTAAAGAAGGTGTGTGTGACCTATGCTTGGGGGTAGGGGAGAGAGAGAGGTGAAAGGTCATGAACCTAAGATTATCAGCTGGCCAGGGGCACAGGAAGGCTCCTTGAGGACTCCTAAGGGTCAGGCAGGCAGCTGGGACCCCCTATCTCCAGGGGAAAAAATGATAGTCCCTTTAGTTCGACTTGGACCAAATCTTGGCGCTCCCTCGGAGCCTGGCAAGGGGGAGAGAGAGAAAGAAGCTGCAAGGAATCCCTTAACCCCTGAAGGCTCCCCCCATTCCCTGCCCACCCCCCGCAAATGACTAAAGGGAGTGAGGGCAGCCAGGTCTCCCAAGGAAAAGCAGGCACCCCAGAAGCAAGCAATTCCTGCCACACTGGCTCACCCCTTGCCCTTTGAGGCTTTCTTGCTGGGCTGGCGCTGGTTGGTGCCAGCAGCTGGTTCCCGCAGTTCAGTCAGGTGTTGCTCAGGATCCTGAGTTGTGGCTGCAGCTGCTGCTGCTGTGGTAACTTTAATGGTTTTTTTAAGGTTGGCAACCTATCAGGAGAAAGGAGTGGGAAATAACAAAGAAGGTTCCTGTCCACCCTGTCTGTCTGCTACAGCCACTGTCCAAACCCCTCTGCATTGGAAAACTGGGGGAACTTGGGTCTGTCTTCCTCTCCTGCCAGCTCACCTCGCTCTCAATCTGCTGCTTCAGGCCCAGCTGCTGCTCCTTGTGCTGGTTGGCACGGCTCACCTGCTCCTCAATGCCTGACAGCACTACCTCACAGCCCACACACCTGCGGGAATCGGGAGAGAGCAGTGTCAGCAGAAGAGAGCTGTGATCAGACTCACTAAAAAGAGACTCAGAAAGAACCCTAGATCCTGATATGCAAACCCTTGTCTGAGTTAGGAACTTTCACCAGGACGCCTGCAAAACCACCTGCAACAATATTCCCAGGAGCTGGAAGGACACTCGATAGGATAGGAGAGGTATAAGGCAGTGACAGGAGTGATGTGCAAGGTGGAAGTAGGAACAAAAGCTAAAATGGGATGGGGGGTGCTAAAGAGGGGGAAAAAATGTGTATTAACTAAAATTAAACAAGGACACAAAGAGAAAAGCAGAAGTGGAAGAGGCCCAGGGCCCGTGGACAGCGCTGGTTACAGACTAAGGGGTTGAATCCAGCCTAAGACAGGTAACCAACTTCCCAGTGAGGATCCTCTCAAGAGCACCCCTTGCCGTTCCCTCCCCCAATTACTATACCAAGGACACCATCTCCTTTCTCTTGCTTCCCAGGCCCCTCCACTCCTATCTTCCCTCAGAAGCCTTTGGAGGAATGAGCTCAATTCCCTTCATCCTCTTGGATTCCACCTCTGTAGCCTATCCCTCACCTCTCCAAAGCATCTCTCCTTTCTTGGGGTGAGAAGAGAAGGGACAGTGCCAGGACACAGATCTCACCACTCCTGTAGGGTTCGGGCGATGGCACTGAGGTCCTGGCGCTGAATGTCCCGCCCAATGCTGTAGTCAACCTCCAACCGTTGATTGCGCTGGTCCAGGGAGCCACGAAGCACGTCGGCATACACGGCCTCAATGACAAGGTCTTCCAGCTGCCGCACATTTCGCAGGGCAAGGGCCTCCAGCAACACTGCATATGGGATACACTGGGGCCCGGGAGGCCGGGCTGGGATTTGTGAGGTTCTGCCATAGAGAAGGACTTCCAAGATTCTTCCTCCCTCCTCCTCCCCGCCTAGGCTCATCTGCCTCCCCTCCACTCCTATTCCTAAATCATTTCCTCTAAAAGGTTGGTTCTAAAGCTAAATAAATACAGGTATTGCTGCCTAAAAAGTAAGAGCATGAGAAGGACAATCTTAAATAAAATATAAGACCTATGCTCTCCTACCACCCTTACCTCCAACATCACAGAGGATGAAAGTGACATCTGCCTCTGGCCACAGCTCAGGGTAGCACCCAGACTGTGGTTAAGACCAGCCTGACATAATGGGAGTATGTTGTATGGGAGAAGTCTGGAATTACTCTGTTTACCTTTCAAAGAGGTTTGTCAGAATAGACAGCCTGATTTAAATAAATTCAGAATGAATGATGGGAGAGTCTAGTAACGACTGGGAGAGTGCAAATGACGGGAGGGGGATGTTTAACAAAAACCAAACCTTATGGGCAATGCAGAAATACTTCTGGGTTATGTATTTCCTACTCCAGCAAACAGAAGCCTAGCACTTCACCAGAAGAGCCTTGTTTGCAGCTCTGAGCACCAAGGCTATTTGCATTGGGACGTCCTACAGTGAGGAAGAGGGTGAACCTTGTACAACAAGGTGAATGCCATCCTAGTTGCTATTTTGACCCCAAACACAAAACATGTTTCATTTAGAACTTAAGTTGATTGAAAATAAAAGCAAAACATAAAACTAAAAGGCTGCAGGTAATGGAGTTCAGGGGCAGATCTCAGAGAGAGATGTAGGGAGGAAGGCGGGAAGAAGCAACAGTGTTTCAAAGGCTGTCCCAGTACAAATTCCCTGCAGATGGGCCCTTACGAAAGGACAAACAAAAGGATGCTCTTTGGCTCAGGGCTGGGGGGACTGTCACTCACTTTGACTTTGGCAGCTAGGGTGACGACAGATAGGTGCCGAAGCTTATTCTTCTGAGCTTCTGTAAGTGGGGGAAGATTCCGGGCTTCAGCTGGAAAAAAGGACAAAAGTGTAGGAAATCCTGATTTCCCTTTTGTGGGAAGGCCTAGCCTCTGTCCCTTTAAATTTTTTTTCTTACGTTTTCCATGCCAATTCAGGTCTTGACTCTGACCCTGTATACCTAAAGGATCTAAGTAGGATATCCCAGGAATTTCCCCCGAGTCCCTCCAGAAATTGCCCTTCTCTCACCTCCACTATTCCAGAACTCCAGCCCCTCTGCCTACCTAAGTAGTCAGCATATGTTCCATAAGCAAACACCGTGAGCAGGCGAAATGTGGAAGCGAAGTCACTCTCAGCCAGCTGCAAGAATATGAGGGAAGAGATGACAGGAAGGACCTCTATCCACCCTCCTCCCAGCCTTATCCTGTTTTGAACCCCACGTTTTGGCCGCATCTTTCCCCTCCATTAACACTCACAGCTCGATAGAAGGAACTCTGCATCTGATTGCTCTCCCCACAGGATGCCCTCATTTCTACTTCCAGGCCTCCCCCCATCACAATGCCCTCTTCCTCCATAAGCCTCCAATCCCTATCCTAAATTCAGGGCTGAAACCTTCAGAATGTTGAGTATCTAACACAGACACACAGACACACAGACACACACACACACACACACACACCCCAGATGTTGCAAATGTTTTTTTATTTGTAAGTTTGGAGTGTGTTTAGTATTTGTAAATCTGATTATCTTTAGGCAGTCTGCTATATTCACCAATTAACCAGACCTCTGCCTCAGTCTCTCATCTCTGACAGCTACATGGCCTAGGCAGCCCCTGGAATTTGTGGCCTCTGCTACAGACCTGCTTCACCCAGGGGGCTTTCATCACACATGCCAACGCCCCCCATATCTCCTCTCCTATCACTGATCACTTTTTCTGGCACTTCCTCAATCAAACCCTGCTTAAGATTGTTACCTAAGAATTACCTTTCTTTTCAATAAGATTACAGACTCAATCTCTGGTATCCCTCTTAGGTCAAGCAGAGCTAAGCATGTAGTTGGCTCTCTCAATAAATACTTGCTAAATAAATGATCTGTACGTGTATAGCCATCATCTGATTTCTGTAACTGAAATGTAAGCTTCAGAATGTAAGCACAGTTGTCTTTCACTTTTCTGGCATTCCAAGACAACTAGCAGAGTGTCAAACAGGCACCCAATCAATATTTCTTTTTCTTCACCTTCATTGACTCTCTTTGGTTCCACTGCAGAGGAAAGCAGGGAAAGAAGTCAGCCACTGTTTTCTCCACACCACAGAGTAACCCCAAAGGGCTAAATCCACTGACTCAATCACTGGCCCTCAATAACTGAACTCACAGCTTGCCCGCATACCGGTATGGTAGTTCTCAGGCCGTGGGCTGGTGTCATACATCTTGGCAACCTGTCCACTCTGGACTGTAAACTCTTTACCACTTTTGTGGGGACAGTTTTCTCTGCTGTGTTCCTAGCACCTTCTATATGATCTAACTAAAGTCAATTAGCATATAGTGCAAAGGGGGGAGAACAGGGCATGCCAATGTCATGTTCATTCCTTCCATTTGTACCAGACTTTACACTTCCCCATAATCTCACCTGATTTCTATAGTAATGGTGAGGAGCAAAATCAGCTCCATTTTTATAAGAGAAAACCGAGAACCTAAAATAAAAGTGGCTTGATCAAGGTGACATGATTATTAAGAGCTATTATTAATTACACTGAAGGAGAAAGGCTGGAATCAGGTCTCCTATTCTAAATCACATTGTTCTTTTGCTTAAAAATGAAAAATACTGTGTTTTACAGATCATTCATCCTCTAAGGGAAAACAAGAGCTTTATTTGTATACTTACTCTTGCCAGATGCCAGTTAATCATCATCCTATTCTTGTTCAACTGAATGGTTATGGGTTGCAAAATGAGCCCTGCCCACCCATTCTCAAATTCAAACGTTAGCCCCAAGCTTCCCTGTGGGCTATCCAGGCCAGGAACCCACCTCTCTAACATTAGGCATATCCAGCAGTTCCCCAAACACGTAGACACCAGGGGCCTCCAGCACCTGGTGGATGAGTGTGGCCAGCGCTGCCCCCTTGGCCGACTTGGCCAGGAGCAGAAATTGCTCCTGGTTCTGCCCTGTCACCTTCACCTCGGCACTCATGGCTGCACTGAGCTGGAGGGACCTGGGCTCAGGATGCCTGGAGCTGCAAGGAAAGAGGACGTGAAGCTGGAGGCCCCTGGACACTGGGAGGACGAGAAGCACAAGGGCTAAGGTTGACTGCAGAGGCACAGAGTGACTTCTGCAACGAGGAATCAGAAATGAAGCGGTCTAAAACTCGGATCTAGTTATCCAAAGGATGCCTGGCTAAGACTTTGGTTGCCACGCCCAGTTCCCCCCTTCCCTGGGCCTAATCCCAAACTCCACCACGTGCACCCCAGTGAACCCCAAGACACAGGATGCAGTAGGGGGAGGGGTGTCACACGGTGTCTACCCCAACGACAACGCTTCTTCAAATCTCTACTGGTGCCCGGCAAGTGCCCCCAACCATGTGACCTCACCCTCAGGATCCTTCCCCGTGGCTCCGCCTCCTCCCTTAAAGAGGCCGCCCAGAGACCGGGGGCTCCCGCAGACTGTTGCGTCGTACCCTGGATTAGACTCTTCGAGCCGCTACCTGCAAGCTTCGTCTTCCAGAGACCCAGGCGGGGCCGCCGCTCCGTCACCTCCGGCAGCTGTTTCTAGTCTTTCCTGCCACCTCCCCACAGGGCCGCTCTGGCCGCTAAACTCTATGGCTGGCTTCCGGCTGTACTTCCGCTCTTACTAGAAGGCTTTGGGGCGGGACGTGTCCCGCTCCCGCCTTCCAACTGCTAAAGCGCCTGTGAGCGATTTAAGCATTCTACTCTCTGATTGGCTGTTGAGGAAAGACTGACGGGCACTTTTTTTCTGCTTTGTTTCAATAAAACTTTATTGTTGGCCAGAGCTAGACTATGCAGAGGGAGCCTCTGGTCTCAGGCAGATACCAGTTGGTTGTGTTTAAAATGTCACGATGGATGCGTGAACACAAGCAACAAGTCCAATTAGGAGGCTACCGAGGCTCTCTTGCTGTATCCAAGCAAAAGATGGTTGTGGCTTAGACAAAAGTGATCATTGTGGAGGTGAGAAATAGTTTGTTCTGTATTTAATTTAGAGCTAAAGTGAACAGCCTTGGCTGGTGTGGCCCTGTGGACTGCGTTCCAGCCTACCAACTGAAAGGTCGCTAGTTCAATTCCCAGTCAGGGCACATGCCTGGGTTGCCGGCCTGGTCCGAGTAGGGGGCACATGAGAGGCAACCGATCAATGTTTCTCTCCCTCCATTCCCCTCTCTCTAAAAAATAAATAAAATCTTAAAAAAAAAAAGCTAGAGTGGACAGAATTTTGCAAATAGATTAGATGTGAGGTGTAAAAGGAAGAGAAAACATTAAGAATGACATCATACAAGCAAGCTGCACCAAACTTTCAGATAATTTTAATCTTATGTGAGCTTTTCCAGAAAATAGAAAAAGAAAGGAACCTCTCAACTTATTCCATGGGGTCAGAATTACTTTGATAACCCAACCAGAAAAGGGCAATATTAAAAAGGAAAATTACAGGCCAGTATCACTTATTAACAAAGGTACAAAGATCTTCAATAAAACATTAGCTAACTGAAGCCAGCAATATGTAAAAAATATCAAAATCCAAGGTTAACTTGAATTTATGACAGGAATTTAAGGGGAGATTGATATTAGAAAATACATCACTTTATTCATCATATTAATAGATTAAAGGAATGAATCATACAATCATCTCAATAAATATAGGAAAAGCACATGCTAAAATCAACATCCATTTGTGATTAAAAAAATCTTTTAGAAAACTAAAAGAACTTGTTAATCTGATAAAGGAATGCCTGATATCACCAATTCTATTCAGTCTTGTAATGGGGATACAAGCCACAGCAGTTAAACAAGGGGGGCGGGAGTTAAAGAATTACATAAAAAGGGAAACAAAGCTGTCGCCATCTACAAAAAGTGTGAAAATGTGATAGCAAATGTAGAAAAGACGAAAGAATCTACAAATAATTAGAGTGACTTTAACAAGGATGCTTCACAAAAAATATACAAAATCAATATATCTATATATGAACAACAAATAATTAGATGATGAATAATTTTAAAAGTTAGTTCTTGCAGCCTTGCCATTGCCCCTATATGCCCCTAATTAAGATTAGATAGGTTCAGTTGGTTAAAGCATTGTCCCTATATGCCAAGGTTGCAGTTTGTTTCTTTCTTTTTTTAAAAGATTTTGGTTTTTTACTTTTAGAGAGAAGGGATAAGAGGGAGAGAAACATCCATGGGTTGCCTCTCACATGCCCCCAAACTGTCCTGCAACCCAGGCATGTGCCCTGAGTGGGAATCAAACCAGCAACCTTTCAACCTACAGGCTGGCGCCCAATCCACTGAGCCACACCATCCAGGGCCAAGGTTGCAGTTTTGATTCCCTGGTCAGGGCACAAATGAGTACAAGAATCAACCAATGAATGCATAAATATGTGAAACAACAAATCACTGTCTCTCAAATCAATAAATCAAAAAAAATTTAAGTTACTACTTGCAATAATATGAAAAATATCTAATACTCAAGTATAAATTTAACAAAATATGTGTAAGACCTGTATGTACCAAATTATAATTTACTGTGAGATACTGGAGACCTAACATAAAAGGAAAGATATTACCATGTTCACAGATCATAAGTCTTTTTTTAAAAGATTTTATTTATTTATTTTTAGATAGAAGGGAAGGGAGAGAGAAAGAGAGGGAGAGAAACATCAATGAGTGGTTGCCTTTCACATGCCTCCCACTGGGACCTTTCAGTTTACGAGATGATACCCAACCCACTGAGCCACACCAATCTGAGCCCGGTTCCATATTTTATGTTTATGTCTCGTTGCACGTAGCTTTATGTGTTGTATTTCACAATAAAAATGGGGTTTAAAAAGCATCTACTTCAACACCTATACATGACAAAACTCTTAGCAAACTAGGAATAAAAGGGGTCTTCCTTAACTTGATAAAAGTTATTTTTAAAAACTACATTAAACACCACTCTTACTGGGAAAACAATGGAAGTGTTTCCTTTAAAGCCAGCACCAAAATAAAGATGCCAGCTATCACTGCTTGTATTCACATTGTACTAAAGGTGCTAGCCAGCACAAGAAAGATAAAGTAAAGCCATGACATTGGAAAGGAAAAAGCAAACTGCCAGCATTTGCAGATAATATGACTGTCTCTATAGAAAATTCAAAAAGTCTAATAGAGCAGGGGTATCCAACCTTTGGCATCTCTGGGCCACAGTAGAAGAAGAAGAGTTGTCTTGGGCCACACATTAAGTATATTGCGACACATAATTACAAAAAAAAATCTCATAATGTTTTAATGTATGATACTGTGTTGGGCTGCATGTGGCCTGTGGTCCACAGGTTGGACACCCCTGCTATAAATTTTTATACAGAAGACAGAGCTCATCAAGGCGGTCGACTCTAACATCAGTGTTGCAAATCAACTGCACTTCTATAAACCAGCAAAAACAATTTGAAATGTAATCTTAAAAAATAACATTTACCCTAACAGAAAGGAAATAAAGTACCTAGGAAGAAATAAAACAGCAGGTGTGCATTGTCTGTATGCAGAGGATTATATGACTTCATTGGAAGGCATTAAAGACCTAAATAAATGAAGAGACATCCCAAATCCATGACAGGAAGTTTCAATATCAAAAAGATGTCAATTTGTCTTAAGTAGGACTTTGGATTCAATGCAACTCCAACCAAAATCCTATTGAACTTGACAAGTTGATTCTCAAGTAGAGCAATGGCCAAGAAGTGGCGAAATACTCCTGAAGAGTATACTGGCAAGGTGGTGTTTGCTCCAGGAGATAACTAGATTTATTTTAAATCTATAGGATTTAAGAAAGTGTGTTATTGGGCAGGTTTTTAGAAGCTGACAGAAAAAGATCCATGTATATAAGGAACTTTGATATAAAACAATTAGCAAGGCAGATCAGGCAGAAAAAGGAGGGACTTTAATAAATGAGTCTGGGAAAACTGATTTTCCCTATTAAAAATGAAAAAAAGAATAAAATTTAAAAAACAAAAAAATAAAACTGAAATGAAAAATAGATCCTTATAACACACCACAGACAAAATCAATTCAAGGTAGACTTAGGACTTAAGTATAAACAGCAAAAATTTTAAATCTTTTGAAGAATATATAAGAAAATATTTTTCTGACTAGGAGGGTAGAGAGTGATTCTTTTACACAAGAAATAAAAAGCACAATCATAAACTGAAGGGTTGGTAAATATGCCTATATTAGAATTAAGAACTTCTGGCCCTGACTGGCGTGGCTCCATTGGTTGGGCATCATACCACCAGTGAAGGGTCACTGGTTCGATTCTCGGTCACAGAATCAGTGTTGCAAGAGGCAACTGATCAATGTTTCTCTCTCACGTTGATGTTTCCCTCTCTTTCTTCCTCCCTTTCCCGCTCTCTAAAAAATAAATAAATAAAATTGTTAAAATTAAGAACTTCCGGTAATCAAAATATAGATGGTCCCCAACTTACAATGGCTCAACTTTTGATTTTTCAACTTTATGATAATGTGAAAGTGATATGCATTCAGTAGAAACTGTACTTTGAGTTATGATCTTTTCCATGGCTAGCAATATGCAGTATGATACTTTCTCATGATGCTGGGCGGCATCAGTGGTGGGCCGCCGCTCCCAGGCAGTCCATGATCACGAGTGTAAACAACCAGTACTCTACAGTGTACTTACTGTGTTGCCCGTGTTTTTGGATATTGTGTTTTGTGTTTTCACACTCCATCATACGTACAAAATGCCCATCTGTGTCTCCTGCTTCTGGTGAAAAGAGGAAGGCAATTATTCTTGAGATGAAACTCAAGATATTTATCCAACTGTAGGCTAATGTAAGTGTTCTGAGCACATTTAAAACTAGGCTAGGCTAAGCAATCATGTTCAGTAGGGTAGATGTATTAAATGCATTTTTGACTTAACAGATATTTTCAACTCACAATGGGTTTATTGGGATGTAACCCCATTGTAAGTCGAGGAGCATCTGTACATCATGAAAAAAGGCAAAGGACAGGTCACAAATATCTCACAATGAAGAAAATATTTGCAATACATAGAACTGACAAAAGACTGGTATCCAGAATATATAAAGAACTCCTACAAATCAATAAGAAAAGCTCAAATAACACAAATAATCAAGCATTCCCAGAAGAGAAAATTCAAAAGGCTAATAAGCATATGAAAAGATGCTCAACTGCATTAGTAATTAGAGATACGCCAAATAAAACCAAATGAGATCCTATTATATATACATCTTCTGGGTTGGCAAAAATTAAGAAGTCTAAAAATATAAGTGTTGGAGAGAATATAAATCAATGGGAACTCAAATATTGCTGGTAGGAGTGTACATTGAAAAAAACAATTTGGTATTCTTTCTCAAAGATTTTTTTCTTTTTTCTTTTTTTAATATTTTAATTATTCATTTCTAAAGAGAGGGGAAGGGAGGGAGAAAGTGAGGGAGAGAAACATAGATGTGTGAGAAAAACATCAATCCATTGCCTCTCACATGCCCCCAGTCAGGGACCAGGCCCACAACCCAGGCATGTGCCCTGACTGGGAATCAAACCAGCAACCTTTTGGTTCATAGGCCAGCACTCAACCCACTGAGCCACACCAGCCAGGACTCAAACGTGATTTTTTTTCATTCAATATTATTTTGTATTAGTTTCAGGTGTACAGCATAGTAGTTAGACAATCATATACTTTATAAAAAGATGCTTATTCTTTTTTAAATTTTAAGAAGATTTTATTTATTTATTTTTAGAGGGGGGAAGGGAGGGAGAAAAAGAGGGAGAGAAATATTGATTGGTTGCCTCTCCCAAGCCCCCACCTGGGGACCTGGCCAGCGACCCAGTCATATGTCCTGACTAGGGATCAAACTGGCAACCTTTAGGTTCACAGGCTAGTGCTCAATCCACTGAGCCACACCAGACAGGGCAAGGTGTTTATTCTTATATTCCACAACCTAAAAGTCTCACTTCTAGATATATACCCTGGAAAAACTCAAAGAGGTACAGGAGACAAATAAAATAATATTCATAGCAATGTTTATAATAGAAAAAAATCATAAATCCATCAACAGAATAGATAAATTATGATATATTCACACAGTGGCACATTATATTCCAGTGAAAGTGTATGAACTCCAGTCACCTGTCACAATATGGATAAATCTTGGCAATGTTATATTGAGTGAAAAAACAAACATGTACCAAGAGCTACTATAATATTATATAACATATTATATAATGTAATACGATATAATATATTATATAACATAATTTTTATTATATTGAAAATAAGCAAGACTAAACAACATATTTATTGTTTAAGCTTATGGTCATTTGTGAGAAAACTATACTTAAAAACAATGGAGGAAAAAATACAATAAAAAATTTTTTTTAATAAAATAAAAACAATGGAATAATTTTGCCCTGGCTGGCATGGCTCAGTTGGAGCATCGCTCCATAACCAAAAGGTTGCAGGTTCGATTCCTGACAGGGCACAAACCTAGTTTTCATGTGCAATTGCTGATGTGGGCACGTCTGTGAGGCAACCAATTGATGTTTCTCTCTCACATCGATGTTTCTCTCTCCCTGCCCCTCTCTCTAAAAGAAATGAAAAAAAAATGTCTTTTGGTGAGGATAAAAAAACCACAATGGAATAATTTTAAAAATTGGGGATGTAGTCATTATAGGGAGAGGAGTCAGGGGGATGGTAGGATGGGGACCACGTAGATGCAAGTTATTGGTAACTTTCTAGTCCTTGGGTTGGATGGTGGGTTCATAGATACCCATTTTAATTTCCTACTTTATAACTAACATATATATTAGTATCTTATGCATCAAATTTTATATGTAAAATCATATTTACATATAACATAAATACATATTATATTTGTATACATATATTGAAAGATAGCAAAGTTAAATAAAAGACCATACTAGCCAGATGTAGACATTTAAAAAAAAAGATGACTTCAGGGTTTCCACCCTGATCAACGGGAAGAATTGACATGCCATTTGTCAAAAGAGGAAGTTCGAAGGGAGGGGCAGGTTTGCAAGTCTGGGATAACGGAAGGGGCTAGGCTAAAGACAAAAATTTAAAAGTCATCTGTAAAAATAATATTTAAAGCCCAGAGACAATGAGATCCCTTGGGGTGTGACCATAGAAAGAGAAGAGAGCCAGGATGTGGCAGTCAGGGAAATGAAGAGGAACTGGCAAAGGAGGAGGATCCAGTGTGGAAGGACACAGTTCAGGGCAGGGCAGCATGATAAAAGTCAGGTAAGAAAGTGTTTCTAGCCCTGGATGGTGTGGTTCAGTGGATGGAGTGCCAGCCTGAAAACCGAAAGGTTGCTAGTTTGATTCCCGGTCAGGGCACATGGTCCCTGGTTTGGGGCATGCAAAAGGCAACTGATAATCAATGTATCAATCACATTGATGTTTTTCTCCCTCTCTTTCTCCCTCCCTTCCCCTCTCTCTAAAAGTAAATAAATAAAATTGTTTTTTAAAAAAGTGTTTCTAGAAGGGGATGTGATCACCTGTATCAAAGACTTCTGATCACCAAGTAAAATGACACTGACTATTGACCTTTGGACTTGGAAATATGGAGTCACAGGTGGCCTTGAAAAAAGGAATTTCAGCAGGGTAGTTTGGGCTCAAGAGAGATTTGGGAGCACATCCATATGTCAGAATATTATGAGGCTGTGTGAAACAATGAAGAAGCTCCCTATTCATTGATATGGGAAGATAGAAAAGATACATTGTTAAGTCAAAAAGAAAGATGTAGAACAGTGTACATGATATGCCAACTTTTACATAAAATACCTGGAGGAATAATATTGTATATTATGGAGACTTCTGGCCAAGATGGAGGCATAGGTAGATACACTTTGCCTCCTTGCACAACCAAAAGAAGGACAGCAGCAAATTTAAAACAAAAACTAACCAAAACTGCCAGAAAATAGAACTGTATGGAAGTCTAACAACCAAGGAATTAAAGAAGAAACATTCATTCAGACTGGTAGAAGGGGTGGAGATGGGCAGCCAGGGTGGAGAGGACTTGCAGCAAGACGGCAGCTGGAGGACTGGGTGGTCCCATGTTTGCCTGCAGATAAACTAGGAGGAACAAGTGGGGAGCAAGACAGACTGTGCAACCCAGGGCTTCAGCACAGGGAAATAAAGCCTTCAAACCTCTGGCTGTAAAAATCTGTGGGGGCTGCAGTGGCAAGAGAAACTCCCAGCCTCACAGGATAGTTTGTTGGAGAGACCCACAGGGTCCTGGAATGTACCCAAGCCCACCCACAAGGGAGTCAGCACCAGAAGGGCCCAATTTGCTTGTGGGTAGCGGGGGAAGTGACTACAAGCCTGCGGAGAGCCAAGCAAGCAGCACTGTTCCCTCTCAGATCCCTCCCCTACATACAGCGCCACAATCCAGTGACATGGGTTGCCCTGCCACAGGGAATTCCTAAGGCTCTGCCCCTTACAACATTACAGGTGCTCCAAGACAAAAAATATGACCCAAATGAAAGAACAAATCAAAGCTCAAAAAATAGAACTAAGCAACGAAGAGATAGCCAACCTATCAGATGCACAGTACAAACCACTGGTAATCAGGATGGCACAAAAAATGGTTGAGTATAGTCGCAAAATAGAGGAAAAAGTGAAGGCTATGCAAAGTGAAATAAAGAAAAATATACAGGGAACTAACAGTGAGGGGAAGGAAACCGGGACTCAAACCAATGATTTGGAGCAGAAGGAAGAAATAAATATTCAACCAGAACAGAATGAAGAAACAAGAATTCAAAAAAGTGAGGAGAGGCTTAGGAACCTCCAGGATAATGTTAAACGTTCCAATATCCAAATCATTGGGGTGCCAGAAGGAGAAGAGGAAGAACAAGAAATTGAAAACTTATTTGAAAAAATAATGAAGGAGAACTTCCGTAATCTGGCAAAGGAAATAGACTTCCATGAAGTCCAGAAATCTCAGAGAGTCTCAAAGAAGTTGGACCCAAGGAAGCACACACCAAGGCACATCATAATTACATTATCCAAGATTAAAGAGGAGAGAATCTTAAAAGCAGCAAGAGAAAAGGAGACCGTTACCTACAAAGGAGTCCCCATAAGATTATCAGCTGATTTCTCAAAATAAAACTTGCAGGCAAGAAGGGGCTGGAAAGAAGTATTCAAAGTCATGAAAGGCAAGGACCTACATCCAAGAGACTCTATCCAGCAAAGCTATGATTTAGAATGGAAGGGCAGGTAAAGTGCTTCCCATATAAGGTCAAGTTAAAGGAGTTCATCATCACCAAGCCCTTATTACATGAAATGTTAAAGGGACTTAACTAAGAAAAAGAGGATGATCAAAAATAGTAACAGAAAAGTAACAACAAACTCACAACTATCAACAACTGAACCTAAAAAACCCCAAACCAAACAAACAACTAGAAGAGGAACAGAATCATAGAAATGGAGATCACATGGAAGGTTATCAGCGGGGAGGGGGAAGGGAGAGAATGGGGGAAAAGGTACAGGGAATAAGAGGCAAAAATGGTAGGTACAAAATAGATGGGGAAGTTAAGAATATTGCAGGAAATGGAGAAGCCAAAGAACTTATATATATGACCCATGGACATGAACTAAGGGGAGGGGATTGCTGGTGGGAGGGGGGGTGCAGGCCTGAGGGGGGATAAAGGTGAGGAAAAAAATGGGACAACTGTAATAGCATAATCAATAAAATATATTTTAAAAAAATAAATAAAAAGCAATGAAAATATGTCCTCGGGTGAGGATAAGGAAAAAAGAAGAATGTATATTACTATTTGCTTGTGTATGCATAAAGAAACTCTGGAAGAATACACAGAAATTAGTCACATTCTAGATATATTTCGCATGGCTATTAGGCATCCAGTGAAGGGCTGGGAAGGATGGTGGGCGGGCGGTGAGAATGAGAACTTTCATTATATACAGGGTCTGGCACAAATAACGCCCCTTCTTTATTACAAAAATTTTTATTACAAAATCATGAGCATGTAATTTTGTAATATTACAATATCACACTCAAGCACACCATATGACATTTTAGGTGAAATGTTCAAATTAAAACTATAAATTATTACATTTAGATTACCCTACCAACCACACTCAAGCAGGTGTTACTTCTGCCAGACCCTGTACATTTTAATACTGAAAACTGTTTTTGCCCATATGAATGTATTACCCATTCATATAATGAACTACAGAAATTAAATAGTTTAAGTTAATAAAAGAGAAAGAGAGGAAATGGGAGAAGTGGAAGAGGCGGTGAATGGAGACCATCTTCTGAGATGTTTTTCTGTAAAGGGAAGCAGAGAAGGGTGGATGCTGGAGGGGGACCTGGAGCTAAGAAGGGTGAGAAGTTACAGAGTGCTTAACAGGCTGCTCAGAATCATCAAGTAGAGAGGAGTGATGCTGCGGGAGAGGGAGGGACAGTCCCTGGAGTGAAGACATTGGTGATTAAAAAGGCCAGGTGTCTCCCCCCAGAAGGAGTGGTGGGGATGGGACGAGGTGGTGGAAGTGGGAAGTTCTCTTCAGTCTGCTTCTATTTTCTCAGAAAAGCAGAAAGCAAGATCATCAGCTGAGAGTGACAAGAGTTCAGAAGGACACTGGACATTGGAGGACAGGAAACAGACAGAAGCCTACCCTGACAAAGACTGGCACCCCTCAGTGAGCCCAGAGGTAATGAATGATAAAGAGACTACAGAGCCAGGCCCAGGGGATTTATGGACTGTGGAGTGTGGGAAGGTCCTCAAATTATCTGAAGACTTATTTATCACTGTATTTCATTGTCTCCCTCACTAGAGTCTAAATTGCAAGAGACTGTGATGGCTTTGTTCTTGCTCTCCACTGTATCCCCAGGCCCTAGTTTAGTACCCAGCATGTAGTAGGTGTTGAATGAACGAATGAATAAAAATACTAGAAATAATTGATAATGGCTCAGAGTTCTCAGTGCAAAAGACACTTACTCTGGTAGTAAATGACCACACCTGTCACATAATGAGTTCTCTTACTGCACATCCTCAGGATGCACTGGGACTCACTGAGGCCCAGGATTTGGTGTGATTTGTGTGCCCTGCCTCACATGGGTGATTTGTGCACCCAGTTCACATCCAATGTGCACTGTGTTTCCCACTGGGAGACACAAGGATGGCTCACTCCCTGCTGTTCTGACCTCAGAATGAAGGACTGTCAGGGACAGACAAGCAGGAGGGCAGCCACTGCAGCTGCTGCTCAGAACAGCAGGCTTCCTTCTGGGAGGCGGGAGTGCAAGGCTAATGATAGTAATAGTGCAGGGGATGAAGGGCAACTGTCTGGAGGGGCGTGGGTGTGAGCAGAGACTCAGCCACAAAAGCATTGTGCACAGATCACAGGGCAGAGATCAGGGAGGCCAGGAAGACAGAGGAAAGGCAGGTGGAGGGCAGAGGACAGAATGAAGAGTTCCATTGGGTAGGGGTCCCAGGTGAAGTTCGCTAAGCAATACATATTGAGGGTATATATGCTAAGCCCTGAAGTAGGTTACAGGGGAACAAAACAAATGAGATCTTTGTTTTCTAGTATATGTGGGGGGGGGCAGACAATAAACAGTAAACAAATATAAGATCATTTCAGAGAGTGAGATGAGTTGGAAAGAATGAAATATATTGATGAGATAGAGTGGGTGGTTTAGTGAGAGGAAGGAGCCAACCTGGTAAAAGTGAGACTGAAGGGGGCACAACAGCTTCCAGAAACCAGGGATTCAAAAGTGCAGGGGTGCTAAGAGAATGATTTTGGGTGTTCTAGAATATCAAGCAGTCCAATCTGGCAGGAACACTTTGAACATTGAGGAGGAATACAAGTTGAAAGGCCTCTCCCAACAAGGAGTTCAGATTTATTCCAAGTACGATAAAAAGGCACTCAAATATTTTAAGCAGGGAAGGGCATCCTGAAGATGAGTTTGTAAAGGGCAAGGGCAGGATCGAGGGAATAGCTGGGAAGCTAGTGCACTATTCCAGCCATCATCTCATCTGGAGAGAATGTGAGCAACATAGTTGGAGAGAAGTGGATGGATTCAGGATATGTTTTGGATGCAGAGCTCATGGGACTTGCTGGTGAATTAGATACAGGGTGAGAATTAGTAAGAAAAGGGAAAGGGAAGAAGGATGTTTCCTAGGTTTTTAGCCTGAACCAGTGGGATGGGGAATACTGGGAGAGAAATGAATTGGCCAGGGGAGAATTAAAGACATGCATTTCAGCTGCATTAGCTTCGCATGGCTATTAGGCATCCAAGTGGAGATGTCAAGCAGGCTGTTGGATAAATGAGTCTGGAGCTCTGCATATAAATTTAGGACTCTCTGACATTTACATAGTGTTTAAGCCCTGGGACTGGATGACATCACTGGACAGAGAATGTGGAAAGACAAGAGGGCCAAGGACTAAGTCCTCAGAAGCTCAAACATTTAGAGGTCGAGCAGAAAAAGACTGAGGAGGAAAAGCTAGTGAGGTTGGAAGGAAACGAGGAGAGTATGGTGCGCTAGAAGGACAACCCAAATAAAACCAGGTTGTAATAGAGATGATTGGGGTGGGATAGGGTGAGCGTCCGGGGCAGGGGAAGCTACTTTTGATAGAGAGGTTAGAGAAGGCCTCCTAAAAGGTGACATTGGATCTGTGTGAAATATTAATGAAAAGAGTGAGTCATTGGTGAAAGCCAGGGCGAAAATGGTCCAGGCACAGGGAATATCAAGTGCAAAGACCTTGTGGCCGGTTAAGCTCCTCTAGTTCTAGAACCATAGATCAGGTACAGTGTAGCTGGGGCCTAAGTGTTAGGAAAAGAAATCGGAGAGTTACCTAGGGGCTAGGTCATGTAGGGCCTTGTAAGTCACAGTGGAGTCTGGATATTCTGAGTGCTAGATAAACTGAGTGATGTGACTTGAACTACTTATTTTAAAGATAATCGGGTTGCTTTGGAGACAATGCATCGTAGCAGGGTCAGAGTGGAATCGGGGGACTCAGTTATTGGGATAATCCAAGGATGGTGCGAGGTCTTCGAGGCCACCCCCACCTCGCTCCCCACTCCTCACTCTCCACCAGGAGTGAAGCAGAGTTGGGAACACAGAATCTCAGAAACTGCCTAAGGTAACCATGGGTGTCCGTGGTGTTAGGGTGGCAGGGTGGAGAAGCCCGCCATCACAACGCGGGGAATCAGAGTGTCGCTCACCCTCCGCCGCCTTCTCCAACCTTCCACCTGGGACACAGCTGAGCGCGCCTGGCTCGGTGCGGCAGCGGGAGGGTTAAACTGTGTGGCCTACGGGCGGGAGGGGGAGAGGCGGAGACCGAGCGCTTGGAGGTGCCAGCGCCGAGCCCCGCCGAGCCGAGCTCAGCGCGAGCCCAGCCGAGTAGAGCCGAGCAGAGCATCTCCCGCCGCCACCGACGCCGCCGCCGCCCCGCGCCCCAGGCGCCTGCCCCCACCCTCTCCAGCACCCCGCTGCCGGCCAACCCCCCTGACCATGCCCCGTGCCCCACCTGCTCCCGCGACCCCCCAGCCCCGCTCATCCCTGAGCGCCCGCAGCTGCCGCGCCGCCGCGCCAGGCTTGCAGGTGAGTGAAAGGGACCCCCACGCCCCCACCCGAGGGAGCCCGGCCCTGCCCTTCCGGACTCTGAGTCTTTCGCCCCCGCCTCTCCCCGCGCGGTCCCTCACCAGAGCTCCAGCCTCCAGCCCAGAAGGGCTCCTTCCCTGCCGCGCTATCCATCCCTCCTCCGTTCCCAGCTCCATCCTGCCCCTCTAGCGCAGTGGTCACCGTCCCCGCAGCTGCCTCCATCCTCCCTCCGGCTCAGGCTCCTGGCATCCTCCCGCTTTGGGTTCCCTGTCTGCTTTGGGTTCTCCCTCCCTCCGAATCCCTTCGCCGACCTCCTGGTCCTGGTGTTCTCCCCGATCTCCTGGTCCTCGTTTTCTCCCCCACTCTCGCTGCTTTCCAGCCCTGTGCTGGGAGTGCGGGCTCCTGAGAAGGGTGGGCTGGGGCAACACTGGAGATGGGGCCGGGATCCCCCACCCCAAGCTTCCCGCCCCACCCCCCCCTCGTCTCCTGCGCACAACAGGTCCGTGAGGCGCGAGGAGAGGGAGGGGGTGGCGCGCCAGCCTGGGGACTGCGGGCTTCCTGGAAGGGGTAGCTAAAGGGGGGTCGGGTCCAGAGACTGGAGTTGACGTCAGGGGGAAGGGGTGATGCACAAGGCGGAGAGGCAAGTGGGTCCAAGAGTCAACTGGCCACAGATGTCCCTGTGAGCCGTTCTCCGCTTCACTGCTTCGCTCCCACACTCCCTCCCGCTTCGTTCCCTTTCCGTCCCTCTCTCCCCCTTCTTCCCACTGTGCCCCATCCCTATCTCCTCCCGTGGCTCCACATCCCTTTGCATCGAAAGAAACAATTTCCAACTCCTCCATCTTTGCTGTTCCAGTCTTCAGTCCCATCCCTTCCTCTTCTCCAGTTGTCCACGATATTATGCTCCTTCCCTTCCCATTTCCTTTCTCCCCAACCCTGCTCTTCTCCACCCCTTTCTCCCTTCCCCTTCCACTGTCTCACCTTCCCTTCCTGCCTGGACCTTTTCCTTCCTCTCCTGCCCTTCCCCCTTCTTCCCCTGTACCCGTGACCCCCTTCACCCTCTGTTTCCCTCCCTGGCCTTTTTAATTCATCCTGTTCTCCCTTCAGCATCCTCCACGCGTCCAGTCTTCTGTACCCACCCCTCTTCTGTTCTCTTTCAGGGCTGACTCCTGCCCCTCACCCTGTGCTCTCTACTGGCTTCCTCTTCACCCTTCTCCCCTTTCACTTACAACCCACCTTCCCTTTCTGGGCCCTTCACAAACCCTTCACATCTGTCCCCACTGCCCACTTCCCCATTCCCTTCCTCAGACTTCACGATCATATTCCCATTATTCTCTGAGAGAACTTAATGTACAGATTTAGACCTAGAATCCAGAGGACACAGGGTGTCATATCCTCATTCACTCTGGAGAGACTGCGCCCCCACCCAGAACCCTCAACCCTGAAAACATGACCTTCCTTTTTCAAAACCAACCATCCTGATTCTCCCAGGATTCTTTACCCAGGAGAGCTACATTTAAGGAGGTTGCTTCTCCCTATTTCTGACTCCCTTCAGAGGGCACCTATGCATTTGGATGATTACATATTGAGCAAAAATTAGCCCTGGCTGGTGTGGCTTAGTGGACTGAGTGCTGGCCTATGAACCAAAAGGTCACCAGTTCGGTTCCCAGTCAGGGCTTGGGCGAGGCCAGGTCTCTCACACACTAATGTTTCTCTCCCTCTCTTTCTCCTTCCCTGTCTCTCTCTCTAAAAGTAAATAAATAAAATTATATTCTCCCACTCACCTCTCTCTTTCTCTGTCTCTTTCCTTCCATCCCTCCATCTCCTCTTCCCCTTCTCCTAAAGATGCAGATTCCTGGGGCCAATAATAAGAGAAATGCCTGGAACTGCAGGTGGGGTGGGCAGGCTGGGATGCTCCCACTGCGCACACACCACATACACACAGTCACAGACTCACTCCCTCAGATTGACTTCCTCTTCCCTCCCCCACTCTCAGATTCCCTCCCTAGCGGTAGGTACACAAAGAATCACAAGGTTCTTTGCTCTAAATTAAGATTCAAGAAAAGCTTGGAGCTGTGGGCAGCGGAAGTGAGAAGGAGGCCTGAGAAGTGAGAGTCGACCCTAGGGTGGGGAGGTAACAGTGGCCTGGGGAGTGGTAGATAGGGGCTGGGGTCTAGACAGGGAGCCATTCTGCGAGTTTTCCACCCAGAGGATGCTCTGTAGCAGTGAATCCTGGGTGGCAGCAACATAGCTGGCAGCCAGCAGCCTGGGAGGGGAGATGGGGGTAGAATTGGTGATGAATGAGCTGGGAAAGTACCCAGGGCAGGGAGGGTGGGGATGTGACTACCCCTTCTCTCTCCCAGTAAAGGCTGGAAATCTGGGTCACAGCTGAGGAAGATCTCGAACATGGAGTCCAGGATGTGGTAAGTCTGGCACAGCAGTGGGAACTTAGAGGCCACTTTCCCTGAGGTCTTGGCCCTTTTCCTCCTTAGGCCCACCTAGGGCCCACCATCCTAAGGGCTAGACACTAGGAAGACAGAAAATGAGGCTGTCTTCCCAAGGCCCACCTGCTTTTGCAGAGAGACCTGGAGAGAGGCAGCTGGGGATCTCTGGTATGAGCTTGTCCTCCCCACACATAGGCCCAAGATGGGCTCCATCTCACCCTCTTTTTCTTCCTTTTTGCAGGCCTGCACTGCTGCTGTCCCACCTCCTCCCTCTCTGGCCACTGCTGTTGCTGCCCCTCCCACCACCTGCTCAAGGCTCCTCCTCCCCTCGAACCCCACCAGCCCCAGCACGTCCCCCATGTGCCCGGGGAGGCCCCTCTGCCCCACGCCATGTGTGTGTGTGGGAGCGGGCACCGCCACCAAGCCGATCCCCTCGGGTCCCAAGATCTAGGCGGCAAGTCCTGCCAGGCACGGCTCCCCCGGCCACCCCATCAGGCTTTGAAGAGGGGCCACCCTCATCCCAGTACCCCTGGGCTATTGTGTGGGGCCCTACAGTTTCTCGAGAGGATGGGGGGGACCCCAACTCTGCCAATCCTGGATTTCTGCCCCTGGACTATGGTTTTGCAGCCCCCCATGGGCTGGCTACCCCGCACCCCAATTCAGACTCCATGCGGGGTGATGGAGATGGGATCATCCTTAGAGAGGCACCTGCCACCCTGCGGCCATTTTTATTCGGGGGCCGTGGGGAAGGTGAGTGGGCGTGGGAGAGGCTGGTAGGGATATGAGGGTGGGGAGGCTGGTTGAAGACTCAAAAGACAAGAAGAGATACCTTGTCTGTAAGCTCCTTCCACAAATGTGCTGGCACAGGAGGCAGGGATGAAGATGCCTCTGAGCCCCCAAGCTCAGGTCCATGGGAGAAGACAGATGTGTAAATACTTGGGGATGTCAACGTAATAAGTGAACACTACTAGAGTCATATACAGCATGTTTTTAAGAAAAAAGAGGGGAGAGACTTCTGCCTGGGGCTCAGGACACTTTTCAAGAATTGACATTTGAACTGAACTTGGAAAACAGTAGTAGTCCATGCAGAGGAACACCATGGGTGCAAGGAACTCAGGGTGACAGCTCAGCTCAGGGAGCACAGAGACAGGGCCAGTGGTTTAGGGGTGATGCCAGGGCAGATATGGTTGCTTGCAGCCCCCTCCTCATCACATATATCCAGCTTTGAGAAAGTGGAGAAGGATTTGGGAGGAAAAGAGCTAAAAATTTCCGGTAAAGCTGATGAATAGAATAAAGGGGGTGCTCTAGAAAGAGCTGGGCAATACGGATTCACATTGCCAGCCCTCCTCAAGCTTACTGATCCTGCAACCCAACTCCATTCCCACTGCCTCGCGGCTCCTCCCACCTTGAGCCTCCCTGAAACTTTCTTCCCATCCCAACCAGGTGTGGACCCCCAGCTCTATGTCACAATTACCATCTCCATCATCATTGTTCTTGTGGCCACTGGCATCATCTTCAAGTTCTGGTAAGCTGGGGTGAGGAGGGTGCTGGCAGATAAGGACCGAATGTTTGGCTGGAAGGAGGGAAGGAGCAAGGGCATCAGTTTTGCTGGGGGTGGGATAGGAAGTGGTTGATTAAAGCAAGACCTTGGGGAAAGGTAGTTAAGGATTTGGGTTGGGGGAGACAGTGAGAAACCAGGGCAGATCCGTCCTCCCAGGGAAATAAAAGGGTAATGGGAGAGATGGGGGATTATTTATGTGCACTAGGGGCTTTGGTGGGAATCCCTTGTCCCCATTTCCTCTAGAGGAGGAAGACAGAAAACTGACCCAGTCTGTAGAGCCCCTCCTTACGGCTGCCTGGGAAGGAGGGAGCTAATCTGGAGCTTTCTCTGCATGTATTGAATAATGGGTCACTCAGTCCTTCACATTTTACTGAGAGAATCACTAGACAAAAGTGTCCAGGTCATTAGCTGACTTTGAACTAGAACTAAACCTGCCAAGGCACATGCTGAGGAGAGAAATGTTTCTTCTGGATATGCATGGGGGAGAAGGCAATTCTGGGGAACTCTACCTGTTGGTGGGGAGGAAGTACTATTCTGTGGATCTGGACCAGGTTGGGAGGATGGTTTAGATCCCAGAGCCCCAGGGAGACAGGGTAGGAGAAGTGGTTTTATGGACACATGGTCTTAGAGGCCAGTTTCTATCCTGTTAGGGTGAGGGAGGCTGGGGGTGACCAGCCCTGCAGGCCCAAGATGGGGCTTCTTAAATTTATGAAAGAAACTCTTCCCTTACGGCGCACCAGCTGGGACCGCAGCCAGAAGCGGCGCAGGCCCTCAGGACAGCAAGGTGCCCTGAGGCAGGAAGAGAGCCAGCAGCCACTGACAGACCTGTCCCCAGCCGGGGTCACTGTGCTGGGGGCCTTCGGGGACTCACCCACCCCCACCCCTGACCATGAGGAGCCCAGAGGGGGACCCAGGCCTGGGATGCCCCAGCCCAAGGGGGCTCCAGCCTTCCAGTTGAACCGGTGAGGGCCAGGGCAAAAAGATGGGAGGGTGAGGAGGGGAGGCCCTTTAGGTCTCTGGAACTGTGGTTGGGGTACTCCTTCCTGGGTGGGTGGGAAGGAGGTAGGCCTGGCCCTCCCAGAGCCTGTGGCTTTCCTTCCCAGCCTGGCTCCTGGCCCTCCCAAGGAGCCTGGACCTCTCCTTTCTGGGGAGACCCTTCCTTCTCCCCTCTCTGTGGATCTGTGTCCTGTTCTCATGCTGCCATTTAACTCCAGCTCTGCCCTCTTAACCTTGATTCCCTTTGTCTTGGACTCCCTTTTTGATTCTGGCTTACCCCTTGTTTCCTGACTGTGCCCTTTCCCTCTTCCTCTCAGGATTCCCCTGGTGAATCTGTGATGCTCACCAATGTTGGGGTGCCACCAAGCAGGAGGCCGAGGGGCCGGCATAGCCACTGCCCCACTGAGGGTGGGGCGGCTGTGGGAGCTGGGCTGCAGGTGCTCCTGGCCCCTGCCCTTGCCCTCCACCCTGGAACATTCACTGGCCCCACAGTCAGTCCTACCTGTTCACCCTCCTTTAGGTGGGGACCTCCCATATTTGTGGTTTCTGGTCCCCCATGCCCACCCTTGCACACTCACATGAAAGCCTTGCACACTCACCTCCACCCTCATGGGCCATTGCACACACTCATGCTGTTGTGCAGCCAGTCTTCTGCACCTGCTCCCCATCCACCTCTCTCCTCTGCTGACCCCGCACATTCTTCCTTTTGTTTCACATTTTTCACGCTGTCCTCTTCCCACAGTCCACGCTCATCTCAGTCACTCTGGTCAGTGGGCGACTTCAGCATTTCCTCTCACGTGTGCGTCTGGCCCCATGTTGTGATGGTGCGGGTCGTACCCACACTCTATCTCATGAACACCCACTGACCTCGTTTCTGTGGCTCCTGCATGCTGCCCAGAGGTCGGTGGGAGGTGAGCTGGGGGCTCCTTGTGCCGCCATCTGTCACGGTCCCATCCCACTCTGTGTCATGTTCTTCACTGTCCTCTCATTGCACTCCATGGGCGCTCTCATTACCCTGAGGGCTCCCCCACAAGAAAGGAGGTAGTGAGGCCCCACACTTCTCCCCACCCCACTGCGAAATTCTGTTGTCTGGGAGATGGGTTTTGGGGAGTCACCTGCTGCACTACATGAGAAAGGGGCTCCCATTTGCCCTTCCCTTCCTCCTAAGTCCCTTTTGTCTTATCTGTCCTGGCTGTCTGTATGTGTGTCACTCTCTGGAATTCAAAGCCCCCTGAGCCAGTTGTCCTCTTCCCAGCCTCCCTCAGGGCCTGCTGATTCCACTGAGGTTGGCAGGGACTGGAGGCAGCTGGTTCAAGGCCATCGGGAGCTTTACCTCCCAACCTACCCCTCCCCTTCCTGGGCTCCCTAACATCTCTCCCTCCCTCCCTCCTCTGTTCTTCCACTCACTCCTTTTGCCCCCCACCCACGCCCCAGGTGTGTCCCTACTTCTCTTAATTTTTTCCACTTTCCTTCCTCCTTCTTCTCTTACCTGGCTCCTATGCTGTGATATATATTTTTGTATTATCTCTTCTTGTGGTGATAATCTTGAATTCTTGTGGGATGTAAGTTTCAAAATTTTCAAATAAAGCCTTTGCAAGATACGTGAGTCCCCTGGTTCTGTCTTACGAGCCCTGTAGAATGGATGGGAGGTGAGGTGATGGGCAGCCAGGAGGGAGAAAGAGAAGGATGAGCAGAGGAGCCCCTCTGGACTCAGTGTGACCTGCGCTGCTCTGACCTGGAGTTGGGTTCGGGGACTTTACCTGGGGACTAGATGGAAGGAAGAGAAACTAAGGAAGCAGTCCTGAGCAAGAGCAGCCAGAGCAAGAGAAACTGGAAGAGTGGCTTGCTTGTTACTTGCCAGTGAAGGTCAAGAGAGACCATGTGAAAGGAGACAGAAGAAAAGGGCAAATTCCACAGAAGGACGGGCAGTGGAGCAAGCAAGAAAAGGGAGAAGAGAGAGCTGATAAGACAGACAGAGGGTGAAGGGTGAAAGAAGAGAAAAATGGAGCAATGGGAAAGAGGCTGCCTTGCTTGGTTTATTTTCAGCCATGCTCTCTAACCTGCCCCCACCCACAGTTGCCCCCTAAAAGCTGTACAGCATTGGAAGCTCTGTGGTTAACACTAATTAGCTTTCCCCACTCTGCCTTCTCTGATAGGGTATGGGGGTGGAATCAAGGGGTGTGTTTTCAGGGAGGGAACCCAGTCTGCCCAGCTGGGATCAGTCACCTCTGAGCCCTCAATTCTAGGTTTGGCTCTTGTAACAGCTCTGCAAAAGCCCACGGAACACATCAGCCTCTCAGCTGTTGCTAGGCTCTGTTGCCATGGTAACCACCCAGGTCCCATTTCTCCCCCCACCCCCATCTGTGCCCCACTTGCTCCCTGGAAATGGGGAGCTCCAGGGAGGAGAGGAGACTGGAATGTGTGAAAAGGCAGTCTGGGCTGCCCTGGACTGTGGATGCCTCCATGTGTTTATCTTTGCAGCTCAAATCAGGAATGTACGTGGATTGGTAGATGTGTGTTTTTAGGTGTTGGAGCGCTTGACTGTGTCCTCAGGGAAGTATGGCTGAGTTCATGCAGCACACAAAGGTGAGTGGGGAGGAGGCGGCATATTTCTCAGGACCAGAGCAGTGTGTACATTCGGGGCATCAGACTCCCTAAGAAAAAGACAGACTGCTATAGAAGAAAGCAGCAGAGCCAGGCTAGGGAGTGATGAACCAACTAAAAGCAGAGGTGCAAGGCAAACAAGCTGCTGAGGAAGGCTCAAAAGCAACCCAGTGGGGCCTGAAGAGACCCCAGTGGGCAGTTGGTAGACTGAATGGAACCTGAGGGTGCAGGAAGGGGTGCTGACTGGGGTGGAGTCGGGGGTTGTTGGGGGCAGTGAGGGAGGGATCCAAGAGGACAGAAGAAGCCTCATTAACCTTTCCCTTCTTTCCCCACAGGAATCTAGTCCTTGTCCTGGGTGGGGGAGGGAAGGGGAAGGAGCTCAAGTGCCTGGAGAGCACACCCTGGCTCTATCACCTTCAGCAACTGTCTGCAAAGGGACAGTGTGACCCTGCAGCTCATCCATATGCAAAAGGCACACATGAAGGCCCCTAATGAAGAGGGAATTAATTATTGCCTGATTAGACTGCTGTTTCTCTAAATTTAAATAGATTAAAATGCACCAGCAGGACACTGGAAATCCTCACCTGTTCTCTCTTCCTAAATGCCCTCTTGCCCGTGGAAAGTCAGATGGGAGAGACAGAGGAGAAAGGAGACATCCTAGTCTTCTGAGTTTTCCTAAAGGAATTACCCCCAAACTAAATCACCTAGTCACACTAATGGGGAAGTGTCTTGAGGCCACAGGGAATGGATGCTAACCTTTCTCTCTCTCTTGGAGCTGAAACTGAAACTGGGGCCTTGGAGGTCCTTGGAAATCTCCAAGGAAGTGGTAGAGCAGAGAGTCATTGCAAAGTGACAGACCCAGAACATAAACAATGGCCATACTACTCTCTTGGTTTTTGGAGGCCACGCATCACAGACACTACTGGGACCAGAGTCTCTCATCACTATGCATTGTACTGTCTTTGCCTCCTGAGCTGTGTATCAAATGACTCAGCTGGGCTTCCCTTAAATGTTTTCCTGGAATGCTTACCACTGTGGCTCAGACCAAACCAGGGAATGGGGAAGCCCCCCGGAGGAGGGATCTCCTGGGCAGAGCTCCGGGTGTGGAAGTGATTCAAGATGGTAACAGTGTGCCAGCTGGAAAGCCCCGGGCTAAAATTAACAGCCCTCCTCCCCCTACACCCCACATTTATCTCTCTAAAGCTATTCTCTAAGGAGTTCAAGGAACTTAAAACTTGCTTCTTATGGCAAGGGCAGGAACAGGACTCAGCCGGAGACACTGAGGCCCAGAAGTGCCAGTTAATGTAAAGAGGAAAAGCACTAGAGGAGAGCCAGGACTTACAGTGATGACTACTACTTTGCTCCCACTCTTCTACCTCAGCCCCCAAAGTCAAGGTTTCTTGAATCATGGTTCTTCATCTCATACAGTAACTGGGTCTGGTCACATCTGAGTCCTTAAGACCTTTATCCTGCCTGCTGTTGCTACTGGGTTAACACAGACTAAGCACAGAGCCCAAAAATATGATTAAAAAAAAAGTAGATACTTAAAAAAGATACAAACAAGCTCTGGTGGGGGGTGGGTAAAAAGCTTGTGGGTTCAATCCCTGGTCAAGGGCACATACCTAGGTTTTGGGTTTGATCAGGAGGCAGCTAATCATGTTTCTCTCTCACGTGGATGTTTCTCTTTCTCTCTTCCTCTCTCTCTAAAGTCCATAAATATATCTTGGAGGATTAAAAAAAAAAAGATATAAACAGTTACAAGCCAAAGACACATATCTTCTTAAACATTTATTTTAAATATTTATTTTTTAGGTGTTCTTTGCTATTTCCTTGCTGTGGCCTTGGGAAAAATCACTTAAATCTTCTGTCTTATTTTCATTATTGTCAAATGGGCATTATAGTTATTTCTACTAGGTTTGTTTTGCTCTCTAAGCATGGGGCTGTTACTGTTGGTAGAAGGGGCTTCAATTCTGCTTCAGTCAAAACAGAGCTGCTCTGGCCCTATCAGGATGCAGGGTAGTGGCAGCATTCATTTACTCAACGCACAGTAGTCCCTCCTCATCTGCTGGAGATAAGTTCAGAGACCCCCCAAGGGATGCCTGAAATCTCAGATAGTCTGAACCCTACATATACTATGTTTTTTCCTACACACACATACCTTTTTACTTAAAGGAAGCACTTCCTGGTTTTTTAATTGCCATATCTGAGTTGCCAGCATCACTACAGTTGTGCTTTGGGGCCATTATTAAGTAAAGTGAGGGTTGCTTGAACACAAACACTGCAATACCTCCACAGTCAATCTGATAACTGAGATGGCTACTAAGTATAGGGCAGTGTACACCTTGGAGACATTGGACAAAGGGATGAGTCATGTCCCAGACTCAGCCCTCAGCTGGATGGCTGGAGATTTCATCATGCTGTTAAGAATGGCACATAATTGAAAAGTTATGAGCTGTTTATTGCTGGAATTTTCCATTTACTGTTTTTGGACCACAGTTGACCAAGGGTAACAGAAACAGTGGAAAGAGAACCTGTTGATAAGGGGACTGCTGTACAGTTACTTAGCATGCACTATATGCTAAGTAAAACAGTGGGAAGGACACTATGTATGGGACAATTTCTTCCCTGAGGAGCTGACAAGCTTGCTGAGGAGTCACATATATGAAATAGTTAAAATAGCAACAAAAGGTACAGACTAAATGCTGCGGGAATTAAGACATAGGGGCCATTATGGGTTGGAACAATCAGGGGAGGCTTCCTGAAAGAGTTCATATTAAGTGTTCATAAATGTTTACTGACCACTAACTAAATCCCAGCTCTTGTCCTTGCCCTCATGAAGCTAATATTCTAATGGGAAGAGGAGACAGTATGTCAGGTAGTGACAAGTGCCATATTTAAAAGCAAAGGGTGAGGAGACAGAGACGTGGAGGAGGGCAACAAGACTGAAGCAGAGATCAAAGCAAAGAGACTAAGGGGTGTGGTCAAGGAGGGGTGGATATTGATGGCTGCGAGAGGTTATCAGTTACTCTTTGGGCCTAAGTAGGAACCTCAGAAAACTGACATATCCTGTCCTCACCCGCATATTCAAAGCATTGAGAAATTCTTGAGAGTACAGCATAGGAAAAAAGAACGGCAACTTTCTACATCAGCCTATTCCCCGACCGCGGGAAGGGAAACGGGACCCTAGGCTTTTAAAATCCATACCTCCGCTGGTACCTTGATGCATAATTCATGAACCTGTCGGGATCCCACCCTCCCACTTCCCCAAAAGTCGCTTCCGGAAGCCGGAGGCCCGCAGTTCTGAAGATTCAGCTTCTGCCCTTAGCAGAGCCCGCCTTCACTTCCGTCGCGGCGTCACATCCACAGAGGGTTCTACCGGGTCCCTGGCAGAAGCCACTTCCGCCCCTCCTTGGCGTAACTTGAGGCTTAAGTATTCCTGGCGCTAGCGGCGCCGGATATGCTCTACCGCTTCCGGAAGTGACTCGACCTTTGCATTGCCCCCCCCATCCCTATTGCCCCCCCCCACGTTGCCATTTCCCTCCCTCCCCCCCTTTTTTCGTTTCCGGTGCTCCCGCCTTCTCTCCGCGGCGGACCAACTTGGAGCGTGTTGGGGGGGGAGGGAGGGAGGGGCCGTGGAGGAATTGGGGTTCTTGGGAGCACAAGCGGCAGCAGCACTTCCGGGTGAGTGTTAGGGGAGGGAGGGCGGTAGAAAGGGGGCCACCCACTGCTTAGAGCCCCCGCCCTGCGGGTGTCTCGCACGCATTCTGTGCGTGTGAGAGTGTGGTCTCTGTCGCGCCGAAAGTGCGTGCTCGCGCGCTCCGCGGTGCGCTCCCCCTCCCCTCGGCCCCTGAGGTCCTCCCACCCCAGCCGGTTCCCTCCTCTCCCAGCGAACGCCGCCCCTCCCGCGCTCTGGCTCTGGCGCCGCCGCAGCCGTCGCCGCTGGGTGAGTCTCGCGCCGCTGCAGCCGGGGCGCGCCAAGCTCTCTGCTCCTCCCCCCTCCCCTTTTCCCTGGGGGGGGGCGGGGAAGGGGGTGCTCCACGGTGTGACTGTACGTGTGTCCGTCCCGGAACCGGAAGTGGTTGTGGAGGAGCGGGCGATGGGGAGGAATGGGGGGGCTTAGGGGGCGGGTGTCTCTCTGGTGGGTGGCAGAGTTCAGCTCCCTGGTGGAGAAGGAGGGGCATCCCAAGGAAGGGCCTTTGAGGAAGGGGTGGGGGGGTTGACATCAGGAGAAGGCTCCCAGGAACTGTCTCAAGGGAGCAAAGGTTTTGGGGGGACAGCTGGGGTCTCCAATAGATAGACCGCTGTTCAGGCTGAGGGAGGTACTTATTGGCGCAAGGCCTTGGGTAGGCAGGGGCGAAGTCCTCCCAGAAGTGGGGAGGGGAGACCAGAGGAAGTGGCTGGGCCTGAACTGGCCCTGTGCTTGACACAAGGGTTTGTGCATCCCCCTAGTCCTCAGTTTTGCTCTCTGAGCCAGTCCTGGGGGCAGGACCCTTCTCTTCCAACTCTTCTGTTCTCTGACCCCTGGTTACCTGTGGCCCTGTGGAAAGAAGAATCAGTGTCTGAGGCCAAGAATAGAACCCAAACACTGGTGATAGAGTTCATCTTAGTTTCTGGGACTTAGATTTATTTCCTTTGTAGCTACATTGGGGTGGCACTGCCCTGCTGTGATTATAACCGTGCACCTTTGGATTCTTGGTTGGTGGTCCACCTGCCTTCCTGACTGCCTGCTGACAGTCCAAGAATTCCTCCGCAGTTCTCTGGTGCCTGCGCCCTTACTGGCCCCTGTAACCCAGACAATTTGTTTACAGAAAGTTCAGGAGCCCTGGAAAGGAGAAAGAATAAAACAACAGGAGGAAGAGAGAGAGAGGGTAAGACAATTTTGGGTTAATGGTTTTTCTTGTTTGGGGGGAGAAGGGGTCATAATAAAATAGGTTTTTGGGGAGACAGTATAACAGAATTCTTCAAGTAATAGCGATTGTAATACTGGTGTTTGCTGTGGGAGAAAAATCTGCCTTTTCCTACTATCTCTTGGGCATGCCTAGGAAGTTTCTGTGCAGAAAGTTGGTTCTGTACCCCATCACCTTCCATTCCCAACAGTGCTCATCAGGAATGAATTACGAAACGTGCAGGTGAAATCACAAAGTAGGGTTGCATTGTGTCCAAAGGAGAAACTTACATCTACTTTGGGGACAAAGGGGCCCTAATTGCTAGTATGTTCCTTGTGGCATAGCTTTTGGAATTGCTTTCCTGTATTTGGAACCAGCAGAGTTGAGTTTAGAGCAGGATGTGGATCCTTGATATTACAGCTTAGGGTTTGGAGTGGATCTGTTGAGTGATTGAATCTATGACACAGTTTTTTGAATTTGATGTGGCAGGGTGAAGTTTTCAGGAAGAAACTGGGTCATAGGTAGTTTGAAGTAAAGTAGATAAAACTGTACGGAGTAGACTCTGTAAGTGGGCCTGAAAGAATGGAAAATATAAGACTTGATGGTGATAGAATTTTAGGTAGGCTGAAAATGACAATGTATTGATCCCAACAAATTTTGAATTCAGAGCTTATAATCCTAGCGGTATCTCCTAGGATTATAAGGCTGGTTTATAAAATGTATTCCCCATAAGTTCCTGAGCCAAATTGATGATTAAATATTAGGTGCATATCCCCTCTTCTCCAGCCTTCCACTGCCCCCCCGCCCCCCATGCCTCACATTGCCTAGATCCATGATTTATAGTGGAATGGGCAGGTCAAGAGGAACCACTGTGTTGTTCTTCCCACCAGATACAGAGTATGATGGTCCAGCGGTGCCCAGGGTAGAAGGTGATGGTCCAGACTGCCATCTGTGTGGTGGTGGTCCTGTTGGTCTCAAACATGTGTGGTGTGATGGTCTTTTCCAATAAAGTTGGGGTAAACCTGTTTTGAGTTATATTGTACTTGAAAGAGTTTACAGAGAGTAGGAAGGCTCTAAATTCTATTAGGATGGCCCTTTTTGAATGTCCTTAGTAACTGAGAAAAAAACTTTGTTTTCTTACTGAGTAAAAAATGGTCCTCTGTTTTTTGCTTTGTTTTGGTTTTTTCCCTCAAATCCTTAACTAATATTGCAACCTTTCTGTAGTTGTGTATTTTGGAACAGTTTTGCTCAATAGAGTGTCTGAGATCCATGGGTCAAGTTCTTTGTGTAGTTGAATTTGAGTTGATTGTTCTTTGCATCTCTCTTTCTTGTAAGTGTTTCTAGTTGGTGATTACTAAGCTGGAGGCTCTAGAACTGATACTTTGGGGTAGTTCCTTTGTAATTATGTGGTCTTTATGTAATTTCCCCTAATTGTCACTAATAGGCCTCATCACATGGAAGTACTTCTCTTTGTTTCTTTCAGGAGCACTTTGAGCATTTTATTCTTTTTCTGTTTTTTGCTGCCTTCATCCCATCACACTGTGCCTCATGAATTTGTTTTAAGGGGTTTATTTTGCTGCATCGTTTACCCAAATAAAAACTCAGTAGAGTTGCAAGTTACTCATTTCTCCACTGATGTAGGAGCTAAAATTAGATTCCAGAAATCTTGATTCCTAGGTCCATTCTCTAGCTACTTAATGTGGTTGGTGTATTTCATGATTTTCTAAAGGTTGGCTGTGTTAAGAGAATGTTATTTTCCTGAGGAAAAGTTATGCTTTGTTTTAAAAAGAACAAAAAGTTGTAGTAAGTACCGAGAGAGAGGTGGTGGCCTTCATCATGTATACAAAAACCACATGCTGGGGGCAGTGACATCATTATTTTTTGATGGCTCGTAGCACTGTGGAAGGATGGACAGACGGACAGAGCTCTAGTGCAAGAGTTCAAGTCCTACTATGTGTTTATGTATGTTATGTAATACTGTCTTTTTTTTCCTTCACCTCCTCAGTGCTTCCAAGATTTCTTTGGAGATTGAAAAAGAAATAAAGCCTTGGCTGGTGTGGCTCAGTTGGTTGGAGCATCGTCCTGTAGACCAAAAGGTCATGGGTTCAATTCCCGATCAGGGCACATACCTAGGTTGTGGGTTCAATCCCTGGTCAGGGCACTTATGAGAAAGCAACCAATCCATGTTTCTCTCCCCCACCCCCCAAAAGCAATGAAAAAAATGTCCTAGAGTAAGGATTGAAAAAATGCAAAAAATAAATAAATATGTAGTTCCTTAAACCTCTTGAAAGAAAAGAACTGCCCAATTTAATTATAGCAAGCCTTCCTGCTTATTGTTAACATTTGAGGCACAGTGCAGGGGTAAAGTTGAAATTAGAACCCAGATTTTCAATCTGCCAATATACCTCTCTCTACTCACTGTGTTTTTCCTTCTTTCCTGTTCTTTGGGGCTGTAATAGAAATGACTCCTTTGGGTAAACGACTCCTTTTTTGGTGTATTAGCATAGTCATCAAAGCTGGCACTCTGTGTGCAGATGAGATCTCCTTATAATATCATTGGGCTTCTCCAGGTTTTGGAATGTTGGTACATGCCTGCTTAGGTGTCAGAATGGTTTGGTGAGAATTCCTCCATGAAAAAGAGTTAAGAGGGTGAGTGGTAAAATGGACAGTGAACAGGTACTTGAGTGATCTCGCCCCAGCGGCACCCTGTTACACTGCTCCGAGGGCGCCATTTGCCTGTATTTCTGGCAAGAGCCTTCCCTTCTTGACTCTCCACAGTGGTATAGCGTTTCTCAGGTGTCGTTTTGCAGGCAAACATTGCTTCTAGTTGGCCTAGCAGTACTCTCCATGTTACCCCCATTTGGGGGCTGACATATTTGTCAGGAGCCCACAGAGCACACTTACCATTTTGTCTTAGGACCAGCCATAGTTCTGATCTTCAGCCTTGTTCTCTTAAGAACCAAAGCAGAGTGACAGACTGGGTGTCCATGGAAGTGGAGAGGCCTATTATTCAGTTTATCCCTCCTGGATAGTCTGGCCTTTTTACTCAGAATCGTGATTCTAAAATCAGTTATCTTGGTGGCCAAGCGAGGTTTCACAGAGAATATTATCTTTAACTGCTGTCATCAGAACTTCATTTTTGAAAACATAGGTGAGAACTACCTGAAAAATATATAGCCCATTCCTGTAAATATTCTAAATTGTATGTTGTGAATCAAGCCACAACGGCAGAGAGCATGTACTTCAATTACATGGCTTTGCTCTCTTGTAGAATCCCTTTCTCTGACTTGCTCTGCTGTTTACTGTTTGCCTTCAATTTCCTCATTTAAGAAATGGAATTACAGGAGCGAACTTCAGAGAATTGTTGTAGGTATTAAATGATGTGATAGTTGTAAAGTGCTTAGAACAGGACCTTGAACACAGTAAGGGCATAGTAGATGTTAATGGTGGTGGTGGTGGTGATACTGTTCATATCACTTTGTGCGCCCTCTTTATAGGAACCTACAGAAACTGCTTTACCTGCACCACTTGTAGGGCAGTGAGAATAGATAACAGTCCTTTGGGGGGAGGGATGGGCCTCCTCGCAGGAATCTTATCTGAGGACATTGTTATTTTCAGGCTCTCAGTTTCTCCTTAATTTTCACGTCCAAAATGCATTTACTTCCTTGACTCTTTAGGGGGTGTTATCTTCTAGACCCTCCTTTCTTCTACTCTCCAGTACTACATTTCTATCATATATCACCACTCTTGTCTGTTTCACTTTTCTCAGCTAGAAGGTTGGGCAACATGGGGTCATGGGTTAAGGTTTGAACTCCTCACAATGTTTTCGAAATCTGTGTCTGGAGTCCACTGTCATTCATTCAGTTCATTCAATATGGAGTTGCTTACCTGGTGATAAGTCCTGTGTTAGAGACTGGAGAGGTCCAAGATGTGATCTCTGCCTCCCGAAAAGCTTGGCAAGATTGGTTCCCCATAAACTGCGGTCTGTTTGTTTCTCGATTTCTCTTGCCTGGGGAGGACCTGAGGCGCCTAATGCTGGGAGGAAAAGGTTAGCACCTGTTTTGGAGACTGTCTGGTTTTACTGTAATTTGTAACTCAGGGAGCAGGAATTACCTGTAGTTGATCCTCAGTCATTTAATACTGAGCCCCATTTGTGTGAAGCTGCTATAGTCACAAATTTGGTTTGTTGCCTTTCTCCTTTGCTACTTTTTAGGAAAAGTCTGAAATTCAGTTCTGCTTCCCTTTTTAGGATTTATGAAAACTGAAGGTGCTCGTTAATGGAGAAAAAAAAAAATCTGATGAGACTTCTAGAGAAGGATAAGGGACAGGGTTGTATTTAGAGAGATATTCTTTCTGCTTGAACTCCTTTGTTGAAGCTCTTTTCTAGTTTCCTTAGTCAGTACTTGAAACCAAGTTTCTGTATTCAGTCTACCTTCCAGCTCTTAGTATCTCTGCTGTCTGCTGCCAGCATATCCTCAGTGGGACCTGTGGCTGTAGGTCACAGGTCCTTCTTCCCCACCCGAATCTTGATTGCTCTTGGCTCAGAGTACGAGTGTGGTGACCATGTTTATTTCCTGCTGTTCCTTGTTTCCCCATTCCACCAGTCTCAAACTCTCTCTTCACCTGTTTTCTGCTGGGCTGGATCTTTCCTGGTCCAGGATTTTGGGAAGCTACTCTTGACCAACATACTTCCAGTTAAGCCTTTCTAGAAGTAATCAGAATGTAGAAACGAGTGAGTGGTGAGATGCCTTGGTTTGTACTCATTTGTGACTTGCCATGTGATTTTGAGGGATTAACTTTTCTTGCTTATTCTTCACTCCCAAAGTTCTAAGTTTAATTATCATCTGTGTACAGAGAAGAACTCAAGTTCTCAAGTTCAAACTCTCAGAAGCCGGGTGTTTGAGAACTATAAAGCAGGAGTCTAGTAATGTGGATGCGTTCTGGCCCTCCGTTGTCCCTATTCTGAATCCCTTTAGGTGGAAGTCTGGGGTGCTGCTGCTTCTGCTGGTGCTAGAACTTTTTTTTTTTAAACTGGTAACTCCTAGGTTCTCACTGCTTAGCCCAGCGTGTGTGGTATCCAGTGTAGCACCATAGATGTTCTTTGACCTTGGGATCAGTGGTATGTGGTCCCCAGATACCATATGGTACCCAGAAAATACATTGATTTTGCCCTGACTGGTGTGGCTCAGTGAGTTGGGCATCTTCCTGCAAACTGAAAAGTTGCTGGTTTGATTCCTGGTCTGGGCACGTGCCTGGGTTGCCAACCAGGTCCCCAGTTTGGTGGGTGTGGTAGGCAACTGATTGATGTTTCTCTTGAGCATTGATGTTTCTTTTCCCTTCCTTCCTCTCGCTCTAAAAATAAATAAATAAAATCTTTAAAAAACCCCCCGAAACACCTTGATTTTGATTGCCACCAATTTCATTCTTTAATATCCTTCGACGTTTTGTGTATTGGCCTAGAACCTTTCCAAGCTGCATAGAACTATAGATGTATCAGTTAGAACTCTTGGGGTTTTTTATTTCAAGGAAGGAGGATGTGAGGAATAAAGGAAATGAGGAACAGTGTTAGGTGCCCTGCTGTTTGAAGCCAGTCATTAGTGAGTTTCATGGGACTTTGGGCACATCCCTTCCCCTCTCATGACTTTAGTTTCTTTTCTTGTCAGCAAAGGAAACTAATACCAATTCTGTTTCTCGGGGTATGGAAAGTGTTCTGTGGGTAAATGAGATGTGTATACGTTCTTTCACTAGCCTTAACTAGGACTGCCTTTGTTGGATGGGGATATAGTGCTGAGTGGCTCTGACCAGTGAGACTAATATGCTAGATCCTAAGGTATTTTTTAAAATTTTTATTTGTAAAGATTTTATTTATTTTTAGACAGAGGGGAAGGGGGAGAGAGAGAGGAAGAGAAACATGAATGCGTAGTTGCCTCTTGCATGCCCTTACTGGGGACCTGGCCCACAACCCAGGCATGTGTCCTGACTGGGAATGGAATTGGTGACCCTTTGGTTCTCAGGCTGGTGCTCAATCCACTGAACCATACCAACCAGGGCTACATTCTAAGGTCTTGACCGCTGATTCCCAGCCATGTGGCCAAAGAAGAAATCAGGAACTCTTCAACTCCCCTTCTCCATTGCTAAGGTTCAGATTTATTCCTGAGTGTGACGTGGCCTCTCTTTCTTCAGGTAGAATGGAAGAATCTCACTTCAATTCTAACCCGTACTTCTGGCCTTCTATCCCCACAGTCTCAGGACAGGTATGTGTGGTTTGCGTTTCTGCTCCTCTACCATGCTGTACTTCTTTCAGCTCTGAGTAGTAAGTTCTGTTACTGTGAAGACTGATGCAAGACAACACATACTTTTTCACCAGGTCCCCATTATTCAGAATTATATAGTGTTTCTGTTTAGCTTCTTTCTGGAAGCACAAAGATATTAGCTACTCACTCCTTGATATCCAAGGAGGAGGACAGACAATGCTAAGTGCTTAGGGACAAAATCAGACTCTCCCTGAAGAGGCAACTCCCCTCCCCCTTCCTTTTAATTAATTATTTTTTTAATTACACTTGACATATATTAGTTTCAGGTGTCCATCATAGTGATTAGACATTCATATACTTTAAGAAGTGATCACCACAATGGGTCTCTAGACCTATCTGGCATCATGCATAGTTGAGATATTATTGACTATATTCCTTCTGCTATATTTTACATTCCTGTAACTATTTTTATAACTGGCATTTTGTACTTTTTAGTGCCCTTCACCTTTTTTGCTTATCCCCCACCCCTTCCCATCTGATGACCATCAGTTTGTTCTCTGCCCCTTCCATTTCTTCCAGATTGAAAACACGATGTTCATCAACAAGATGAAGGATCAGCTGTTGCCAGAGAAGGGCTGTGGGCTGGCTCCACCCCACTACCCCACCTTGCTGACAGTGCCTGCCTCAGTGTCCCTGCCCTCAGGCATCAGTATGGACACAGAGTCCAAGTCAGACCAGCTGACCCCACATAGCCAGGCGTCTGTTACCCAGAATATCACGGTGGTCCCTGTGGCGTCTACAGGACTAATGACTGCTGGTGAGCAACTCTGCTCTTCTCCAATCTGAGGTGTTGATCTTCCATGATCAGTACCCCAGGCTGGAGGGCTCCAACAACATGGGGAGTGGGAAATGTGTTTGATTACTCAATCAGATTTTTATTAAGTGCCTACTGTGTGCCTAGCAATGCGCTAGGCATTGTGGGGGATACAAAGAAGTAGAAGATGCGGTCCCTGCCTTTGAGGAGGTGACATTCTTTCCTTCTCTGAATCAAGGAGTCTCCTGTTCTCAGAGGTGGAGAAGAGAAGGGAGTCAATCAAGGGGTAAATCTCACTGTTACCAGGGTTGGGGTGGGGACAGGGGTTAGGAGACCATTTTTTTCCTACAGGGTTTGGGGTGTCCTATATACTCTGGGCTGGGGGTGGTGGTAAGGGGCTAAATTAGACAATGATCTGGGGGAAGTTAAATAGGATTTGGATCAGCATTGGGCAGCATGACACCATCTCCTTTTTCTTCCAATCCTAGGTCCTGGTTTGGTAATCACGTCCCCCTCAGGCTCCCTTGTGACCACAGCCTCATCAGCTCAGACCTTCCCCATTTCGGCTCCCATGATTGTCTCAGCTCTTCCCCCTGGCTCACAAGCCCTGCAGGTGGTCCCTGACCTCTCCAAGAAGGTGTCATCATCCCTAACAGAGGAAGGAGGCGGAGGTGGTGGAGGAGGTGGCAGTGTGGCTCCTAAACCCCCCCGGGGCCGAAAGAAGAAGCGGATGTTGGAATCAGGGCTGCCCGAGATGAATGACCCTTATGTCCTCTCTCCTGAGGATGATGACGACCATCAGAAAGACGGAAAGACCTATAGGTATGAACCATCCTGGGGCAGGATGGGGTGAGGATCCCTGTCTCAGCTTCCCTACCCTCTCTTTGTCTTGCCCCTGATCAGGCCATATGCTCTGCCAGCTTCCCACCTCAGATCCGTGTGCATGTCAGGTATTCTGTCACAGGGCAGGAAAGTAGAGCTTCTAGCACTTCGCTGGTGCCTCTTCCCCCAGGATGCAGACCCATTTCACCCAGGGTCATCAGCACTGACTTATTTTTGAGTGGCATAATGGAGTTATTTCTTGTAATGAGGCTTTAGACTGGGTTTGAGACTCTGTCTCTAGCACCTTTTTGCTTTCTGCATTTTCCATTCCTATTTTTCCAAGAAACCTTTCTGTTAAGCGCCTCACCAGTGTGCTCTCCACTGGTTCTTGGGCCATATTTGAGCATTGAGCCTGCCTGACCGACCCTGCATGGTTGGGATAACGGGAGGGGTCTCTATAAAAAGGTGGGAGGAATAGGATACCTCCCTTACCCCTTGGAATAGATGCTTCTAAAATGACTGTGTGCTCACTTTCTAATTCATGGAAGTCATTTTGATTCTTTACTGTCTTTAAGTTGTTCATTGCCAAAAAGCATTATATTTGCATGTGGTACTGTACAAAAGTAATTACATAAGTAAACTTCCCTGCCCTTTGAACATTGCAAATCTTTTTCATTCCCTTGAGAACTATCAAGGGCCCTAGTGGGTTTGGGGAGTTTGGTCCCATTATACAGAGTGGGATAACTACTGTCACAGCTCTGACACAGACAGGGGCAGATGTGCATGGCTGGGAGACTGGGTCTGTCCTTAGTGTACCGAGATGGGCAATGTTGTTCCCATTTTAGGAGCGAAGGGAACTGCGGCACAGGAAATGGACAGAGCCTTGGGCTCATGGATTCAGTTCCCGGCTCCACCACGAACTTGCTGTGTGACCCTGGGCAAGTCCTTTTCCCCTCTCTGGGCCTCAGTTTCCTCATCTGTAAAATGGGGAGAATTCTGTTTCTGCCTCCCATTCGTTGGGGGTATATATATCAGATAAGAGTTGAAATGTTGGGAACTTCAAAAGAGATAAAAATAGCCATCATTTAGCATTTATTGTTTGTATTTACACTTCTGTAGAGAGCAGCTACAACTACAGAGCATTGAAATCCCTCTTTGTGAAGGGAAAACGAGGGGAGTGTTGCTAAATCCAGACAGTGTTGAGCACTGCAGAATTCAGTGTATAGTGCGAAAGCTCATTGCAGCTTTATTATTACAGGTGTATCCTACTCTATACAATAAAAGTGTTCCGGGAAAATGTTTACATCATATCGTATTATAAAGGTACCTGACAAATTTGATTCATTTAAAGGCATTTTTTTATATGTCATTTCGTAAATGAAAATTCCTCTTCAGTGTATTTTGTAGAAATCTGGATTTTTATGTATTTGCTTAAAGTGAGGTCTGGTGACATGGAGATGCACCTACAGAAACTTTGCTGTGGTGGGAGGAGTGGGGGGGGCTCTCCGACACCCCGTGGAGCCCTTCACATGGATCAGGGTCCTCTGATTCTGCCAATGTTTTCTTGTTTGTTAGTGTTCTGGACCCACATTAAAGCTATCTCTGGCCTTCCCAGACTGTCAATATGGAAAGAAATGTGAATATACAATTAGAAGGAAGCTCTGATGGGATTTTCCACAGCCTCGATGTTTTTGGAATTCTTGATAGACCCCACACCTAGGTGACGAAAGAGAACTCTGAAATTTAAGGGGGACTAATTACATTCTAGGTGAATGGAATTTATTCAGAAACTCAGAACTCGGAAGTTCTAATGGAATCTTTTTAATCACAAAGACTCCCTCTTTCAATGCATGTGTGGGTCAACCACATCCATTCCTGTGGCCAGTGGTATTTGACTGTGTATTGGGGAATTGGGTTCTGTTGCTCTGGGCAAGTCAACTTATTTCTGACTCTTTGTTCCCCTCTGTAAAATAGGAAGATCAATCGTGGCCCTCATCTGTCTTGCAGAAATGTTTTGATGGGAAAATCAGACTATTTGAAATGGTTTTTGAGCATCTTAGGAAAACAATGGGATGATAATTCATTATGGTTATTGTAAGCAAGGTCATTGCACTGCATGCTTCCAAAGGAGCACTGTTCTCACGTTGGTTGTGAATGGTGCCCCCTCAAGTTGTGCACCCAGTGACACAAAAGGGGTGTCAGCTTTTCTGTCCCCCACTAACTGCTCCCTGCCACAACTCTCCTAAATCAGATTCTTTTTCAACCACACAACACTTTGCATGAAAGAACTTACACTCCTTTCTCTGGCTTCATAGGATTTCAGAGTTGGAGATACTTTAATGGTCACCTAAGCTGTCTCTTCTCTATAGTTTTAGTCCCCTAAACATTCCTGGAAGATAACTGTCCAGCCTCTCCTTGAATACCTCTGTGTGAGGAATCATAGGCTAGAATCATAGCTTTCTACTGAATAACTATTTGTCCTTTGGCAAAGTACTTAGCCTTCCTGAGCATTCCCGTTCCTTTCTGTAAAACAGGGATAATACTTGCTACCTTGTGGCGAGGGGTGGAAACACTGTTTAAAGTTCCCTGGCAATATGAGGCACAACAAGTGGCAAACTTACTAACATCATTTTTGTACCTAGTACCTTTTGAGACTGCTGGTTTTGTTGCCAGTCCATTATTGAAGAATTTAAGTTTTGTAGATTCTTCTCTAGTTGAAAACTTTGGTGAACTTTTCCTCTTTTATAATTAATTTCATATTAAGGTGTGTGTTTGTATGTTCAGCACTCATACACTAAATGAGATTTTTTTGAGTTAAAATGAATGTGTCGTTCCACTTCTGAGAAATTTTAGTAACCAAGGGTAATTATTTTGTAACTTTAGTGCAGTTCCCCTCCGAGTGACAATGTGTCCAGTTTCTTTTTTTTTTTTTTCAGTCCTCGCCAGAGGATATATAGGGTCCAGCACAAATAACGCCCCTTTTTTATTACAAAATCCTAAGCATTTAATTCTGTAACATAATAATATCACACTCAAGCACACCATATGGCATTTTAGGTGAAATGTTCAAATTAAAACTATAAATTATTACACCCATATTATTACCCTACCAACCACATTCAAGTAGGCATTACTTCTGCCGGACCCTGTATTTGTTGATTTTAGAAAGAGAGAAAGGGAGTTGGGGGTAGGGGAGAGAAACATCAATTGACTGCCTCCCATACATGCCCCGACAAGGGAACATCCCACAACCTAGCTAGTTCTGTGCCCTGACTGGGAATCAAACCTGTGACCTTTTGGTGTACGGTACGCTGCTCCAACCAACTGGCCCACCTGGCCCAGGCCAATGTGTCCAGTTTCTAACCTCAGTCTTAGTGACCCATCCACGCTGATGCTGTTAACATTAATGCAGTTTTATTATTAGAGAATACTGGCTTACTTTAGACTGTCCTGGATATTTGCTGGCCTTTCTAGGGACAGATATTTATCTATTTTATAGACCAGAAAATTGAGGTCTGGATTGATGTGCAAGCCTATAACTGAACCCTGAGTAGAGCCCAGGTGTCCAGACTTCCCATTGGCTGTGTCCTTTGGACTCTTGCTACCTATCAGTAGAACCTCCTCACCTCCTCTACAGTGGTTGGGCATCCCAGACAACAGTCAGCAATTGGTAAACTGGTGATTGCGTTTCTTCTGGAGTTATCAAGTAACTAGAGAAATAATTGGTTTTAATTATTAGAACTTTAATAGAAGCGTTAATAGAGGGACCATACCCCAGCTGACAGTAATATCTTTTTCTCTGAGGAGCTCAGAGTTCTTTGTAGTCTTGCACTCAGTTATTCTTTAAAAGTTCTCCTGGGGTCATAAAAAAGTAGAAATCACCCCTCACATACTCCCAAGCCCCTCTGACAAAGAGAAGTAGGGAAACTCAGAGAAGAGGTATTTGTCCCAGTTACCGGGCTTCTAGGCTATCGCCCTTTCTACCAGCCCACACTGTACACTAGTGACTTGTTTAGGAATGCTAGGGTTCTGGCCCACATACAAATAGCTTTTACGCAATAAAGTCTGAATAGGTATGGTTTGTCTTGCTCAGAGGCCTTCCTACTTAGTATTGTTGGGCAGTGTTGAAGTAGGAAGACTACCAATGCAGATGATGAGTGAAAGTGTATTCAGATGCTCTCGATGTCAACCCAGAGTGCTGACATGGGCTCCATGTGCGAGGAAAGAGGAAATTTTTAGCAGGGAGGCTCAGTGTTTTGCAAGTCTTTTTCTTTTAAATATTCGAGGGACACAACCCACTTTTAACAGATACTTTGGCTCATTTGCAGAAATGGGTCTCACATAATTGCCTGGGAGGTAGGGGTGGCCGGTGGAACATCAGATAC
This sequence comes from Desmodus rotundus, assembly GCF_022682495.2. Lineage (NCBI taxonomy): Eukaryota > Metazoa > Chordata > Mammalia > Chiroptera > Phyllostomidae > Desmodus > Desmodus rotundus. The sequence goes on from NC_071389.1 coordinate 180,559,024, forward strand.
AGGGGGGAGGCCAGACATAATGTGACTTGGAAAAGCCCCTCCAAGTACTGTAATTCTGATACTTCCCCACCCCCATCCCTCTAGGAATCCCTGGCAAAAAGGAAGTAGGAGAAAATCTGAGAGAAGGCAATTATCTGTGGAGACAGGAGAGAAGTCGTTCTGGGTAATCTAGTCAGTTTGTCCTCATTGTCATTTCACAAGTTTGAGGAATACCTGAGTGATGTGCTTATATGTGGGAAATTGGAGGAAAGAGTTCTTTAAAAGTTTGAAATTAAGTTAGAGGCAGAAGGAAAACAGAAGTTAGCTGATAATCCTAGCCAGTGAAATTCACATTAGCCCAGAGCCTATAATAAGATTTTCCTGTCTTACCTCACTGAATTCTTGTTTTTGTACACCTGTAGAGAGGGCAATCATTCAGCAAACCTTTATTGAGTATTTATATTGTACTGGGCTGTGTTAGAAGCTTTGGCTATAAAAATAAATAAAAAAGAGCCTCTTCTCTAATGGGCCTACGATGTAGTTGGAATAGGAAAGAGATTAGAGGGGTTGACTTCTTCGGAAGTAGAGGGGAGGGTTCAGCAGTGCCTTCTTAGTGGGAAGGATTTTAACCGCTGCCCTCACTTGGCCTAGGTGCCGGATGTGCTCACTGACATTCTACTCAAAGTCGGAGATGCAGATCCACTCCAAGTCACACACCGAGACCAAGCCCCACAAGTGCCCACATTGTTCCAAGACCTTCGCCAACAGCTCCTACCTGGCCCAGCACATCCGTATCCACTCAGGGGCTAAGCCCTACAGTTGTAACTTCTGTGAGAAATCCTTCCGCCAGCTCTCGCACCTCCAGCAGCACACCCGGTAAGGCTGCTCTTGGTTTTCTCCCACTGCCTGGCCGTTCTCTCCATGTTTCCTTTCCAACTTTGCCCTTTGGGAGCCTCAATTCTCTCCCATTACTGTCTGTGAAAATTAAACTCTATGTCATAGGACTTTGGGGGGGCCTGGGAAATTGTGGTCTTCAATCCCAAAGTCTGGAACGATTTTTGTGGTTTCTCTCTGTGTCTGTGTTTGGAAATCTTCTGCAGAGCAGGCCCTGCTTTTACTATATGCTTCAGTTCAGAGCCAAGGTGTGCATTCAACTTCAGGTCCATGGGGAACAGGCGGTATTGGTCTTTGTTCAAATTACAGTTTGGAAGCAGGGTGTCTGTGGTGAGTGTGTAATCTTAGAGCCAAACGGAGGGTTGATGAAACTGAAATCTTTAAGGTTACCAGAAGCCAGGGGTTCCAGCTCTTCATCATCTCACTGCCATTTTAGCCACCGACTTAAGCTCAGCAACAACCTAGATCTTGGTGTCCTCTTCATTAGCCTCTCCAGGCCGGAGAATATTTGGGAGGAGGGAGGAGGGGGTGTTTTCATCCGTCAAGCAACATCATTTCACCCAGCAGAGAGCTGAGCCCGTGGTGTCGAACTGCTTCCTCCTCCCCCCTTCCCTCCTCTCCTCTCCGGCAGGATCCACTCGAAGATGCACACGGAGACCATCAAGCCCCACAAGTGCCCGCACTGCTCCAAGACCTTCGCCAACACCTCCTACCTGGCTCAGCACCTCCGTATCCACTCGGGGGCCAAGCCCTACAACTGTTCCTACTGCCAGAAGGCCTTCCGCCAGCTCTCCCACCTCCAGCAGCACACACGGTAAGGGAGAGTGGCAGGCTACTGCCCCCGCCCCGCTGGCATGCCCACCCCACCCCCGCCCCGGACACACACAACAACCCGCATGCGGGGGGCGGGGGAGAAACCTGGCTGGAGGAGAGACCTGGCTGGAGGAGAACACAACTTTCATCTGGGAAAAAGAACAAGTGACAACATGGAGACACAAATGGATGCTCAGAGAGAGCCTTTCTGGGGCAGAAGCTACACTGGGGAGATGGAATGACTGTGTGATATTCCCAGATGCATGGGAGGAAGAGATTGACCTGGAGCAGAGACAACTCTTACTTCCCTCATTTGCTTCCCTGAAAACACCTATGCACACATCTTGCAAGATTTTCTCCTTGATGCTAAAGCCAGGGCATTTGAAGATGATACCTCTAGCCCTTAGGGCACCACTATGAAGGGAAGATACAGACGTTAGCTGGGTACCAGCCTGCTAACACCTACAGCAACAAGCGAGGCTCCAAGGGATGCCAGGAGTAGAAAACAAAACCCAACATGTCCTAAATCTTAAAGAGCCAGCAAACAACGAAAAAGCTCATATTTCGTAAGGATGCCCACTGTTTGTCCCATGAATCTGGAGTGACTAGGAGGAAGTGACTCTGCCAACTAGAAGAATTGATGTCCTTCAGTGGTATCTCAAGTTGAACCAGAATCCACACTCTTACTAAATACCTGGCTGCTACTGGATGTGATGATATTCTTCAAGTGGTCAGACATTGTGCTTTGTGAAGAGGAGGAGTTGGGCTTTCCTCACAAGGAGACATATCCTGTGATGTTTTCAAGATTTTATACCAGAGGTCCAGAAAACCACCTGGTCTCAAAGATGGTCCCGAAGTCCCTGATGAGAAGCAGGTGTCCGTGCACCCTCAAGTCCTTGGCTCATCTCAATGGAGGGTCCTATAGAGTTTGAGAAACAGGTCAAATTGGTACTAAACTAGGCATTTCCTGCCATTAGGGGGCTGGACTGGGAAAAGCCTGAAGGAGTTTCTGCAAGTATTCTTATCACTGCTACTTTCCATAGTTAGCATAACTCTGTGCTTTTCTTTGATACCAGAACTTTCTCTGGGAGTGGTACTCGAGGCAGTGGGGGTAGTTTCTGGCTGGTGAGTGGGGGCCAAGGAAAAAGTTTTATGTGTTTTTTCTTTTTCCTTACTATTGTGTTTACCTTATGTTTCTGAGCATTCATCAGGGATAATTACTGTAGGAGCTTACTTGTATACCAAACGTGACCTGCCTGTCCCTGGGCTGCTGAGCTACCAGTCCCTCCTTCCCCAGCAGGAGGAGTCCATCTTGAACTGAGTGATGCAGGCAGTAAGCAGAAGTTAGGCACTACGGCCTGATCCATGTCAGAGAGGAGCTGAGACGTCCTGGAGATCCATCTCACATTCCCACTCCCGTGGGAGGACAGGAGTGGCCTTGAGGAGGCTTGTTTAGGAGCCAGTCCCCAAGTGGCCTTGCTGATGACAGCCTTTCCCTTTCTTGTTTTCTCATCCCATGCAGAATCCACACCGGTGATAGACCATATAAATGTGCACACCCAGGCTGTGAGAAAGCCTTTACACAGCTCTCTAATCTGCAGGTAAATGTTCCTTTTTCCACATGGGGCCTTGACTCCAAGACTTGGGTCGAAGTGCCATTTAACTCGTAAAGAAGTTCTTAAACTTTTTCAGGACCCCTTCACACTTTTAATAATTATCGGGGAACCCAGAATGCTTTTGTTGATGTAGGTAATGTTTTTCTATATAGATATTGTAAACTGTTGTTTAAAAAACAACAAACCCATTGTATGTTAACACAAATAACATATTCCCTGCCCAGCCTGGTGTGGCTCAGTGGATTGAGTGCAGGCCTGCGAACCAAAGGGTCGCCAGTTCGATTCCCAGTCAGGGCACATGCCTTGGTTGTGGGCCAGGCCCACCGGCGTGAGAGGCAACCACACGTTGTTTCTCTCCCTCTCTTCCTTCTTTCCCTTCTCTCTAAAAATGAATAAATAAAATCTTTTTTAAAAAAAATAACATATTCCAAAACACATACCCACCAAAAAATTTAGTGAAAAGGCATTATTTTACTTTACATTTTTTTCACATTTCTTTAAATTATAGCTTACCGGAAGATGGCTAGATCTCGTGTCTACTGTGTTCAATCTATTGCAATATTACTCATCATTTAATCTCTGTACAGTCATGAGAGAATGAGAGTAAAAAGGCAGACATTGTCTTACTACTATTTTGAAAATAGTTTTGGCCTTGTGGACCCCTTGAAAAGGTCTTGGTATTCCCCGGTGACCCCCATGTCTCACCCGGAGAACCACTGGATGAGTGAGACAAGCACAGCCATCATTCTTCCTTTCAGAGTCCTGGTCTGTGCTGCATGAGGTATGCTTCCTCCCTTAGCCTATGGCTACTGAAGTTTCATTTGAAGCAATTTCTACTGCCTTTAGATGGAAGGAGAACCTGGGAGATCTAACACCCTGTTTAGAGCTTTCCATTAAGGTCAAGGAGGCAGGAGGGAAAAGTCTAATACACTCATCCTTATTTTTACCAATTTTATCAGTCCCACAGACGGCAGCACAACAAAGATAAACCGTTCAAGTGCCACAACTGTCATCGGGCTTACACAGATGCAGCCTCACTAGAGGTGCACCTATCTACGCATACGGTGAAGCATGCCAAGGTGTACACCTGCACTATATGTAGTCGGGCATATACGTCGGTGAGTGCTTGGTGCCTTCTCTTTCTTTCTTAGGCCCGTAAGACTACAATCCACTTTACCCCGTCTTTCTGGATAAAGATCTGTTGCAGTGAATCTGCTGCCTCCCTCGCTCCAACTTATAGTATCAAGAAGAACAGAATCTAAATAGACCCAAAGCTGAGGAATTTAGGGGATGCCTGATCCCTTAATCCTATAGAAATTGCTAAACAATGATTCTTCATTTTACTTGAACATAAGGCAAATTAAAGCAACCTGAGAATTTGGGAAAAGAAAGATTTCTGTTAGATGTTTTCCATTAGACTCCAGAAAAAGGTTGTAGAGTTGTTCCATTCAAAGATCTTTCGGAAAATGACAGTTTTTTCTGTGCTGTCAAATGCCCATGGTGACTCTAAAGGTCCCCCTTCTCCTCTCTAGCCAGGAGTGAGCCTTGAAAGTGGCACAGGGTGAACCTGCCGATGACTTCAGGACATTTCTGTAAAAGTATTGTTCTATTTAAAGCAAAGAAAGAGCCTAGGATGCTAGTTACAAGTAATCTCTTTCCTTCTCTTTCCTCCCTCAACTCCTTTTCACTATTTCCCTCAGGAAACGTACCTTATGAAACATATGCGCAAACACAACCCTCCTGATCTCCAGCAACAAGTACAGGCTGCGGCGGCAGCAGCGGCAGTGGCCCAGGCCCAGGCCCAGGCTCAAGCTCAAGCTCAAGCTCAAGCCCAAGCCCAAGCCCAAGCTCAAGCTCAAGCCCAGGCTTCCCAGGCATCGCAGCAGCAGCAGCCACAGCCACCACACTTCCAGTCCCCTGGGGCAGCCCCCCAGGGTGGGGGTGGTGGGGACAGCAACCCCAACCCTCCACCCCAGTGTTCCTTTGACCTGACCCCCTATAAGACAGCCGAGCATCATAAGGACATCTGCCTCACTGTCACCACCAGCACCATCCAGGTGGAGCACCTGGCCAGCTCCTAGAGACCTGTGCTGCCACCCACTGGGAAGAGGGGAAAGAAGTTCTGGTCTCTTCTTTCTCCAACTCTTGGTGGGAAAAAGTCCTCTTCTTCCTTGACATGCCTTGGCTCCATCTCCTTGGACCTCAGGCACAGACTTCCTTCACAGGATACCATCCTTATTTTCAACTCCTCTTCAAAAAAGAACATCAGCCCTTCTGATTGCAGAGGAATACTGAGCTGGTAGTGTAATCCAGCAGCCTCCCTTCCTAAGCATAGCTTTTAAAAATTGGGAGTTGGTGCTCAAGGGAGGGATTTGCTATGACCTCATAGAAACTTTTCCATTGTGGGCACTTACTCTCTCCTTACCCTCATAATCCTCGAAGTTCAGGCTGGTAGAAGACTAGAGGCTGGCCCTCCCAGACACCAGAGACACGGGAGCCCTAAATGTAACCAGCCTCCTGTTCTGATCTTACCTGTGAAAGAACAGAGTTTTCTCACACGCCCTGACCCCTGGGAGTCTTTTTCTTCCCCCTCATGGTCTCACTTCAGTTCTTACCTAATGCTGGAGGAAGGGGATCTGGGTGGGGGGATGGTCAGACTCCCTTTATTTGTAAAGGGGCATGGGCTGAGATGTGGTCCCCAAGGGGCCGGCAATCCCCAAAATGGTTGAGGGTGGCTTAGAAGTGTGGGTTATGGTTGTCCTTGGAGCCCTTCCTCTTCTCTGCTAACCAAAATCCTATACTCTCAGTTTCTCCATCCCAAAACGTAAGGAGGTATGAGAGCTTTGTGTTCTTTATGAAATCCTGTAACAATGGGGTTTTGCAGAGAAGGGAGGGTTCAGGGCAAACACAAGGACTGGACTTAGCTCCCTAGGTGCCACGGTCAGTTGCCGGATATGGATTTATATATAAATATATATATATATAAATATATATATACCCACTCATCACGGCCATCTTTGTTGTAACCATTTCTGTGTTTATAAATGCATTATCTCTGAGAATTTTCATATTGATGTTTTGTTTATTTTTGTCTTCTTTTTTCCCCACCCTGTCTTCTGGCCAATGACATTTTTATTTTCTTTTGTCTTTTTTTTTTTTTTTTAATCATGACGGATTTTAGAGAAAAGAGAAAATGAAAAAAAATCAGGAAATCAGTTGTTATAAAGCAATTTAAAATGAAGAAAAACCTTATGTACAAACCAAGGGGTGTTTTTAGAACCTTGTATAGAAATAAATTCGTGTAAAAGGATCAGAGGCAGTGGAGCTGCTGATGTGAGCGAGCATGGGAAAAGCTATTTGGAGAGCTGTTCAAGGCGAGTACTAAGGATTTACACTAGAGTTTGTATATGTGAAGAATGAATGTTGTGTGATTAGACTTGGTGTGTGTCCCCAGCCATAGAAGAGTATAGCTTTGATATTTTTGAAGTGGAATCTTGGTTATAAGGACTTCTACATACAAATCTTGCCATGGGGACTGCATTGCCCCCCATAAATATGTGAGAGCAAGGTTCCAGTCATGTTAAAACCACTAAGCTCCTTATCAAAGAATTGCAAGCATGGCCTCTTGAAAGGACCTGTGCTCTTGCCTGAGCATCAGCGGGCTCAGTGCTAATTCTAGCTGGCATGTGTGTACTTACATGTGTCTTCGTTGTACTGTGGCACCTAAAACAGGTTTCCCGTGGTGGAAACCATAACCAGGGTTGAGTAACATTGCGGGACAGTTGTGCAGAGGAGTAGAGGGCGGTCAGAAAGCCTGGACATCAGCCCTGGCTCTACTATCAAACAGTGTTGGCTGAGATGCGTCTTCAGGTGTTAAATGAAGGTTGGGCTAGATCACCTCCAAGATTCCTCTTTGAAAATTTTAAAAAACCTTTAAGCCCTGAAAAAGTTATGACAAAGCTCCCACATCTGATAACACGTCTATCCTCTGGGACTGCTGGGCCCAGTGCTCATCACTCAGCTTAGTGTGGATAGTCAATGAAATAATGTGAGCAAGATAATCTCCATCTGTGGTATGGCACTAATGGAATAATGGAATACCACATGACCAAATATGCTGGCGTTTGTTAGCTTCCTGAATATTTTGTGCATTTTCCCCCTACGCTCACCGTCAGTCTAAAAGGTCCTGGCAGCCTACCTTCATCACAGTTATTAAAATCAGAATCTTTTTTTTAAGTATTGTAAAATTTATTTTTAGAGAGAGGGAGAGAAATATAGATGTGCAAGAGAAACATAGATAGGCTGCTTGTCATTGGAGGCCTGGCCCGCAACCCAAGCATGCGCCTTGATGGGGAATTGAACCCACCACCTTTTGGCTTGCAGGAGACGCTCAACCCACTGAGTCACACCAGTCAGGCTACTTTTTTTTTTTTTTTTTTTTAATGATATGCTCGATTCACTGAGCAACAACCCTGTGAAGTAGGTACTGTCCTCATTTTATGGGAAATAGGCACAGAACTTAAATTACTTACCAAGGGACATGGCACTTTAGAGTGAAGCTTAGGTTCAATTATCTGACCACTTGCTTAGTAAACGTAGGGTTTCACATTATATTTCACATATTCTAAATTATGTATTTGAAAACCTGTACCATTGGTAATTATCAAGAAAGTGTGTTAGGAGTGACAGTGCTCTCCAAAACACTGCCTTACACCATGGTTAGGTTATGAGCGTTGCGTTATTTCACTAGTGCGGGGGCAGTCTGTCACGCACTTGATGGCATCCATCCTGGTGAAAAGCATAGTTTTTATGGTACTGTAGCTGAGGAGGGGACAGCTGGCATCTAACTGGCGGGGTTGTGGCAACTCGTTCATTACACGCCCTAGTCCTTTCAGAATCCTGGTTCTAGTTCACATCATATATAAACTCTAATAAAAAGGGAGACAAAAACATGAGGGGAAGGACGGAAGTAATATGTCATTTTATGCGAGAATATTGAATGTCAAAGGACAAGAATGCTGACAAAAGGTGTGTAGAATTATACTTACCGTGAAGATCAGATTTATTTGTATTTATAAGCAAAGATGATAAGCAATCTATTATTTCCATGTTAAAAAATAATCCTGGGGAGTTGCTGTTCGTGTGAGTGAACAGAAATGTCGATGGTTTATATCTCACAACACTCAGTTTGCCTCTCCAACTTCCTTAAACTACCTACGTTAGAGAAAGTCAATCAATTCTAGACATCATATTTATATTCTGCAAAAGAAAGATTCCCCGGTTGCTGAAAAGGGATATTTATGTAATACAAGCCAAGAGACAGGTTTTGTCAGGGATTTTTACCTCATTACCGCACATTTCCGTTTTGGAGGGAAAAAAGGTTTGATAGAGAATGCAAAATGGCGACCTCCACTGACGTCATGACTGCCGCGGTGGGTCACGTATGGGGCTCAGTAAGGGCGGAAGCGGGCTCAAGCCGCTTCAAGGCACCTCTACGGGAGGTCCAGGACACTTCCGCAAAAAGATAAGGGTCAACATTATCCGCGGATGTGTCCCGGCGAAATAATTTACTAAGGGCGGAAGTTCTCATTTTAAGGGCAGAAAAGCCCTAACCCAAGAATAATAGCTTCAGCGTCTGTCGCGTTTCAGCCACTTCCGGGGCGGATCGGAAGTTGCTTTGTTTTGCTTCAAGATGGCTGCGGGGATGTATTTGGAACATTATCTGGACAGTAAGAGCAGGCTGGAGGGGGGGGTCAGGGGTCACAGAATCGTGGTGGTGGGGGATCGAGGCTGAGGAGATCTATGGCTCCGAAGTCCCGGTGGTTGGAAGGTTACAATTTTGAAGGGGTTCCGGGAAAGATAATATTGGAGGGTATGAAGAAAGAGGGGGCGGGGCAGCAGGATGAAGCCTCGCTTTTGGGGGTAGGTGAGGGAGGGGCTGCGCGATGGGACTCGGGGATGTTGCTTGAAGGGCTGATGGGCATCGCCGGGAAGATATTTGCTTTCCCCATCTTTAGGATCTCCATCCTCACAAACTATATATTATATATAAATATATGTAATATAATTAATATATAATATGTAATGTAATATATAATATATATGTAATTTCCCCCCCTCAAAATCATTCCGAATCGGTTGTTTTAGTATACCACTCACTGCCATTTGGAGCAGCGACAGAGATCTCACAGCTTCCCCGCTTATTGCTCAGAAGCGGCTTCTCCTAAGGATGGGGGCTTATGAGTAACCACTGTCAAATCATGACCTGGAACGCTTCTCTTGCAGTAATGATCCTGTTCCCTTCAAATGGAAATCTGGTGTTTTGTTTACACCGTTTACATAACCCGCCCCTTCACAAAGCCTGTCACCCTATGTACTTACATTTGTCTTAGTGTTGGGAGTCATTCATTCATTCACTCATTCATTTATTGAGGGTCTGCTATGCCTCAGACATAATGGCAAGTAATGAGGATATTTTAAAAAAATGAGTAAGACATAGCCCTTGGTCTCAAGTGCTCAGTCTAGAAGGAAACAGATTCTGCTAGTAAATATAAAAGTGTGACAAGTGAAATACTAAAAATAGCTTAAAAGGACATTTGGTAACACTGGAGATACAGAAGCTAATTACCTAGGTATGTAGGTAAAGTTTTACAGAGGATGTGATATTTGAATAGAGTTTTGAAGGTTGAGTGTTTGCTAGTGTGAAAAGAGGGAATTTCAGGTTGGGGAAAGCATGAGCAAAGTGTTATGATGGGTTTGTGGCAAGGTCAGGGAAAAGTAGGGTCAGAGTGTTTGATATATAGGACTCTGAGTTGGAAGAATGGGAGTGAGACTGGAGAAAGAGGCTGGAGCTAGATAGTGCAAGGTCTTTTTTTTAAATTTTATTTTATTAGAGATTTCTGACTTCTCTTAAAAAAAAAAAGACTTTATGTATTTATTTTTGGAGAGAGGCAAAGGGAGGGAGAAAGAGAGGGAGAGAAACATTGATCAGTTACCTCTCATATATCCCCAACTAGGGACCTGGCCCGCAACCCAGGCATCTGCCTTGACCAGCAATCAAACTGGTGACCTCAGTTTGCAGGCTGATGCTCAATCCACTGAGCTATATCAGCCAGGGCAGTGCAAGGTCTTTTAAAGCCAAGCTAAGAAGCTTGCACTTCAGTGAGGAACCAACAGATTTTTAAAATAGAATGATTTTTATAAAGGAAAATGACTGATGTGTGATAAATTGGAGTATGATAACCTTTGTAATAGAGAGATCAATTAGTGATAACAGTCCAGCTCAGAGATGAGGACCTTATCTCAGGGAGTGACAGAAATATTTGGGAGTTAAATATGACAGAACTGACTGACTAAGTGGTTGAGACAGAAGGAAGGGTCTAAGGTGATTTCTTGATTCCCCGCTTAGGGAGTGAGTTAGACAGTATGTCATCAACAAGATAAGAAATTCAGGAGTAACAGAAATATATTTAATTCAACTTAGACTTAAGCACAGAAATGGTAATTGTGCCCTGGCTGGTGTGGCTCAGTGGATTGTGCACGGGCCTGTGAATTGAGGGGCCATCAGTTCGGTTCCTGGTCAGGGCACATGCCTGGGTTGCGGGCCAAGTACCCAGTGTGGGGTGTGCAAGGGGGAGCCACACATTGATGTTTCTCTCCCTCTCTTTCTCCTTCCCTTCCCCTCTCTCTAAAAATAAATAAATAAAATCTTTAAAAAAAAAAACAGTAATTGTATCCATGAGAATGAATGAGATCGAGATCATTCAGAGAAAACAAGTGAGAAAATGAGAAGGTTAAAGAGTAATCCCAAGAAAACATTAACATTGAAGGGACAGACTATGGAAACGTCAATGTGGGAACTACCAGTAAGTATATGTTGCGATTCAGAATCCAAAGGGACGAAAGTTACTTAAAGGAGAGGAGATGTCTCCAATTAATACAGACTTATATTTTAGGATAGGACTGATAAAATCATTTGCTTTGATAAGTCATTGGTGACAGAGTAATCTGAGTAAACTGGTAGTAGCAGATCTGAGGTTATAGGTTAAAGCAGTGGAGGCATTTTAAATTTGAAGTGTAGTCATGCAAAGAGGGTGTTTTTTTTTTTAAATGGGAGAGACTTAAGTATTCATGCATTTGTTCAAGTATTTATTGAAGACCCTCATATGCAAATCACAGTTTTAAATGCTAGAGAAATAGAAGAGAAGACAGCCTTCTGGAAGGCTGGGGAGACATACCAAAAATACTGTTACTAATTACACAATTATTTAATTATAGTTGGATAAGTGCAAAGAAAGGTAGAGATAGAATAGCTTGACAGCAAACTCCAGAGCACTTATTGGAGTCAGGGTTGAGCTGAACTTTGAAGAATAAACTGGAATTTAGTAGGCCAAGAGGTATGGTGGAGGTAGGATGAGGAAGCCCAGGTGGTGCATTCTTGGCACAGAGAGCAGCATGTGGAAAGCCAAGTAGCAGGAAGACTGCTGTCAAGTTCCAGGTGCTCAGAGAAGGCCAGTGTGACCAGAGCAGGTAGAGCACAAAGGGAGACTGACGTGCATTAAGGCTGGTGTGAGGTAAGCAAGGGACAGAAAGTGCAGAACAGGACAAGAAATAGTGCTGTAGGAAGTTTCTGGAGGCTCATAAGCAGGAGAGTGATCAGATTTGCATTTTTTATTTTAAAATCCTCACCTGAGGATTATGTTCATTAATTTTAGGGAGAGAGAAAGAAACATCGATGTGAGAGAGAAACATCGAGCGGTTGTCTCCGTACGTACTCTGACTGGGGATCAGACCTGCAACCTAGCTATGTGCCCGACAGGGGATCAGACCCACGACCGTTTTGGTGTACTGGACAATGCTCCCACCAACTGGGCCACCCAACCAGGGCCAGATTTGCATTAAAAAAAAACATTCTGGCTACTAAATGGAGCGCAGATTGGAAGTTTGTATGTGATGAGTGGTGGAGGATACCAGGAAGATATTTGTGAGTTTGAGAGCAAGGGGCTTGGAGGCAGAGATTGACTACAAAGGAAAGGGAAGGGCTGATTTGTAGTTTCTGAAGGGGGAGAGCTGTGCAGAGATAAAGAGGTTAGTTGTGAAGAGAGGCAGACACTGGCACTTCTGAGGAAAGAATGAGGATTGCTGTCCCAGATACATCCAACGGTTCAAAGGAGGGAAATTTGAGTCCTATTTTGGACCTGCACTTGAAAAGCAGCTATAAGGCCTGTGCAGGCCACTGAGTCTCAGTTACTCCTCTTCTCCCTAGGTATTGAAAACCTCCCCTTTGAACTGCAGAGAAACTTTCAGCTCATGAGGGACCTGGACCAAAGAACAGAGGGTATGTACAGAATAAGGAGTCCCATGTGTATATTGAGTGTATGTGGTCATTTCTTTTTCTGTTCGGTGTTAGCATATCATCTGGTCTGATCTGGAGGACTCTGGCTTCTTTCTCTTTTTTACTCTCTTGCATTTCTTAAAAGGAAAGTAGTGATGATCTGCATGTTGATATCATCTTTCCATAACAAATGGAGTATTGCAACAATACCTCAAGAATTCAGAGATGCTTATGTTCTGTATATCTTCCTCAAGAAGAATTCAACGAACCAAAGTCAGCACCAGTCATGTCTGTTCTCCATGTTCAATATATTTACAGAAAGGCTAGAATCCTTCTACTCTACTGGATTGTTAATGTTAATGTCAAAAATTCAGCCTGGCTTTAGACTGCACCTCGCGCTGGTAGACAGGAGCTTTGCAGCATAAGAAATTCTTAGAAAGGAAAAAAAAGAAGGAAAAGCAGCAATTAACATCAGGATCTCTACACTGTACTCTTTAACCTTACAGCAGCACTAGATACCATCCGTGGCCTTCCTTGGAAGTTGGACAAGTTTGGCTGCATTGAGGCATTCAGTTGGAGACTGAGGCTACACTGCAATGGTCGGGTTGGTCTCTTCAAAGTCAGAGATGTCTGCTGGAGCTATCCCCCATACCTGCTGAAGGATATGTAGGTCTTACCTTCCATCCTTATGAAACCATGCTGAAGACTATAATAAGCTGGTAACAGAATACCTAAAATTGTGATTTAAGTTACTCTGAATCAGTTTACTCATGAAAAGGAGATCATCTAAAACCCTGGACGTAGGCCTTTGAGAACTATCTGCTGAATTCTGAGAACCAGCTTGCTTGCTTTGTAATACAGTTCCAACTCTTGATTTTATGCACAGAAAGGCCAGTTGGAGATTATCAAACTACCTGCTTTCCCAGCTTCCTTCAAGGGCCTTGAAGAAGTGGAGCATAAGCATGGTGTGCGCGCAGTCCTTCCTGTTACCTATCACTGCACTATGTTACAGTCGTGCTTCTGTCTCTTTCCGTCGATGTACTTTATGATCCCTACCAAGTACTAGGCAGTAGACATCTGTAGTCTGAGTGTCTTGGGACATTGCCAGCCTTCCAATATTAAAATGTTTGGAGGAATATATAAGATAGCAAACAGAAAAAAGTGCTGGAAGTTATCAGCAAATTGGAAATGATGAGCAAAATAGGGTGGGCAGTAAGTTGAAGAATTATTTTGTCTCATTTTAAATGATGAGTTATAGATGCAGAGCCAGCAGCAGCAGATGACCCAGCCTCGTTTACAGCACTCAGAGCTGCTGTGGGATATTTTTGCCACAAGAAACCAGGTGGCTTTTGAGACAAAATTCATCATTCAAGAAGCAGCAGCAAGCCCTGCAAAGAAGCATTTTTAGACAGCACAAAATCGTACTTTGTATTAGTGCAATGTGCAAAGGATCTATCATTATGTTTCAATAATTTAAGTTGCAACTCTGATAGCAATGTGTTCAGCACCTGAAGGAACCTTTAAAACAAATACTATCGTATTACTTGAGTACATGGCACAATACCTATGAACATTCAGTACGTTTTAGTTCAAAGGTTATCATGGTCAATGGAAAAGGTCCAAGCAACAAGAGGAAGAAACGTGTATCACCTAGCCACTCAGGGGCCATTGTGACCAGGCCTCTCTCTGTTGTAGACCTGAAGGCTGAAATTGACAAGTTGGCCACTGAGTATATGAGTAGCGCCCGCAACCTGAGCTCCGAGGAAAAATTGGCCCTTCTCAAACAGATCCAGGAAGCCTATGGCAAATGCAAGGAATTTGGTGATGACAAGGTGCAGCTTGCCATGCAGACCTATGAGATGGTATGGCCCTGTTCATGGCTCCCCACCTACCTCCCATCTATTCCTCAGGGTCCTAGACCCCTCCTTCAGCTGTGTTGGGATCTGTTTTGGGTCTGGGAGATCTATAGAATCTTACTTAAGCAATCTTCTTTTAATGGCACTAACCTTGTACCTCTTCCTTCTCCTTCCTTTCCACCCAGGTGGACAAACACATTCGGCGACTGGACACAGACCTGGCCCGTTTTGAGGCTGATTTGAAGGAGAAACAAATTGAGTCAAGTGACTATGACAGCTCTTCCAGCAAAGGCAAAAAGAGTGAGGAGGGGGGTGGGCTGTGAGAAGCGGGTCGAGGAATCGGGAAGAAGAAGCCAGCTCTTCAGTTGTGAGGGAGGGGCACCAGGTGGGAAAGAGGAGGTAGAAGGAGGACTTAACCTGTCTTTCTCCCTGCCTTTTGGCTTTACCCCTCCTTCCTAGAAGGCCGGACTCAAAAGGAGAAAAAAGCTGCCCGTGCTCGTTCCAAAGGGAAAAACTCAGATGAAGAAGCCCCCAAGGCTGCTCAGAAAAAGTTAAAACTTGTGCGCACGTGAGTGTATCAGGGAGCGCTTTGCCAGATGACATGCTCTTCTCTCCCATGGCCCCACTCCCACTCTGCACTGCCCCTTGCCACTTTCTCTGTCTCCTGTGCCATATTTCCTCTCCTTACCATTTTGGTATCTGCTAAACAGAAAAAAGAAGCCCCAAATCATTTGCCCCACCAAGATATCCTTCCGCCACCTCCGAGAGTCTCAAGTTTTAGCTTCCTTTCCTGCAGATGACACTTTCTCTTCCTCTTGGTATACAGAAGTCCTGAGTATGGGATGCCCTCAGTGACCTTTGGCAGTGTCCACCCCTCTGATGTGTTGGATATGCCTGTGGATCCCAACGAACCCACCTATTGCCTTTGTCACCAGGTCTCCTATGGAGAAATGATTGGCTGTGACAACCCTGATGTGAGAACCATTTTAACTAAGGATGGCGGGTTCTGGGGACATGAAGTAGAAACTAGGTAGGGGGTGGTGAATGGTTGAATAGGACTTCAGAATAGGAGGAAGGTGACCGGAGTTTTTTGGCCTTGGGGCCTCGAAGAATTCTCCAAAGGGATGGGATAAGAGAATACTCCTAAGGAATCTTGGGTGGTGGTGGGGTGGGGAGGGGGGGGTGTGATTCTTTTCTTTATTCTGTTCCACCCTGGCCTGACTTCTGCTTCTTCCATCTTTTCTAGTGTTCCATCGAGTGGTTCCACTTCGCCTGTGTGGGGCTGACAACCAAGCCTCGGGGGAAATGGTGAGCGACAGAGCTGTGGTAGGAGCTGGATTGCCCCTACACTGAGTGGCAGAGGGCATTCTCCCTTTCAATCACTTTCTCCTTCTCTGCTCTATTGCATTGTTTATTTCTTTTTAGGTTTTGCCCACGCTGCTCCCAAGAACGGAAGAAGAAATAGATAAGGGCCTCGGATTCTTACACAGTTTCTTCCACATCCCCTGACCTGGGCTAGTGGGGACAGGAAAGCCGGTGCTGGGGCCAGGGGTTTCAGGGAGAAGTGAATGGTGCAGTGTTGTCATCCCTTCTCCTGCCTTGTCTCCACTCCTGGTGCTGAGGCTGCACCCGAATCCCGGTAGGGAGGGGTGCCGCAGCCACTAAGGGTAATGCTCTCATTTGGTCTGCCCCCTTCAGAAGGAAGTGGTCTTGCCCACTGTCCTTTTGCCTCCATGCTGAGGTTGGTGCTGTATTTCCAAGGGATGGTCCTCTTTATTCCCCTTGCTTTGTATTTAAGGACTGGGGCAGTAGCATGGGGGCGTTCCCCCAACCCTCCTAATTCCCTCCACCCTGTGGTGGGGCTATGGTGTAATAAACTTTCATCATTCTATTCCTGCTTTTTCCATGGAGAGGGCTCTCCTTCCTCTGTGCCAAGAGGATTCGTCCTGGCCTTGTGAATGGGAGAGGGGTCAAGGTGTGGAATGCAGATAAGCCACATGTAAAAGAACTTGGGTAGGTGAATAAAAGCTATACCTGTTGGCCTGCTGTGTTTTTTATAGAGACACCATTTTAGTACATGTGCTCAGCATTTCATTTTCCATGCTCAGGGTTGGATAAGAGGTGGGAGGATGACATGTCAAAAGTAAGACAAGACATGGAACCAGAAGTACGCCAGAATCCCCAGCTTCTCAATTTGGGAAGGACAAAGCTGGCTGGCGGGGTTGGTGTGCCTCAGACCAAGGGTTTTCAAAACTTTAAATTGTACATCTTTTCTCTCTCTCTCTTTTTTTTTAGAGAAGGAGGGGGAGGGAGGGAGATAGAGAAACATCGTTGTGTGAGAGAAACATCAGTTGGTTGCCAATTGCCTCTTGCATGCCCCCAACTGGGGACCTGGCCTACAGCCCAGGCATGTGCCCTGACTGGGAATTGAACTGGTGACCTTTTGGTTCGCAGGCCAGCACTCAATCCACTGAGCCACACCAGCCAGGGCTGTACATCTTTTCTCCATAAAACATCTTCCACTTAATTTCTAATAAATATGTATTTGTGTTTTATACATGTACTATTATAGTAAATACTAGCTTGATTTCTTATTTTAAACACAAACCAGAAAAACATACTTTTCCCCTACACCTGTGGATTATCTTGCTCACCTCCCACTGAGAAACCACTTCCCTAGACTGAGCCATGTTTACACCTGAGCTCCCCTGCTCTTGTTTCCCCTTTTGGCTCATTTCTTACCTGGAGGATTCCTCTCCAGTTCCTACCCAGATAGGCTCTGACTTTGTTTTGTTTATTCACTGTCTGTCCCCCTCCCCAGAACCCCGCCTATACTCACATCTAGGCCTCACTACCTATTGGGCAGTTTGTTTCTCAAAGCCAGTTTCCTCACTTGCAAAATAGGGATAATAATAATATCCAATATGGGATTCCCTTGGAAAAGAAAGAAGGCGATGCACATAGAAAATAACACATAACCTACTCCATTGAAGGTAATCAAAAACTTCCAACGAAAGTCATGGACGAGGTGGCTTCACAGATGAATTTTACCAAACATTCAAAGAACTAACACCTGTAATTCTCAAAACTTTCAAAAAATTCAAGAGGAGGCAGGACTCCCAAGCTCGTTATATGAGGCCAGCATTATCTTAATTCCTAAACCAGATAAAGACACTACAAAATAAAATCATAGACCAATATCCCTGATGAATATAGATACAAAAATTCTCAACAAAATATTAGCAAACCAGATCCAGCAATACATTAAAAAGGTCAGATGCCATGATCGAGTGGGATTTATTTTGGAGATGCCAAGTTGGCACTATATCTGCAAATTAATTAATGTGATACTTTGCGTAAAATGAAGGAAAGCAATCACATGATCCTATTAATAGATGCAGAAAAAGCATTTGATAATTCAGTACCTAATTATGATTAAAAACTCAGCAATATGATAAACCCATAGCCAACATAATACTCAATGGGCAAAAGCTAAACAAGTTTCCCTTAAGATCAGGAACAAGACGAGGATGTCTGCTTTCACCACCCTTATTCAACATAGTACTGGAAGTCCTAGCCACAGCAATCAGACGAGAAGTAAAAGGCATCCAAATTGGAAAGGGAGTAAGAGTACTTGTAGATGACATGAGTCTATATATAGAAAATCCTAAAGATTCCACCCAAACTGCTGGAACTGATAGATAAATTCAGTAAAGTGACAGGATACAACATAAATATCCAGAAATCGGTTGTATTTTTATACACAAATAATGAATTGTTAGGGAAACTAAGAAAACAATCCCATTTACAGTTGCATCAAAAAAATAAAATACCTGGGAAAAAATTTAACCAAAGATGTAAAAGACCTATACTTGAAAATTATGACACTGAAGGAAGAAATTGAAGAAGATACAAGTAAGTGGAAGCATATACTGTGTTCATGGGTAGGAGGAATTAACATTAAAATGTCCATAACACTCAAAGTAATCTATAAATTCAATGCAATTTCTATCAAGATACCAGTGACATTTCACAGAACTAGAATAAATAAATATTCCAGCCCTGGCTGGTGTGGCTCAGTGAATTGAATGCTGGACTGCAAACCAAAGGGTCACTGGTTCGATTCCCAGCCAGGGTGCATGCCTGGGTGGTGGGCCAGGTCCCCAGTTGGGAACGTGTGAGAGGCAAACACACACTGATGTTTCCTTTTCTTTCTCCCTCCCTTTCCCTAAAAATAAATAAGTAAAATTCTTTTTAAAAAATATTCCAAAAATTTATATGGAGCGAAAAAACCCTGAATAGCCACAGATACCAACTATACTACAAGGCCATAACAATCAGTACTGGCATGAAAACAGACATATAGATCAATAGAAAATAGAGAACCCAGAAATAAACCCATGCTTTTATGGTCAATTAATATTTGACAAAGGAGGCAAGAACATACAATGGGGTAAAGACAGTCTATTCAGTAAATGGTGTTGGGAAAATTGAACAGATACATGCCAAAAAAAGAAAGAAAGAAAGAAAGAAAGAAACTAGACTACCACCTTCTTACACCATGCAGAAGAATAAACTCAAAATGAATTAAAGATTTAAATGTAAAACTCAAAACCATACAAATCCTGGAAGAAAACGTAGGCAGTAAAATCTCAGGCATTTCATGTAGCGATACCTTTTTTCTGATATACCTCCTCAGGCAAGGGAAACAAAAGAGAAAATAAACAAATGGGACTATATCAAACTAAAAAGGTTTTGCATAGAAAAGGAAACCGTCAACAAAATACAAGAAAAGACAACTCACTGAATGGGAGAACATATTTGTCAATGATACATTTGATAAGGGATTAATACCCAACATTTATAAAGGACTTATACAACTCAACACCCAAAAAACCCCAATCCAATTAAAAAATGGGCAAAGGACCTGAATAGACACTTCCCCAAAAAGGACATATAGATGGCCAATAAACATGAAAAGATACTCAATGTCACTAATCATCAGAGAAATGAAAATTAAAACCACATGAGATATCACCTTACACCCGTCAGAATGGCTATCCTCAATAAATTAACAAACAATAAGTGTTTATGGAGAAAAAGGAACCACTGTGTACTGTTGGTGGAATGCAGATTGCTGCAACCACTGTGGAAAGCAGTATGGACTTGCCTCAAAAAATTAAAAATGGAACTGCCTTATGACCCAGTGATTCCACTTCTTGGAATATATCTGAAAAAATCCAAAACACTACTTTGAAAGAATATATGTACCCCTATATTCATTGCAGTGTTATTTACAATAACCAAGATTTGGAAGCAGCCCAAGTGCCCATCAGTAGATGAGTGGATAAAAAAGCTGCGGTACATTTACACAATGGAATACTACTGGGCCAAAAAAAAGAAAAAAGAAGGAAATATTACCTTTTGAAACAGCATGGATGGGCCTGGAGAGTGTTATGTTAAGTGAGATAAGCCAGTTAGAGAAAGACAAGTATGATATGATTTCACTTATATGTGGAATCTAATGAACAAAACAAACAAAATAGAGACAGACTCATAGATACAGAGAACAGACTGACAGCTGTCAGAAGGGAGGAGGATGGTGAAAAAGTGAAGGGATTAAGAAAAAAACTCATAGAAAACAGTATGTGATCACAACAGGGAAAGTTGGGTGGGGGAGGTAGAAGAGGGTAAAGGGTGGATAAATGGGGGTGGGAAGGTGAACACACAGTACAATATACAGATGATATATAATTGTACGCTTGAAGCCTATATAATTTTATTAACCAATGTCACCCGAATAAATTCAATAAAAATTTTTAAAAGATATTTGAGAAAAAAAAAACCTAGTTTCCTCGAAGAACCAAGATAAGCACAATCTCTCTAAGACATTAGAACTCAACAGCCTGTCTGTCCAGCTTCATTTGTTCATCCCACTGCCATTTACCGAATGCCAGCCATGTGTCAGAATGGTAAGATGCGTCATCCCGCCCTCCCAAATCCCACAGTCCAGGAAGGACAGACATGTAAAAAAATAATTGCAATAATATGTTGGTAGTACTGCAATAAAAGTGAAAATAAAATCTATAGGAACATGAAGGAGAATGTGATTCTTTATTAATGTTCCTGGAGACATTTATGTTCATTCCTTTGGACAGGGGTCTCTTTTATTCACTGATATATCTCAGATACCTAAAAGAAAATGCCGAGCATCCATAATTAGTAGATACCTAATAAATGTTTGGTTTTTGTGCTAAAAATAGAAAAAGAAAAAGGAACAGCGTCAATGACACCACCATCAAGCTGGCATCGGCCACGTGAGGACCCACAGGCAGTTCCTGAGGCCCCGCCCCCGGCCCTTGTGACGTCAGCTGCCCCTTCGGGTCCCGGAGGCCGCCCGCACCGCCAGCGCTCTCTGGCTTGGCCGGTTGGAAGCCGCTTTGGCCCGGGAAAGGCGGGCGGACCGTTTGGGGCCATGAGGAAGCTCGCTGCTGGCTTCCTGCTCTCACTCCTGAAGGGTGAGAGATTCCCGCCCATCAGGCTCCCCCGACCCCACCCCGCCTGGGTCCTCTGCCCCCCGAAACCTTCCTACAGTTTCGGGAACGTTTCTCCGGGAGGCCGCGTCGGGCCTGAGGCCTAGCTTGGGACTTGAACTCCTCCCGGATCTCCGCCAGGCTCGCCTTTGTCTCTGCCCCTGGCGTCCCCACCGACCAGACACCCACGTGCCCGACCCGCACGAGGCCCCGCCGGCCAGTCTGGGGCCAGTCTGGGTCCGTCCCGGCCGGGAGCGGGTTTTGGAGCTCGGTCCCTCCGTCTGTCTGTTCCCTCCCCGCAGTGCTGCTCGTGCCTTCGCCTTCGTCAGCTGCCCCAGCCCAGGATTCAGTTTTGGCCTCCACTCCCGGCAGCCCTCTCTCTGCCACTGAATATGAACACTTCTTCGCACTACTGACCCCCACCTGGAAGGCAGAGACCACCTGCCGTCTCCGTGCAACCCACGGCTGCCGGAACCCCACCCTCGTCCAGCTGGACCAATATGAGAATCACGGCTTGGTGCCGGATGGTGAGGGCCCGCCTAGCGGGGCAGCTTTGTACTCACTGGAGACGGGAAGAGTATGGCTGGCCTCTTAGGCTGCACCCATATTTTCCACTCTCCAGACCCAATGCTCCTAGTACCCCGCCGGGAGGGAGCTCCCCCTTGTGTGTTCACCTTCTCCACCCCTGCCCCTTCTCAGGCGCTGTTTGCTCCGACCTCCCCTATGCCTCCTGGTTTGAGTCCTTCTGCCAGTTTACTCAGTACCGTTGCTCCAACCACATCTATTATGCAAAGGTGAGGCCCAGGAAAAGGTGGATCTGGTGTCCCAGGATAAAGGCAGAGGCAGTGGCAGTAAGGAGCCAAGAAAGGGCTCCAGGAGGACCATCCTTGGTCCTCCCTCCCTGCCACTTTGCCAATCATTTACTCAGGTTATGTATGAATACAGCCTTGCCTTGGGCATTCTGACTATCAGAACACTTCTGTTCCTGCAAGAAGAGGTGGAGATAAGCCCTTCCTGGTCTTTTGACCTTCAGTGCTTTCATTCAAATTGAATGCTAAAGACTGAAGGCAGGATTGTGGCAAAGACCTGCGGAGTTTTATCTTGCAGTTGAATCCTTTCTCAGGGCTAGAGGGTTCCACCAGGGACCATGTGCCTTCATCCTGCCCAGTAACTGTTGAGAGAGGAGGCATGCTAGAAAAGCATAAATTGGAATAGAAGTCTACCCTTCAGGAAAGTCATTCCCACATTTCTTCTCTTCTTGCAGAGGGTCCGATGCTCCCAGCCAGTCTCAATTCTCTCACCTAACACTGTCAAGGAGATAGATTCTTCCACTGAAGCCCAGCCCAGCACAATGCCCTCCCCCATGTCATCCCACATCACAGGTGAGACCCTCCCAGCACCTGGGAGACAATGAGCAACTCCTTTCATAAATCCCAGAGCCCAGGGTTTAAGGCATCAGTGGCAGAGAAATGGCAAGAATGTTGAGCTAGGGTGGGAGGTGTGGACACGCAGCTCCTTTTAGGTAAGGGAGGGCCTGTTTCTTAGGAATGCAAGTTAGAACTTTCCTGTCCCAGAATATCTTCTGGCGTGACTTAGAAGTCTGCCCTGAATCCATTTTTTTATAGCTCCCCAATACATTCCTGTGTTTGGAAGTCCTCTGGGACTTCTGTAAGATACCATTTTCAGTCTAGAAAGAATTAGTTGCTAGCTATTCAGAGTACGTGCTGTTTCCTAAGTGAGAGGAACAACAGGTGGTATTTGAGGTGGTGGTTAGGGAAGAGGAGTGCTTGAAAGGGAGGTGGAAAGGCGACATACCACCAAGACCACAATTGCCATGGTAATAGTATTTTGATATTTGTATTCCTCTCTGTGTCTTCTGTACTTGACTGTGTGCGTAATTATGATTTAGGCTGTTTTCTTCCATGGTGTTTATATGTGTGTCCTTCTGTGAGCAAAGACACTCATAGTTCAGAAAGTTAACTGTCCCTTTTCTTCTCTTCCTTGGTGCCTCCCAAACCCTGCTGTAGCCACTGAACGGCAGGCATTCCAGCCCTGGCCCGAGCTGCTCAGCAACAACGTGGAGGAGCTGCTGCAAGCCTCCATGTCCCTGGCAGGCCCAGAGCAAGGGTCGGAACACAAACAGGAGCAAGGGCAGGAGCACAAACCAGAGCAAAAACAAGGACATAAGCAGGAGGAAGGGCAAGAGCAAGAGGAACAAGAAGAGGAGGAGGAAGAGGAGGAGGAGGAAGAAGAAGAGGAGGAAGAGGAAGAGGAAGAGGAGAAGCAGAAGGAAGGACAGGGAACCGAGGAGGGACTGCAGGCCATGTCTGGGCTGCAGACAGACTCAGAGCCCAAGCTCCAGGCTGATTCTTTATTTTCCAACCCTTTCTCCTTCACTGCCCGGGTGCGGGAAGCTAAGTCTACGCCTATGATGATGGAGAACATCCAGGAGCTCATTCGATCTCCCCCCGAAATAGAGGAAGTGAGTGATATGTATGATGAAGACTCTGTTTGGAGAAGCCAAAGCACTGGCAGGTACAGGAAGTTCTGACTCCCCTACTGGCCCTGCCCTTCCTGCTGCCTTCTTTGAGAATGAGAAGCCCACTTCCCAACTTTGGCCTGCAGACCCACCCAGTCCTGCGTGGGCTTCAGGTGCACCTAGCAACTGCCTGCCTCACCTGATCTGTGGCCATCAGGGGTTTAAGTCCTGCCCATTTCCTGTGTGACATACTGGAATGAGCCCTGTACCTGGAGCTACCAGGCTTGGGTTCCGGTCTTGTCTCTGGCCTTAATGAGCATTGCAACTTTGAGGAAATTACTTCCCCTTTTCTGGACCTCCGTTCCTCATTTTTAAAAGGAAACAGTTGGTCCAGAGGTGTCTAAGGCCCCATCCAGTGTGCTGAATGTGTGTGACCAAGAACAGAGTCTGAGAGGAGGGGAAGAGAATGAATGAGGCTTTCTGCCCCAGCCCTCTGGCCCATCCCCACGAACCAGGGGTGTCTCCTTGCAGCCTCTTGCAGCTGCCCCATGTGGAAGCCTTACTGGTGATGTGCTATTCCATTGTGGAGAACATCTGCATCATGACACCCACCGCCAAGGCCTGGCAGCACTTGGAGGATGAGACCCTTGGCTTCGGGAGGAAGGTAGGCCCACCATGCTCTTTAATGGATACATGCTCACCGAGCACCTCCTGGGCCTGGCGCTGTACTACTAGGCCTTGGGGGGGGGGCATGGGCAGGGATACAGAAAGCATGAGGCATTGGTGGACAGGCTCTCTTCACCAGTGGGAATCCCTTCTTTAGAAGGACATCTCCATGCCCTGGCTGGTGCAGCTCAGTGGATTGAGTGCTGGCCTGCAAACTGAAAGGCTGCAGGTTCGATTCCCGGGCAGGGCACATGCCTGGGTTGCAGGCCAGGTCCCCAGTTGGGAGTGTGTAAAGGCAACTGATCGAGGTTTCTCTCACATTGATGTTTGTCTCCCTCTCTTCTCCTCTCTCTAAAAATAAATAAATGTAATTGTAAAAACAAAAAAAGGACATCTCCAGCAAAAAAAGGACATCTCCATCTTCCTCCTTAAAGGAGGAAGGCTCAAGACTAGTCTGGAATCCATTCCAGTCTCAAACTCATTCCTCAGCTCTCTGAGTTGTTAGGCTTGACTCATCTCCTGACCCAGTTCACCACCTTCAGTGCTTGGACCTGAGATGCAGCTCCCCTGTTCCAGGGATCTGTAGAGATATTCCAATCTCAATGTGTCCTCAGCACCCAACAAATCCTATTCCAAGGAAAATATCCTTTAGGTTTTCAAATAATACAAGTTGGCAAGAGTTGGTATGCCATCCATTCACCCATTTATTCAACAAATACTGATTGGGCACCAACTCTGAACTAGGTATTTGAGATATTAGCAGTGAGTACGATCAATGTAATCATCTTGGAGCTTTTGAAGCTCAGTGGGAGAGATGGATGAGGAAACAGGCAGAACAGTGCAACAGGAGAAACGCTGTGACGATGAGTACGAAGTGCAGAGAGAGCGGAAGGGGACAACTGTCTATGTTCAGGAGGATCAGAGAATGCTTCTTAGAAGAACTTAGAGAATTTCTTAGGAGAGAAGAGAAGTTAGCCAAGCAGAAGAAGGGACTTGGTAGAAGTTTCCTGCTAGAGGGAATAGTATGTGCAAAGGCTGTGAGGCAAGGAAGAGATTTCATGAGGGACCAAGAATGAGCATATTGCTCCTGCCCTTAAAGGGCCTACAGCCCACAAGGGATTCCGTGGCATTACCAAAGGGGTATGGTAGGTGTTGAAGAGAGGTTTTTAAGAGTAGGAAGTTTAGGAGTCATGGGGAGCCCACCGGAGTTTAGGGCTTGGTTAAGGGAACAGTAAGGAGCTCATTTTGCCTGGAGCAAAGCAGGAGAGAGAGTCAAAGGGATAGTAAGGGTCATAATGTGAAGCATCTCAAATGGCAGTCTGAAGCATTTGCATTGGTTAGGAAAAGGAATTTAGTAATCACTTTTGAACAGGGACGACTGTGCCTCCACTTTTGAACAGGGACGATAGTGCCTCCCTTAGGAGCTGCTGTGTGAGCAAACGAGGTGACATGGGAGATTTTGTGCACTGCGGTGTGCTGTGCCCAGGGGTGAAGCAGGAGGAGGATGGGATTGACTGCAGATCCTCCTGAGAAGGCTGAGGGAGCTCAGTCAGGGTGGAGAGTCCAGCTAGGAGAATGTCTTCCAGGAACTTGGAGGTTTTTAACCTAGGTGCTTAGGTACAGTATAGGGTTTGAAGTTGGAAGAACTGAATCTACATCCCAGCTCCACCATCTATTAAGACATTTGGTTTTGAGCAACTTAGCCTCACTGAGCTTGTTCTCTGTCAGCCAAATGGAGATATTATTAGTACCTATGCTAGTGTAGGGCTCCTGTGAAGACTAAATGAGATATAGCATTTATAACCATGGTGTTAGCCTTGTATCAAGTCTTTGTAAATGTTAGCATTATCGTCAGGAGAGAGAGAGAATGAGTAAGTTAGTTAGGACCTATTCAAATAGTCTAAGTCAGAGGTGGTTGTAGGTCACTGGATCCCGTGGTGGATATCCATCAGACACTTGACAACTGAGGATTTGAAGTTTGGGAAAGAGATCAGAACTGATGATAAAGATCCGGTGTCACCTGCAGAGAGATGATGATGACCTGGGAATAGATAAATTGTCCAGGAAGAGGGTGAAGAAAGAGAAAGCTGAGGCAAGGTCCTTGTGGAACCTTGGGGAAGGGGCAGGGAAAAAAGCCAGAGAAGTCTTTGGAAGAGCCTGAATGCAAAGACAGCTCTGAAGGGCTGAGGAGTGGGACGGTCTCAGTCTCAGCCCCTTAACTATACTCCTGTCCTAGGTCTGTGACAGCCTTGGACGGTACCATGTACCTATGTGTCCCCTCTGTGACTTCTGCTCCCTGAAGTTGGAGCAGTGCCAGTCAGAGGGTAACCTGCAGCGGCAGCAGTGTGACAGCTCCCACAAAACACCCTTCCTGAGCCCCTTCCTTTCATCGCAGAGCATGTCCATCGGCATCCAGGTACCTAGCCAGCTGGGCTGCCTGCAGTGGGGGAGGCCTCAGGCTCCAGGCAGATCTGGACGTCTGGAAGGGAGGCCTACGGGGGAGGCAGAGGTGCACACTTCTCCCCTGTCCACTGTGCCACAGGTGGGGACTGTAAAATCGGGACGCTATTATGGCCTGGATTTTTATGGTGGGCTCCGCACGGACTTCTGGTGTGCCCGGCTAGCCACAAAGGGCTGTGATGATCATCGAGTCGCTGGCTGGCTCCAGACTGAGTTCCTTAGCTTCCAGGATGGGGATTTCCCCACCAAGGTCAGAGCCTTTCCCCAAAGCTCAGCCCCACCACACTTACCCCAGTTTCTTCCAGTTACTCACTCTAGGCAATCCTAGGATATGGAAGGGGGCTTGGGACTCTAGCTTCAGAGAATCAGTCCTCACTGACCCTGCTGCCTGTCTCCCATAGACCACACACACACACACACACACACACACACACACACACACACACACACAGAGTAGAACAGGATTGTGTTGGCAAAGAAGTAGGAATTGAGGGGTGGGAGAACACAGGACTGGGTTCCAAGAGACAGAGGTTCTGGTCCCAGTTCAGCCAGTTATTGTCAAGAGGCTTTGGTCAGGTCACTTCTCAGAGGAGATCGGGTGCGTTCAGGGTGGTATGGCTGTAGACTGATCAGGTCACTTCTCATTGTAGGCCAAAGTTATACTCATCTCTACAACAAATGATTCAGTGATGCCTGAGGGGCTGCCCCTCTCCCCACCATCCAGTACTTCCCTGCCTCAGTCTGACATTTTCCCTCCCTAACTCTTCCAGTGCTTTCCCTGCTCAATGGCATCATTGTTACCCCCCTCCCTAAATTCACCTCCTCTGTGGAACTACCTGTTGTACCTGAGAGCCAGTCCCCTCCTGTCTGTGGTTTAACAGGGAAAATCAGGACAGGGAAAAGTTAGGGAACTAAGAAAGGGCTGGTCACTGAGCGGAGGGGCCCCTGCCCAGATCTTATCTCTGGGCCCCTAGATCTGGAAGGGGTATCAGAAATCACCTCTGCTCCTCCCCTGAATTTATAGACGGGAGGCAAGGTCCACCGAGGGAAGTGATTCACCCATGGTCACACATTAGAGATTGTTCTACCCTCCCTCTCACTTACCCATCACTAGAAGGCTCCCTGAGGTAGAACAGGGCATGGAGGCCCAGTTCTGTACCCTTAGTGCCCCCCTGCCCCATTCCCCATTCCTCAGCCATTTTTCCAGCAAGCTGAAGAGCAGGACAGCCATTTCCTACTCTCCAGCTCCTTGCTTCCTGACTGCAGGTGGGACTGGAAAGGCAGAGGGGACAAAGGCCTCTTCCTTGGAGAGGGGGTACCCCAGCTGTGGGAGGTGTGGTTCTCAAGGACCACAGCCCGGCCCTTGGTTCTGCCACCTCAGGCACTGATATCTCCCTGCCTGCCCATCCCTGGCTCCTGGTTTAGATTTGTGACACAGACTATGTGCAGTACCCGAACTACTGTGCCTTCAAAAGCCAACAGTGTCTGATGAGAAACCGGGAAAGGAAGGTGAGCCCCTCACCATGCCCCTCCTCTTCCCATCAGCCCCTCAGTCACTCACCTTGGTTGGGTGTCCTTTCTGGGCCACACCCCCTCCCCTGCTCCAAACAGCAGGGATGTGGAGAGCAGTTTCCTGTTTGCTTCTCAGGGCAGAGACCTCCATCAGAGCATTCACTCTCCTCCACTCCCACAGCCTTAGAGTAAGCAAGGTTCCCCCCACCACCACCACCAGGCCAGAAGGGGCTGAGGGCAGGGATGCTGCAGATGAGAGGTGAGGGCCCCGAGGGCACCACAGGAAGAACCCCAGCTGGGTTGGGAATTAGAGGTTGAGGCTGCAGTCTTGTCTCCCTGCTCTTACTCACCAAGAAGTCTGGGATAAGTCACTTCCTCCTCCAGGTTCAACCTCTTGATTTCTGAAAGGAGAGGGGTTGGGCTACTTGGTGTCTCTTGCAGCTTGAAAAACCCACATCTGTTTCCTCCTTCCCTCTACTGTCCTGTGCCCATGCCCTCCTGTCTCTGGTTCTTGTGGGACTTCTGACCCCCACACCTCTGGCTCCTTGCTCTGTAACTCGGACTGTGTGTGCCCAATCCCGGTGTAGGTGTCCCGTATGAGATGTCTGCAGAACGAGAGTTACAGCATCTTGTCCCCAGCCAAAAGTGAGGACCTCGTGCTTCGATGGAGCCAGGAGTTTAGCACCTTGACTCTAGGCCAAGCCGGATGAGCTGGAATTTGTCCTGTCTCCACCCCACCTGATGCTTCCGCATTCTCCATTACTTTTAGACCCCATTTGTCATCAGTTTGCCTCCAGGCTGCCCCTTTTGGGTCTCTTACCTGGTCCCTACTCACGGTTTCCTTGGGTTGGGTCAGCAGTCCCACAGAGGTCTGCAATGGGAACTCCACCCGCTTTAACGGATGTCCTTCCATAAAGTGTTTATTTTCAACCAGTGTGCCCTATTTTGGTTATGATCCCATCCTCAGCACTGCCACAGTGCCCCATGGGAATCAACCCTCCACCCCTTCCCCACCCCAGGGCTTATGTATCCATCTGCAGGTGAGATGATTTTATGGGAATGAAATAATGAAATTGTCAGAGAAGCAGCCATCTGCTGGGAGAAGAAACTCTAAGAGATCAGAGATCAGGGAGTTGAATTGAAGGCCTCAGCTGGGGATGAGGAGTCCTGTGAGCCAGGAGGGCATGTGTGCCTTCACCTCTGAAGCCCTGGGCCCCAGGAGCTCAGATGTGAGTGTAGAATTGTCCCTCTGGACAGTGAAGGCCAGAGCCTGACTGAGATCATGCCCAGGGGCAGCAATCCCAGGGAAAGAGGGTAGGATTGCGCTTTATCAAGAAGATGGAAAAAGCTGGGGCCTGGAGCTCAGGAAACCCTTGTTTGACATCCAGGTGCGGGCAGATGGCCTGAACGTTGAGGTGGTTGTGTCTTGACAACATGCATTGAGATGTGACTTCACTATTGGCCTTGGAATTCAGTATAACTTGGGATCTCCCAGAGTGTATCCTGGGGACACATATGTTTGGGAAGCTGTACAGTCTCTCGCTCTCATGTAGGTTCATGGTGATCAAGAACATTTTTTAAAAAAACATCTGGAAAAGTTAAAGCACGCACAAAAATAGAATAGTGTAATGCAACCCCATGCACCCTTCACGTCGCTTCAGTTACCAGCCCTTAGCCAGTCTTTTACTGGCACGTTCGAGGCTCTGAGAAGCCCTGTAACAGAGAAATCTGTTTCAGCTAACATGTTTCAAACTCCTTTAACTACACTATCTTTTTTTAGTTACCACTCAAAAACTTGAACTTGCTTTTGTGTATTGAGCAAGGACCACAAGCCCACCCCTACTGATACAGAAGATGAGGGGCTTGGTCCAAGGGTACAGGAAAGCAGGGCTGTCATCTGAGCTCTCTGTGAGCCCAGTGTCCCCAACCCCCAGCTCACAGCCTAGGGAAGAGACAGAAGCAAGGAGGTAACTGCTGTGATGGGGAGGCTGTGCACACTCTGCGGTGAGAGTGGGCCTGGCAGCAGCCCCAGCATGCAGCGGGGCGCTAGGCAGGGTGAGGTGTAAAGCTAGGAGTGGCAAGAGCAAAATCACCTGAGGGATCTAAAAGAGAGAAACCCAGGGGGAACTGGTGAGAAAATGGAGAGACTGGTGGGTTAGTCATCACTTTAGTGGGCGGGTGTGCCTGTTAAGGTTCCCGGAAACTGTGGGGAGTGTGTGAGCGATGGGTGGGGGGAATCATTAGTGGGGCCAGAGTTGGGGCTGGATTAAGTGCCATTATCCTCTGGGGTTTCTTCTCTGGCCAGTCTATGAAGACTGCTGAGGGCAACTGCTTCCTCTTCTCTCCTTGTGCTTGTGGGGTTGGGTGAGTGCAAGGAGCTGGAATCTGCTGAGATCTGCCCAGGTGGGTGTGTCCCCACCCGCCCCAGGAGCAGGTCCTTCCAGCCAAGCCCAGAACAGGCAGCGGAAGCCAGCTCGGGGCAGCGGCAGAGCTCAACAGGGACACAGGTATGGGGGCACAAGGGGCAGCACCTCTCTTTTACAAATGAGGGACATGGGGGGGGATGGAGGTGAGGGTGGGCCATGGACCCCTGGGAAATTTTTGTGAGTAGTGTAAAAACTAAAAGGGGCTGCCTCAGGCAGAAGGACTTTACCAGACAGAGGTCGCACCCGGGAATGCCCCTCTGAAGCTTAAAGCCCTCCCACACGGGGGCACCTCGGGAGGCTGTGTGCTCCCCTTCATTCTTTAGGCCCCACTGTCATGCTGAGCCCTGGGCTTCCCAAGGCCACTGAGGAGGGTCTCCTAGGGATGATTTCCAACCTTTTCTTACTCTCAGTTAATGCTTAACCCCTCATGGCCACTCACCTTCCAGGGCCAGGCCCTCTGCTAGATGACAGTGAACTTACCCAATGAAACACCATGAACGGCCTCACTGGCACAAATGCGTGCTTATGGTGGTTCTTCCAGGCTAACCAAGGCGTGCTTTAATGTGGTCTTTGAGAAACACTGACCTAACCTAATGCGTTCATCTCTATAAGAGGATTAGACAAGGTGATTTCTAATGTCCCCATAGCTCTAGTAGAATGTGGCTCCTGGGCGACAAGAGGGGGATGACATTTCAGATATTGAGCACAGGGGGGGATGTTTGAGGATGGGCAAGGCCTTGTGATACCTTTTCATCACACCAATGAGGGAGGCTCCCTATCACCTATGTTGATGGGGGCTTCCCTGAAAGAAAGGGATCTCCTACCTGATTGTACCTCCAGATGAAATTGTAGCCCTAAGGGGAGATGGAGGCAAGGATTGAGGGGGGAACAGAAACTTATACCTCCAAGCCTCACTTCTTGGCCACTCAGAGACACTGGAGTCCAACTCTGTCTGTGTCTGATGCCGTCAGCTCTCCCCACCTTACTGCCCCCCAGTGTACGCTTCAAAATGGAAGCCTTATGTGCCCAGGCCCATGGGGAAGGAGACAGCAAACGGGTGAGGGCAGAAGCCAGTGGTACACACGCACACAGTGCTGCCAGGGTTTAGGGCAAGACCAACAAGGTCAAAAGCCTGCAGGATACTCTCCAAGGCAGGCCTCAGCCAGGCCCCTCAGCCAGGTAAGAGGCATGCAGACCTCTCAGAGCACAGGGCCAGGACAGCTGTCTGAGTGAGTTCTCTTGATGGGGATTTTATTTCCTGTTTTTCCAGCTCTTACACGAAGGGCGAAGGGAAATGTGCAGGTGAGGAGGTGTCATCCCCACATTCGGGAAACTAATTATTGAGCTGCAGGCCACCTTTGCTTTCTGCCTTTTCCCAGAAAAAAATAAATGAGAGAGATGAGATCAGAATACCTAGAGTGGAAGAAGATGTGTCTGGGGGTGATGTGGAAAAGGCAGCAGGAGACAGGCTCAGGTAGAGGGTGGGGACTGGAGCAGGAATTTTGGTTGGAGCAAGCAGAGCAGGCCTGGACGGCCTGGGATGACCTCCGGGGGCTTGTGCCAGACAAGGCACAGCCCCTGGTGCCTCTGTGTGCTTGATGCTTTCTTTGCCCTTAGGGCTGCGTCTGCCCTTCCTCCCGGGACCGGTTGTCCATGCCTCCATGCATACTTGTGTGTTACAGGGTGTGCAGCAACACTGATTGACAGGTTATTAGGGGTCTGGTGTGCACATCTCATAGGGTACCCACCTCTACCTCTGTGTGTCCTTGCATGGCCATGTGTGTGGAGTTGGTATGTTTACGTTACCACCTCTGAGTGTGTCGAGGTGACTGAGCCTATGCAGGCTTCCATGTCCTGTTCCTCCTTCTCCCCAGTGTCCATTCTTTTCTGGGCTGCTGTTTCTTTACTTCCTACATTTCCCCCACAATCTGACCTCTCCCTCAAGGCAGGGTTGGGGAGAGGCCAGGCTGCCCCTTCCCAACACCTAGAACCCTCCTTGCATTTCCTGTTTGCCTCCTTTTTGGCAGCTTTTTCCATCTTGCCATCTGGCCTGGCACTCTGCCTATTCAGCTCCACTGACGGGAGCCTCAGGGAACAGCGGATGGGGTGGGGACCGGGGCAGGGGCCTGGCAGCTCTCAGCACTCAGCTCGGGCTGCTCTGTGTAAGGCTGTCAGAAGGGAATGACTTTTTGACAAATAGGCCCCACTATAAAGAAACCCAAGGACTTTCTGTTGGAATGAGAGCGCTGCCATCTGCTTTATGAAAAGATTCCTAACTTTACCTTCAAGTAACAGCTCATGTAATACATTTTGGTCTGTTTAACATTGTAACTTTGTCAACTGAAAGACTTGAAATGCTTGGAAAATAATTGTTCATTCACTCATTCAATGTCTATAGTATGTGCCCCCTAGTTGTAACATGTATTGATTTTCCAAGTAATGGTTAAGAATGATAAAGTGTTACTGTAATTATAGTGTGAACTGTTAATGAAATTTATGCAGCAATATGTAACTAATACATATTTTAATCTTTGAGGCATAAAATAAATAGGTCAAGAGTTACCTGTTCTACAAAATATTGAAAAGCACCCTGTCCTGATATGCCAAGGTTGTAGGGTTGATCTCCAGTCAGGGTATATATAAGAAGCAACCAGTGAATGCATTGAAATAAAAAAAAAGAAAAGAAAAGAAGAAGTGGTTAGTTGTAAAAAAAAAAAAAAAAAAAAAAAACAGAACAAAACGTGGTTAGCTGACTGGATTGATACGAGATGTTAGAACAGAATTACACACTGGGCAAGCATGGGGGGAGGGGCACACCGGGTAAACATGGGCCCAGCAGCCAATGAATGCCACAATGCCTGCTAAGTAAAGAGACTGAAGTGTGCATGAGCTTGGGAAGAAAAGCAGTGGAAGATGTGGCCCCCACCCTAGGATCCTACCATCTAGTTGGGGAAATGGAACAAATAGACATAAAACAACCTGAGGAGTGTGAAGCAGCAAGCTAAGTGCTTAAGTGGAACTTGTGAGGAGGGACATATTTGTGTGTGTGAAAGAGAGACGAGCCCACATTACCAGTGTTTGAAGTGGGAGGAAGAAGTGAATTATTAATAAGTATGTGTTTCAATTAGACAAATGAGGAAGTAAAATGATTTATCTACTAGCACAGGTTTCATACAGGTACCTGTAAAAGAGCAGGGGCTCTGTGCAGTGTCCATCCTCGTCTCCAGCCACCCGCTCTTATTGGAAGTAGCACCAGACAGCTTGGACATTGGAGCCAGGAGGTCCTGGGTTTGAATCCTGACTTCACTCCTCACTGACCGAGCTCTTGAATAGTTTCCTTTCCTGTAAAAATGAGCATAAACACTGACTTCAAAGGGCTGTTGGGAGGATTAAAGATTATGCATATCAAATACCCCAGGATATGGTGAACGATCAGTAAATAACAGCTATTTCACTCAACATTTATTGCCATTGACGTAGATGCTGGTGA
Organism: Desmodus rotundus; assembly: GCF_022682495.2. Taxonomy (NCBI): domain Eukaryota; kingdom Metazoa; phylum Chordata; class Mammalia; order Chiroptera; family Phyllostomidae; genus Desmodus; species Desmodus rotundus. The sequence goes on from NC_071389.1 coordinate 180,593,082, forward strand.
TACAAAGATGAATAAGTCACAGTCCACAGCCTCTCCCACAGTCTAGTGGGAGGTGCACACGAAGAACAGCTAATTACAATACAGGTGGGAATGGCTATGATAAACCTGCACACCGAGTGGGAGCGCCAGTGAGGGGACCACATCTGCCTTGTAGGGAATGAGGGAGTCAGGAAAGGCTTCACGTAGTCCTAAGAGGTGACTGAGTTTGCCAGCTGGAGAATGAGAAGAAGTTCATTCCAAATTGAGGAAACAGCAGGTGCAAAGGCAGAGTCCTGAGAACATAAGGTATGTGCAAAATTATTATTTTGATGTAATTGGAGCAAAGGAGCATGGGAAGTGGGGCATGTGTCAGGAAAAGAGCCTGGTTTTATTTGCTTTTCAGCATGTTTAAACCCCATTTAGTGTTACTTTCACTGCTGAATTTGGTATTTTGCAGAGTAAGTGTTTCTTTATTCCCTTTAACTGTTCTACCTCTTACAAGTCTTAAACTGCTGATAGTCATGGTTGGAAGGAGGACAAATGAACAGAAAACCCACAAGAAAATTTGTTACGGCCAGGTTTACAACTTGGTTCCATGTAAGAATTCAAGCAGTTTCTTTTGAATGGAAGAAGTCCAGTGTCTTAGGATAATTGCTTGGGGTCTCCGGACAACTTTGCTCCCTGAGGTGGCATGGGTGTCACAATGGCCAAGAGGTAGAAAAACCCAAGCAACCAATGACAGAAGAATGGGTAAACTAAATGTGATATACGAATACATGTTGTTCAGCCGTAAAAAATGACTGCCGTTTGATACGTGCTACACCACGGATGGACTTTGAAAACTTTATGCTAAGGGAAATAAGCCAGATACAAAGGGACAGATATTATTATATGACTCCACCCATATGAGGCATCTGGAATGGGTGAATTCATAGAGACAGAAAGTAGAACAGAGGTTACCCATGGCTGGCGGGCGGGGGTGGTGGTAGAATGCAGTTATTGTTTCATGGGTATAAAGTTGTTTGGGATGGTGAAAAAATTCTGGAAATAGTGGTGGCAGCTACACAACATTGTGAATGTACTTAATGCCACAGTACATTTCAAGATGGGTACCATGGTAAATATTAAGTTAGGTCTATTTCACCACACACAGAGAATAGATAGCATCTGGGTAGCTCCTGTAGCCTGGTGGCATTAAGAAACCGTGTCCTGTTGTCTGTCTCCTCTACCTCTTAGCCATACCCTCTGTCTGCCACCTGCTGCCTGAGGACTGCAGCAGCTGCACTCTGCTCTCTCCAGAAGCCTCATCAGCACCCCTGGTACTTTCTCACCTCACAGCCTTGCTCTCTTGGCTTAGGGTCCCCTTGGAACCTTCACTACCAAACCACCATCTCCCCTCTATCACAGAACCCCATCTGGGAAGTTCTCTAGTTGGAAAAGCTCAACCCACAGGTTGTTTGCCCGGGTAGAACTCTGCTGCTTGTTTGCCCAGCCTGTGAGCCCTGTTATATCACCATCCCCACCTTACAGCTGTGGAAACTTAGAGGTCAAACAAGCAAGGTGAACTCAGGGCACTTTGAGCACAAACCCAGCTCACAAAGGAGCAACAGTGGATGTGATGGGTGAGGCTGGGATGTTGTACTGTGTACTTGGAGCTTGAACTTCATTGTTAGGTAATGGGGAGTCAACAGAGTGCCTGTTCCAGGGGAGGTGCTGTATAGCACTTGTCACCACCTGATGTAACATCTTCTTACTTGTACTTTTATTACCCGTCACCCTCCAGTGGAATGAAAGTACGTGGGGGCAAGACCTTTGTTTTGTTCATTGCTGTGAACATACCTGTGAAAGCCCAAACACTTTCCATATATCATGTCATTTAACCTAAAAACCTCATGAAGGAGCCCCCTTCTTCTCCCCTGCCCCCCCCCCCTCAGGTAAGGAAAATGAAGTTCAAAGCGATTAAGTCACTATTCTGTGGACAAAAGCTAGGCAAATCAGCAAAGCCAGGATTTAAACCCAAGCAGTCTGGCACTGTGTTCTACAGCCTTGCTATAGAAAGCTACTCTGGCCAAATGAAAGGTGGGGTAAAGACCTGAGACTGAGAAAAGACTCAAGAGGCCAGCAGGTTTAGCTAGATAAGCATAGGTGTCTTAGGCCCTGCCCTTGCATAATTTTGACTTCGGGCTTGCCTTCCTATTCCAGGTCTGCAGATGATGAAGCTCTGACCAAAGGCATCCACCCCCTTGGCAGCCATCTGCCCTGCAGCCATAGCCCACACTCTCATGCCCTGCCTCTGCTCGCTTTGGGACTGTCTCTGTGCAGCCTCCAGGGCCCCTGTTCTGGAGATAAATGTGATGCCGGGACCCTGATGATGCCCCGGGCCTAGCTCCTTGGCACACTTTGGCATGATGTTGGCCAACTCCTTCGCCAATACTTCTACCAACAGCTCTGAGCTCGCGTGCCCTGACTACCGGAACACCCACCGCCTGCACATGGTGGTCTATAGCCTAGTGCTGGCCACAGGGCTCCCGCTCAACGCACTGGCCCTCTGGGTCTTCTTGCGTGCTCTGCGTGTGCACTCAGTGGTGAGCGTGTACATGTGCAACCTGGCGGCCAGTGACCTGCTCTTCACCCTATCGTTGCCCGTGCGCCTCTCCTACTATGCGCTGCACCACTGGCCCTTCCCGGACCTCTTGTGCCAGACGGCAGGCGCTATCTTCCAGATGAATATGTACGGCAGCTGTATCTTCCTGACTCTCATCAACATTGACCGCTACGCTGCCGTCGTGCACCCGCTGCGGCTGCGCCACCTACGGCGGCCCCGCGTGGCGCGGCTGCTCTGTCTGGGAGTGTGGGTGCTCATCCTGGTGTTCGCAGTGCCCACTGTGCTCGTGCACAAGCCTTCGCCCTGCAGCTCCCAAGGCCTCCGTGTCCGCCTCTGCTTTGAGAGCTTCAGCGAAGAGCTGTGGAAGGGGGGACTGCTACCGCTCGTGCTGCTGGCCGAGGCGCTGGGCTTCCTGCTGCCGCTGGTGGCCGTGGTCTATTCATCCAGCAGGGTCTTCTGGACCTTGGCGAGGCCCGACGCCACGCAGAGCCTGCGGCGACGGAAGACAGTGCACCTCCTGCTGGCCAACCTGGTGATCTTCCTGCTGTGCTTCATGCCCTACAACGCCACGCTGGCGGTCTATGGGCTGCTGAGGAGCAACCTGGTGGTGGTGAGCCAGGCGGCCCGTGATAAGGTGCGCGGGGTGCTGATGGTGATGGTGCTGCTGGCTGGCGCCAACTGTGTTCTGGACCCGCTGGTATATTACTTCAGTGCCGAGGGTTTCCGCAACACCCTGCGTGGCCTGGGCTCTCCTTTCCGGCCCAGCACCTCGGCCACCAACGGGATTGGAGGGACGCTTGCCCAACGGCCTTCTGAGACCACCCACGCCACGAGGTCTGCTGCCACCAGCCAAGGACTGCTCCCACATTCCAATCCTGGGACGCCCTTCACCCAGTGTCCTGAGGATTCTGTCCTCTGAACGCACAAAGGGCCCTAGCACGGTTACATCCATCTCCATCCCCTCGCGCTTCTCACACTTGGAAGACTTGCGCGGTGTGCATACTTGCAGGGTGCATACATGAGGGAGGTGAATCAGACACTTGGATTTCTGCATAGCAACTTCAGCTCATAAATGCAGAAGGAGCAAAGTGTGGGAACAAGGGGCACAAGGAAGGACGAGTGCTGTTGGAAATGTCTTTAAATTGGTGGTGATGGTGAGCGTAGGAAAGACCTCTTTTCCAGTCCGTAGGAAGTGATGCTGTGAGCCTGCCAATACAGAGGCAGACGACTGAATGAAACACTGGGCCTTGAAACACTGCTGAGAGCTGGTAGATGGAGCAGAAAATGGGTGTCCTGGATTTAGACTGACCACAGCAGTCTTATGGCCATAGATGCCACCCACATTTCATTTCCACCTCTGCTTCCCCTGCCTGGCATTGAGGCCATAATATGAGAGTGTATTGGATACGGACAGAACAGGTTTCCTTTTTGTTTAGAGGATTGTAACAAATTAGACCTGACCCCCAACATGGGATGGTTGGGGCAGGGCAAAACTGTGAGGTTTTCTTCCTCCAAAATCTTGGTCCTTTTTCCCCTTTCTGAGTCTTATCCTTAAACTTTAACCCCGTCCAAGACCTCCTCCAATCTAGGTCTTAAGTCTCCCCCCTCCCCCCACCCCTGCTTCATCTACAATAAGGAAACAATTGTTTGTGCTAACGTAGCAGTTCTTAAACTTTTTGGTCTCAGATCCTTTTACACTCCTAAAAACTGAGGATTCCAAAGAGCTATTGCTTATACTTTACCATATTAGAAATTAGATACTCACCATATTAGAAATTAAAACGAAGCTTTTAAAACAAATTCATAAGCACACATTTCATTAGCTGTGAGCGCAATGATATCATCATATTTCATGAAGCCTTTGGAAAACCCCCCTGTACACTTGTGAGGGAACGAGAGTGAAAAGAACAAATGACTGGTGCAGTCACACTGCTGTCCTCATCAGCTTCAGAACTCCACAGGGGCAGAGTTCTGTACCCATCGCATTTTGACAAGAAACAAAAATGCTTCAGCGCTTGCTCAAGACTCGTCAGTTTCGGCACTATCACTGAGTTTCGGAAGGAAAAACTGACGAGTACCGACGTACCATTGCATTATGAAAGTAGTTTTGACCTCGTGGACTCCTCAAAGAGTTGGTCCTCAGATCACACTTTGAGAACCATACCTATACTAAATTAGAGTAATACAGTATTAGAGCTCATGGGTAACTTCTTCCTAGGGCATTCTGTATACATTGTCTTTTATGGGAGAGAGCAATGCTCACCAAATCAATTGCTAAGTGTAGTCCTTAAGGCTTGGGGTTTGAGGGTGGGTGGGGGACAGTAGGAGCTGCACACAAAAAGGGACACTGCCTTGGGCTTCCCTGAGCAGCAGCCCTAAGGTAGGGGTGGAACTAATTAAGCAAACACTCAAGAGGAGGGGTGGAGCTTCTCCTGGGAGGGAAAAGGGACTGTGCCACAGCCGGAAGAGAAGAGTTCACAGAGCAGTTTAGAGTGCCATGGGAGCACAGGAGTAGGCTGGCTGTTCTTAGCAAGCTGGAGGCAAGGGAAATGGAAGACTGGTTTAATGAGCCACCTACTGCTTTCTTTCCTCTATTTTTTTTTCCTTAAGATTTTATTTATTTAGCCCTGGCTGGTGTGGCTCAGTGGATTGAATGGAGGCCTGCGAACCAAAGGGCTGCTCACCAATTCCACTCCCAGTCAGGGCACACGCCTGGGTTGCGGGCCAGGTCCCCAGTTGGGGGCATGCGAGAGGCAACCACACATTGACGTTTCCCTCTCTTTCTTTCTACCTCCATTCCTGCCTCTCTAAAAATAAATAAATAATCTTTTAGAGAGGTGGGAAGGGAGGGAGAAAGAGACGGTGAAAAACATTGATGTGAGAGAGAAACATCACCTGGTTGCCTTTGTACATGCCCCAAAGGGGGACCAAAACTGCAACCCAGGAAGGTGCCCTGGCCGGGAATCAAACTGGTAACCTTTTGCTTTGGGGGACGACGCCCAACCAACTGAGTCATACGGGTCAGGGCCCTCTTTTTTTATTTATTGATTTTTTAAATAAGAGACAGTTTATTTAGAAAGTCACAGAGGTAGAAGAAATGGGCTCAAGAAACAAGTCACAGGGGCAAAAGAGGGGCCCTTGGAGCTTAGGAGAGAGGAAGGTAAAGGTAACACTCCTGGAGTGGCAGGGGGGAGAAGAGAGGGAGGGGAAGCGCACAGGTGTGCTTCTGGGAGGGAGAGTTCCTGTTTTCTTCCCTCTTACAGGAGTTGGGAGCTGGGAGGAGTTGCAGAGTTGGCACTATGACATCTTGAGGCCCTGACATCAGTGAGAGAGTTATTGCCATTAATGTATCTTGTACGCACTTCTGTGTCTGTCTCTCTCAATGCTGTATGCTTGTGCGTGTGCACACACACGGCAGTGTCAGGGTTTTTCCTGTGTGTATTTCTGTGTTTAAGTTTGGTATAAGCCTTTTGTGTGTCTTTATGTCACCTGTCCAGATGGTGATTTACAGGGATAAAATGACCCCTGGTGGCCAAAGCTGAGAACTGACCCAGATTCCTCAGAGACAGCCTTGAAGTCTGGGCCTTCTACCACCCGGCTGGAGGTTAGAGTCCTGGACCCAGCCCTTACCTCCTGATGCTCTAGAAGAGGCCTGATGGTTAGCACCTGCTCCATCTTGCTTCATCCTTAGAGTTCAGGACCCATGCCCTTCTAACCCTGGGAGCGCCAAACATAGCTTAGTCCAAAGTCTCAGTGCATTGCCCTATCCAAACAGAACTGAACACAATTTTAAAAAATTACTCGACTATTTTTATATGCTGATATGTGAATGAATTCCAAAGTAATTAAAACTCATGTAGCAAGTATCTTCTACATACTACATAATTTGCTTATTCATTCTAGTATATTGTGTCTCCTCTGCCTCCCTAGGTAGAATGTAAGCTCCCTGGGGGCAGGGATTTGGGGTTGATTCTCTGATGTACCCCCAACATCTAGAATGGCACTTAGCACGAAAGAAGTGCTCAATAAATACGTGTTGAATGATGAGTTGGGTCTTCCTATGAAGTAGTTTACTACCTAGTGGGGACCAAAGAACAAATCAACAGTAATTACTATTCAAGACAGAGGATGCAAAAATGCAGGGTAAGGTGTTGGCAGTTAATTTAGTGGGCGATGGGAAGCTCCTGAAGGTTTTCTTTTAATTTTAAAAATTTTATTCATTGATTTAAAAAAATTTTTTATTGTTATTCAATTACAGTTGTATGCCTTTTCTCATTGATTGATTTTTAGAGAGAGAGGAAGGGAAAGAGCGAGAGAAACATCGACCTGTAGCTCCACCTACCCAGGCTCATTGGTTGATTCCTGTATGTGCCCCAACTGGGGATTGAACCCGAAAACTTGGCATATTGGGACAATGCTCTAACCAACTGAACCACCTGGCCAGGGTCCCTGCAGGTTCTTGAGTGAAGTTTTGCTCACCCTGACATACTGTGTGGGATAAACCATAGGAAGTCAGGTGGAGAGAGTCTAAGAAGAAAGGAAGATTGGTCAGGGAGCTATTAAAATAGTCCAGGCACAGTGCGATCATAGCCTGTGGAGGTGGGTGGAGGTGGGTTTTCTCCAATGGGAAATCTCCGGTATTTAAGTTCAGGTGGACTGGGTCTGCACATTCAGTATACCTGCCCCTAGAGTTTCCATCACAGGAAGAGAGAGGCAAAAATAGGTTAAGGAGATGTGGCAGGCAGAAGAGGAATGACCAGAACCTGTCAAGTAACAGGCTGGGGAAGTTTAAGAAAACCTGTAGCCACTGCTGTTATCACAGGATTCCCCAATTACTGAGTGGGCTGTATGATGGAGACAAGATGTGGGAAATCCAAAGCCTATGTCTTTGAGTTACCCCAGTTGAGGTTTAGAGAAATCCAAAGGAGGACAATGAGAAGGAGGGAGAAGAGTATTACCAAGTTTTTCAAATGCACTCTGGCTGTGGCTGGTGTGGCTCAGTGGACTGAACGTTGGCCTGCAAACTGGAAGATCACAGGTTCAATTCTCAGTCAGGGCACACACCTGGGTCGTGGGCCAAGTCCCCAGTTGGCGGGGGGGTGAGAGGCAACTGATCGATGTTTCTCTCATACATGTTTCTCTCTCTCTCTCTTTCTTCCTCCCTCCCCCTCTCTCTAAAAATAAATAAAAAGTCTTAAAAAATAAAATAAAATACACTTTGTATAGGATCTCAAGGAGGAGCTGCTCTTTATGAAGAACGATGAGAAGGAAGTAAAGGGTCTACAAAACCAGATTGCCAACTCTGGGTTGATAGTGGAGTTGGATGCCCCCACATCTCAGGACCTCAGCAATATCATGGCAGACATCTGGGCCAAATATGATGACTGACTCGCTGGGGAGAACTGATAGGATCTAGACAAGTACTTGTCTCAGCAGACTGGGGAGAGTACCACAGTGGTCACCTCTCAGACCACTAAGATGGGAGCTGCTGAGATGACACTCACAGAGCTGAGACGTACAGTCCAGTCCTTACAGATCAACCTGGACTTGGTGAGAAAGGCCAGTTTGGAGAACAGCTGAGGGAGGTGGAGCCGCACTATGCCATGCAGATGGAACAGCTCAACGGGCTCCTGCTGCACCTGGAGCCAGGCCTGGGTAGAAGGGCAGCGCCAGGCTCAAGAGTACCAGGCCCTGCTGAACATCAAGGTCAAAATGGAGGCTGAGATCACCACCTACTGTGGCCTGCTGGAAGAAGGGGAGGACTTCAATCTTGGTGATGCCCTGGATAACAGCCAGTCCATTCAAAAGACCACCCCCCTGCAGGATTGTGGACGGCAAAGTGGTGTCTAAGGTCAACGACAGCCCAGTTCTGAGGTGTTAAGGCAGCAGAAGTGGGGCAACTCTTGAGCAGGAGGCCAATAAAAAGTTCAGAGATCAAAATAAAATATAATAAAAACACTTTCTGTATGCCTGGATCTCAATCTAGTGCTTAGAACACATTATTTTATTTATTAAAATAACTCTCTACATTAGGAATGATTATTACCCCATGTCATAGATGAAACAGCCTGGAGAAGCTGAGGTCTTCAGGCTACACACCAGTGACTGGTGCGGTACCCCTTTGGCTCCTAGACATCTCCTGTATCTCCCCTTCCTGGTACTTCCCATCTTTTCATCCTTGCCTCCACGACATCCACTCTTCCCTCCTTTCCTTTCTTCTTCCTTCCCCATGTAGGTCACCTCTCTCAACTGCCCCTCTCACCTTGGATCTGTTCTCCCATCTCTGTCCCCTTTCCCAGTTCTTCTCCCAGTTCTTGCTCTAACCCACTCAGCCTACAGCACCCCCGTCCCCTCCCTCTCCATGTGCCTCAAGCCCCTGTGCAGAATGCCCTGTGGCTGGGGCACCCACCGCAGGATGGCTCAGCCTTTGTGCAGCTGGCTGTGGCTCCCCTACTCCAGTGAGGAAGTGCCCAACATATCCAAGGCAGCGCTCTTGATTGTCCACCAACTAAACGGAAGAGGAGACCTCCCCTGGGTTCTCCACAAAGTCTGTCTCCTCTGTAGGAAGGTCCTGCCATGACTGGAATAGTCAGGGAAGTAGCAATCATTGGTCTTAAACTAAAGTCAGGAGAACCAGGGCATAAGTAAGGGCTCCCAAAGGGGCAGAGATGCTTTTCTCTTGGCCCTGAAGCATCCTGAAGGAAGTCCTCGCAGGTCCCTCCCTACCTGGGGTTCTGTGGAAGAAACCGGGAGAGGTGGTTAATCTCACGCCAGGCCTTCCTTTTCCTTTCTTTCAGGAGACCCTGGTGACAAAGGAGACTGGGTAACTCTCAGCCTGCTGAAAGCATTCAGGGGCACGCTGAAAGCATTAAGAAGTGAAGTTCTTCACATGGGTCTTGGAGAATCCCAAAGGCTCTCTGAACTTTGGAATCAGACAAACCTAGGCATTCATTTCAGACCTGACACTTCTCAGCAATGTGACTTCAGCAATTACTTAACCTCCGAACCTCTGTTTTCTCCTCTGTGAAATGGGGATCATGATACCTACTTCTGGGTTGCTGTGAGGGTCAATGAGCTCACCTTTGAAAGCGCCTGAGAGGCATCTGCAAAGGGGAGCTCTTTACCACAAGAATGTGAGGAGGAAGTGTCATTGGCAAAGTCTCTTTGTGATGCCCAAGCGGAGGGCTTCTGGAAGACAGCAAGGGAGGCAGGTGAATCCTCACCCAGACACAACTCTGCTAGCAATCAGAACTAGGGCCAGAGGATGGGTGAGCAAGGCAGGCTGGGCGAGTTTCCACAGTACTAGGTCAAGTCGACAGTTTTCAGGGGCAGTGACCGGCTTGTTGCCCTCTGGGGGCACTCTCTCCCCACTGGACCCAAGTCCACCCACAGACAGAGGAGTGGGTGGAAAGTGCCTGAAAGGGAGAAGAGAGGGGGCATGGGATGAAGCATCAAGCAAAGGAGAAAGGCAAGAGAGGAGGCAGGAGGGGAAGTCAGGGCCCAGGCAGGCACAGGGTGGGGCCCGGAGAGGGGCCCAGGGCAGGAGGGCGGGAGAGAGCCCGGGAGGCTGAGCGCCGAAGAGGGCGGAGGGAGGGACAGGGAGGCAGACTGGCGGCGCTGACACAGCCTCGATATGTGGAACGGGCTGGGGTTTGGCCCACAGGTCAGGCGTCTGGCAATATTATGGGATGGAGAGGCCTTAGGAGACAGGGAGAGTATTATGGGCTGGAACAGCCTTAGGAGACTGGGGAGTATTATGGGCTGGTGAGGCCCGGCTCCAACTGGAGGCGGGAGGAAGGGGTGCGGGGCGGGAAGGGGGTGGTGGTGGTGGTGGAAGGGAATATTATGGGCTGGAGGCCTCCTGCGACCAGAGGCAAGAGTATTATGGGCTGGCAGGGCCTTCGGTGGCCAGAGGGGGGAGCTGCGGGGGATGGCACCGGCTGCATGTGACTGAGGGGGGGCCAAGTTGGGGGGGGTGGCGAGTGGGGGTGGGGAAGCATATTATGGGATAGCTCTTTGTACCTACTGCGGGGACTGCTTCTCCAGAAGATATTATGGGATGTTGTGTGTGGGAGGGGGAGTGGGCCTGGGGGGATTATTATGGGATGGTGGTGCAGAATGGGGAGGGCCTGAGAAGCTCTTCTCCACCGCCCCCCCCCCAACCCCTTACTCTCTTGCCATCTTCTCTAAGGTCTGCCTTCTCTCTCAAACGACCCAAGAAGAACACCTGAAATCCAACCCCCCCCATACACACACTTTAGGCACCTCAACCCATCCTAGACGTCTCCCCTAACTAGCAACCACCTCCCCGGACCTGAGGGGAAAAGGCAGCCCCTAGGGATGGGGAGAAAGCCCCAAAGCAGGGTTGTGGTGGTCAGTGGACCACACCTTCCACCTCCGCGGGGTCCCTGTGTCTTCCTATTCTCTTGGACCACTCTCCTTCCCCATCTCCCCCCCCTTCCCCAAAATGGGGGCCCTAGGTCCCCCTCCCCCCTCCCCTCTATTTCCTCTTCTGCTCCCTCCACAGCCTTAACCAGTAAAACAGGCGGCCAGCTATTATGGGATGGCTGCTCCCAGCAGCTCTGCAGGGAGGGGGCGGTCACCGCGGAATGTCTTTTGTGGGTGGCTATTATGGGATGGCCACCTCTCTTTTTTGGGGGGGGGCTAGCAAGGAGAAGGATTATTATGGGATGTGTCCTGCACAGCTGGGTGGGGCTGTCCTGGGTAGGTGAAGCTCTGGAGAAGGGGGGAGGGGGAAGGAAAGGAAGGAAGAGGGCAGGAGCTGGGGAGGGTGGATGAGCCTTGGAGCCAGACCTAAGGCCTGGCAAGAGTAACTGGCTGGAGAGGTTCTTTGGTGACAGCTGTTTGAAGGGGCCCCTGGGGCAGACTAGAGCTAACCAACTCTGAACCCTGGACACCTGGGTCCTTGTAGCTCACACAGCTTGTGAGGTGCAAGGTTGCTGAGTCCGTGGCTTGCAAGTGCTGCCCTGACAGTGAGAACGCCTGGGCTCCAGCTGTATGGCACACCAAAGGGAGCAGTGTTCCCGTACCTCTCCCTCTTTGCCTTCCTGGATTTGACCCTTGGGACCATAGCTGAGGTAGGGGGGGTGATGCCACCTTGCAGTCACATCCAAGGAATAGACACTGGGTTGGGTCCTGAAGGACAAATGCCTAGCCCAACACTCCCCCAACTCCCAACTCCTGAACCTGCAGAACCGGCATCCTGTCTAGCCATCAGAATGCACTGTCACTGTGGCTTTTCTTCCCTACGTTGTCTTCCCAAATCCCTTTTTCTGACAGAGGAGGAGAGCAGTGGTCCCTTAGATCTCTTATAAGCAGAGTTTCTAGGGCTCTCCCAGAGCAGAGATGTAGAAGGAGGAACTACATACACAGCATATGCCCAAAACTCCATGGACAACCACTCTTGAGTGTTATTCGAGGTTCTTCTGTACCACGGATGGAAACAGAACTCTAAGGTAACTGGCTAGAGAGGCTGTCCCCCCGGATGCATTAATCAGGAGATTATCCCATCCCTTAGTCCCTGTGGGCCAATCATGCTAGTGGTTTATTTATAATTTATCTGGGAGGGTAGCTTGGAGCCAGGGTAGGGAGGGGGAGCATAGATGCATAAAGACCACAAAAGCAACATAGAACAACACACATCCTAGCCCTCCCTGGAACTTTCACCTAGAGGTGTGGAGTCAGAGGAACTAGAGGGTACATGGGTAGAACCTGCAGAGATGGGAACCTGCACAAAAGGTACCAGTGTTTGTCATCACAAGCAGTAAGCTGTGACCACCCAGTTATAAAACTCTCTTCTTGGTTTATATTAGCAATCACTGTACTAATGTGGTATGTATAGTAGAAGAAAAGGGGCAGATGGAGATTTACAGAAGGGAATTTAAGGCCCAGAGGCAGACTAGATCCCCTGGAGAAATGGGAAGAGAGGAGGACATAACAGGTGTCTGGCAGTTCTATATAGGAAGGAGAAACTTCTTGAAAGGAGGTATGACCACACTATGGTATCTTAAAAAGCTGCCTCCTTTCCCCCAGGTGAGGAGCACAAGGCTCCTTCTTAGTACTCAAAATAAGCATGGGGGAAGGTTTGCACAAATGAATGGGGCCCAATCTTGAAGTTAAGAGGATTTAATGAGGAAGACCATGGCAGCCTTGTGGAATGGGGGAAACAGCCTGCATGTCACAATGGATGTGGCAAAAAGGTGGACCAGGGAGTTAAGTCAGGTAGGAGCTGGAGGAAAGACTTATCAGCGTCACTGATACTCTGCTTAGAAGCAAAGGAATAGTGATTTCCAGAAGCAAGTCTTGCGTCTTCTGAACTCTTCTCCTTGCTAGTTCTCCAGTCCTACGGCTCCCAGAGGAGAGGCGAATCATTGGGCCAGGCCCTTTTTCTAGGGAAGTGAGATCAGAAGGGCAATGCAGAGATGGTAAGAGGTTCATCCCACTCACTTCTGGTTAGGAAGGGCCCCTCCTAGGGGAAAGTTCCGGTTTTTCTTCAACCTGTCCTACTGCCATAGGTCTTGGACTTGTGTGAAAAAGAAACAAGAGAACAGATGAAGACATTACCTCTGGCCTGGGGTCGGAGTTGGGGGGCAGCAAGGTGACAGTGCTGGGACATAGGTCTTCACTCAGGCCCTGGTTCTCTAGGGGTCAGGAAAAGGGAAAAGTGACAGGTTTATGGGCTCAAGTTCTCTGAGGGCCAAAGGATTTTAAGGTTGGGCTCTCCAGCTTTCTCAGCCCGGGTCCCCAAGGTGGCTGCAGGGTAAGGCACAATTAGGGGAAGGTATGGATATGTTGGGAGACTATCTTGTGACGTAATGGAGTGAAGAAGGCATCCCGGAACGTTGACGTGTACGTGTGGAGGGGAAGATGGTGAATATTATACAACAAAGGTTTTTTTGGTTGGTGGAAAATGGGGCCTCAATGAGGTGAGCATGGGGCACTTGGAAGTATTATAAAACTTCAGGATACAAAATGAGAAAGAGGCTGAAAAATAGGAGACACTGAGGATAAGCAGAACTTAGTGTTTAAGAATGAGGATAACAATTCTGGCATGTTGACGAGTCACTCAAAGAGGAAGCGTACGATGATATTATAGAATTTTAGTATTAGAAATGCTGGATGGGTGAACATTGCTTTTCAATCAAAATCCCTTAGTATGTATGGAACAGATAAGATTACCTTAACATCCATCCATTTTGGACTACCTTCTAGATTCTAGGAGGACCACCGAGGACCTCTACGGTGACGTGATCTCGCCTGAGGCCAGTTGGGATTTGTTTTATTCTCTGTAACAGGAAATTGGGAACTAGCACTCAATTGTTCTCCCTTGATATTCGATATTCTATCTAGTTTCATAGTTTATTTGGTGGTTTATGCTTCTTGGAAGGAGGTACCTATGGTCCTTGCATTTCCCATGGTTCCCAGCTCTCTGCCTTGCTAGGTACTCTGTTAACATCTGTTAAATGAACTGGTAGCAATGAGTAGAGGAAGAGTTAGGTCTTGGCTCTTGGTGTATATGTAGCAGGATCCCCGGTTCACCTCATGATGGGATGTTCATCCATGGGAGTGGCCCAGGGGTGTTGATGAATAGAACACCTGGCCTGGGAAGGTGGGGTAGGGTGGGGAGAGTACTGCTGGAATGTTGAGAAATAGTCTTTAGGTGGGAGTTTGTACTTATTGTGGGATGCTGGCTGGGGGCAGGAGGGGGGGATTAGACTTTATGTAAATAGTTTATCTGGCCGGCATGGTATTTGGCTGGTCTTACTCAAAATTTAAGACTTAGAGGTAAGTGTCTAGAGATAATATGGATTTTGGTGGCCTTGGGTGGGGCCCTAGGTTGACTCTCAGTTTCTGAGTGTCTGGAAATGATGGGATGAGGGAAGCTAGGTTCTGTCCTAGACATCAAGAGGCTTTATTTATGCCAGGGTATTGCTTTGGCCCAGAAAGGGATGAAGGTGTGTACAAGTTGGGGTGGGGACAGGGCAATGTGGGTAGCCTACTTTACCCTGGCTGCTGTAAGTGTTAGAATACACTGACAGCATCTGGAGATGGGGGAGGTATGAATATGAATATTATGGGATACTGGATGGAAAAGTATAGGGGTGGTGGAGTGGAGATGAAGCATTGCAGGATGTGACGCATCATGGGTTGTGCTGGGAATATTATGGTATATTCGATTGACCGTGGTCTCCTTGCAGTTATTATGGGTTCGGGTGGGGGAGTAAAAATTATGGCATATATCTCCAGTGTTAAAGGAGATTTGATGTCCATCTGCAGGGTGTCAGTAGGGCTGCCGATTATTATGGGATATCTGTTTGACAGGATAGGGGTGATTATTATGGGCTATGGAGCTGGAGTGAGTGTGTAAGGTTGAGGGTGGTGGTGTGAGGATCTAGACCCTGGCCTGCAGCTCCAGGGGTTCTGTTATTATGGGATGTTGGTATAGAAAGTGGGAGAGTGATTATTACGGGATTTGTGTGGGAGGAGGCCGAAGTGTCCGTTGTTGTAGTGTGTGGGGGGGGTAAGTTTCTGACTATTATGGGATATCAAACTGGGGGTGGATGAAGTGTGGTTATTATGGGATGTCTGTGGGGGCTGGGGATGAGTATTATGGGATGTGAGGCTGAAGTGCTGGGCGGGGTGCTTATTATGGGATGGCCATGGGGAGGGAAAGGTGACGAATTATTATGGGATGTTAGCATTAAGGCCAACAGTGAAGAAGTTGGCAAAGAATGGCTATTATGGGATGTCTGGGGGGGAAGGGTTAGTTGCAAAAGGTCTGCAACATTAGATGTCAAAAGCCCTGGATATGTGTATATGGAGCGTGTGTGTATATGTGCGTGTTGTGGTGGTGGTGGTGGTGGTGGTAGGGGTGTCCGAGTGTATTATGGGATGGCTAGGAGGTGGGTGGTTGCCCGGGTGACAAGCGCGCGCGCTCGAAGGGGGCGTGGCCAATGGTTGCCTGAGCGACGAGGGGGCGGGGGTTGCCCGGGAGACCTAGGGAGGAGGGTGGCGGTAGTGGAGGGGGGTTGGAGTTGGTTGAGGTTATTATGGGCTGTCCGTGGGGGGGCGGGGCCTGTGCGGTGGGATTTCCCGGCCGGTGTTTCGGGCCCTTTAAGAGGCGACGCCGGAGCAGGAGCCATTTTCCCCCCTTCGGCCGCGGCGAGGAGGAGCCGGAGCGGGAGTGACACCGGGCCAGACCCTGCGAGACCTGCGGCGGCTCCGGGGTGAGGAGAGCGTGGGGTTCCCAAAGAGACGCCCCTTTCAGCCAAGCCAGCCCCAAGGGTCATCCCACCACCCGCCGGTTCTTCAGGTTTCCCCCGACCCGCGGACCGCCCCCTACCCTGAGGAGCCGACCCTTCCCGTTCCTCCCGTGCAGGGCGCCACCCTCCTCCCCCCGCCCTAACCCGGCCGGAGTCTTGTTCCCCTGAGACTCCCACCTCGGGCTTGGTCTCCCACAATGCCCAGCGCCTGCCCGGTGGCCCTCTGCTCACTTGCCCCCCGGGACACGTGGCCCGACCCCCTGCCCAGTGAGAGCCCTCTGGCCCCCAAGTTTCTGCGTGCAGCCCCCCAGAGCGCCCGAGCCTCCACGCCCCCTTGTCCCCCGCTGCTCCTCAGGAGAACCTGAGTTGTCCCAGAGGACAGCCTTTGGAGAGCTGCCCTGACTAGGGACTGGCCCCTCCCCAGGCGCAGGGAGGCGCCCCCCCCACCCCCAAGTGACCTTGTGTCCCCGAGCGCTTCGCCGCCAGCCGCCTCCCTCGTCCCCCCCCCCCCCCCCCCCCCCCGCGCCGCGGCCATTCGGACCCTCCTTCCCCCGTCACACCCCACTCGGTGCAGCCCAGCTTCCCCCCTCTCCACGCCTGCATCGGTCCACCCTCGGGGGCGTCGCTGCCTCTCATCTGGGGCGCTCCAGTGGGGGAGCGGGCTTCCGGGCTGCCCCCGAGGAGTGTGGAACTAAGTTCAGCCTGAGTGGTTCGGGTGCCCCGCTAGGGTGGCTGGGGTGGGGGGGGGCCGGTGGTGGTGGTGGTGGGGGAGGGGGACAGTGCACGTCACTGACTGTTCTCTCTCTTTTCCCCCTCCCCCGCACAGTGACTCGGGCCAGTGTAGAGGGCCCCAGGCCGCAGGCAGGAGCAGCTGGGCCAATTCCCTGGCCGGGAGCGGAAGGGGATGGCGTCGGGCCTGGGCTCCCCGTCCCTCTGCTCAGCGGGCAGCGAGGAGGAGGATATGGATGCACTTTTGAACAACAGCCTGCCCCCACCCCACCCAGGTAACATCTTCCCCAAGGGCCCAGGGCAGGAAGGAGACATTTGGGCCCTCCCTAGTGATTCCGGTGAGACGGGGCTTAGTTTCTCTCTCTCTCTGTGCAGAGTCGGAGGTAGAGGGCATCCGAAGGGAGTGGTTCCCTTTTGCGGAGCTCACTCTTGTGGGAGTGGGGTGGAAGCCTTGTGCCTCCTGGGCTCCTGGACGGAGATGGCAAGCTTGCTGCACTGTCTTCAGGAATGCTATGCAGTTCCCAGTTGAGGGAGCTCTCTGGGCTGGCAGGCATTACCTTGTGGGGGTCTTTGGAGGAATGCAGGTAGCTGGGACCCCTGGAGGCCCTGTGGTGGTGGTGGTGGGAGGAGGGGGTTGAGGATTGCCTTTTGATGAGACCAGCTGGGCATCTATGGTAGTTAGGATCCTGTGGTTGCTGCTCTGTGGAAAGGAAAGAGGGAGTGCTGGTTACTCTCTATCTAATTATTTTTTAGCTTTTGATCAGTAACTGGTTTTCTGTGCTGTTGCAAACTGTGTGAAGTTTGAATTGCGCTCCTTACTTAGCTGGAATCTAGAGTGCTTTTAGCCAGGCAGATGGCTGGACCGTTTTGAGCTGGGGAAGAATGGTGGAGGTTAGGGGTAGAATATTATAGCCTGCATGATTTACTAAGAGGTGTGAGAGAAGGGAGATGACGCCCTGGCCACCCCTCCTTCCCAGGCAAATGGACGTAATCCTAGCTTCTCCCCCCCCCCCCCCCGCTCCCCCAAGGTTTCTGCCCCTGTGCAGGTAGCCTTGGGTTTGGGCTGATGGTGTGAAGTATTTGTGTAGGTGTGTTGGGGGTTGCACTGTGTTTTGGGGTGGCTCCTTGAACTGGCCAAACCTGTATGGTTATAATTACCCTGCTTTATTGGAGTAAACCTTGTCTACCCCAAAGTGATTGATGTCATGCTGCTAAGCAGATGTCTCTCCTGCCTGCCTCGCCTTCAGAGCCCCCATCTAAGTCATGTTGTTTCCTTGACCTTTGTTTTACTTATATTTCTTTCTGCATGCCATTTTCTTCATCCTTTTCACTTATATTTTACTTTTCATATTGGAGCCTGCTGGTTCTGTTTCTGTTGCCCACGGAACATCTTTCAGTTCTGCCTTCTTTCTCCTCAGCTCTAGCGGCAAGTTGAGGTGGTATGGGAGAGAGTTGTTTCCACATTTGGCATTTTCTAAGTTGGAAGTCTTCACTTCAACCTGAGGCCAGTTAGGTCAATCTTGTTACTGAGTCTTCAGCTGTTGGGTTAAGAAACTTAGGCTTGAGTCTCTTCGCTGTTGCCCAGGGTGGTAGTGGTGATAATATTATCCCATCCTTTCTCTGAGGGGCATGAGAAGTGGTAGCGCCATCCAGCTAATGTTGGTTGCACATCTTAGCTTCCCTTAAGCCCCTCCCTCAGCGTGAGACTGCCCCCATGTCTGTTGGAAGCTGTGCAGGCTCCCCAGGTGAGCTCTGCCCCAAGCTGTAGCATGACCCAGTTTTCCCACTTGCCATATCCTATTCCTGCCCCGTTCCCAAATCCCTGTTCCTCTATGTCTCAGCCAGTTTGCTGCTTGCCATGTCAGTACCTTATCTGCCTGAGAGGTTTGGGGGGTTCTTAGGTGGATGAGAGGGTGTCTTCTCTGCCTTCGTGGGTTTGTCCTTGTCTCCAGTTCCAGCACTTACGGAGGTGGTGAAGAAGATGACCCCAGAGATTGACATGGGGGAGGTGGAGTATAAGGGGCTGGGGAGCTGGGGACATAGGGACCTAGGGATTGCTGGGAAGAAGCCCTTAAAGAAAATGATTTTTTTCTGGTGAGATCCAGACTGGTGTTCCATTCCCAAGGGAATGGGAGGGGCTTTCTTGTGCCTGGCCTGATCTGGGCTGAGTGGGGGGGAGGCTGATAGTGCTTTGTCCAGCCTAATGTCTCATGTTCCCTAGTATCTGCCTTTCTCAGGAAGGGCGGAACCAGAGGCATTTTAGTGCTAGTTCTGGGGGTCAGGAGCTAAGAGCCTGTGTAGGATTGAAGGAAACATTATTGTCTACCACTATCGAGGCGCTGCTCCTTTTTCTTGGTGTGGACCTGACTCCTAAATGTTGGATAGGTGGCAGGAGGTGGTTTACGATCTGTGGCCTGGACTTTGGGTAGGGGTGATGAGGAAACGGAGTTTCAGAGACATTTTGTGGGCTCCCATTCCTCATGGTAAATTATTTGGGTATCAAATTTGAGAAGGTTGTATTCTCTGACCACAGGTCCACTGAGCCTTTGTTAAATGTTAGGTCTGGTGATTGGAAAAACAATTATGATTGAAGGAGTAAGGCAGTTCCCTCTCATAGTATTGCCTTCATGTTTGTCTTGGGTTTCCTTGCCTTGGATGTCAGGGTGCCCTCTTGAGAACTGTGTCATACCGGAGGAGGTATTAGGAGAGGTGACATTTGGACCTGGGACCAGGTAATAATTTGGGAAGTCTTCTGTGAAGGTAGTCTTTCCCCAGCTACCTCTCTCAACCCCCACCCCCTCCCCTGCCACTTCCTGTCTGTCCTATGTTGGCAGCTGGGTGCCCTGGGCTGGCTTCTGCGGTCAGGAGCCATTTTCCCTCTCCTCAGCGGGTGAGGCACTCCCTCCTCTCCACTCCCTTCTCCACTACCCCCCTCCTTGGGCGGGGGTGGCTTGGGAAGAAGGAGAAAGAGGAGGGAGGAGGGAGCTGGTGTGCTGGTGTGAATGTCTGTTACAAAGGAAGCTGCCTCCTGGCCTTCTCCTCCCCCTCTGTGCCCCTTCCCACCTATCCCTGCCCAGGAGCGCTCAGCATTACCCCAGGCTTTGTGTGTGCTCCCAGCCAGGGGAGGAGGTGGAGCCAGATGGGAGGAGGATGGGGGGGGGGGTGGAGGAGATGTGACAGCTGGGCTGATTTGGGCCCCTGGGGAGAAGAGGCTACTGACCCAGGAGAAGCTGGGGAGGAACAGTAGGCTGGAGATGGGAAAAGGAAATTATGTTTGGGATTGGGCTAGCAACAGAACCTGGGACGTGGATTTTCTGGTGGTTTGGAGCTGGGATGATCCAAGAGGGTGGGTGAAAGGTGTGGGTTCTGGGACCCCTGAACTGATATTCTTTGGGAAATACGGTGAGGTATATACTGTAGTTTTTGCCATCTGGATAGGAGCTTTCATTCTCATTCTCTGATTTATAGTCTACTTGGTGGCCAGTTCTAGGAAGACTAGATTTATTTCTATTACTTTGTTAACTAAAAGCGGCTTGATTTAGCTGCATTGGAGATGAGCATGTAGAAGACTCCTGTTAGGAGTTAGGGAGAGGAGGCAGGGGTCTGGACAGCTGCCCGCAATGGGTCTGGGCTAGCCTGGCAGTCCTAATTCAGGTCTATACAGCTCTCTCGTCTGATTTTGTCCAGAGTCTCAGCTTCCTTCTGTGGAGAGTATAACAGTCTCTTAAGTGGAATCTGGGACAAGAAGTGGGGGAATAACGTCTAAAGCTCTAGATTAGGCTCTAACCTTTTGCTATTGATCTTTTCCCTGCTTTCCTGTCTTTGTCAAATATATGTAGAAAACGAAGATGACCCAGAAGAGGATTTGTCAGAAGCAGAGACTCCAAAGCTCAAGAAAAAGAAAAAACCTAAGAAACCTCGGGACCCTAAAATTCCTAAGAGCAAGCGCCAAAAAAAGGAGGTGAGCCGGTGACTGGATGCTGTGAGGTGTAAGAAGAAGCAGGGAGGAGCTCTAAAAAGGGTGGAAGGGCTGGGGGCATCTGTTTCTTCCTCTGGAGTGGCGGGCCAGGTCCTGGGGACAAGCCTTAGGGCTGTCCTGAGGTCAGCATGTGTGTAGCATGTGTGTGTGTCTCCCTCTCCCCCCCTTCCCTGCTCCAGCGTGTGCTCTTATGCCGGCAGCTGGGGGACAGCTCTGGGGAGGGGCCAGAGTTTGTGGAAGAAGAGGAAGAGGTGGCTCTGCGCTCAGACAGTGAGGGCAGCGACTATACCCCTGGCAAGAAGAAGAAAAAGAAGCTTGGACCTAAGAAAGAAAAGAAGAGCAAATCCAAGCGGAAGGAGGAAGAGGAGGAGGAGGATGAGGATGATGATTCAAAGGTACCTAGATCTCCATTCTCTATTCATTAGTGCTTGTTAACATCTGTTCTTTGTTTCCTGGACACTCTGTTGCTCATTAGAACATTTTCTCCCCACCTATTTCTAATGATTTCCTTTTAGCTCTCTTCCTTGGGTCTTGTAAGCCTTAGTTACAACTCAGTTCCTTTAGCATGTATAGGCATTAGGAGTCAGGTCTTTGACCTTGCTCTCTCTGCAGGAGCCTAAATCATCTGCTCAGCTTCTGGAAGACTGGGGCATGGAAGATATTGACCATGTGTTCTCAGAGGAGGATTATCGCACCCTCACCAACTACAAGGCCTTCAGCCAGTTTGTTCGGTAACTAGGCGGGTCTTGGGGGCAAGGGGAGGAGAGGGCATCTATAATCTCTTCTCACTTATTTTCCCGCTTTTTCCCTCTCTTATTTTTAAACTTCCTCCTTTTTTCTGTTCTCATCCATTTCTCCACCAGACCCCTCATTGCTGCCAAAAACCCCAAGATTGCTGTCTCCAAGATGATGATGGTTTTGGGCGCAAAGTGGCGGGAGTTCAGCACCAACAACCCCTTCAAAGGCAGTTCTGGGGCTTCAGTGGCGGCAGCAGCAGCAGCAGCAGTGGCTGTGGTAGAGAGCATGGTGACAGCCACTGAAGTTGTACCACCTCCTCCCCCTGTGGAGGTTCCTATCCGCAAGGCCAAGACAAAGGAGGGCAAAGGTAAAATGGGCCTTGATGAGAGGGGTGACTAGTGTGGGCTTAGGATGGTGAAGACAGACAAAGTGTGGAAATGCTACTCTGTCAGCCTGAAGATAGAAGGTAGGGAGGAATGAGTATTAGATTTAGGAAGGAAATTTGGGAAGTTGATCATGGGGAAGCCAGCTTTGGTGGAGAAAATTTTCATTATTGAGTTGGCCAAAAAGTTCGTTTGGTTTCCCTGTAAGGTGGCTCTAGTAACACTTAGTTGTCTTTAACTTCATTTGAAACAATTTTGTTAGATTGTATTGTGACAGCTGTCACATCAGCCCACATTTAAAAAAATCTTATCAAAATTGGTGAATTTTTGTGCAGCCATTATAATATTGAAGATGGAAGAAAATAAGCAACATTTTCGGGATATTATGCTTTGTTATTTAAAAAAAGGTAAAAACACAACTGAAACGCAAAATGATTTGTGCAGTGTATGGAGAAGGTGCTGTGACTGATCGAACGTGTCAGAAGTGGTTTGTGAAGTTCCGTGCTGGAGATTTCTCGCTGGACGATGCTCCACGAAATGGTAGACCAGTCGATGTTAATAGTGATCAAATCGAGACATTAATTGAGAACAATCAACCTTATACCACGTGGGAGATAGCCGACATACTCAGAATATCCAAATCAAGCGTCGAAATCATTTGCACCAGCTTGGTTATGTTAAACGCTTTGTTATTTGGGTTACACATAAATTGAGCAAGAAAACCTTCTTGACCATATTTCCACATGTGATTCTCTACTTAAACATAACAAAAATGTTCCATTTTTAGAACAAATTGTGACGGGCAGTGAAAAATGGATACTTTACAATAATGTGGAACAGAAGAGATCGTGGGGCAAGCGAAATGAACCACCACCAACCACACCAAAGACCGGTCTTCACCCAAAGAAGGTGATGTGTATATGGTGGGCTTGGAAGGGAGTCCTCTATTATGAACTCCTTCCGGAAAACCAAATGATTAATTCCAACAAGTACTGCTCCCAAATAGACCAGCTGAAAGCAGCACCCAACAAAAAGTGTCCGGAATTAGTCAACAGAAAACACGTAATTTTCCATCAGGATAACGCAAGACTGCATGTTTCTTTGATGGCCGGACAAGAACTGGTTGCAGCTTGGCTGGGAAGTTCTGATTCCTCCACCATATTCATCAGACATTGCACCTTCGGGTTTCCATTTGTTTTGGTCTTTATAAAATTCTCTTAATGGAAAAAATTTAAATTCCCTGGAAGACTGCGAAAGGCACCTGGAACAGTTATTTGCTCAAAAAGATAAAAAGTTTTGGGAAGATGGAATTATGAAGTTGCCTGAAAGATGGCAGAAGGTAGTGGAACAAAATGGTGAATATGTTGTTCAATAAAATTATCAGTGAAAATGAAAAACGTGTGTTTTATTTATACCTTAAAACCAAATGAACTTTTTGGCCATCTATGTGGTTTAAAGTTTTTCCCCATTTTCTGTCCAGTGATACGTATTTGGGTTATATGATCTAACTTGCTTGCTCTGTCCTGAATTTAGGTCCCAACGCTCGGAGGAAGCCCAAGGGCAGCCCTCGTATACCTGATGCTAAGAAGCCTAAACCCAAGAAAGTGGCTCCCCTGAAAATCAAGCTGGGAGGTTTTGGTTCTAAGCGTAAGAGATCCTCGGTGAGAGCCCAGCCCATCCTTTTGGTGAGAGTGTGATATCTGATAGAGAGGATGTTACATCATTTCAGGATCGATCTATCCTTTGCAGTAGATGCATCGAATGTGGGGGGATTGGCCACAGAACACATGACTAGGCTCCATGTATAACAGCCCTTTCTGGAATACTAGTACCCCCAGTAAGAGAGGGATTCCTTCTCTACCACTTTCTTTTCCCTTGGCTTGAACCTCTAACCTTATTCCTTTTCATTCTTCCAGAGTGAGGATGACGACTTAGATGTAGAATCTGACTTCGATGATGCCAGTATCAATAGCTATTCTGTTTCTGATGGTTCCACCAGCCGTAGCAGTCGCAGCCGCAAGAAGCTTCGAACCACTAAAAAGAAAAAGAAAGGTGTGTTTCTTTTCTGAATCTATGTAATTGGGTGGGATGGGAATGACTGGGGAATAATCTCCCTAAGGAGGTAGGGGCTAGGTTATTTTAGGGGCGGGGTGGGGGGAGGTAGTTTTTTTCTAATAATTGGGCTTTCCCTCTTCCTTGCCCAGGCGAGGAGGAGGTGACTGCTATGGATGGTTATGAGACAGACCACCAGGACTATTGCGAGGTGTGCCAGCAAGGCGGTGAGATCATCCTGTGTGATACCTGTCCCCGAGCTTACCACATGGTCTGCCTGGATCCAGATATGGAGAAGGCTCCCGAGGGCAAGTGGAGCTGCCCACACTGTGTGAGTACCTGGCTACTGTGGCCCTTTGGGACCCTCAAGAGGAAGGGTGGGATGATAAAGCTCTTTTGGGCCTGGGTGAGAGTAATGGTGGTGTTGCTGGTGTGGGCTTTGGGAAGCCTTCAATGGAAAGATGAGTGTGGTTAAGCCTTGGGGTGGGGGGGTGGTAATAATCTGACTGTTTCTTTACTGCAGGAGAAGGAAGGCATTCAGTGGGAGGCCAAAGAAGACAATTCCGAGGGTGAGGAGATCCTGGAAGAGGTTGGGGGAGACCCCGAAGAGGAAGATGACCACCATATGGAATTCTGTCGGGTCTGCAAGGATGGGGGGGAGCTGCTCTGCTGTGACACTTGTCCTTCTTCTTACCATATCCACTGCCTGAACCCCCCACTTCCAGAGATCCCCAATGGCGAGTGGCTCTGTCCCCGTTGTACGGTGAGTGACCCCAGCCAGGGTGAGGGACGTTGGAAGGGTTTGGAGAACTGTACACCTTTTAGCCCTGAGACAGGCATTTTCCTTTTTCATGGGATCTTTGGGATATGTTTGATATGGGTTCTTTGGGATATCCCAAAGAAATCTTGGGATATCTTTGTTCTGAGAAAATGTATGACTGACTTTGAACAGAGGAGTTGATGCTTCACCAGCTCTCTTGAGGGCGATGCAGCAGTATTCTAGTCCACAATATCCATCCCTGTCTTGCCACCCAGACTTGGGGTCTAGCTAGTTTAGAATGGTTTAAAAGGGTCACTTACTGCTTTGTATTGCATAAGAGAGGAATTCTGGACTTTAGATCTGGAAATTTTCTCTAATTTCTTGTTGTGGGTTATTTTTTTTAAATTGGTAAGTTTGGGGAGAGACAGACACACAGACAGACATCGATTTGTTGTTATGCTTACTATTATGCATTCATAGGTTGCTTTTTGTGTATGCCCTGACCTGGGATTGAACTCACAACCTTGGGTATTGAGATGATGCTCTAACCAACTGAAATATGCAGCCAAGGCTGTTATGGGTTATTGTTGAAGTCCAGCTGTTAGCTCTGTTAAGCAGATAGGAGTGATCGTGTCACACAAGTCCTGGATGAAGTCTTAAAATGGAGAGGGAATTCTATTGTTCTCTCCCTGGAAGGGTCATGGGATTAGCTCTTACTTGCAGTGAGATTTTAATAATTCTTGGGTGAGGTTGAGGCTGTGGGGGCTATACTGTTTCCACCTCATGGTAATATTTGGTGTTGGATCATTTCTTTTTCTCTTAGTGTCCAGCTCTTAAGGGCAAGGTCCAGAAGATCCTAATCTGGAAGTGGGGTCAGCCACCATCTCCCACACCGGTGCCCCGACCTCCAGATGCTGATCCCAACACTCCCTCCCCCAAACCCTTGGAGGGGCGTCCAGAGCGGCAGTTCTTTGTGAAATGGCAAGGCATGTCTTATTGGCACTGCTCCTGGGTGTCTGAATTGCAGGTAAACCTGGATTGGCTAGAGATGTGGGGGTTACAACAACGAGGGTAGTGAGAACACAGTCTCATGGGTAGGGGGAGTGACTATAGCTTCTTAATGGCTTATTTCTCTTTCTGTTTGCAGCTGGAACTGCACTGTCAGGTGATGTTCCGAAACTATCAGCGAAAGAATGATATGGATGAGCCGCCTTCTGGGGACTTTGGTGGTGATGAAGAGAAGAGCCGAAAACGGAAAAACAAGGACCCTAAATTTGCAGAGATGGAAGAACGCTTCTATCGTTATGGGATAAAGCCTGAGTGGATGATGATCCACCGAATTCTCAACCACAGGTACCAGTGGAGATGGGCCAGACTGCGGTTATCTTGGGCATATGGAGGGAGACCATTGCCAAAGGTATTATGAAAATGGACGTCACCAGTAACTTACACTTGGAAGAGACTCACACTCTGTTGTTAACTGACCGAATCCTGGTACTTGAGCCATAGGAGACTGTAGATTAGAGATAATTTTTGGTCCAAAGACGGGTATAGTAGAGTTTCTAACTACATGTCTGGCCTACCTAGAGGTCCAGTTTGGAACAAATGTTATCAGCAGTTTTTGAAAGCAAGGCTGACTTGGGAGGACATGAGGTGGCCTTCTGGCTCTGAGGATTTTCTCTTAACCTTGTAGCGTGGACAAGAAGGGCCATGTCCACTACTTGATCAAGTGGCGGGACTTGCCCTATGATCAGGCATCCTGGGAGAGTGAGGATGTGGAGATACAGGACTATGACCTGTTCAAGCAGAGCTATTGGAATCATAGGTGAGTGACTTTGGTGAGGAGTAGAGTTGCTTCTTATTGAAAGGACCATAGGCAGTAATGTGATGTCTGTCTTTTTCAGGGAGTTAATGAGGGGTGAAGAAGGACGACCAGGCAAGAAGCTCAAGAAGGTGAAGTTGAGGAAGTTGGAGAGGCCTCCTGAAACTCCAACAGTTGATGTGAGTTGGGCAGAAGAGGGAGAACACAAGTTACTGGGTAGGACAGTGTCTTGTGTGCTGCAATCTAATGACAGTGCGAGTAATAACTTTATAGCTGAGGCTGCCTCATGACGTCTGCTCTCCACATCTCCGTAAATCAGAGAAAACACTAGGATTACTTTCTCTTTCCATTATCAAAAACAAAAGCACAGGACGTGGTGTTTTATATGACGGAGGAAGTGTTAACTATGGAGGGGGGAATCATACAACCAAACTTTTACGAAATATTGGAACCTGGGTCTTCTGATCCTTAATTCATATAATTTATGGCTCAGTTCCTCTGTGTTTTTTTTTTGTCTGTATGTGTAATGTGAGAATGGTTAATGTTAAAAAGATGAGTCTTGAGGGCCACAGTGGGGATGAAGGACATAGGATTATCTACCTGCTGGATCCTGACTAGAAGAGCTAATGTATTGCTGGTGAGGCTGTGATGTGTCTTTCCTCAGAACTGTGAGACCACAAGACCTCCGTTTGCCTGATAGGCTGTTTGTTGCCCTGCTTCCTGGAGGATCCTAAATCAAACACAAAGTTACAATAACCAGTGAGGACCTTTTCCCCCATAATTTCTTGTGGCTCTCCCAAGGAGGATCTAGTGAAAATGTGTGAGGAAGAGGCCACCGCTCAGTTATGAAAGGAAGGGAATTCCTTGCCAGCTCTCTAATTCTTATTTTATCCTTCAGCCAACAGTGAAGTATGAGCGACAGCCGGAATACCTAGATGCCACTGGTGGAACCCTGCACCCGTATCAAATGGAGGGCCTGAATTGGTTGCGCTTCTCTTGGGCTCAGGGCACAGACACCATCCTGGCTGATGAGATGGGCCTTGGGAAGACTGTCCAGACAGCAGTCTTCCTCTATTCCCTCTACAAGGAGGTAGGGAAGCTGGGGCTGTTAGTTTTTTGTGGGCATATTTTGTGTTCATGGTCTTCTCTTACACTCTGAGGAGAGAGAGAGGGGGAGAAGAAATTGTTCGTTAACCTTGAATGACACTAATTGACACACGTATACAGAGGAAGATTTGGGGGAATGGAGCCAGGGGTAGGATTAGTGGTGGGTGCATAGAGCCTTAGTGCTGTGGGATGGATTTGTGTTGAGATCAGTGAACTCTGGGTGGAATTGGTATGGGAAGACTTAATGGAAGAGGTAAGGTTTTGAGTTCCCTGCAGTGGCGGGTATGGCTTTGTGGAAAGGAGTGGGCAGGGTGGGAACACCAGTGCACGTGCCAGTCCTCAAATAGCTGTTGGCAGCAGGCAGAGGTAGGACCTGGGGTTGTAGCAGATTGGGCCCTTTGTCCTTACTCTGCTGCTTCTTATCTTCCTCAAAGGGTCATTCCAAAGGCCCCTTCCTAGTGAGTGCCCCTCTGTCTACCATCATCAACTGGGAGCGGGAATTTGAAATGTGGGCTCCAGACATGTATGTGGTAACTTATGTGGGTGACAAAGACAGCCGGGCCATCATCCGAGAGAATGAGTTCTCCTTTGAAGACAATGCCATTCGTGGTGGCAAGAAGGCCTCTCGCATGAAGGTATCTCAGTGGAAGGGAAACTGCTCTTGAGGGGAGTTGTTGCTGTGGGCTTAGTTTGCTTCCTTGTGACTGGGTCCCTGGGGTGAGGCAAAACGATGACAGCTGGAAGGAGGGAAAAGCCCCATAAGTCCCTTGGGTTTACTGATGCTGGAGAAGTTGAACATTAGTGACCAGGTTGCTGTCTTGTGCAGAAAGAGGCATCTGTGAAGTTCCATGTGCTGCTGACATCCTATGAGTTGATCACCATTGACATGGCTATCTTGGGCTCTATCGACTGGGCCTGCCTCATCGTGGATGAAGCCCATCGGCTCAAGAACAATCAGTCTAAGGTGAGGGGAAAGAGGGAAATTGTGGCCTCCAGTGTTAGCTCTTAGTATCATCCACTCATTAAGGGGAGACTTAGGAGGAGACAAAAGGGGATGGTCTTTGCTTTTGGTGGCCAGGCTTTAAAAGAGAGATGGAGTTGGGGGTGGGGGACCTAAGTGTTGGGCAATGAAACAGCTTGGAGTTCTGCAGAGGCATACTGGAGCCCTGTTTTCATTGAATTTTACCTCTTCTCCATCTGTTCACCAGTTCTTCCGGGTCTTAAATGGTTACTCACTCCAGCATAAGCTGTTGCTGACTGGGACTCCATTACAAAACAATCTAGAAGAGCTGTTTCATCTGCTCAACTTTCTCACCCCTGAGAGGTTCCAGTAAGTATGTTTATATATAGTCTGATCATAATTCTGCTTCTGATTTTCCTGTTGTTCATTTCTTATATCACTTTCCTTTCTTCCTTTCTCTGTCTCCTACAATGTTTCCCTTTCTCTTTCTGAAGCAATTTAGAAGGCTTCTTGGAGGAGTTTGCTGACATTGCCAAGGAGGACCAGATTAAAAAACTGCATGACATGCTGGGCCCTCACATGTTGCGGCGTCTCAAAGCCGATGTGTTCAAGAACATGCCATCCAAGACAGAATTGATTGTGCGTGTGGAGCTGAGCCCTATGCAGAAGTACGTTGGGAGGGACAGAATATTGACTTCATTTTGCAAATATTGTTAGATATCTCAGTGGAAGGGAGCCAGTCTGCAAACTGTTTCTTAACTCCTCCCCACACTCCGCCTTAAGGCATCTCGTGACAGGACCAAGCAAGGCCTAGAGACATCTGATGCCAGGGAGCTGGAGCACTTGGTTGTTACATAGTTAGTCATACCGTACCTTATTTAAAATAGTGGTGGTGGTAGTTGTTCGCCTTCCGTAGTCCCAAAGAGAGATATGTTGGAAGGAAGATCTCAGATCTTAGGACTGTATTTTGAGTCAACGTGAAGACTGTTGAGTCTGACTTAACCTTCCTCCCTTGCCCATGCAGGAAATACTACAAGTATATCCTCACTCGAAATTTTGAAGCACTTAATGCTCGAGGTGGTGGCAACCAGGTCTCTCTGCTGAATGTGGTGATGGATCTTAAGAAGTGCTGCAACCACCCATATCTCTTTCCCGTGGCTGCAATGGTATGCTGTGCCACCTCTTGTTCTTCCTTGAGTTAGAACTGCTCTATTAGGCTTGCTTTCAATGTTCTTTTGCTTCTTTCCTCAGGAAGCCCCTAAGATGCCTAATGGCATGTATGATGGCAGTGCCCTAATCAGAGCATCTGGGAAATTATTGCTGCTACAGAAGATGCTCAAGAATCTTAAGGAGGGTGGGCACCGTGTACTCATCTTCTCCCAGGTATTATGTGGGCTGGGGGCTTTAGGTGATAGCAGCAGATAACCCTCAGTGACATGAGGGAAGGGAATATCACCTGACTTCCCCATAATTAAACTTGCTCCTTTTTCAGATGACCAAGATGCTGGATCTGCTAGAGGATTTCTTGGAACATGAAGGTTATAAATATGAGCGTATTGATGGTGGAATCACTGGGAACATGCGTCAAGAGGCCATTGACCGCTTCAATGGTATGTGGGAAGGAGTGGCTTACATCCAGCCATCTTTGGATCAGTCGTTTGTTCTTCTTGTGCATCTGCTTTTCTGCACAGTTCTTGTGGGTCTTTGTCAATTGATAATGGAAGAGTAAATCTTCAGAATGTCTCAATTGGAAGAATGTATTGGACTGTTCGTAGGAGATTTTTTTCTTTGAAGTCTTCATTCTTTTGGTAGAAAGAACATTTTCTTTACCACCAACCCCGCCACCCCACTTTGTATCTTGAGGGCCAGGAGGGACCAGGACTTACTCAAATGCATATAACAAGTTAGTGGCAGACTTGTCTCAGTAGCCATTACCTCTTTTTTTTAAGAAAAAAAAAATAATTTTGGCCCTGGCTGGTGTAGCTCAGTGGACTGAGCGCTGGCCTGTGAAGCAAAAGGTCTCATCAGTTCAATTCCCAGTCAGGGCACATGCCTGGATTGCGGGCCAGGTCCCTAGCTGGGGGTGTACAAGAGGCAACCAGTCAGTGTTTCTCTCACATAGATACTACTCTCCCTCTCTTTCTGCCCCCTCTCTAAAAATATATATCT
The DNA here is from genome assembly GCF_022682495.2 of Desmodus rotundus. NCBI lineage: Eukaryota > Metazoa > Chordata > Mammalia > Chiroptera > Phyllostomidae > Desmodus > Desmodus rotundus. The sequence continues at coordinate 180,623,649 of NC_071389.1, forward strand.
TTAAAAAAATAATTTTGGATTGAAAGAAAAGTTGCAAAAATAGTGTAGGGAGTTCATGTATTGTATTCTTCACCCAGCTTCTCAACAGTTTTTATAACCGTCGTACAATTATCCTAACCAGGAAATCTGCACTGGTATCGTACTGTTAACTAAACTAGGCCTTAATTGAGATGTCACCAGTTTTACCCCTAAAGTCCTTTTACTACTTCACGATCCAAGCCCAGATCCCACATTGATTAGGTTGTTGAGTCTCTTCCTATTGTGACAGTTCTTCATTCTTCCCCTTTTTTCATGACACTGATAATTTTGGTGATTATTGGTCAGCTACTTGTGGACTATCTCTAAGTTTGTCAGTTTTCTCATGATCAGATAGAGAGTAGGCATTTGGGGCAAGAATACTAGAAAGCGATGCTGTGTCCTCAGTGCATTGTATTGCGGTGGCGGGGGAGGACATGGTGTGAATGCCTCATTGTTCTTGATGTTAACCTTGACTACTTGTACAGGTGCTGTCTGTTGAGTTTCTCCACTGAATGGGAAGAAAGTTATTTTTCTGCTGTAATAGATAAGTATCTTAAGAGATATCGGAGACTGTGGTGATACCTTCTTTCTCCTTAAACTTTCACATTAATTTCAGTATCCACAGGTGGACCTTTCTTAACACCGATTATTACTGTGACATTAGCTCATGAGGTTTTATATTTCTGACATTCCTTCTACATTTATTAATTAGAATTCAGAAGACACTTCTAATGGTGTTTTTGGTTCCTTTCCTAGCACCGGGTGCTCAACAGTTCTGCTTCTTGCTTTCCACTCGAGCTGGGGGCCTTGGAATCAATCTGGCCACTGCTGACACAGTTATTATCTATGACTCTGACTGGAACCCCCATAATGACATTCAGGTGAGCAGAGGTAGCAGCCTGTTACTGAACTTAATAGAAGTGAGAGCTCCACCATCTGGAATTAGTTTTTTTCAGGGGAAAACAATCGATTCTTTTTATGTCTTTCACTATATTGTAAACCAGAGAGTTTGGGTTATCTGTGGTTCTATTTTGGGTAACATGATAGAGGGTGGTGTCTGTGGGCAGGGGTGCAAAAGGAAGTTTTGTATAAAGCTAAGCTGCAGCTCCTGCCTAGTGCTGGATATTTGCTTCTAATGTGGAAGTCTAGGCAAGAGTGAAAGCAGGAAAATATGGTTACTTCAGTTTCTGGCTTCGTTTTGTGCCTATCTCCAGGCCTTTAGCAGAGCTCACCGTATTGGGCAAAATAAGAAGGTCATGATCTATCGGTTTGTGACCCGTGCATCAGTGGAGGAGCGTATCACACAGGTGGCAAAAAAGAAGATGATGCTGACGCATCTAGTGGTTCGGCCTGGGCTGGGCTCCAAGACTGGATCCATGTCTAAACAGGAGCTTGATGACATCCTCAAGTTTGGCACTGAGGAACTATTCAAGGATGAAGCCACAGATGGAGGTGAGCTGGTCTAGGGCTTGTTTTGGTGTACAGCTTGGCCTCTCTAAAGGGAATTTTTGGTTCCTAGGGTCCTGTAGAACTTGCTTTTTCTGCTGCAGCTGCCGAAGCTGACTTTGGGGTTTTGGACCCTTGATTATAGGAGGAGACAACAAAGAGGGAGAGGATAGCAGTGTTATCCACTATGATGATAAGGCCATTGAACGACTGCTGGACCGTAACCAGGATGAGACTGAAGACACAGAATTGCAGGGCATGAATGAATATCTGAGCTCATTCAAAGTAGCCCAGTATGTGGTGCGGGAAGAAGAAATGGGGGTGAGTATGAGTCCAAGGCATTGCTTTGCTTGGTGATTGGTTCAAAAATTGGAACTGAGACTAAGATTATTTAAGACAGGAAGAAAATATTTGTAGGCAAGTAAGTACATTGATGAGTTAATGTGCGTTGTCTTGAAAATAAATACTGTAACATACGACTCATCACATTTTCATCTTTGCCATGGCTGCCAGGAAACCCACAGTGAAATTTCACACTCAAAACAGTTATATTAGCTCTTTATCAGAATCTCATTTTCTCTTACGTACTTTATTAACCCTACGAGTAAACTTTGCTAGTTCAGGTCTCGTTTGGAGAAAAGACAGGAAATAAGAATATACCTAGAGAGCCTGTCTCCCTATACTTTTTAAAACAGAATGGTTGTTTTTCCTTTTTTCCTCTTCCCTTCCTTTTCTTGGTCTTTTTTTAGTAAAGAAAGAGAAAAAACACTGAAGCAGTGATAAAATATGTGGCTTCTGTAATGACTTTTTCTCCAAATGATAAAGTTGGGTATCACATGAAAAAAGTTTTGCTTTTTATGTTTGTTTTTTAAAGATTTTATTTATTTACTTTTTAGAGAGGGGAAGGGAGGGAGAAAGAGGGAGAGAAACATCAGTGTGTGGTTGCCTCTCGCACACCACCTATTGGAGACCTGGCTCACAACCCAGGTATGTGCTTTGACTGGGAATCAAACCAGCAACACTTTGGTTTGTAGACCGGCACTCGGTCCACTGAGCCACACAAGCCAGGGCTAAAATTTGTTTTTTCCTTTGGTCTTCTTTAGATTACTCAGCTAAGAGTTCTTTGAATTGACTTAAGTTACTAGTGGTCTTTACCATCTTTTCTCATCCTTCCAACTTAGAACTATCTATCTTGCTGTGTTTTTCTGATATGTATCTATTACCTGTGTTCTTGAAGGTGATCTATTAACCTCAGTGATGTGTAACTGCTTGGAAAGTCTGACATAGGTCTTTAGAGTAGATTCAATCAAAACTGCCCTTTTGAAGGTGCTCCCTATTCCTGTCAAGGCAGTTACTATATGTGGAAGGATTGGCAGCATATGCTTAGAGTTTGGGAAGGGAGGGGTGGTACTCCCCCTTGAGTTGATAACCACTGCTAAGGATTACACAGGTATACAGATGGCCCTCTTACTAGTGGCTGCAGCTGCTGTTTATAATATTTTAAAGTTTTGTTTTTTTTGAGTAGATAATTCATATGGTTCAAGATTCAAAAGATAAAAAGGTAATCTCTTCCGCCTCTGTCTGCCTACCTAGTTCCCTCCCTGTGGATGACCAGTGTGTTCAGTTTCTTGTATATCTTTCTAAAAATATTTTATATACATACAAATTACTATATATCCATATATAGACACATATGAATATACTCACAAATATGTTTTTTTTTCTTTTTAAGCCCAAAAGTAGTTTCTTATACATACTGTTCTCTACCTTGCTTTTGTCTACCTAATAAATCTTGGAGATACAGTCTAAATCAGCACATAAAGAGCTCCCCAATTTTTTTTCTGCATAGTATGTCCTTGTTTGGAAGTACCATAATTTATTTATTTTTAAAAATTGAGGTATAATTGACATATATCATAATGTTAGTTTCAGATGTACAACATCATGATTTGGTAATTGGTGTTTATACTGTGAAATGATCACAGTAAATCTAGTTAACATCTATCACCATATAGTTACAATTTTTTTTTCTTGATCTACTCTCTAAGCAACTTCCCATATATGTAATACAGTATCAGTAACTGTAGTATCAGTAACTGTAGTCACTGTGCTGTACATTACATTCCCATGACTTATTTATTTCATAATTGGGAGCTTGTACCTTTTAAGCCCCTTCATCCATTTTGCCTACCCCTAATCCCCAACATTTATTTAATTAGTTTAATAATGATGGATACTTAGGTTGTTTTTAATATTGGCTGTTAGCAGCAGTTTAATTCTAATATAAGGGAGTTAGAATCAGTTAGTGGTCCTGAAATGTCTGGAAACAATGTAAGAAGACTTTCAGAAGAGCATAAAAATTATAAGAACATAAGATGATATATTTGCACAGTTGATAAACTTAGGAAGTTTAGAAGAACAGGAGGGCTTATGGCCCTTCTATTTCATCTGTTTTGTAGGGTTTCAGAAGTGGCTACATTCTGCCTTGCTAAGGCTCTAACCTCTCTCTTGTACGTTTGCTGTCTTCCAACTGTGTATGCATCAGTACAAGGGTTTAGAAGAAAGCACACTATCTCTTCCTCCGCCTCTTGTGATAATGGCTCTCTCCCATGTTTTTCTTTAGTTATGTTGACTGCTGATCCATATAGAATTATGAAGAGCCATGTTAATGTTGATTCAGTTTTTTTCAAGTTCTTAGGTCCAAGCAGGCACACCAAGTATTTGAGTCCAGTCATGAAAAGGAGCTAGTAGAATGGGAACTGTGAGGACCAGGGGTAGCTGGTGGTGCTGACTTCAGCACCCCTGAGTCCTGGCCCTCCCTCTGTCCCAGGAGGAAGAGGAGGTAGAACGGGAAATCATAAAACAGGAAGAAAGTGTGGATCCTGACTACTGGGAGAAATTGCTGCGGCACCATTATGAGCAGCAGCAAGAAGATTTGGCCCGAAATCTGGGCAAAGGAAAAAGAATCCGTAAACAGGTCAACTACAATGATGGCTCCCAGGAGGACCGAGGTGTGTGTGGCCGGCCCCGCCCCCCACCCATGGGCCGTTCCACTAGAGCAGTGGGCCCCGCTCATCTGCCCTCTCTCCCTCCAGATTGGCAGGACGACCAGTCCGACAACCAGTCCGATTATTCGGTGGCCTCAGAGGAAGGTGATGAAGACTTTGATGAACGTTCAGAAGGTGAGGGCTATGCCTTTCTGCTGATTGTTTAAGTATTTCTTCATCTAGTATCTTTACTGGTGTCACTCATGCATTCTTTTCTTTTTGCAGCTCCCCGCAGGCCCAGTCGCAAGGGCCTGCGGAATGATAAAGATAAGCCATTGCCTCCTCTGTTGGCTCGTGTTGGGGGGAATATTGAAGTAAGTGCCGTATGATTCTTAAGAGACGTGGGTGAGTGCCAGTATTGGGTCTTTGGTAAAGTAAGACCTACTCCTTCTCACCTAGTTCCTTCTCCCCCTAGGTACTTGGTTTTAATGCTCGGCAGCGAAAAGCTTTTCTTAATGCAATCATGCGATATGGGATGCCACCTCAGGATGCTTTTACCACCCAGTGGCTTGTGAGAGATCTGCGAGGCAAATCAGAGAAAGAGTTCAAGTAAGTTGAGAGATGGAATAGGGCTGATGTGTAGAGCAAGGTTTGCTTCTCATCTCTGGGCATTTCATTGCACTAGTCCAAGCTGAGCTGGGAAATGGGTTCTTTTCTCTGATGAAATTGGCAGACGAAGCTCTTAGTAATAGGGTTCTTTGTGTTCCTAGCTCCTCTGGAAGAGAACCTTGGGCATGGGGTGGGGTCTGGAGACCAGCCTTCACTGTATTGGTGGGCTTTAACCTCAGGATGGGGCCAGAGTAGTCTGGGATATACTTGACTGGGAGTAAGAATGAATCTGATCTAGGAGTTGGCATGGCTGCTATTTAACTCATTTCTCTACTTCTTCACTTACAGGGCTTACGTCTCTCTTTTTATGCGGCACTTATGTGAGCCAGGAGCAGATGGGGCTGAGACCTTTGCTGATGGTGTCCCCCGAGAAGGCCTGTCTCGCCAGCATGTTCTTACTAGGATTGGTGTCATGTCCTTAATTCGCAAGAAGGTGAGCCCTGAGCCTCTCTCCGTTGTTCAGGTTCTGGGGAAAACTGGAGAGCCATTGGAAAGGAGCCTAGAGCTGGAATTGGGTCTTCAACATCTTGTCCTGTTGCGACAGGTTCAGGAGTTTGAGCATGTTAATGGACGCTGGAGTATGCCTGAACTTGCTGAAGTAGAGGAAAACAAGAAAATGTCCCAGCCAGGGTCACCTTCCCCAAAGACACCTACTCCCTCTACTCCAGGGGACACACAACCCAATACTCCTGCACCTGCCCCACCTGCTGGTAAGTCTGCCTGGTACTATCATTTCTGCCCCTTTTATTGTCCTGGCCTGTGCTTTCTCTGCGCCCCTTTGCTCAGTTGTAACAGGGGAGTCCGGCAGGACACACAGCAATCTCCCTCTCAGTTTAGGAGGGCCGTCCTGAGTGTAGGGCTGGCTCTTAAAGGCACGAGAGGACAATAAGATGAGACAGACTGAGGAGACATGACCTCTCTGATCTAGGATCTTCTTCCTAATTATTTGTGTTCTCTTGTTTGCAGAGGATGGGATAAAAATAGAGGAAAACAGCCTCAAAGAAGAGGAGAATGCAGAAGCAGAAAAGGAGGTTAAATCTGCAGCCCCTGAGGCCACCGTTGAGGTAAGTGGTGGAGGTGACTGGATGTCATACCAAAGGCAGGTGGATAAACCTGTTCTTCCTTTTTGATGCCAGTCTATCTGCTTCAACTTCTGCCTTTTTTTTTCCCCCCCTTTGAAGTGTCCACAGCCCCCTGCCCCTGCCTCAGAGGATGAAAAGGTGGTTGTTGAACCTCCTGAGGGAGAGGAGAAAGTAGAAAAGGCAGAGGTGAAGGAGAGGACAGAAGAACCTATGGAGACAGAGTCCAAAGGTATCCACATTTCGAGCACTACAGATCCCTGTGTAAACCAGTCACTTTTGGACTATCAGCCAGGCTGTAGAGATGATCAAGAGGAAGTAACACACTAAAGAATCCTATACCCTTGTTTTAAATTGTGGGTGTGCCACCCTTCCGCTCCACTTAAGACATCTTTTAAGACTTGAATCATAAAGATTTCAGTTTAGGATTGTTCCAGTTAGATACAGTGTGGAACAGAGGAGGCCATTCTTTAGATACACTCTCAGTGTGATCTGTTCCCTCCAGGTGTTGCTGATGTGGAGAAGGTAGAGGAGAAGTCAGCAATAGACCTGACTCCCATTGTGGTGGAGGATAAAGGTGGGTGTTTGGAGAAGCTGCTCGTGGTTTAGAAAGACTCTAAAACTAGAAGCAAGGACTTCATCTCTGGGACACCCCCTCTTCCAATCCCCAACCTTCGTATTCACACTCATGTAGCCATTATAGCAAGTTAAGACTTCCATTTGTCCCCACATTTAGTTGTCACTGGGCCAGTGGCACCTTTTCTGGGTTTGAGAAACACCTGTATGGAGAAAGGGTGGAGGTGGATATCTTACAGCACGTAGTGCTGTGGATAAGGGCCACAGTGTCTGGAGCTAACGTTTTTCTTCTGCATATCCTGTAGAAGAGAAGAAAGAAGAAGAAGAAAAAAAAGAGGTGATGCTTCAGAATGGAGAAACCCCCAAGGAGCTGAATGATGAGAAGCAGAAAAAAAATATTAAACAGCGTTTCATGTTCAACATTGCAGATGGTGGTTTTACTGGTATGAAAATGAGGGGCCCGCTGGGGTTAGAAGGACCTGAGGTGAAGTTAGAGGAGTTGTTAGAAACCAGAGTGCAAGGGCTTCCCCTCAGCTAGATGAGGGAATGCCAGGCTGATTGCATACTCCTCTGGGCTCCATGTTAGAAAGCCACAGGTGTACTGTTAAAGTGGTATTGTGGGGGGCAGGAATAAATAGCATGTTAAATTCTCACAGATGTTTGCCCTTTTTTTTCCTCTTCAATCTTCCCAAAATTCTTCTTTAGAGTTGCACTCCCTTTGGCAGAATGAGGAGCGGGCAGCCACAGTCACCAAGAAGACTTACGAGATCTGGCATCGACGACACGACTATTGGCTGCTGGCTGGCATCATAAAGTATCCTTTGCCTCAGTCTGGGTTGTGATTCTTGGTGAAGATTTCTGAAGGTTCCACAGATTGAGGCTCTTACTTTCCTTGTTTTGTTTTTCCTGAACAATTTTCCAATAGCCATGGCTATGCCCGGTGGCAGGACATCCAGAATGACCCACGCTATGCCATCCTCAATGAGCCTTTCAAAGGTGAAATGAACCGTGGAAATTTCTTAGAGATCAAGAATAAGTTTCTAGCACGGAGGTTCAAGGTGAGCAGGGTGGGGAGGGATACCATGTTGAAGTGACAGCTCTTAGAGTACAGAAGGTACTGCAAAGGAGGGAGTCTGTGCATTCAGCCATACTATTTATTGTGTTCTTCTGTGTACTTAACTTTTTGTATTCCATGAAATGCTTTGTTCCCAAGTATCTTCATTATTAAAGGTCAGGACATACAGACTTGGAAATTAACCAGATGTTCAAGGGCTGAAGATGACTGACTGATGAATGACACAGGCTCTAGTTCACTGGGTGTGTTGGGAGAACACTGTAGGTTAGACTTAATAAAGATACAGAGGTGGACTGAATTGGATCTCTGAGATGGTTGGGCTGTCAGTGGGCTAGTGATACTTTTTTTGTGTCTGAGAGTCTGTGTGGATAAGGGGTGGAGTGGATGCAAAAGGACCTGCGAAGGCAGAGTTTCATTTTTAGAATAACGGGCTAAGAAGCCCAGAGCTGAAGGGACTCTTACTCAGAAGTTCAGCAGGTATGTATTGAGGGCACTTTGTGTGCAGACCATCAAAATAGGAAAATGGGATGCCGTGAAGACGAGACATGTGGCTCTAAAGCCAGGTGCAATTGGGGGAGTAAGGAGTGTACACTAATAAACCTTCAAACATTATGTGCCAAGCATTGAGTGGCACAGAGATAACAAAGACAAATAAGGCATAGTGCCTGTTCTCAAGGAGCTTTCAGTTTAAAGGAGAGGCAAATGTGTGATGAAATGAATGCCATTCTAGATGTTGGGGGGGAGACTGCTGAATCCATAAGAAAGTTCTCCAAAGGGAATCTTAGGAGCTGGGAGAGAGTTCACAAATGGCTGCCTGGGGAAGGTGGCATTGGAATTAAGGTTTGGTGAATGTAATGGAGATTGTTGAATAGAAACAGGAGGCTCTTTGAACTAAAAGGCATTAAATTGGGCAAAGGCATAGAGGCAGCAGAGCTTAGGGGATTTGGAAACAGCAAGTTAGCCCAGTTGGGTTATAGAAAACACTTAGGAGAGATAGGTTGGAGAGAGAGTTAAGAGCTAGAGGGCAGTAATTGGTTTCTTGGCACCAGATGAGAGAGTATGGACTTCACCTTACAGTTAATGGGTAGCTATTGAAGGTCTGTGAAGAGTTTTGATATGATCAAGGGAAACAGAAACAACACTTGTGAAATCACAGAACTATCAAGTAGGCAGTCATGAGGTAGTAAGGGTTGGGCTATGACTCTGGTTGGGGGAAAGGGAAAGGATAAAGGAAAGGAAATAAAACACCAAAGAATTTACAGAATTTACTTAATTATTGTAGGGGTCAGCAAACCTTTTAAAGGCCCAGATAGTAACTATTTCAGGCTTTGTGGGACATACAGTCTCTGTTACATACAGTCAACTCTGTCATGTGAAAGCAGCCACAGGTGATAAATGAATAAGCATGAATGTGTTCCAATAAAAATTGATTTATCAACACTAAAATTCGAACTTCATAATTTTTTTTAATCCTCACCTGAGGACATTTTTTTTCATTGCTTTTAGAGAGAGGAGGGGAGGGAGAGAATGTGAGAGAGAAACATAGATGGTTGCCTCCCATATGCACCTGGACCGTGGACCAAATCCACAACATAGGCATTGTGCCCTGACTGGGTATTGAACACATAACCCTTTGGTTATGGGACAAGACTCCAACCAACTGAGCCATACTGGCCAGGGCCATATAACTTTTGTTAAGTGTCACAAACTATTCTTATTTTGACTTCTTTTCAACCATTCTAAAAACCATTCTTAGCTCTTTGGCCATACAAAAACAGCCAGCAGGCCAGATCTGGCCCCCAGGTCATAGTTTGCCGACCCATTGTGGATCGGCAAACCCATCTCTGGATTTGAGATGCAAAGGAGTAAGACTCCATTGAAGCTTTGAGCCTGAATCACTGAGAAAATTTAATTGTCATTGGCAGATCAGGGAAGCGAGGAGAGGGAACAGTTTGTAGATGAGAATAAGTTAAGTCATTTGGTACTTCTCACAAGTAAATAAATTTCCCAGTACCTCTACCACCATAAACAAGTGGGATCAAAGAAATGATCATCCATACATGAGTGGAATCAGAACAATAACCAGAATAATCAGTGCTTGAGCTGCAGGTTTGAGAAGCATCAAATCATTTGTGTATAGGTTCTGGCTGACCTAGAAGAGGAAAGATCTCTTGGGAGAATGCTTTAAAAGAATAGCAGCAGGCCAAGGGCTGGTCCTGGAGAAGGCTCATAGTTTGGGGCAGGAGGGAGTTGGTAAAGGAGATGGGGTATATGGATTGAAAGTAATTTTTGGTCTGTTTGGGAGTAAAGTAGTAGGCCATGATGGAGCCAGATCTTGTGAAAGAAGCAACAGCCCATTGTCCTCATACTGTCCTTTTTCCTGACCCCCTTCATGGATTCTCTTTAAGAACCAGTGGATACTTGAGCAAAGTAAGTCTCATAACTTGTGAATGAGCATTCTCTCTTTTGAAATGTATTTCAAAGAACCTTTTGCATAGTTCTATCAGACAACAGGTACAGGAGTTTGTTGTAATATAATTTTTGGTGTTGGGGCCTAGAGGCAACCAAGACGTTTGGCATTGGAAGTGTAGATAGATAAAATGTGATTCACATCGTGGAGCACTGAGCAACCACTGAAGAAACAAAATACATGTGATATAACAACATAAATGGGCCTTTAAGAAGATAGGTAGTGGGGAAAGGAAGAAAACATTTTATATAAAGACTCAGTAAGTACATTAGAAGGGTCACTTATTGGTGAAGGAAAGGAATGGGAGTGAGATATGGAGACAAAGGAAACAACAAAAATAATTTTAAAGAGTAAAACAATTTAAATGATAATCACATGGTAGGTATATCCATAGGATGGACTACTGTGCAACCATTAAGAATGTGTATGCTCTGGCTGGCGTGGCTCAGTGGTTGAGTGCTAGCCTGTGAACCAAAGGGCTACCCACTGGGTCCATTCCCAGTCAGGGCACATGCCTGGGTTGTGGGCCAGGTCTCCAATAGGGGGCGCGCGAGAGGCAACCATACATTGACGTTTCCCTCTCTCCCTCGCTTCCCCTCTCTAAAAAAATAAGTAAAATTTTAAAAAACTATAAAAAGAATTTGTAATAGCCCTGGCTGAGTGGCTAAATTGGAGCACTGTGCCATACACCAGACTGGGTTCGATTCCTGGTCAGGGCACATACCTAGGTTAAGGGTTCAGTCCCTGGTTGTGGTGTGTAGGGAGGCAGCCAGTGGAAGTCTCTCTCACATTTAGTATTTCTGTCTCTGTCTCCCTTCCGCCCACGTTCGTCCCACCCTCCCTCCCTCCATCCTTTCAAAATCAATAAAGATATCCTCAGGTGAAGGTTACAAAAATTTTTTAAAAGTGCAGTTAATAAGGTGCTTACTACCTAGCTTTGAGTAAAAACATCTGTATATGTAATTTCAATTATATAAAAAGTATCTATGGAAAGAAAAGCCTCAGAACGTTAACAGTATCTTTAGGAGGTAGATTTATTTGTAATTTTAATTCTTTATACATTGTGTATTTTCTGAATTGAGTTTTTATCACTTTTGTATAAAGGAATCAATAAAGGGTAGAGTTTTAAAAACATGGACTTGTGAAAGAGTAAAAAAAAAGGAATTTATTGGTGAACTGCTTGGGTGTGGGGGAGGTTCTGAGAGGCCCATCAGAAATAAGCAAAGTGAGTATTAGTCCAACTCCTGTCTCCTCCTTATCCCTTGTCCAGCTCTTAGAACAAGCCCTGGTGATTGAGGAGCAGCTGCGGCGAGCAGCTTACCTGAACATGTCAGAGGACCCCTCTCACCCTTCCATGGCCCTAAACACCCGCTTTGCTGAGGTGGAGTGTTTGGCAGAGAGTCATCAGCACCTGTCCAAGGAGTCAATGGCAGGAAACAAGCCTGCCAATGCGGTCCTGCACAAAGGTAGCCAGTGGCTCCCCTGCCTCCTGCTGACTCGGAGTCCTTTCTCCTTTGCCTCTCCCCAACACACATTCCTTGTTTCCAAAACCTTTTTCAGAATTGTTTGGGAGCATAGGATATCCTGGGGATCTGTACCTTCCTCCTTAGAGGCAGTCAAGGACAGTAGTTTCCTTGCTTCTTTTAACTCTTAATATATTCAAGTTCTTGGAGGTGGAAAGCAAACCAGAATAATAATAGTGTCATCTGGGATACTTTAGAGGTGATTTAAGATCCAGTCAAATTCTAGACCCCTTTCAGCATTTTGTTTCTAATTAAAGTTGAAACATTGTGAGGGAGGTGGAGGGTGAAATGAGGAAAGGAAGCCTGTTATAAAGGAAGGGAGGTAGGTCCAAAAGGTGGAGAGGAAAGAATGAGAAAGGAAACAAAAGGAATGGGCTTCTTTCAAGAAAGTAGAGACAGAGACAAAAGAACATTGAGAGTAGGTGACTTTAAAAAGCATAGGTAAAACACGGTCATGGGGAGGTAAAGTACAACACAGGGAATAGAGTCAATAATACTATAATATGTATGGTGTTAGTTGGGTACTATACTTAACAAGGGGTTAACTTTGTAAAGTATTGTTTAACTACTATGCTCTATACCTGAAACTAACAGTATCGAATGTCAACTGTAATTGAAAAATTAAATTAAAAATAAGGTATAGAATCATGGGCAGTTGCAACTGGAATGTGAGGAACAGAAATTTCAGGAATAGGAATTTGAGCATGGTAGAGGCCAGGTCAGTTGACTCTGATAAAGGACCATATACTCTAGCACTAAAGTACATCAGTTAGCTTGGTCACTGAGAAGTCATGGTCAGGGCACGTGTCCACTGTGGTAAAGAGGAGCTTGGTCTTGACCACTACACTCACCATGTTTTTGTTTTTCCCTATGCAGTTCTGAAACAGCTAGAAGAACTGCTGAGTGACATGAAAGCTGATGTGACTCGACTTCCGGCTACTATTGCCCGAATTCCCCCAGTTGCTGTGAGGCTACAGATGTCAGAGCGTAACATTCTCAGCCGCCTGGCAAACCGAGCACCTGAACCTACTCCACAGCAGGTGGGATCATTGTCTTCTGGCCCCCTGTTCCAGCAAAGCCATTCTGGAACTTGTAACTCTTTCTTTCTCTAACTGGGCATGGGCAGGTGGGGCTGAGTTAACAGGGAGTTCTCTTGGGATCTGGTGAATACTTGTGGTCTGAAATTCTGACTCTCATGGCTCTCTTTTGCCATAGGTAGCCCAGCAGCAGTGAAGATCCAGATTGAGGATAACCATGTCCAACGCTCCACCGCTGAGCAGTGACCTTCCTCACTTTCCCTTGCCCAGCTTCTCCCCTGGGGGCCTAAGAGACCCTTTTCTTCCTTCTGCCCATCTTCCACGTTGTAAAGGAACAGCCCCCAGTGTACTGGGGGAGGGGGGTAGTGAGGGGCAGTGGTGCCCTTCCTGCTGGAGAGACATGCAGCAGTAGCGCCGGCGCCATCTGCAGGGAGCTGGCGGGCTGGCTGGCCTTCTGGGCCCTGGCTTTCCCCACTGTAACATCTGTTACACAAAAACTGTTGTGGGTTCCTGCCGGGCTTGAAGAAAACGATCTGAATTTCTTTGTTCTTTTGGTTTTATTTTGTTGATTTATTTTGTGTTTTCTTTTCTCCTTTTTTGGGGTATTCAGAGTGGGCTGGGCCCCTGGGTGAGACACAGCTACCTCTGTTGGCATCTTTTTAATACCAGGAACCCAGCGGCTCCAGCCACGGCTAGAATGAAATAAAGTGGAAAGAAAAAAAAAAAAAAAAAAGAACCAAAAGCATAAAAATAAATCCACAGCAAAATTTCTTGATGAAAATTGAAAATAAAAGTTTCCTTGTATTTTAGTACTCTGGTTCAGTGTGGGTATAGGTGCAGGTGAATGAATGTATGACTATAGAGTTCTGGGAAATGTGTAATTGAAAACTAAAGGTTTCCTTATGTTCTGATAATCAACAAAAGAGCCATATCCAGTCTATGCACATGCCCTACATGCTCCCGGCCAAGGAAGACTGCTCATTTAACTCCTATGGAAAATGAGGTTCAAAAATTACTTGGCTTCATACTCTATACTGCCATTTAATGGCTGAAGAAGTGGACTTTTCTGGGCTGTAGATTTCTCATAAAATAAAAATAGCTGCCTTCTAGAGTGAGTCAGAAAGGTAAATCCAGTAAAGGACTTGGAACAAGTTTTTTAACAGCTACTAGGCACTACCTTAGTATTTACTTGAAGGCCGAAATTGTTTTTTCTTGTTCACTTGGGTGAAGTCAGGATGTAAGATTTCCCCCCCCCCACCCCACACCGTCCAAATCTAAACCTAGGCAGAGAAACCTTACTTGACATGTTGAGCAGGGGGGGTTTGGTGTCAAGAAAGGGTTCCCTAATCAAAGAGTTGGGAGTTGTGGGTAAGGGGCCCGGGATGACACGGTCTTGAGACGGGAGGAAGGGGGGAGGGTGCCTGGAGGAGGGCCCTGCCAATACGCCTTGTTTTGAGGTGAGGGGGTGACTTCAAGTACAGCTTCCCTACTGAAATCGGCAGTGAGGCCAAACGTCAAGACCATGAAGAAAGCGGGGAAGCTGAAAACGGTTCCCCCATTGCCTTCGCCCTCTCTGACTACGAGTAGAGCGGTCCGCACCGTAATTTTCCCCGGCCGCACCGCGGGCAGCTCCACTTACGTTCCCAAATCGTCTTACGTTCCAGGGCCGCTGACCGGAAGAGGCGGGGCTACAAGGATAACACTTTCCTTGCGCCTGCGTAAAGTAAAGCGTTTCCTGTAGGAGGGTGGTAGCCGAACACTAGCGTAGGACTGCACGTGGAGTGGTGCCCCAGGTACGGAGGGAGCGTCTTGGTCCTGGGCCTGTTTTTAGGTGAGCCGAGGCTTTGGGGGTTTCTGGAGGAAGTTTGGGAGGGGAGCCCTAACTTGGGTCGGGGCCTGAGGAGGCGGACGTTGTACAAATGGCGTGGGGTCCGGGTCTCTTTGTGGAATGGAGTTTGGTCAGGCCTGAAGGGCATATTGGGGTTGCTGAGTTGAGGTTCTGGTCCAGGTGATACCCTTTTCCACTCTAATAAGCTAAGACTGCGGCCTGCCTTTCCCTTTCCAACACGCGCGGCTCACCTTATTCCTTTTTTCTTTTCCCCAGTACCATGGGGCGCAAGTTGGATCCTACAAAGAAGGAGAAGCGCGGGCCGGGTCGAAAAGCCCGGAAACAGAAGGGTGCGGAGACCGAACTCACCAGATTCTTGCCTGCAGGTAAGGGTCAGGCATGCTCTCTGATTCTCCAGTGTTTATGCCGCTTTTTAAATTTGTATTCATAACCCCCTCAGTTTTTTAGTCTCTGTTCACTTCCTGTTGTGTGGAATTTTCTCTCTATAAGGTATTACTAGTAAGTATGAATGAAACACTGTCATCAGCGTTTAGAACTTAGGGAAGATGCGACAGGGACACAAGTACCCATACAAGAAGAGGTGTGCTTTAGCATTGAGTGAGTTTAAAGAACTGGAAGAATCCCACGCAGCTAGGTTCTCTAGTACTTAGATTAAATTTTAAGAAACTGGGTTTTGAAAAACGGGTGGTACTTTAGCAAGTGGAAGTTGGGAAGGAGACGGTTCAGTCACTGAACTGCATTGTGGAGGAGATGGAGCTGAGAATGCACAAATCTTGTTCCCACATGGCGAGTCGACCGTCTCTTGCATGGAAGACTGGGTGGGAGAGAAGAGTGGACAGGTAGCTTGCAGTGCATATTGGATAAAAGATGCAGTTCATTGAGGTACACATTATGTTCAACCTTTTGGACACATTGTACAACTTTATGCTCTTAATGCTCTCCGAGAAAAGCACTGTTAAGGAAATAGATGCTGAGAGGTTAAGTTGCAGATAGTTACTAAATGATGGGGCTACGATTTAAACGTTTTATTTTTTGGAGAACATATGAAAAATAGCAGTTGTAGAGGTAAAATCTGCACTGGTTGGTAACCAATTAAATTGAGAGTAAAGGAAAGGGCAGATGAAAAGGGAACTTTTGCATATGTATTACCGGAATGGTGATGATGGTGTTTATTGAAATCAGAAGTCTTGCCCTGACCAGGTAGTTCAGTTGGTTAGAGCTTTGTCCTGATATGCCAAGGTTGCAGGTTCCATCCCGGGTCAGGGCACTTATAAGAATCAACCAATGAATGTATAAATAAGTGGAACAACAAATGTTTTTCTATTACCTTATGTTCTTATGTTTCCTCTCCTCTCTCTCTTTCTCTCTAAATCAATTAAAAAAAGAAAGCAAGAAAAAAAAGAAATCAGAACTCTGGAGGGAGGTCTATTTTGGATTTGGTTGCTGAACAACCAGGTGGACATCATCTCCTGTACATTTCTTATCCATCTCCTGGCAAAGCACGGTGCAGTGAACTAGAATCAACTCCCTTTCATTAGTGTACTAACTTCTTCCCACCCTTTTTTTTTTTTTTTTTAAGATTTTATTTATTCATTTATTTTAGAGAGAAGGGAAGGGAGGGAGGGAGGGAAACATCACTGTGAGAAAGAAATATCGGTCCGTTGCCTCTTGTATGCACCCCAACCAGGGATTGAACCCACAACCCAGATATGTGTCCTGAACTGGGAATCGAACTTTCGCTTTGTGGAATGATGCCCAACCAACTGAGCCACACAGGTCAGGGCTCTACTTTGTCTTTTTCAATCCTCACCCGAGGATACATTATTATTGATTTTGGAGAGAGAGGATGGAAGGGATAGAGAGGGAAAGACACATTACATTGATCAGTTTTCTCTTGTAAGCCCCCCAGACCCAGGATCCAAACCTGCATCCTAGGTTATGTGCCCTGACTGGGGATTGAACCCACAGTCTTTTGGTGTATGGGACAACGCTCTAACCAACTGAGCCACCCAGCTAGGTCTCTTTCCCCATTTTTATTTCCTCATCCCTTGCTTTTTTTTTCATTTCCCCTATAACCTCCTGGTTTTGTCTTTTTTTTTTTTTAATAGCTGATAATGAAAATTCCAAAAGGCTGTCTAGTCGTGCTCGAAAGAGGTGAGTGTGACTGTCCAGACTTACGTAGATTAAATTAGTACTGTTCGTCTTCAGCCACATGATGCTGTGTGATCATGCTGATGAAAAGGGCTCTTTGGGGACTGTCAGATTTCCTTGTGATGGGAAGTGGCAGAACCTGGGATTATGTTCCATTTCTTCACTCCTTCTGTCTTTTCAGGGCAGCCAAGAGGAGGTTGAGCTCTGCTGAAGCCCTTGAGATGAATAAGCGTCCCGGGGCCAAACCGTTGGCTGGAGAGCTACCAAAAGGTCAGTGAAAATAGGAGCTGAATGCTACCTGAAGAGTCTTGTGGGTTCTGGGTAGGGAAGGGTTTGTTGAACATGTCTGGAGTGGAAAGAACAACCAAAGGACGTATTAGGGGGTAGAAAGTACTGGCTCCATCAGTGTGTGGCTGCCATCAGTCCAGGATTCTTCAAATCCTTAGGGATCTCTGCAGGAGCTGTCCAGGCACCTGGTAAGAAGGAAGCCCAGTCCTTATTTAACAGTGCTCAAGGCAAGAAGCGCCCAGCACCAGCCCATAACAGTGAGGAGGAAGAGGAGGAGGAAGACTCTGAAGAAGATGGCGTGGGAAACCAGGTGGACTTCTGGGCCTCTGAGGACAGTGATGCTGATATGGTTGATGACTATGGAGCAGGCTCCAACTCAGAGGATGAAGGCGAAGAGGTGAGTTTATCTTTGTGGGTATTCAGGAAGGGATCCTTGCCTTATAGAGTCTTTCCAGATCCCCGAGACAGGGATAACTCTGAGTAGAGAGGAGGGATTTTAGTGTTCCATCACTGTTACTTTGTGTCCTTCCAGGGTACAGGTAAGTTTAAAAGAGCTGTAGGATAAGACACGAGAATACTCAGTGCTGATAAGGACGTGGTAAGGTGGACACCTTTTTGCCCACTGGTGGAAATAGAAATACACACATGCTTTTTATAAAGCATTTGGTATCTGAGAACCTTAGAAACGTTTCCTTAAAAAAAAAAAAAAAAGATTGTATTGATTTATTTTTAGAGAGAGGGGAAGGGAAGGAGAAAGAGAGGGAGAGAAACATCATTGTGTGGTTGCCTCTTGCATACTCCCTACTAGGGACCTAGTCTGGAATCCAGGCCAGTGCCCTGACTGGGAACCAGCAACCCTTTGGTTCACAGGCCTGTGCTCAATCCACTGAGCTACACCAGCCAGTGTGAAGCTTTTTCTTTATCTAGTAATTTCATTTAGAATGATGATCCAAAATGTGGGCAGATTTGTTTATGGAGGTGTAAGAAGTTACTTACATATTCCACAATTTGTATATGGGTACGTTACTAGAAAAGTCTAAGGCTTGCTCCCGGGAGCATGCTCACGGGCCTTTCCCTTCCCCCTCTTCCCTGCCAGGAGCATTATTTTTGCCTTTCTTCTTAGTTCCAAGGGCCGGCCCTTCTTCTGCCTCTGTAATTTGTTTACTGAGCCTATGCAGGCTAGCTGGCTCAATTCTGTTATCTCTGTAACTTTGTAAATGAACTTTCTTTTATAATTTGAAAAAAAAATTTTAAGTAATATAGAGCTGTGTAGAATAGAAAGGAAGTTCCCATTTGCACCCCTCTCCCACAACCCCCCTTCTCTCTTCAGAGCTCCTGTTAGGAGATTTTTCAGCCACTGTGTGGACTTTCGGAATGCTAAAAACTCTGGAAAATTCCAAAACACCCAATAGGCATAAGTAAATTATGATTTATTCATATGTTAACATTTGGCCATTATGTCTGAATATGCTTGTGGTCTGTGAATGAGAAAAGGCAAGAAACAAATTTGGAAATGCATCATGATTTTAACTGTGAAAAATAGAGTTAAGTCTGGAATATGGCAGAAAAGATGTCCGAGGGCAGTTTTTGTCCTCTGTGAATACATATGGGTGTGTATTCATGTTTTAAACATCTTTGTTTATTTTTAGGTTTTACTTATTTTAAAGAGAGGGGAAGGGAGAGAGAAAGAAAAACATTGGTCGGTTGCTTCTCATACTCACCCTGACCTGGGACTGAACCTGCAAGCCAGGCATGTGCCCTGACCGGGAATATGAACTGACGACCCTTGGCTTTGCAGGAGGATTCCCCACCAACTGAGCCACACCAGTCAGGGCTGTTTTAAGCTCTCTGATAGAAAGGGGAATACAAAAATAAATAGAACACTATAATAAACATTTAAACTCATTACGTCGTTTCAACAGTGGTTAATATTGTGCCAGTTTTATATTCACTTCAGGGTCTGTGTCACCTTCTGAGAGCAAGTGGTACATTTTATTTGGGGGAAAAAATACAGATAGAAAGTGCTAGTGGGTTGGTGGGAGGACAAGCTTTGCATCACCAGCTCCTTGTACCTTTTTTCAGTTGCTGCCCATTGAAAGGGCTGCTCGGAAGCAGAAGGTCCAGGAAGCTGTTGCCAGGTGAGTTTTGGATGTTTCAGAATGGGGAATAGTTAGCGGCTAAAGTGGTGAGGGAGGAAGGAGGTGTCTGTTTTGTTCTTTGAATCACTCTGTTTTTGTATCTGTTTCTAGGGGCCAGTGGAGTGAGGAGGAGACTGATGAAGAGGGGGAAGAGGAGAAAATGTCCCCTGAGTCAGGCCGCCAAAAGGACAAGATAGATGAGGACCTGCAGATCAATGTGGATGAAGAGGAGCTTTTTGTGCTGCCGCCTGCTGGAGAGATGGAGCAGGATATCCTTCCAGTGTAGCAGGGTAAGGGGTGGGGGAAGGTGCTTGCTAGTGGAGATTACCAGGCCCTGGGACATCCTGAGGCAGATCCTTGACAGGTTCACATGCCCAGACTCCAGATTTGCAACGAGTTCACAAGCGCATCCAAGATATAGTGGGAGTGCTGCGTGATTTTAAGACTCAGCGGGAGGAAGGTCGGTCTCGAGCTGAATATGTGCACCGGCTTCAGAGGGATCTGGCCACTTATTATTCCTATGGAGACTTTCTGCTTGGCAAGCTCATGGACCTCTTCCCTCTGTCTGAGGTACTGAATTGCTAATTTAACGCCCCTTCTGCTTTCCTTTCATCACCTTCTCTTTTGCATTGTGTAGGGGAGGCAGTCAGCTCCCTTGTGCTTTTCTGGCTGAGCTCCTTGGCCAGCCTGACTTGCTTCCTGCAATTTTGCTTTCCCAGCTGGTGGAGTTCCTAGAAGCTAATGAGGTGCCTCGGCCCATCACCCTCAGGACCAACACCTTGAAAACCCGGCGCCGAGACCTTGCTCAGGTGAGGGGTGGGTTTTGAGGTTTGCTTGTCTCTGGGGGGTACTGACTTCTGTCAACCACAGAGACTCCCCTATCCCACCATGACTGGATGGGGTCTTAGTACCTTGTTGGTATAAGTGTGATCCCAGGAGGCAAACGGATATAGGCCTAGCATCATGCTGAGTGTCAGACTGGCTCAGGCCCGAGGATTTCTGTGAAGTGGGAAACTAGTTGAGACATCTGAACCAGGATAAAAGTGCTATCTCAGAAATCGGAGGGAGTTGTTTGCCTTTTAGATCATTGAGAGGCTGGTGAAAGTGTGATTCCTGCTTCCAGAAAAAGACATAGCAAGGTCCTGACCGGGTAGCTAAGTTGGTTGGAGTGTCCTCCCAATGCAGCGAGGTTACGGGTTTGATCCCCAGTCAGGGCACATACAAGAATCAACCAGTGAAGCCCTAACTGGTGTGGCTCAGTTGGTCAGGAGTTGTCCCACAAAGCAAAAGGTTGCTGGTTTGATTCCTGGTCAGGGCACCTGCCTGAGTTGCAGATTTGGTCCTTGGTTGGAATGCGTACCAGAGGCAAAAGATCGATTTTTCTCTCTCACATCACTGTTCTCTTCCTCTCTTTATCCCTCCCTCCCTCTCTCTATAAAAATAAATTAAATCTTTTTTTTTTAATTTTTATTGTTATTCAATTACAGTTGTATGCCTTTTCTCCCTATCCCTCCACCCCACCCCAGCTGAACCCACCTCCCTCCCCCACCTCCACCCTCCCCCTTGGTTTTGTCCATGTGTCCTTTATAGTAGTTCCTGTAAGCCCCTCTTCCCACTGTCCCTGCCCCCCCCATTAAATCTTTAAAAAAAAAAACTAATGAATACATAAGTGGAACAACAAATTGATGCACCTGTCTCTCTCTCCCCTCCTCCCTGCCCCCTCCTTCTCGATCCTTTCTTTCCCCAAAATCAATAAATAAATTTTTTTCTAAAAAAACAGCATACATGCACAAACTGTTTTAAGCTCACTGTTTCCAAGGGTTCAGGGCCCCTAGGTTAAAGACCCCCGTTTCTAAAGTTCAGTTCATCTGTGTGTTTTGTATCTCCTGGTGCAAAGATAAGCTGATAACTATCTTTATTATTATTATTTTTAATCCTCACCCAAGGATACATTTTTATTGTTTTTTATTGATTTTAGAGAGGGTGGAAGCTGGGGGAGAGAAACATTGATGTGAAAGAGAAACATTGATTGGTTGCCTCCTTCCTGTATGCACCACTAGGGTTCGAACCTGCAACCTCTTTTGGAGTATGGGGCAATGCTCCAATCAGTTGAACCACCTGGCCAGGGCTTGATAATTATCTTTAATGTGTTCTAACCAATAGGATTAAGTTTTGGTATTGTAAGGGGACTAAGCCTCTTGGAATATCAGAATCCACTTCTAGGAAATAACAGAACAGGTGCTGGCAGTCTGCGTCATTGGGATGGACTTCAGACCTTGAGTTAGAGCCTAAGGCTAAAGAAAAGGACTCCAGGGGATGGGGTGGGAGAGGAGAAATTGCGTTCAGTGCGTCTGTGATGACTGTTCTAAGAGCTCTGGAGTTGTTCCATAGACTTCCTGATAGGACGGGTTTTCATATTCCCATCTGTTTTCTGGGTATAGTAACCTACAAGGTTTTTAAAATCTTCATTCTTATCTTAAGGCACTAATCAATCGTGGGGTTAACCTGGATCCCCTGGGCAAGTGGTCAAAGACTGGATTAGTGGTATATGATTCCTCGGTGCCCATTGGTGAGTGTTCCCTGCCCAGTAGTCCTTGTGCCCCTGCCCTTGTCCCAGCTTGTCACAGATGGGCCCTCTTCTACAGGTGCTACTCCCGAGTACCTGGCTGGGCACTATATGCTGCAAGGAGCCTCCAGCATGTTACCTGTCATGGCCTTGGCACCCCAGGAACATGAGCGGATCCTGGACATGTGTTGTGCCCCTGGAGGAAAGACCAGCTATATAGGTACAAGGAGGGCAGTCAGGGGTAGGGTTCATTCGGGTCTCTGCTTTTGAAAGTAGGTGGGGTTGGTGACGGGCTAGCGCTCAGGAGACAGTGCACAGACAGCTAGCAGAGTGGTGAGGAGCACAGGCTCTGGAGTTGGCTGAGGTCCAGCCCTGTGGGTACTACTTAGGACTTTGGGCAAGCCTTTGATTTTCTTTTGTCACCTGTAAAATGGCATAGTGATTGTGGTTGGGTTGCCCTTATATTATGTTAGGGTTGTGGGGGTTGAGATGTGTATATGAAGGTCCTTGGCATAGTAATCAGTCATAAACCATTTTTGATTTGGCTGTTATCACTTAAAAAGAATAGTCTGTAGGACCAGAGAGGTGTTCAGTAACAATGGGAAAACATGTGTTCAGAGCTTGCTCATTAGTGCAGACTGGGGAGACCCATGAAGTAGGCAGTGGGGAGCAGAGCTTATTAGGAGTGAAGTTTTCCTTGAGGTGCTGAGACTTTACCTGTGGATTCCTGGGCAAGTGGGTGGCTAGTGAGTGTAGGGGCAGAGGAGCTGGCTGCTGAGCACTGTACCCTCCCCTCAGCCCAGCTGATGAAGAACACGGGTGTGATCCTTGCCAATGATGCCAGTGCTGAGCGCCTCAAGAGTGTTGTGGGAAACCTGCATCGGTTGGGAGTCACCAACACCATTATCAGCCACTATGATGGGCGTCAGTTCCCCAAGGTGAGACTCCCCTCTGTGCATCTCTCCTGAGGTGTCTTCCAGTTCACCTGCCCTCTACCGGACATCAGCATGTTTAGACTTGATGCAATATAAGTGACCAAAAAAGGTGATTAACCTATCCTTTTCCCCCAGGTGATAGGGGGTTTTGACAGAGTACTGCTGGACGCTCCCTGCAGTGGTACTGGCATCATCTCCAAGGACCCAGCTGTGAAGACAAACAAGGTGAGGAGCTGGGGCTGGGGTGGGGTAGCTGTGAGGTCTTGGCTGGGCCTTGTGGACCTGGAGGGGTGGTGGAGGGGCACTCTGGGCAACCAGTAGCTCACTTGTCTTTCTGAGGCTACTTTCTGAAATTCCGACACCCCTGGGTCTCCTACCTGGAACAGGATGAGAAGGATGTCCTGCGCTGTGCTCACCTTCAGAAGGAGTTGCTCTTGAGTGCTATTGATTCTGTCAATGCCACTTCCAAGACAGGAGGCTACCTCGTCTACTGCACCTGTTCCATCATGGTGAGGCCTCTGCCGTGGCAGAGCAGGAGGGCAGGGCTGGGAGACTGCCCCTTGGAGCTCCCTTCAGCTGCAGCTCTGCTTTTCCTTCTGTCTCTGTTCCCCTACATATCCAGGTGGAAGAGAACGAATGGGTGGTAGACTATGCTCTGAAAAAGAGGAATGTGCGGCTGGTGCCCACAGGTCTAGACTTTGGCCAGGAAGGTTTTACGCGCTTTCGAGAAAGGCGCTTCCACCCCACTCTGCGTTCTACCCGTCGCTTCTACCCTCACACCCACAATATGGATGGTTTCTTTATTGCCAAGTTCAAGAAATTCTCTAATTCTATTCCCCAGTCTCAAGCAGGTAAGTAATCTGCTGTCCACCCATCATCACTGCCTTTGCTCTTTCTGCCTTTCAAGAGGCTTTATAGTGTAACTGCGGGGAAGGGAAAAATGTCTGCCTTCCTCGTTGCTACCTTTGTCTGCTTGGGTAAGAGAAGAGACTCCTCACATCCCAACTAGACTTGTTCTTGAGCTTGGACCCCATTTGAATATGATAGAGCATTCCATGTGGATGGGGGACTTTCCCTTCATTCTCCCAAATGTTTGTGCTTGTTTGGCACTGAATGTGTGCCCAGTGTGGGTTGTGGTTTCTCTTTCTTCTTGGCCCAGGGTTGTCTCACTGTTAATGCATCTCTGCTGTTCCAGCATTGTCAGCACAGGGTTGGCTTAAGACTCCTCAGAACAATCAGCAGTTCTCTGAACCCATCACACTAATTACAGATGGTTTTCTCAGCTATCTTGAGGAGTCTGTCCTTGGGTCTCAAGGGGAAGGGTGCGGTTTTCTGAAACAGGCTTAGAGCTCTGCATGCTGGGAATGTAACCTGGGTTTAGTTGGGAAAGGGAGAGGTGAGTTTGGTTGCAAACTGCATGATTTATTGAGTTTACTTTTTTCTTTATAAGTAATGCTCCTTATAAAAGTCTGAATGTTAACAGGAACCTGAATAGTTAAAATTTGTTGTGACTTTATATTTTTAAAGATTAACTTTTTGATTTTAGAGACAGAGAGGAAGTGGGGGAGAGAGAGACATCGATTTATTGTTCCACTTATGTATGCATCCATTGGTTGCTTCTTGTATGTGCCCTGACCAGGGATCGAACCCACAATCTTTGTATTTCAGGACAGTTTAGACCAACTTAGCTACCCGGCCAGGGCTGTTGTAACTTTAAAAGTACATTTAATATGTCAGTACTCATTAATGTGTTACTGGCTTGTTTCTAGTTATATGTGCTTTCTTATTTTCCTGCATCTCATCAAAATCTACCAGGAAAAAAGTCCTTGACTTAAAAAAAAAAAAAAAAAGTCGAGTGCTTCAGATTTATTCAGGATTTACCTCCTCAGAGTGTCTTGCTACCTGCTGTCCTCAAGGGGGCACAGCTTCCTCTAAAACTTTTTGGTTCAACCATGGGTAGTAAACCCTTCTCTTTACTGCAAGGTTCAAACAGGACTTAAGCGTAGGCCTGGCGATGTTGGGCGATGTGAACCCAGGTAGTCTGCTCTGAGGCACTGTTGCAGTTGTATGGAGCGCTGGCAATGCCTAGTGTTCCAAGGCAGTTTCCTTATTTTAGTGCCTCTGCTTGTCTCTACCACTAATGATCAAAATCCAGTGATGAGTCCCTTTTTATCAAAACAATCTTTAATTTTAGCCCCAGGAAATTCTGCAGCATCCACCCCTACAAACCCAGATTTGTCTGACCTGAAAGGTCAGGTGACTCCTGACCCTGAGAGCAGCAGCCAGCCTGCCAAGAAGGCCAAAGTGACTGTGAAAGCAGAGCGGCACTTGCAGAAACGGCAACACCCCAAGAAGGCCTCTTTCCAGAAGCAGAATGGCATCCCCAAAGGGGCAGACTCTGAATTGTCCACTGTACCTTCTAGCACAAAGGCCCCAACTTCCTCCAAGCTCCAGGGTAGTAGTCAGCCAGCTGAAAAGGCCGAAGTGACAGTAGTGGCCAGGAGACCAAAGGTGACTGGGATAAAAAAGAAAGAGTCACCTAAACTGCAGGCTTCCAAGAAAGTTGCCTCCCTGAAGCAGAATGCTTCTCCCAAGGGCATGAATGCAGAGATACCCGCTGGATTGCCTCTCTCCCAGACTCAAGCCACTCAGAAGGCTGAGAACTGTGTTCACCCCTTTGGGAAGACCCAAGGGGCTAAGGAGGTAAAGCAGCAGTTGCCACAGAAGACTTCCAAGAAAGCTGCCTTCCAAAACCAGAATGGCACCCCCAAGGGACTGAAGACTCCTTCCATGTCCTCCCTTGGTTCCAGCCAGCCCCCACCGGCAAAGAGGAGAAAATCTTAGTCCAGGCGGATGGTTAAAGCTAGACTGGGCTCCTTGCTGTTGTCACTGGGTTGGAAACCCTACCTTTGTGAGGATGGCTTTCCCACTATGAATATGAAATTTAATACACATTTTGCAATCTCTGGTCACTTGTGGTTTTTTGAGGGGACTGGTATTGGCTTTGCTGCTTTAAGGGTAGAGCTGGGACGGTGGGACAGGGATCCTCTTAAGAGACGGAACCGTGTGGTATACTGAGAAATCAGGTTGGTTTTAGATTCCTGGGATCTCTGGGACTCCCCAGGGACCGAGGGAAGGAGAGTCGGTGAGTTGGAGTTAGGGAGTTTGGGGAGCGAAGGGCAATAAGTGTGTGTAGGGAAGATGGGCTACGCACCACCGGAACTCGTGGTGTACTGGAGAACCTGAGCTTTCTGCCACCCTGACTGGATTCTGGGCACAGGCTGGGGTCCGACCTACTCAGAAGAGCTGACTGAGGCTCCACTCAGCTCGGGGTTCTGCCCCAGACCCGGAAAAGTCCAGTTGGCAGCCTCAAATTGAGCCATTCATTGGCTTTCTCTCTGCCCTCCTCCGCCCCCCTGACCTCTGCCCGTTTTGTCGAGCTGTTTGATTGGTTCTCCCGCGTCCCCCGAGCGCTTCATTGGTTCTTCTCGTCCGCCCTGCATCCATGCTCCTGCATCGGTCTCCATCTCCCAGCAGAAGGCGCAGCCATGAATCCGTTATTCGGCCCCAACCTCTTCCTCTTACAGCAGGAGCAGCAGGGCCTTGCTGGGCCGCTGGGGGACCCTCTGGGAGGTGACCACTTCGCTGGGGCAGGGGACGTGGTGTCGTCTCCGCTCACCCCTTCCGGTCCCGCTTGCTCGCCACCTGGGCCGGCCCCGGCGCCCCCGGCCGCCATGGCCCTCCGCAATGACTTGGGCTCCAACATCAACGTGCTCAAGACCCTAAACCTCCGCTTCCGCTGCTTCCTGGCCAAGGTGCACGAGCTGGAGCGCCGTAACAGGCTGCTGGAGAAGCAGCTACAGCAGGCGCTGGAGGAGGGTAAGCAGGGCCGGCGGGGCCTGGCTCGCCGCGACCAGGCTGTGCAGACCGGCTTCATCAGCCCAATCCGGCCCCTGGGGCTGCCGCTGGGCGCCCGGCCGGCCGCCGTCTGCACCCCATCGGCACGCGTGCTGGGCTCGCCCGCGCGCTCGCCGGCCGGCCCCCTCGCGCCCTCCGCTGCTTGCCACTCCTCGCCCTCTACCTCCACATCCGCCGCCTTCTCCTCCACCTCCGCCGCCTTCTCCTCGTCGCCCCGCTTCATGCCCGGCACCATCTGGTCCTTCTCTCACGCCCGCCGGCTCGGGCCGGGACTGGAGCCCATGCTGGTGCAGGGGCCTGGCCTGTCGTGGGTACACCCTGACGGGGTGGGCGTCCAGATCGACACCATCACCCCCGAGATCCGGGCTCTCTACAATGTGCTGGCCAAGGTGAAGCGTGAGCGGGACGAATACAAGAGGAGGTAGGGATAGGGACCGGGCAGGTGGGAACATGGCTCAGTGACCCGCCACACTCAGGGCCATGATGAGGTGTGGAGAGGAGGGCAGCTGGGGCCCAAGAATCAGGGAGAAATAAAGTTCTCGCTGTGTAAGAAGGAGCTCGAAAGTGCAATAATGGAATTGGATCCTGCAAGACGGAATCTACAGAAAATGCAGAAGTCAGACCCGTGACGGGAAGGAGACTGGCAGTGGAATACTGTGGGCAATTCATAGCTTTCCTCTGGCTTGTCTTTCTGTCTCATGTAGGCTCAGTGTTTGGATAAAAGTGTAGCTGGGTTTTGTGAGGTGTGAAAGGGGCAAGGGTCTGAGCAATCTGGACTGCCGCTTATCTCCACCTGTCTCAGCCCTCGGGCAGTTTTTGTATTGTAAGCTCCACCTGCTGATCAGAAGTAAAAGGCAGACGTGCAGCTTTAACTGGGGAATCTTAAGTGAAATTAGAAGGGAGTGGTGAGAGAGGGAGGCACTGTGGGGTGTTGATTCTGCCACTGCTTAGAGCTTTCCAAAGCAATGTGGATGGAAGCTGTGTATCCACTCTAGTTTCCAATGAGGGGCTCTTGGGACCGCAGGGTGTTGCTTGGAGTAGGTCGAAACCATGGGAAAAGAAAGAGTAAAGGGAATTCCCTAGGGAATGGGGAAGGGCCTGGCATTTATTGTAGGGCCAGTGAGAGGGGGAATATATGAAGGTGCAAAGAGCCAAGGGCAGAGGCCTTGTGATGGGAGCCAACAGGGGAGCCCAGTAGGAGAAAGCTGGGAATGTGGACACACCCTGGGAGTAGGAGGCAGCTGGGGGACAGGCTCAGTGCATGCTGAGGATGCAGATTTGGATTTTTGTGGGGCACCTGGCAGGGCAGCACAGAAGGGCCAGTGAAGGGACGCAGTGCTGGTGCGCTGGCTGCAGACCAAGCGGATGTCTTATAGGGTTGGTCAGCAGGCTGTTAGGACACGAGCAGGGCGCAGCCAGCACCCTGTAGGCTCTGTGCGGGATGTCATGGTCCAAAAGGAAGATGGCAGGTCAGCGGAAGGCTTTGGCTTAGGGGCCCTCAGGTTTAACCTCTTAATTAGCTACTCTGACCCCTTGTGGGCAGGCCTGGGAATTACCCTTGCAGCTCAGTGTAGCTGAGATTTGTCTGGTGGGGATTGGCTGAATGTTTTGGGAAGTTACTGCGGCATCTGGGGTGACCTTCAGGTATCTGTAACCTGCCAGAGTCTAACAGATCACGGATCAGCAGGTTTTCTGAGGTTACGTTCTGTCGTCATGTCGGCTTCCTTAGGCGTAGTCCATGTTATGAGTGTCTTTGGGAATCTTGGTTATCCTGAAATCATCATTCAGATGCCACCTAGCCCCACCCCCAGTCAGAGTTAATTTGCACAGTTAGCAGTGGAACATGGACAGTTCTGGAATACATCCATAACCACAGGAACAACTGCTGTTTTGGGGGCCTTTTTTTTTTTAACTGAAAGAGTGTTTGTCCTTGGCTCAGCTGTCCAGGGCAGCAAAGAGTTATTCCTTGGGGACTGATGAGCTCATCCCGCTGCAGCACACTGCCGTGCAGAGGGCCCCGTAGCTAGGGTTGGATAGTACGTGACACTGGCAGTCACTCATCCTTCCACCCCAGATCGCCTGCCCTCATTCTGTTCCCTTTATAGCAGCACTCCAGCTCCTGTCTGCAGCCTGGAAGGCCTAGGCCCAGCCTGAGCACTGAACTGGGAAGGAGCTGAGGCCTCCTGGGTTCTGCTTTCTGTTCCCCTTCCTTGTGTGACCTTGGGTGTTTCTCTTTCCTGGTGGCCTCAGTTTTTCCCACATAGGAAGGGCTTCTGCTTCCTCACTTCACTCAAGGATACAGTTTATTTGGAAGAGAGGTAGGTGTGTGGTAAATGTAGAATACAGAGAAATTGCTAAAACCCTACATGTTCAGAGAAACTCCTAAATGAGACCAGATTTGAACGGAGGTCAAAATGAACCTATTTGTGGAAAAGTCTGACTAGAGTACAAACAGAATTCTAGTGAGCTTCCAGATGATTTCTTTTTGTATTTTTTTTACCCTGTAAGATTTTATTAGTCTTAATCCTGATGTAACTTTCTTCCTTAAGTTTCTACCTGAATTTGTTGGGTGTATTGTCAAACAATGCTTCCTACCCTTCCTGATACATTGTGTCCAGGGTTATTGTCCCCTTTCAGTCTTGCCTTCTTCCTCTAGGGACCCATGGGCTCCAGGGACATGAAGGTACCACATCTCAAGCCTTCACATTGTAGATGAAGAAAACAAGGCCTGGAAAGATAATGATCTTGCATAAGAAAATATATAACTTGATGCCACTAGGGCCTGTCACTGGCCCTGATTGTCTGAATGGGAAGGCCAGAGAAAAGGAGAAGGACATGGGGCAGCAGGGAGGGGTGGGCAGGGAGCCAGGAAGGCTTGCCACTGGGCTGCATGATGAGCCGTCGGGGTGGTGGCTGGGCTGGCTGCCTCCTCGCTGCCCAGCTGGGAGGGGCAGCCTTGGTGATGTAGTAGAGTTATTCTTAGGACTACTGCAGTGCGGATGTGAGTGAGGAACAGGAGAGCCAGGAGAGAGGAGACTGGAGGGATAGCCAGGGAAAGGTGCGGGGGCGAGATGGAAAAAAAGGTGATGGAAAGGGAAGGAAGGATTGAATCCTGAGTCTACAGAATCTGTTCCCTTGGGTTTTCATTTTCTTGCTGTCCTCTTTGCTACTTCCTAACCACCTTTCTGATACTGAAGTTTCTTTCTTGGTGCAGTTCCCCTCCTTTCTCAGACTGGAAGAAGCCTTTCCAGAATGTAGCAAAAAGTGATAGGCTGTATGAGTGGGATTTGAGAAGTTTCGCTGTTCCAGCCAGCCTGGTAGTAGGGTGCGGTATTGCACACCCCTGCCCCACTAGCCTTCCATCTCCATGATGTACCACACCATGCCCTGGCATGCCATGGAGTACCCTGTGAGAAGCTGAGCCCTGGGTCAGAGACCCCGCCTGTGGCCCAGAGTGTTTGTTAGCCTATTTGTGGTCTTGGTCTCTGAATTCTACATCCCAGGAGATGCCACCTGCGGTTCTCATCCCCCAATTCGCGAGATACTTTTTCATACTCTGGTTTCCCTTTCCTCCTGGGTTTGGGTGCTTAGTAGTCCCAGGATCCTGCTTTCCACTGTCACCCTCACCTCTCTCTGGCTCACTTTGTGGGGGCTCTGGGTAGGCAGTTTCTGGAGCTTGTGAGGGTTGACTTTGAGTGTCTCCTCCCAGCTCTTGAGCAACTCTTTTGATGCAGTATGTGTCTTGCAGCTGCTTTTACAGGGTTAAATGGCACCACACGAGGCAGGGTGGCAGGCTAGAGGAGCTCTGCTCTGGTGCAGGCAGCAGGCGGGAGACCGGATCTATGCCACTGAAGGTGGGGGACTGGGCCGGGTGGTCTGGTGTGGGCAGGACATGGGGGACGAGGCCAGCCAGGCAGCTGCTGGGGCCGGGGCCTGAACTGGATGGGCACTGTAAAGGACCGGAGCAGCTGCAGTCCTCTTAAATATAATTGCTGGTTGAGGCCTGGAGGTTCCGGGAAGGCAGCTGGTGAGCTCAGCACTGGCCAGGAAGCATGGAGCCACCCGACAGCTGCAGCTGGCCAGACATTCCTATCCTCAGCTCCTCCCTGTGCAGGGAGCCAGACCCAGGAGCTGAGGCCTGAGCCAGACAGGTGGGGAACAGGGAGCATTAGAGGCAGGGAAGGACTCTGCACCTATGCTCTTTCCATTCTTCCGTGTCTGCCAGGTGGGAAGAGGAGTACACGGTACGGGTGCAGCTGCAAGAGCGAGTGAATGAGCTCCAGGAGGTGAGGGCGCCCCACTGCCTGGGCTTCCCTCAGTTCTCCCTGTCACCTTTCAGCCCTGGAGCCAGCTCCTTGTCCCTCCTTGTCTTGTCTTCCTCTCACACTGGCAGAGCCACTAATATCAGGGTTTTCTGCTTGGCTGTAGGAAGCCCAGGAGGCTGATGCCTGCCAAGAGGAGCTGGCGATGAAGGTGGAGCAGTTGAAAGCTGAGCTAGTGGTCTTCAAAGGGCTAATGAGCAACGTGAGTGCAGCCAATGCACCCCTCACACTCTTCTCCCGCGGGCTTACACGCAGGCACTGCCCAAGACCAGGCAGAGCAGGCCTTGCTAGGTGTGGCCTGTTGATTTCCTGTCTACCACCCCTCCCCCTCTTTGGCTCTGCTTCCGTTTTTTTTTTTTTCCTTTGCCACCCCCTAGTTCAGGAGAAAAAGAAGGAAGACAGGTCCCTTGCATGGGAGAGGCAGCATACCTCCATCCTCACTAGGCCTTGTTCAGCAGTCAGTGAAGAACACAGGTCCCAGCCCTGCCCCTCCCAGCGGTGTGGCCTTGGGTGGATTCCTTAACCACTCTGCCCCCATGTGCTCCTGGGAAATGAAATAGTGAAGCCGTGTACTTTGCAGGATGATTATGAAGATCGTAACGTACTGAGGATGTGCTGGCACATACTTAGTGCTAAATAAGTGTTAGCTATTGTCCTTGCTGCATGACGCTCTCCATTCTTGTAACTCCCAGTAGTCTCTCTCTCTCTCCGGGAACGTAAGTTCCAAGAGGCACCCTGCATGTCAGAAGCACTGGGCCACGCCCTGCAGGGGCTCCCCACCTGGCCAGGGAGCCGGTTGCGTGAGCAGCCCGGAGTATGAGCGGGGTGCTGTGGGGCGGGCACCCGGGAGGGACACATCTGCTTGGAGGAGTTGGCGACAGCTTCATGGGGGAAGCAACGGTGACCAGAAGGGTGAGGAGGACCTTGTCAGGGCCTGTGGACCCTTGTGTGGAGTGCGGGGTGCCTCCTCACTGCTCCCCATGTTCCCTGGACAGAACCTGACAGAGCTAGACACGAAGATCCAGGAGAAAGCCATGAAGGTAGACATGGACATCTGCCGCCGCATCGACATCACCGCCAAA
The DNA here is from genome assembly GCF_022682495.2 of Desmodus rotundus. Lineage (NCBI taxonomy): Eukaryota > Metazoa > Chordata > Mammalia > Chiroptera > Phyllostomidae > Desmodus > Desmodus rotundus. The sequence goes on from NC_071389.1 coordinate 180,655,778, forward strand.
CTCTGCGATGTGGCTCAGCAGCGCAACTGCGAGGACATGATCCAGATGTTCCAGGTGAGGGGAGAGGGCGGGCCTTGGCCTGGCCCCCAGCCCACATCTCCCGCTGCCCAAGTGCCTCAGGAGGGTTGGGGCAGGCGCAGAACCTTCTGTCATCACTGGCCTGGAGCCAGACCCCATCCTTCTTCTCGGGGGACTCATTTGGCACCCAGGGGCCCTCAGTGGGACTAGCTGGGGGGCCAGGAGGAGCCTCTGAAGAGAAGTTTTGGAAGCTGTCTCTAACCCATCTCTCCCCTCCCTCTCTCCTCTGTCTGCTTCCTCTCCTCTCTCTTCCTCTCAACTTCTCTGGCTTTCTCCACAGAAGAAACTGGTTAGTTTGCTCTCACGCACGCTTATTAATGTCCCAGTGCCCGTTTCTAAACTACCCAGGCCTTGGCCATCGGTTCTGACCTGCTGGGCTTTTCAGTGCAGATTTCTCCCCCTTTCTAGTTTCCTTGCTGTTTCCCCCTATTTTCCTCTCTTTTCCTTTCTGCTTCACTTCTTCCTGTCCCTTCTCCTTCTGGCTTCCCAGACCTGGGTGTGTGACTCAGGCTCTCCTTTGTGAACACCGTGCCCTCCTTGCAACCTGAAACTTTCTTTTTTGTTCAGTCATTTCACTAGAAAGACCTTCTTTAGAAAAAAAAATCTTCGTTAGCCATTGTGTACATCTTCACGTGGTGGTCGCAGCAGGCCATTGCTCCCCTCCTCTCAAGGCTTTGTTTTCTGTGTTTCTTCCTGTTTTCCCTCTCAGTCTGCAGCCTCTCCCCATCTGAGTCTGTCTGCCTGTTCCTTGGTAACTCCAGTATTCTGTTCCTGTCATTGTAACCGTGTCTTCTCTCTCTGCCCGCTCCACCCTTCTGCTGGTTCCTGCTTCTCCTCCCTCCCGGCCCACTGCCCGCCGCCCTTTCTCCTCATGCACCCGGCCTCGTCTCTGTAGTCTCTGCACTTGTCTCCCATTAAGGTCCCATCCATGGGGGGGCGGAAGCGGGAGCGCAAGGCTGCCATCGAGGAGGACACCTCCCTGTCGGAGAGTGACGGGCCCCGCCAGCCCGATGGGGATGAGGAGGAGAGCACAGCCCTCAGCATCAACGAGGAGATGCAGCGTATGCTCAACCAGCTGTGAGTCCCGCAGGCCCATGCCTAGCAGCCCCCCAGAGGCCGGAGCTCCCACCTCCCACCAGTCCCTCCGTCAGGAGGTAGGCCCCACCCTCCTTGACACCCGGGCTCCCTGTCTCTAGGAGGGAATATGATTTTGAGGACGACTGTGACAGCCTGACTTGGGAGGAGACTGAGGAGACCCTGCTGCTTTGGGAGGATTTCTCAGGCTATGCCATGGCAGCTGCAGAGGCCCAGGGAGAGGTAACTGCCCCTCCCGGCCTCAGGGCCCCAGTTCTACCTCTCCAGCTCACTGCCCTTCCCCTCCTCTTCCTCGCTGCCTCCTTCCCCTCCCTGCTATGTTTTCCCTCTGTGGCCATCATCCTTTACCTGCTTCTCCCCTTCTTCTTTGTCCCTTTTCTTTTCTTTCTTTGATTTCCTTTAATACAACTTTCTGTCTCTCTCTCCCCCTCCTTGGCCCTGTGGAATGTCCCCATCCCATTCCTTCCTTGGCCCCCTCCCCCAATCCTTGTTTCTCTTTCTACTCCAGCAGCAGGAAGACAGTTTGGAGAAGGTGATTAAAGATACCGAGTCCCTGTTCAAAACCCGGGAGAAAGAATATCAGGAAACCATCGACCAGATAGAGGTAAGCATGAGTGGAAACTGAGGAGCATGGTTCCCAGTGGGGGCCGTAGGTGGAGTAGTCCCATCCTGCAGATGGACCCTAGACACCAGAGCCCCCCTTCCCTTGATGGGGAGGAGTGGTCGCCCAGCAGTTGTACCTCTGGTGGGTTCTTAAGATCTCAGGCTCTGGAGGGAGGCAGACAGATGTGGGTCTACTTCTCAGCTCCGTCACTTCATTACTACTCTGACTTGTAACATGCTTCTTATTCTTTCTGAGCCTGGAAATGGGAGTCTTAATACCTCCCTCACAGAGTTGTTTGAAGATGAAATGAAATAGCGCCCATGGAGCTCAGGGCAGTGTCTGTCTCATAGTGAGCATAAGCGTACCATCTGAGAGGAGTAGTTGTTGTTATCCTCACTATTGTCGGTGCTACAGCAAGGCCACTCAGAGGTGGACTTGAACTTTATTGCTTCTTCAGCTCAGCCTTTGAACATTGATGTGCGAGTGAAACACCTGTTGGTTGACTCTTACGTGCCCCCAACTGGGGACCTGGCCCAAAACCCAGGCATGTGCCCTGACTGGAATCGAACCAGTGACCTTTCGGTTTGCAGGACAATGCCCAACCCACTGAGCCACACCACTCAGGGCAGAATTTCTATTCTTAGCCCTTAGTCTTGAGGAACATTCTAGAGATGGCAAGTGGTGCTGGTGCTTCGACTTCAACTGTAGGCTGTTAGGGCCTTCAGGAAGGATTCGTGGCACCCTGGTTGGAGGGAACTGCGGAGGCGGGGAGTGGGAGGGGTTGGAGGTGGTCCCTGTGAGCCCTCCTGCCCTGTGTGTGGGGGGCCCTTTCCTGAGCACCCTGACTTGGGGATGAGAGGCAGAGTTCCGACATTCTCAGCCGCTCTCCAAGTCCTCGTGGCATGTTGATGCTCTTGCTGCTCCCCCATGTCAAACGCTTCTGCTCATCTAAGCAAAACCTGCTTTTGGTTTTTGCCCAGGCAGACAAATGCCAAGTTTTACAGGCACAGGCAGATTTATGCTACTAGCTGAGGAGCTGGGAAGGGAGAACTAGAACTGATCTCTTTCCCATGTACACCTGTCTCACTGCTTTCTCTCTCCTCTCCCTCCTTCCCTCCTGACCTGACTCCCCTCCCTCTTTCGAATGGTGAATTTAAGGTTTGATGTTTTCACTGTACCTTCAACCAAGGAGGGGCCTCGGAGAAGTGATCTGGGGCTGCATCTCTGCCTGGTTCTTCCCTGGGACAAGAGGGGCTTAGTTTAAAACATGATGTGAGCCCTGGCTGGGCAGCTCAGTTGGGTAGAGCATCGTCCCCATAGGCCAAGGTTGTGGGTTTGATCCCCAGTAGAGGCACATAAAAGAAATCACCAGGGAAGGGGGGCTAAATGGTAATGGGTAAAATATAATAAAGATTATATATTAAAAAAAGAAACAACCAATGAATGTGTAAATAAGTAAGACAACAAATTGGTGTTTCTCCCTTTCTCTGTTTCTAAAAATCAATACAAATTTACAAAATGATACAATTATAAAAAAGTAAATAAAACATGATGTGAAAATAAAGTCCTAAATGGAAACATGCTTTTTAAGATGTTTGTAAGTCATCCGATCCCTCGTCTGTCCCAGTAGAATGACACTGAGAGGATGTTAGGAGAGCTGACGCGGTGGCTTTGGTAGCTCTGTTGCTCCTGGTGATCCATCTGGGCCACCCGAGGTCCTTTTATCTTTGTGCCTTTTGGTCTCTCAAGGTCACTGAGATGGAGGCAAGGACCATGTCCTATTACTGGATGGTCAAGCCAAGGCCCAGGGTGGAGGGTGGGAAAGAATTCTTGCTCCCCACCTCTTTTCCTCTCTCTCTACATTCCCAGCCTCAACCCCCACCCCAACCCCGCTCACCCAGTGAGTCTGGGGCTTCAGTGCAGGCGGCTGTGGCCGTGTCCATTATAATGTGTGCTCGTCTCTGCTCGAATTGTGTGGAGTCGGGGGGACATGCACACATGTAGAGACCACTGGTGACCATCCTAGCCCTCCACTGGGATAGAACGTATACTGGCGATGGAATGTATGGGGGTGGACAAAAGTAGGTTTATAGCCGTGAGAACATGGAGCAGGGTTTATTCTTGTATTATTACTTACTAGTTGTTTTATTATAACACACTGTAAACCTACTTTTGCCTACCCCTGTATTTATTTATTTTTTTATTTGAGATATTAGGCAACGGGAAGCAGAGGAGCTTGCTTCCATTTTTTAAAAAGTATATTTTATTGATTATGCTATTACAGTTGTCCCAATATTTTTCTCCCCTTTATCCTCCTTTGCCCTGCACCCCTGCCCCCGACCCAACCCTCCTCCATTCCACCCTCCCCTTAGTTCATGTCCATGGGTCGTACATGTAAATTCTTTGGCTTCTCCATTTCTTACACTATTCTTAACCTCTCCCTGTCTATTTTGTACCTACCATTTATGCTTCTTGTTCCCTGCGCCTTTTTCACCCATTCTCCTCCTCCTCTCCCCTCCATGTGATCTCCATTTCTGTGATTCTCTTCCTGTTACAGTTGTTAGCTTAGTTTTTGTTTTTTAGGTTTAGTTGTTGATAGTTGTGAGTTTGTCATTTTACTGTTCATATTTTTTATCTTCTTCTTTTTCTTAGATAAGTCCCTTTAACGTTTCATATAATAAGGGCTTAGTGATGATGAACTCCTTTAACTTGACCTTATCTGGGAAGCACTTTATCTGCCTTCCATTCTAAATGAAAGCTTTGCTGGATAGAGCAATCTTGGATGTAGGTCCTTGCCTTTCATGACTTCAAATACTTCTTTCCAGCCCCTTCTTGCCTGCAAGGTGTCTTTTGAGAAATCACCTGACAGTCTTGTGGGAACTCCTTTGTAGGTAACTGTCTCCTTTTCTCTTGCTGCTTTTAAGATTCTCTCCTTATCTTTAATCTTGGGTAACTTAATTAGGATGTGTCTTGGTGTGTTTCTTCTTGGATCCAGTTTCTTTGGGACTTTCTGAGCTTCCTGGAAGTCTATTTCCTTCACCAGATTGGGGAAGTTTTCCTTTATCTGTTCAAATAAGTTTTCAATTTCTTGCTCTTCTTCTTCTCCTTCTGGCACCCCTATGATTCAGAGGTTGGAGTGTTTAAAGTTGTCCTGGAGGTTCCTCAGCCTCTCCTCATTTTTTTGAATTCTTGTTTCTTCATTCTTTTCTGGGTGAATGTTTATTTCTTCTTTCTGCTCCAAACTGTTGATTTGAGACCTGGTTTCCTTCCTGTCATTGTTGGTTCCCTGTGTATTTTCCTTCATTTCACTTTGTATAGCCTTCATTTCTTCCTTCATTTTGTAACTGTACTCTATCAGTTCTGTGAGCATCCTGATTACTGGTGTTTTGAACTCTGCATCGGATAGGTTGTCTATCTCCTTGTCACTTAGCTCTTTTTCTGGAGTTTTTTATATTTTTTAAAAATATTATTATTTTATTTTTTAAAGATTTTATTTATTTATTTTTAGAGGGAGGAAGAGAGGGAGAGAAACATCAATGTGTGGTTGCCTCTCGCATGCCCCCTATTGGGGACCTGGCCGCCACCCAGGCATGTGCCCTAGACTGGGAATCGAATCAGTGACCCTTTGGTTCTCAGGCTGGTGCTCAATCCACTGAGCCACACCAGCCAGGGTTTTCTTCTGGAGCGTTGATCTGTTCTTTCCTTTGGGCCATATTTCTTGGTCTCAGTGCCTCACCCCTGTATTTTGTGCTAGGGTATGTTCTTCCTTGTCCTGCAGAGTGATAGGCTCCAGAACCAGCCCCCTCCACCCTGACTCTCCCGAGGTAGAGAAATTGGGGCACAGGGGGCGTCACGTTCCCTTCCTAGACTGAACAGGCAGCACGTCTTGCTCCTCTGGCTCTCTGCCGTGGGACCGCAGCGGGAATCCCAGCTCTGGAACCAAGGCTGCTGCTCCAGCTGCTCTCACCCAGGCTACCCTCTCTCCCACATGTCACTGTCCTGACTATATTTCTTTTGCCTGCCCTGTGACCCACTTCTTTCTCCAAGTTCCCATCTTCTGTCTGTCCAGTTCAGATTAGTTACGGGTGGTTTCCTCTGCCCAGTTCAGAAAGGCCTCGTTTCCTGCCCTTTCTCTTTGCTCTCAGGCATTCAAGCACATCACTTCCAAGCGGGTTTCATTCTGCCTTCACTTCTGGCCCCTGTCCTTTGTACCCAAAACAAAGGGAGGCAGCAGATTGTCTCTGGCCCAGATTTTTACCGCCTCTGCACCACCTCTGAGCTCTGCCTCAAAGCCTTTCCCACAGAAGTGGGCTCTGGGAGGGAGACCCTATTTCCCTGACTCTGAGGCCCGCATTTTTTCACATGTAACAGTGCCAAATTGGGACACATCTTATAACCAGTAGGACATTCAGTATGGCAAGAGGTCTTTCCGTTAGTCTCTGAAATGGCTTCCAAGGGAGAAAGTGAAGTAAAAAGGGTAAAATGGATGGTAAGAGAATTGAGCCCCTTTCAACAGTGCAGACAGGTGTCCTGCTTTATGCCGAGAGTCTTGTAGATACCTCACAAAGTTAACAATCCATTTCCCATCCAGGTGCCTGGCATGCTCACGTGCCTGTGAACAAGGCCTGTGGCCAGCATCTGCAGGAGTTTCTGCTCTTGGGAGGGACGCAGACTGGGTGCCGTGTTGTTGGGGGTGTGGGGAATGAGCCAGCTGAGCAGGAACCCTGGGCGGTACCTGCGCAGACAGTGCCTCTGCTCCGGGACGCTGTCCTCTCCCTCCTGCCCCCCTGAGTATTTCTCTCCTGGATGCTCTCCCAGTCTGTTGAAAGAATGCACGCCTGTGGCAGATACATTTGCATTCCTCTGTGATACCGTTCCAGGCAAAGATTGCCAGGAAAGCCAGAAGGAATGCTAGGATATCAAGTGCCTTCTGCCTTATTCTGATTTATTTTTAAATCTGAGCTGTTAGCCATGCTGCCTGGGCCCCCTGCCCAGTGGTGCTCTAGGGGTGTTTTCCTCCTGGGAGTTGGGAGCAGGGTCCCTGCTGAGTTGACCGCCCAGCCCTGTTCTTGCCACAGTTGGAGCTGGCCACGGCCAAGAACGACATGAACCGGCACCTGCACGAATACATGGAGATGTGCAGCATGAAGCGGGGGCTGGACGTGCAGATGGAGACCTGCCGCCGGCTCATCACCCAGTCTGGGGACCGGTAAGCACCTCCCCGGAGTGTAGGGCACTACACACCTTCCTCCCTGTTTCCTCCAAGAGCGCATGTGGTGGACCAGAGCCCCTTGGCCAGCAAGCCCTGGAGACGCCCTGCAGTGACTTAGTCACATCTGCATGTGGGGCTCTCATTGGACATCACCTGGTATGTGTGGCCTAGCTGGATGTGCATTAGTGGCTGGGCAGCTTGTACCCCCCAATGCCACCAACCCTGGTGGTTCCTCTGGTTAGAGGCAGCTAAAAACTGACAAGAAACAGAAGGGGTGTGGGGGCAGATTTTTATCTAAAGTCAGAGCCACCATTTGTGCATTTGACCAGGAAAGCAACACTGCAACAAAAAGTAAATTTAAAAAAAAGTCACAGAAGTACTTCAAATGTACGTAAAGCTGGGCCCTCCAGTCAGTGCGCTTGGGCTCAGCTGGCGTCTTCAGAGACTTCAGATGTTTCTGAACTTTGAGCTTCCCAAAGGCCTTGAGATAAAGGTGGGGTCGTCTCCCCATTGGTGTGGGGAGGGGGAGGTTTCCTTCTCCCCTCCCCACTCCTTCAGCCAGCACTGCCCTCACCCCATGGTCCTCCTGCCCTTGCCTGAGAAGTCATGCACCTGCCCACCAGAGAGCAAGGCCAAGGAAGAGGAATGCCCGCCTCATCAGGACTCCTGTCTTTCCCAAGGTGACAACTGGTGTTTTTTTCTAGAAAGTCTCCTGCTTTCACTGCGGTCCCGCTTAGCGACCCGCCGCCGCCACCGCCACCGAGCGAGACTGAAGACTCCGATCGCGATCGCGATGTCTCCTCTGATAGCTCCATGAGATAGGGCCCCCGCTCTGGTCCCACCCTGGTGGGAACCGTACCTCTCACCTCGGCAGAGCGGGAGTTTGCAGAAGGGGAGCTTCATTTGTCCTGCTGTACCAAACCTGGCCACTGGGGACAGGGCTGCTCCTCCCTCGGGCTTCCTCCCTTGGCCTCTCCAGAGTTCTAGGGTGTCTGGAGCGAGGCTTGGCCTGCTCTTCCCAGCTGGGGCTCTCCTGCCTTCATGCGTGGGTGTCTGCTACTCCCCGTCTTTAAAGTGCTGCCAGTGAGCTCGTGGCCCCGTAACCTCTCCATTGAATGAGGGATGTGATTGTCACATTATCCTTGCCCCTCTGTGGCCTAGAGCCAGCTCCTGTCTGATTCTGAACTGGTGCTAACTGGCTTGTGCAGCACGGGCAGCCGGAGAGCGGGAGAGGCCCCTCCGTGCTGCAGGTGGAGGAGGCAGGACCGGGCAGGGTGCTGTGTCCTCCCTCCGTTGTCTAAGTGCTTTGGTCACCTGCCTGTGGACAGTAAGGATTGGCTGTGACCCCCTCCCTCGGGGAAATGCCATGCACCAAAGGGGCCTCAATGCCTTGGTCTAGGTGGCTTCTGGCTCTGACTGGGTGCAGCATCATGGAGGGAAATCAGAAGCTTGTCTCCCAGTCACCGCTGAGGAACACAGAAAAAGGCGAAGCTACTTGGGTGTGTGTGCTCAGGGTCTCCGTTTCTTCAAGTGTCAGCTGAAGATGTGCCTCCTCCGTGTCTGTCGTACACTGAGACCAGCAGGCTGAAAAAGATGTCTGAACTTGCGAACCTTGGAGAGACTGGGGAGATCTGATGGAGACCTCAGCTTAACTGCCTGGGCGTGGCTGTGCAGGCAGTGAATGGAATCTTTAGAGAATGAAACTGGAGAGTATTTATTGAATACTTTGTGTCAGTTTGAAGCACTTTGTGGTGGCAGCTACACAATCCTGAGGTGTACACCATTTCCTCTCCATTTCAGTCATCAGGTACAAGGCAAGGCCTAGGAAGTTAGAACCTGCCCTAAGTCTTGAGTGGCAGAACCAGGGTCTCAACCCAGGTGGTGGGCACTGAGCCTGTGCCACCGAGCCTGTGTCACCTGCTCTCCCCCTCAAGTCCCAGATTAAATGGTGTGCACTGGGTGAGGTACGAAGCCCGTGTGCAGCCCACCTAATGGCTGGACTGTGGTGAGAAAGGCCTGGTTCTCTTACTGTGTCCTTGCTGGACACATAGCATCTGGAGACTTCGGCAGGGAATAGCCAAGTGAGAATAGACATTCTTCACACCAGTGGTGTGTGGGTACACATACTTCGGTCTGTTTTTTAAGCTCATGGGAGTTGGAGGTTTTTTAAGATTTTACTTTTTGAGAGAGGGAAGAAAACATTGACTGGCTGCCTCCTGCAACCCCCAGTCAGGGACCTGGGGCTTGGGGGCACACTTTGTAAGGGATGCTTCAGGTTATGCCTGCTCTAAATCAATCACTAAGGTTATGCCTGGCTGGGGCTGGCAAGGCCCTTTGCAGAACTCAACAAGAACAGTTTCACCTTAGGACCAGCCCAGCTTCTTTCCCCTTTGTCCTTGACCCCGAAATAAGATAAAAGCAAAGAGTTGGCTGGGTGCAGTGAACTTTATTGATGGTGCATGACAAGGCAGGGCTCCCGAAGCCCCTCCCCTCTTCAGGGGGTCTAAGATGGAAACTGGAGGTTAGGAGATTCTCAGTGTGTTGGGGGATCGGTTTGGGGTAAGGACTCCCCAGCAGCTGAGGGTCTCTCTTCCTGTCGCTGGGGCTGGTGGTCCATGGGGCTCTTACTCCTTGGAGGCCATGTGGACCACAAGGTCCACCACCCTGTTGCTGTAGCCAAATTCATTGTCATACCTGGAAGGGGATGCATAGTTAAGGTTTATATCTGATCTAGCCACCAGGTGGTGCCAGACTCCCAAATCAGTTTAAACATTGTTCCTCAGGGCAGCCACATACCAGGAAATGAGCTTGACAAAGTGGTCATTGAGGGCAATGCCAGCTCCAGCATCGAAAGTGGAGGAGTGGGTGTCACTGTTAAAGTCGCAGGAGACAACCTGAGGAAAGGAGAAGGGCAAGTGTGGGAATCCAGTCCTGTTCAGTGGGGCTGTGTGGACACCAAGCTCCCTGTCCTATTAGTACCTGGTCCTCAGTATAGCCCAGGATGCCCTTGAGGGGGCCCTCTGATGCCTGCTTCACTACCTTCTTGATGTCATCGTATTTGGCCTAACAAGGTAAAATCCACATGGTTAATGAAGTCCCAGTATTGTCACCATCCTACCCGAGACAAGGCCCCCAGCCACCAAAGCTGTTCCAACCCACACTTACAGCTTTCTCCAGGCGGCAGGTCAGATCCACAACTGACACGTTGGGGGTGGGGACACGGAAGGCCATGCCAGTGAGCTTCCTGCAGATAGAGAAATGGGGTCAGCACCAGCTCCTGGCTCCCCTGGTTGTGTCTGGAAATGCAGCAAAAAGCCTCACCCGTTCAGCTCAGGAATGACCTTGCCCACAGCCTTGGCAGCGCCAGTGGAAGCAGGGATGATGTTCTGGGCAGCCCCTCGGCCATCACGCCACAGCTTGCCAGAGGGCCCATCCACGGTCTTCTGGGTGGCAGTGATGGCGTGGACTGTGGTCTGGGGACATGGAGGATGGAGTGAAGGCCCTGCACAGCGCTCATTGCCTGTCCTTCAACCTCCCTCCCCACCTTCAGAAGAAATAAAGGGGATGCTGTGGCCTGAGCCAATCCTCAGGGACCCCCATTTTCCATAGCCACCCCTGCCACTGCCCAGGGCTGTGTTGTAACGGGGGGTGAGAAATGAATGTGCTCTGGTCACTTTCCCCACCGTACCATGAGTCCCTCTACGATGCCAAAGTTGTCATGGATGACCTTGGCCAGGGGGGCCAAGCAGTTGGTGGTGCAGGAGGCATTGCTGAAAAGGGAGAGGCAGGTCAGGGGCAAACAGACCCTCTACAGGAGGCACCAGCCAACCTCACCTCACTCCCTCTGCCAAGCTCACCTGACAATCTTCATGGAGTTGTCATACTTGTCATGGTTCACACCCATCACAAACATTGGGGCATCCGCAGAAGGGGCAGAGATGATGACCCTCTTGGCTCCACCCTTCAAGTGAGCCTGCAGCAGAGAAAGAGTTAGAGACCCCAGGGTCCATCTTTCCTGCCAGTCTTCTTTCTATACTAATTCCTTTAACCTGCAGCCTCCTTGCCACTCACCCCAGCCTTCTCCATGGTGGTGAAGACACCAGTGGACTCCACAACATATTCAGCACCAGCATCACCCCATTTGATGTTGGCGGGATCTCGCCTACAAGGGAAGATAGGACAAAGTTCAAGGACATGAGTACCATGTACCCTAGGTGGTCACCCCATCCTAGCACCTCCCCCAAAACAAATTTCTTCCTCTCCTTCCACTTACTCCTGGAAGATGGAGATGGACTTCCCATTGATGACAAGCTTCCCGTTCTCAGCCTTGACTGTGCCTTTGAACTTGCCGTGAGTAGAATCATACTGGAACATGTAGACCTGGAGGAACAAGTGAGGGCATCAAAGGACTGCTCATCAGCCAGCCTCTGCCTCCCACACCTGCTGTGAAGGTGACACACACTCACCATGTAGTTGAGGTCAATGAAAGGGTCATTGATGGCGACAACGTCCACTTTGCCGGAGTAAAAGGCAGCCCTGGTCACCAGGCGCCCAATACGGCCAAATCTGAGGGATAGAGAGGCAAGAAGGAGGGCGCTGAGAATTCTCCTGGGTGTGTAAGTAGCCTGCGGTCCACTCACCCTCTTTCGGGTGGAAGATGGCACGTCCCTGCCACCAGAAAGTCCCATAAGGTCTACTTTATCTTCCTCCAGCAGTCCTTTCAGGCCACCCTGAGTTTACAGGATGGCCACAAAACAAAGGCTTCTATTCTGTCCGAATAATGATTAGGCCCAAAGACTTGCCTGGCCCCCTAGTCCTCTGAAATCTTTCAAGTGACAGTGCAGGGCACTGCTACTGCCACCCACAGTCTAGGCACATGGCATTCATCACCCCCACTCCCTGTGTCCCAGGAACACTTGCTCCTATTTTGCCCAGCTTTAGGCCACACCCCTATGGAGCAAAGGCTTGTACACTCAGCAACACCGAGCTCAAAGGGCAAGAGTAAAGGTCAGAAGGTAACTGGATGGGGAAAGCCCACCCCTTCTCTAAGTCCCTCCTACAAAAGGGAAGGTGATGGGGGAAAACGAGCTGTTTTCAGCCTCCAATCTCCAGGGTGGGTGGGGGAGGGGTTCTAATTAGAAGCCATCTGTCCTTCCTAGTTTTCTTCCAGAAATCAGGTGTAGGAGCAACACTTGTGTGTGTACAGGAAAGGAAGTGGGAGCATAGAAGCCAGGCCCCCAGCTGCAGAAAGGTCAGGTGCTATATTTAACCCCAGATTAGGGTAGAGTCAGGATCTGGTTTCTGGAAGATGGAATGGGGAGAAGGGCAGGGATCCCAAGGCTCCCCGGGGCATCTAATCCTCCCAGTGACCTTTACAACCTGGTCTTTAGGGTTGGGTGGGCTCTAGGCATCGATGGAAGGCGTTTCAAGGTGTCGGTGTGGAAGGGCTGCTGCTACAGGAGCCATTTTATGGTGAAAATTTCTAACCACCATGACTCAGCTCCCCTAGCATGGCACTAAGTCACAGCTACCACACCACCCCAGGAAAAAAATAACCCCCACAAAGCCACGTTTTTGATTCATTAGAGAACCACCCACAAAAAACTTCCACTCCGAGGGAGAATCTGGACGGCCTGTGAAGGATGGTCTAGTCTGGAGTGAATGCGGCCCCGTTCTGAGGTCCAGCTCTTGGGAGAGCAGCACCGAGAAAGCCTTGCCTCACCAGGTTTACCGGATAAAGGCGACTCCACCCCACTGAGGCAGCAGGAGCAGGAGGAGGAGGAGGAGGATTAGTCATAGCTAAGGAGAGGGGAAGGCTGGAGAGCGAAGTAAGAGAGGTTTCCTAACGGTGGTTCATTCATTTCCTTCCCGGTTGCAACATGGCGGCTAGGTTACCGCAAAGGAGCCCTCCCGGCAGCGTGTGCCTGTGTGCGCGCAGCTGTGCCTCCTTGCCTCCCCCCCACGCTTTGCGGCCAGGTGGGGGCAAAAGGGGCTGGGGGAGGGGCTCCTCCCCAGCACGTGACCCCGCGGGGCGCGAAAGGAAAGAAAGAGGCCCCAGCTAGGGGATTAAAGGGATGGATCCAAAGCCAGAATTGAGGACTCTTCTGCGTATCTGGGGCGGGTGGAGAAGGCCTCGGGTGACTTGTCCCCGCAGGGGCGGAGTTACAGGAGGCGCAACAGCTAGGGGTGGGGGACAAGAGGCCCTCTGAGAGCCTCCGCCGGTCAGAACCCTGACCTTGAATTCTCCTTGGGTGAAGGGTACGACCATCCCCCCACGTCCCTCCAGCGCTGAGGCCCTGTCAGGGCGAGACCTGCAGACCCGTAACTCACCCGTTCACTCCGATCTTCACCATCGTGTCTCAGGATTGAGGCTGCTGGGAAAGGAGGGTGAGCATCAGGGCGCCGGGCTCGAATGCGGTCCTCTCCTCCCCTCTCCCCACCTTCCCCCGCGCTTCTCCTCACCCCCCTCACATGCTGGCCACCATCCCTTCCCGCGGTCTCTGCACGTCTCCCTCCGCCGTTGCAATGCGGCGCCCACCCAGCGCACCGTACCCCACGGCTGCGCCCCCCGGCCCGCACGCGCCCGCAGCTCCTTTGTAATGTCCCTGAGGCCCTCGTGACGCCTGCCTGTTTTTACTTTTACCTGGCACTGCGCAGGAAGACGCGGCTATCTGTTGAACTGGAGGAGCAGAGAGCGCTAGGGGGAGGCTGCAGGCGCAATTTATGGAAACCGGGCGTGGCCGGGGCGTGGTGTGGCCCGGGCACCTCCTTCCCGCTTGCCCAGTCCCAGCCCAAGGGCGCGGAGGCCTGAGCTACGTGCGCCCGTAAAATCTCGAGTAGCCGTGTCTCTCTCTTTTTTTTTTTTTTTTGGACCCGCCTGGTTCTTCGACTGGGCACGCCCCACGCGTGCGGACTAGGGACGGAGCGGGAGGGGACTGAGTGACCAGGTTGGTGCGGGGGACGTGCCTGTAGGCTTGCCGCAGACGGTGGGCTCAGGGACGGGGAGCCCTTGTGAGAATCGAGGACATGCGAGAGCTAGGAGCATTAGCTTCGCAGCACGGTTGACTCGGGAGGACTGGGAGCAGGTGGGATGCAGAATTGGAGCTGGAGCCCGGGGCGGCGGACGGCTACTCGCGGCCACCCGCAGCCACCCCTTCCCTTTTTCTTTCACAAGCTGAGAGGCAGGAAGGCTGAGGAACTTCTCGAGGCTCTTTGGTAATGACACAGGAAGAGCGGTGGAAAAGGCCCGGGGAGGGGCCAGTGCGCCTCCGGCGGGGCCCTTCTCAGCCCCCCTTCCTCCGCCGCCTCTCCTGGCTCCTGGCCTCTCTGGGCAGGGGGCCTGTGCTGGGCACTGAGAAGTGGGGCCTGGAAAGAAAGGAGGTTAAGGCGGAGGTGTCTGCTCTGAAGGTCAGTGACGCTGTTCTGCAGCTTGGGACACGGGGAGACCCGATCACTGGGGCAGACAGGCCGGGCCCTGTATACCCCGACAGCTCTCCCCCAGGCCTGGCCCGGGGCCCAGAGGGAGGGTGGGATCACTGCTGGGAGCCTCCCACGAAGTCTCTCCTGGGAAACCTGAGGGCAGCGCCACCCTGGCTGGGAGACAATGCCCCTTACATCCCCTCCAGCCCAGGGCAGAGAGCGGGACGTGAGGGCGGAAGTCCCTCCCCATCCGGGGTCGTGCTGGCCCCCTGGGAGCCAGGGACTCGCCTTTACTGACTGTGCTCAGGAGATGTTGGGGGCAGGGTAGGAGTCCAGAAGAGGGAAAAGATTGGGAGGTCTTGGGCACCTGGGGGGAACAGGCCCTCAGCCCCTTCCCACATGTGAGGTAGAGAGAGGGAGCCCTGGCTGTGCCAGGTCTGGGAGCTGAGGATGGAGGGAGGGCCGGTTCTGGGCACTTAGAAGAAAGAGGGGTTTAGAGCGGGGTGGAGTGAAATGGACATTGCCTATCAGCAGGTGCGCTGGGACGGGGATCTGGGGCCTCTTTGCTGGCCCAGCATAACCTGACACCAGCCCCCTTTTCTAGCTGAAAAGCCTGTGGCTAAGTTTAGCTGGTGGTAACCTTTGCTTAAAAGGCAGAGAGCACGCTGTTCTGCACCCCGACTCCAGCCTCAGTCCCTTCCCTTTCTGGGATTGCCCTCCCTTGTTGGTGCCGACTTTTCATGAACAGCAAGAGCAGGGTCAGAAGGAGGTGGGAGGCCCCCACCCTGCAGAGTGGGCTGGGGAAGTGGAGGGGAGATGCAGCTGCTGCTGGCCCATTAACCCTTTCCCTGACCAGGGCAGTAGCCCCTCCAAGCTCCTGCACTACCCAGAGCATGTGTCCGAGGTACGGGCTGCCTCTTTCCTCATGCTTACTGTTTTTCATTGCTGTCCTCTCAGTCAAAACAGAACCCCCCCAAAAAACCTTAGCTCCCACTGACGCAGTCTGCTGTTGTCAGGACAGCAGGCTCTTGCCTCCTGTTCCAGGTGACTCAGCAGAGAAGACTGGGAGAGGTGGAAGGGGTGATGGGCTTCAGGTGGCTGCACACTAGCAGTCCCTGCACCTGAGGGGCTGGACTTCCTACAACCCCCATAGCATGGTGAAGAGACCCTGGTAGACAGACACTGTTTCCAGAGACACTGTCTAGAGCCAGTGGGGATCAGAAGCACAAGTAGGGTGGAGCTAGGACAGAGTGGAAACCAGCCTTTGGTCTAGAGTGGGGGTTTTTCAAGCTCATACTACTTGGAGTTTGGCATCGCATAATAAAGTTGTGAGGTCGGTCCTGTACATTGTAGATTATTTAGCAACCTCCCTGCCTCTGCCCACTAGGTGCTGGCAGCATCCCTCCCCATCTAGGTTGTGACAACAAAAAAGGTCTCCACACGTTGCCAGGTGCCCACTAGAGGGCAAAATTGCCCGCAGGTTGAGAAACACAGATCTGGAGACTGGACACTGCATAATTCTCCATAGTGGAGCAATCCTGTCACGTGCGGGATGGGGCAGGGGGAGGCTGAGGAGCACGTAGCACTGAGGAGCACACAGTTATCAGATCCTGAGGCGGGCCCAGTACTCCTGCGCTCATCCCCTGGATGAATAACACTAGCTGCCACCTGCATCTGGGCTAACGTGGAAGATGGAACAAAGACAAGCTTAGGTAAAATGTCTAAAAGTAGATAAAACATTTACTCATTAGAAAACAAGGAGAAAATGGGGACATCTGGGATAGTGTCAACAATAAAAAAAGAGGAGTGGCAAGCATTCTAGTAAAAGCTCAATTCAGTTCAGTTGGGTGGTTTAAAAGAAATGTCTTCCATTATACAGATGATTTGTGTATTAAAAATCCAAGGAGACTGGCAAACAAGTATTTTACAAGGGGAGTGGAATTCAAGGTCACCCCACAAGATGCCCTGCACAGCAGGGATGGGAACAGGCAAACTGAGCTCCTAGGACCTGTGCCTGCGAGTAGATGCTCGGCGGATGGGAGTGATTTTCTTCGGTGTCTCATCTTCCGTCATCTCTGCTGAAAGCTCTGTAAAGAATTGGAGGAGTGAGAAAAAGCTGAGTCACAAAGGTGGTGAACAATAGATCTCAGAGAACAAATAGGACAGGTCCAGACCACACTGCAGAAATAAAGCCCAAACTGTATAGGGAGGAAGATGACTGCGGTGGGGGGAGTCGGTGGAGAGAATCTACACAGCAGGGTCCCATCAAAACCAGCCCCCCCAGCCTCCCCCCCCCCGCCTCCCCCCACCCCCCCCCCCGCCCCCGGCTGCATTCCTTCTGGGCCGGCCATACCTTCCTCACTGGACTCATCACTAGAGAAGACAATTTGGGGTTTCTTTTTCTTAACCAGCTGCTGGGTGTTTGGATGCCGACGGGCAGTGCGGCGGGGCTCCGGTGTGACAAAGTCACTGTCTGAAGCTACAGAACCCACATGCTGGTGCCTAGAGACTAGAAAAGGCAGAGGACGTGAGTCCCAAAGAAAAAAAAAAAAAACCCTGTATCCGAGAGGAGGGTGGTCTGGTCTGTCCACCCATGGGGCTGCCTCACATACCAGAGGACTGTTTCCTGGCTGATGGCGTTTTCAGGCTATCCCCTTGGCCAAGCTCAAGTTCCTCTATTGCATCCAACCCTCTTGTGCGACAGGCCCGAAGCTTCTGCTCAAATTCATCTATTAGAGCCTGGGGGAAAAAGAGAGATGAAGACGAGCCTGGGAAATACGGTTATTTCTACGATTAAAAAGAAAACAGGCTGTGAAGAGACATGGAGAAAGTTAAACGCACATCGCTGAGTACAAGAAGCTGATCTGAGCGGGTACATCCCTGCGACTCCAACTACATGACACTCAGGGAAAGGCACAACTGTGGAAACAGTAAAATGATCAGTGGCCGCTGCCAGGGTTTGGGGGAAAAGGGGTGAACGGGGAGCACAGATAATTCTGGGCAGTGAAACTACTCCCTATGGTACTATAATGGTGGACACAGGTCATCACACATTTGTCCAAAATCATAGAATGTACAGCAGCGAGTGAACCCTCATGTAAACTATGGACTTGGGTGACAGTGATGTGCCCATGGAGGTTCATCAATGGTAACAATGTGTCACCTCGGTGGGGATGCTGATAATGGGGGAGGCTGTGCTGCGGGAGGGGGCAGAGGGGGCCAACTCTATACTTTCCACTTAGTTTTGCTTTGAACCTGAAACTGCCCTAAAAAATAAAGTCTATTAAAAAAAACAAGACAGAAGGAAACAGGAACAGCAGACAGAAGTAAGGCAGGAATGCGGGTGCGGAGCCTCAGAACACTGCAGACTGTGCGAAGCGGTGTAGAACCCAGCGGGAGCTGCTCACCTTGCCCTCGGGCTTGGCTCCCCGCCGCAGCTTGCCCACAACTAACAAAAAAGCATCGAAGATGGACTCATCTGACAATTTATCTCCAAAGCATTCAAAATTGTCCAGCATCTTGCGGAGGCCTCGCTCTGTCAGGGGCAGCTGTGACATACAGTAGGCCAGGTCCCGGTACTGCCGCTCGGTTCTGTGGACCGGGAAGACTTTGTGAGGAGCAGCAAGAGACAGAAGTCGAGGCCTGCCTTCCCTTAGTCTCCCCCAGTCACAGGATGCTCTTTCCCCTGCAGGCTCCTCTCAGCACAAAAAACCCTCAAGGAAGGCAGCATACCGGGCTGTGCGGAACCGCTGACACAGCTTTTCCACCAGGCTCTCAGTCTGCTTGTCCTTGGTGATGTAGGAGAGCAGCTGCCTGCAGGAAGGTGGGATGCTGACATGCCATGGCCCAGGGCAGCTCCAAACCCACTACCACCAGCCCCTGACCCTCCGCTGGCACTGGCCTTCTGTCAACCTCTTGACTTAGTAGAAGAATCTTCTCTGCCATGGCCCATGCCTGCCTAACTATTCCTCTATGTCTCCCATACCCCAGAGAAGAGCCCACCCACTCTCCTGAGGAATTTTCACTGTGAATGGGAATTTGTAACAAAAACAGCTGCCATCTAGTGAATACTACTATGTGTCTACCACCATGTCAGGAACTTTTACCACATTGAATCTTCTCAAGAACTAAGGGGTACACATTATTGGCCTCATTTTATTCTATTTTTATTTTTAAATTTTCAAAAAGATTTTATTTTTAGAGAGAAGAGAAGGCATGGAGAAAGGGAGAGAAACACCGATGTGTGAGATACATTGATCAGTTGCCTCTCATAACCCCCCAGTTGGGGACCCAGCCTGCAACCCAGGCATGTGCCCTGACTGGGAATCAAACCGGTGACCTTTTGGTTTGCAGGCTGGCACTCAATCCACTGAGCCACACCAGCCAGGGCTTGCTTCATTTCATAGAGGAGAAAAAGGCAGAGAGAGGTTTAGTTATTGCCGAAGGCCATACAGGTAAAAAGTAGCAGAGCCAAAAGGCGGCTATTTCTATTCCCAGTCAGGGCACCTGTCTGGGTTGCGGGCCAGGTCTCCAGTAGGGGGCACGCGAGAGGCAACAGATCAATGTATCTCTCACATATCAGCGTTTCTCTCCCTCTCTTTCTCCCTCCTTCCCTTCTCTCTAAAAATAAATTTAAAAAAATCTTTAAAAAGCAGCAGTTAGAATTTCAGTACAGTTGAGACATTTTGGTGGACTGCATGTATGGTGGGGGTCCCAAATGATTATAATGGAGCTGAAAACTTCCTGCCACCCAGTGAAGTCACAGCTGTTCCTAACGTCTAAACGCAACACATTACTTGTGTGTGTGTGTGTGTGTGTGTGTGTGTGTGTGTGTGTGTGTGTGTGTGTGTGGTGGTGGTGGTGGTGGTGGTGGTGGTGGTGGTGGTATAAGCCAACGCGCTGTGCTGCCACTCGTATACAGTACAGCCCATTAATTGTGTTCAGTGCATATTACTTGATAATGATAATAAACTTACTGGTTTATGTATCGAGTGTATTATATTTTTACCATTATTTTAAAGTGTACTCTTTGCATTTACTAAAAAAAAGTTTGCTGTACAACAGTGTGCAGTGTTGCCCTGGCAGCAGCCTCACCCTCTCGCGTGTACATGTCTCGACTGCACCCTTTTCTCTCGTGCCTGATGTACACTCCTGTGGTTCCGCTCGGCAACGTGCTGTACAGGCCGGTGGCCGGGCAGCGATGGGCTGCCCCGCACAGCCTAGGCGTGCAGCAGGCCGAGCCACCTAGGTCTGTGTAAGTGCGCTCTGTGGTGTTCGCACGGTGATGAAATCTCCTGACAACGCACCTCTCAGACAGTGTCCTTGGTAAGCAGTGCATGACTATACAGGTTTGTTTGACTGCTAAGCCTGTGCCAGGTGAAAAATATGCCCCAAGGCCCAGGGAACCATACTTCATGATGACGTGAAAAGGCTGTTCCTCCACCCCTCCCTCAGGGTCTGACAGGCGGCTGATGATGTCTGGAAGGAGGTTATAGATGGCATTGCCCTGTAAGACAGAATTATGTTAAAGACACATGGTGACCCACATGCTCCCTTGGCAGCAAACCCTAAGCTGCCTGTCTGGCTCTCACCTTGTGGGAAAGCTCATTGAAGAAGGTCTTGGCCAGGGCAGCGATCTGAGGCACAGGGTCAATGAGCAGCACAGCCATCTCGCTAACCTGACCCTTCACCTTCACCATGTCCTTTAGGATCAGGTGGGTCATCACTAGCCCTGCTGTTTTTCGCACTTGCTGAGCTGGGTCCCGAAGGCTAGGAATAAAATCTCAAGTCAATGGGATCAAGGCCATGGGCTGTACCCTGACACTAGCAGGAAAGGCCCTGGGCAAAAACTAGCACCCCTTCTTATATGCCGTTCCAGAAGTGGTTAGAAAGCTGCCTAGAGTTGGAAGCTGGGATTGAGTACTGAGGCCATGCTTTATCCAAAGTTTTAGACAGTTTGGCAATAGCTTTGGGGTCACACCTAGCCAGGGCCTGTACAGATCAAATACTAAGCAGATGTTGAAGGGTAATCCTAAAGACTGGGAAAATGCAGGTTCAGTAATTCTCATAGTGACTTAACGAGACCCTCCCTGAGCTGGCAGGAACTGCTAAAGCTTTGTGAAAGATCTCTTACCGAGCATAGAGATGAGGCGTCCAGGGGTCCACCAGGTTGGGGAAGCGGATGGCCAGATCCCCGATAACGATCATGATGTTAGACCGGAGGATGGGGAGTGAGGACTTCTCTAGCATGGTGAACAGAAGACGAAGCTGGGAGTCACAGAAAGTGGCACTAGGGGGCAAGGAGAGGATCGTTAGGGAAATCACATCATCTCCATCCTCCTTGAGAAGGCGGTACCGACCCCAGGGCCTACCTGATCATGCAGAACTTGCCAAGGGTAAGCGACGCAGCAGCACACAGCTCCGGGTTGCTATAGAGGCCAGGGTTGTTGCAGACTTTAAGCAGCAGGGGAACAAAGGCAGCTAGTATCTGTTCACCTGTTGGAAGAACAGTTCTAGGTTTGGGACAGGTTACCCAGTTGGGGAGCAGGTCACTGAGCAATTCTTCTTACCACCTAACAGTTCCATCTCACAGATGCCGCGGATCAGTTCTGCCTCTGTGTCATCAGCGGTGGCCCCGACCAGCCCCATCTCCTCCTCCATGGTGGCCTCAGTGCTGGTGTTCTAATGGGAAGGAAGTCAGAGATCATGAGTGATCAGAGACAACAGTTCTGATTCCAGCCTATCCTTCTTCATTTTAAATGAATGGATCTGAGGAAAGGCGAATTCTGCAAAACCATTCATAGAATTGTCAAATGTGTCTGCAGAAAGGAAGGACGGCTAAATTAGAGAGGAAAAGAACTAGGTCACATATATTTGTACGTTACAAAGCATAGTCCTACATCTCTTAACTCATCCTCATAGAAGTAAATAATTTCCTCTATATGGTAGATCGATCATGCCAAACAATGGCTCAAGGTCATAGAGAAGGTCGAACCTTATCCCACAGCGGTTAATCTCCGTGTCTTATGTAATATCTGCAAGACATCACCGCCTCTGGTGGAGCGAGCACCAGGTACCGTCAGGTGGCAGGCCCAGTCACGAAAGCTGATGGGTGTGTAAGTGTTCTAACAAACACTGCCTCAGGCAGAGCCTCTATTTTATGCTGAGGTCTTTAACTAAAAGCTCTGTATTTACCTAAAACTTTCCTTCTTGGGTGATTACGGACAGATCTTTGTTCTTGCTAATCTTTCCCAGAGCAGGAGCAGCAAGGAGGCAGTGTTGTTTTCACGTCATTTAACAGTAGGGAAGAAGCACACATCCCCCGAAAGGAAATGTGAATGACCGGAAACAACTATGGGACATGCTTGGGACATGAACCCAAGTGCCCAGCACCCCATTCACCTTCTCCTTGGGCTCCTTAGTTTTATTCTCCTGTTCTTCCCGAAGAACGCGGCGCCGACAAAGCTCTCCACTCACGGCCTGTTCCAAATGCACTAGCTGCTGCAGAGCCACGTCCCCAGCCAGGGACAGCAGGTTCATCAACAGGAAAGTGGAGAGCACCGGGGTTTCCTCTGGAGGGGAGAGGAAAGGCAGGGAGGAAAAGACACAAGCGAGTCTCACAGGACCTGTGTCCTGTTTCCACTAATCTCCTTGCTCATGTACTACACAAACTAGTGAAGAAGCCAGAGACAGGGCTGGGGGAATGGCGGTGGTAACTGGCCCAACCTCAGTGACAAAAATGTGAGTGTGGGCTGAGGGGGGTGGGGATGTTGCAGGAAGTGGTGGAGGCAGTAGCTTCTGGCTTGGTTGCTGCCCACTGGGCCCCTCGACCCTCTCACCCACGTACTTGGGTCACCCTGGGGGCTGCTCTTCTCCATTATCTTGTCCAGGGCCTGCTTCGCACATCCCTGCAACATCTGGGCACAGATCACCTCGGGGCTCTCTGCCAGTTGGTAAATGAGGGTCACGGCCACCTCTTTGAAGGGGATCCAGAGTGGGTCTGGGTGCACAAAGCCTGCATAGGAGAAGAGAGAAGTTGCCCACCACAGACAAAGGACTCAGTTCTGCCCAAGGCCCTTCGCTATAGCTCACCTTTTGTGACCATCTCCTGCAGTCGCTCAAACAACCTATGTTCCTGAGGCAGCCGGAAGGGAGGCTGACGTTTGCCCAGAGAAGGCTGTCGAGAACAGGAAAGGCAGCATGTGGGTGTGTGGAGGGTGGATAAAAGGACCCCTACTCTCCTTAGTTTCAATGTAACCATCCCACATACCTTTCTCCGGTCAGAGAGGTTGGCAATGGCGTGGCACACCTGTTGGGCCAGCCTGTAGTCCTGTGGAAACGTTTCATCCAGCCCTATGCTCACCAGTGTGTCTAAGTTGCTTCCCACAATTTCTGGTTTTCCTCTAGGGGAAGGAAGCCATGGAGTTAAAGCTCGTCCCGGGCAGGACTCTGTGTGGGGGACAACGCCATGGGGGTCGGTAGGTACCTACACCCAACACAGGGCTTCCAAAGCCTTGGAATACTACAGACAGGCTCTGACACAGGTGCCCCTTGGAATCCCTCTTTTTCTTTTGCTTCCACTATGTCTTTTTTTTTTTTCCCCAAAATGGTTACATTATTTATTTTTACCCTTACCCGAGGACATGCTTATTGATTTTTTTCTGGAGGGAGAGAAACAGAAACATCAATGTGACAGAGAAACATTGATTCACTGCCTCTCACACATGCCCCCACAGGGACCAAACCCGCAAACTTTTGGTCTGTGGGATGATGCTCCAACAAACTGAGCCACCCTGGCTGGAGCTTGATTCCACTCTTTCTCTAGGCGGGGGGCCTGGTACTTCCATGCTGAATTTCCCATGTAGGCAGCCCGCTCAAACGCAGGGCTCTCACTGCTATTACTGAAGGACAAGGACCCTGCTCAGAACCTTCCTTTCCTCTCTCATCCTACTGCCCGCCTAGGTTTGGGCCTCACCCTGCCATCATTCCCAGAAGCATGATGGAGGAACAGCGCTCCAGAGGGGAGCAGGGGACCTTCTCAGTTGCCCGCTCCCAAAGCAGCTGGGTGACTGCTGGTTTCAATTCATCCTTCTGCACAAACTCGGAGAGCTGAAGAAAAACAAA
The DNA here is from genome assembly GCF_022682495.2 of Desmodus rotundus. Classification (NCBI taxonomy): domain Eukaryota; kingdom Metazoa; phylum Chordata; class Mammalia; order Chiroptera; family Phyllostomidae; genus Desmodus; species Desmodus rotundus. The sequence continues at coordinate 180,679,309 of NC_071389.1, forward strand.
AAGCAGGCTGAGGCTAAGAGTTAACAACTGCTCTGATCCTTGGCCCACTTCTCTCAACAGACTATTGAGAATCTGAAGTGGGTAACAGTGACACTCAGGAATGGAAAAGGAAGGAAGCTTAAAATGTAAAGTAGGGTTTGGGGAGCTACTTCCATCTCTGCTGATGTTCTACTCTCATGCCTTCATAAGTACGTTCATTAAGGTGACATACCGAAACTGACCTTGCTGAGCTCCATGTGGCTCTATAGTTCTGACAACATTCTGGAGCTTTCTAGTATGTTTTCTTGCTGTCACCACAAACCTAACAGTTCTCAAATGGAAGGCATCGGCCTCCCTTGCCACTTTGCCAATGGTAGGTACCAACAGTCTCTTAGTCACATGTGCTTAGTATTTCACTGTTACCTATCTTTTTATGAATCAGTCACTTAGTCCTACGTCTTCTTCCTTTAACACTTGTCTTCCATTAAGTGAAATTATATAGCTTTCACTCCCACCCCCAGAGTCCAGCCCCACCTTGTCACAGCACACCTAGAGCAGTCTCCAGGGTCCTTCCTGTCCCTAGTCTCTGCTCCCACAAACTTGTACGCTACTGCTGAATTGGTTTCCCAGACACCTACTTTCTCATGCCACATGGTGGCTCATCAATTAGAAACCTCTCTCCTTTTTCTGCTATAGGGGCTTGGACCAAAAGGTAGAATATGGGATCTCATGGTCAGTCCCCACCACCAGGCTCTTCTCTTCCTCAGCCCGGAGAAGAATGTGGCTGGCAGTAGTGTTCCTGCCAGTGGAAGCTCGTGGTCAGTACCACCTCCACCTTTGTCTCCATAATCCAAATGCTTCAGGGTAGATTTGCCTAAAATGCTGGCATCCCTGGATAACAAAGTTAAAGTCCTAGACTTCTGAAAGTCATCCAGGGACCATCACAATTTAGTTCCAACTAGATCTGGGAGAACACTGCCAGGTTTACTATCTTTTCCAGGTAACAGTTTTGAGCCAGACACGAATCTTCCTCATTCTGTAACCTAGGCTGTGCTCTTTCTTGGTGTTCTGTCTGAAATGCTTTCCCTACTTTCTTGAATTCTCTAAAACCTACTCATCAAGACCTAATTTAAGTCCTCCCACCTTCAGGAAGCTTTCCTTGCCCATTCCACCTCACACTGCTCTCTTTCCCACCCTGTGCTTGCCAGTATAACGTACAAGTTAAGAGTGTGTTTTCTGGAGCTCTTCTGCATGAGTTCGAATCTCAAACTTTGCCACTATCTGTAACTAGCTGACTTCTTTAACTTCTCTGTGCCTCAGATTTCTCATTATAAAATGTATATAATAGAATTACCTACTGCATAGGGTTGTTGTGAAGATTAAACACATTAATATGAAGAAAGTGCTAAGAAGAGTGCCTGGCATATACAGTGTTACTATATTACTATTGCTACTATAACCATTCCCTGGGCCCCTTATTCTGGCACTTAATCATCTATTTGTTGCATTGTTCCATGTGTGTTTTGGGTTTTTTGGCTACCAATTAGACTGCTGGTTTCTTTTAAGATGGAAACTTGGAAACAAATAACTTTATTCTTTGCAAGGCTGAGTAAATTGCTGACCACAGAGTAATCATGAATACTTGTTGAATGAATAAAGAAAAGAGAAAGTGAAGACACTTACGATTTCCTGAAGGCACTGAATGGTCCCAACTGAGGCATCCACTAGCAGCAAGGAGAGATTCTGAATCAAAGCATGGGCCTTGGTTCTGTGGGGAGAGCAGAGGCCAGGGGTCATCGAAGGACTGGTACGGTTAGGCTGGCAAACGGGTGATCAGGGCTATCCCCCACAGCGTCAGATACTGCTTAGGGTGGGTTTTACTGAAAGTTCAGCTCCATGCGAGCTCCCTATAGACCTACTGCCTACAGGTTCAGAACTCCTATAGAAGGATGCCCCCCCAACTCCTTCAGGAGACTGGAAACGTCCTATGAGAAGCTGACCTCAGACAAGTTAGCAAAGGCAAAAGTACCCCACATACCTGGCAGAGTCCCCTTTGGGGTTGAGGTAAAGTTGGCGGTAGGCATTAAGCACAGCTTCCCTGACACCATGTTCCTTAGACCAGATGAGAGGCAGCATGCGGCGTACACCGAGCAGGGCCTGAGGTACCCCAAATTGGAATGCCATCACAAAGAATTCAATCACCTCCTGTACCACTGAGAGGACAGACACCAATGTCACCCATCTGCTTGGCAAAGATGCCCCCTCCCAACTCAAAGACAGAACCTTTCTTTATGTAGCAACATGTCAGAGGGGGCCTTTCTCATTTTCCCTGAGTCTGTTGCCTCCTATAATGCCCTGCCAGGAAATACTATACACATTGAAATAGGTGAGCTCCACAGGGCTATACAAAGCAAGCAGAAAAAAGGATTCCTTCCTTTTAAAGGAGCAGCTAGACATCAGTAAAATATGGACAAGACTGGTTTTCCAACCCTAAGACCCAGTCCTTACAGGAAGGGACTGTGGCACACCACACCTGTGGTTGTGTTTTCATACATCATCTTGCTGATGATGCCGATGGCCTCTGTGATCTTCAGCGAAAAGCTATAGGCATCCTGTAGATACTGCACCAGCATCTCTTGCTTCACCAGTGCATCCTTTCCCCCGGACTGCTCAGGCTGTGACACACTGGGCTTGTCTCTGCAGTCCGTCTGTCCTGGGCCCACGTTCTCTGCGGACCCCTGGGGATCCTTCTCCTGTGTGGAAGCTCCTGGACCTAGGGGTTAGAGAGTGTTCAGGATGGGGAAATCCAACACTCATAACATCCCTGGATATTTCTTTCCACAAAAAAAGGTATAAATTTAGAACCTATTCTAAAATATCCTGGTTCATTTCTCAAAAAAGATTCCTAAAGTTCTCGGCGGTTTGGAAATACCCTTTCACACCCTGTGACTATCAGTCTTAGGCCCGTGGGCTGCTTCCACTCCAGCACAGAAGCACTGCCTCCTCCCCTCTGGCCTCTTTTAGTACCAGGCTCTGTTAGCCAGGCCAGGATCTGGCATAAAGTCAATGGTCCATAAAGACTAGGTGGAATGTTTTGTTTGTTGACTGAAGAAGGACAAGGAATTACCTTTGAAGATAGTTCCTAAGAGATTCAGGAACCTGGTCTCCTCCACCTCCTCTGGGTCCATCTGACTGAAGGGTTCTGACTGCTGGAAGTGGCCCAGGGCTTCTCGAGTGAGAATGATGGCTTGCCTGAAAGAACATCAGCCTGTCACCAATTCAACACCCAGAGAAGTGTCACCACAGCCTTTAAAAAAAATTATAACGGACATACCAGGGTGTCACTGTAGACTTAGGGGAGGATGCCCAATAATCCCATTAAGTACCTAGACCTCCAGTCCCAAGGAAAAGGTGCACTTCTCATGCTGAAGCACCTGCCAAGGGGTGGAGCTCAGACATTTTCCCTACTTCTGAAGTGACAAGGCTTAACTATAGTTTTCAGAATACTCAAGGCTTTTTAAAAATATATATTTTTTAAATTTATTTTTAGAGAGAAGGGAAGGGAGGGAGAAACAGAGGGAGAGAAACATCAATGTGTAGTTGCCTCCCATGCATCCCCTCACTGGGAACCTGGCCTGCAACCCAGGCATGTGCCCTGACTGGGAATCGAACTGCCAACCCCTTGGTTTGTAGGCCTGCGCTCAATCCACTGAGCTGTATCAGCCAGGGCTTAAATAAGGCTTTTAAATTAAAAAAAAAATCACAACCCTATTCTAAACATTTGTTTAAAAACTTTGCCAAGTGAAAGTTTGGAAAAAATAAACTTTGAATAACTGATTAGTTCATGGTACAGCCATACAATGGTACCCTATGTAGCCATAAAAAATACTAAGGCAGCTACTTATATACAAATATCAAAAAACCCTAAGATATATAGTTGAGTGAAAATAGCAAGATGGTAGATCAGTGGGTAGAAAATTCTACCACTTGTGTAAAAAGAGGGGAAAAGAAGAACACATGTTTGGCTATATGTCTACATGATATCTCTAGGAGGACACTTAATAAACTATGAACATTGCTTCCCTGTGTGACTAAGTGGCTGGGAACAGGTTCGGAAGGCACTTTTCACAGCATGTCCTTTTTGAAATTTAAAATTCTGTACCATGTGAGTCTAATTTTTTAAAAAGTAAATTTCTGCTTAACCCCCCCGCCCCCGCCCCCAACTTTAATTAAAGCCTGGCTGGGTAACTCAGTTGGTTAGAACATCATTCCAATATACCGAGTTTGAGAGTTCAATCCTTGGTCAGGGCACATACAGGAAGCACCCAATGAATGCATAAATAAGTGGAACAACAAATCGGTGTTTCTCTCTCTCTCAAAATCAATTAAAAATACTAGTTAAAGTTATTTTTACAAGTTTTGGTAAACATGTCAGTTACTAAGACCTTAACTCAGCATCGACTGCTGAGGATTTCTAAAGGATGAGGTGACATCTTTAATGTGAGATGAAACCCTTTCCTAACTGATAGGAGAAAATACTGGCATGCTTGTTGGCAGGAGAAGCAATTAGATAGAAAACTTAGTCTCTCTTTGTGCTTTAGCAAAGCAAAGAGAGACAATGCAAAGACACAGGGGAGAGCAAACCAGCCACATTCTGTTCATATTTAGACTTTTCTAAACAGTCTAATTAGGTAAGAAGTAAATAAATAATTGTGCCCGAGTTTTAAGAGTACCTGATGGCAGCTCTAAGGGGTTTTCCTGCAGAGCTTCTCCAAAGTTTTTGAGTCACAAAAACACTGGGAGAAACCCCTTCTCTAAGATCAGAATTCATACTAGGTTGATTTAAAGATTGAGGTAGCACTGATACTATTTATTAGCTCACAGAATTTAGAATTAAAAGCCATTATGAATCATATGATCTAATCAACTTAAAATTTTTGTTGTTGTTGTTTATTGAGAGAGGAAAGGAGGGAGGGAAGGAGGGAGAGAGACAGGCAGACAGACAGACAGACATTGATCTTGTTGCTCCACTTATTCATGCATTCATTGGTTGATTCTGTATGTGTGCTGACTGAGGATCAAACCCACAACCCTGGCGTATCAGGACAATGCTCAAAACAACCAAGCTACCTGGCCAGGGCCTAATCAACCTTTTATTTTACAAATAATGAAACTGAGGCCCAGAATAATTAAGCAATTTACTTAAGATTATACAACTAGAATTATACTAATGGGCTTTCTTCTTCAAAGGAGGACTTTTGTCATCTTTAACATAATACTATTTATATTTAGTTGTTTTAGTAATTTCTTTAAACATTTGTAACCCTGACTGGTGTGGCTCAGTGGGTTGGGCATCATCCCACAAACTGAAAGGTTTCTGGTTCTATTCCCAGCCAGGGCACATGCCTGGGTTGCAGGCCAGGTCCCCAGTTGGGGGTGTGCAAACCACACATTGATGTTTGTCTCCCTCTCTTCCTCTCTCTCTAAAAATAAATAAAAGGAGTCATGGACATGGGCAATAGTGTGGTGATTGCTGGCGGGAGGGGGAGTGTAAGGGGACTAAAAAGTAATGTAAAAAAGTACAATAAAGATTAAATAAAATACAAAAATAAAAATAAATAAAATCTTAAAAAATTTTGTAAAAGTAGGAAAGCATGCTTAATTGTGGACTGTGTCTTCGGCATAAATCTGGTGTTCAGACTGTTACTACAGTGAAAACACCTTGCGTCACCTGGTGGCAGCATACTCTGTCATTTCTCACAGGTTAAACTCTAAACCTAAGTCATCATATAATACCTCATTCTTTCACATACTTGTAATTAGCTTTGGCAAGCAACTGACGGATGCGTCCTTTCACCACTTCGGTGGTCTCTGTAGTAGCAATTTCCTCAGGAATCTCTTCTTCTGGGGGAAGTGTTAGTAGCTGTTGCACTGTAGACTTCAACTCTGGCAGCATGGCTTCCCACTCCTCCTCTGGGTCCAGCATTGTGGCTGCACGAGAAAATTCGCTTAGACTCTTTCCCTGGAGTTTCTGCTGCAGGGAGATGACTGTCTGGGGTGCGGATTCCTACACAGTCACTACTCACAAGCAGCTGCAGTTTGCCTCTCAGCCCTCATCTCTTGTAATTTCTGGGTTTCCTTCTGCAGCAGTTCAGCAAAGTCAGCATCACTAAGCTGTCGAGGTAAAATGAATATCAGGGTCACTAAGTCACATTATTCCATCCCTGTTTCCATTTAATCCTTTTTTTTTTTTTTTTGGATGGCCCAAGTGTACTTACCTTGCAGGAAAAGGGATTGTTAGCAAGAAAACTGGCCAGCAGCTGGATAGCATTTTTACACACCAGCACCGACTTGTCCGCCAGACGGCCCACTGCTAAGGCCACCACTGCCTGGAAACGTGTCAGGGGGAGAGCCTGTGTAGGACAGAAGAGAAGAATCAGCTCACATCCCACATCATCCTTTCTGCTCAATATGATCTTGAAGTAAACTCTAAATGATCTACCCATTCATTCCAAAGAAACCTTTCTATGGGACATAAAATAGTTAAGGAGTACTCTGCAGTGGTTAGGACACGGCATTGTCCTTTGGCAGATGAAGACAGTTATTACTGGTAGTAACAACCTGAATTCCAGGTCGTCTCTTCTTTGGGACTGATATTTTTGATAATGGATATCTCTTTTCTTCGGCCCGTGCTTAGAATGGTACCAACGTCTATCATGTAGAACGCTGTTCACCTTCTGCTGGACGATTCGGGTGAAGAGTTGCAAAACACGGCTTCGCACAAAGGAGTTGACATCGTGGCCATGGGCCTGCAGGGTGTCCAAGAACTGGTCTCTGGTGTCTCGGGCTGCTTCCTCCAGCTGATCACCATTCAGAACCTGCAGTACCATCTCTGCCATGGCTGCGAGCACAGCATTGCGCATCATGTAATTCTGAGAGAGAGATGAAGTTGGTATAAGCCTCTGCTCTTCAACGCTAGCTGTCCCTTTCCTAACTTCTTACACAGGTCCAGGCACAAAGGGGCAAGGCCTTTAGTTAAGGTTTTTGTCTTAGCTATACTTTTCCTGGTCAACTGCCTAGGTGTTCACTACTGAGGTCATTGAAAAAAGCTGAATCCCAGAGAGGCCTTGTTTACTCAGAGGGGAATGCAGAGTCAAAATAAGCAAGAGCCCAAAACAGTTTTGCTCCTAAGGCTCACGCAGGTAATCATGGTGGTAGCTGAATGTGAAATCATACCTATCGACCAATATACATTTGAAGAACATTAATTACTACCTTTTACCTGAGGTCTCAACACCTTTGATCCGTACTAATAAACACCTTCTTCCCTCCCACTCCCCTATTTTACTGACAGAAAATGAAACACAGAGGAACAGATACCAGTTCTACAGTGCCAGCAAGTCCATTACAGAATCCAGTGAAGAGGGTTTGGGGTTTTTCCTAGACCAAGAGCTAGAGAATGGGGTCTTGCACAAGAGGTTAAAGTGAATTATATGAATGAATGGATTGTCTTTGTCCTCAATATTTACCTAGGAGTGCCCCACGTCAGTTTGGGATATGGCATTCAGGGATAAAAGAGAACTGAGAGATGACACAGGTTGATTTCAGAAAGCTTATTGTATGGAGGAAGCAAGGTGAGTCAGACGGTAGAAAGAGGCTTCATCCTAAGGAACAGGTGGGACTCAGAATCACAGTGGAGTCACTCTCACTGGACTTAAGCTGTGGAACTGTCATCTCCCTTACTAGACCTGGATAAAACCAATGTGACATTGAAATAGGCTTTTCTGGCTCAGTGGATTGAGCACCAGTCTGCTAATCAAAAAGTTGCTGGTTTGATCCCTGGTCGGGGCACATACCTGGGTTGCAGGCTGGGTCCCCAGTTGGGGGCGCGAGAAAGGTGACTGATTGATGTTTCTCTCCCTCTCTTTCTCCCTCCCTTCCCCTCTCTCTTTAAAAAAAATAAAATAAAATAAAATATCTTTAAAAAAAGAGAAATAGGTTCTTTATTCAATAAACTTCATCTACTTCTCTACAGGAAGGAACTGCCACAGTGATAAGCCCAGACAACTTGACTTCATGTGAAAGCTTCCTTCTTGTTAAAAAAGAGCCTCTCAACAATGGATTTATAACCCCCAGAAAACCCTGAGATCCCCACCTACCTCTCCATCAAGATGATCTAACAAAATGCACATGCTGGACATCAGGATGGCTGGGATACGCTCTGCTAGTTCTGTCAAGAAGGCTGCAAAGCCCTTTGCCCCTGAAGTGTCCCGACTCAGCTCCAAGGGACACTTCTGTCCAATCTCTCTATGCAGGGAAAAAACACAGCCAAGCAAGATAATTCAGTTCCCAGTGAGAGAAGGTAAGACTAGTATCTAATAGCTGAAGGAATCTAGTGCTGCACAGAGAATAGACTGTATTTCCAATCTTTCTTTAACCTCTCCCTGAGAGAAATGAGAATTAGAAACTCAGAGGCGGAAGAATTACCTTACAATCTCTCCCACTATGCTCTTCATTCCGTAATCAGTTGCCCATTGACTCACAGCCGCCACCAGCACAGGCGCCAGGTGTTCAAAGTGCTGCAGCATCTGGATGATCTTCACAGTGGCACCTGTGGAAGTTCTGAACATGAGACATTATGGGCAAAATGAAAAAGGGGGAAAGTGAAGGACTGACTTACTGAGCATATGGTTATAATGTGTCAAGGCTACACCAAGCAGGTGTGTTATGGCTTCCCGGGTGGGACGGTTCTTCTGGTGACTAATGGTGGAGTTCTCCAGAAGGCGGTAACAGCAACCAGTAACCAAACTGAGAAAGGAAGAAAGTGAGATGCTGAAATCAGTTGTCCAGATTCAGTTACACTGGGACTCTGCCTCATTCATTCTATTTCTACTGCCCTCAAGGTGACAGTCTTCTAGTTTTCTTCGTTTTATCTACCACCTTCTGCACCAAGTTGCTTTGCTGACCCCAGACAGGTACTTGGGCCTTTAAGATTACCAACTTCCAACCACTTATGATCCCGATATAGAACCTGAATACAGGGGTGGGGAAAAGAAGGTTTACAGTTATAAGTATGCAGAACAGAGTTTATTCTTGTGTTACTTATTAATTACTGTATTGCTTACCTTATGAACAACTGTAAACCTACTTTTGTCCCACCCCTGTAATATGATAAAAGATAGGACAAAGTCACCAATGACTTCTCATTGTTTTTTTTTTAAAGATTTTATTTATTTATTTTCAGAGAAAGGGAGGGAGAAAGAGGGAGAAAAACATCAATGTATGGTTGCCTCTCATGCACTCTCCACTGGGGACCTGGCCCGCAACCCAGGTATGTGCTCTGACTGGGCATCGAATCAGTGACCCTTTGGTTCACAGGCTGGTGTGCAATTAACTGAGCCACACCAGCCAGGGCTCATTGTTAAATATACTGGTCAATTCAGTCCTCATCTTAATTGACTTCTGAGCTCCATTTGACACAATGGATCACTCCTTTCTCTTTGAAACATGCTTTGTTTGGCTTCCAGAATGCCAGACTCTCCTCTCAGTTTCTTTGTCTGGTCCCTCCTCATCACCCCACCTTCTTAATGCTGGAGTGCCCCAGAGATTTCTTTGTCTTTGGATTTCTACTCATTTTGTTTGAGTGCAGGCCTGCAAACTGAAAGGTCGCCAGTTCGATTTGATTTTACATGCCTGGGCTGTAGGCCAGGTCCCTAGTAGGGGGAATGGGAGAGGCAACAGATGGATGTATCTCTTGCACATTGCTGTTTCTCTCCCTCTCTCCCTCCTTCCCTTCTTGTCTCTAGAATAAATACAATCTTTTAAAAAAATAACAGTAAAAGGCAAATCTAGCAAGAGAGTCCTCATTCCTCAAAGCTAAGTATTACCTGTAGTCATTTCAACTGCCTACCTGACAAATTCCTCTTCAATTATTGAGTGGTTCCACAGGTGACGAATGTCCAGCTGGAGCAGCTGTGTTAAAAGCTGAAGAACTGGTTGCCTCTTCTCTTCCCACTCAAAGCCATGGGCTGACTTGGCCCGAGCTTTCTTGCTCTAAAAAAAGATCACATATATATTTAGGAAAAAAAAGAAAAAAAACGAGTCAAGAGCTGCTAGTCTGAGTGCCTAAATTATTCAATATGGAGACAAGGCTGAAGGTAATACAGAAGAAGTATTATAAGTTCCAAAACATAAAAGAACTGCTTGTTATAGAAGGGTATGTTGTGATACTTATAAGCACTTCCTCATAAACCCTAAACAAGAACAGAAAGGAGTCTCAGAATCATTGGATTCCCTTCTTTCCTATCAATTCCCCCACCCTTCCAGGCCCCATATTAAGTGAGCCAGGCACTCCCACTTACCTTCCCCCCAAGGTCCAGGTCCATGAGACCTGTCTGGTTGGTCATGGTCTCAAAGGATTCCAAGAGGCGTATCAGAGCATAGCAGTTCATTTTAAGGGCATTTAGGTGGGCGCATCTATCTGGTACACTCAGAGTTGCATCATCCAGGATAGCTGGAAGCTCCTGAGCATGGCGTGACACCACTGCAAGGGGCAGAATCTGGAGTCAGTTTCATTCACTTTCCTCAAAATACCCCGACTTCAAAAAACCCTGCACTCACAGCCATCAGATTACCAAAGATCTGTGTTTCATCTCTCAGTGGCCACAGTACAAGCTAAGTCCTTTGGGACCTCTGACCCTGATTCCATGAACATGTCCTGTCCCTATCCTCTCACTCCAGTTACCACAATTTCTTCCTGGCAACTGGACAGAATCACCTCTATGAAAGAGGTAGTTCAAAAGGAGGAAGAATTTCTTGTTGGTCTGCCCTTACAGCGAACACACACAACTCTGCATTGCCCACCAAGATTACAGACCTTAATAGGTCAAAGGTCCCTGGGCTTAGCCAAACCAACTGAATCACCACAGCCTTGATATCATCATGTGGCCAACAAAATGTAGTAAAAAAACAACAAACACCCTCCAACCCCTACCCCCCAACCCATAAACACCTTTTATCAAGAATTCCAGGGCATCTTCCTTGAGGCCAGGATCTATACTTCGAAAGTGACTATGAGGGAAAGAAAGTGCAGGGGTGAGACAGGAACCTGCAGAGCCTATTCTAAGATCAGATCCAACTTGAAGAATCTAATGGCTAAAAATGCACGTGAAATTGCTCAACTGAATGAATGTGGTAGCAAACTGGCATAAATGCTCATCAGCAGAGATATCAGCACCCAGAACCATTTATTGTTGAACTATAATTTGAAACTTCAGGGCTAACATGCAAAGTTAGGCCAAATAGCCACCAGTTCGTTTTGAAGTGCCAGTGGCACTTTACTTACTGTAGAATGCTGTAGATAGTATCAAAGTGCTCCAGCATAGCCAAGGGCCCCTTAGCTCGGAAGGCAGCCTGAAATGCTAGAGATGAAAGAAAGAAACTGATCAATACAGAGCGGAGAGGCCTTTTCAGTAAATTCAATTCATGGCAGAAAATTGAGTTATTTGCTTTTATGGGTAGAATCACAAAAGAAATAGCTGGTTTCAGTGTAACCTACATAGCATCTTACATTTTGTCCTATTTTACAATGAAAGCCTTACTTGAGTTTTATCATATCTCTGAGTTAGGCAAGGATATCATGCCTATTTTATGCGAAAAGAAATTAAGTCTCGGAGTAGGTATGTGACTTGTCCAACTTAGAGCAGTAGTGAACACAAACTCAGATCTTTTATTTTTTAATTTTGAAACTACAGAAGTGTCAAACCCAGTACAGAGTTCCTGTACTTTCCTCCCAGATGATGTTAACATCACACATAACATGGTACAAAGGCCTATTCTAAGTAAAAAAAAAAAATTCACATTAATTAATTCAATGCTATTAACTAATCTACAGACCTTACTTGAATTCTGCCAGCTGTTCCACCTGTGCCCCTTTCTGGTTCAGGATCCAGTCTAGCAGACCACAAAGTATTCTTCCTGATCTTAACATTTCTGAAGCAGACTACTAGTCAGTTACTGTATAGAATGTCCCTCAATTTGGGATTGTCTGATAATTTCTCATGACTAGACTGAGGTTATTCATTTTTGGCAAATTACCATGGGAGGGAGGTGGAGTCCATCAGGTGCGTCACATGAAGAAGTATGTGATGTCAATGTCTTCTTAGTGGTGATGTTCACTTTGATTACTTGGCAGTGTTTGCCAGGTGTTCCTACTGTACAGTCACTATTTTACACTTCACAATTAATAAGTACCTTGCGGGGAAATACTTTGAAACTGTGCAAATATTCTGTTTGTCCTCACCTTTGCCCACTAACCTAAGCATCTATTAGTGATTCTTACCTGCCACAATTATTACTGTGGTATTTACTAAATGGTGACTTTCCTGTCTCCATCTTTCCTTGTACACTCACTAGTGGGAATGCCACTATGAGGATGAGCTCTCCTGTTCCCCTCATTTATTTATTCAATTATTTTTTATATCAGAATGGATTCATGGATATTTCTTTTATTCTATGTCTTAATCCACTCCTATTACTATTTATTTTGTTGCTGAAATCATCCCAAGAACTTGATCACTGGGAGCTCCTTCAACTTGGCCTGTCTTAATACACCCCCTTCACTTGTATTATCTTACTTTCTTGGACCACAAGATGTTCCCGCTCATCTTTACTTTCCCTGACTCTGTCCTGGCACCAACATTCTCAGCAGAGTCCTGAATCCTTTTATGGGAGAATGGTGTGTAGAAACCAAGTTCTAAGCACTAGTTAGGCTTACTGCTATTGGAGTATCATTGCTTTCAGGCCCTCTCAGTAGAGAAAAGGAAGATATAAATGTATGAACACACACACACCCCCCCCAAATCTATTTTTATCTCTCTATATTAAACACACGAGTTCATATTTCATTTATGTATTTGCTTCATCCTAGTATACCCATGAAACAGTTTCAGAATTGCTAACCCACACCCCCATAAAAATAAATTCGCTACCTAACTTGCAATAATTGCATAAAGTTCTTCTGTATATAGTATATAGTCAAAATATGCTTTTCAAAGTTACTTAGGTTAGTTCTTTCTTTCTCTACTCCTTTAGTGTGATTATGTCAAACATTAGCAATATACTTAGGTTTATTTGTTACTACTTATATTACATTTTGAGCATCTTTTGATTCTCATACTCAGTGCTCTTTTCATCCTGATTGTATAGATAAAAACTTCAGCATAGAGGAGAGTAGAGTCTAACTGTGTCTTACAACATGCAAGAGCAGCAAGGAAGTATGGGAGTTAGGATCAATTTTTGAACCAAGTTGTATACCTAACTCTTTCTGTAAGGGAAAGAATTCCACCAAACTCTCCTGCAAAACCAGGTTGGTTTGCCTGGAAAATAAAGCTTGAACCTTGTACTCCATTATCACTGTTGGTGTTGACCCGATACAATACAGTGTTGTGTTGTACACCTGGTTTTCTGCGATTTTAACAAGATATTTTAAAATTTCCTCCAACTCTAGCCCCAGCCAGTGTGGCTCAGTTGGTGGAAGTGTCATTCTATAGACTGCATTTCCCAGTCAGGGCACATACCTAAGTTGCAGGTTTGGTCCCCAGTTGGGGTGCATGTAAGAGGCAACCAATGGAAGTTTCTCTTCCTTTCTCTCTTTCCCTTTCCCTCCCTCCCCCCCCCACGCCCCCGCCAAAATCAGTAACATGTCCTTGGGTGAGTGTTAAAAAAAACAAAAATCCCTCCAATTCCAAAATAAATTAAAAAAATAAAATAAAATTTCCTCCAATTTCTACTACTCCCTAGTGCTATACTCAGAGCATGTTCTTTCTTTATGCTTTTTCTTTTTTCTTCTTTTTTTTTTGAAATCTTTTTTTATTCAAATACCATTCTGATCATTCATGATCCAAGAACATTCAAATAATAAACCAAAAAGAAATAGATGTTAAAGATTGATCTCCCAACATTGTAGCCAATGATGCCACGCTTGCTTACAATCTTGCTGATGTAAGACCACATCCACGCCTCAGTGGCCACCAAACCATTCAGCACAGCTTCCTTAGCTGTGAGCTGTTTGAAGCTACCAATTTGAGCACTATTGACTATTTTTTTTCAAGCTCTGAACAGCTGTTGGGATCTCAGCAGGGGTTGGAGGAATCAGCTCAACCTTGGCATAGTGCCAAAATTTGGCCAGTCAAGGTTTTGAGTAAGTCACGGCAGCATTTATCAGTACTGGGGGCTTCTCTGCGAGGTTATGGACAAATTGGGCCATGATTGCCGGATGGAAATTCTCTTTATGCTTTTTCTTACCCTTTGCCTCTCTTCCTCTAGTAGATTGATTGGTTTTCTACTTTACCAAAAAGAATGAGACCTAAAGCATGGGATCCTTCATGTTACCTACAATTCACTCTCCCAACATCTTCCCATTCTTCACCTTAGACTCCAGTGAAAAGATTTTCTTTTCTAAGGCTAACCCGTCTCTCTAACCCAAAGATTCATCTCCTCTCTTTCACCTTTGGTTTTATCCTCTGGGGGGCGTGCTGCTCTTGTCCTGCCAACATGCTCAGGTCTCCCTTCTTTAAAACAAAGAAAAAAGCTAATGCCTTTCATTTGACCTTATTATTATATCCTTATTAAATTTTGCCTAATATTTCTACAATCTAGTTTTTAAGATTTACCAATCCAATAATGATTTCTCAAAGATTACCAATTATCAAATTTTTAAAAATTTCATTACAACCAATGATTCCCTTGGACCATACCCCTCTTTACTTCTCTGAAGCGTGGCCCACTGATCTACTCTAGGGTCATGCTCCTTTAGGCTTACATTTGGCCTGAACATTTACTAGGCCAAGCTACTCAGCTTACTAAGTCTCAGTTTCCTCTTCTGTAAATAAATTGGTAGTAGTAACAGATCACACCTCATAGGGCTTTTCAAAATTTTTGGTAAAGATTTAGTGAGATAACCCATGTGAAGCAATAAGAACAATACTTAGCATATAATGTAAATCAGTATATGTATGCTCTTTACCACTCTTACAAACCATCATCTGTAATCTGGAAAATACAGAAAAATGGAAAAGAAACAAGTACTGCTAACATTTGGCTATTTTTTTTTCACTCTGTCTTTTATGCACAGTATTTCCATTGTTGAGGTCATCACACATTCACTCCTGTTATGCTTTTTAAGACTTAATATTACAGTAAGATTATAAAATGTTTGTAAACAATTTTTAATGACCACATAACATTCCACTGAATGTATGTATCTATCAACAAACTATTCTGCTATTGTTAGATACGATATTTCTAATTTTTTCCCACTAACACACTTACACCCCTGGCAAATCTGGATTAAGTCCAACTGACTCTTACTCCATTCATGTAACCACACAATTAAAAATGGCTTGGAAAAACACACAACCATGCTGACTATTCTCACTTTAAATTTATGATTTAGTATTTCCTGGTAAGCCTATTACAAATTCCTAGGCCTATTCACTTTCTTGTAGGCAATTTTCCACACCTTTCCTCTGCACCTTACATCAAGACCTTCTTCCCCAAGTCACCCGCAGTTAAAGATATCACTTCCTATCTCACTGAGAAAATAGAACTGGACAGAAAAAGAAATTCCTGCTGCCCCAACTTCTTTATTTACCGACACTACCTGCATCTGTGCTCATACACTGCCTTCTCTTTTGCTACTGCAGATAACTTGTCCACGCTCTAAGAAAACCAGTTCCTCCCCCTGTGCATGACATCACACATTCTCTTACCTACTTACTGAAGGATACTGCTTCAACAACGGTTTCCTCTCCCTTCTGCATCACCAGCTTTTCCCTCTCTGATCATTCCCATTCAGCATATACATATGCTTACCTTACAAAACAGAAGAAAAAAAATCCCCCCTTGAATCTACCTACTACCCCATTTCTGATACTCCTTAAAGCAAAACTGAGACCACCATCTCTAATCTCTCCTCCCATTTCCTCACAAGCCTATTCCACCACTTCCCTCAAACAGCTTATACCATGGTTGCCAGCAACTGTCACATTGCTAAATCCAGTACTCTTAGTTTGCAATTGAGCTCTCCTTTCCTTTTTGAAATACTCTCTTACTTTAGCTTCCTTTTAGCTTCTTCATTTACTTTCTGTCTCAATGACTGACTGGCCCTTAGTTTCTTCTACTGGATCTTTCTCACCTCTCCAGCCTTTAAATGTTGGACTTGTCTCAGGTCTTACTTCAAATTGCTTTTCTTCTCTATCTACATTCACTCCAATCTCATGTCTTTAAATGCCCTATACGTGCTGAATATTACACCTCAAACATCTTTAGCCAGGACCTCTCCCCAGAACTCCAGACTAAACCTGCTCCTCTCATATCCCGGACTCAGTAATGACAATCCCATTCTTCTAGTTGCTCAAGTCAAAAAGTCCTGTAATCCCAGATTATTCTTTTTCTAGCCCTATAAATCCAATCTGATCCAACAACAATCCTGTTGGCTCAACTTCCAAAATACATTCAGAATTTAACCTTTTATGATCCTCTCCAGTGCTATCGCCCCCAGCAAGCTACCTGTATTAGCCTCTTATAGTCTCTCTGCTTCTTCCCTTGCCCTTTACAGTGTCTCCTCAACAGAGTAGACACTGATCCTTTTAAAAGATTAAACCACATCACTCCCATGCTCAACACCCAAAGGCTTTCAGACTCACCCACTCTGAAACTAAAGTCTTTACCACGACTTAAAAGACTCTAGATCAGCGCTTCTCCAACTTGATGTGCATCTGAGTTACCTGGGGATCTTAAAAAATGAACTTTCTGATTCCGTAGTTCTGGGACTTGTCTTCATCCAGCATTTCTAATTTGCTCCTAAATTTTGATACTAATGCTGCAGGTCCTGAAGACCACACTTTGAGGAAAAAGACTCTGGAATAATCTGCACTACTTCCCACCTGACTGCTTTCTTCCTAGCTTACTCCACACTCCAACCATATTGGCATTTTTCCACCTCACGGCCTTGGCACTGGCTTTTCTGTCTGCTTGGAATGTCCTTTCTTGAGATCTACATAGGTCACTCCCTCATTTTTAAGGTTTCTGCTCAAATATCACCTATTAGCAAGCTTTCTCTGATCATCCAACATAAAATGCCAGACCCTACCTTGGTACACGGTACCTTTTTTATCTTGTTTTATTTTACTTGTTGATACTTACAACCCGATATTTATTTATTACTTGTTGAGAGCCTTGAGAGCACTTTGTCATCTTGTCTGTTTGGTTTGCTGTTATGTTGCCAGGGCCTAGAACAGTGCCTGGCACATAGCATATCATCAGCACATACTTGTTGAACAAATTAAATGATTTGATCTTATATATTTATAGAACTCGTAAGAACTTTAAACACCAAAAGCAATGCAACTGTTATAAAAAAGACTCTTAAACACAGTGATCATCCATTTAAAAAAAAGTAACGCATTACAATAACTGAAGCAAAGTTTGCTCCAGGGTGCGGCATGTGCCATTGGTGGCGAGTACACCTGTACAATAAGGAGAGAATAGTCCATCTGTGACTCTGTGGGTTGGCCACCCTACAGCTGACCTCCACACTCCAACTTATTCCTTGTTTACCACATGGTTATGTGTCCAGGTTTAGGGAGGCTCCTAGATAATAATTTTGATCAATTTAGCCAATCTGGGTAATTCCTTTCCCTTACTAGTAACTAGTTAGGGAAATAGCACATGATCCAATTCTGGCTAAATCTGTTGAGCAGCTTCTGGTAAAATTTTTAAAGATAAAGAAGAAAAAGTACAAGATAGAAAATCCCCCTTCTACCTCTGGACATGAGAGCAAGGTGTTGCCATCTGGCAACCATGATGGGAAGGCTAAGAAGAGATAAATTGGAGTTAGATTATCAAGCTGCTGTGTTAACTGACCCTTTTTGTTGTAGAAGACTGGTTGTTATTCTTATCTTTACATATGAGGAAACTGAAGCACAGAGAGACTAAGTAACTAGTTCAAGGTCAGAGTGGTAGAACCAGGATTCAAATCCAGGGAGCTTGGCTTCAGAGTCTTTGTGTTCCTCTCCAAAGCAACGTAACTGATACAAGACCACTTCCAATAATTACAGTGACATTATGGGGTTTTGCTTAATATTAATAATGCATAAAATGTCCTTGCCTATCTATAGATTTTAGCAGGTAACTGCATTGTACATATTTTACAGTGTCGCAGCTGTACATATATATATATATATATATATATATTTTTTTTTTCCATTATTGCATAATCTTGGAACCAAGAATTCTAGACTAAAAAAAGTGTTATTTGAAACAAGTCAGGAAGTCCCAGGCACTCTGAGAAAGCTGTCTTCTGTAACTCTTGAATCCATCAGGACTTTATTTTGGCTATGGTAAGAGGTAATAAATAATTTTTCTCCATGTACACTAAAACTGTTCATTGAATAATAGAGATACGGTGGTCAGTGAGTGCACTCCTCCCGTAATGCATCCTACTATGCAATGTAGGGAGACAACATTAGGGAACACAAAAGACATGTCCCTTGCCCTCATGGAACTTAGTGGGGTAGTGGGGTAGCGGGGCAGAATTACGTGTGGGATGGTTGTTTTGAAGGGCTCGGCACAGTGGCAGCTATGGAGTCTTACCTTTAAGCTGCGATGGAAGATTTCTGGTGGACAGTACCTCTTGCACAACATACTGATTCACCACTCCACTTTTCAACAATTCTTCTGGGGCTAAGGGCAGATGGAACTCATACAGTTGGGAAGACATCCTTCTCCCACTGGCTCTCAGGGCTGGAAATCAAACAGAAAATAGGTCAGCACCTGTATCTAAGGTCTGTCTTTTTTTCTGGTTCTATTATTTCCCCCCTCCAATATATAATGCTTTTTAGTCTTACATCAAGCTGATAACATTATCTTAGAAGACGTGAGATCAACCCTGGAGTAGAATCTAATTTTACTCATGACTCTGCCACTTGGTCATGCCATAGGCCTCATCTGTAAAAGGGGGTTACTAGTTTCTGATTATTTATAGAACTGTAAAGCAGCATATTAATGCCTTATGTTTGCATTATTTTTTGTTTTTATGGGTAAAGCTTCTTGTCTCACCTAAGGCCAGAACAGTGGCCTGGCAAGGGCAAGTGGGTTTCCTGGCTCCAGAATGAAAGAACACGAACATTTATTGCTTGCTTACTGTGTGCCAGGTTCTGTTAGGCCCTTTGAATATATCATATCTGATCTAGTTCTCCAAATCCCACTTTCAAGGACTGCATAATACAAACCAATTTACATACGAGGAAAACGAAGCTAAGAAAGCTTAAAGGATTTACCCAAATTCTGCTGATCTATCAGACTTATTGTTTCTTCCACATCGTACCCCAGGGATATACCCACTAGACAACCCTGCCTCTCCTATGCTGCCTAACACCACGCCATATTACCCCTTACCCTCTTTCCCCAGTCTTTCATTATCTGCTCTCCTTAACACCACATCTTCCTTACCCGAGAACCTCACCCGGCCGTCCCTGGGACTCGGGCTGTAGATCTGAAATGAGGAAAAAACAGGGCGTGCGCAATACTCACCAATCAGCGGGGCAGAATTCAAGCGGGTAGATAAAACTGGCCAATCCTCGGCAAAAGGAGGTAAAAACTTGCCTGTGCAACGCGCGGGCAAAGCAACAAAAGTGAAGTTTAAATCTCAACGGCTGAAAAGGGGCCAATCCCGACTTCCGCTGAAGAAACCGGCCAATCACAGCGGATGACCCGGAAAGCCCGGCCGCACCGCCTAGAGAGGGGCGGAGCCTAGAGAGGGGCGGAGCCTAGATTTAGGATCCCGCCCCCAGCCCCCAAGTCCTGCGGCAGGCGCATTCCCTATGGGGTCCTTTTCCCCTAGGTGGTGGGAGAAGTCCTAGGCATTGTCGTCCAGAGATACCGCGTTTCTACCTGGGCAGTGGTAGAGCCCTTGGGCTAGTGACCCACTCAGTCAACCCCAGGACAGGCAGCAAGTCCGGGCCGAGATTTAGGTTTAGACTCCAGTCCAAGTTCCGCCATTTCTTAGCTTTGTGACGTCCAGCAGGTCACTTCACTCTCTGATCCCGATTTCCTCCCCTGTACAATAGGGGTAATTTTAAAAAGAAAAAAAAAACACAAACCAGGCGGCAGCGTAGAATTAGCGTGAGGAATAGAGAAAGGAAGCTCTGGGTTCCGGGGTCTGGCCCTTCATCTCCCTCACAGTTGAGGGACAACTAAGGAAATGAAAGAGTGCCTTTTCTTGAAACTCAGTTTTGGGACGCCCTAGACGACGCAGTGAGTACCTCAGCTGTTCTCGCGCTCCGAGGCTTCCCGTCCGCACAGCGGAAGCGCCTAGGAGGGGCGGGGTGTGAGTGACACACGGTGGCCTTAGTGCGCCAGACGCGGAAGGCGGAGCTTGTGGCTGGGGGAGGAGGAGCCTAGGAGGTCTCTGAGCGCAAAGCTACCTGGGTAAGGCCGAGAATGGCTTTGACCAACTAGTGCGCCTGTGAGGCCAACGTGAGCGGTTCTTGTCATCTCGTTGAAGGTCACGTCTGGTCAGCACTCCGTGCTAGGGCGGTGTGCTATTGTAAGGGGAGACGAGAACAATGGCAGGGAGCCTCGCTCTGGGTGCGGGAAGGCGCCTGTGGAGCTGGGTGCCCCTGGCCTGCAGAAGCTTCTCTCTGGGTAAGTGGCGAATGTGGAGACACGCTGTGGAAACTGCTTCTCAATAAGCAGCCCCGATTCAGCCTTCTTCTTCCTCATCCCTAGGTGTTCCTGGAATGTATTTTGTAAGGGTCACGGTTCCGCCCCGCAAAGTGGTTGATCGTTGGAACGAGAAGAGGGCCATGTTCGGGGTGTATGATAACATCGGGATCCTGGGTAAGACTCGACTCCATTGTACAACATTTAAGAATGGCAGTTATGCCGCAACAGCTTCTTTTTCTCACCTGTGGAGAATAGTACCCTGCTCAATAGCAGAGCAAACACTTATGTGGCTGTTTACGCTACGTTGGGCACTGTTCTGAGCGCCCCACATGTATTAACTTATGTAACCCGCCTTATAACCTTTTCACTTTACAAGTGAGGAAACTGAGGCACAAAGAGGTTAAGTAATTTTTCCGAAGCTGGTAAATGGCAGTGCCAGAATTTAAGCTCCAGCGTCTGTGCTCTTGATTCGGTAGTCTGACGTGTCTTGTCTGTAGGCGCTGCTCAGGAAGACTGTATGCTGATGGCTTAGCTGGTCAAGACTGTGTTGCCTTGGAACTAACACGTTCTCTCACATTACACAGGAAATTTTGAAACACACCCCAGACAACTAATCAGGGGGCCCAAGTGGCTTCGAGGCTGGAAGGGGAATGAATTGCAGCGTTGTATCCGAAAGAAGAAAATGGTTGGAAATCGGATGTTCTTTGATGACCTGCACAACCTTAACAAACGCATCAGCTATCTCTACAAACACTTTAACCGGCATGGAAAGTTCCGATAGAGGAGAAAGCTGGGGACTGTGGAAGAGGCATATCTCTTAGAGAAGGGAAACAGCACTTTTCATTGTGAGGAAAGAAATTTGTGTGCTCTCCATAATAAAATAGGGCTTCTTTAAAATCTGTTATCCACACACTTTATTTTCCTCTAGATGCTACTTTTACTCATTCCTGTAGACTTATCCCTAAGTCTTATAGTCTTAGATTTGGACTTTACTACTTGCCCTTTGCAGTGTAGCCTTACGTATGCCTTTAAAAAATAAAAATTATTGTTGGCACTTTTTGACATACAGGTTTCATGTATTGAAAGTGGTGATTTTTAATTGCCCCATAATACTAGATGTTAAATGTATTTTTGAAAACCCTTTCACACTGGAATGAAATGTAACAAAAATGGAATTATATTTCTGTACTAGTCTCAACAAAAATATTTATTGGGTAGTTTTTCTGAGCTGAGAATTGTAGAAGAAACAAAAAATTATATCCTTCACCCACTCCCTGCATATGCTTTTCTAGTTAGGATATAAAGTTAATAGTCTCTAATGTACACTTTAATATGAGGCATTAAGTACCATATGAATGCTTTGCCTGACTGATCATCAGAATCATCTCGATAATTTAACAATTTCCAAAGCCTGGTCCCTGTCCCCAAAGATCTGTGATCTGTGGAGCTGAGCTGAGTCTTAGGCATCTGTGTGTGTGTTCAATACACACACACAAAAGTATCCAAACAGTGCAAATTTAAAAATTACAGAAGGGTAATCAGATGAGAAATTTTCTCAACTGATTTTTTGTTCCTTCACAGGGGCAACCACTCTTTACAAGATTCTTATTCTTTCACATATACTGTGCATGTACAAGTTTGTATTAAAAACTGTATATCTCCTTCAAAAAAATTGGATTTCATACACAGTTCTGTGCCTTGATTTCACTTAATATAACTTGGATGTTATTATAAAATAACATTATATACATTCATATACCATATTACATTATATTATATTATTATATTATATCTTAACATTATAATCCACAATGATTTAGTCAGTCCCATTTTGATAAACCTTTACGGTATATTGTTTCTGGGCTTTTGATTTTTCAAAGTATGACTCCTCTAATTTTAGGTAATTATAATCTTAAAAGTCCTTAGGTGATTTTAATTACACATATTTGGAAAACACTGATGTGGATGCTAAGTGACCTAGATAAAAATGTATTAGGTCTAATCAGGAGAGGTTTCGTAGAAGAGGTTGGGTTTTAGTAAGGAGAGAAAAAAGTGGTAGAACATTTCAAAGGGAGAAAGAACAATAAGGTGCACCATGAGAGAACAGTATGTTGAAAGATGGCAAGATAGGTCTAATTATAATGAAGTATAGTATGACACTAGGGAAAGCATTTGCAGTGTTGCTTTTAAAGAAATCTTTTATGTGAGTTAAAAGCACTGTTGTGTTTCCTGGGAGGAGTTTTTGGTTGATTAGCATAAGGTCTCTGGTATAGACTATTGATTAAGGACATAGTGTTTGGAGTCAGACAGGTCTGGATTTAAACTCAAGCTCTACCACTATTCTTGTGGCCCTAGATAAAGTAGTCAACTTCTATTAGGCTAGTTTTGTTTTGTTTTTTTAGCCTGTCAAGTAGGAATAATATAATACTTTCTTGATAGGGTTGTGTGAGGAATGAAAGTATGCATGTAAAATACTTAGTACAGAGTTTGGCAAGTTTAAATGGTAATGACACTCCTCTGAAGTGTGTGTAGTTGTCAAGAATTAGAAAAACTTGAAGAAATGAATGGAAATACGTTTTTAAAATATTACATATCAGAGTTTGTATTTGAAGGTAGAATAATTAAGATATTAGATCTCTTATTTGATCCAAATCATTTCAAGTAAGTACTTGCTTCAATTATCATTAAATAACAATCCACCCCAAAACTTAGTGACTGAAAACAACAGTTTATTAATTCATCTCTCTAGGTTGTTTGGGATTAGAAGTGTGATTCTACTCCCATTTGGTATGGGCTGGGGTCAGTCATGTTGTATTCAGCTGGGAGCTTGGCCAGAGCCAGAATGTCCAAGATGTCTTCACTGATAAGTCTGGTGACTCAGCTGGGGTGGCTGAGATTCTTTTTCCACATGATCTTACTCTGTAGTCTAGCCCAAACTTCTTTACATGGAGGCTTGATCCCAAAGTTAAAGATCAAAACTGCGAGACTTGATAGGCATAGGCCAAGAGGTTTCATGATCACTTGTGTTGTATTCTAACAGTCAAAATAAGCCACAGGCCAGCCCAGATTCAACGCTCTAAGTGAATGCACTCCATGTATAGATTGGGAGCATGCACTTATACAGGGGTGTGAAGAATTGTCAACAGCCATATTTGCAGTCTACCTCAGTAACCTTTCATGCCTTTCTTCGCACTTTTTTTGGTAGGCTCAACAGAAGTGAAACTAGATTAAGTGAAAAGTGGGTTTCAGAGAAATGGATTAATGGGTATGTGTGAACATATATTATGATCCTGGGTCTTACAGAAATATTAAAGAGTGTCCGGCTCATCGTATGGAAGAGTTTTCAAAGGGATGGCTGGAGAGAAGCTAGATATAAGAATGGAGAGGTTGGTGTGAAATATAAGTGGCTCTGGAATACTTTACATGATTTAGTGGGATTAGAGAGGAGAAAATCAAATATTTTATACTGTTAAGGGCAAGGTGCTCTGAAGAATTACATGTACATGTTTTGCTAGAATATGTGATTATTAATGAAGAGAAAATTGATAGTTCAGTTCAATGGGCATTTATAGAATGCTTCCTGCTGTGAAACTACAAAAGGTCTTGTTTTTAAGGACAGAACAGTCTCATTTTAGGTGTGAAACTATGTTCATTGAATGAAACATTTTCATTCAATGAATACTGAACCATTATGTGCAAGGTTATTTAGAGGACATAAATCACTAAATCAGGATTGATTCCCAGCTCTCAGTAGCTTTCATTCTATTTGAGATATGTATGTAAACAATATGAATTTGAATATGGTAATTACATAAGAAAATTAGAGACTTCTATGAGAGTTCTTTCTTGGCTGGGAGTGGGGAGTAGTCAGAAAAGGTATTTGTTGAAAAGATGACATTTGAACTGAGTCTTGGAAAAGTTCAGCTGATGGACATGGGAAATCAACGTTAAGTATGAACAATAAAATCTATGGGTAGGAGATTTGATGGACAAAAATAAGTCATGTGGGTGAGGAAATGGGGGGCAGCATTGTCATGGGAACATAGATGTATGAACAAAGGTGGGAACTACTGACAGATTCATAGAACTAAGTTAATGATCATTAACACATAACTAATCTTTTTCTAATAACAGGAAATAAGTTTGGGTAGAAAAATAGTGCCAAAGTACTAGAAGTCCAGCCAGGATGAAGAACATATATATATATATGAGGGTTTTTTTTTAAACCCTGTAGGCCAGAGCTGTTTGATCCTGGCCACATGTAGAAACTTCTCACAGCCTGTAAACTTTTTTTAAAGAATACTTTATTTATTTATTTTTAGAGAGAGGGGAAGGTAAGGAGAAAGAGAAACATCAATGTGTGGTTACCTCTTGCGCACCACAAACTGGGGACCCAGCTCACAACCCAGGCATGTGCCCTGACTGGGAATGGAACCGGCCACCCCTTGGTTCACACACCAGCCCTCAATACACTGAGCCACACCAGCCAGGGCTCAAAGCCTTAAAAAAAATTAAAAATAAAATAAAGTAAGACTAGGACCCATCCTAGACCCATGAAATCAATCAGAGCTAGGGTCCTAAGCATTCATATTTTTAGAAGCTCCCCAGAGGTTTTATATTGCGGTTGAGTATCACTGCTTTGGAAAATGGAAGGAGGCAAGGGACAGCTTTTTAAGGTCCTTTTACTTTGATTTGGCTAAGTCTCAGAACTCATAATATTTTTACTTTTTGCTTTTGCTTGGTTTAATGTGTATCCGTGTCTGTCTTCCCACTGAGCTAAGCCTCATCCCCACCGAGGGCAGGGCCTGTCTTGCACATATTCAATTACTGCAGTGGTCTAATATCTGGCATATAAGGTATCGTTTTGTATGGGCTGTTCTGCCTTGATGGATTCGGCCTCCTCAGAGGAGGCCAGGCGGGCAGGTCTGGACGACAGGGATGTGCGTAGACTGACCAACCACTACCTTCCCTAGGACTCCAGAGTCCCCGCCACTGTGAGCGGGGACCCACTCACAGCTGTCGGCGGAAGCGACACGATTGCCGGCAGCTGCGGGCGCTGGGGCCTTGGGCAAGCCCGGACTTCAGAAACAGTTAAGCGATTGGCTGGGAGACACCAAAAAAGGCCTAACTCAAACTGTTGGAGTTGCCCTTCCAGAGGGCAGGCGCGTATTTCCACAACGCCAGGTCCTCTGTTAGACAGATAAGCCAGCTATAGTGTTGGTCAGTGAATGAGCCTCCCAACCGCTCCTTTCCGGAGTCGGGGTGAGAGGGAAGCTTTGATTGGCCGGTTTGCTCGAGCGTCGCTTCCCGACTGGCGCTTGTCCCGGGCGTGGATTGGGCTACGGGGTTGTCAACCCTTTCGGGAAGGCGTGGCCGGCACTAATAAAGACAGGACCCGCACGGCAGCTGCAGTAAGTTCCACTGCAGCTAGACCTCCAGGTGGTCATCTGGGTACAGAGCTCTGCAGTTCCGTCCACTTCAGCCTCATCGTTCCCTTCGCTGGGTTTCTTGCCGCATCTTCCGGAGAGGAGACTGACCCTCCCCCTGTCAGAGAAATGTGAGTTGACTGTCGTGTGGGGGGCTCGACATTCCTTGCCAACTCTCACTGCCAGCGCCAGACTCTGCGCGACGGAAAATGGCGCATTGCAGCAGCTGTAGCGACGCGGGGAAACACCACTGCGCGTTACCCCCAGACCTGACCACCCGCAGGGAGGGCGGCAGTACCTCTCTCCTGCACCAGCCACAGCCAGCATCCCACGGGCGGGGCAGGGGCGCGGGGGTCTCACATTCATTGCATCCTCTCTTTTCGCCTGAGGGGCGCCTCATTAAAGTCTCGGTATAGTGGAGCCCGGGAGAGGGCGACGGTGGGGCACGGAGTCAATGGCTAGGGGGCTCAAGGCTCGTCCTCGTCGGATGAATCTGTACGTAGGGCCTCTGAAAAGACAGTCATGGGTGCACCTGCCAGTTAGTAACTTGGGTTGTCCTGAAATCTCTGGATTTGTGTATGTCCCTCACTCCAACTGTGATGCGTTACCCTCTTCCCACCTTGGCAGTGAGAAAAGCTCCAGAAACTTATCTGCCAGTTCTCTGGCGCCAGGTGAGCAGCTCAGAAAAGCTGGAGGGGCAGTGCCATGTGATTCCAAGCATCCATTCATCCCAAGGCCACACTGAAGTGTTTTCCTGTCACTGAGTCTTAGCCAAGTATTTGGAAGAGAAATAGAGCTGAGGACTCCAACACATTACGTTTAGTCTCTAACCATCTTCAACATCACCCCATCCTAAGATCCTGAAGGAGAACCATGGCTAGACGAAGTCCGTCCCTGTCAAGACCACAATATATTTGATAGAGATTTTTTCTTATTGCGTGGAGTCCTGGTCTAGTCCTAGATATATTGGTGTTGCTTCTCCTAGTAACACACACACACACACACGGAAAAGATTTAATTATAATACATAAGGGTTATAACCGTTCTGGGCATTTTACCCAGAAGTCGAGCATTCCCAACTTCTAACAAATAGTAAATGGAATGGTCCCTTCAAATGTTTTATAACCATTTTACTTTTTCTCTATTTGATTTCTGCAGTTTTAACTATGACATTCTATGCATTTTGGTCAAGTCCTAGGATTCCGTTTGTTTTCATTTTGCTAAGGAGAATCCTTCTCAGCTGACTGGTTTCCAGTAGCACCCATGTGGGATGAACGGAAGATGGAGAAAGTGTGGTGACTAGCAGGGCATCACGAGGTCTCTGACCTTAATCTTGTCATTGGTGCCAACATTCTGGACTGTTTCCAAGACCAAACAGTGGCTTCTATGTACTCATTGATTTTTTTTCCCTCTTCTGTCAGAGAACTAGATTGCTTAGTTCAGTAGTAGCACAAGAGTCTTGTGGCTTCCATGGCTTTTTATATTTCCTTTGCTGCCTTTGTGCCTTGGAAATCAGAAAGTGAATCCTTAAATGGGGATAAATTGGGTGTAATCTGATAGTATAGCCTTGCTGAGGCATTTTTCTCTAACCTTTTAGACTGAAAGAAATTCACTTAGGGAGCAAGAACTTACGGGTATTAGTTCTGTTATGAGTAGTCAAGGCATTTCCTTTGTGGTGCCTTTGTGATGGTTTAATTCCTAGATCATTTATTCTTAGACTATCCTATGAGGTGTTTTTGTGAGATTAGGCTTCCGTTTGAGGAGTTCTTATCATAATTTCTATTCTCCATCAAATTTGAGAGATCTCCCTCCTGCAGGTAGATTTTCCCTTGGGAGAGAAAATCTCATGCCTTAGGTTAGACTTCTGGGCATACTTTAGGATGTGAATTTAGCCTGCATATGTTGGGATGTAAAAAGGAGTTTATCTTTAAACCTCATACTAGGTAAATCCCTTCCAAGGCTAAGGGAAAGAGTACAATCGCTGTTTGTAGTAGTATAAGCCAAGATTTCTCTTTGGGACATAAGAAACTATAGTAGGCTCCTGAGACATGTTGCCAAATCTAGAAAAGAAAGGGACAGAATGTCTACAATGCATGTACATTGAGGTCCATCTCCCTTATTTTTGCCTCGTGTCTATGCTCTTGGAACAGTTTGATAATTAACATAATTGCTGTTGGCCTCAATGCTATCTAACCCCCATCTTCTCTGCCAAAGCAAGCAGACTGTCCTGACTCACTCCACCTACAGAGGCCATGCCTCTGGTGATTCTCCAAGTTGTCCTTACAGCAGTCCCGAGGTACTAACTATTGTGTGGAATGTAACCAGTAAGTGGATCCCCTTAAGCAGAATCTGTCAGTTTGCTCTTTCTTTTTAGATTTAGGTTTTGCAAAAAAAGCTGTTCTGTCCATAGCCTTGTCCTGAGGGTTTAGTCTTTTGTACAAACTTATTCTAACCTGGATTAGAGGTTTCCAGTTTGACTTCATGTAAAAGGCTTCTGACAGTCAGGGACATGCCATTTAGGCCAAAGCTGGCACATTAGTCCCTGTAACTATTGTGTCAGAGGATATGCTTGAGATTGAGCAGAGGGTGGCCCAAATAAGATCTTTTGATGCCACCCCGGATGTCCCTGAGCCCCATCTAAATCTTGTTACAGAATCTTTCATCTTTTGCTTCTTGACCCTGTGCTGCATCTCCCTACTTGGTATTGCCAAGGAGCTAGAACCCCTTCTAATTGCAATAGTAACCTGATTGCTATGAATTTGATGGTGTGGGGTGAGAATGCATGTGATTCCTTTCTTGTGTTGGATACTTTGTGCATTCTTTCCACTTCTTTCCATAGGTCTGCTCCAGCTCAGCCGCCTGCTGAAGGGGCAGAAGGGACTACCCCAGGTGGGGGTCCCCCTGGCCCTCCCCCTAATACAACCAGTAACAGACGACTACAGCAAACCCAGGCGCAAGTAGATGAGGTAGGTGGAGAGTTTTTTCTCTGAGAGTTTCTAAATCATAGAAGTTTAGAAACTTTTATTTTTTGCTAGAGAGATAGCTAAAGGCTTTGGGAGGCAAGGCATCCATTAGAGCTTCACAGGGCAAACCTGTGATCCCATTGGTTGTTCATTCCCCTGTTTCTAGTGGGGAGCTTAGCAGTTTTGCTTCTGCGCCCCCCTCAGGTGGTGGACCTCATGCGTGAGAATATGGACAAGGTCCTGAAGAGGGACGAGATACTGTCACAGCTGGATGACCGAGCTGATGCCTTGCAGATGGGAGCATCACAATTTGAGAGCAGTGCTGCCAAGCTAAAGAGGAAGTATTGGTGGAAAAACTGCAAGGTGAATTTTCTTGTCCTTTCCCCTTTGTTTTTCTTGGGCTGCAACTCATAGAAGACAAGAAACCCCTCAGGTTCTACATTCCTTCCCTTTAGTGGTACAGGGTTTTTGTCCTGCAGAACTCTTCTTGGGACAGTCTTCAAACCCTCCTTGAGCTGCATTACCCTGAATTGGCCACCAGGGTAGGCCAGAGTATTCAGACCCTCTATTCCGGAGCCAGTAATACCCTGAGGCCTTTGGAAATGGTTTGTCAGGCTGCTTCCCCCACACAGCTGCTGCCCATAAAGGACCTCTGGAAAAATTCTCACCTGGCCCTTCCTCAGACACTCCCAACATGTACACAGTGACTTGGGTAGATAGATAAATACTTGCAGCTTTTAGGAATGAGCTGAACACTTCACAATGAAAAATGAACCAGCTGACTAAAGATCCAAAGTCTGCACCTCCATTGCAGTTCCTTTCAAAGCAACAGGAACTAAGGAAAAAGGAGCAGGCTGCAAAGGCTCTGCTGGCTCTGAGGAGCTTCAGCTGTGGTACAGGGGTTATTGTCTGAGGGGGAGCATGAATGTTGGGCCCTCCCTGAGAGACCTGCAGATATCCTGGGTGATGTGTAGTTTCTTGCGCTGTCTCAAGGATAGAGGAAGCTTCGTTCCCGTATCTCTAGTCCTACCTCCTTCTTCCCCAAGTCCAAGGACCCATTTTTTGTCAATGTTTCCTCAGATGATGATCATGCTGGGAGCTATCTGTGCCATCATCGTGGTAGTTATTGTAAGTAAGTATCGCTGAGGTTACTGGTGGGGTGAAGAGGTGGGAAGGTCCTGGAGTCTTCTCCCAGCCCTGCCTGCCTGCCTGCCTGCCTGGGGAGTGGGGCTGCTCTGACTGAGGTATGGAGATCACTGCTGTGGGGTCATCACCTGGTTCGGGAGGGAGGGGTGTCAGAGACAAAAGACGTTACTGATGGACAAGGCTTCCCTCTGCAAGATATTGTGGGAAGATGGTCCTTCCTGTTCTGAGGAAGTGGGGCTGTGCTGTTTGTCACTGTCTTGAGTCAGAGGGAGACATGGGGATGGGACACATACAACGGAAAGACCTGGATGTCTAGTAACTTGATGTAACTTGTCCTCTTGTTTTCTCCTGTCTCTCTCTTTTCCATCTGGAACTTCCTGATTCCTGTGTCCAGTCTACTTTTTTACTTGAGAATGTGCCACCCCTTCCCTACTCTTCATTGCCATCCAAACTCATGTTCCTCTCCTTGTTTGCTCTCTCAACAAACTTCCCCCTCTACCTTCCTCCATCCCAGCCCAGGCTTCTCCATCGGCCATTCCTCCTTTTCTGTTGCTTCATTTGCACTCTGTCCCTCAACACTAGAAATGCTGCTCGTGGCGCAGTCTTGAGAGCAACCGCTGGCACCTCCTCCCTATCCGCTTCTTCTATGCTCGCAAATTCCTCCAAAGCCAAAAAGAATTGGAGGCTAAGGGAAGGGGATGGGGCGTAGCTGTAGTAACATGCCCAAGAAAGTGCCAAGATTGGGAGAGGAGAAGGGTATCGGTGCCCATGGTGTCTCCAGGGAAAGCCAGTGCACTGGCAGGAGAAAGCCACAAACACCTGCAGAAATGGTGGCTCACTCAGGCCTGCTCTGGTTTCTTGGAGCTCTTCTGTGCCAGGCCTGAAGAGGATCCTGGGTGGGCCCAAAGTCCAACTTGGTCCTGGTGCAATACCCTCTTAGATAGCAGAACTTGTTTTTTGGAGTTATTTCTAATCTGTTAGTCCAAGATTTTCTACGTCTTCAGGGATCTTAGAGCCTTTCACATGGTTCTCCAGAGACCTGGAGAACACATGTTAATTGTGAAAATACCAGAACTCTCATTGCCATCCTAGAAGCAGTCTCACAAGCTCTTGACTGAAAAGGTCTGTCTCTTGTCCACATTTTCTGCAGCATTCTGTACTGTTCATGAGAGCACCAAATAATTTCATATAGCCCAGGTCTGGGACTCTCAGTTAGTTTTAATTGGTGGCATAGATAAAGAGAAAATGCCTATTAGAGAGAAGCCGTGAGTGGAGGACCTAATTTGAAAACAAGCTCAGAGGAAGCCACTTGCCCTCTCGTTAAGGAGGGTCCTGCTCCTCTCTTCCTGTTGACTAAGGAGTGTGAGGGTCCTTGGACTTTCAGGGACTTCCCTCCTCACACCACATCTATGTACTTGCCAAAGACAGGGATGAGGCAAGACGTCCTGAGGCCTGGCCGATTCTGAGTATTTAGAGAGAGGTCCAGTACACCCACCAACTCAGTCTCGGGGCGGGACATTCTGTAGACAGTCTGTGCTATCATGGGCCCTCTCATCTAGAGCCACCTCTCTGTTCTTCCTGCAGTATACGCCCCTTCTAAAAATCCCATCTGAATTCCACTTTGCCTCCTTTCCTTTTCTCCTCTTTGCATGGTTTGTGGGTACAGAGAGTGGAATCTGAGGATGGGAGCTACTCAGCCTGTCTTGGGCACTACTGCTGGGCTGCAGGATAGTGTACTGAGTGGGATAGACTCAGGTGTGAGGGGAGGCAGGCAGGCTGGGAACAGAAGGGGACACACCTATATGCTCCTGTATTTCTTCTGTCCTCTGGTCCACAAGCAGGGAGAGGCTGAGGCCGGGCTGGGCTGGGTCTGGATGCTCACTTTCCATGCAGCAGCATTTCATTGCGCAAAACCATCTTTCCTCTCCCTTTGCCCCTGTTGCCCATGTTCCCTTCGTCCCACCCCAGGGTGGGACTGAAGAGCTGGAAGAAAGCAGTCATTGTACCCTCCCAACGATTCCCCTGGAAGGTCTCCACTCTCCTCTGGGCTCCTCCTTGCCTAATGCAGGGGGTCACCGCTGGAGAAGAACCACCACTGTCCTCGATGTGTCCCAAGCCTGGAGCAAATTCACCCTCTTAGCCCACTCATCCGTGTCACAGGAATTATTTCCTGGGTTTATTTGAGGCTCACCAGATATAGTTGGCTTTGTCTGTTTGGAGATGTTAGCCCTTCTACTTTCTTTCTCATCCCACCCTGTACACCCTTTTGTGTCTTTGCTGTCCCCCTTCCTTCCTACCACCCATGTGCATGAGCAGTTATGCAACTAAACCCTGGGACTTTGCAGTCAAATGAAGCCAAGCTTCCCACATCCCCTTCAGTTTGCCATGAGATGATGTGGGGTTCCCACTGCGTGTCTGTTGTCACCTCTTTGTCTTTTTTCCTAACCCCAGTCTCATACTTGTATACAATAATAACAGTTGTACTTCACCAAAGGCATGTGGCGTATTTACCAATTTCATGTATTCTGAACAAAGGCAAAAAATACAAATTTCTACCACTACACTGACTTGGTTGTTGTTTGGGTTGGAGGACCTGAGGAGAGAGGGGGAGGAGAGGAGTGCTGTTTATTTCTAGGAGTCTGATGTTGCTTGAGGCTGGAAGGGGGGGCTTATGTGTGTTGGATGGTCTTCTTGAGATTAAAGATCTGTGTGTTGGCAAAGGAAGTGGTCTCCGCTCTCAGCATTCATTTCTGAAGCAGCCCAGTTCTTCCAGGTGCTAGTGAGAGGAAGTGACAACAGGAAATTGAGTGGGGATCTCACACTGACAAACAACTTCAGGTTTCTCAGAGATCTGTCTGCCTCCTGCCTTGTGCTGAGTTCCACTGGGTTGATTAGGTAGAGTTTAGAAATGAATAAAAAGAGAAATCTCTCCCTTGCAGCTGAGGAGTGATGAGTGTGTAGGTATCCTGAAACACCCAGCAACTGTCTAAAGGAGCAGAACCTTAATTACAGGTCCTTAAGAGCAGCTGAGATGGATCCCTAGGGCTGCCTTTGAGGGCCTTTGGTTCATACCTTGAACACCTAGGCTTGGGGACACAGCTCTGTTGGGTCCAGCATGGGTAAAGACAAGAAAGGGGAAAAGCATTGCCTCCAAGGACACAAGGGACTTTTATTTGGACAGAGTTCAATGTCTGTGTGTGGTGGCCCAACCCTGACCCCTTTGCCCCACTGTCCCGCACTTGCTTCTTTCTCAGTGTCTTCCCATTTTCTTTTCTTACCACTGCACCTCAAATCTGGCTCCAGTGTGAACCTCTACCCAGACTTCTCACTGCCCTCCTGCCGCCCTCTCACCTCTTCGAGTTTACTCTGTGTAGCCAAGGGACATGATGAAGGACGGCACAGTCCTGCACATATTCAGAGCCAGTGGCCCCGTGATCTGTGCTTTCTTCATGCTTTCCTTGGGGTCTTTTTGGGCTCTGGGCCTTCTGGGAGAACGCGACTACTCTTTCTTTTTACTCTCACTGGTTACCAAGAGGGCCTCGCAGTCTTGGGTGACTTTGGGTGAGGTAGCTAGGAGAGAACAAGAGGGAGTGAGGTTGGTTTCAGCCGGGGTAACCTCAAAAGCTGGGGGCTATGGTGGGGGGCTGGCTGGAACTTGGATGCTTGGGCTTCATCCCTGGTCTGGGTGGGGAGGTGGTTAGTGGAGGCTGGTCTGTGAGTGAGGTGGGTCAGGGGCAGAGCTGAGGGCAGCTGGGCTCCTACCTTTCCATCTCTGAAGCCCCAGGTACAGCAGTGCAAGAAGGAAGAGGCTGCTGGCAAAAAGGATTCCAAAGGCCATCGTTCTCTGCTCTGTAGGTGAGAAGGGTGTAGGCAGGAATCAGTGCTGAGCCGGCACCCGCAGGTGGGACAAAGGAGTGTGTGTGTGTAAGTTCCTGGTTCCTGGTGAGGAACTCACATCAAGTGTTGCGCTCTCACCCAGAACTGGGCACACAGCAGCATTCTACCTGCTTAAGGTTGTTGGATGCTTGTATGACAAACTAGAATTTTATAAACACCTGGGGAGTGATGTGAGCTGAAAGAAAACCCCAGTTTTGGGGAAGCTTACTGCTTAGTGAGCCACCAAATAATAATACCCAGTGCTCCTGAATGTTTGCATCCTAGATACTGATTCTTTCCTGTTTAAAAACTTTTAATAATACTCTCTGACTTCAGGGTGAAATTCCAGCTTGAATGCCCATTGGTATCGGCCCACTAATAGCAGTGGAGAGTTTGAAGCTCTAGGGTAACCGGGCTGCCTATTTTTCACATTTTACCGTTTCCCATTTATTAGGTAGGTGACTTTGGGCAAATTACTTAACATCTGTCAGTGCCAGTTCACTCATCAATACAATGGGAGTCATGATAATATATGAGACCATACATCTAAGTTCAAATTATAGTGCTCGATTCATGTAAATGCTCAGTAAATGTAGTTACCTCTCAAGCTTTAGGCCACTTCCCCCTTTTCCCATACACCCTTGGCTCTAACTGTGCAGTCCCCCCAAATTCTCTTTAGGCTACTTTCTATTTGGCCTTCACACATCCCATTCTTTCCATCTTGGTGTTTCCTTCTCCCTTGAGCTAGCTAACTTGGTTTGCATCCCCCTCCCCCTGTTCCCAGGTCATCTTGCCTGCCTGACTAATCCGTCCCTCCGACTGGACTGAACTCAAGGGCAAGATCAGGAATTGCTCAGCCTTGATCTCCAGCACATTGCCTGGTGCCCCGGCACCTGGGTGTACTGAAGTTTAGGGTGTGTGGTGGCAGCTGTGGAGGCTGCTACCTTGGGGAAGAAGCTGGGACTGTGAACAAAGCCTGGTGGGAAGCAGCACAAGACCAAAGATGAGCCGGGGGTAGAAGAGCCATGAGCCCAGGATAGAGGTGGGAAGAGAAGGGTACCCCAGTACCTGGCGGGGCAACCCAGGCCCTGGCCTCAATGGGCTTGTCCAGGGAGACGTGGATGACCTGACAGGTATAAGAGGCACCTGCAGAGCCAGGTTCTGCTCTCAGGGAGGAGGAGATGCTGTAGGTGCCCCCTGGGCTTTGCCGGAGGCTGGAGAAGGAGGCATCAGAGACTGGGACTGGGGCTCCTCCCAGCTCCTCTCGGGTCCACATCACAGTCACATCCAGAGGATAATAGCCCACTATGTTGCAGATGAGGGTGGGTGGCAGAGCTTCGTTTGCCAAACGCAGTTGTACTTTGGGGGCAGCTGGAAGAAAGAATGAGTAAGATTCCAGAGGGATCGATGGGACAGCACAGGAGCCTGAAGCCTTCTGTTCCTGCTGAGAGTGAGACAGGTTGTGGAAGCTGAAGTTTCACCAGTGGAGGATCAAGAGATGAGTAAGGGGTCCGTCCTAGATGCAGGCCATAAAGGGGTACATCTTCCACAAGTAATTGAACAACAATGGTAAAACCAACTAAAGGTTGGCTTGCTTTTTATCACTGCGAGCCAGTGATTTCAAAGGGTCTCAGTGAGGGAATCCTCATCTGGATCAGGACCACTCCTGCTGTCCCTCCTTGGTTTGCTGCTTCTTTAGCATGTGTGATTGAGGCAGCCAGCCAGAGCAGGGCCACGGGAGCCTGGGCTGGGGAGGCTCTCGGTGGACTTCTGGAATGTGACAGGAGACAGTCTGATGCTGTCCGCACTTACAGGATGGAGGTGGCATTTAGGTTGTGGGGATGTGGCTGCCTCTCAGGAAATGCCGTTATATTTGGGTTCCACTCTGGACAATATCCCCAGTAAGCATATCCCTTCCCCTTCCCCCAGCTCAGTGTGTTCTGGTCTCACCTTGGATATGGAGATGGATGATTTGTTGAGCTTGGTATAGAGAGGTGGTGACCTGGCAAATGTAGGCCCCCTCGTCCTTCACAGTGAGGCTGGGTAGGTTGAGGGAGGCATCCCCGGCCATGAGGAGCTGCTCAGGCTCCAGGGTAGCGCCCTCTCGCTTGGCCTGCCCCTGCCCTGTGGTCCAGCTGTACACCAGCTGGCCGTTGCCCTTATACTGCAGCCGCCACTCCACTCTGGTGAGGACCAAGCCTGGTGCCATGGAGAAGCTGCAGTGCAGGGAGGCTGAGGACCCCAGCAGGAAATTCAGGGATGGGGTATGACTTGACACTTGCAGTTCCACTGTGGTGAGAGAAAGAGGGATGATGGTGGAGAGCTTCCACTTGAGGCCACCCGGTCTCTGAACGGTGAGCATACATCCACCCCTGCCAACTTTCCTGGACAGGTGAGCTCATTTCCCATCAGACGGAGCCCCAGTGACCTGGGGCTCTAGAAAGGCAGCGTGGCACATGTGGTAACGTTAACTATTTTGGAGTCGCCCCTGGATAATCTGGTGAAAGCTATGGAGCACTCACCAGGAACATACGCATGCAAAATTATGGGTTACTATTGCTGTCGGGTAAGAACCACAGGCGTAGCAGAAAAAATTTTGGACCCCTGGTTCTTTCATGGTACAGCTCTGTGACCTTGTACAAGTCACTTACTGTTGCCAGGCTCACCTGCCAAAGGCAAGGCTGCTGTGAAGACTAAGAAGGAGTAAGAGTGT
Organism: Desmodus rotundus; assembly: GCF_022682495.2. Lineage (NCBI taxonomy): Eukaryota > Metazoa > Chordata > Mammalia > Chiroptera > Phyllostomidae > Desmodus > Desmodus rotundus. The sequence goes on from NC_071389.1 coordinate 180,716,139, forward strand.
AAAAAGCACACAGTCTTAGTATTTGTGCCATCCATGCTGAACCTAAATCTAATGAGGAAAACAGTCAGAAAAATCCTAATGGTGGGATTTGCTGTAAGACAGTGGGGCCTGGGCTCTTCAAAAATGTCAGGGCTCTGAAAGACTGCCCTGGGGTAAAGGAGCTAAAGACACAAGCCAACTAAATGTAGTGCATGACCCTTGTTTGAATCCTGGACTTAAAAAAAACAAAAAACAAAAACCAAACAGGTTATAAAGAACATTGTTGGGGCAATTGGAGAAGTTTGAATTTGGACTTTATATTTGACAATATTATTGTATTAATTTGAAAATATTGATACTTGAGTATGATGCCCAGTAGTGTAGCAAGCAGTAGGTCGGGGGAGATGGGAAGAGGCTGCCCTGGCAAATATGTTCTTAAAATCTCCACACACTGCACCCCTTTATTGTCACAGGAAACCACTCCCCACCTTGGTCTTCTGAGGTGATGGTTCTGTGATTATGAAGGAGAATGTGCTTGCCTTTAGTTGTAAACCAAATGCTATAAACCACATGCTGTACATGACAGTGTTTTGGGGTGCAGTGTTGGTATTTTTGCAACTTTCAATGAGTTCAGGGGATATCTGTCTACAGAAAATGTGGCAGAATGTTAACAATTGGTGGACATGGGTGAATGCTCCATGGGGGTTAATTTTATTACTCTTTCACCTTTTGTAGGTTTAACATATCCAAAATAAAAAGTGAATATTGGGCTATACCAGGACTCCGGCTTACACTGGACAGACATGAGGCCCTCTCTTCTTTGATGTAGCAGGGTAAATTTAGGTTGGACCACAGAAAGGTCAAGTGTTCTGGGGCTTTCTGATGATAGGTGGGTAGCTCCCTAATCTTTGGACTTGGTTGTCTCTTTTTGGAGGTAAAACACTGGATTCAGTGAACCCTGGAGAAACCTGTCACCATGTTCTCAATTTCCTGTTCCCTCTGGGATGTACTATGTTGAAGAGGGCGAGAATGGGGTTTTACTGGTAATGGGTTATGAACAAATTCTGTATCCCTGTGCTTTGCTCTAGTCAAACACCAGCCCAGGCTGCCACTGCACTGGAGGAGACCTGGTGTCTGGCCCACTAAGACTGCTGTGAACGGCGCGCACGAGTAGAGCACCACAGGTCTCATTCCTCAGGCAGCGCAGTGAGGAGGAAATTATCCCCATTTTGGGTCTTTCAGAAGAAAGGACCAAGGCCAAGGGGACACCCTGAGAGGACTGATTGGGATGGAAGTGGGCTTGTTCCCTTCCTCCTTCTATCCTTTCATCTCCAAATACTCAACAAAACAAAACTTTCTGCTACTTTTCATTTTCTCACCTGCAGTCAGCACAGTCCCCTGGGGGCTCTGGGGTAGGTGCACTGTGGGGTGCAAGACAGCCGCATTCTCAGCATCCCCGAGAGTCCTCATCACTATGGAGACACTGGGTCCCCCTCCGGACACCTGCATGTTGGTGATGAACCAAGCTGCTGTCTCCACAGCAGCCTCTTGTCTGGCCTGGAGAAAATAGCGGGAGATCTCACAGGTCACCTCTGTCTCGCTGCAGTCAGCGTGGAGCAAGGCCTCTGCATGGGGGATCTGTACCAGGTTCACTGGGCGAGAAGGGTGGCACAGAGGTTGGATTCGATTGAGCCCCTGGGAAGCAGATGTAGGTGGCTGTGCTGAGAACTGGGCTGTTCTAATGGAGGGAGCCCAGAGGACTAGGACACAGGGTGGAAGCTCTTACCTGAGGCCTCAAAGGTAACAGGTGGGTTGTCTTTGGCCAGTGTGCTCAGTTGGAAATTGGTGAAGCCTTCCAGGGAGCCATCATCCAGCACTGGCACCTGTCTCAGCACGAGCAAGGCCCTCACCATGTCCTTTCTGCTGGGAAACCCTCCATGGTGCTTGCCCTCCTCCACCAAGAAACAGTCCAAGACCACATCCACGGCCCGCCATTGCTTTTCTGCTGCAGGGCAAAGACTGGGCTGAAGCCACACCTTCCTGCTCAGAAAGTTGTTTTCTGTGCTCACTCCCTGCCCTCACCTATGGAGCCATCAAGGGTAAAAACTGTCCTCCAGGGTCCCAGTTGTCTGTTCTCTTGGCATCCCCCAAACCAGCTTTCTGGGAAGCACCTGCCATTCCAGGTACACGCTTCCCGGTGTGAATTATTTAAAGTCCTGGATTTGCCTTGCTCAGACAAGTTTATGTTTTTACTTTTATCTTTAATCATCGAGTGAGAAACTATCTTTAAGCAAAAGAATTCTCAGCAAAAGCATATAAGTGATCAAAATTGCCACTGGGAGAGAAGACAGGACATTTGTGCCGTCCAGGGGTGCTGACAGCCATCTTCTCAATTTCCAAGCAGGCCCACAGATACTCTGCTTTCTGCTATAACACGTGGCCTTCCCCTCTCCAACCTCCGGGTCACCTTCCTAGTGATTTCCTAGCTGGAGAACCCCTTCTTCTTCTGAAGCTATCCCCTCTCCTGAAGCTATCCCCTCTCCTGGTCAGCGGCCCCCACCACATTTGCTCTGTAGGCCCCTCTTTTCTTCATTTGGCCTTGTCCCCACGGTTCTCAGTCTCTCTCCCCAACACAAGTGGTTCCTTTGTCAGCCACAGAGCCTTTCTCCTCTTGGGCTGGGAAGCCATTGGCACCTTTCCCCTTCTGGTGCTTCCCCAGCCTACCACTTCGCTCCTGCTTGCTCCCCACTCACCAGTGTCTGCCGCTTGGAACAGAGCCACGCAGAGCAGCAGACACCACCCCTCGGTGCCCATGGGGGCTGGTCTCAGGCCCCTCCTGCTGCTCTTCTCCACAGCCGCTCCCCGCTGGAGAAGAGGGGTCTTTCCAAACACCCCTTGGTGGCCGACAGCCTGTGGGTTTCTCTTCTGTCCTCTGCCGACTTTCACTTTCTCTTTGAGGAAGCGGCACTGCTGCCGCCCTTGCCTCTGGGTGAAGCCATTTCTTGCTGGTGCCAGAATCCTGTTCACTGTTCTCCTTTCCACCCCATCCCCCACCCCCAGAAATCCCCGGGTGATTTCAAGACCTGACTTCACTGCATACACCCTTTTGCTTCCCACCAGCCCCTGGAAAGTGGAGATGCAGGGAACAGGAGGTGGGGAGAGGAAGGGAGAGACTGAAGCTAGAAGCAGGAACCCCCATAGTCTGGAAACCTTTTTTGATAATCTGTTAGGACCACACCTCCTCTCCCTCCGCCCCTGGTGAGCACGCCCCAGCACAAGTCTGAAGGGGAGAAAGCTCCTCCCTCAGATCCCTGGTCCAGCGGGAGGCTGGAAGTGGCCCATGTAGTGAGCTTGGAATTTCAGAGGCAGTGTGTGTGCATCAGGCTGTCACTTTATTTTGCAGAGGTTCTAAATACAGCACGTGGGGCTTTCGTAGGCTTAAGTGTGTTTTACAGCTGGAACCCCAAGCCCCCTTCAGCACCGAGGTAAAGCTGGCTAGGCCAGGACATATCCTGCTTCCCATCCTGGTCCTCCCATGGGTCCTCGTCACTGCCAGTCTCAAAGGTGCTTTCTCAAGTCTGCACACAGGAAAGGGTCCCAGTGAGAGCATGCTACTGAAATCTGGAGTGCCAGGTCTCACTGCTTCTGGATGGTCAGTGGGCTGTGCTGGAAGCTAGGCCTTTATTGCAGTGCTGACCCCTCTCTGGGGACTGCTGGCTCAGAGGTAGGAAGCAGGCTCGGGTTTTCGGTAATCCTCCTGGATGGGGATGGCTTCACCTTCCTCCTCCCTGGGACAGCTGTAAGGACAGGGCTCAGCAGGCGCCACCGGATTTTCTCCTTTGTCTGCAGAAACGGAAGCAGATGAATCTTGGCCAATGATCAGGACGGGGTGAAGGGACAAGAGACAAGCAAAGGAGGTAAGCTTGGGGGAGGGCTGTGAGGAGGGCCTCAGCCAAGAGGAAGACTAGGCAGGAAGGAACCAGGGTTGGTAAAGATGGAGCTAGGGAGGCTTCCATGAGGTCCCAGGCATGAGTGGCAGGGCTGAGAAGGTGGGGTGGGGTCAGGGACAGGACTGGAGACCTGTATTTTGTCTCTTACTTAGTCCATATTTTCTTTGTTGATGGAAGAACAGGGCTCCGACCATGGTGAAAACAAGAAACATTCCAGACAGGATCACAAAGACGCGGATGCATTCTGAGCTGCACTGGGACCTCTGGGCTATGATTGGCAGGGGCCACACAAGAGTTTTTGGGGAGGACCTGCCCCTTGACTCCCCTCGGCCCAGCCCTCCCATCATCCCTGCCTCTCCTTCCCCCCTTTTTCTCTCCTCTCCCCCACCATGGCACCAAGTCCTTTCCTCATCCCTAGACTCTGCTCTTCCTCTTATCTGCACTCTTAAGTTACTTTCTGGCTGGCTTCTCTCTTGGACTCTCCTGTATGCATTCTCTCCTGGGGTGGGGAATGTGGAGAAAACTCACATGGCCAATGAGTGGAGAGAGCTGGGGCAGGTGGGCTGAAGTCAGCCAGAGTCTGCGCATGCCTGGCTGTCCTGGCCTCCAGCACTTCTGGGAAAAGAGAGACTGGGTGAGGCAGGAAAAGACTGGGCTGAAGGCCGAAGAGGCCTGAGAAGCGCTGGGTGTGATGTAAAGGCAGAGATAGGCCTACCAGGCAACTCTGGGTGAGCACAGAAATGGGGCTGCTGCTCGAGGGTGACCCTTACCCCAAGTGACTGGACTTACTTTTCCTGGAACTTACTTTTGGCGTAAGGTAGGTGGGTGGGTTGTGGGTGTGGGTCTGGGGCCTGCGATACATGAGGGGTCAGCAAGGGGCCCGGAGCGGGGTCACAGTTGGTGCACTCATTGTCCCTGCACTCCTGGCCCTTGGGGCAGGCACACACGGTGTTGGCGGTGAGGGTGCAGTTTCGAATGACATGACCTGGGGACAGAGGAGGCCAGAGGAACACAAGACACTCAGGCCTCAGATACCTACAGGGTCCACCTGCTTAATCCTCTCTCCCAGCCTCCACCCAGGCCCACCCCACCCCTGTAAAGGCAGGTCCTCCCTCACCATCACCTAGCACCTTTGCCATTAGTATTATTGTTATTGAGGAAAAAACTTGCACCTTTTAGAAAATTCATGGTTCAGAAATAGACACTATGAAAAGTAGAAACAACTTACATGATTTTTCTTTTACTTGCTGAGACTTTTACAGTTGAAAATAGTATAGAAATGTAGACACATCACAAGTGTAAAGTTTGAGAAATCAGTACCAATTGGACTCAGGTGTAACCAGTGCCAGGTCAAACGGAAGGTAACCAGTAGTGGTATCCCTTTCCAAGAATAGCCACTAGCCTGATTTCCTAGCACCGAAAGTTTGCTTTGCCCGTTTGGTTTTGTTTTTGTAATAGATACGTGGAATCATGCACGTGTACCCCTCTACGTCTGGCTGCTTTCACTCACCTCTTCTGAGACTAACCCATTTTAGTGAGTGCAATTGCAGATCACTCATTCTCAGGACTGTGTAGTGTGAATATTCCACATTTATTCCTATGTTCTACTGTTTTTTTTTTTAAATATTTATTTTAAAGAGAGGGGAAGGGAGGGAGAAAGAGAGGGAGAGAAACATCAGTGTGATAGAGAAATGTTGATTGGTTGCCTGTCCTCCACGCCTCAACTGGGGACTTAACCCACAACCCAGGCATGTGTCCTGACTGGGAACTGAACTGTTGACATTTTCTTTACAGGATGACACCCAACCAACTGAGTCACAGCGGTCAGGGCTCTCCTGTTTTACTGTTATGTGTATTTGGGTAGTTTCCAGTTCTTAGCAATTAGAAATAGTGTTTCTATGGTCCCTGATAGGTTTTTTCAACTTTACTAGAGAGTAACTTGATTACTGACATCCATTGCCTTTAAATATACATTTTATTCAAGTGTAGAGGTCAGGTGCTGGGGAGCTGCCGATCAGTTATACCGAGGGTGGGGGGTATTGGGGTGCTGGACTGGGTTGGGTTCACAGATGGTCGGGGTTGAGAAGAGGAGGGCGATTCCAGGGGAGACAATGACACTTGGATGTGGGCCAGGCTTGAGCGGGAGGGAGCCTGGTGGGGCCTTAGAGCAGCGCACTCATGGGGACCCAGGGAAAGGAGCCCTGACGGGTAGAAGAGGGGTGCCGAAAGGGAGGTTGGAGGATGCCAGAGACTTCTACCAACTCTAACAATCCACCTTAGCATTTGCCTTTTTTTAGGAAAGAGAGAGGGACACAAATTCCTTCTCGTCATCCTTATGCCCCCCTGGCCTCTTCTTTCTGAATTCTGACTGATCACTACTAGAATTTGGTTTCCTGTGGCTTGCCAGGTGTGGTGAGCCCACCTGGACAAGGATCTTCAAGGGAAGAACAGGGACAGGGCAGGGGGGTTGTGGAGGAGAGGGGAAGAGGCAGGCAAAAGAGTAGAGGACTGAGGAGGGGGTGATCACAAGGGTGTCTGCCAAAGGGAGAGGAAGGGCTAAAGAAGGGGCAGGGATTGGGTAAAGATGGGTAAAGTGCCATTGTTTTCAGTGATGAGTATCCAGAGACCTGAGAGTTCTTTTCACCATGTATAACCTGTGCACAAAATTCCAGGCTGCTATCTGGTACGTCTCCATCTTACAGATGGGAATCCGGAGGTGGAAGAGGATCAGACTCATTCAGCCTCCTCCCAGTCCACCCCCTGAGCCCTCAGTCCTCAGTCCTGCAGCCAGGTGCTGCCTGACTGCTCTGGGGAACCTATGGGCTGTGTCTCTCAGAGAAGGGTCATGGATCTGGCTGCCTGGAACATACTGAAGGGAGTGTAGACTGGCTCAGTACTGGGAAAAGTCTTTCTGGTGGAGCCTGCAGAGTGAGTGGGGCAGGCTTCAAAAAGAAATTTTTTTCCAACCCTGCTGGGGTTGCTGTCAAGAAGAGAAAAACATCCGTTAACAATCATTTTTAAGTTAAGTGGACTGAAAACTACTTCTTGTATATTTAAGATGTTGTGGTTTGATCTGCAATGGCAAAACCTCTTTTGCTTAGTTAGTTTTTTAAAGCATACAGTATTAAAAGCCTAGTGAGACCAAACATTTTACAGACAAGTTGTGAAGTAGTTCAGTTGAACAGTCCTTATACGCGTCCTGCTGCAGGGCGTTTGTTCAGAGGGTGCACTTTAAAATCTATTCTGTACACTGGCACACCGTTTCCGAAAGTCTAGCTAGAATGGGGAAATAATAAAAGGATTCGTGACACAGCCCAGATTTTACACTTCTATAAAAAAATGAAATTACAAAATAAGAAAAATGCAAGCCACATGCACATACATTTTCCTCAACTGACTTTTGTGCAAGTAAAGGCTGTTACCCACTGGCTAGTATATCCCTAGAAAGATGTATTCCCAGTTCCAAACAAATGCCCACTGCAAACCCAGCCAGTTCCAATGTGTGTGTGTGTGGGGGGGGGGGATGGGTTGTTGCTTGGCTGAAATCTGGGGTCCTAAAGCTGCTCCCCCCTTTTTATGGCCTTCATGCCAGCCCTGGACTCATTCTCAGCAGTCCTTCAAATTTTGCTCACCCCTTCCATAAACACTAGAGTTCTCCCCATCTCGTCAACATACCCACTCCCAGGGTATCCCATTTCCCAGCATTGGCTCCACCTGTAGCCCTGAAGCAACTGATGCTCTGACTCTTCCCCCCTTTTTGCTCCTCTGCACCCAGCTCTGCCACCCTGCTCCCCAAATGCCCTCCCATCTCACCAGAGTTACAGTGCCGGCAGTTTTCACAGTGGGGCCGGGAGTTGTGGTCTGGTGAGTAGGAGATCCCTGGCACACACGGATGACACTGAGCAGCCTTTCTCTCCCCGTCACAGTGCTTCTTGAGGAACGTCCCTGTGAGCAGAGGTCCAAGGTCAAGGCCCAAGGGAGGCTGCTGCTTGTCCTCTGCAAAAGTGGTGCCTCTGGCGCTGCAGGATTCCTCTCCTTGCTGGAACTAAGACTTACTTTCTGCTCCCCTTTCCCCCAAACCCAGTCCTCTCCCACACTCAGCTGGCCCCTGGCAAGGCCTCCTCTCTTACCTGGCTCACACATCTGACAGCACCATTTTCCCTGAGCCCAGTAGTGCTCCTTCGGGCAGCCCTTCAAGGCTAGGGTAGCAGGGAGCCCCGCCAGAGTCACCAGAATCCACAGCCAGCAGGAAGGCAGCCAGGCCATGGCTCCTGCCTAGGGAGCTCTTTCCGTTGCTAACTGCTGGCCTCAGTGCTGGGAGCTGTTTCCTCCTCTTACACCTCCTGGGCAGCAGCTACAGGTCGTTGCCGTTGCTGTTCCTGTTGCTGTTGCTGTGCTTTAGGTGGCAAGCTAACCTTTGATGGCAGTCAAAGCTCTACTGTGGCTCTTTTTTTTTTTTTTTTTTTTTTTTTTTTTTAATAGCAGCAACCTCTTATTCCTTCACCCTTTCTGCATGCTGGGTGCTGGGTGCTGGGGAGAGTTGTTAGAGGCCAACTCTGTCAGAAGACCTGCTGCTCTTTGAAGTCCGCCCCTCCAACACGCAGCTTCTCTGTCTGTCTCTGGTGCTCATGAAGAATTTAACTCTGTAAGCCTGCCTCTTTTATAAAGTGTTGAGTGTGCAGTCACCTACCTCTCCTGTTCATGCACTTGTACGCAAGATGCCCACACTACCATCCTGTTCACAGCGTCCAAGCCCATTGGCGTGTCCCCTCTTTCAGTCACCTCAGAGGGTAAGCTGCTTATTTCACAGGGACAAGCAGCTTAGAAAAGGAAGGGAAACCAGAACTGAGTACCTGAAACAGGGGCAGATTTTATTCTTTTTTTTCATCCTCACCAGAGAACTTTTTTTTTTCATTGCTTTTAGAGAGAGAGGAAGGGAGAGAGAAACATTGATGCAAGAGAGAAGCATCAATTGGTTGCCTCCTGTGCTCACCCAGACCAGGGATCATAGGCGCCCAGTCCTGGCATCATATGTGCCCAAACCAGGGATTGAACCCGTAACCTAGGTATGTGCTCTGACTGGGAATTGAGCCCACAACCCTTTGGTTATGGGACAATGCTCCCACCAACTGAATCATACCAGCCAGGGCCAGGGTCAGGTTTTAGAATTTTTCAGATTTTGGGAAGAAACTAGCACCACAAGACACCTTCATGGGGCTGGGGTAGCACTCACAGTCAAGCACAACATTTCTGCAGCAAAACTATTGAATATTTCAACTAAGTGGAGTGAATAATGACTATAACTAGCCTTGCTTTGCATCAGCTGAGGTCTGGTTTTACAGCCAAAAGAGCTTGCTGTGAAAGTGTTAGAATGTTAGACAAGGGACTTAAACATGTGTCACACTCTGTGCTAGGAGATCACATATGGTCTTATTTAGTCTTTCTGCCAGTCTGTGGTACAGGTATTACCCTCTGCCCATCTGTCCTTCCCTCCTCACCCCACTGTCACCTTCATTTTCCCCTTCCCGACTCTGGCCGTCAGTCACTAATGTTCTGGATCCCCCAGGACAAATCCTCTACAAGCCTTGGGCACTGGGATTAAATGTCAATGCCAGTGGGTCATCTCTTCCCTGTTTCTATTTTATTTATTTTATTTTATTTTTTATGCTTACCCAAGGCCATGCTTATTGATTTTAGAGAGAGAGGAAGGGAGGGCGAGAGAGAGGGAGAGAAACATCAATGTGAGAGAGAAACATTGATCGGTTGCCTCTCATATGTGCCCCAACCAGGGACCAAACCCACAACCCAGGCATGTGCCCTGATCAAGAATTAAACCGGTGACCTGTCAGTCCATGGGATGACGCTCCATCCAACTGAGCCACACTGACCAGAGCTCATTTCTTCCCTATTTCTATGGTTTTGAGAATAGTGGAAATAGCTGGACTTTCCCCTCTTTGAGTCCTGGAACAAACACATGGGTCAGATGGCCGCCCCCTCTTTCCCTGAGGATTGAGGTGTGGGGTGGCTTATTTGTCTGGGCTATTTTTCATTCAGGGGTTTTGCAGTTGTTTCCACAGGGCTCATAAAATGTCACACCCTGTGATCTCACATGTCAGATCTGTTCTCTATCTCACTCTTCAGTTTCCTTTCTCTTCATTTTTTCCATCCTCCTGCCTTTCCCTGACCCCCTCTAGTCTTCAGGTGGGTCCTCTCGAGTGGGAAGCCACACATGGGTGTGATTTGAATAGTTACTTAAGCAAAACCATCCTTTTCACTGTTGGTCAGGCTGTCCGAGTCCCCATCTCAGAGTGTTAACTTTGGGTTCTGAGCGTTTTGCTGTCACTAACAGTCTGCCCCATTCCCAGGTCATGGTCAGTATCTCCATTGTTAACCTTAAACATCAAGGAGGACATGGAGAGATGGGATCCCCTGGCGATGGATGTGACCCTAGAGGAATGGTGGGGAGTTAGGGACTTAAAGGAGAAACTTGCTGAAGGGGAAATTGGAGGACACAGAGAACTAAACCTTGACTAGACCCTGAGCTGCTCACCCACGTGAGGCCTATATCCTCTGTGCTAAGGCCCATGTCCCCTCTTCTACTCATCACTTGTCCATGGGGGAGAGGGCAGGAGCAGGGTCAGCCTGGCTCTCCCTCTGATTGAGGGGAGGAAAGCCAGGTTCCTTACCATTCTCCCTCCTTGTGTGCTGTTTGCATCAACTTGTGGTGAGTGTTGGCCTATTCTAGGCTGGCTTACTGGACAGTCCCTTCCTCTTGTCCGTAGGCCCCATGAGAACAACCTGTTGACCTCTCCCTCAAAATCTTCCATCACCTCTTTCTCTTGGAGGTTCAGCTTCTCCCCATACTTGTCTGGCACAGATATGTGGTGTTTTCTCAACAGCTCCCTCCTTTTCTTGCATCTCCAGAGACAGGCCCACAGAAGCTTCTCTTTTGACGACTTTCATTACTTTTGACAGGTCCTGACCAACCCCTGAGTCTGGGGCAGTGACTATAGCCTGAAGGTCAGCTGGGATCACCCTGCTCCTTAATACCTACATAAGATACTCCTCATTTTCCAATGAGGACAGGGCCTGGGCAGTTTGAGGGAGATGGGGATGTTGACTGGCACAAATCCCAATGGGTCCAGTGTTATGGTAGCCTCTGGTTCTGCTTCCTCTTTCAGCTGAAGTCTTATTTTTCTTTCTCTGCTCCTGGCTGTTCCCTTACCTTTGCCCTGCTACAGGCCCCAAATTTGGGACACAGGGCTGGGTTTTCTTGAATTTTCCTCCAAACCAACTGGAAACAGAAGGCTGTTAAGTATGACAAAATTTTTACTGAAGCTTTATATATCATAAGAATACAACTTAAAATTGCATTTTGCATATTCTTGTTCTTTTAAAAATTTTTTATTGTTCAATTACAATTGCCCCCATTTCCCCCCCATTACTCTTCCCTGCCCTACCCACCCCAACCTCCCACATTCAATCCTGCCCCCCGCTCCGCACTGTCTTTGTCCATGGGTCCTTTATACATGTTCCTTGACTTGACCCTTCCCCTTCTTTTCCCCATTATTCCCCTTCCCCTTCCCCTCTGGCCACTGTCAGTTTTTTCTTTTTTCAGTTTTTTCTGTATTTCCATGTCTTTGGTTCTATTTTGCTAGCTTGTTTTGTTGATTAGGCTCCACTTATAGGTAAGATCATATGGTATTTTTCTTTCACTGCCTTGTTTATTTCACTTAGCATAATGCTCTCCAGTTCCATCCATGCTGTTGTGAAGGGTAGGAGTTCCTTCTTTCTATCTGCTGTGTAGTATTCCATTGTGTAAATGTACCACAGTTTTTTGATCTGCTCACTTACTGATTGGCACTTAGGCTATTTCTAGCACTTGGCTATTGTAATTAATGCTGCTATGAACATTGGGGTACATAGGTTCTTTTGAATTGGTGTTTCAGGATTCTTAGGGTATAATCCCAGCCGTGGAATTGCCAGGCCAAAAGGCAGTTCCATTTTTAGTTTTTTGAGGAAATTCCATACTGTTTTCCACAGTGGCTGCACCAGTCTGCATTCTCACCAACAGTGTACTAGGGTTCCCTTTTCTCTGCAACCTCTCCAGCACTTGTTTGTTGATTTATTTATGATGGCCATTCTGACCAGTGAGAAGTGGTAGCTCATCGTGGTTTTAGTGTGCATCTCTCTGATGGCTAGTGATGCTGAGCATCCTTTCATGTGTCCCTGAGCTCTCAGTATGTCATTGGAGAAGTGTCTGCTCAGGTCCTTTGCCCATTTTTTAATTGGATTGTTTGTCTTCTTGGAGTGGAGTTGTGTGAGTTCTTTTTATATTTTGGAGATCAAACCCTTGTCCGAGGTATCATTGGCAAATGTATTTTCCCATATGGTTGGTTCCCTTTTCATTTTGCTGATGTTTTCTTTAGCCATGCAGAAGCTTTTTAATTTGATGTAGTCCCATTTGTTTATTCTTTCCTTCATATCCCTTGCTCTAGGGGACATACTGGTGAAAATATTGCTGTGTGGAGTGTCTGAGATTTTCCTGCCTCTGTTCTCCTTTAGGACTTTTATGGTATCACAACTTGTATTTAAGTCTTTTATCCATCTGAAGTTTATTTTTGTGTATGGTGTGAGTTGGTGGCAGAGTTTCATTTTTTTTTGTCTGTAGCTGTTCAGATCTCCTAACACCATTTGTTGAAGAGGCTATTTTTACTCCATTTTATGCTCCTGCCCCCTCTTGAATATTAATTGACCGTAGAGACATGGGTTTGTTTCTGGGCTCTCTATTCTGTCCCATTGATCTATGAGTCTGTTGTTATGCCAGTACCGGACCGTTTTGATTATAGTGGCCTTGTAATAGTTTGATGTCAGGTATTGTGATCCCTCCCATTTTGTTCTTTCTCAAAACTGCTGAGGCTATTTGGGGTCATTTATGGTTCCATATAAATTTTAGAAATGTTCATTCTGTATCTGTGAAATATGTCACTGATATTTTAATAAGGATTTTGTTGAATCTATAAATTGCTTTGGGTAGTATGGACATTCTGACGATGTTAATTCTTCCAATCCATGAACATGGTGTATGCTTCCATACTTCCATTTAGTTATCTTCCTTAATTTCTTTCTTTAGTATTGTATAGTTTTCTGAGTACAGGTCTTTTACCTCCTTGGTTAGGTTTATTCCTAGGGACTTTATTTTTCTTGTTGCTATAGCAAATGTTTTTTTCCCCCTAATTTCTGTTTCTGAAATTTCTTTGTTGGTGTACAAAAATGCCTTCTATTTCTGAATATTGACCTTGAACCCTGCTGTTTTGCCAAATTCACTTATTAGGTCTGGTAGTTTTTTGGTGGAGTCTATAGGGTTTTCTATGTATACTATCATGTTGTCTGCAAACAGTGACAGCTTTACTTCCTCCTTTCCAATTTGGATGCCTTTTATTTCCTTTTCTTGTCTGGTCACTGTGGCTAGTACTTCCAATACTATGTTGAATAGATGTGGTGAAAGCAGACACCCTTGTCTTATTCCTGATCTTAGTGGGTTTAGTTTTTGCTGGTTGAGTGTGATGTTGGCTGTAGGTTTCTTGTATATGTCCTCTATATGTTGAGATATGCTCCCTCTACTCCCATTTTGCTGAGTGTTTTTATCATAAATGGGTGCTGTACCTTATCAAATGCTTTTTCTGCATCTATTGATATGGTCATGTGACTTTTGTCTTTCCTTTTGTTCATGTGATGTATTATGTTTATTGATTTGTGAATATTGTACCATCCTTGCATCTCTGGGATGAATCCCATTTGATCATGGTATGATCTTTTTAATGTATTGCTGGATGCAGTTGCATATTCTTGTTCTTAATGGTCCTTCCCACCCCTGGGATTAATCAGTGGTCTAGCTACCCGACAAAGCAGTGAAGGCATTGACCATCTTGCTGACACCTCTCTCCCCTTTACCCCCATTTTTCTGTCACAGATTGACTTTCAGAAATCTGGCAGGTATCATATCTTATCTCTTTTCAACCCCTAACCTCAAAAGTAATCTTGGCTCTTTATAAATCTATAACCAGAGTCAAAATACTCCATGGAAGTAAACTCTCTCCAAGATTTTTCCTTAGAAGGAAGTTCTGTTATATTACCTAGATGTCAGAAATCAGTGTTTGTGATCCTTATCAACTAAACCCCTTATTTTTCTAGCCATTTTCTCTCCCACTCCATTTCTTATTTCTCTACTCCTACTTTGATGACACCACCCACTTCCAGTCCCCCACTGCTTTAGATTCTCCTTCCCAGAGAGCCTTTAGAGAGCAGCTGAGCAGGTCAGTGGGGTGGGTTGATTGACAAGGGGCTGGGTACTCACATCCTCATTCTGTAATTTGCATTCCTGGGTCTCAGGGGGCTCACAAGCTGTGGGTCCCACCTCTGATCACTTTTTAGTATTTCAGCCCCAGCTCCTAGTGTCTCCTACCATGTAAGTTACTCACTAAATATTAGATGGTCCAGCTTCAGCCTTGTTCCTTGACAGCTCTATCCACAATTATAAAATTGAAATTTCAGGGAGTCCAAGGCCACATTGACCTCCTAAATTCTAGTTCTCATTCATTTGACAAGTATTATGTTGCATGTCCATTCTGTTCCAGATACCAATTAAGTAATAGGACACAAAGGTGAAAAAAATAAACATGTGTTCTGGCCAGCGTGCCTCAGTTGGTTTGATCGTTGTCCCTGCACCAAAAAGTCGTGGATTCAATTCCCAGTCAGAGCACATACCTAGGTTTCTGGCTTAGTCCCTGATTGGGGCATGCATGGGAGGCAACTGATCGATGTTTCTCTCTCACCTCGATGTTTTTTTTTCTTCTCCTCTCTCTCTCTAAAATCAATAAACATATCCTTGGGTGAAGATTAAAAAAAAAAAGAAAACTAAAAAATAAACATGTGGTTTCTCCCCTCATGGAGTTGACACACCAGTGAGAGTCAGACATTGATCAAATAACCTCAAAGACGAATGTGAAATTATTAGTAATGGTCATTATTACAGCACCATGAAGGGGAGAGTCAGGGTGCGATACAAGTGCCAGTCCACTAGTAGGGGGATGTGAGGGGGTGGCAGTGCTTCCAGCAGGAAGCACAGTTTAGCTGAAATCTATGGGGTCCGACAGAATTTAGGTCTTTGGCAATTTGTTACAGCAGCCATAGAAAACGAATACATATAGATCCTCTGGCATTTGTTTGAGATTTACTATGTGGCCTACATAGTATGTGGCTATAAATGTTTTATGTGTGCTTGAAAAAAATGTATAATTCTGATTCAGTGGTCCACCTTTGATTTTGTATTGTACTTAATCGACAAAATGATTTTGAACATGTATCCCCAAATACATACATTTTAAAATAAATTATATTTATAGATTATATATTCAAATATAAATTCTGTATATGTATATATAGACATTGAAAAGGACAAGGTACAATTACATAGTCACATAAAAATATAGAAAGGATGAGAAAAAGTTGGAGAAATAGTATTTAAGATAATATTATTTTTACTTATTTACAACATAAAAGATCACTTTGCTCTCACTAAAATAATGTATAACAACATTTTATACAATATAACAATATACTAGTAATAATACATTTAATAACAGCAATGAGCAATGTGATTTAATGTTTCATTATTTTTAAAAAACCTTGCTTCAATAGTTTATTTGTAGTGACTAGTAGATTTAGGTCTGAGTTCAAATATTTGGTTTTAATGGCTGACTTAGATGAAAAAGGTGCTCTGGGTCAAACCGTTTCTGGGATGTTTTCTAATTTGGAATTGCAAGCCCATCTTCAACAAGGCTTGCATTTCTGGCTTCTAGATAGAACTAGTCATTGTGAGCCTCTGTCTTACTAACTCTAGCCAGCACAGGATCCAAAACTAGCAGAGCTGGAAAGAAGGTTTCTGATCCTGTGGGTCTCTCCCCTCATTTTACAAATGCCATAACCCCTGGCGAGGAGGTAAAATGACTTGCTCTTTGTGGCAGAGTTGGGAGAGAAGCCAGGTCTCCTGAATCCCAGCCCACTACTGACTAGAGCTCTTTCAGAGCCACACATATGGGGCGCTCAGTACATGTGTCAAACTGAGTTTACACATGACAGTACCTCCTGAGCTCAGCCTGCAGTCTTGTCTTGGCTGCTCTTCCTGTATCTTTTTGCTGCCTGTCTCACAGAGACTATTCCCTGCCCTTTGCTCTATGAAACCATGTCAATGTTTTTCTTTGCTTTTTTTTTTCTAAATTGAAATTTAATTATTCAACTAATATATTCATATCATCTCTTTATGGAAAATTAAACCAGCAAAATCCATCGCTTCCACCACCAGTTATACACAGTAAGAATTCTTGTACATGTGCCTGAGGAGCCTTGTCCTAATCTGCCTAGGTTGTGGGTTTGGTCTCTGGTCAGGGCACATAAAAGAATCAACCAATGAATGCATAAATAAGGGGAACAACAAATTGATGTTTCTTTCTCTTTCTCTCCCTCCCCACCTCTCTAAAAATCAATTTAACAAATTTAGAAAAAAATGAAGTCCTTTTTTTTCTTTTGACCTAGCACCTCAGTCTGGCAGGTAGAATTCTCCAAGGGCCCCAGCACACGTGTGTTTGGGGTTTTGTTTTGTTTTATTTCCTTTCATAAGTGATATCTGTCCAGAAAAAGTCCAACCATTGTTAATATAACAAACACAATTTGTGTGATATTAATGTAACCTGGTAGCCAAGGAGAATGGACTGGAATGTGCATGCATTCCACATTCATCATGAACAATGACGATTTCACTGTACTAGTTAGTGGGGGTGGTAGATGCCATTGAATGAGCATGTGTACTGTGTGGCTGTTGCTTTCAAAACGACTGAGCAAATAGAGCAACGAATCTGCATCAGATTTTGCATTAAGCTTGAACATTCCTCTGCGGAAACTATTTGGATGATTCAGAAGGCTTTTGGTGATGATGCAATGAACCCAGCACAAATAAAACTGTGGCACAAACACTTCAAAGATGGTCGAGAATCTGTTGAAAGTTATCCATGTTCTGGAAGGTCTGCAACAAGCAGAATACCTGAGAATGTTGAACGTGTACAGGCTGCAATCAACAAAGATTGGTGACTGACAGTGTGATAACTGGAAGCTGATCTGGGGATTCTAGAAATTACTGTGTCCGAGATTTTGACACAGGATCTTGGCATGAAACATGTCATGGCAAAATTTCTTCCATGGCCTCTGCCACTAGAGCAGAAGGAACATCGTACTTCAGTTGCTAATGACTTGATTCAAACCACTGCCAATGACCAGATTTCCTCAAGGAGGACATAACTGGAGATGAATCATGGGTCTGTGGCTGTGATCCCAAAATGAAGGCCCAGTCATCCCAATGGAAATCACCTGGTCTCCACGTCTAAAGAAGGTGCGGCAAAGTCACAGCAAGATCAAGACCATGTTCACTGTGTTTTTTGATTGGGAAGGTGTTGTCCATCATGAGTACTCCTCTCCAGGCCAAACAATTAATAAAGAGTTCTGCCTCAATGTTCTCCATCAGTTGAGAGATGCAATATAATGAAAACAGCCCCAGATATGGGCAACTGGTGATTGGCAGCTTCATCACAATAGCCCACACACTCACACATCACGTCCTGTGCTGAATTTTTTTGTGAAACTTCAAATAACCCAGATGACTCAGCCCCACTACTGCCCAGATTTGGTGCCCTTCTACTTCTAACTTTTCCCAAAACTAAAATCAACTTTGAAAAGGAAGTGATTTCAGGCCCTTAATGAGATTCAGGAAAATATGACAGGGCAGCTGATAGCAATTGGGAGAACTGTGTGAAGTCCCAAGGTGCCTACTTTGAAGGGGACTGAGGCATCATTGTCCTGTGTACAAAGTTTCTTGTATCTTCTTCAATAAATGTCTCTATTTTTCATATTATGTGGCTAGATACTTTCTGGACAGACCTCATATATACTTCTGGAATTTGCTTTTTGCTTTTTAAATCCAATAATATGTCTTGGACATTATTTTATGTCATGCAGCTAAAACTACTCATTTTGTTAATGGAGAATGGATTAACATAGTTTTTTTAGCCATTCTCCTATTCATGAATTCATGAATAATTAGGTTTTTTCTAACATTTCATTATTACACATGGTGTCACATAAATATATTTCCCTGTGCATGTGGGAGTGTCACTTTAGAATAAATACTGGGCATTGGAATTGCTGAGTCATAGGATATGCATATTTTTCACTTTATTAGATGCTGGCAAGTTGCTCTCCAAAGTGGCTCTACCAGTTCACACATGTACCAGCAGTGGAAAGAGAGCACCTATTTTCTCACACCCTGCCAACCTCTGACGTTAGCTAACCATTTTTGACAATCCATTTGAGGGAAACTGCTGCTTCATTGTTGTTCAGCTTCATTTCTCTGGTGACCAGTGAGGTCGAGCATCTTTCCATGATCACCGGCTGTTTGTATTTGCTCCTTCGTGACAAATGTCTTTCTATCCTTGTGTCACCACCAGTGTTCTAAAATCCACTCTTAGCTCTTCTCTACAAAAACCCTCTGTCTTGTGACCCAGCCTGCAGGGCCTTGTGCGAAGCCTGGGGATCCCTACAGGTGTTTGCCATCTGCTCTAGGGACTGAGAAAACCCTCCTTGTGGCAGGGGAGGTATTCCTGTCACCCTTTTACAGACCGCAGGGGACTTCAGGCCTGTGTGGGCATGTCCCTTACCTCATTTGTAAAATGGCATTTGGGACTTGAGAGACCCCTAAACCCCTCTGTCAGACCTGGATGCCTCCTTAAGATTACACCAACCTCCAGCCCAGACTGAAGGGATCTTTGGTACCTGTTGACTTTTTAAATTGAGATAAATTTCAACATTTTAGCCATTTTATAATGTACAATTTAGTGGTTTTTAGTATTTTCACAATGTTGAGCAAATATCAACCACCATCTAATTCTAGAACATTATGATCTGCCCTTAAAAAACCCTCATACGTAAGGACTTCTGGTCAAGATGGAGGCATAGGTAAATACGCTTCACCTCCATGCACAACTACAGCAAAAATTACGACTAGACTATAACACAAATATCACCCAGATTCATCAGAAAATCGAGCTGTATGGAAGTCCGACAACCAAGAATTTAAAGAAGTCACATTCATCCAGACAGGTAGGAGGGGCAGAGATGCAGAGAGGTGCAGAAAGGTGGCAGAATGGGTGGTCCCGCAATCATGTGTAGTGGATAAAAATTGGGAGGGATACCTCAGGAGTGAGCGATCCCAGCCCCAGATCTGCATGTGATTGCCTCTCATGCAATCCCCACCAGGGACCTGGCCCGCAACCCAGGCACGCGCCCTGGACTGGGAATCAAACTGGTGATCCTTTAGCTCACAGATTGGCACTCAATCCACTGATCCACACCAGCCAGGGCAATAAAATCTATTTTTTTAAAAAGAGACCTCATACCTAAAAGTTAGCAGTCAATTACTTCCCCATTCTCCATTCCCCCTTTCCCAATCCCACTAATGTATTTTCTGTCTCTATGGATTTGCCTCTTCTCCACATTTCATGTAAATGGAGTCATATAATATGTGGTCATTTATGTCTGGCTTCTTTCACTTTAGCATAATATTTTCACAGTTTATCTATGTTGCACTATTTCAGTCCTTTTAATGGCTGAATAATATTCTGTTGTATGGGTATACATTTTGTTACCCCTTTATCAATGGATGGATGTTTGGGTTGTTTCCACTTTTTGGCTATTATGAATAATGCTGCTATTAACATCATAAGTTTTATGTGAACATATGTTTTGAATTCTCTTGGGTACACTCGTATAATAACCAGTGGAATTGTTGGCTCTATGTTTCACTTCTTGAGGAACTGAAAACTCTTCTACAATTGAACCGTTTTGCCGCCAGTGGTACATGAAGGTTCCAGTTTCTCTATGTGCTTACCAATACTTGTTAATTTCCATTAAAAGATTATAGCCACCCGAGCTGGTATGAAGTGGTATTTCACTGTGGTTTTGATTTGCACTCTCTTAGAGTAATGATGCTGCACATTTATCTTTCCATGTGCATAGTGGCCATTTATATATCTTCTTCGAGAAAGGTCTGTTCAAAGGGGTTCCCAACAACTGGGAATCGCACCTGCAATCTTTTGGTTCATAGGACAATGCTCCAATCAACTGTGACACACCAGACAGGGCAAAAGTTTTAAATTTTGATAAAATCTAATTTTTCTTTCTTTCTTTTTTTTCTTTTTCTTTTTCTCTTTTTTGCTGCTTGTGATTTCATTGTTATATTTAAGAAATTGTTGCCAAATCCAAGGTCTGACAGATTTACACCTGTTTGTTTCTAAGAGTTTTATAGTTTTAGCTCTTAGATTTATTTCTTTGATCTACTTTGAGTTAATTTTTGTATATGGTTTGAGGTAGGGGTCCAATATCATTATGCCAGTACCACACTATTTTGAGTACTGTAGCTTTGTAGTAAGTTTTGAAATCAGGAAGTATGAGTACTCCAACTTTCTTATTTTTCAAGATAATTTTGGCTATGCTGTGTCCCTGGCATTTCCATATAAATTTTAGGATTAGCTTGTCTGTTTCTGCAAAACAAGGCAATTGGAATTTTGATAGAGATTGCATTAGATATGTAGATGAAATTGGGGAGTATATTATTTTTATAATAGTAAGTCTTCCAATCCATTAATACAGGGTGTCTTTCCATTTATTTAGGTATCCTTTGATGTCTTTTATCATTGTTTTGTAGTTTTCAGTGTAAAAGTTTTGTATTTTCTTCATTAAATTTAATCCAGGGGTGTCCAACCTTTTGGCATCTCTGCAACACACTGGAAGAAGAAGAGTTGTCTTGGGCCATACAGTAAATGCATTGCAACACGTAATCTCAAAAAAATCTTATAATGTTTTAAGTAAATTTACGACTTTGTGTTGGGCTGCATTCACAGCCATCCTGGGCTGCATGCGGCCCACTGGCCGCAGGTTGGACATCCCTAATAAGCATTTTATTCTCTTTGATACTATTGTAAATGGAATTGTTTTCTTAGTTTCATTTTTAAATCGTTCATTGTTAATGTAACATGTTGACTTTTGAAGAAGGCAATTGTTTTCTCCACAGAGTTAGAAAGTGATGTCTTGGGGTGTAGGTATGTTGCTATATTACATCCTGTGGGCCATTGCTCGGGCTTACCTGTGACTTATTTGAAGTCACAGATGCAGAATTTAATTCTGTGATGCAAAGGGAAACATATCTGACTCATCTTTCCCACACTTCCTTTGTTCTGACATCTCCCTCACCGGGGGAGGAAAAGAGTGGGTTGGTGGCAGGGGTCTCCCTTCCTTTCATAGCTGCTTCACTTGATCCCTCTCTTCTTCAGGGTTTTTTTTGGCAACTTTGAAAGCATTCCTGAAGGGCAGGGGCTATGGCAATCTTCTCTCTGACCTGCAAGTTGGGCCAGAATCCTCCCTCCTTTGATGGGCATCATGCCCAGAGAGGAATGTTGAGAGTGACTGGCACTGCTGGGGTCCTGGAGGCCGGTGGAGTCAGAGGAGTATGGAGAGGTAGTATAAGGATCCACCATATGGTAAAAATCAGAAAAGTGGAGGACCATTCAAGGTAAATCTGTACTGTCTGGACCGTGTCCAAGGCCATCTCTCTGCTTGATCACATGTTAGCAGGGCCAGTTGCTCAAGCTGTGAGTATTTCCACTGTAACATAGGGATGGTGGAACTTACCTCACAGGGTGGATGTGAGCAGTTAAGTGTGGCAATATGGGGGAACACCCTACACAGGGCTTGAGGCAGAAGGTGCCAGTAAATGTTCTTGGGGGTATGAGTTGATCATCAAGCTCCTTTCCTTCTTGTGGTTTGGGCAGTGTAAGAGCTCAGGATTCCTGAAGTGGCACAGAGTTCATAATGGAGTGGAAAGAGTGGAAAAATCCAGCAGGAGGAGGTATAGGGGAGACACATATGACAAATCTCACCTGTACTGGAGCTCAGAGTTAGCAATGGGAGCTCTGGATGGGCAGTGTGGAGGCTCTGGGGCTGAGGAGACCCCATCATGTTCATGCCAAAGTAATGGGGCAGGCTGGCTAGGGTCAGCTACAAGAAGCAGGAGATTGCCAGTTAGTGTGTTTTGATATTTGAGGGCACAGAAATAAAAGTCTATGCATAGTTACTGACATTTTAAATATTAGTTGTTTGAAATAATCAATGTAAAAATCTAGTGTCCTTTATGTTTTTAAGTTCAAATTAGAAATTGTTATTCTATTTAGAATCTAATAAAGTTTTTAAAATATTAGTTATTGTTTCTCTTTAATTTCAACCTATAGATTTTGTTTGACTACTTATAATATGGTAAAACAGAGAAAATAATTTTCAAGTTTTGGGGGGCATTTTTTATTGTGGTAGGGCACACATAAACTTTATCCCCTTAACCATTCAGCTCAGTGGTAACAAATAGTCATATTGCTGTGAAACCATCACCACCACTCATATCCATAACTCTTTTCACCTTGTAAAACTGAAACCCCACCCCCACGAAACAGAAGATCCCCATTTTCTATTCTCCCCAGCTTCTTGCAACCACCATTCTGTTTTCTATCTTTATGATTTTGACTACTCTAAGTACTTCATGTAAATAGGGTCACACAGTTTTTGTCTTGTGATCAGTTACTTCACTTAGCTTAATGTTCTCAAGGTTCATCCATGTTGTAGCATATTGTAGAATTTCTTTCTTTTTAAGGGTGAAGAATATTCTATTATATGTATATACCACATTTTGCTTATCTATTCTCTGTGAGAGGACACTTGAGTTGCTTCCACATTTTAGCTATTGTGAATAATGCTGCTATGATCATTGGTGTAAAACTATCTCTTTGAGACCCCACTTTCAATTCTTTTGGGTAAATATCCAGAAGTGGGATTGCTGGGTTGTATGGTAATTCTATTTTTAATTTTTTGAGGAGCCGCCATACTGTTTCCTTAGTAGTGGTACCATTTTACATTCCTATCAACAGTGTGCAAGGTTCTAATTTCTCCATGTTCTCACCAACACTTGTTTTCTGTTTGTTTTTTTAATAGTAATTGAAGATTTCTTATTTGATCCACCGGTAGTTTAAAAGTATGTTGTTTAATTTCACAATTGCATGAATTTTCCAGTGTTTTTTTTGTTACTGATCTGTAACTTCATTCTGTTGTGGTCAGAGAAGATACTTGTGTGCGATATTGATCTTATAAAATCTACTGAGACTTCATTTGTGGCCTAACATATGGTCTATCCTGAAGAATGTTTTCATGTGCACTTGAGAAGAATGTATATTCTGGTTTTGTTGGGTAGAGTGTTCTGTATATAACTGTTAGTTGGCTTATTGTGTTAAGTCCTCTATTTCTTTACTTATCTTTCATCTGGTTGTTCTACCCATTATTTTCAGTGGGATATTGAAGTCTCCAACTACTATTGTAGAACTGCATATTTCTCCCTTCGATTTCATCTGTTTTTGCTTCATATATTTTTTTAAAAGATTTTATTTATTTATTTTTAGATAGAGGGGGAAGGGAGGGAGAAAGAGTGGGAGAGAAACATCAATGTGTGGTTGCCTCTTGTGCACCCCCTACTGGGGGCCTGGCCTGCAACCCAGGCATGCGCCCTGACTGGGAATTAAACCGGCAACCCTATGGTTCACAGGCCTGTGCTCAATCCACTGAACTACATCAGCCAGGACTTGGAGTTACAATTTAAAATTACAGCAACACTCACTTTTCACTAATAATTGTTTTTTTTTCTTTGAATGTATTAGTCTCTTAAATCATGCAGAAAACAAAAAGTACAGTTACAAACCCCTCTTATGATAATACTACTTTTATGATTGCCCATGTATATACCTATATTGAGATCTTTTTTCTCTGTACAGCTTTGAGTTACTGTATAGTGTTTTTTTCATTTCCTTGCAGGACTCCCTTGAGCATTTCTTGTAGGGCAGGTCTAATGGTCAAAAACTCTCTCAGCTTTTATTTACCTGGAATGTCTTAATTTCTACCTCACTACTGAAGAACAGTTTTGCTAGATATTGTGTTCTTTGTTAATATATTTTTTTCTTTTAGCACTTTGGATATACTAACCTACTGTCTTCTGGTCTCCAAAGTTTATGATGAGAAATCTGCTTATTTTCTTATTAAATATCCCTTGTATGTGATGATTGGTTTTTCTCCTGCTGCTTTCAAGATTCTCTCTTTGTTTTTGCCTTTTGAAAGTTTGATTATAATGTGTTTTGGTATGGGTCTCTTTTTTATTTTTCTTGGAGTTCTGTGAGTCTCTTGGGTATTTATATTCATGTATTTCATCAAATGTGGGAAGTTTTCAGCTATTATTTCTTCAAAATTCTCTCTGTCTCCTTTTATCTCTGTTGGCCTTTTGGGACTTTCATCCCATGTATGTTAGGTTTCATCCTAACAGGTTCTTTAGGCTCTGTTTGCTTATCTTCAATCTTTTGTGTGTGTGTAGTTCTCAGACTTGATCATTTCCATTGTCATGTCTTCAAGTTTGCTGATTCTTCTGGCTGTTCAAAACTGCCTCCGAATTTTTCTAGTGAACTTTTCATTTCAGTTATTGTAATTTTCAGCTCCAGATTTTTTTGTTTGTTTCTTTTTAGGTCTTCTGTCTCTTTATTTATCTTTCCATTTTGTTCACACATTGTGTTCTCTTTTTAAAAATCTTTTTAATTTTATTTATTTATTTTTAGAGAGAGGGAAAGAGAGGGAGAGAAAGAGGGAGAGAAACATCCATGCTCCAAAGAAACATCGATTGGCTGTTTCTCACATGCCCTCAACTGGAGACCTGGCCCACAACCCAGGCATGTACCCTGATTGGGAATCGAACCAATGACCTTTTGGTTTGTAGGCCAGTGCTCAGTCCACTGAGTCACACCAGCCAGGGCACACATTGTGTTCTTGACTTTCTCCACATCTTCCTTTTGTCATAGAGATGCACACAGGACTTGCCTTTGCTTCAATTCTGGTTTTCAACCTTTCAAATCTCATACACATTTCTCTTGTGGTCAACCCTAACCTGGAACCATAAAGAGAGGGAATTCCAAGATGTAGTTTCATCTCAGCTCAGCTGACAAAGTAAAAAGCCACCATGATAATTCCAAACCTTCCTGGAGTTAAAAGGATACCTGTCCACTAAGGAAACAGTTTTACTATCTCAAGTGGACAATGTATGACCATGACCAGTGATTATCATCTCAAGAAGGCTGAAGTTCTCTATTTGCCAGAGATTTGATACTAAGATGCCAGGCCTGGGGTCCACATATATGTAGGCGAGTCTTCTTGATTGAATACTCTAAATTCCTATAAATGTTTTGAACTCTATACATTTGATGTTTTTGATCTTGTCTAAGTCCATACCCTTCTGATGGGTTTAGACTTGCATCCTGACTTCCGGATCTAAGTTGCACCCTCACTAGAGTACAAGGCAGTCTGGGATCCCCAATCAAGATGTAGTTACTCTTAGTAAGTCGGTCTAAGTGAATACCGGATCCTCTCTTTATTCTTCTTATCTGAGTGGATCACAACTCTAGAGATATTTCTGTGACATCCTCTGATACCTCTGCAGGGCCCTGCTCACAATCCCGAAATCAAGCTAATGACTCTGAACACTGGGTGAGGAAACTACAGGGCCCCAGAGGAGCTCCAGGAGTGGAGACTAGTTGTGTGTGTGCTACATGTGCGTGCAAGGGTCAGAATCTTTGCAATTTAAATTACATCCAGGGCAGACTCTAGGGAGGAATGTGGGGTTCCGGTGTCCTCCAGCAAGAGATTGTATCCAGCAAAAACCATATACAAACTTTGCACAAAAAAGAGCATTGAGGCCCCTTACAGGGCACTGGGTATGGGTAGAAGGGCTTTGGGGCCAAGTAATACTAGGTGCTTCAAGTTTTGGCTCAGTGGGGGTGGTGGTGGTGGGGTGGCTGGCAGTTCTCTGCTCTCCAGTCACAAGCTTAATTTGAATGGAGGCAGGAAGCTCAGCGTACTATCTGTCTGGGCTTTGGGTGCCCTCTTGTGGCAGAATAGAGATTCTGGTTTTGAGAAGATCTGCCCTCTCCGGAACCCAATTTTCAGTCTCCAAAGCCGTTACAACTTTTGAAACCTAAGGGTAGAGATTCCAGACGTCCAACATCCCCTCAAAGCTTTCCTGTATCTGCATAACAGGTTAGATTTCAGTCAGTCCAAGGGATTTGGGGGAGCCCCCACGGGAGAGCCCGGGCAGAGGGACTCAGTCCTAAGGACTCCAGTCTGTCTTTGAGCAATCTGTCTTCAGTATAACCCAAAAGAATGCGCCAGAGCATTATCTGATCTTTGCTCCTGTCCTTTCCAGGTTATTTTCGCCCAGACTCTAGACCAGTGGTTCTTACTTCGCTTTTTGGGGGTCAAGTGGCTCTTCTGAGAATCTGAAGAAAGTTCATTTTCCTTTAGAAAAGGTACACGTATACAACGTTGTAAATAGAATTTCAGGGAAATAGTGGACTCTTCAGGGATCCAGGACCCATATAGTTTATAAAAAGCGCCCACTCTAGACCTCTGCTTCGATTAGTGTCTCAGAAACTTGCGCTTCAGTAGATTCACTGCCATTCTAAGGAGACTGACAATGTCCACTCAAGGACAAGATTTCTGAAGCGGGTGGAAGCACACAGGGTAAAATTTCTTTTCATGAGAGGAGTAACTTTAGCCTCTTTGAGGCTAAAAAGCTTCCTCGCATTGAAAACAGTCATTCCTTTTGGGAAAATATCTAAGAAAGACAAGTAACCGAAATAGGTAATCCACATAATGAAGTGAAAGGCGAGCCATTCTCTGGAAGGCTTTCCTAAAGCAATTCTTATACTCTGTTTCCGGTGGTCCGAAATGTCTCTGAGAAGTTTCCAGAGGCAAGGCAAAATATCAATATAAGAGATTCAAAAAACTCCTACTGGTCTGCTTCCAGAAGGAAACAAACAAATGTATTTATTTCCCTTAAAATACATCTTTAAAGGGATTTTCTTTTGGTTGGGTGCATATTGTTTGTTCACCGAATATTTACTTAATGTGTGTTGGAAAATAGAATTTTAGAGTTGGCAGGAACTTCAGGAATCTCTTAATCTGATTCCTTTATTCTCAGACAAGCAGCATGAGGACCAGAGAGGTAAAATGTCACTCATTCATTCATTCATTCATTCATTCAAGCTTCTCAGTCACTTCCCATGTGTCAGTTACTGGGCTTTGTTTGAGGAATAAAAGAAGAAAAACACTGAAAATAATCTAATGTGGTAGAGGGGTATGTAGGCAAACAACCGTAATTCAATAAAGATAATTGCTTTAACAGAGGCTATTCAAAAAATAGGGGAAGCTTAGCAGGAAAGCCAAATACATCTGCTAGAGTAAGGTGACTTAACAGAGGAGGTAGCATCTGAGCTGCGACATGATGGATGAGAAGGGGTTTGGTAGGTGGGCTAGCTGTGTGTGTTCCAGGTTTTGGAAATGGTGTGCAGGCTAGTCAATGCAGTATGGTGCTAGGCCAAGGGACGAGTGAGGCCAGAAATTTAGCTGCACTCCACTGGGAGGAAAGGCATCTTTCCTAATTTGCATGAAGGCACACAATAGGCTACCAGTCCTGAATGTGGGCAAATGCAGAGAAATGTACAAGGAGCAAGATGTGTTTTGAAAACTATTAGGTCTGAAAACCATTAGCTCAGAATTGCTAGTGTAAAAGCCCAGAATGAGAGGTGATAAGTATGGCCAGGTGAGGCCAGGTCATGACGGGCTTTGTCTATGACCATAATGCCAGTAGTGATAACATTGGGGATGGAACCTTGGTGTCTTTCTTCCATACCGTTACTCTTTCTGCATCACCAAATTGCCTCTAACTAGATACTGAGCTCTGTGCGGGGTGCTGATGAGGATGCAGTGAGGAATGTGCA
The DNA here is from genome assembly GCF_022682495.2 of Desmodus rotundus. Lineage (NCBI taxonomy): Eukaryota > Metazoa > Chordata > Mammalia > Chiroptera > Phyllostomidae > Desmodus > Desmodus rotundus. Next base: position 180,744,079 of record NC_071389.1, read on the forward strand.
CAGTCCTTGCCCTGGGGTTTGCAATCAGGAAAGAGTACGCCGCCATGGACAAAGAGTAGTAATAGTACAATAAAATGTGACAAGTAGCAACTAGAGGGAGAAGGAGCACAGGGCACGAACTGAACACCCAAAATGGTATGGCCGCTTTGGAAGACAGTTTTGGAAGTTGCAGATGTGATTTGCCTCAGGCCCCAAGCCCTAAGCCAGGATTCAAGGTCAGGGCTGTCTGACTTCAAAGCCTTAAAAATGCCCACACTTTTTAATTCAACAATTCCACTTCTAGGAATCTATCCTAGAGAAATAAAATGAAGGTATGTGCAAAGATTTAGCTATAAAGAAGATCTGTGAAAAATTTTTTATAACCAATTTTTTTAAAAGAAAGGGAAACAATCTAAAAGTCCAACAAAAGAGATTGGATAGGTGTTGTATTATAAATGATGGAATAGAAAATAGATATTAAAATAATATTTTAAAAGTATACTTATTAATAGGGGAAAAAGATATGTTATTGGATGAGATAAGCAGATTAAACCACATGCTGCATAGTACCATTTTTTTAAATCCTCACCAAAGGATATGTTTATTGATTTTTTAAACAAATATTTAAAAAAGTATGTATATATGTGTGTATGTATGTATGTATGTATGTATTAGAGAGAGGGGAGAGGAGGGAGAATGAGAGGGAGAGAAGCAATGACGTGAGAGAGAAACACTGATTGGATATACCCTGACCGGAAATGGAACTTGTAACCTTTCACTTTGCGGGACCTGCCCAACCGACTGAACAACACTGGTCATGGCTATTTATTGATATTTTAGAGAGAGAGGGAGACAAACATTGATCAGTTGTCTCCCTTATGTGCCCAGGAAGCATACAGCTATGTTTGCTGAGATAGCGCATGCTTTTGTAATCTGATACGGTCCAATGGCAGCCTGAGTGGGTGTTGCTCTGGGAGACATTCTGCTCATATGATATGACAGTGAACTACACCAACTGTTAGTGACTAAACAGAGCCCTAGTAATGTGCCAGTATCTTTTAACTCATAATTTTCAGGCTAAATCTGTTACACAGGATATCATTTGGGAAGCAATTTCTGAGAACTGATTTCTCCTGGGACTTCAAACCATGTGGGGTCCAGCCCCCAAAAGACTGATGACTGTGTAACCACCTCGTTGATCAAATGCTTAGAGAAGTCCCTGGTCATAATTGACAAAATATAATGGCAGCATGCCCAACATACCACAGTGTGCTATGCACAAATACATACCACCCTTGTTTTTGTGGATGGAAAGCTATTAACAAAATAGGGAAAAACAATGTGTCCCTGACATGGTAGATGCAAGTTCCCCTGGAACATGGCCCCAGCCTGAGACAAGGAAGGCTGTGTGAGGCCTGTGGCATACTGTACTCAGACTAAATTACACGTAGGTGTGACTACCACTCATCTGGACCCACTATGAGGGACCCAAGATCTTTGGGTACAAAACGTGTCCTAACTGCACTTGGGCCATTGGTACGCAATGGCAGTGTCACACACGGTGCGTTAGACAACTGGCCCATTAGAAAAGGTGCTTAGAGGGGGGATAGGCACCAGTCTAGGTATCCTGGGACAAGTGGAGTTTACCTTTAAGGAAAAGCAGTGTTCAGAGGAAAATATTTATTACTGGACTAGGCAGATTAGAGGCGGTTCTCTTCAGGAGGAAGGCAAATGATGAGAGTTAGGCTGGAAAGACAATGGGTCAAGCCGAGTCAACAAATAATGCTGAACAATGCTAGGACCCAGCGTTGGGAAGGGGCATGCACTCTAACCCAATAGAGTCGCTCAACTTCAATACAGATGGAGGTTAAGGTGGCCCTCGATCCTAACTGTTAAGGCTCAAGAGGCACGCCTATGGGGATGCTATGGACCTGCAAACTTATGGAAGTTTTCTGGAGTACTTGTCTCACTCTGAGTAGGTCTAAACAAAACATATCCTGTAGTGTAGTTAGTAGGGATAGAGACTATTCTAAATGCCACTCGTGGAATGGAAACCAGTCTTAAATAAGCCTGGGAGATGAGGTGGGATGGTTGAGTCACGGCCAGTTTTAATGATGCCTGTTCTTAGTAATACCTGGTAAATGGGCAAAGGCAGATTCTGATGGGAAGACAAAGCAAATACCTGTAATTCTTACTGAATTGTACCATGATCATACTGCAATAAGGTGTCATATTGGTGTTGTTAGTAAGATTTGACTACCTTATGTAAATAAGTCTTAGGATAATACACATATTGATGATCAAATGTTTTAGGAATTGCATTAAACCCTCCTCAAGATGTGATACCTATGGAAAATTACTGACCTGAGCAAGAACTGGATCTACCTAAACATCAGCTGATTTCTGTACCGAATATTTTTGTACAAGCTTATTATAAGGTACAAATAGCAGTAGATCAAGGTGGGAAAACAATAATCAAATTAGTACAAGAATATAAAAATATATGTAATGACTACCAATTATGCTTTATTCCCTGTACCTCCCACCCCCCATTATTCTCCTCCCCTTTCCCACTGAAAACCTTCCATGTGATGTCCATTTCTCTGATTCTGTTCCTGTTCTAGCTGTTTGCTTAGTTTTTGTTTTCATTTTTTTAGGTTCAGTTGTTGATAGTTGTGAGTTTGTTGTCATTTTACTGTTCATAGTTTTGATCTCCTTCTATTTCTTAGATAAGTCCACTTAACATTTCATATAATATGGGCTTGGTAATGATGAACTCCTTTAACTTGACCTTCTCTGGGAAGCACTTTATCTACCCTTCCATTCTAAATGAAGCTTTGCTGGATAGAGTTATCTTGGATGTAGGTCCTTGCCTTTCATCACTTCGAATACTTCTTTCCAGTCCCTTCTTGCCTGCAAGGTCTCTTTTGAGAAATCACCTGACAGGTCTTATGGGAACTCCTTTGTAGGTAGCTGTTTCCTTTTCTCTTGCTGCTTTTAAGATTCTTTCCTTATCTTTTAATCTTGGGTAATGTAATTATGATGTGCCTTGGTGTGTGCTTCCTTGGGTCCAACTCCTTTGGGATTCTCTGAGCTTCCTGGACTTCCTGGAAGTCTATTTCCTTTGCCAGTTTGGGGAAGTTCTTCATTATTTTTTCATATAAGTTTTCAGTTTCTTGCTCTTCCTTTTCTCATTCTGGCACCCGTATAATTTGGATCTTGGAGCGTTTAAAATTGTCCCGGAGGTTCCTAAGCCTCTCCTCACTTTTTTAAATTCTTTTTTCTTCATTCTATTCTGGTTGGATGTTTATTTCTTCCTTCTGTTCCAAATCATTGGTTTGAGTCCTGGTTCCCTTCCCTTCACTGTTGGTTCCCTGTACATTTTCCTTTACTTCACTTTGTATAACCTTCACTTCTTCCTCTATTTTGTGACCATACTCAACCATTTCTGTGAGCATCCCGATTACTAGTGTTTTGAACTGTGCATCTGATAGGTTGGCTGTCTATTCATCACTTAGTTCTGTTTCTTCTGGAATTTTGATTTGTTCTTTCATTTGGGTCATATTTTTTGTCTTGGTGTGCCTGTTACATAGTAAGAGACGGAGCCTTAGGTATTCCCTGGTTGGGGCAACCCAGGTCACTGCATTGTGGCGCTGTATGTGGGGAAGGGGTCTGAGAGGGAACAATGCTGCTTGCAATCAGCTGGCTTTCAGAAACTTCCCCCACTACCCACAAGCAAATTGGGCCCTCCTGGTGCTGATTCCCTGGTGGGTGGGTTTGTGTACGTTCTAGGACCCTGTGGGTCTCTCCAACAAACTATCCTGTGAAGCTGGGAGTTTCTCCCACCACTGCAACCCCCACAGGTTTTTTCAGTCAGAGGTTTTGAGACTTTATTTCCCTGCACTGGAACCCTGGTTAGTGTGGTCTGTCTCTCTCCCCAGTTGTTACTCCTGATTTATCTGCATGCAAATGTGGGATCGCCTGGTCCACCAGCTGCTGTCTTGCTCCGAGTGCATTCCACCCTGGCTTCCCATCTCCACCCCTCCTACTGGTCTGGATGAATGTTTCTTCTTTAATTCCTTGATTGTTGGACTTCCATACAATTTGATTTTCTGGCAGTTCTGGTTATTTTTTTGTTGTCCTTCTTTTGGCTGTGTGAGGTGGCAAAGTGTATCTACCTCTGCCACCATCTTGGCCATTTATTTATTTTTAGAGAGAGGGGAAGGGAGGGAGAAAGAGAGGGAGAGAAATATCAATGTGTAGTTGCCTCTCACATGCCCCCTACTGGGTGCTGGCCTGAAATCCAGGCATGTGCCCTGACTGGGAATTGAACTGGTGACCCTTTGGTTCTCAGGCTGGCACTCAGCCCACTTAGCCACACTAGCCAGGGCTAAGGCTACAAACTTTCAATGAGTACTAAATAAGTCCTAGAGATCTAAAGCACAGTACAGTGAATATAGACAACAATGTTGTATTATCATCATCAAACTTGCCAAGAGACTAGAACTCAGTTCCTCCAACCACTTAAAAGAAAGGACATGTATGTAACATGATAAAAGTGCAAATTATCACTGCAATGGCAATCATATGTATTGATTAACATGCTGTACACCTTATATTTACACATGATGTATGTCAAATATATTTCAACTAAAAAATGTGTTAGCAGTATTTCCTAAAACTTTATATATTTCTTCCTTATGATTTAGCAATTCCACTTCTAGGTATATACTCAAGAGAAATGAGTACAAATGTCTATAAAAAGACATATACAAGAATGTTTGTAATAACTTTATTCATAACTGCTGAAAATTTGAAACAACCCTTAAATTGGGAAGAACTGGAAGAACAGATAAATGAATTTAGGTATATTCATACAGTGGAACATAGAAAAATTTTTAAAGAAGAGCAAACTACTGATACATCTAACCAGGTAACAACAAGGATACATCTAAAAAAAAATGACATCGGTCCTGGCTCAGTGGAGGCCAGTGGCTCAGTGGATTGAGTGCTGGCCTGTGAGCAGGAGGGTTCATTGGGTCGATTCCTGGTAGGGGCACATGCCTGGGCTGCGGACCAGGTCCCTGGATGGAGGCGTGTGAGAGGCAACCAGTTGATGTATCTCTTCCACATCAATGTTTCGTTCCCTCACTTTCTCCCTCTCTTCCCCTCTCTCTAAAAAGAAGTAAATAAATTCTTTAAAAAATAATAAAAATAAATAAAATAAATAAAATAAAAAAGAAATTTCATGCAATCTCAATACAAATACCAATAGGAGTTCTCTGGTGGGAGCTGATCTTAAAATTCATGTGGAATAAGAAATAAGAAAATATACTTAGGAAAATTTTGAAAAAGGAGATTAAAAGGAGCCCTAATAGATATTAAAATATAAAACTAAAATAGTTGACTGCTTTGCTAGCAAATTAAAAAGACAGAAGGAAAATAATTGAAAATCCAGAAGTAAATTCAAATTCATACACAAATTTGATTTATAATGGTTGCATTTCAAATTAGTGAAGAAAAGTTTATTATTCAATAAATGATTTGGGATAACAAGATACCATTAGGAAATTGTCCTGTAGAAAAATAGTAAGAGATATGAATAATTAGTGGAAAATAAATTACAAATGACTCTTTAACATAGGGAAGTGTTCACTTACAGTGAAATAAAAAACTTCCCTCATAATAAGAAGTACAAAGAAAGATTACATCAAGGTAACATTTTTCACCCTTCAGATTGGCAAAGATCAAAATGTTTAATAGCACAGCAATGCTGGTGTTTGTGATAGTGGACACAGAACATTGCTGACATTCAATCTATTCGGAGGGCAATTTGGTAACATTTACCAAAATAACATACATCTATCTTTGACCCACAAAAAGGGGTCAAAGGTTTGCCTTAAAAAAAGGTTTGCCTTTTATTTCTAGCAAAATTTTTGATAGCAACACTCTCACATGTGCAAAACCACATGGGTTATTTATTATAGAATGTTTATAATAGATTGGAAATCTATTCAAAGGGATCTAGTTAAATGATGCAGCCATATAATGTGATATATGCAGATAAGGAGGAAGTTTTGTGATACTGACATGGAATTATGGCCAAGCTACTTTGACAAATGAAAAAGGCAAGGGGAAGAATAGGCAGAGAACATGCTACCATTGGCAGGAAAAAAAGAGGAATGAAATATATGTGTACATATATTTTTGAATATGCATAAGTTACCTCTGGGAAAGCATCGGAAACAGTCACATTGGTTGCTTCTTGGTGGCTGAGGGACAGGAGTGAAAAGAGACATTTCACCATTTACTCTTTGATGCTTTTTGAATTTTGAACCACATTAATAAATCACTTGCCCCAAAAGAGGAAACAGATAAAATTAAAACTAAAAAAAGGGAGGAAAAGTTGACTTACTGTGATTTATACAAGGTGGGGTTTGTTTTTCTCTTATAAAATGAAGCCCAAACTGATGGTAGATTCAGCTGTTCAAGGATGCCTCATGAACCAGGTTCTTGCTTTTTTTCCGGGACCTCCACCCTCAGAGAACTGGCTTTTTATCAGTAAGATGGCTGCCACAGCTTAGGCTCGTGTTCTCAAACAAACATCCCCCAAACAAGAAAGGAAGAACAAGGAAAACCACAAACTTTTTCCTAATGATGCTTTTTGCCCTGGGAACGAGACTTCCCAGTACATGTCTTTGGCCTGAAAAGGATCCTGGGATCTGTCCTAAACCAATTCCTGGCAAAGGGCAATGGGTTTTACTGACTCCTGGGACCGGAGGAAGGGCCTCCTGATATCCTGCAGTGCCTGCCTTAGTACAGAAATGGGGTTCTGTTCCCAGGAAAGGGGTGGAAGTTTGTTGGGTAGGTCACAGAAAGAGCCCATCACAGCTGTCAATGTGAACCGCTGCATCTTTTAAAAAAAAAGAAATCCTTCGTTACCCCAGGCCTACCTACCTGCCATGTCCCACCGCTGCCGCTCTATACACAGTTACGACCATCTCTCTTCTGGATCGCTGCCTTAGCCTCCTCACTGGCCTCCCCACACCCATGTTGACATTGGGTGGATGCAGTATTGGCTTTTTCCTCCGTGTGGTATGGGAGTGAGATTCTCAGAAATGATAGGTGAGAAACCACCTAGATTCAGGCTTAATTATCCTATTGTGAATTACTATTGCATCCGATTCTATCTTTTGAAGACAACTGTCAAGAGTCTGTCTTCATTGGCTTTTCTATCAGCTTTCATTCTAGACAGGAGCTCCCCTCAATATAAAGTGTGCTCCTGGGGCCTGTGTCAACTCAACACTGGCAAGATAAGCACGGGCAGCGTTATGGGCTGCACTGTGTCTCCCACAACTCATGTGTTAAAGGTCTAACCCTCAGTGCCTCAGAACAGGACCTGTTTGTGGAGGTAGGGTCTTTAAAGAGATAATTAAATTACAGTGAGGTCCTTAGGGTGGGCCCTAATCCGATATGACTGGTGTCCTTACAAGAAGAGAAGATTAGGACACAGATAGGCACAGACACACACAGAGGGAAAACCTTATGAATATCTGGGGAGAAGACAGCCATCAGCCAGCCAAGGAGAGAGGCCTCCTCAGGAGAAGCCAGCTCTGCCGACACCTTGATCTTGGGCTTCCAGCCTCCGGACCTGTGAGAAAATACTTTTTCGTTGTGTAAGCCCCCCATTTGCGGTACTTTGTTATGTCGGCCCTAGCAAGTTAATACAGGCAGATGTAACCCTAAACTGGAGTGGTGTCGCACAGAACTGTGCCTTAGCACCACTTCTTTAAAATGCTTTTCCTTTTACTTTGCTGCAAATTGTATGAAATTTGTTTTTTTATCTGAACACATAGGAACGATTATTAAGGATTCTCATTGTCTGGCTCTAGCATACTGCAAATCAGGAGCATTTAACTGTCTAAACTAGATACAGCTCACCATTATTTACTTCTCAGCCCAGGAAGTTGGACTGAACCCTTTCGTGGTCAACCTTAAATAACCCTCCCTTCACTTGGATCGGACGACTCCTGGAGTGTGTGTTTTATGGCACACCATCGTGACAGGCCCCAGCAACGGAGCTCTTAACATCGGACCCAGATGGTGACCTTTTATGGAAGGAGCAGTCAGCTGGCAGCTGTCCTCCTCACAGTCCTTCAAGCTAAGATCGTCTCCACCGGGCAGCATGGTAAATAAATTCTGGGGGCCCCGACATTTACAAATAAGAGACCTTAAGAAGATTTAAAGTTCTTTTGGGTAAAAAATTAAAATAAGACAAAAACAAGTAAACAAAGTTAAAACCATGAGTGCTCCTTCCGAGCGAAAGGAGTCCAGCCCAGGTCTCTGCACCGGCAGGATGGGGACTTGGCCTCTCGCATTTTATGTCTCAAGTTGTGTTTTCCCTTCCATCAACCCCACAGAGCACTTTTTCACTCTCTGCACTGTGGCTGTGACTCCGCGCCTGCGGAACATGCAGGAGGTCTGGTTCTTTAAGAAAACCAGCCCATTTTACTCGTGTAAAGAAGTTCTGGAAGGGTGTGGTATGTGGCGTTTTTACCCAAAGCCTCCAGAGCCAGACTAACGGGGCGCAAATACCAACTTTGCCATTTGCAGTTGACCCTTTCTGCAACTGCAGAAAGGGGGCGTGCTTACCCTTTCTGTGCCTCGGTTTCCTCAGCTGGTAAATGGGAACACTAATAGTATCTAGCTCAGGGGGGTGTTGTGAGGACATAATGCTTGACATAAACTGTTATTGTCAAGCATTTAAACGCTGCCGGGCACATTATCAGTGATCACTGGCTAATATTGTTACTAACTGAATTACATGCACCAGTCCCACATAGAAATACCTTTGTGGGATTACCTTTTAATGTTTTGACCTTTGCCTTGACATTGCCCAATGGAATAGAATTTTTGTGTGAATCCCCAGAAAAGAAATGATCTAGGTCTCAATCTCCACTTTATTTGCATGTGGTTACAATTTATAAATACACTTGCCATTTTCTTCCCCCTCTGAAACTCTCCCTTCACCTAGAAACCCTACCCCAAACCGCAGTTTTTAACGACTCCCTTTCTTTTCTAGGAGGGGAGGGGTGATCCTCCATGTAACTCCATCCTCATACAGGGTCTACCTCAGTCCATGTGAAGTGTGGGTCCTCAAAGCGCCCCTGAAGCTTGGGGATGAGTGCCACGGATCTGTTAGAGGTCCCAGTGATGTCCTTGCAAGTGACCGCGTGGCTGGCCCCCTTCTGTGCCATGCTCTGGGTGCAGAGTGCCAGGATGGGCAGCAGCAGGCACCATGTGCTCTGTCTGTGCCTGAAGCTGAGCTGGCGCAGCCCTGGTGGGCAGGAGGGTCTGCAATGAAGTCCGGGCCTGCTCAGGCAGTGGTGAGAGTCCTGTGGTGGGCACCGTACCCAGCCAGTGCCTGGCCCCGCTCTCGAAGACGTGTCTGAGGTCCAGCCCCTTGGGGTTTGCCTCTCAGGAGCTCCACCCAGGCCCTCTGTCAATCCTGTGTGGGTAGGGCAGCCACCGTGAGAAGGTGCTCTTATGCCTCCCTTCTTCTGGCTTCTTACCGACACCATGAGGCATGGGTTTCAAATTGGATCCTTGGCCCTGTTAGAGGGCATGGCACCCCAGTGTCTCTGTCTCGGCCAGGTGCCAAGCTTTGCCATCTTCCTGGTAGGGTGTAGAGAGCCCGGGAGGACCAGGGGCACCCTCTTCAGGGATGGGGTATGGAGGCTCTTGGGGGGCAGGGGGGTCTCCAGGGCCCCGTGCTCCTCCCAGTACTGGCCCATTGTAGATGTAGATGTTGCCAGTGACAGTCACAGACCCACCGGTGACATGAATGCCATTGGTACCTGTGGGAAGGGAGGCAGAGTGAGAGGGGCTGAGGGCACACTGAGGGAAGAAGGCCTGTGTGCCCCCTGCATCGGTTCCCCTGCTTCTTGAAGGCCCTTCTTCTGCCTTCTCCCTTTCCTCTCTGTTCCCACTCTCATTTGCTATTGGTTTCTTGAGCTCTACATTCATGTCTGTTTCTGGGTTTTGCAGTCTCTTCCTTTCCAGTTGGTACACTGGCTGGCTGTCAGAGTCTTTGTTTTGCCTCTGTTTTAATCTTCTCATTTCTGCCTGCCTCACACTTTCTCTCCCTGCCCACCATCATTCCCACCCCATCTCCCCCACCATCTCCTGTCCCTGCAGGCTGCTCACCGTGGGCCTTCTGACCATGCTCTGGGAGTTCAGCCTCCAGCTTCCTGGCCTGGCTCAGGGGACTCTGTTGCTGTACAACATCTTCCTCCAAAGCTGGGGTCATTGGGGGCCAGGCTGGGGCTGGAGGTAAGTCTCCAGGGATGGGCAGAAGTGGTTTTACGAGGTCAGGAAAATGTGGGTTGACGCTTGGAGGCTCCCAGTTTCCATCAGTAATATTGGATTCCTCTCCCTGCAGAAGAGAAGCAGAAAATCAACAAATGATGTGAGTCTCAGATCCCATCTTTCTTCAATTCGCACACCCTACCCCAGCTCAGGCAGCCTGGGGTTCCCTTCTGCTCCTTCTCCTGCTTCCTGCCACAAGCCTTTGCACTCGATGTTCTTGCTTTCTGGAGCACTTTCCCAGATACCCCGATGCCTTCATTTCTTCAGCTGTCTGCTCAAATACCGGCTCATCAAAGAGGCCCTCTCTGTCCACTGAGATAATATACCCCCATCCTCTACCACTGGCAGCCACTGCCCCCACCCTGCTTTATTTACCAGTTATCGCCACCTGATACGTATTTATTTCACTTTATCCTGCTTCACTGGCATATAGCTCCAGGAGAGCAGTTACTTTGTTTTACTCACTGCTGTATCCACGTGCCTAGAGCAGTGCCTGGCATATGGTATGCTAAAAAGTATTCATTGAGTGAATGAATGAATGGTGAAGCCTGCACACTCTTTTCCTGCCTATCCCCACATTGTTCACTCTCCCTTTCTGCCCCTCCTGCTGCCTCCTCAGCCTTCCTCATTACCTCTGGGCGCCTCTTGAGCAGGAATCCTGCAATGAAAATGAGATGGGTGTTGGGCCTCTGGCAGACCTCAGACCCCAAGCCTTTTACCCTCCACAACCCACCACAATGTGTCGCTGCCCAGCCTGGGGTCCCACAATAGGCTATTGTTACTGTTATCTCCGGCCTCAGAGTGGGGCGCTGGGTGGAGATGATGTCTGTGCTGGGGACAGGCACTGGGAGTCTTGAGGGTGTGGAAGGGCAGGTAGGTTGTCCTGGGGAAGCTCAAGATACCCTCCTACCACCTCCCCATCCAGGCAGGGCTGGGGCTGACGACTGCCCTGCATCCCTGCCTGCATCCAGCCCCTTCCTACCAAGCTTTCTGCAGAGAGGGGGGTGGTTCTTCCAGGTGCAGGCGAGGATGGTGGTGATGAGCATCAAGAAGACCAGCGGCAGCACAATGGCCAGCACCAGCATAGTTCCTGCCAGGGCAGCAAACAGGAGGCAGCATGACAGGGCAAGAAGGGCAGAGGAAAAGGGAGCAGCTTTCCCCTTTTAGTCCTGTTGGAGTTCCTAAAGGCAGAGTTAGAAATGCTTCCCTGGGTTGCAGAGAAGGGGAACTCAGTTGGACCTGGGGGGACCTCTTGAGAGCCAGGAGAAACTGTCATGGATGGAGGTGTGTGGAGCGGTGCAGGTCCCAGCTGTGGGAGGACAGGAGCCTGGGTGGTCGATTTTAAGGGCTGGAAGTGGGGTGGGAGGCAGGTCAGGGAGAGTGGGGCTTGGCCACTGGCTAGAACCACGTTGCTGTGGCCTTGCCCTTCTTACAGAGAGGCCACTGTAGGAACTGAGAAGGCCCCTCTGTACCTGCGGGGTGTTCACAGAGGTGGGAGAGTGGGGGAGCCTCCATTCTGAATTCTGCCTGGGGTTGCCTGGGAGACTAGGAATTGCAAGGTCTCCTCCACGCCTTTGCAGGTTCCAGGAGGGAGTGGGAACAGGAGGCTGGGAGTTCGGTTCCTCAGGACCCGATGTGGGACAGGGGATAATTTCTGTCTTTCTATGGGCCTCAGTGCTGCCATCCATAGCACGGAGTCTGGTGCCCATGGTCCATGCCTGAGGAAGGTCAGGAAGACTTGGGCATTTGCATCCTTGGCGTTGGCCCTCGCTAGTCCACCCAAAGCTGTGGCTGAAGGGAGTACAGAATGGGAAGCATGGGAAGAAATTGGGCCTGGAGTCCTGGACACCTGGGTTCCTGCCCAGCTGTGTGACTTTTTAAGTCATTTCACCTCTTCGAGCATCAATTTTTTTCATATATAAAATGAGGAGGTTAGACTCTCTGAAATGCCAATCGTATCTGACACATAGTTAAACATTAATAAGAGGACATGGGAATATTTATGATATAAATGAATGAAAAACGAGGTTATAATATATTCAAATAACACCGCTTTTAGAAAAAATGTGTATGGATAGATATACAAAGAAAAGTGTTCATGAAGATGTATTTAAAAACTTTTAAAGAGTGGATACTCCAGGTGATGGTTCTGTGGGTGATGTTTAGTTTATGCACCTGACTTTTCTAAGACCCTACAGTGCGTGTGCATTAAAAAGTAAAAAGACCCGAGGACAGGTCTTCACAACACCGGCTACCACATGGGTGACCTTGGGCAAGTCACGTAACATCTGACCCTCATTTTCCGTATCCTGCCAGTGAGGACGACAGTAGAACTACTTCGGAGGATCAAAAAGAGGATTAAATGAATCGGTGAATGTCAAGTATTCACAGAGTGCCTGACGTACTTGCTCTGAGTAAATGAAAGCTAGGATTACACATTTTCACTAATTAAAAAAGTTAATAAAATAAACTCTCCTCCCATTAATAATGATTATAATCATTAGAAACATCCTGTAATTGTCTATTAGGCTAGGAAACCAGTACTCCACATAAAAACAAAACCAAAAAAAAAAGTCAAATGTGGAATTATCTCTCTAATGAGAAAGTGTGTAACCTAATAAGGAGGAATGCAGCCTAATAAATGGATTATATGATGGTGCTGTGTCCCAAATGGTGGCAGTGATGTCAGTTATAGTTACATATCAGCGTGGGAGTGCTTCTTGGCATAATATTATACTATATGTGTAATACGTGACTTAAAATGTGTAGTGTACGTGTGTGTGTGTAAGTAAGCTGGCCTGGAACACTCCAATTTCTCTTGAAGGAACTTTCCTTCTTGTCCCCATTCTGAGAGGGAAGGATTCATCTTTTCCCCATTTTTTCAGATGGGAGGAATGAAGGCATTTTCCCAGATACCACCCTGCCATGTCCCTCAGCCCTGGCCCCTCACCTGGCATCTCGGGGGTCTCTGATGGATTTCTGCATCTGGTGTCAGACTGGTTGGTGCCTGGTGCTGCCTCTACCAGGCCCTGGTCTTCACACCTGTGGAGGAAAGAAAAGCCCAACTCAGGAGGGCACACAGCTGGAAGGGGCAAGTGGCAAGGAGGGCCCTATAGAGTTGAGCACTGGGGTGGGGTTGTCAGCAGCTGGGGCTTCTGGGTGGGTGGGAGGAACACAGCCACACTCACCTGGTGTGGGGCCGGCAGCGGGCGCTGGGGGAGGAGGTGTTCTGGAAGTGCCCTTTTTTACAGGGCACACAGGTGTTACCAGCCTCTCCAACTTCACCTGGCAAGAAAGGCAAGGCCAGCCAGGATGAGTGGGCAAAAGGAGCCTCTTGCCCAGCTGTGCGCTTCCTTTACGCCCACTGGATGGCCCCTCTTTGTGCACCCAGCTCATTCTGCATCCAGCACCTTTCCTCATCTCCCCCTTGCTCAGTTTCCCCAGGGCTGAGGGGACCCTCCACACTGTCCCTGCCCCTGTCCCAGTACCATTTCTTTGCATATACATCCCTTCTGTGAGCCTTTCATGGGGAGGGAGAAGAGGCTTTTTATGCCAAAGAGAACTACTTGGAGGCTCCCTGTGCACACAGTATCCTGTGTGGGCTCCCTGCCCCCATTCAAGATCACCTGGCACCCAGCTTCCTCCCTACCTTCTGCCCTTAGTGACCTCTGACCTTTGAGCTCAGCTTCAGTGCCTGGTGGACAGTCTGAGAGTGGCTCGCAGTGGATACACTCCCAGTCCCAAAGGCGGCAGAACATTCCTGGCTGGCAGTGGCACTGGGTTTTCTGTTTGCTAGTGCAAGGTGCAGTCTCCTCGAAGCCCAGTACTTGTGGAGAGACAAGAAAGCTCAGTGGAGGGGCTGCCCTCCAGGGTATCCCAGCCCTCCCCAGGGACACCCCACTCACCCTGGTCACAGGGTCGGCACAGCTGGCAGGAGAGGAGATGGTTCCAGTGCTCATTGTAGGAATTTTCAGGGCACGTGGCACAAACTGTATCCTGGCCGCGGCCACATTCAGCTGAGACATGAGTGCCTAGAATGTGAGTGGGGCAGTTGGAGTGTCAGGGGACCAGGGTTCCACCTTACTTTTGCTGCCGGCTGTGTGACCCTGGGTCTGTCCTCTCGGTGCCTGCATAGGAGGGATGGCCAGTGTCTCTCACTCAGTCTCTGCCAGCTGTGTTTCCCAGGAGATGGTGTCTGCCTTCTTCCTGAGGCAGCGAGGTGGGCTGGAGTCCCCTGTAACACGCCACCCGGTCCCAGGCTTCCTCTCGCCATTGCCTCTCACCTGGGGGGCAGCGGGAGCAGCAGGCCTGGTGCTTGGGTTCGTAGTACTCCTTTTCCTGGTCCCGGCAGGTTTGGTTCTCCGTGTAGTATGGGGGCACCTCCAGGGGGAGATGGAAGAGGGGAAGAATTATTCAGGGGCTAGTTGGGGAGGGCAGAGACACCAGAGAGGGAGCTGCCCAGACACCTCTTCCCTATCCAAGACTGCCCCCACCCACCTGCACAGCCCCTCCCTCACCAGTTGGGGCTGGGATGCTGCCAGGAGACCGAAGAGGCCTAGTATGAGTGGCCCCCAGGCCAGGCCCCGGGGGGAGGCGGCCCAAGGCCGGCGCATGGCGGCCAGTCGACCAAATGGGTGGAGGGCCTAGGAGTAAGATGGGAGGCCTGGACCTTCTGGGCAGTGGTGGCAGCAGCCTCCGGAGCTCAGAGGCTGGGACAGGACTCAGGCTGATGTACCCCCCGGGGGGCCAGAGCGGCCGGGCCTGGCCTGGCCTCCAGGGCTCCAGCGGCCAGGCTCAGGAAGTGGGAGTGGAACTCGCCAGCCACGGGGCGGGGACAGGGAGCGCTGGGAGCTGAGGCCGCGCCTGTTGCAATCGGGAAGAGGAACAGGCTTGGCTGCCCTGATGCAGAGTGGGAGGGGGCCGCCGGGAAAGCACGTGAGGGCAGCGGGGCCGGAACCGGGCCTCCTCCCTTCTTCGGAAGCCTGAATGGGAGAGGAGGACTGCAGGGACGTGCCAAGCTGGTGGGACAGGGGCAGCAGAGCCAGTGGACAATCCTCAGATAAGCCTCACGAGGCCAGCTGGGGCAGAACTTAGAAGAAGAGATGGAGTTCAAGGCAGAGCCACGTCCAGACCGGTGCCACATCTGAAAAATGGGGGCCTGGGACTGCCGAACACGGAGAGGGCAGAGACCTAGTGACAGCCAGCTAGGCGCAGCACCTGGAAACCGGAAGTTCTGGATGGCAGACTATCTGGACTTCTGGTTTCTGCCCTGTTGTGTGACTTTTAAAGATAAATTGCAAAGGAATAACAAACCAGCCAGTCCTCCCCCTTCCCTGATCCAGCCAGTCCACACATTGATGGGCACAGGTCACCTACAAGACACTCCAGAGGGGGCAGCCCTGCTCCCCTGTCCTTAGAGAAGGGGGAGTATGGGTAGACTGAGTTTCCAATGAGTAGGACAGCCGCAGCCCTCCAGCCCTCCGTCCCAGCTTCCTCACACAGGAGCCTGTGAATCCTTTTGAACTGGAGGGAGCCGGGAGTTCAAAGGGATTCAACCAATCTAGCCCCCTCACCTAAAGGATGAAGAGGCAGAGGCTCAGGTAGAAGAAACCAGGCCCTGACTGGTGTAGCTCAGTGGATTGAGTGCCAGTCTGCAAATCAAAGGGTCACTGGTTTGATTCCCAGTTAGGGCACATGCCTGGGCTGTGGTCCAGGTCCCCAGTACGGGGTGCACAAGAGGCAACCACATATTGGTGTTTCTCTCCCTCTTTCTCCTTCCCTTCCTCTCTCTCTAAAAATAAATAAAATCTTAAAAAGAAGAAGGAGAAGAAAAGACCAGGATTCCAGAGGGGCTTAGTCTAGTGACTGTCCCTTTTTTCCCTCATGATTTCCCTGGAGCCCATTCACGGTGCCCCTGGAATGACTTGCAGTTGCCTATCCCCTCCCCTTTCATCCCTCCCCTCTTATGTCAGGCTCTGTGGTCTCTAAGATTCTGTGCTCCTGGCTAAGTCCCACCTGTTCTCGAAGTTTAACGGGGCATACTCACCCCAAGCTGCATGGCTCCCATGCAGACTGCTCTCTGGCACCTGCTGCTTACTAGCTCATGGTCTTACTGTGAGCTCTGCAACGGTCTGGGCTGAATCTTTAAGTCTGGGTTCCCAGCGTTTAGCACAGAGTCAGATGCATACCCGGGTCCAGCACATATTTCTGGAACAAAGGAATGGTGCCTTGGTGTCACGTGGCCAGTACAGGGCTACCGATTTCTGGGTCCCAGCTCACTCTAGCAACCACACTGACTCCTTGTGGTTCAGGGGTGCCTCCCTTAGTGTGAGGGGCTGACTTACTCTCTTGAGATATGTTACCTGGCACTATCCCCGCCCCCCACCCTGGAGAGCCCAGTTCAGTGCTCATCCTTACCCTGGTTGGTCTGACTGGCTGGGCAGGCTCAAGGTGATGGACCTGGGAAGTCCTGGTGCAGGAGTGTGCCTGGGAAGGAGGGCTCGCGCAGGGTGAAGCGGCCTGCCTGTACTTTAGACATTTCCCTGTCCCCCCTGGGCAGGCGTAGGACCTGCACTCTGCTGCATTTATACAACAGCCCAAGGCTTCCTGGAAAAAGAAGAAATATCAGCACAGCATGCACTCTTCAGGGTTGCAGCTCTCTCCAGGCCAAGGGAATTGGGGGCTGGGACTAGACTGTCACTGAGCTCTTAAGTGTGTAAATGTGCGTGTGTGTGTAGTGGGCTTAGATCCTTTTTCCTCTTTTTTCCATTTTACTTTTTTATTGTGGAAATTCACACATAAATATACATACACAAGAGGAGAGAAAATAGTATTGCGAATTACCAGCTTCAACTCAGGGCCACTCTTATTCTTCCATACCATCCTCCCCCATTCATCTAATCTCCCCTAATTATTTTGAAGCAAATCCCAGACATATGTCATTTCATCTGAAAATATGTCAGGACTTTACTGTAAGTGGCAGCAACTCGTTTTCTTTTGAGGTACAGCATATAAATGACGGAGTGCAGAAAGCACACTCATCTTATGTACACAGATCAATGACTTTCACTTTTCTATATCCCGTGCACCTCCCCCAAACATTTCCCACACCCCAGAATGTTCCTGCACGCCCTTTCTAGTCCAGGCTCCCTGGGTGCTTTGCAGTATGCATCACCTCACGCCCTTTTCAAGCCCAGCCGGCTGGACTATCACATACCCTTCCTTCTGCTGCCCGTCTAGTGCTCCCACTTCAGCCTGCAGTGACTCTCTGGGTCCTAAGGAAAGAGCCCTAAGCTAGGAACTCTAATCTAGCCCCTTCACTTCACTTATGTGGGGCTCTTTTATTTGTGCCATTCAATGGCTTGTTTCCTTGCAGATCTGTGCTCCACCCTTCCCTTGTTCGGAGCTGTATCACTACTGGAAACTACATTTCCCAGACCCCTTTTCACTCTAGCTGCTGGGTAGGTCCAGCCAATAGGAAGACAGGTAGGTGGAGGATAGGTGAGTAGAAAGAAGGAAGAAGTCAGGCTGTTTCACCAACCTCCCCCCCCATCCTCCCCCCCCTCTCCCCGTTTGCTTTCTAATATCACCTGCAGTTGGTTGTGTTTCTTCCTTTCTCCTCCCATAATCCCATATCCTACCAGGCAGCCCCCACTGTTCAGTTCCTAGCAAATAGCTCTGGAGGCTCTGGGTCTATAATGTGACATTACCCTGCTGCCTTTCCAGCCCTAGAGATGGTAGCTGCTTCCTGCTTTGCTGTTTTCTGGGTTGCCTCACTGTCTCCTGCAGGCTTTTCCATCAGCTGTGTACCAATTCTCTGTGTTAAATTTCCTCTGTTTGAAAGACTTAGTGTTTCCTGTTTCCGGGCTGGACCATGATTGACAAATCTTATCGATAAGTGGTTATTATGCCTACTCAGCCTTCTCCAAGAGGATGAAGGGAGACTCACAGGAGCGAGGAATCCATGAGTTCTTTGTGACCAGGGCGTTGTCTCTGCTTCTTTCCTTTCGTGCTCTTCACCCGCTTCATTACAGTGTCACTGGTTTCCACTGGGCAACACCGGACCTGGACTAAGTGCCCCATGGGCCCTCAGAATGTGTGTGGTGGGGGGGGGGGGGTCTTCTCCCAAGCCTCCTTTAGAGGGGATTCTTCCCACAGGTCTATGAAGAATCCAAAAGGGGGTTGGTGAGAATGAATTCTTCTAAATACTCTTTTTCCCCCTCTCCTCCATGCTGCTTGTAGGCAACGGTGCCCTTGGAAGGGGTCTGGTAAACACTGAGGAATGTGTAACTAATGAGGGTCGTCCTTCTCCAGAGTGTTTCCATTATTACTGGTGACAATTCTTAGCCCAGTGGTCTCAAGTAAGGTGACTTTTTCCCTCAGAAGATATTTGGCAACATCTGGAGGGGCTTTTGATAGTCACAACTCAGGAGGTACTATTGGCATCTAGTAGGTGGAGGCCAGGGGTGCTGCTAAGCAGCCTCGAGTGCACAGGACAGCACTCCCCACAGCAATGACCTGTCTGTCACCAGTGCCAAGGTTGGTAATTCCTGCCTTCACCCAAAGGAATAAACTTCTAATGGTGACCTTCTAAGCCTCCTGGTGGGTGGCTAGACAAGGAGTGGCTGGGAGCGATGTTCTGCGACATCATTTTAAAGAGAAATTCATACAGGTGAAAGCACCACTGTTCTCCACAATGGCTGGCCGCTGTGGAGAGGCCAATGGTCTCCAAGCAGTAGAAGGAAAAAGCTGCACTTAAACAAGAGACTCATTTTTACACTATAAAGGCTAGAGACTGAAATGGAAAAGGTGACTAAAATTTAGGTAAATTAATAGACCAAAAATTAATGGGTGACTGGAGAAAATTAGGAGGTTTGTTGTACTGGGGATGCTTTCTCACATACGTCACTCTCTGTCAAAGACGAGCCTCGGGTCTTACCTCAAATGCTTTCTTCTGTTTTTTTGCACAGTGGGTCAGCAAGTAGTGATAGCTGCACAGTGGGGCCACCGAGATGAATACGCCTGGTGCCTATCTTCGGAGATCCCTAAATGACCCAGGCACACGTAGATGCACAGATACGCAATGCACACACGTGCACACCAGGATAATGATAGTATACAGATGTCAGTGCTGCCATAGCATCCTAAACTAGGCTCTGTCGGGAAGTGTGGTGGAGAACATGATTACTTCTGCTGTCTTTTATTCCCCAGACAGCGAGAAGCAGGAAGACCCTTTGAACTCACAACCCTCATCCCACTGCGGACCCTCTCGTTTCACTTCTCTCCCTGCAGCCACTGCACATTTTATGGCCACACCACAGGGCTGGGGGGTGGCTGGTGTTGGGAGGGGGAAGGCAGCCAGGCAAAGAAGGAAGGGCTGGAGCTCTGGGAGGGGCTGAGGGAGCTTCCAAGACAAAGGCTGCAAAGTCCTGAGTCCCTGGGTCCCCCACAGAATGAGAGTCTAACCTCTAACTTCTCTAGAGGTTAGGAGAGTGACACTGAGCTTGGAAGGGGGAAGCTCAGCCCTCAACCTGGCTGCACCTGTAACTCCTGGGTGACTGTGGGCAAGTCACTTTGCATCTCTGGGCTTTTCAGTTCCCTCTCATGGGTTAAGCAAGGGGCTAGACGCAGAGTCAGCTGGAAAGGGCCTTTGCCACCATATGAGCTGCCTTTTCTACCCCCTTTTGCAATTGTCTTTCAGAAAAGTAAAGTGCCATTTGCAAAGTCACAGAGTTTACAGGCAAAAAGGGAACTCATAGAACAAACCTGTAACATCTCATCTACGAAAAAAACTATATTTAAAAAAAATACATGTAAGTCTGTACAAGCAAGTACACAAAAAGATATAGATGGATACGCAAATTACGATGGCTCCCCTTGGGCTGAGGGGTGGGAAAGGAATGGGACAGAGAAAAGCTTTTGTTGCTCTGTATACTTCTGTATTGTTGGAAAGTTGTACTGGCACAAAAATGTGTTTGGGTATTATTTCCGCACTTCAAAAGATAATATTTTAAATGGAGCTATGACAAAAGTGAAGGTTTCAGATTTCTGTTTTTCTCACAACAACAAGCTTGCTCTGGCCGATCCCAGATCCAACTGGGTCTCTGAGCACACGCTGCCAGCCTGTTCCCTGGCAGGCGGCTACAGGGACACCACACTCCCAGACCAGGCCCTTGCGATTCTTCTCCCAGAGCCCTTGAAAGGAACTCACTGATTTGCTTGTGCTGCCTTAAGCCAGCAGTGGAGCTGCAGGCACCGGGTAGCAAATGAAAAAGGCAGGGGGGGAGTCTCTCAGAACCTTTGTGATCAAATAGGCAGGGCACTGCTATCCCATTTGTAGGTAGGATCGTCCTAGTTTAAGGACCTCCATTAAGGAAGAATGGACCTTCTAGGGGTGTCTAGGTCTCATGGGAAGGTGGGGACAGTACAGAGAGCTTTTTACAGAGCCAGGGAGATAATCCAGGATCAGACTGCTGGTGAATTCATGGACTCTGTGTGAGTGTGTAAACCTTCCTGGCTTTCAAATCCAGGCCCAGGGGAAGCCCTGATTTCCCTGGGGTCTGTGGCCGGTCTATCTCAGGAAGTAAATGGCAAAAGCCCTACGTAGACAACCCCAGAGAAGAATTCTGATTCCGTTTTCACTTGTCTGCTATTTTGTTTTGTGTCCTCATAAAACTGGCTTATCTCCGTGCAGGGTCAGTTTATTCTTCTGGAAAGTGAAGAAAAAGACAGCCTTTCCCTTCCCAGGTGGGTGTCCCCAGCAGGCATCAGAGGAAGCAATGGGACTTGGTTTGGCCTGGTTGACAGTATCTCTCACTTTAAGAGGCCACAAGAGACTGTCCAGACAGAAAGCAACCAAGTTGTACTGTCAGCCTGGAGTTTCCTGCTTCCCTCTTCTTTGCCTGCTAAAGTCTTTGTTGTTCCTTCCTCACAAGACCTAGCTGAGATGCCTCCTCCACCAGGAAGTCTTCCTGAGTGTCTCCAGGTTAGTGTCTCTCCCTCCCTCCCCAGTCTCACTGAGCACTGGGCTTTTATATCTGCTGCTGGAATCCCTGTCTTACTCTATTGCTGGCCTGTCTTCTTCCATCAGTCTATATCAGTCAGTGCCTATGCTGGACTCATCGTAGGGACACCTGTGCCTGCTCCTCTGAGGAGGCCACTCTGGGCTGCCTGCTGAGGGTCCGCAAGTGTCCAACCTCTGGCTGTCACAAGGGGCCTGAGCTGTGTGGACCCTCTTCTGGGGCCTCATTCTCAGACCCTTCCCTCTCTGCCTGCTCACTGCTTGGTACTTCACTCTTTATGCTGGATTAAGTTTGGGGAAGAGACTTTGGAGGCAAAGTCCCTACCAATGAGCTTTTCCTTCCTTCCAGGACTGGTGCAGACTTGGCCCTGCCTACCCTCTTCCTCCTGGACACCCAGTGTTGCCCACATCCATCCCTGCCCCCTCGGTGCCTGCTGTCCCTGGGCTCCCGGTCTGTGCCTAAGTGCCCCTGCCCGTCCCCTGCCTGCCTCTTAGTGCCCACATTCCTGTAACCCCGTGACCACAACAGGGGACATTACACCACATTCCTGGCCTGGCAGCCAATGGTATAAAAAAGAACAGAATGTCCTAGGGCCCCGCCTAGCCCCCAGCTTCACCTGGGCCCCTCCCTGGCCTGGACAAGGTAGGGGGTGATGGTGCCGTGTCAGGAAGGAAGAGGATGAAACCAGGAGGGAGAGACAGAAGGGTGCTTCATGCTGAGTGTCAGGAGGTACTCCCACTAAAACCCTCTCCACGACCTGTGGGGTGAGGCTGACCTGTGGGTACCCTTGCCCTGCCCTTCCAGGGAGGGGACCTAGGTCCTCCTGGAAGCCCACTTGGGGCTCCCTCTGCTTGCTGTCCTGTAGGGGAGGGGAAAGTCCCTTTGGGGCTGGCCGCCTCCTCTTCACCTTCCCTTCATTCTCTCCTCCGTTCACCCTCCCAGGCCTTCATTCTGTCCTCCTCCATCTATCTCCCTTTTTCTGCCTTTCCTGTTCTCCTGGTCTCCCCACCTAAGTCTCACTCATCCTGGCTTGTCCTTTTTCCTTTTCTTGCCCTCCTGGCTTTGTGTTCAGGATCCTTCTCCCTGGTCAAGATCTCTGGCTCTCAACTGCCATTCTGTTTCCCAGGTTCCTTGCCTGTCGGCTTCCTGTCCCTCCCCAGGCCCTGACTCTTCTTTGAGCCCTCCTGCCGTTGCCTCCAGTCCCAGAACTGCCGTGTCACCTGTCCTCAGGGGCCCTCCTCCTTTCGGGGAACTCTCAGCTCAGACTCCTCCTCAGACCCTCCCCCTACCTTGCTCACCTTTAATTGAGATGCTAATGAGGCTTCTGTTGCTTCCACCCATGGCCAGCGGGCGGGCTCCCTGGCCAGCCTCTGCACCTGTCAGGTGAGGGGGAGGAGAGGTTCAGCTGCCAGATTCAACTGGAAAGGAACCAGTCCCAGTCCAGCCACAACTTGGGAGTGGGGAGCAAGTGGCAGCCAGGACTTCTGGAGCCCTGTAGTCCCTGGGACTGAGGGAGTCAAGACATAGCCCAGGACCAGGGCCTGAGACTGGAGGAGACAGCACAGACTGAGAAGAAAAAAGTGGGGAGGAAGAAGAAGAGAGGCAGGGTCAGAGAGCCTGGCCACAGAAGAGCCAGGCAAGGAGGAAGAGTGTCCAGAAAGAGATCCAAGAGAAGCAGAAGGCAGAGAGGGAGGGAGGAAGGGTGGAGAGCGAGCGAGAGCGAGCTAAGACACAGGGATACCAAGAACGAGACTGACTACTAAGCAGAGGCTGATGGCTGTGGAGACGAAAAGGGAGGTGCTGGGACTGAAACCAAAAGGTGACCTTATCAGAGAAGCAGAGGAGAGGCCACTCCAGGGAAGCCCAGCCCCAACTCTGGTCCTGGCTCCAGCAGGTCAGCTGGCTCCTGGGCAGGTGGAGGGAGGGAAGACTGGGAGAAAATGAGCTCAGGGTGGGATGTGGGCATGGCCTGGAGCAGCCTCTCTCTGGGGTCAGACTGATGGGCGAGGGTACTTGCAGTCCAGAGCTCTGCCCTGGCCCTGACCCTCACCCTCTGCAACCCACCCAAGGGCTCATGAAGGGAGACAAGTGTGAAGAGCCAGGGCCGTATCCCGAACCTGAGGGCCCCCAGCAGCCCACGGAGGAGGAGGAGGCCCTGATCGAGTTCCATCGCTCCTATCGAGACCTCTTCCAGTTCTTCTGCAACAACACCACCATCCACGGTGCCATCCGCCTGGTGTGCTCCCAGCACAACCGCATGAAGACAGCCTTCTGGGCCGTGCTCTGGCTCTGCACCTTCGGCATGATGTACTGGCAGTTCGCCCTGCTGTTCGAAGAGTATTTTAGCTACCCCGTCAGCCTCAACATCAACATCAACTCGGACAAGCTTGTCTTCCCTGCTGTGACTGTCTGCACCCTCAATCCCTACAGGTCAGTTGGGCCCTCCGCCACTTCCTGGTGCCTGGAAGGGTGGCGCAGAGGGTATGGAGGTGCCCACTGGACAGGCAGAGCCTCACACCTAGGGGTAGAAGGCAATGTTGTCCCAAGGCAGACCTCCCTTTGGGCCACATTGGGAGTTCCCCACTCTATGGGCTGGCAGCTCAGTCCAGTGGAGTCTTCCTAGTGCCCACGGCTTACCCAGAGCGTGGTTGGTGGACCAACAGTGGCTTCTTCCTCCCTTC
This sequence comes from Desmodus rotundus, assembly GCF_022682495.2. NCBI lineage: Eukaryota > Metazoa > Chordata > Mammalia > Chiroptera > Phyllostomidae > Desmodus > Desmodus rotundus. Next base: position 180,768,128 of record NC_071389.1, read on the forward strand.
CTCCCACAAGTGGGAGCAGGTGCTGATGAGGTCAACTGGTCACTTCCTAAAGGACAGGGTGGAGTTCATCCCTGCCTTTCCCCAGAGTGAGAGGGGAGCAAAGAACAGAGCCTTCTTCTCCAGAGAAGAGCCTTTCTCAGGTGCTGTGGTGGTGGGTGGTGGCAGCTGGCAGGAGTTAGACCCTGCTATGTCAGCCTTGGATTAGCAGGAGATTTTTTTGGAGAAAGCAAAATGAGGGATGATGGCAAAGCCATGGGGAGCCTTGAGGCTGGGGGTGGAGGGTTACAGAACCAGGAGAACCGGAGAGGGTAGCTGTTCCCCTGTTCCCTTGTCCAGCTGGCCCCCCAAAGACCCAGGTGAAAATGGGGAGGTAACCCTTGCTGGGCTGCACAGTTCACCTTCCCAGGAGCCTGACTTTCAGGTGCTTCGAGTGTATCCTGAAGTTTTGGGTTTCACCAGTGCTTTGCCAACTTTTGGTCCAGAACCCAGAGGGGGAGGTAAACTATGGAGAAGAAAGGAGGGTGGAGCTGCGTGTTTGTCTATTCCTTGTACTTGTGGTCATTCAGTCATGCAGCATCGTGAGAACCCCTGCTGCAAGCAAGACACAGTGCTAGGCACCTGGCAGAGGGGCTTATTAATAATTCATACAGTCGTCACTGGAGGCCAGGTGATTTGCCAGGTACTGGGGGAGAAGAAATAAGATGGAAGAGCTAGGCATATAAACAAGTGCCTGCAGCACACTGCGCTAACGATAATAAAATATTGTGTGATGTACAGTCTCTGTTTTCAAGAAGTGTAGATTTATGAGTGTATGCATTTGTGATTGTGTGAGTATGTGTGTGGGCAAGCAAACACATTGGGTATGCATGCAGTGGAGGATTGGGACTGGTCACACATTAGGGGTGTAGGTCCCCCTTATATTCTGTTGTGTCCAAAGATGTGTTTTGGGCTATTAAGTGTCGGGACATCCTGTCTTGTAGCGAAAAAACTGCCAGGCTGTTGCACTGATTAGCCCCCACATAATGTCCAGGGTAAGGGGCCATTTATACACCTACAGGCCTCTTTTTTAATTCTTCCAACAGTCCTCCCAGGTAGGTCTATTAATACCCCATTTTACATTTGAGGAAACTGAGGCAAAAAGAGACAAGTCACAAGGTCACAGGTATAGAGACTGAGCTGTGACTTACCCCCTGTTTGCCTGATCACAAACCTCTGCCTCCTCTTAATACCGGAAGTGTGGGATGTGGAAAAAATGAAGTTTCCAACAAGATGTTTACATCTCATTTCCTGGTTCTCTTTTATTCCTCCCTTAGGCCTCCCATCTCTTCCCTGGGTGGCCCCTGGCTTTGCTCCTCTTCTTCCCGAACCCCTGTAGCTCTCCTGCCCTAATCTCTCCCCCTTTTTCCCCATCTCTCCTCCTCTCTGACCTTAGTGGGGAGGAGGGACACTGAGCCATCCTGAGCCAGCAGGGAGGGAAGGGCTGGCAGGCAGGAGGGACAACAGGCAGGGTAGTAGATGCTCCAAAGATATTGTGGTTGAAAGATGTGGGTGAGAAATGGAGAGGGCAGGCAGGAATCTGTTGAGGCCTGTGCCTTTTCTAAGGTTCCGCTGGGTGCAGGCCCTGGATAGTCCAGGAATAAGCCGCAGAGGATGGAAACGAGAGCGTCTGCCTCCAGGTGCCTGAAGGCGAGGAGATAGGCGTCCACACTGGAAGAACTGCTGGGGCATGGCACCCAGGAAGGCAGGGGAGTCAGGGAAAGCGCCTTAGTGTAGGGGAAGGTTATCGAACACTTACTATGAGATCGACCCTGCTCTGGGTGCTTTATAAGCACTATCTCATTTAATCCTGACAAGTCCCTGGAGGCGGGCTTTTTTATTTCCAATTTTTAGGCGAGGAAATGGAGGTGAAATAATTGAGCAAGGTCACACAGCAAATAAAACAACAACAGCAACAACAATAGCTAAAACTTAGATAGTCTTGGTATGTGCCAGACAAATTCTACATTAATGAGATTACCTAATCCTCACAATAGACCTCTGAAGTAGGTACCAGTTTACCCCCATTTTATAGATGAGGAAACTGAGGCTCAGAGAGGTTAAGTTACTTGCCCAAGTTCACAGAGGTAGCAGGCGGTTACCTTGGGATTAAAAAACCACCCCCCCCCCCCCACCCCCAGAAGCCAGTGCCTCCCAGGTCAGCCGCTGAGTAATCAAGTGTGTTTGATTTCAAAGCCCTTTCTCCCATTGTGCTTTAAGGTGGGGGCAGGAAGAGGCATCCAGTGTTGGCGGGAGGCTGGTGAGAGCCCCTGGGGAAGAACAGTGGTAACAGGAGGGGATACTGGTCAGGAGTACAGGAGGGAGGGGTCCAGGGCTGTTGGTCTCTGTTCAAGGAGAGAGGCAGGGGTAGGTGGTAGGTTAATGCAGCCTGGTGGGTAGTGACCCAGGTGTGAATCATCTCGCGGCGGGTGCAGGAGGCAGAAGTGAGATGGATGACTCCAACGGGGGAAGCAGAGAGGAGGTGGACATCAGTGGTCGAAATAACTGGAATGGGCAAAGTCAGACCAGGGATGCCCACTTACTGGCAGCTGGGCAGGGCCAGCTGAGGGGGAGGAAGGGGAAGGTGCGGGGTTCTGGGCTGGCTGCTCTGTAACTTCAGGGATAAAAGCTAAAGACCCACCACACTAAGCAAGGAAGTTCTAAGAATCCAGTATGAAGGGTCAGCCACTGTCCCTTTCTTTCTGGCCAACAGAGGGCTTTGTTCACCCAAGAGAGAGGGCCAGTCATATTCACATCTACAGAAAACAGAGCCCAAGGACATAATTTTCATCTAATTCTGGGAAGGATTAGGCTTGACGTATGGAAGGACTTGAGGTTCTTAACAATGACGGAGGCCATGGAATCTTCCTTCCCAGAGATGGCAGAGAAGGAGGCATGGCAGCAGGATGGGAAGAGGGGCAGTTTCCCCATGCGAGAAGCTGCAGGGAGGGAGGGAAGGGACCTGAGCTAAGTCTTTCGGTCAGTAACCCTGCTGGGGCGACCCTGTGCTTTCTGCAGGATCTGGAAACCAGGCTTTGAGGTGGCAGGCCGAACAGGGACAGGAAACCCAGACCCTTAGAGCTGACTCCTCCCACGGTCCCCACAGCGATGAACCCCTTGTTGTGTTAGGGACCTCACTACCTCTGGGGAAACCGCTGTTAGAAAGTTCTTCCTTAGTTAAAGCTCCTATTGACCTCATAATAGTGTCCACCCTCTGGTCCTGGTTCTGTCTCTTTGAAGCCACCCTAGAGACCTCTCCTCCTCCTCCAGCCCGTAGCCGTCTGTGTGGTGTGCCCAGGAGGGCGGTAACTGTGTTGCACCTTGCCAAGTGCCCTATCGCATTCTGGTCTCATAACCAGCCTATTAGATAAGGAGGGAAGTATCACCCCAGAGTCAGATGAGAAAATGGAGGCTCCAAGAGCCCAAAGGCTTTGCAAAGATCACCCCGCTGGTAAGTGGAGGGGTCAGAACTGGAATCCGGTCTTGGGCTCCACTTTTGTTAAGACCAAAGTCTCACCACAGACAAGGGGCAGGCAGGGCTCCTGTGTTTCCTTAGCCTTTTCTCCTCCAATCACAGTAATAATAACAGTAATGATAATAAAAACAACAGCAGCAGCTATGGAGCACCTACCCAGCCAGGCAGGTGTTTTTCACAGTCCTTTTCACACATAAACTCATTGCACCCTCATGCCAACCCGATGCAGCAGGTACTATTAATACTCCCATTTTACAGATGGCAAAACAGAGGCACAGAGGATAAGGAACTTCTCCAAGGTTAACTGTCTAACAAGAGGCAAGACTATGAGCCTGAGATGATGATTAGAACTTAGTTTCTGTGTCTTTCCCTGGATAAAATGGTTTCTATAGCTCTCGCCACCCTGACCGTCCATCCTTTGAATAATCATTGTTCTTAAAATGTCACAGCCAGGGCTGACTTCCACATGTGATCTGAGAGATCACAACCAACTCTAGAGGGGCCATTGTGGAGGGAGTGTGTCTCCCAACCTGGGAGACTGGTTAGAAGTGCTGAGATGTGGAGGAGAATGGAGCTGGGGAAGGGGCCAAGAAAGGGAAGTCAAGACTTCTGGTGATCCCTGGAGGAAGGAGGGAGTGGGCTAAGTCCCCAGATACACACTGGCAGGGGAGGAAGCTGGTGAGTTGCCAGTGTCCAGCTCTGTTATGTACTTCCAGAATGCTGGCTGAGGATGCTCACCTAGGGACCTCCTGGTGGGTGGGAGTGTGGGATGAGGGTTTGGGCAAATCCCAAGGCTGCCTAGTAAGCATGGGCTCTCCTGTGCGAGGAGGCCATCCAGGGGAAAGAGGAAGAAGGAGGAGACACAGATGGAGAACAGGCTATCAGTCCCCAAGTTTCCCAGTGTTCCTGACCCTGCCAGTCTGTCCTTAGCAGAGAAGATGGGCTGGAGGGGAGGTGGCCAGAGGCAGAAGAAGATTTTGCTGCCCAGTCTCATGTGTTTCTGAGCCCAGAGGCAGAGTGGTGAAAAAAGCTGGGGCTGTGGAGGTGAAAAAGCCTGGGTTCACATCTTGTTTCTGGTACTTCCTAGCTGAGTGACCATGGAGGAAGTTGCCAAGTTGATGGGTCTGTTCCGTCAACAATAAAATGGAGATAGTAATGCCTGCCTGATCAAATTGTGCAAGGGTTCACTCCCCCACCCCCAATATAGGGCTTCCTGCCAGGGCAGATGAGAGTGAAGGTAGTGACCATGACCTGGGTAGGAGGTCAAGGTTAGAAGGGCTGGACTGTCTTGCTGAAGCGCCCTTGTCAGCATTCTACCCTCTCAGCCCTGACCTCCTCTTTGCCAGGGTCCTCCTGCTTGCAGAACATGATCTGACATAATCAGTGGGTTTTACTCATGGGCAGTGTTTCAGCTCTAGGTGTCAACTGAAAGGGCAGGAGGTTTCTTCATTGAAGGGGTGATATGGAAATACTTCTTTCTGCCTCAAGCCAAAAAGGGGAGAGAAGTAGACATTGGGGAGCAATGGCGTTCTGCATGGAACCTGGCCTCTTCTAGGGGCCTTGTCACAGGTGGGAGTCGAGGGGGTGATCACCAAAGGCCTCTCTGGAAGAAGCAGGAGGGAGCTGAATATGAGGAGGGCCACTGAAGGGAGAGCCTGGCATAGGGAGAGCCTGGGGCTCAATGGAGAAGAGAGATGTGGCTAGAGAAGCAATGGACAGCTTGGTGATGAGAATGAGGGAGGTGTAGGAGGCAGAAGAAGGGCACAGAGGGACTTGAGACAGCTTGGGATGGGGCGGGGGCAGGTGAAAAGGGAGGCCCAGCCAGAGATGCGGTAGCTCGTGTTGTGGAGATAACTGCAGCCAAGTTGGGGCACCCAAATTCTTACAAGTGGTTGTGAGAAAGACACTTCAGTTTCTTGGGCTTCAGGGTCCTGTCTGTGTCTTCCTGATATTTGTGGGCCTCTTCACTTTGTGTCACTGACTGTTTTCTCATTTAACCCTCTGACAGCTTCATGTGTAAGCAGATCTACTGTTGGGCCCATTTTACAGATGAGGAAATAGGTTGGATTCAGAAAGTTTACTTATCAACATCACACAGCTAGAAAGTGTGTGACCGGACCACTAGGATCCAGATCCAGCCAACTTAACTCTGGTGTTCTTTCTGGGGCACCTTACCAACTTCCTAAAGTAGCCAGAGCTAGCAGGGACACAGTGGGAGGTATTGTGGTGGTTTAAAGTGCTTTCTGACCCACTTCCTGATTGCATGGTCTTGAACAAGTCACCTGCCTGAGGTTTTTTACCTGTAAGACGGAATGGCAATAGTATTAGCTAACAATGGCTAGTGTACGCTGAATTACACTGAAGGTTAAATTAAATAATGTACATTCTAATATCACAATGTCTGGCTATAGTAAATGCTCAGTAAATACTAGCTATTACAGCCATATACTAGCTATTCTTTTAATTACCAATAGCAAACAAATCTCTCAGAATATCAAGCACACACCTCCCACCTGAGCTACATTTTCTCCTATGAGAGGACGAGGAGCAGCTGGAGGTGCTGCCTGAGGCCCAGCCAACTAGACTTGTGAGGGAGGGAGAAATGGAGCTGCCGGGAGGAGGACTGTGAGGGTGTGGACTAGAAAGTGTTAATAGTGGCACATTAGGCCCCCCTGGGGCTCTTGTAAAAAAACAAACAAAAAACTTGTTTGGGTTCCACCCCTTCCCATTAAACCTGAAAACTGAACCTTTGCCCAGTGGAGCCCTGCCCTGGTATTTGACTTCTTCTTTGAGGTATAACTTACATATGATACAATGCACAGCTCTTAAGTGCTTGTTGAGGTTTGACAATCAAGATATTGAACATTTCCATCACCTGGTGTCCCTTTGCAGTCAATTCTTTTCCCTCACCATGTTCCTTTTCTGACTCTTATCACCGTCAGCTAATTTGATCTGTTCTTAGACTTCATATAAATGGAATAACAATGTGAATTTTTTTTGTTTGTGTGTCCAGCTTATTTTGCTCAACTTAATGTGTCCAAAGTCTCCCATCTCCCATGTTTTTTTTACTTGTATCAGCTTCTCTCTCTCTCTCTTTTTTTTTCTGAGTGGTATTGATGGACATTAGCGGTGTTACAAACATTCATGTACAAGTCTTTCCGTTTTCATTGCTCTTGGGTAAATAGCTAGGAGTGAAATTGGGTAAAATATCCAAAAGTGAAATTGCTGGGTCATAAGGTAGATTCATGTGTAACTTTAGAAGTAACCACCCAGTGGTCCTCCAATCAGTTGTTCCATTTTAGGCTCCCACCAGCAGCAATTCCATTGCTCCACGTTCTCACCGACATTGGATGTTGGCAATCTTTTAGTTTTAGCCTTTCTAATGCCTGTTAAATTGTATCTCATGGTTTTAATTTGCATTTCCCTGAGTACTAATTATGTTGAGCACGTTTTCATGTGGTGTGACCATTTATTTATTTTGGGGGGTTCATTTTAAAGATGATTTGTCTATTTATTTGTAAGAGGTCTTTATATATGCAGGAGGAGTTCTTCCTTAGGTATTTATTCCAAAAAAGTTTCGCCTACCTGAAGGTCATGCAGCTATACTCTAGGTTTTCTTTTTGAGTCTTTATGGTTCTGAATTTTATGTTTAGGTCTATATTCCATCTTGACTTAATTTTTGTATGTGGACTGAGGCAGAGGTTGAGGTTCATTTTTTTTTTCCAGTACAGTATACAAATTGTTCCAGCACCATCTGTTAAAAAAAATTTTTTTTCCCATTGAATTGAATTGGTGCTTTGGTAAAAAATCAGTTGATCATATATGTGTGAGTTTATTTCTAGCCTTAATTCTGTTCTATTGATCTATTGTCTATTCTTACATAAGTATGACACTGTTTTGATTACTGTGGTTTTAGAGTTAAGTCAGGTAGAGTAAGTACTCCAATTTTGCTCTTCTTTTCTAAAATTGTTTTGGCCATTCTAAATTCTTTCCATTTCCATATAAATCTTAGAACCAGCCTGTCAATTTCTTCAAAAAAATGTTTGTTGAAGTTTTGATAGAAATTATGTTGACTCTAAAGATCAATTTGGGAGACACCTTGACGCCACTTGAGTTTTTGATCCATAACCATATAGAGCTCTCCATTTATTTTGGTCTTTGATTTCACTCAGCAGGATTTTCAGTGTAGTGGTCTTCCTCATCTTTCATAAGTTTACTCCTAGTTTTTGATGTTGTTTATGCTATTTAATGATGTTTCTGTGATTTCATTTCCCAATTTTTTGTTGCTAGTGTGTATAAATAGAATTTCTGTATATTGTGATTGTATCCTGCAACCTTATTTACTAATTAGTTCTAGGTTGTGTGCCCGTGTGTGTGCATGTGTGCGTGTGTGTGTTTTGTTTTGGTGGGTTCTATCCCCAAGGCCCTGCTACTCTGGACTTTTACGATGGAGATGGTAAGTGGACCAGTATTGAGAAGTCGGAATGTGATGATACTAGACAGTGTTTAACTTAGGGAGTTAGGGCCCCAACCAAAACTCATTAAGGGGGGAGGGTGGTGTGCTGTTTTGGTAATTTTTTTTGAAGTGCAGATGAGAACCCCTGATTTAGAAGGTGATGGTGGCAGACGAGCCCAAAGGCCACGCTCCCGAGATCAGGGTGGGATGACCTGCGCACCGCGCATCCACCGCAGTCCGTGGGTGTGTATGGGCCCAGGTCAAGGCCACCCCCTCTCCCGTCTTGGGAAAGGGCACACAAGTTCCGGGTTCCGTCTAGGCCAGGGCGAGTGGGAGGAGAGCGCCTCACTGACAGGCGCCTCCTGCCTCTCCCTTTCGATAAACAGGCCACAGCACGCAATAAATGCCGTCACCGCCGGGGCTCACTGTCGCCTCCACTAACCCCCGAGGACACACCTGTCTCCCACTACACACAGCCCCTCCTGCCTCACCAGTTTCAAACGAGAAAACTGAGGCCCACAGGGGCCAGGCATTCGCGAGAGGCTGCCCCCTAGTCCGACCCTTTTCCCACCCACCCTTCCAGGTACACACAAATTAAAGGGGAACTGGAGGAACTGGACCGCATCACCGAACAGACGCTCTACGACTTGTACAAATACAACTCCTTCAACACCCTTGTGTCCCACCCCCGCGGCCGTCGTGACCTCCGGGGCCCCCGGTTGCATCCCTTGCAGCGCCTGCGCGACCCGGCCTCGCCCCCGGAGGCCCGCAGAGCCCGCAGCGCATCCTCCAGCATGCGCGACAACAACCCCCAAGTGAACTGGAAAGACTGGAAGATCGGCTTCAAGCTGGTAAGGCCCCGCCCACCGGCCCGAGGGGCGCAGCCCCGGCCTTTCCGGTTCCGCCCACGCCCTGGACCCCGCTCTTTTTCCTGAACCTGCTCCCCGCCCCTTCCCCGCTCCGCAGCCTACTTCTGAGGCGGGACCTCATCCGCTTGCCGGCATAATTAATTAATACATTTTTAAAAATAAAATGAAATAACAGCTCTCTGGACATCAGCTTGCGGGGGCTCCTCTCTGGAGGCCCCTGTGGGAGTGGTTAAGTGGCCGGAAGGCAAATCTGTGGAAAAGGCACCTGAGTCCAGTTCCTACTGGTGGGGCACATTTGGGAATCTCCAGTGTGGTGGGGAACCGGGGTTCTGCAAGCCTAAGAGAATGAAGAGACAGTGAAGAGGGAGACTTTAACATTGTTTTACTAAAAAAAGAGAGTAAGCGGAAGTGGGAGAGCAGCAGAGGGAAGAAGAGAAGCCCTGTTTGGTGAGAGTGGGCCATACTCCCGGGAGACCAAGAGTTCTCCCTCCAGCTCTGTTGCTGGGACAAACCTCTTAATCCCCCCCTCAGTCTTCCCATCCGTGAAATGAGGAGAAGAATCCTTGCTCCACCCACTGGCAGAGACTGTAGAAATGAGAGCTGCTGGTCTCCTCGGCCTCCCACTTCCTTAATCCCATGCCCTCCTGGTCCACTCTGCATCCAGCTCCTGCTTCTCTCTGTCTTCTGTTCTTGTCAACTCCTGGCTCTCCACCCCTGCCTATCAGACCTTACGACCCCAGACCACTCATTCCTTGATCTTGACCCTGCCCTGCTGCCTGCCCCCTGCAGTTGGCCCTCTGACGCTCTGGTCCCTGTGTGCAGTGTAACCAGAACAAATCCGACTGCTTCTATCAGACCTACTCCTCCGGGGTGGATGCCGTGAGGGAGTGGTACCGCTTCCACTACATCAACATTCTGTCGCGACTGCCAAACACCTTCACATCCCCGGAGGACAACAAGCTGGGCAACTTCATCTTCAGCTGCCGCTTCAACCAGGTCTCCTGCAGCCAGGCGTGAGTGTGTTCTGCCTGGCTTTGGGCTCCCCACGGGGTCTCCTTCTCAGAGCCAGCCTGAGGCCCAGCAGGAGTGGCACCCAGGAAATGGTCGTTGACTAAATAAATGCCTGCACAGAGAAGGGGACGCATGGAGCTCAGGTCCCGACCTCTGCCCCACGGGTCATTCTGCAGGGCTTTGCTGCTCTCTGCAGGGCTGGGTCTGACTGCAGTAACCTCATATGGCTGCCCTGGGAAGGTTGGGGTTGAGGTCCAGCTTTGAGAAACCAAGGGCTGGAAACATGGTGCCCTGTCTGTCTAAGGCCTCTTTCTAACTAGGATCAAACTCAAAAGTGCCTGGGAGGTCATCTGGTTCCATCCTCCACTTTCTCAGATGGGATGGGCAGTAGTGGGGTGGAAATAGCATAGATTGAATGACGAATTAAACCTGAGTTCCTGCTCTGGCTCTGGTACCTCCTGGCCGGGTAATTCTGGGCATTTCAAATCACTCCAGAGACTTTTTCTTTCTTTGTAAAATGGGCTGAAAATGGGATTTATTCAAGTTCATTCAACAAATGTTTTTGACTGTCTAGGCTATGTGCCAGTCACTGGTCTAGGCATTTGGGATACATTAAAGAAAATATGCCCTGCCCTTGCTGGTGTGGCTCAGTAGACCGAGTGCCTGGCTGTGAACTAAAGGGTCGCCAGTTCGATTCCCAGTCAGGGCTTATACCTGGGTTGCAGGCCTGGACCCCAGTAGGGGGAGCTCAAGAGGCAACCATACATTGATGTTTCTTTCCCTTTCTCCCTCCCTTCCCCACTCTAAAAATAAATAAATAAAATCTTTAAAAAATATATGCCCTTTTGGCACTTTTACGCCAGTGATGAAGATGGTGATAACATTCATCTCCAAGTGCATGAGATGACAAATTTGAGGGCACTTTGGAAACTGCAAAGGCTGAAGAGTTTTATTACTCTGTATTCAAACAGGAGAAGTGACATGTCCTAGACCACCATGTCAGTCCTAGCTTAAGGATTCTTCCTGTCAGGTATTCTTCCTGTTACTATTCCTGTTACAATGTCCTTGCAAAGAGGTCATGGTAGCTGCCAGCTCTCTGAGGGCTGGGAGAGGCTAAGAGTAAGGGAGGTTTCCTTCTGTAGCCTCTGGCCCTTCCTTCCCCTCCCTGATTCTGCTTCTTGATTTTCAGGTGCCATCTCCCTGCCTCTGCCTGGCTGAGGAAGGGAGTTGAGACAGCCTATCCACTCTACAGGGATCCCTTCCCTCCCATGTTGTTGCTAAATGGCAGCAGGGCCAAGTGTCACCTGCTTCTGCCTCCACCCTTCACCTGGCACACACATACTCTGCCCAGCACACGATTTTGTTTTCTATTCTTTGTGTTTGTTTAAGGGCAGGATCTGCCAGCTGGGAAGTGAGATAGTAACAACACCTGAACTTGGGTCAGCTTCACTTGCCACCAAGTCTCTGTCACCTTCCCACTGATCCTTTCACTCTGCCTGCTCCATGCTCCTACCTCCCTGTCAATGGACAGTCCATAGTTCATTTCAGTCTTGATGCTTAGGTCATTTCCTAGTCTCAGAGCCTCATTATTTCTCACCGGGGTTATTACTTCAACCCCCACCCCCATCCCCAAAGTTGTCTTTCTGCCTCAAAATCCTCTCTTCATTCTGTAATCACAGGAAGCTTCATACTTCACTGTTCTTAGTTCATTTCACTGTACTTAACTGTTCCAATTAGTCCTGGTTAATACCCTTCAACATCTCTCATGTCCTTCAGAATCAAGCTGAAGCTCTTTATCATGTCTTTTTTACCCAACTCTCTCCTCCCTAATGTCCAACACCATTTCCTCTTCTCTCTATAATCTTTCCTTTAAAAACAAATGTATTGAGACATAATTTATATACTGTAAAACTCATCCTTTTAATATATAGCATTCAATGGTTTTTATTTTTTATTTTTTTGTATATTCACAGAATTGTACATTCATTACCACTAGCTGAAGGACATTTTCCTCACTCCAGAAAGAAACCCTGTATCCATCAGCAGTCACTTCCTATTCCCTCCCCTCCTCCAAGTCCTGGGAATCACTAGTCTACTTTCTGTCTCTATAGGTTTTCCTACTGTGGACATTTCATATATATGTAGCATATAATATGTGTGCTTTCGCATCTGGCTTCTTTCACTTAGCACAGTGTCTTCAAGGTGCATCCATGTTGCAGCTTGTATCAGTACTTCATTCCTTTTTGTGGCTGAATAATATTCCGTTATATGGATATACCATATTTTGTTTATCTGTGCCTCAGTTGATGGACTTTTAGGTCCTTTTTATTTTTTGGCTAATGTAAATAATGCTGCTATGAATATTCCTGTACAAGTTTTTGTACAGATGTGGTTTTATTTCTCTTAGGTATATACCTAGAAGTGGAATTACTGGGTCACGTGGTAATTCTACATTTAACATTTTGAGGAACTGCCAGGCTGTTTCCAAGTGGTTGTGCCATTTTTCATTCCCACCTGCAGTGTATGAGGGTTCTAAATTCTTTACATTGTCCGTTTGTTATCATCTGTCTTTTTTTACTTAAGCCATCTTAATGAATCCCTGTAATCTTGATAGTAAACTTACAGAGCTCTTACTAAGTGCTAAGCACTGTTCTAAGTCTCATTTAATCCTCACAACACCTCTGTGAGGTAAGTAGTATTAGTATCCCCATTTTACAGATAAGGAAATTGCAGTACAGAGAGATATAGTGACTTCTTTGGTTCCACAGCTAACACTTGTTAGAGGCAGGAATCAAACGCAAGTATTTTACTTCTGGAGTCTGTGCTCTTCACCATCACATCATATTGCTTCTCCTATATTCTTATAATGTGCTTAGTGTGTATCTCTTTGTATCTGTTTTTGCAAACTGTGTATGTAATATAGTGTTCGGTTATATATCTCATTTCACCTCTTGTGGTTTTTGTTTGTTTGTTTGTTTACTAAGCTCTCTTTTTAAGATCCATCCATGTTGCTCCACCTGCTCTAGAGCTGCTTGCTGCATAGAGTCCCTGGTCTGCATCCATCACACAGTACCTGTCACAGTGAGAGAGAGTACCCCTCTCCCACTGAGCAGGACTCACAGGACCTTCGGGATGTCCTCTCCTTACTTTCATAGCCTCCTCTTTGGTCCCTCCCTGAATCCAGCCTTTGCTCTGGCAATGTTGTCTTTCTAGCACTTCCCAGAATGCGCACCAATATTTCCCACCTCTGCATCTTTGTTCTTCAAAGACTATGGAATTTTCCAGATCATCTAGTTCCAATCTCCTTATTTTACAGGTAAGGAGAATAAGCTTAGAAAAAATGACTTTCTCAGAGCCATGCAACCAGAACCCTACTCATTTCTGTCCTGGGATCTAATCTTCCTCCTCTCAGCGCCATGCTCACCACACATCTTACTCTCGCCTCTAACCCTGTTCCCTTCCATTTCTTTCATTCAGTCATTAACAATGATTTACTGTCTCCTATGTGCCAAGAACTATGCAGTTAACCCAGAGATGGTACAGAGATGAATGGGATGTGACTCCACCCCTCAAGGAGATCATAATCAAAATAGGGAAATGTGAGAAGCAAGGGGCACTGCACAAGTCTTCATAATGCAACACGGTGACCTAAGGGAGGTCACAAGGCCAGTTAGGTCAGGTGGCCTGCTGGGAGGAACCTGGGCTAGAAGGTGGATGACTTGAGATTGAGCCCCAAGTTTGTCATTGCTGTTTGTGCTCTAGCTTCCTCTTTTGTAATAGGATGATGCCTTTACAGGCTGTTGGTTAGCACATAGTAGGTGATCAAGGAACAAAGAGTGCTGAAAGTCCCTCTCTTCCTGACCCCTTACACTTTCCTCTGTGGCCCTATTCTCTCTCTTGCTCCTGAATAGGAATTACTCTCACTTTCACCACCCGATATATGGAAACTGCTACACTTTCAACAGTGAGAACAACTCTAACCTCTGGATGTCTTCTATGCCCGGCATCAACAATGGTGAGCAACTCCCCATACCATCAGTCCCTGACCTCTGCCTCAGCCCTTCCTATTGCCCGACTGACCCACATGTACCCACCTTGAGCTTGTATCCTAGAGATGCTGTGTGCCTCTGAGCTTCAGCATAGCATGCCTATCTCAATCCTGGAAGGAGTTGTCACTGTTCTTTCTCCACTATGGGAACCACATTGTCTACTCCAGATGTGATAGGAATACTGTCCCAGTCCTTCCAGTCTGCCCCCATAATCCAGCTCAGGGGTTGCCACATCCATTTGTAGGTTTTCCTGCTTTGCTCTACTTGGAACATTAGGAACTGGGCAGGGTGGGAGGGTGGGTTTCCATCTCCTAATGCTTTTCCAAGACATTCCTCCCACTCTGCCCCTCTACATGTTCCAGGTCTATCCCTGACTCTGCGCACAGAGCAGAATGACTTCATCCCGCTGCTGTCCACAGTGACTGGGGCCAGGGTAACGGTGCATGGGCAGGGTGAACCTGCCTTTATGGATGACAGTGGCTTTAACTTGCGGCCTGGGATAGAGACCTCCATCAGCATGAGGAAGGCAAGAATGCTGCTTGGGAAGCCTGGGAGGAGAGCCCTAGATTGGCGAGGGGCAAGAGGGAGGGCATGGGAGATGGACCAGACAGCCAGAAGGCTCAGGATGGGGATCGTGTAGGCTGGACCTTGAGCATGTGGAGGTCTACAGGAGCAGAAATTGGCAGGAGGGGGGTAGGGGGCTGGCAGAGTGGACATCAAGAGGTAGGGACCAGAGGAGTAGACCTTGGATGAGTGCAGAGAAGGGGTTTAGGACATGCTTAGGATTCCAGGGGATGCTGTGGGCCCAGTGTCCTTGAAGGTAGCACTGAGATGGACACTGGGGGACACTGTGAGCATGTTTGGAAATGGGGAGGCAGACAGGAGAGGCTGGCAGGGTAAGAGATGCAAACTGAGACTGAGGGAAGACAGAGAATTTAGGAAGAGGCCTGGGCCACTTTCTCTGGCTTCTGACCTCTGGCTTCTTGGTGTGTGTGTGTTCACAGGAAGCCCTGGACAGACTTGGGGACAACTATGGCGACTGCACCAAAAATGGCAGTGACGTCCATGTCAAGAACCTTTATAATTCTAAGTACACACAGCAGGTGAGGCCAGTCGGTTTCTATGGCAACCATCTCCCAAGTCTGCACTGTTGGTCAGTCAAAATTGGAGTGTGAGTGTGAGTGTGAGTGTGAGTGTGTGTGTGTGTGTGTGAGTGAGGGGACCAGTGGAAAGAGGGATGGAGATACACCACAGAGAATTGTTTGTCCTTCCTTCCCTGCCTCTTCTGGGCTATCACAGGGGAGATCAAGCCTGAACCTCCTTCCCCTTCCCTCTCCTTTCCTCCAGGTGTGCATTCACTCTTGCTTCCAGGAGAGCATGGTCAAGGAGTGTGGCTGTGCCTACATCTTCTACCCGCGGCCCGATAATGTGGAGTACTGTGACTACAGGAAGCATGATTCCTGGGGTGAGAGTCCAGGAGGGAGGCCCTGCCCTGCCCCAGGGACCCAGGACTCCCCCAGGAGCCCTCTCCTCTCAACACCCTCTGTCTGTGGGGCTGCTTCTAGCTCCCACTGGCCCTGATTATTCTCTCTGTCTCTTGTTTTCCACTCCTTAGACTCGCCTCTGCAATTTCCCCTCACTATCTCTGTTCCTCCCTCACGGTTTCTCTCTTTCTGTTCTGGCTTCTGTATGTTTGTAAAGGAATGGCCCCATTTAAAAATAACTCACAGTAAGGAAGGAAGAGCACGTGAGGAAAATCTCCCTGTTCTGTACCAGCCTGCTGAGGTTTCAGTGCACGCACTGCCTACAGCCTCCTGGTCTCACTCCTCAAGGCCCTGGGCGAGGTGCGGGATAACCCACTGCCTGCAAGGAGAAAATACTAGAAGTTAAATGTATCTCTATCTATTCCTTACATCTTCCATCCATGTATGTTTTATAATGTACACAATCTATCGATTCAATAGTAGCTAGTATATACCTTATAAACCAAATACATATATTAGCATTGCTTACTTAAGAAGTTTTTACCTTCAGGAGGACACAATCAAAAAACTCTGGAGAGCCCTGGAGTATCCTCCTTATCCTGGTCTAGGAGTAGACAAATTCCTTTTACTTTTCACTACAGCTGGGTTATTCAGCAGGGAAGCTGTGTGCTAGGAAGCTGGGAGAGAGAAAATTCTAAATAAGTAACTATGGAAAACAGAAGGTTGGCCTTCCTGGCTCACATGCTCTTAAGTGTCCCAGCTGACTAGTCCTCAGGAGTCTCTTTCTCCTGGTTCCCTGGGACCAGCTCTCCCCCGTCCCCCTGTAGGTGGGAGGCTGGCCATTGCCGGAGCACACAAGTCTTCAGACCTCTCAGGGGCACTGCAGACCCCAGAGTTCGGTGTCTGCCTCTGTCTCAGCCCTGCCTGTGTTAATCTTTCCGCCTTCTTCCTTCCCTGGGTCTGCTCCACACAGCTCTCTCCCCTGCCTGTGCTTTTGCAGTCTGTGGCCTCCTTCCTGTTTCTCTGAACTTAGAAGATCATAGTGCATCAGAGCTGCAGGGAAACGGAGAGGCCTTCTGGCCTCACCTTCTCCTTTCTCCTGTCAGATAAACAAGCTGACACCCAAAGGCGAGGTGTGACGTCCCAGGAAGCCCAGGCGTGACTCCCTGACCACTGCTCCCTCTGCCCCCAAATGATGATTTCTAAGTGGTTGTGAGTTTGAGGAAGAACCCTGAGAGAAAAAAACAGTACTGATTGTTGAGAAGCTGTGGGGATGAGAGAGAGGAACTAGGCTAAAAACTCAGTCTGTTGAGTTTCCCAAGGACTGCTTGCCCCTCAGAGAAAAGGGCCCCACTGCTTCCCAGTCTTCCTAATGAAAGACCCCCAGCCCTGGCTGACTGAGGAATCTGGGTCAGGAATGAAGGAGGACTCCCAGAGTGGGTGACAAAGGGTAGCAGGAGTGACAAAATGCCCTTACTTAGACCTTGGCAAATGGGGGAGAAAGTGAATCTATAGGCCCTTTGTTCTTTAAAAAAAAAAACAAAAAAAAACCCAAACAGCTTTATTGAGATAATTCAACCCATTTAAAGTATACAGTTCAATCTCAGTATAGTTTAGGTTTTAGTATAGTCCTAGAGTTATACCACAATGGCCTCGATGGATTTTAGAACATTACATTTGGAACATTTTATCACTCTAAACAGGAACTTTGTACCCATTAGCACTTTTCAAGTTCCCCATTCCCTGGACCTGCTGTCCCCTTCTCCCCCTCCCACCCTCTCACCCTACCCCACCCCACTTCACCCCACCCCCACCTTGGCCAAGCACTAGTCTTCTTTCTGTCTCTATATTTGCCTATTCCCCATATTTCATACAAATGGAATCATATGACATATGGCCTTTTGTGGTTTTCAGGGTTCATCCACCTTGTAGTGTGTGTAAGAACTTCATTCCTCTTTATGGCTGAAAAACGTTCCACTGTATGGAAATATCACCTTTGTTCATCCCTTCATCAGTTGAGGGGCGTTTGGGTTTTCCACCACTTTTGACTGTTGGGGCTATGAATATCTGTGTACAAGTTTTTGTGTGAACGTACATTTTGAAGTCTCTTGGGTATATTCCTAGGAGTGGATTTTCTGGGGCAGACCATAGTTCTGCGTTTAAAATTTTGAGGAACTGCCAGACTGTTCTCCCAAGTGGCCACACCATTTTACATTCTCAGCAGCGATGAAGGAGGTTCCAATTTCTCTACGGCAACACTTGCTTTTGTCTTTTTTTCAATTATTGCCATCCTAAGGGTATGAAGTGTTATCTCACTGTGGTTTAATCTCAATATTTTATAATTATTCCCATTTTTCTTTTTGACTTTTTAATTTTTGTCCAAATTCGACACATCTTTACATAGGTGTATCCTTTCCCCTCCCTGCCCCCAGGTTGGCTTAATTTCTCAAACATTTTTGGTGCAAACACGTGGGAGACACCACTGTGATCTATTTAATACTTTTGTGAAGGGGGTGTCCAGGGAGCTTCAGAGACCTCTTGGCTGTGGGGTGGGGAAGGTTGAGGTGCTCCAGGAAAATGACACCTCTCTGTACCCACAGGCTACTGCTACTATAAGCTCCAGGACGCCTTCTCTTCGGATCGCCTGGGCTGTTTCAGCAAGTGCCGGAAGCCATGCAGGTGAGTGTCCCCTTCCCCAGGTCGGGCAGCTGGCTGCTTGCCTGGGTAGAATACTCAGCTAAGCCTTTGTATGGGAGAGCCCCGTCCCCATCACTGAGTGCCTTTCTCCATTCCCAGTGTGACCAGCTACCAGCTCTCTGCAGGTTACTCACGATGGCCCTCGGTGACATCCCAGGTAAAGTGGGGAAAGGGAACAAAAGGGGACGTGTGTGTGATACTGTGGTCTTCTCTGGGTATATGTGTGTGGGTGTGTTTGACCCCACTCCAGCCCTGCAGCATGGAGAGTATGGGGTGATGCCCTTGACACCCCAATTCTTTCCCAGGACTGGGTCTTCCGGATGCTATCCTTGCAGAACAACTACACCATCAAAAACAAAAGGTCAGTTCTGTGCTGGCCGAGGCCCCAGGGAAGGAATCCTTGGGCGGGAAAACTGATCTGGAAAGAAAATTGATACAGTTGATTGGAGGAGGGCGTTTGTGAGGGTCCGAGAAGTTAATCCTCTGCCATTTCTTCCCACCCTCTCACCCACGCCAAAGAAATGGAGTTGCTAAACTCAACATCTTCTTCAAGGAGCTGAACTACAAAACCAACTCTGAGTCTCCCTCTGTCACTGTACGTGCTGCCTCAGTGAGCCTGTGATTTTCTGGGGGGCGGGGCTTAAGCGGGCAGCCATCAGGGCAAACAAGGGGGTGCCTCTAGTGGGCCAGAGTGTCTGGGCCTTGAGCGTAGGGACCAGGGAAAGGGGCAAGGAGTGAGGGCGAGCGTGAGAGGGTTGGAAGAAGGGGAGCTTGGCTGGGGGACGAAGTCTTTTTGGGTAGGGGGAAGGAAGGGTGTGTCAGCTTGGGTAGGACTTGGACAGAAGGAGTCCAGGGAGCCACTGAGAGGCTGAGAGGAGTGGCCGAAGGCCTCAGGTGAGGAGGGATGGAGCTCCTCTGCCCTGGTGGTCAGTGTGCCTTTCTCCTTCCCAGATGGTCACCCTCCTGTCCAACCTGGGCAGCCAGTGGAGCCTGTGGTTCGGCTCCTCAGTGCTGTCTGTGGTGGAGATGGCTGAGCTCATCTTTGACCTCATGGGCATTACATTCCTCATGCTGCTCCGGAGGTTCAGAAGCCGATACTGGTCTCCAGGCCGAGGGGGCAGAGCTGCCCAGGAGGTGGCCTCTACTCCAGCTTCCTCCCTCTCTTCCCATTTCTGCCCCCGTCCCTGCTCCCCCAGCTCGTCCCTGCCAAGCTCTGACGCTCCCGGAACCCTGACTGCCCCTCCACCTGCCTATGCCTCCCTGGGCCCCTGCCCAGCTCCATCCAGCTTGGCAGGGGCCAGCAACTCTGCCTTCACTCTGGAGGATCCCTGAGAGGGAAGGCTAGTGGCAGCCCCCAGGGCAGCTTCTCTTGGTGGGCAGGGACTAGCCTTGGCAGGATTAAAGAATGTTTGGGGCTTGCTCTCAGAGCTGCCCCAACTGCCTTTGGTGTGGGGGAGGGAAGCAGGATGGATTAGGGGCTACAGAAATGGCTGGGGACAGGGGCTAAGGAAGCTGGCCAGAATTGCCTTGGCTCCTGCCCAGTACCCCCAGTCCTGCCTCTGGAACACTCTGGTTTCCTCACCCAAGTGCAGATAAATCTCCTTTTTTCTTGGATCAGCCAAGTCCGACTTGGAGCTTTGACAAAGAACTTTCCTAGGAAACAACTAACGACCAGAAAAAACATAAACAGGTTTCCTACCCAAAGATGGCTGAAGCCAGCCCCCGACTGGCCGGGCCACACTGCTGTCCAGTGACACAGACGTTTGCTTCGCTTCTTGAACTTGGGTGGGGAAGCCCACCCAAAAGCCCCCTTAGTTAGTTCTTGGGCAATTCCCCTTCCCTGACTCCCCAGAGCAGGGGCTGGAGCAGACCGGTGTAGAAAAGGCTGACCATTCCCAGTTGGCCCCGGGACTCTTCTAGCCTCGTCGACGCTGTGCCCCACAGAGCCCTGTGTCCTTCATACCTCTGCTTTGTAACTGTGGCTCAAACTGTTTCATAAACCTGGAAGCTTTCCCCACCATTGACTGGAGAACTCCTATGTATCCCTTAGAACCCTACTCAGACACCACTACTACGAAGGCCTCTGCCCCATCTTGTCTTCCCCAGAATTGATCACCCCCCTCTCGCCTGGACTCCCATGGCACACCACCACATCTGTTGGAGTGCTGATTTGCATTTTACTTTCTTGTTCATTTGTGTCTGCCTCCCCAACTAGACTGTGAGCTCCTTGTGGTCAGGGACTGTTGTTCATTTATGTAACCTCAGGGTCTAGCCCAGTGTCCCACTTGGAGCAAGTAGGCAGGCACTCAATAAATATCTGTTGCATAAAGAATGCCTGGAGAGCTGGATGGGGTGTCCTGAAGAGGGCGGGAAGTGGACATGAGAACCTGGGTCTCTGTTCAAGCTCCCAGGAAGGCTTGGGGTGGGGGTGGGGGAGACAGACTCCTATACCCCTTGGCTTCACCATGGAAATGACCATTCTTCAGGGACCTCAGGAGAGACAAACTGTCCTGCTAGTTTCTCCATGGACGTAGTGCTGTGCATCTGCTCTGCGTCCATGACCATGTTAGGGTGGCAAGGTGCAGACGTGGGCACTCCCCTCAGGACTCCTACTAGGTAGTGCTTGGGATAACTTGCCCTCTACCCCTGTGCATTGTCCAAACTTCCTTTTCCTTCCCAGCTTTAGTTATTATCAGTAATCCTCCACTCCATTCGCTGAGCACCCACGACTCACCACCCAGCTGCTACAGAACATCCCCATCTGCCCACCTCCCCGTCAGCTGCCTGGTGGTGGTGGAGGATGAAACTCAGGCCAGATTTTTCTGGTGCCTCAGAGCCTTGTATCTGGCATCACCATGGAGAGAGCAGCAGTGGGAATCCTCCCAGCTTTTATTCCTTTTTAAAAAAATATTTATTTTTAGAGAGAGGGGAAGGGAGGGAGAAAGAGAGGGAGAGAAACATTGATGTGTGAGAGGTACATTCATCAGTTGCCTCTTACGCCCCTAACTGCGGACCTGGCCCACAACCCAGGTATGTGGCCTGACGAGGAATCGAGCCTGCGACCTTTTGGTTTGCAGGCTGTCACTCAATCCACTGAGCCACACCAGTCAGGGCTTCTGCCAGCTTTTAATAGAAGAGAAATTGAGGGGTGTCTGAGTGGAACCCTGGTTTCTGGACCCCTGGTTCCTCTGCCACTCCAGACCTGGAACCTAGAAGTTACCCTTTCTTGTCATCTTTGGGGACATTTCCCTTGCTGCCGTGATATAACTCCCTTCAATTACAGTCTCCCTGTCCTGAGGAGCCAAGGGAATGGGGGAAATAGGAAGAGATGGCGGACAGAGGAGAGAGAGAGACAAGGGAGTGACTGGGAACTGATGTGGTATTTTTTGACTTCCCTTTCCTAGACTCTAGCTGATGAGGGGAAAATGGTGGTGTTACATCAGTCTCTCCCATCAGAGCCCTCAGGTTCAGTCTGCCCTGTGTGCTGTCTGCCATAGCCTCAGCCTTGCCCTACCTGCCCCTAGCTCCCTGTCCTCTGGCTGGGGTGGGCAGGACCGGCTGGACAGTGCTGGATCTGTCACAGAGGATAGCGATCAGCTCCCACCTTGTTCTCCTCCTGGAGTTCTCTTGGCCTGCTGCATTTCCGCCCTGTGGGGTTTCGTTCTCTCCATCCCCGATCTCTCTATGTGCTACCTCTGGACCTTCAGGTTAGGAGTTAGAATCAGAGTGTCAGAGAAGAAACAGTTAAGTTGCCTTCTTTTACTTATTGACATTAGCAGGTGAAGCGACTTATCCAAGTTCATAATTCTTGCAGAACCAAGCTGGAACCTGGGTCTCCTTCTGTGACTCATGGAGTCAGGATGGCAGGGCTGGGATTGCAACCCACATTACCCTCACTTGCAGTCCAATGCCTTTTGCTCATCACTCTGTACTGCTGTGGGGGGTGTGTGTGTGTGTGAGAGAGAGGGGGGCTGTATATTGGAGGAGAGGGGTACTCTGCTAGCTGAAGCTCCTTTCTCTCTACCGTTTGCTCCTCAGACCCTGACGGCCAATTCTTTTACCCCCTAGTTCACCCCTCTTCTATTTCCCGATCTGTCCCAGTCTCTCCCTCACCATTCTTTCTTCTCCCCCTGGAAGAAATTTCTCCATAAAACTAGTTAGCTTTTCACATTCCTAGATCTGCCTACCTCTCACCATCTTTTAGAAAAACAGTTTCATCAAACAATACCACATTTTGCAAAACTTTAAACTTATTGATTAATTAAGCATTTAACCTGAACAATAAGATTCTCTTTGTGGACGAGGCTATGTGTAATTGCTTAAACAGTTGGTACAGACTATTAAAAATTTCTTGTAACATTAAAAATAGGACATTGATATTGTTATTAATTATTAATACAAACTATTACTATTGCTACCATATACTGAATGCTTAATACATGACAGACCCTTGCTAAACACTTTCCATGCATTTAATCTTCAGGGCGTATGATGCGAGGGTGCGGGCATGTTTCCCAGTTTGTAGAAGAGGAGCCAGTAGCCCTCCTTGCAGCTTCACACTGGGAACTGCGCACCCTGACTCTTGCACTTTATTCCGGTGACCCTGATTCTTCAAGAGCCCTGCTTTGGGTCCACTGGGCCATACTCGGAGGCTCCTTGTGTGCTGGTAGAGGTGAGCTCCTCTGTGAGTCCAGCTTCAATGTCCAGTTCTTCAGAACCTGGAGGATGGGGTGGAGTGGTCAGCCCAAGGTGGGAACAGCCAAGCTCCATTCTCATCTATAGTTGCTTTGCCCTTAGGATTGGAGAGGGGAGGTGAGCAAGAGTCAGGCAGGTGGACTCTGGGGTGGGGGTGGGGGGGCAGTCAGCATCTGGAGGACCTCAGGCCAGGGCTGGGTATAGGGAAGGTCGTCATGCCCAGAGGACATTTGAATGAACACTTGACCCTTGCTGTGTCATTCAGTTGGGGGTGGCATAGAATACCCAGAGTCAGGGAGTGGGGTCTGAATCAAAGGGACAGGTAGAAAGGTGGCAGCATGCCTTTTGTAGCAAAACAGGCCCCTGGATTGAAGTCGGGAATCAGGCTTCTGCCGGGTCTGCAGGGAACATGCTCTGCGTGTCTCCAGCCCTCAGTTTTCTCAGCTGTAAAACAAGAGGGGTGCAGTAGATTATTTCTAAGGTCAGTTTGGGTTGAAATACAGAATAATATTGGGGGAAAGGGTGCTGGGGACGCACTAGTAATATCCAATGCGATGTCTGTAATTCCCAAAGCATTTCCACAGATAGGATCTCATTAACCCGCATGACCTCCTTTTCCCAGGTTGGTGGGATTGTTCCTCTGGTTTAATAATGAGGAGCCGTGGAGATTCTGGCTGAGGTCCCACCATTGTTGGTGGCAGGGCCTCCAGGATTAGCAGCTGTGGGACCCAGCCAAGCACAGACTGGATAAGAACCAGATTGGGGGAGGGTGTGAGGGCCCCAAGCCTGGGCAGAAAACTAGGGTTTGGATTTATTCTGAGGCTTGGGTTGGAGGGGTAAGTTCCTGAGAAAGTGGGGCATTAGGGTATCAGTGGAGGACTCTGGGGGGAAGGGGAAGAGTTACTAAGGAACACTGAGTACTTGTCTGGCACCACTTATCTGTCCTGTTTCGATAACAGAAACCACATGAGATAAGTTCCGACCATTTTGCAAGCAGGAAAGCAGGCTCTGAGAGTTTAGGTTGTTTGCCTGGGAAGACCCAGCTAAAAAGTAGAGGCTTCTGAACTGGAACCTAGCGAATTTTGTGCCGAAGTCCTGGGTTTTTCTTTTTTCAGTTATTGATTTTAGAGATAGAAAGGAAGTGAGAGGGAGACACCGATTTGTTGTTCCACTGATTTATGTATTCGTTGGTTGATATCTCAACACTTGTATGTGCCCTAATCCAACCGCAACATTGGCACATGGTGTTGGGTGACGCTCTAATCAACTGAGATGCCTAGCCAGGGCCCCTGGGTCCTTCTGTTGCTGTTTAGGTGGGAAAAGCCCGTTGATGGGGGTGAGGAGGGATTGGCCTCACTGCACATCGGTGTTTGGTTGGAAGTGGTCCTGTCGTTGGATCCAGGACTCCAGCACCGCTGACTGCACTACAAAGAGTTAAAGAAATTTTGCCCTCTCCTCCCGCCTCTTCCCGCCTCCTCCTGCCTCCTCCCCCAAGCTCTTCCTGTCTTGCCGTTGCAACACCCAACTGCCTTTCTCCCTTCCCCTCCCACCTCCTCTTTAATTTTCTCCGTGGGGCTCAGGCCCTGGTTTTGGCCTTCAGGGTTTAAGACCCCATGGGACCAGGGTGTGGTCTTTATCTGAGTCTCAACCCCTAAGTACCTGCCCAAGGCCTGCGCTCCCCTTGGGACCTCCCGACCTACTCATCCCGGACTCTGTCGCTGCCATTCCACTTGCCGCCTCTGCCTGAGCCCTGATGGGGGAGTGAGAGGCCTCAGCTGGCCGGACATGGGCCACCCCACCGTGCCTGGCCTGCTGCTGCCACTGGTGAGACCAGGGACGACGGGTGGACTGGAAAGTGGGTGAAGGGTGATGCTGGCAGGCTGGACTGGGCCCTTGCTGGGAGAGGGCTGTGGTCTGACCTCAAACTGTGCCAGAAGCCCAGGTTTCCCTATTCATCCTCTTGCCCTGACCCAGGGGCAAGGGAGAAGTTTGAAAGGTCGGGGGGTAAAAGCAGCTCTGGCCCCAACAGCCAGGGAAGTTTGTTGGGGCTAGGGGCTGTCTGAAACGTGAGGGCAGCTGATAGCAGCTGCGGCAGGGCGGTGGGGGTGGAGGGGGCGCTAATTTGGTAGGGAAAGGAAAGGAGTGGGAGAAGGAAGTCAGTCCTCTCAGATTCCAGATGATTCAGAACATTGTCCCTCTGGTCAGCTGGCTGGCCTCAGAGTGTGTTGGGCTATGGAGAGGTGGGGCTGCCAGTGGGCCCTGGCTGAGCAAACCCTGCTAGGGGCGGGAGCTGGACGGTAACGAAGTGGAGAAATGGAGTCTGGGAGGAGAGATAGGTTGGCGGAGTAAGTTTGGGAGGCCATTGGTGGGAGCTATTTGGGAATGGAGTGGGGAACGGGATAGGGGCAGGGCAGCCCAGGAGAGGGCATCTGCAGTGCTCTCCCCAGGCCCAGGCCTCCCCCTTGGGGCTTGCTTTCTTTCTTTTTGAGATGCCATATTTATATTTGTACGATACGTCTAGTATTAATGGGGGCATTCTTCAACTTCTGCCTCAGTTTCTAGGCAGGTCGCCTCTGTTGGGCTGACCCTCTCTGGGTAGTTAGCACCTCCTCCACCTGGACACTGTCCCTCGGCCTACCCTCCAGCCCCTCCTCACGGCCCTAGAAAACAATTCCTTGGTTTCTTCTTCTATAGTGAGTTTGAGGAAGTTGGAAGAAAATTGCTTTCGTCACTGGAAAATGTCCCTTTCTTTTGCTTCAGCCTTATGTCAAGGCATCCATGATCATCCTCCATGTCCTAGAGTCATCCTGTCTGAGGTCTTGAGCGCCAGCCCCCCACCTCGCTCTCCCCGCTTGCCAATTTCTTCTGAGTCCATGGCCCACCCGTGGCTCCGCATCTCTCCGTCCTCGGGGTGTTATACTTTCTCTCCCAATCATTCCTTGCTTTCCTGTCAGTCTCCCAGAAAGTCTGCTCAGACTTCTCAAAGGGTTTTGAAACCCTTTCTCTCTCGTCCCCTCCCTCTCCCTCTCTTCTCCACATTTCTAGACCTTAGTTCCCTGTGCTACCTCTCTCTATCCTGGTCTCAATAATCTTCTGGTTGTCCCACCTCCTATCTCCCCAGCCTCATCTCTTCCCTTCTTTCAAGGCTGTCCTCCCAGGCCTCCCCCTGCCCCCTGGCTCCCCTCCCTCACCCCCCAATCCACCTGCCCTGCTATCTTCTCTCTTTGAGAGTAGATACCTGGATTCGGTTCTGGCTCCCTCACATCCTGGATGCCTGAACTTGAGCAGGTTATATAACCTTTCCATGCCATAGTTTCTTTATCTCTAATATGAACATAACAGTCGTTACCTCATAATGTTGTTTTGAAGATTAAATAGATTGATATGTAGTAAGTATTCAATTTGTTAAGTACTTGCATTATGCTAGACACTGTTTTAGGTGCTGGGATTACAGTAGCATACAAAATCACTGTCCTCGTGGAGTCTACATTCTGGTAGAGGAACAGGGTATAGCAAATAGAAAGCCCTCAATAAATGTTAGCTTGCATATTGTTAGTATTAGTAGTATTAGTAGTATTAGTAGTAATTACCTGGTGGCTACTGTGTTTGGAAAACAGGGTACAGGAGCCCAAACAGATAATTGCCTTGAAGGCTGGGGCTGACCCAGCCCAGGTGAGGGTACGACTGTAAAGAGACACAGCTCAGCCTGGTGCTAGAAGGAAAGCAGGAGGTATGCAAGGTCTAGATAAGGCTGCCCATGAACTTACCAATTGCTCACCATTCAATGGGCAATTCAGAGCACACTATGTATGTGTGTAGAGGATAGTGGGGAGGAATACAGGAGACAGTGTGACAAAGCAAACAAGACTTTGCTACTCTCAAAGAGCTTCCAATCTAGAAGCTAAGACAGCTTTCAGCAAAAATGATTTCAGAACAGTCTGGAGGAAAATCTTCACAAAAGTATTGTGATATGGTGCCCTGAACACCGAAGGGAGCCAGAGCTGGGAGGGGAAGGAGGTTCATTCAGCTGCCTTTTCTTGCTTAGGAGATGTCAATTCTAGTGTCCGTGCTCCCAGAGCACACCCCGCACGAACTGCAGAGCCTCTGGTGGACTGCGACCCATGGAGAACTCGTGAGAGCATGAGCAGTACCTTCCACCTCTGCCTCCCTGGCAGTCTGGCGAGACCTGGCGCATAGATTGGTTGCTCCTTAACTATTTCTTGAATGAATAAAGGAACTAAAGATTGGTCTGATGGGATGAGGGAGGGAAAGCCTCACTAAAAAGTGGATTTGGAGCTGATATTTGAAGTCACTGACCGGCAGTGTGGCTAGAAAAAAGGGAGACTGGTTGAGGAAAATTAGAGGAAGGGAGAGAGGGGGCTTTTGTGTTGTAGGTGGTGGTGGCAGGAAGCTGAATGAACACCTTGGCTGGAGTGGAAAGACCATGCTGAGGAACAAGAAATGAGAATGAGAAAGGTGGAAGGAGTATGGGAGGGGATGAAGAGAGAATCTTGAACTGTGGTTCCAGGTAGAGGAATTCATTCATTCATTCATTCATTCTGAAACGGTTCTCTAAGGGCCCACTGTGTCCAGGAATGTGTTCAGAACAGCAGTGAGGTACCTCTGTGAGGACTCATTCAGGATAACAGTGACCTGTGGAAACGATGTCCTGGAGAGTAAGATTTTCACATACGAGGGTGCAAGTTGAAGCATGAATGCGGATGAGAAAGCCTGCAGGACAGGTTGGAGCAGGAAAGGGTCCCGGAAGTTGGCTGGAAGATATTTTAATAATCCAGGTGTGAGGCAACCATGGACATGGAAAGGACTGGGAGATCGGTCACAGAGGAGAGACTGGCAAGAGGATGACCGCAGGGATGGGGAGGGCCCTGAGCAGAGAAAAGTGGCAGACGTCTTGGCATTGGTGCCGAGATGCTGGTGGTGCGACGTTTCTGTAGGCCAGGAGATCGATGAGTTTAACTTAGGGCTTGTTAAGGGTCTGGGGCATAGGCAGGTGAGGTACATGTCCTAACAGGGCAGAGCAGAGGTTCTCAAACTCTTATCGGCCTTTGCATCATTTGTAGGTGCTGCTTTTACTCATCTGTGACTCTCAAAGGGAGAGGAAAGGAACACTTATCACAATCTCCAGTGAGGGTGTGCATGTGTGTGGGACGGAGTGGTGCACTTTGAGAATCTCCCCTGGAGATAAACACAGGGTCCGGCACAAATAACGCCCCTTTGGATTACAAAATCATAAGCATGTAATTGGGTATCATAATGATATCGCACTCAAGCACACCATATGCCGTTTTGGGTGAAATGTTCAAATTAAAACTATAAATTATTACACCCATATTATTACCCTACCAACCACACTCAAGCAGGCCTTACTTCTGCCGGACCCTGTATATTCCTAAGGGGGTGGGGGGAACACTGACTCCCTACTTCCCTCTTTGGAAATCACTGGCTTCACCTGGAGTGGAAGCCAGATCAGCCATTGGATCAACCAAGTTTATTTTGCTCCCCCAGTTCTGGGTGCTGAGAAGATACCGAGGAAGATAGGACACTATCTCTGACCAAGATACTCTTTCTGATCTCTTAGAGAGTTTACGGTCTATTGGGGAGATCCTATCTACTCACCCAAGATAATTATGATAGGAGCCAAGAATACATATAGTTAATTCATGTTATTAAAGTTCCCAGGGGGCTGAGCATCTAAGGAGCTTGGGTAGGGGAAGCTCATCAATGGAGGGCTTCAGGGCAGGGAGGTGGGATTGCAACTGGACCTTTGGAGAAGCTATCATGACCTCTCCAGAGATTTTTGACATTAAATGGACATTTTAATTTAGTGGACAACTTCTTACGGGGTTAAGGGAACAGCTGCTGTATGAGGTGGCTGGGTCAGAGTAGACCACAGGGTCGCTTTCCACCCCACACTGCAGCCCTGGCGCAGGAAGTCACACTTTAAAGCCTCCTCAGGCGGAAGTTGTGGGGGAGTTGGAGGGGTGCCGGGCCACCCACTCAACTGTCTCTCCACAGGCACCCCCAGTTTCCTGCTCTTTTCCTGCTCCAGGTTACAGGCATTTAGGCTAGGGTCTGGCTGCTCCAAGCTCACCTGTTTCTGCTGTTTTGCTGCAAAGATGAGCTGCTAAGGACGGTGCTCAAGGGAGCCAACCAGCAATTACAAATGGTGCTGCTGTGGGGGCAGGGAGCACCAACCTGGGCAATAGTGCTGATTATCTGGCATCCCTTCTTGTTTGCTCCCTCACTCCTAGAAGTGTGTGTTCAGGGCTCTGGAGCTTTTCCTGTGCTGCCCCCGGGGTTTAGGGGGAGGGGCTGAGGGGAAAGACTGGCCTTATTTCCTAAGGATTGTCTGGGATCCCAGAGAGGTCCCCAAACTCAATCTCACTGGCCAGAACCAGCCAGGCTGTGGGAATGCAGTGAACCCGGGTGGGAGAAGGGCAGCCTTGGTTGGCTTCCTTCTGGAACTGGGGAGTGTCAGGGGGCTGGGGGAGAAGCCAGGATGCCAGTTCTGTGTAGGGGACTGGTTGGACTGGGGGGAGGAGCCAGGATGGGGCCTAGTCTAAAGGAAGGATGCTGAGGGGCGGGAAGGAATTAAGTGGCCCTCAGGGAGGGATGAGTAGTGACTCCATGGGAGGAAGCCAAGGGTTGAGGGAGACTTCCCTTTGGGATGGAATGGGAGAGGGAGCCATTTCCTGAAATGTAGGGGCCCAGTGGGACAAGGGTCCATTGCCTAGCTCTTTTGTGAAGGAGGGGAGGAACAGGGGCTCTAAGGGGGGGATTGGAGAGAGAGTGGCCCACAGGAGGAAGGAATCAGATGGGACCAACTGCTGGCTGGTCTCTTAGTCTTTATGCTGACTCATGACCCCTGAGGAGCTGGAGAAGCTGCTGGTTCCCTCTCCCCTCCCCCAGATCCTCTCCCTCCCTCTGGCCTGAGTCACTGGGCGGAGCTTCTGGGAAAAGATTTCCCTTTCCCGGATCTGACTTAACCCCCAAAGTGCTGTAGAGGGGGGGACACGTGGCCTGAGAAAGCTTCCCTCCCTCCTACTTTCCTGGGAAGTTTATTCTTCATAGGCCAGAGGTCCCTAAAAAGCTAGCCCCCAAGGCTGTCCAGGAACTGGAGCCCCTCAGTTCTTCCTGACTCTGTCTGCCCCTTGGCTTTGCTCCCAGCCTCCCTGGATGGAATGCCAAATGCCCATGACCTTAGGTTCTATGAGCTCTTCTTCGGGGAAAGCTCTTCTTTCAGGATCGGGAAGTTCTTCCCATTAACCACTCCACACTCTTCCTGTTGCCCTGGAAGCCCTGGTCCTGTTCTCAGGGGAGGTGGCACAGTGCCGGAGTGGGCCAGGGAAGGCTGCTTGCTGCCCTCTGAGTAGGGGAGTGTGCCCCTTTGGTGGCTGCTGTGATTTTGAGTGTGGCTTCCTCTGTGCGTGAGGCCTGGGCTTCTGGGTTGCTGTAACATCTCCCAGTGGGTGACTCAGGGTGTGAGCTGCTTAACTGCCTGTTGAGATACAGAGCCATTGAGGCTGAGGGCTGCTAGGCCCTCCTGTCCTGGGCTGAGTTTTCTGTGATCTGGTTACTGTGTTGCTGTGCATTGTTTAACATACTTTGAGGACATCCTCTTATCTTTATATAAAGCCACTCTTACAGCAAAGAAGAAAAAAAAAAAACCCATAAGGCCCAGGGAAAGCTAGCAAGAGACTGAACAAAGCAAAGTCTGGGTTGGAGCTCAACAATGGTGCCTGGCTTTGCTGTCCAGGCACCTAAGCCAGAAACAGGCAGGTGGTTCAGCTGCTGTGGGCTTGGCCTGAGGCTGTAAAGCATGCCTTTCAGAACGACTGGGGAGCAAAGAGCTTCTAGATTCCCTGGCACACCCTTAGCTCTTGGCTGACTTGATGGTCACTTGAGCTGGATCACCAGCCTCTGGCCAGCTCTAGTTGCATGTAACCTACATGCCTTTGCCCACTCTTGCCCCCACTGAAACATCATCGCCCACCTACCTATCCTTGACCGTGAACTTTCCCTTTCACTCTCCTCTCCATTTGCCCTGGCCAACCTGGAGTATTTGTGCAGATTTGGTGGTGGAAGGGGATGCAGCATGGAGTCTGAGGGTGGGATCCTAAGTGAGGTTTTAATACAGACTTATAAAGAAACTCTTCCTTTTACTTCTGCGCACTGCCCAGGCACGGTGCCCACAGGGGCATCACTTACCTCCACTGCCGTCTGATTTTAAAAAGCACCTTCTTACTGGTAATAGCCTAATACAGGAAAGTGCATAATGCCAACTGTTCACCTCGGTGCATGTTCACTTGGTGGGAACGCAGCACTCAGAGAAACACCACCTCCGTATTTGGGACTGCTTCTTGGGAAGGAAGGGCCAGGATTGAAGTAACCTACCAGTCCCTGATGAAAAAAACAAACAGTTCTTCAACATCTGCCCCGAGTCCAACACCATTAGGTGCTATGGGGAAATAAGGATAAAATAGCGCTGGGCTGGGGTCTCCCAGCCTTGAGTTGGGGAGACACAGGACATTAGTACATAGGACGACTAGAGAACAATTAAACATTAGCTTGCATGGTGCCAACTGTCTAAGCTTAGATGCTGATGGGATCTCCTCTGTTGGTTTTTCCCCTAGGTGTTCCTGATTCTGTTAACCCCCTCAGGGGTTAGTGCACTGGTCCCTCACTCCAGGGACCGGGAGAAGAGAGAAAGCCAGTGTCCCCAGGGAAAATACCCCCACTCTCATAATAATACCATTTGCTGTACAAAGTGCCATAAAGGTAGGAGTGAGTGGTAACAGCGAACGTCCTCAGTTATGGGGCCCTGCTTTCTTTGCTTTTTCCAGATGTTCTAGGATCTGGGGTCTCTGTCCCCTAGTCTCCTAACTTAGCCGCTTCTCTTGGGCTGGGCTTTTCTTCCTCCTTTCTTCTCCTAAAGACCTTGGAGAGGTGGCCCAGGCTGTTCTCCACTAGCATGGGGCTCCTTTTTTGAGCTGTCTGCTGCAGCCTAATCCAGACATCCCAATCACAGGGACCTACCTGTACAATGACTGTCCAGGCCCAGGGCTGGACACAGACTGCAGGGAGTGTGACAACGGCACCTATACTGCTTCAGAGAACCACCTCAGGCAATGCCTCAGCTGCTCCAAATGCCGAAAAGGTGAGTCTCAGGAGAGGGCAAGGGCTGTATATAGGATGGGCCTATTGGGTGTCGAGAGGGGTGTGTGTGCCTCTCCACCTGTGAGGGCATGCAAATCTGTGCGCCTGGCTGTGGAAAGGGATTCGTGATGGAGTGCGTGGGTGTGAGCGTGTGCTATGGAGAGAGGCTCCTACCCCGTCTCTTCCCCTTACCAGAAATGGACCAGGTGGAGATTGCTCCTTGCACAGTGGACCAGGACACCGTGTGTGGCTGCAGAGAGGGACAGTACCGGAGATATTGGAGTGACACTCTTTTCCAGTGCATGAACTGTAGCCCCTGCCTCAACGGCACCGTGCAAGTCTCCTGTGAGCGCGCCTCGCTGACCCCACCCCTGTCCTCACTGCAGGGGTGGGCCCTGCCTCAGGGGGAGGGTCTTCATTTTCTGCACCCCTGCCCCAAGAGGCAGCACTTTCTATCCTTCCCACTCCCGAGGTCTGTGGGAATATCTCTACTCTGGCCATCAACCCCAGCCCCTCCTGGCTCTCCCTCTGGTCCTCAGGATGCAGGGCAGTCCTCCTTTAGCTGTACTGCCCCTCTCCCCACAGGTAGTGAAAAACAGAACACCATATGCTCCTGCCACAAAGGATTCTTTGCAAGAGACAACAAATGCATATCCTGTGCTTAGTGAGTATCTCTGCCAGCTGCTGGGCACTGGGTCAGGGGACATTGGGTGGGATGGAATGGCTGTGGTGAGAGCCACCAGCAGGACAAGAGAGACACCCCAGGGTGCTCTGGCTTACTAGCTGTTTGAGTGAGAGACACTTTATGTCAAGACACCAGATAGTCCTCCTCCTTTCCCCCAACTTTGGGGACAGAGGCTCACACACCAGGGACTTGCAGTTCTAACTTAGACATTCTTTTTTTTTTTGACATTGAAATTCATAGGCAACAGGGTCTACCATTGAGTCACATCTCTGCAATTACACTGTGTCTTACAACTGATGGTGTATCACGGTTTAATTGGCAACTGTGTGTGAGTTATGCAAATAACGGTGCCTCTTACTATTGATCGCATCTTAGGTTTGACGCAGTGTGATATTTCCTCCCAGGGCTTTTGACTAGACCTTCTTACTCCTGGCTTCCCAGAAGCTGTTCTTGCATACTTGCTTGCAAAGTAGGAACTCTGAGAGCTCTGAAGTTGAACGGACCTGGGTTTAAGTCTCAGCCTAGCCACTTACTGGCTGTGCAACTTTGGTCACGGGACTTAAAATCTCTGAGCCTTAGTTTTCTTACCTTTAAAGGAAGGGTAATGACATCCACTTGGCGAAGTTGTAAGAACCACCAAAACTAGCCCTGGCTGGTGTGGCTCAGTGGATTGAGCACCAACCTACGAACCAAGGGGTCGCTGGTTCAATTCCCAGTGAAGGCACATGCCTGGGTTGCCAGCCAGGTCCCCAGTGGGGGGCATATGAGAGGCAAGCACACACTGATGTTTCTTTCCCTCTCTTTCTCCCTCTCTTCCCCTCTCTCTAAAAATAAATAAAATCTTAAAAAAAGAACCACCAAAAATAGCTACGAAGTGTCTGATAAGAAACTGTTATCTTTTCCCACTAAGTTCTGTCTCTTCTCCTTGAAAGAGCTTTTCTACCCATCCTGTGTTGTTCTCATCATGAGCTTGTAAGGTGGGCAGAAGTGCCTCTTTCTGGTTTCCGACTGCAGCTGAGAACTCACCTTCTCAAGGCCCTTTGAGACCTCCCATGTACGGCTCTTCACTCTGCACTGCCTAGCGACAGCTTCCAATGTGGGAAGATATGCTTGTAATATTGCTGCAAGCAATATGTATTTTAAAATTTGACATGCACATGTGACCCTTCTCTCAAAGTCAGGTATTGTCAATAGCAGTGCCATCTCAAAAAAAAGCTCTTTAACCTCTCTTTGTCCCAGAATTCTCTTCAGCAGAACCATGATAAAATAACAATTCCGTGACAGCTACCATTTGTTGAGCACTTACTATATACCAGGCAGAATTCTCTCACTCAGTCCTCGATCCTGACAGGTAGGTAGGATCCCTGCTTTCCTGATAAGGAAACTGGAGCATACAGGTGAAATGACTTGCTTAGAGTCACACGACTAGCCAATGACTGGGCTGGAAATTAAACCCTGAGCCTGCCTGCTTTTAATTTTTCTATACAGCCTCTTCAAGATCTAAATTAAGTGATTTTGTGATTAAGTTGTTTCATTTCTTTGCATCAATTCCCAAGATCGTTTTAATTCCCACTATGTATTGAGATAGCTAAAATATTGTAAAACAGAGAATTTTTAACAATGTTTTTTCCCCCTTAAGCCTGTATTCCTCCTACGGTACAGCCTCTATTCACCTGTGCTCCTCCTTCTTTCAGCTGTGAGGAAAACATGGAGTGCATGAACTTGTGCTCCATAACTGCGCCTGTTCAGAGGCCTCTTCCGGACCCAGGTGAAGAGAGAACTAACCCGGTGCCCACGCTCACCTGCCCTGCCCTAAGCTCACCCCTGCACCCAGCCCCCCAGCCCTGCTCCCCCCGCAGCCCTCTCCTCTGATCACAGTGTACTTTGCCTCCAGGTGCCACAGTGCTGCTGTCCCTGGTGATCGTCTTTGGTGTCTGCCTTTTGTCCGTCCTCTTCATGGCTTTGATATGCCGCTTCCCACGTTGGAAGCCCAAGCTCCACTCCATTCGTGAGTGGGGCCTTTGGGGGGCAAAAGGGTGCTGTGGGCTGTGGGAGGAGGGAAATGAGCATCCCCTTAGTTCGCCTTGGAGGGCTCCCTTGGAGGGAGACGGGCCTGGATGGCTGGTAAGGGGTCATACTGCACCAGTGGTTCTCTCGTCCCTGGGAGCATGTAGGCTCTGAAGCCTGTCACCCTAAGTCCCCAGGACCAACCCCAGTATGGGCTCCAGGGTTGAGAGAGGAAGTGAAATTAATGACATTTTGTTTTCTTTTTTTCTCAGTTTGTGGGGAATGGACATCTGTAAAACAGGTAAGATGAAACCAGGGATCTGCCCCCAATCTTCCCTGACTGTCCATTGTAATCTCTTAAGAACCAAATCAGGATCCCCTAACTCTTTAGTTCCATCCCCACCCAGAATAGTCTGGAGGCTGGGCTGTTTTTCCTCTCCCCCACTAATACTTTGCCTTCTCTCTTTCAGAGAGAAAGAGAGCCAGAATACCGGGCCTCGGCCCCAGGCTTCAGCTCCACTACAAACTTCAGTCCCACCCCCATCTCCCCACTGTGTCCCCCCTCCACCTGTTCAGACTGGACCAAATTGAGAACTTCATCATTGCCCGAAAAGATGGCCCCATCCTACCCGGGAACTGGCCCTCTCCTCACAGCGGCTCTAGCCAGTTCCATCCCCACCGATCAGAAGTGGGAGGGCAGCACCTACACACAGCGCCCAGATGGTGAGCACCCAGCCAGGAATCCTGGCTGGGGGTGCAAGCGGGCGGGGCTCCAAGAGGGCGCTGCTTGAGGAGGGAACCCGGCCAGGGTGGGCCTGGGAGCCGCAGTTCCAGGCTCACCACAGGCTTCCCTGCAGCAGACCCAGCGATGCTGTATGCCGTGGTGAACAGCGTGCCCCCTTCGCGCTGGAAGGAGTTCGTGCGGCGGCTGGGGCTGAGTGAGCATGAGATCGAGAGGCTGGAGCTGCAGAATGGACGCTGCCTGCGCGAGGCGCACTACAGCATGCTGGCGGCCTGGCGCCAGCGCACGCCCAGACGGGAGGCCACGCTGGACCTGCTGGGCCGAGTGCTCCGCGACATGGAACTGCTCAGCTGCCTGGAGGAAATAGAGGAGGTTCTGCGTGGCCCCACCTCCCTCTCACCGGATCCCCACTTTCTCAGATGAGGCCACGCCCCCCGGGAGGGGCCTGCCTTGACGACAGCTGTTTCCTGCTCCAGGGTCCCTGAAGGACCTTGCAAGATGCCCCCGTGACCTCTTTCTTTTTCTTTCTTTCTTTTTTTTTTTTCTGGAGAGGAAGGGTCTCGGAGGGGCTGGCATGAGCTGGCAGCCACTTACTTGGTGCTACTCCCTCAGTGTGCATAGCTTTCTCAGCTGTCTGAGCCCTGCCGGAGGGTCAGCTTTGCGCGTGCGCGTGTGAGAGAGACTAGAGAGAGAGATGGGGGGAGAAGGGATGTAGATATAGACAGATGTGTGTGTGTGGTAGTGAGAGAGGCTGAGTGTGCCAGGAGCCCAAGCTGGCAGTTGTAGGGATAAGGGGTGCCATGGTTCATTGCCTGATTTGGGCCTGGAGGACCCAGCAAGGAGCTTTAGGGGCCCCTGAGCCTTTTTAGCAGTAGATAAACAATCTTTGTATCACTTATGTTGTACTAATAGAACTTGGCACTCCTTTCTTCCCTGCCTGGGCAAGCACAGTAAGCTGAACAGTCCCAAGCACAGAAGCCAAGGGATAAGCACAGAACAATGGGGCCTCCAGCTGGAGCTGTGGACTTTTGTAAATACACTAAAACTGGAGGATTAAAGCTGTGCTCTTGGAAGGAGTGGTCTCACTGCGTGGTGGGTGGGAGCCTGGGGCAGAGACCTGGGTCTATCAAGATGGGTGGGATGGTGAAAAGTCCTGAGCTTGGGCCAGATTCCCCACCACCATCCCGGCACCTGTCAGAGGAGCAGCCTGTGCTCACTCTGCTGCTCATGCCCCAGGTTCTTCCCACCCTCACCTGGCGCTGACGGGGCAGTCATTTTTATGCACAACTTTATGTGGGGCTTGGGTGTCTCTGGGACACAAGTGAACAGCTTTGATCCCCAGAGTTTTTAGAGCAGGAAGCACAGGGAACCCCGAGCCAGGCTTCATGGGGAGTGTGGTCCTTGAGGTGGAGTCCCAGGGTAGGGGTGGTGACCAGCACTCTTGGGGGATTTCCTTCAGGGAGCAAGCCCAAAGTCCTGAGTGTTCCTCACACATCTCTGAAAAGAAAGGAGGTAGGTGTTAGGAAAAGGCTGACGTGGGGTGAAGAGTGAGGCTGAGGGCCCTTCCCTGCCACGGCCCCTGCTCTAGTACTGCCCTCCTTCTATACTGACCCCTCCCCACCAACCTCCTACTCTGACACCCCCTCCCACTCCATACTGGCCTCCCCCTCTGCTCCTTCCCACGCCACCTTCCTTTCAGCACTTACGATGTGGACAGCGGGGTGTCCAGCTGTAAGATGTGGGGCCCACGCATCCTCTGCAGTTGGACCCGAGTCAGCTTCCGTGGCCTGCTGTCCCTAGGTTCTGAGACGCCCTCAACCCTTTGGCTGGCCAGCTCCTCCCGGATCTCTCTGAGCATGTCCTCCGCCCTGAGGGGGCGAGGGGAGGGGGCACGGTAGTGTCCTAGGAAGAGGGGCCCCTCTTCCTCATCCTCTGAGGATGCCCAGGGGCTTTCCCCAGCAGAGTCAGCGTGGGTGGGGGAGTGTGGGAGCTGCCCCCGAAGTCGGGCCCTGTGCAAGGTCTCCACTACCACGTTCTCTCCCACCGAGGTCCCATCTTCTTCCTCAGACCAGGCTGGTGGTTCTCCCCGGGGAAGACTGCTTCCTCTTCGGATAGTTTCCCCTGCCAGTGCAGGTGTGCTTCGGTGTTGGGGAGCTTGGGGGTCAGAAGGCTGGGGGCGCAAAGTAACATCCCGGAGGTCCAGGGCAGAGAAGGTGTGGCAAGGGTGCCGCCGAAGGGCCCATGGGCGTAGACGGCTCAGTGGGGAGTGAGACCCCTTGGAAGAGACAGGAATCAGAGTGCTGTAGCCAGAGTCTGAGGTGTCATTTGGTACCGAGGGACTGTCTTCATCCGAGTCTTCTGTCACCACCAGATGGGGGATGACAGTAGAGAACTCAAGAGTCCTACAAATTAATGAATGGTCAGAGTCAGGTGCTAAGGGCTCAAGTTCAAGCCCAGGAAGTATCCCTTGATCGCCCCATTCAGAAACGACCCCTCCAAACTTAAGTTGATATCACCTTTAACTGCACTGGCTGTTTTTATCGTCTGTCTGGTTGGACTGTAAGCTCCTCTAAGACATTTTAGCCACCTGGTCCAGGCCCTTGTGTGAAGTAAAAGGTATTTTCTGTGGGGGTTCCTGAGATCTTCTGAGGTTCCTTCCACTGATGGATCTTTTTCTTTCCCCTACTTAACCATACTATTGGACATCTCCCCCTGTTCAGGATGAACCTCTCACCCTCTGGGGATTTGGACTAAGCTGGTCCCTGTAGCTCTGACATTCTGCAAATCTGGACCGGCCTTCATTCTCCATTCTTAGCCTGGAGAGCCTGCCCCTCTCAGGGAGTTTGGGCCTTTCTTTTGGCCAGTGCCGATCCTGGGTAGGCTGACCTTGGCTGTCTCAGGAGGCTCTTCACACAGCTGGCGCCACTCTGCTCTCCACCTGTGGCATGGGTTCCTCAACCTATTCCTAATTCCCCCAAGCGCTATCATACCATTTTTCAGCCTTTTGAGTTCCTCTTCCCTCCCTCCCTGCCTGCAGTCTGCTTACTGTGGGAGAGATTACGGTGCTGGTGGGTCTTACCTCCCCTCCACGCTGCTCTGAGAGCCCTCTGGGGAAGGTGTGGAGGGCCTGGTGCCCAGAGACTCCTGGTCCCTGTCCCTGTAGAGGGCAAGGAGCTCCCTCTTCTGTTGGACATACTCTTCTGCCTTCAGCTTTTGCAGGGTGACCTGGGGTGGGAAGGTAAGATCCTCAATTGTTGCACACTTGCTGTATGCCAGGTACCAGGCCAAGTGCTTCACATACATTATCTCATTTAACCCGATGAGGCCAATACTTATTCTTTCTCCCACTGTGCTCCTGAGGAATGGAGACCGAGGTTATTAACTGCCAAGATCATGCAGTAAGAAAGTGGGATAGAGCTAGGATTTGAACTCTTGAGCTGGTCCTGGGGGTGGGTGGGCTGAGCAGAAGGCCCCCTTTCCTCCATGCACAGTTCTTCCTGTTTCTTGTGCCTGCCTTGGCAAGCCCTCTATCTAGCTGCTCTGCCCCCTCCTTTAGGAAGTCCTCCATGATTGGTGATGATGGTAATTACTCTTCCTCCTGTGACAAGGATGGTGGGTTGGGGCAGGCTTTGTCTTGTGCTGAATACACTGCTGTCCTTCAGAGATGAAAGCAAGACTGTGTCTCAAAAGGTTTGGAGAGAGGATACATTTTATTTTCTGTCTTCCTCAACATTTCCATAGAGATGGCATCAGAATAAAATAGTGACATCTGAGAAGTGGTTTTCAGAGCACCCCCACATGCCAGTCATCTGAGACACACCATCACTGCAGGGTGGAGGGATGGATAGTAGCCCATTTTACAGATGAGAAAACCAGACTTCGAAAGCTGAAGGCACTTGCTCAAGGTCACACAGGTAGAGAGAAACAGAACTGGGCCTGGGCCTTTCCCTGTGAGTCCTAGAGCAGTAGCTGCACTGTTTTCAGGGCAGCCTGAAAGGACGCATAGGTAGTTATGAAAGGGCAGCGCTCGCTGAGGGAAGGGTGGGGAGGGGCGAGGAGGGAAGGCAGCAGGACCTCGGAGAGGCTGAAGGCAGAGACTTGGCAAAGCAGGGAGTGGTGGCCGCTGCAGGCAGCGCTGATGTCAGTACTCACTAGATGGACCTGTCGTGAAAATACTGAAGTACTTCCATGCTGGTAAGCAAAGAGCTGCTGTCTGGGTCTCCCACCTCCCTTCCTTGGGACTATCCTGTCCTCAAGACCCAACTGCTGGAGGGATAACATCAGGCACAGCAGGAGACTTCAAAGCCCCCCCTTTCCAACACCGCACTCTGTTTGGCCGATGCCCATGCTACACTGGTTGCTAAGCATTTTGAATATCTTCCAGCTTCCCGTATCTGAACCAGCAACACTTGGGCACCTGGACCTTCCTCAAGCTTCTCCAGGAACACAGTGGGTAGCTGGGTCAGTAAAAGAGACATCTTGGAGAAATGGTGAACAGGGAGAGGAAAAGGACATCAATGACCTGGGCTTCTCTTTCCAATTCTCCTTGCCCCGGCTCGCTAGTCACTCAGTCTCATGAGTGAGAAAACATTGCAAGGATTCTTAGCAGTCTCATAAGATTTGGTCTGTTGGCCAGAGCAAGGGACTACGGTGCCTGGGGGCAGGAAACCAACACCAGGCCAAGGCCTGGGACCTCTCCCTGTCCCCAGACCGCATTTCCCAGCTGTGTGGAGCGTGGGAGGAGCCATTCTTGGGGCTTGGAAGAGACCAGAGCAGCCTGCTCGTCCTGCCGAGATGCCAGGCCCTTTGACCCCATAAAACCCAAGTTCAATTTTGTGTTTGGGATGTTCAGAATAGGGATAGTATGTGGAAGAAAAGAGCTGGAAGGGGTGAGGGGTGTCTGTAAGGAACATCCAATACCGGCATCTCCACTAAACTTGCCTCTGGCCCTGCCCTAGGAAGAAGCAGGGAGGCAGGGATCTCAGGTGCAGGGGGGCTGGGGCTGTTTGACGGGCCCCCAGCCACCCCAAAGCCTCTCCAGCAACCCAGGGAGGGTTTGCTCAGCTTGGATGAGAGGAGAGACATGTTGCGGGCAGGGTGGGAAAGGAAGAGGAGATTGGTGCCAGAGCCAGAAGGTGACACCCCCACAAAGCCGGGGCGGGGGCAGGGGCGGGGTGGGGTGGGGGTGAGAAGGAGGGAGGGCTCCCTAGACTCGACTCTTCTTCCTTTCCTTTGCCTAGGTGGAAAACTGAAGCCTTGAGAGGCTTCAAGACTTCTTCCTCTCCTGCTGCCCCTGGGGTGGCTCCTGGGTTCACCAGCTTTCCTTTCAAAGTCCTCTAGATGCTGAGGCCCTTGCCCAGTCAGCATCCAGGCCCCGGGCACTGCTGACCACCCGCTGACAATAACAAGCATTTATGGAGCGCCCATTCAGTGCTGGGCCTGGGCCAAACAGTTTACAAACATAATTCTCTAAACTATCTTGCGTGGCAGTTCTCTTTATCAGTGCAATTCCCCAGATGGGGACTGGGCTTAGAGACGTGAAGTAGTCCTCCAAGAACAAACAGATAACCAGAGCTGGGCTCCTCCCCTCCTTTCCTTTCTTGGCCTTCATCTCTGACAGCTCTTTCTGTTCTTGTCCCTGGTGTCTTTTCTTCTTCTCATTCCCTAAATATGGGCATTTCCCAAGATTCAGTCTCTCTTCCCTTGAGAAGCTCCTTTTCTTTAAAAGCTTAAGCCACCATGGGTAGACCCACTAGGGATAAATCATCTCCGTTTCTGTGAGGGGATGAAAAAATCACCTGGCCCCTGGGGGTTGCTGTCCCAGGGGCCCAACAGATACCCCACTGCCATCTGCAGTTTACACAGACTGATGGTGATGGAGAGAGGGATTCTGTAAGAATCTGGTGTGAGATAGCAGGGCAAACTAATTTCAAAGCTTCAGTTCTTTGTTTGCAAAGGGAGGTCTGGTGCTTTAGGCATCAAAAGTGGCCTCCTTTTCTCTATTAGCTAGGAGTGAGACTTCTGGGGGCTAAATTATTTTGCATAATAAAGTACCACCAATTTTTAGTGGTCCCCTGGGGGATCTAAAAGAAGAAGGGGGGGTGGGTTTTGCCCTGGGACCCAGAACCAAAGGGAAAGGAGAGAGTTATGATGGTGGGAGTGGTAAGGGAAGAGGCTGCCTGCTGGTAACGGCCCCCCACCTGCTGTCCTGGAGAGGCTGGGGCTGGTTTCCAGTTTGTCCTCTGCCCCACCCCTACCCAGCCTTCAGTACACCTCAACTAACCACCGGCGTGGTGTCAGTTGTCAGCCGGTGTGGCCGTGTAGACACAGTGTTTGTGCTGGGGAAGGTGGTGTAGAGGGAAGACCCCTGCCACACAGAGACAGGGGACTGTGAGCGGGCCTGAGCAGGACAGATGGAGACCACGCTCACCATGGAAACCACCCCTACCTCCGCGCCTGTCCCCCGCCTCTGTCTTCCTGGGAATAGTCACCTTCCTGTTTAGGTATTTAAGGAAGTGGCAGAGGACACACTATCTTGAGGTTCTGCCTTTCATCCCTAATTCATTCTTTTTTTTTCTTTTAACAGCAAAAACCTCATATTTCTTTTTTTACTTTCCTAATTCAAAATTTTTAATACAGTATTTAAACAGAGACTAAGCTCTGGTTTTCCTTTTCTCAAATAAGCTCTCCACATTATGATACGATATCATAGAGAGGATAGTGAACCAATGCTTAAAATTATTTAAAGAACAGACTCCTCGCATATTCTCAAAGGTTTCAGAAGCCCTAATTGACTAATGTGCTAGGGACAAATCATTGTTATCTACTCATTAAAGCAAGCCCTAGGAGGAACACTAATTTGATTTAAACACTTTAAAAATAACGTTGTATCTTTTAGAAATAGTCGACAATAAGATTTCTTTCCTTGTTCGAAATGCCTCTTCTGTTTTTAAAATTGATGTATAATGACATATAACATTATGTTAGTTTCAGGTGTACAAGGTAAGGATTCAATATATATCTACATATTATGCAATGATCACCACAATAAGTCTAATTAACGTTCCTCCCCATTCATCGTTACAAAATTTTTTTCCTTGTAATAAGAACTTTTAAGATTTATTTTCTTAGTAACTTTTATAGTTTATCCTCATTTCTCACCTGAACTCCAGCTCTGTGTTTCCATATTTCCACAAGCCTCCAAGATATCTCCACTTGGCTGTCTCCCACTGATGCATTTCCAAAGTACTTCTGTTTAAAACTGAGTATTGCTACCCTAGGAGACACCACCTCCCAGGAAACAACAGCTAAACAAACAAGTAACCCATTCTAAAGATTTCATTTCGGTCGTGGGCCCCATTGCCAAAGCAGTCTTTCAAACAGGAGCCCTGGGAAGCAAACCATCCATCCTTTGTCTCTGTGGAAGTGTCATAGAGCTTTTACCTAGAGCTGGCACCGTGCTACGTGCTTAATCTGAATGATCTTTGAATCGTCCCTATGAAGCAAGGGCTGTTATTATTTATATCCACTTGCAGGTGAAGAAATGGAAGCCCAGGGAGGCACATAACTCACCCAAGATCACCCAGCTAGTGAGAGGGTGGAACTGGTACTTGAGCCTAGATTTTCATGCATTCGGTATAGCTTTTAACTGGTCTCCCTAATTTAAAGATTTTTATATATTTACTTCTTTTTTTTCTAGAGAGAGGGGAAGGGCAAACTAATTTCAAAGCTTCAGTTCTTTGTTTGCAAAGGGAAGCCCAGTGCTTTAGGCATCAGAAGTGGCCTCCTTTTTTCTATTAGCTAGGAGTGAGACTTCCGGGGGCTAAACTATTTTGCATAATAAAGTACCATCAATTTTTAGTGGTCCCCTCCAGGATCTAAAAGAAGAAGGGGAGTGGGTATTGCCCTGGGACCCAGAACCAAAGGGAGAAAGAGAGGGAGAGAAACATCACTGTGTGAGACATACATAGATCGGTTGCCTCTCGAATACCCTCAACTGGGGACCTGGCCTGCAACCAAGGCATTTGCCCTGACTGGGAATTGAACCAGTGACCTTTAGGTTTGCAGGCTAGTGCTCAATCCACTGAGCCACACCAGCCAGGGCTGTCTCTCCTTTAGCTTCTATCTTCCTCTCTTCCCTCCCTTCCTCCCTCCCTTCCTTTCTTCCTTCCTCCCTCCCTTAAGGTGTCCCTAAGGCTGTGGCACTAACTCTTAATGTTTCACACCCAGTAGTGGAGTTAATCTCCTGCCACCAATCTCCCCCTCTCCCGCCCAGCTATCACTGCCACCTTCCAATTCAAGACATCACACACTGATTTCACCTTGGCGTTCCCTTGCTCAAGAATCTGTGGCAGCTTTCTCTCATCAACCCAGTTCAGTCCAGTGTTGTCCAGTCCACACTGTAGTGCCTGGGGTTTTGTAGAGCCTGGCCTCTCCACCACCGGCTCACACAAACCCTTTGCTCCAGACTCAGACCGCCAAGGTCACTGTCCCCAAAAAACCCAGCCCAACTACTCCTTGATTCTTCTGCT
Source organism: Desmodus rotundus (assembly GCF_022682495.2). Taxonomy (NCBI): domain Eukaryota; kingdom Metazoa; phylum Chordata; class Mammalia; order Chiroptera; family Phyllostomidae; genus Desmodus; species Desmodus rotundus. Next base: position 180,812,042 of record NC_071389.1, read on the forward strand.
CATGGTCTTCCCATCCTTAAAAGCCCAACTCAAATCCCTACCCTCCTCTGGTCATTCTGCTCCTGCAGTGAGTTGAACAGTGGCCCCAGAAAGATAAGTCTAGGTCCTAATTCCCAGGACCTGTGACTGTGACCTTACTTGGAAAGAGAGTGCAAAGATCTCAAGATGAGATCATCCTGGATTTAGGGTGGGCTCTAATGACCAGTGTCTTCATAAAACACAGGAGAGGGAAATTTGGATACAGTGATGGTGAAAAGACAGAGGCAGAGGTGGAGAAGCCAAGGAACACCTGGAAGCTGGAAGAGGCAAGGAAGGACTCCCCCTTAGAGACTTGGAGAGGAAGCTCGGCTGGCTGACACCTTGACCTCCAACTTCTGGCCTCCAGAACTGGGAAAGAATGACTTTCTGTTACTTTAAGTCACCCAGTTTGTGGTGTCAATACAGCTCCAACTGGCTGTCTCTTCTGAATTCCTCTAGCATTAATCACATAAATCTGCCCACGTCACTCCCCTGCTTAACACCTTCACTGGTTCCCTGTGTCTGAAAGACAAAGTTCAAGTTCCTCACGTGGTATCCAGCGATGGACATGCTGGCAGTGCCTGCCTCCCAGCCTCTCTGCCTCTGTGTCTGCCCTGTGCTTTATGTCCTAGTGATACCTGTGCGTTTCTCCACACACACACACATATCTTTGACCTTTGCACATTCTGCTTCTCCATTTGAAATACTTTTCCTTCCCTCCCTGCATCCCTCAGATACTCTTAGATGTGCCCCAAACAGTACTCAAAGAGCTCCTCCGTGAAGGCTTCTCAGCACACTGTCCCTCTGGACTGTCTCGTTCCTAACCAACCCACCAGGTAGAGTGAATTATTCCCTTCTGGTCCAAGTTCTTACGTACGCAGGTTCCTGCATTCCTACACTACTTTGTCTAGCTAGGCTGCAGTGCACATTCTTTGAGGACAGGAATGTTTTACTCCTTTCTGATTCCCTAGCACCTAGCTAGTGCCTACAGCCAGCAGGAACCCCATTTACGTCTGCTGAAAGGAAGATGAAGTTCAGAGATGAATTGTTTCAGGGGGTAGAAGCCTTTAGGGGGATGCTGTCTTGGGCTCTCTTGGGGCTGGCCCAGACGCTGGCTCAAGGCGCTCTTCCACACTCTTAAGGATGGATGGTCCAGGCTGTGTCTCCCTCCTGAGGACAGCCTGAATCTGCATCCACTCCAGTCTCTCTCACATCCTCTTCCCTCGGTGCTCCAGTTTCTGAGCTCCAGGGCCCCAGCCACCCCTTCCCACTCCTGGCTCTCACATACCTGGGCCTGCTGGGTCTTCTCTAGCCACCGGGCACGGTCTGAAGCACTGGGACAGTGCACAATGAGGGCACTGGAGACGCACTGGAAGTCAGTAAGGTGGATCACCAGGAAGCTGTCTGGTGGAGGAGAAGGTCTGCTTCAAACGCTGGACTGTTTTGGAACCCCATCCCAACTCCTCTTTCCCTTTGCCAAGAGGAAAGGAGAAGAACAAGGTCCCGGCAGGAGAGACATACTAGGGTCTCGGAGTGGTCGGCACACAAGCTTCTCCAGCATGAAGGGGGGGCGGATAACCTTGGCTTTGTCTGCCTTGCGTTGGGGCTTGGTCACCAGGAGCACATCAGAGAAGAGGAACAGGTACACGTCCAGCTGGGGGCGTGTGCAGGAGAAAGAGGCAGGGTCAACTGGATCAGGGGGAAGGGTGGGACAGGGACCGGGGCTCAGGCAGAAGTGCGCACATGTGGATACACACGTGCACAGGGACAAGTGCACAACTGGAATGCTGGAGCTGGAGGGGGTGTCTGCTTGGCCCCTTCTCTCACTTTACAGGCAGGGAAAGTGTCTCACTTGGTCATACAAACAGAGCTTTAGCCAGAACCATGTCCTCTTCCCAGTACACACAGAAGTGACATAGACACACACACACACTATACAAATATGGACACACACAAACACACACACCTTTCTCCTATTCCCAGCTTATCTGACTCTTATCCTACCTCCCATCATCCCCCCCCTTCTCTTCAATCCATCTCTCACCTTCTCTGCTCATGCCCACTGCTCCCTCACCTTCCCTTCTCGCCCCTCCTTCACTCTCACGGGTCCCTCCAGCAGCAGCTGCCTGGTGTGCTCAGGAGCAACGCCCAGCATGGGGGACAGCAGGTCCAGGTTGGAGAATGGACGCAGGTTCTGAGGGACACAGAGAGGAGAGGGTCAGGGGCCTGGGTAGGGCTCGTGACTACCTCCCAGCCAAGGTGGTTCTTTGTTCTATCCCCAGCACCGTCTCTTTCCATCAGTCCTCCACTTGGAGGAAGAAGAAGTGTTCCAGCCCCTCCTTTCTATTCTTTTGAACTCTGTTCCCCGGACCCTCACCACTGGGAAGGAACGATGGGCACATCCCTCTGTGGCACCTCTGTCCCTTCCCTCCAGGCTTCCGATTCATCCATTTTCCTGGGGACCTTGCTTTCTCTGAGCCCCTTCCCTCTCTCACCTTCTCCATCTCCTCACTGGACGGCTCCAGCACCTCATAGGGCCCAATGCGCTGGGCTGCAGCTGCCAAGCTCTCCTGCTCCTCACCCTGGCGGACCTGCTTATTGATGTGTCTCAAGAATGACTCCACAGCTGCAATCTAGGTGAGGGTGGGGTGCGGAAGGAGGAGTAGCTCAGCTCCTTGCCCTGCATGTCCCACCCAATCAATGACAACCACAGCATCCGAACTCAGGCTGGCCAGTCAGTGCCACACTGTCACGTACATGCAAGAAGAGAGACCCTCAAGAGTTCCTGGAGAGCAGTTCCCACACACCAGCCCCCAACTCCAAAGGACACCAGCCCTGCCAGGCCCCCTACCATGGCGTTCAGGGCCTCCCGGGTTCGTGCCTCAGGGCTCCTCTTGAGCACAGCCTGCAGCAGCAGGGGGTACTTGGTGATGCGCTGGTGGGGCTTGATGAGTAAGTCACCCAGCATCTGCCTCCCCGAGCGCTTGTGCTTCTCACACCACTGCCAGGGAAGGTGGGCAGGGGTCAGCAGGCTGCAAGCCCCCACCTGCTCCACCCTAGTGACAGACTCAGGCTTGGGCCCACCTGGAGATTGGGAAGGGAGGGGGCCTAGTTGTCTAGGTCCACCCATCTGCCTTCCTGGAAACCCCTCTCCCACCTGCGTGAAGGTACGGAAGAGAGGGTTATTGTCTTGCTGTTCCCGGGCATAAGCCATGGTCTGCTTCACTCTCAGGCAGTACTGGACATAGGGCTGGAACCGCTGGCTGAACTGGAGGGACAGATGGGTGGGGCGGGGACCAGGTAGGGGAAGAAGGTCATGAGATATAGGCTTTGGCTGCAGAACATGGGGAGCAGGGGTAGGGAGTGGGGTGGGTGATGGGGACAGCCTCTCATGGACCCCTTAGCTCCTGCCAATCCCTACCTCCCAGGACTGCCAGCCCTCCTCTCTGGATTCCAAGGAGGAGTTGAGGACTTGAGAGGTCGACCTACTGCTGCTCTCTGAGCTCCTGCCCACAGCCCCTGCTGTGCCCTGCTCTCTGCATGTACTCCTGCCATCAATAATTCAGCCGGAACATTTCAGCACACTGCAGATCCCATTTCACCGGGTGAAGGGGTGGTGAGCTGAGGCTTGCTCAGAAGCCCTGTCCTGCGGAAGGGGGCCACCTAAGGCTCCCAGGAGACTGTCTCCCCACTTTTTGACCCCATTCTAACTCTGCAAGGCCCACGTATTCCTGGCTAGAGAAAACTGAGAAAGTCGGTCCTGGATCTCCTGCTTTTTCTTGTCACACTTCTCCATGCTCCCGGGACCTCTGTGGCCTTTTACATCCCCTCCCCAGTGCCCTAGGGGACACCTCCCCTAGGCCCTGTTCTCATTCCCCGCTGTTTGTCAATGGATGTCTGGCTAAGAAGTAAGGATTTATAGTTGATAAGACCTCAGTGTAACTCTTCCCTGAGAGAGTTGCATTTTCACATCATAAGGGTCTCCAGAAGCCCAAAGAGCCTCTGGAACAGAGATCATACTTGTCGAGTGAATGGCAGGAGGTGAGGTGATATTTTGGGGTAGAGGCTGTGCCGTTGGGCCCCCTTAAGCCATGGAAGTATCCCAGTTGCACAGACTTGCCCTGAAGACAGGAGCTCCTGGGGTCTCCCAGACCTGCCTCCTCACCCAGCCCTTCGCCATGCCTCACCGCTAGGAAGCCATCTTGCATGCTGACAGGGTCCAGAGGCAGGCCCGAGGCCCGAGTCTTCTCCAGGGTAGGCTTCAGCACCTCTTCCCAAAAGCTCTGGTGGGCTCGAATCAGGCTGGGGACATTTCCAAACAGGGTCTCAACTGACACCTGGAGGAGGGAGCAGAATCAGGCAACATGCCTTGGCAGGTCACTGATAGGCAGCATTGGCCTTGGACAAGCAAGAACTGCTAAGCTTGGATGGTGGAGTGGAAGCGGTGGCCTGCTTGGGGTCTGGAGTGAGAAGGTGAGCAGGGAGGGCAGGTGGTGTCCTAGAATATGGAGCAGTAGAAAGTCAGACTGGGCAGCCTGGAGGGCTCTCTGAGACCCCACCCCCAACCTCCCTCCCCTCCCCCACTCCTGGGGCTCAGAGCTTGGGATGTACCAGACACCCCTCCTGAGCTCCTACTCACTTCTGTCAGCAGTCCTACTCGCTGCAAGTTCAGCAAACCGGCTGCTAGTAGCTAGATGCAGGGAGAGATGAGGGTCTCAGCGCCTGACTTCTTCCTCTTGGCCTAGCCCTTTAATGTATCACCACCCCAACTTCAGTACTGCTAACCTCCCTCCCAAGATCCTGGGAAGGTCTCAGATCAGGGGGATCTCTTGGGATCTTGCCCCTCCCTCCCTCCCCCAGCGACCCTGTCCCTCTGGTCTGGGAGGACTGGGGAAGAATGGTATATGGCTGAGGATGGGGCCAGGGCTGGGACTGAGGGAGACTCACATTAGTCATGATCTTGAGCTTTTGTACATAAATCAGCTCTGTGGTCAGTAACTCCCAGAGTGCTTCCTGTTGGTGGCAAAGCTCCCGGCTCATCTCCTGGGGTGGGGATGGGACTGATTCAGTTGGGGAACAATAACAAGAACAGCAGCTACCATTTGTTAAATGCTACTGAACCTACTTCATAGATGACTTTTTAATCCTCAAATCAACCCTCCAGTGTATAGGTGTTGTCCCCGTTTTACAGATAAGGCCACTGAGGCTCAGTGAGGTTTGCTGCCACAACCAAGGTCTCACTAGAAGTGACAGAGCTTGGATTTGAACCTAGAGCAAAATGTTTTCAAATGCTTACCTCTTGTGACCTGAGGCCTTTCCCTTGGGAAGAGGCAGAGGCAAGATGTGTGTATTTGTGTCTGTGACCCCACGGGGACAGACACTGTGTTACAGGCCCACCTTGTGCCCAGGCACCAGCTCCTTCCAGGACTTCTCGACAGTCAGGCTACTGTCGCTGCCCTTTCCTATCTCCCAGTGCTGCCGGTCCTCAGGGGGCAGGCGGGGCATCCCAAACATGCTGAATGTATACAGCCTCATCTCCAGCTCATGGGCCTTCGGGACTTCCTGGTGGAGTTGAGAAGGGGATCAATTGTGGCCACACCCTGGAAGCCCAACCCAACGGGCCCAGAGAGGACTGCATGTGTGTGTGTGTGTGTGTGTGTGTGTGTGAGCACTGATTGTGCATGAGGACATGGAAGCCTGGGGAACAGGGATGGACCTCCAGGTCCATCCTGGGATTATAGGGACAAGGGCGTTACTGGAACATGGATGGAGGCACTGCAGTCTGCAGAAAGGTCCTTGGACAGAGGGGTCTGACCTGGGCTCCCTGACTGGGAAGGTGCCTTCCAAGGGGTCTTTTGAGACAGAACCCTTCAGAGGGACCTTCAGGTGGAGACCAGAACAGGACTTACGAAATCAGTGGTCTCAGGCAGCATTTTGACATTTGTCCATAATGTGGACATTTTTATGAGGCAGCACGGCGTAGGGATGTTTTCCTGAGAAGGTCTCCAGACAGAGCCAGGTGGCTTATTGGAGGGGCTGCTCGAGCTCTCAGCTCTGATGTCTGCGGAGGACATCACAGCTCAGGTTGTGAGCCCACTCGTGGGAGCAGAGGGACCCCTTACCTTGAGTTTGGGGGAGTGAGGTGGGCCAGCCCCAAACTGGCCTCCATGCCTCTTCTCAGGCTCTGATTCTCGCAACCTCCCGGGAGACAGGGCTCGGGCCTGGCCAGAACCCTTGACAAAGGGGACATAGTCATGGAGGCGTAGGCGACTGGGATCCTGAGGGAAGAACAGAGTAAGTTCTGGGGGTGTTGTCTCCCTTCCCCCAGAAGTCTCAGGGAGGCAGTGGGGGCCAATCTTTGCTCCAGATGGCACCCCCCACCCGTGTAAGTTGAGCTGACTCACTTCTCCCCTCAAACCAGTTTGGTGTGAGCTGCTCCTGCCCTGAGTCACAGTGGCTGCTGCCAGAGAAGCCAAATGGGTTGGGCAGGGACATGCCAAGCTGGCTCCTTGAGTGGGCCCAGGGGCAGAAGGAGGGACCTCCTGCAGAGCAGCGCACAGGTACGCACACGCCTGGGTTCTGGAGTGTGTCCCCCCATATCCGCCCACTCACGTGTGCGCTCCCTGTACCATAGGCTTGCACACACAGGGCCCGCTGCACACTATATCTGGGTCTCTCACAGCTTGCCTGGTTTTCGACCAACCTCCCTTATCTGTGGGGATGAGGGCACACACTTGTGTGGCTCCCCCCTAGGGGCAGGCAGCCTGTGTCCCATCCTGTGGGGAGCAGCTGCCCTTCCGTGTGAGAGGTTGAGGCCGTGGCCACAAGTCTCCTCCTGGACAGGCCTGGTCACATTCCTTGATCAGCCTGTGGCCTGATTTACCCCACAGACTTCCTATTCTCCCTTTCTGCCCTCAGCCTGGGAGAGTCCTCAGCTGTCCTCCCTGTCTCCTAGGACCAAATTTTCCTCCAGTAAGGCTGAGGACACCTCCAACTGGAAGCAGAATGGTTCTCAAGGTGGAGGGAAGCCTGGAGGCTGAGGGAAAGACCACTGGCCTCCACACCCCTTTCATTGGTCAGCACTGGAGGCAGGCCAGGAGGGTGGGGCCCAGGGAGCCCGACACCCCTCCCCACTTTCAGAGTAGGGACACTGTGAACCTTTGCTCTTCCTCTAGCCCTGACTCAGAGCCCACAGACTCCTCCCATATGGAGGTGGGAGCCTGCAAGGGGCCATCCCAGGGCTTGGCGGAGTTCTGCAGCTCCCTGCCTCAGACCTGTCTAACAGCACCTCCTCTGAGGGCCTGGCTTCTCCTGGCTCTCTGCCACCAGTGCCCCATCTGCCTGGGATGGGTGTGGAGTCCTGGGAGCATGGCCCAGCACGGCCTCCCTCTCTCTCCCAACCCAGGAAAGAAGGTAGGGTGAGGGATAGGAATAGAGCAGCCCACGAATCTATAAAAGGCAGAGACTTGAAAGCTTGGGTGTCCTTCCTCCTGCCCCACCCAGGTCACCTTCGGGGCACAGCCTGGACTCACCAGCATGGGGCCTCCTCGGGGATAGAGACTGCCAGCTGTACTCTGGGCAGAGACCCGATGCTGGCCCCCATAAGTCTCAATGTGGGAGTCCACAAGTGTTCGGAGGGGGCCCTCATATGGAGGACCAAAAGCCTGCATCCCTTCTCTCCTAGGTCACCTCGAAATGTTCATAGCTCCAAGGTCCAGGAGAAAGGGGTCCCCTGAGGCTGCAAAGAGAAAAATGAAGGAATGGAAGGGCCAGCCTTGATAGGTGGGTGGAACTAGGCCGGAGACTAAGGTGGTAGAGGAAGGGTGAGGAGGAGGGGGAGGGTCAAGGGCTTGGTCACTTGTCGGGAGAGCATGGCTGCCTCATCCATCTGTGACTTGGTAGGGGTGGGAAAAGCACATACGAGCACATGTGTGAACAGTTGGCGGATAAGCCCCTGCACTGGCCTCATATGATGCTGTAGTCCTAAGAGTAGCTGGGAGCAAGGGCAATAGACAGGTCCCCAGGTTCCTGGATGCCCCCAGGTGGGGGATTCCCTTGGCGCCTAGTTCCAGCCTCCTTTTCCCCATACACAGCCCAGGGAAAAGCTTCAGGGGGTCCTGGGGACAGGGCAGGAGACTGCCTGGACCTGCCACCTGTTTTTGTACAGCCCGCAGGCTGGCAATGCTTTTTACATGTTTAAATAGCTGAAAAAAATCAAAAGAAGAATACTATTTCATTACACAGAAAAATGGTATAGAACTCACATTTCAGCGTCCATAAAGAAAGTTTACGGGCACACAGCCACATTTACTGGATCTACTACCGCTTTTCAGGTATTCCGACAGAGATTGCGTGCGTACACTTCAACATCTAAAATATTTCCTATCTGGCCCGTACTGAAAAGTTTGCCCACCCCTTACCTGTGGATCCTCCTGGCTACAGACAAGGACATGGGCAAGGGACAGCTATCAAGCCAATGGCCTTAGAGTTGAGCCAAGCAGAAGGGGGGTCTCTGTGGTCTTGGACTACATTTGGTCTTCTCCAGCCTCTGGGGCCAGCTCTGTGGAGCTGGGGGCCAGGTGTGGGCCTCCATCCTTTCCCCCTCCACCTGGGTAGAGGACCCACCCTCTGAGTGGGCAGGGCCTGAATAGAAGAGACCTCTTAAGCAGCTGCTGGTTGGTTCCCCTCAGGTGGGCCTGCGACCCCTGATCCGCCCTTCCCTTACTTTTTCTCTGATTTTTGAGCAGGGAAGAAAAGCAGTCACCGTCTCCCAGGCCCTCTCGCAGTACTTCTCCCTCCAGGGGCTCTGTCTTCCTTCGCTCTCTTCCTACCCACGGTCCTTTTTGATCTTTGACCCGGCTTCTCAGCGTCTGGCGCCCCCGCCCGCCCCGCCCCCGTACGCTTACCTGTGCTTACAGGTGTCCCGGCCCCAGCGGCCACGCTGCCGCCTCCGACCACCGGTCTTACCGACGGCTTGCCCAGCGATGCCAGCCCCGCTGCCTGGCCTGGGTCTGGGACCGAGCGGCCCGCAGGACCCGGGCAGCGCAGCGCAGCGCAGGGCCGGGAGGGAGGGAAGGTGGCGAGAGAGGGGCGGGGACGCAGGGAGGCACCTCCCTCTCACCCTGGGCACCCGACCGGCCGTGCAGTGAAGACGCCCGTGGAGCCTTAGGGCCTGCGGAGTCCCTGCCCGAGACGCAGCCACCACCTTCCCGGGGAAGGAGAGCTCGCTTCGCAGGGATTCCGTTCCCCACTTTCCTTTGCACCTGAGCTCACCACCCACCCAGCAAGAGCGGAAGGGCTGGAGCCGCGCCTGCACCTTCAGATGCACCCCTGTCGGCCAGACCCCCGGGAGGCGCCAGAGTAATGAGGCAAAAATCCCGGGCTAGGTGCGCGGGAGAGGTGCGGCGAGGGGAACCACCTAGTGATGTTCCTCCTCCTCTTCCTCCTCCTCCCGCTGCTACGTCTTCTTCATTTAACCAGGTAGGGGAGCGGGACAGCCTACAGAAGGGGCTGGTGGCCCCCAGTGAGGCTCTCTGGCTTGTAGTCCAAAGTGTGACCCTTATCACTCACTGCTCTAGTCATCTGTGGAAGGCCGAACCTGGCCTTTGGTCTAGGGACTGCACCGGGTGGCAGTCTCCTGACCCAACACTTCTCCCCTTCCCTGGGACAGGGGTGGGAGGACAGGAGCACGTCAGATGGGGGCACCTCACACTGCATGGCAAGCAGGCACAGCCCAGGCTTCACAAGGGCTGTCCCAGGACCCACAGCAGCTGCTGAAACAGACCTGTTCAAGGAAGGGCACTTGTTGGGCACGACATGAAAGGACCACATTTTCACATCCCTAAACCATGACCGAAGCGGTGGATACGGGGAATCAGAAGTGTCCAGGAATGTGTGATCATGATAATCTCAGGATGATGAAGCGAAAGGCCCTGTGATGGAGGCAGGTAGGTCTGAGTGCCCCCAGCCCTCTACCCCATCCTGTGATCTTCCTCCTGGGAACTGGCTATGCAGGGACTGATACAACTTCTTACATTTGTAGAGCATTCTGAAATTTATAAAACACTTTCAAAAGCATGATCTCATATCACTAGGAGAAAGATCTCCACTCTCCTCTCCTGTCTGGTATTTGGGGGGGGCCCACGAGGAGGGACCCCCCAAAATGGGAATTATCTCCTGGAGAGTGAGCCCCTTGTAGTACAGGCTTCCCCCACTAGGTGAGTGCTTCAGGAACCCATCTGTATCAGTGTACCGAATGGTGTTGTTGTGAGAGGCTGCGTTCAGTTTCACTGAATTTTTTTGGAGACTCAAAGCATTTGCCCATTTCATCATGGGTGAGCCCACCTGCCCACAGCGCCCTGTGGCTGTTTGGCAGTTTTTGACCAAAAAACAGCATGACCCCTGTGCCCCATCCTCCCTATTCACCTGATTTCTCCATGAGTGACTTTTTTTGTTTCCCCCTGAATGAAAAAAAATCCTCAAAGGGAAACATTTTGCCAACATGGAATAGGTGAAACAAAAAATGGCAGAAACACTAAAAGGCATCAAGATCGACGAGTTCAAAAACTGTTTTGAGCAGTGGGAAAAACATCTTGATAGGTGTATTGCATCAAATGCAGAGCACTTTGAAGGTGACTGAAGTTCGAACATGTAAGAATAAATACACAATTTTTTAAATAAATAAATTCTGGTTATTTTTGGTCCCCTCCTTGTGTTAAACGTCTAAATAAACTGAAGTGTTTTAGTCCTCACTCTGACTGATAACTCTATTTTGTTTGGGAGAGGAATCTTTAACATTCATTGATTTCTAATTTTGCTTGCCTTCCTCATTGCCCTTCAATATTCTCTTTTTCTGAGCTTGCTGATATGTGATTGCTCTGTTGGTTCAGAAGAGTTCTCTGTACCTCTTACCCCTGAGTCCTACTCCTGCTTCCTTTCTCCCAGTGGCTCAGAGGGTTTGGGGGCAGGAGCTACAGTGGAGAGAAGCCTTTTTCTCTTCCCATTCATAGCATGTGGGTCTTTTATTGCTACCCTGTTTTCTGTTGTTGTTGGGGGGTGTGGGGGGCGGAGAGAGAGAGAGAGATTGAGAGAGAGAGAGCGCATACCTGCAATTGATCCCAGGATGACAAGGGCAGCAATGAGGGAAAAAGAGCTAATAATAAACCAGGAGGTGGTGATTACTGGCAGTATTAAATGACGCCCCGGAGAGAGCTGGTGCCAAGGATCCCTAGATTCTCCTCCCAATGTCTCCCTGAAGGAGATGGAAGGAGGAGTAAGAGGGAAATTGAAATTGAGAGAACACCAAAGACAATCCTGGACTCATAGCACCCTGGGGTGAGCTGGCTAGACTGACAGGGTGGACTCGGGAAGAGTTAACCTTTTCACTTCCCTCAACGCTGGGATCCAATCTCCACCTACTGCCCCAGGGCTTGTCTTCAGCCTCTGTGGGAGGAGAGGTTCCCAGGAAAGCTGGAGTCTTAAAGCTGGAGGTGTGGCTGGTATGTGTGTGGGCTGGGATAAGGGACTCCCATTCTGTTTGTTCTGTTCTGGCCTCCTTGTCAGACTGTCACAGCCTCCATGTCCCCCAGCCCCTCCTGTGCCATGGAGAGAAGGCACACGTGATGGGCTGAGGGGAACACAGCTGAGGGAGTTGAATGGAGACTGAAGAATTGGGAGGTTGGTGGGTTGGCCCCTACTGAGTGGCTCTGGCCCTTGCCCTAGACAGGGGACCTGGATAATTGTCTTTCTTTCTGTCTGGTCCCAGACTTTCCTCACATCTTGTTTTTTTTAAATTATTATTAGTTAATTTATTTTTAGACAGAGGAAAAGGGAGAAAGAGAGGGAGAGAAACATCGATGTGTGGCTGCCTATTGTGCACCCCCTACTGGATGGAAAAATCCCTTGGGCATGAAGCAATGAGATACTGAAAGTGATGGTACCTTATACTATGCAGGTGACAAACTCATGGTAGAGCTCCATGTCTTATCTGTTTATCTTCAACACATTCGTGATTCTTAAAAAGCGTCTAGGCAATGACTGTCAGCTACTCTTGCTCGGTTCTCAGTGGTTAGAAAGAGCTTGGCCAGCACTCTCAGGCATCCCGCCTGGGTCTGTTCTTCTTTGCATATGTATCTGCACGTCTTCTAAAAAGAGGAAGTGAAAGTTTCACATTTACTTTCAGCAGATGATCGTGACATTTTTAAATAAAAGGAACATATATCAGAGGCACTTTAGTATTTCATATTTTTGTAAACATTTACTGACTTGTAGGGAAAAAGCTGTATTAATTTTTACCCCCAAATTATTGGATAACGGACAGTCACTTTATTTTATTGTTTATTTTTAGTTTGGGTACAAGTCTCCTTCTTGCTGTCAATTAGTTCTCAACTCATTTGCTTATTCCTACCATTCCAAAAATATTCCTACCGTGTTCTTATAGATTAACTTAACAACACTTGCATGCGATCCCCCTGAGAAGAATGTGTTTAACAACAATCATTAATACATTTTTGTAAGCCACTAACTTAGGAGTACTATGACCGCTTCGTGTTGTTCATTTGCTCTGAGCCCTGACTATTGTAACAATAAATCACACTTTTTTTTTTGCCATACCAACAGTTGGTTTTTATTTTATGAAAATATTAATTTAAAAAGAGTTCTAAGAAATTCAATAGGATTCCCAGAAATGATATTTCTGAGATCTATGAGATTTGAAACATAATTGTAAAAGGCTAAAAACCAAAGGATTCATTCCTACTTTTTCCTTTTTAAAAGAATCCAGATGATTTGTGACATTAGGAAGCCCATCATGCTACCCAGCACAGCCTCGGTCTTCCTCCTATAGTCACTGCCCCTCCTCAGGGGGGCGGAGCACCGCACCGCGCGGAGGACAGCAAGGCCTCTTCCGTGGGTTTCTTAGGGTTTTCCTCCAGGTCTGTGTTGATTGCTCCAGACTCCGACAATTTCCACTCCAAGTCATCTCTCGTCAGGTTCATGCCACTAAACACTAGAGGTCCAATAAGCTGAGCCTTGATATCACCTTCAAGATAAACAAATATTGTGGGCAGATTCCTATCAGGGTAGTTGGGTATGCAGGTTGCTGAAACGGCTTTGGTAAACTTGACGTCAGGAAACTTCCTGGCAAGTCCACTCATGTGCTGATTCATCAGGGCACAGAGGGAATCCCTTGTTTGTAAAGGTGCAAGATCACCCACAAGCCCTCTCCAGCTTTCGTAACTTCCTGAACATAATCCTTTCCTGAGATCTACAAACCTTCTCCAAATTCATTCTTCAGTTTAGTTGCTTTCCACTCAGCCAGTCTCTGCTGCCTGTACATGCCAATAGCTCATTCACCTTCCTCATTAAATTCGTCTTCATTATCCTCCAATTCTTCCAAAGTCATATCTTCACAACTTTTCACAACTGACTGCCGAAGGACTCACTGTTCTTCCCCTTCGGCCTCCTTTTCCAGTTCATCTAAGCTTTTCTTCGAGGGTAAGATGCCCTTTTTGTGTAAGATGTCATTCCACTCAGTGTCTGTGCTGGGGTCCTGTGTCTTGTTTCAATTGCTCAATCCAGGCCGGTCCTAATTATTTGTTCATTGATGCATTCTATTTATATCATAACATAAATTATACTTACGATATGCCAGGTAATATTCCAAGCACTTTATAATTCTAACTTATTTGGTCCTCACCTGACCATATGAGATAGATACTTGTATTAGAAAGAATTTGAGGCCCAGAGAGATTAAATAACTTATCCAAGGCCACACTGCTAATAAGTGGCAGAACCAGGACTCCATACCTGAGCTCAACAACGGCACTACGCTCCTTTTCTGAAAAAATGTGGAGATGTCAAGGGGATGTTCTGTCCATCTTATTGGGGAAGTACAATCCCATTAAATTTTCAAGTTTAATAGGAATTTAAAATATGTTTCTGTTTTGATCAATTTTATACTAATAACAGTTCTAGGGCTACGAAGAGATAGTGTGAGAGAGAGCAAGTGGAGCAAAATGTTAATAATGGGTGAATCTGGGAAAGGGGTATACAAAACATCACTCTATTATTTTTCAAAATTTTAATAAATTTAATAAATTTTTAATAAATTTAAAATTTTAATTTACAGCAGGTACATGGTTGTACCAGTTATCTATTGCCATGCAAATGTGGCATAACAAACATCCAGTAAACCTTTAATAACAGGCTAATAACAATTATTTACATTGGTGTGTGAGTCTATAGGCTAGCTAGGAGGTTCTGCTAATTTGGACCAGGCTAGGCTGACTTCAGCTGGGCTCACTCATGCATTTGTGGCCCTGGGTCAGTTTTTTCCTGCCCGGCCTAGAATGGCCTCAGCTGGGATGACTTGGCTGTCCTCCACATGGCCTCTCGTCCTCCAGGAAGCTATCCTGGGCTTGTTCTCATGATGCTGGGGAGATTCGGAGAGAGAATGAAGGGACCCAGAGCCTTTGGGACCTAAGATTGGAACCAGTACCTCATCACTCCTTCCACTCTATTGGCCGAAGCAACACCAGGCCATGCCCAAAGAGATTGTGGGAAGATGCGGCCAGCTGGCATAGATCCACAGAGGCATGGAAACCTGGGGGCAATCTACCACAGAGATGGACCCAGCATGCAGACTCTTAAGAGCCAGGCTCTTAACCATCATTCCACAACGACTTCCTTATCAAATATTTTATTAATACCTATTTCAAGTTCCATGAATTCATGTGCCCAGCCCCTTGATGGACACTGTGAAGGGACAAGGTCCTCCTTGTAAGGAGCTTACGGCATAGCTAAGGAGAGGAGACACCCATCATGGAAAGTCTGGTAACAATAAAGTCAAGACAAACGGTAACAACAACGGTAGGAGATGATGCTGTGGACTGAAGGGTGGTTGGGAGGGTCAGGCAGGGATTGTTCTGGGTCTTGTAAAATGTAAAATGGGCAGAATTGAGTCAGATGGTAAAGAGGGACAAATAAATTCACTTCTTCCTCCCTCCCCTGGATATGGGTGGAGGGGGAAGATAGGGAGGTGGAAGGGGGGGCCCAGGAGGAAAGTAGTTTTCTAAAGCTCTTCTCAGCTGTCTACTCAGCCCCTTAGGATTTCCTTCTACCTGCCTTGAATATGTATTGAGGGCCCAACAGAAAATCACATTCAATTCTTATTTGGGCTTACTACCCACCTTTGGAGCATGGTGGGTTTCCAGAAGAATCTTTGCTTTTACTGAGAAGGGTGGGCAGCACTGTCAAAGGGAAGACAAGGTAGATGACTCTATAAGGAAAGAGAATGCAGCTACGGGAGGGGAGAGATCAGGAAGAGGGGTTGGGAGGAGATAGAAGAGAGTGGGAGAAGTCTGAACAGATGCTGTGATGTTTTGGGGACAGGGAGTGACATGCGAAGACGATTTTTTTTTTAAAGAAAATGTTGCTGTGTGGTGAGCCACAGGACCA
Source organism: Desmodus rotundus (assembly GCF_022682495.2). Lineage (NCBI taxonomy): Eukaryota > Metazoa > Chordata > Mammalia > Chiroptera > Phyllostomidae > Desmodus > Desmodus rotundus. Next base: position 180,827,516 of record NC_071389.1, read on the forward strand.
TGTGTTACAGGTCAACAGCCTTTAGCAAAGACCAAGGCCATTTCTCAAGGCTTTGTGAGTTAGATTTCTGTTTCTTTGAATGCCGAGATGACCTTTAGGATCAAAACAAGGTAGTCAGTTTTCTTTGGGTTTCTTGCCTTATGGCAGGCTTTAACCAGAGCAAGCGATTTTTTTTTTCCCTATAAGACAGTGTTTTTGGAATGAGACAATTTGAGTTCAAATCCTGGCTTTTCTTCTTGCTAACTTCGTCATCTTGAAGGTGGAATGTAACCTCTCTGAGACTGTTTCTTCATCTGTTAACAGGAGGATAATGTGTAGCTCGTAGTGTTTTGTGAGGATTAAATGGAATGAGATGTGTCAATTGCTTGATTATGCCTGCATGTAGTAATTGCTTTATTAAAAAGGTAGCTGGTCTTATTATCATGATCCTAAAATTGAGTACAATTATCCTCATTTTACATATGAGGATGGAGACTTAGAGAAGCCAAGTTGACCTGACCCCAGAACACTTGTGAAGGGCTTGCCTTTGAACAAGGACACTGACAGGGAACAAAGCACGCTAGGGAGGCAGAAGGCCACGACTAAAGGGCCAGAAGGATTAATGTACATGTAGGGTGGAGATCAACACAAAATGGGAGCGAGGACACAGGGAGACAGCAGGCCTAAGTGCTCACAGAGGCCTCCTGATTGGAGGCCAGCGGTTAGAACAAATGCCCACGCTAAAGCCTTATTAGATGTGGGGATTTGATCCTAGCTGCTCTGTATGCTGGCTTTGTGGCCTTAGCCAAGTCACCTTACCTCGGAGACTCAGTCTTAACCTCTATCAAATGGGATAATAGCAGGAGTGCCTGTTTCATTGGGCTGCAGAAGGGAGGAGGTTGATTAGTGCACATGCAGCACACTGCCTGGCACACAGGGTGGGCACTGAGATCTAGCTGCCCGTCCATATGAACCAGACTGTGAACCTGGGTCTCCATAGGATGGGGTTCTGGAGCCTGCTAAAGTGGCCCAAACTGCGGTTTAATTATCCAAAGAGGGGTTCATGATATTTCCCAGAGCATGAGGAAATTACTTTAAGCTCGAGATGGAGGTATTTGGGTCAGACGTGAGAAAGAACTTCCTGAAAATCAGGCTTGTTAAATTAAATTAGAAATAATGATTTAGGGCTGTTGTGTTAGCCTTTGCTCTAAGAGTAAAATATCCGCCCTTCTTCCTGGGCTGGGCACCATGTGTCATACTGAGATGAGAGGAGACTGTCAGCCAAAAAATACGTGTGCCGCGAGCAAGGGCTGGCTGTGACCCTGGACTAAGTGCTAAGGCTCACAGAGCTAGTAGTGGTTGACCGTGGAAGGGAGTGGGCCTGTTCTAACTTTGAAAACTTATCCAGAGCCTTAAACTTCTTAAATGCATGCACTTTTGCTCACCCTAAAGCTGAGGAGGCGGTAACCCAATGTCAGTATAGACCTGACGGGAAATCAGGTGATTGCTTGGAGCGAATGGGGCTTGAAGGAAGTGACCACACTGTCACTGATCAGAGCCACTTGAAGAAAGGCACAGACTCTCAGAGCAGCATTGATGGAGGTTATCAGGCAGAAGCGGGGGTCATCTGCCAAGGACATCAATCAGCAGGACTTGGGGGCCTGTCTACTCCTGGCTCCAGAAACCAAGTCAAATTTCATTGCATTTCCAGGGGCTGCCACTAGGGGAGACTGTGGCTCCTGGGTGCAATGGGGCACAGGTGGACAGCCATGAAATAAAACACCTCAGGAGAGCATTCACTTTTGTTGCTTTCTTGTCATTCTTGAAGGCCTGAGCTGCACGGGAAGAGAGAGGAGTCGGGGACAATCACTGATGGGGGACTCAGCGTCATCGCCTTAGCTGCGCCTGCTGAGGAACCTACCAGGGATTCCTGAGCCACAAAGGCCCTGTTTTGGCCTCACGAAGATTCCACAGCCCCCCTGGGGACTGAAGGTAGGAAGAGCAGGAGGGGTCTCAGACCTGGACGTTAAGACACCTGACTCCAAGCTCTGCCCCAAGAAATTCCAAGAAGATAAAATCTACCTTTGGATCACTCACCTCCTCTTCTATTCAACTTCTCCTTCAGCTTCTGCCGGGCCCAGCAAAGGCCCTGTGGCCTCACAGTGCCCCAATCTTGGCTTAAGGTAAGAAAAGTATCTGATAAACTAATCTCTTCACACTAAGACAGAGGGAGTCCCCCTCACCCAGAAAAAATGGGACACAGAGGGAAAGGTAACAGTCTTTGCTAGATTTCTCCATTTGCCAATTTCAGTTTATATTATAATCCTTTAACCAGGATTTTCTATCTGAATTATTTTAGTCAGGGAAGGGGGAGGGTCAAAAATTCTTTCTGAATCTTTTGTTTCTTCTTCTTCTTCTCCTCCTCCTCTTCCCCTTCCTCCTCCTCCTCCTTCTTCTTCTTTCTTCTTCGATTTTTTGAGGATGTTTATTAAAGTTGGGACATTGGAACAAGGAAGAGCCTAGGAGAAAAAGCAACAGGAGAGAGACTAGGCGGGGAAATTAGCTTATGCTGGGCTGCTTTGGCTCACTGAGAAGTCAGAGAAAAGGGGGCCTTGGGGTCAGGTTCAGGGATTTAGTCCAGGACAAGCTGCTGCTGCCTGTAGCTGTCTCCTAGTGGCAAGTCTCTTGGGGTCCCTTAGAGTTTAGGAGATGGTGCCTGTGGGGGTGGGGGAAGAATAGGGGGCGGGGGAAGGGAAAGGTGTGGGCGCGCTCCTGGGAGGGAGGGCAGCTTCTTCTTTTTCTTAGTAACCAGCTTAAGATCAATGTCCTAAAAGGCATATTTTGGGGTGGCAAAATTATTTATTTACTTATTTTTATCCTCATCTAGGACATGCTTATTAATTTGAGAGAGGGGAAGGGAGGCAGAGAGAGAGAAATATCTGAACCCACAACCCAGGTGTGTGCCCTGACCAAGAATCAAACCTGAGACCCTTCATTTTACAGGACAATGCTCCAACCAACTGAGTCACACTGGCCAGGGCAGGGGTGGCAAAAATTTTGGTCCCCCCGAAAAGCCAATGGTACTACAGCATTTGCGTAGATTTAGAACTTAGACCAACACAATACTTTTTCTGGGAGGAGTGTTTGATCACCGATGTTTAGAATTGCTGGTCAAGGTGATAATAAAGGGCAGCCGGCTTTTGGTTGATCACTGTTTTAAAATTCTGTATAGACAATGCACCCTATTGCTGGCCCTCAGTATGGGGTGAGAGGGGACTGTCCCCACCACCCTGCTCTTGCACCCGGCTGATAAGAGTTCTGCCTTTCTCTCATCAAGCGGCAGAACAGTGGCGCATGTCAACAGGCAGGTGGGACAAGAGAACAGGAAGATGCCTTGACTGCAAGCAGGAATATTTCAGGAAGGAGGCAATGCTGGAAATCGATTGCCTCCCAGCTGCACCGAGTACTCCTGGCGAATTTAGCGACCTGTTGTACAGCACAACCCTTGGCTCCTCTTCTACTGGCTCCTGCCTCCATCCTGCTGTCAGAATGCAGATTCTGCCATCCTGGACCATGAGGCGGACAGGGCCACTGTTGGGCTGGCAGAGTGGGAGGGGCCTGGGACACCGAGGACTCCAGAGAGAGTGCCCTGCATCTCCAACCTTTACTCAAGCAAGAGAGAAGTAAGATTCCATTTTTTATGGGGTTCCTGACATTGAAGGGGCCTGAAATCTGAAGGACAAATAGGTGTTTTCTAAGTAAATAAAAGAAGGAAGAGAGTTTCAGGGAACTGGAAGCTCAAGTAGGGAAGTTAAGAGCCAAGAGACAGCATGGTGAGTTTGTGGAATGCAAAGAAGCTCGGGATAGGGAACTTGGTTCAGGTGGGGCTTGAGGTCTTAAGAAAGGACTACAGAAAAATGGCAAATAATTTCCCTGTGCTCGTTGGCATTATCTAATATCACAATCTGAGAGCTCTACTGTTCTAGGAGGTTCTCAGAGGCCAAACCAAGAAACCCAAGGCCCTGCCTTCCAGCGTTGTGTCAGGAGACTTTATTAGTAAAGAATCCTGTTTATTACCGTCTGACTCAGCCACCTGCTGTTACTATGGTTGCCGCCAACAATGAAGCATAAACCCATTCCTAGAGGGTGGGGTTTGCAGGGCGGGGCGGTCTTCTCCCATTTTCTGGATCAGAACCCTGCAGAGCTTCCTGGCCTGTAGCAGAGGTGACGGGGGAGAGAGTTTATCTGTGGAATGTCAAGTGTGGGTGTCCTTGGGAGGGGATGAGACAGAGGCTGTGCAAGAAGCTGAATGGGGTTAAGGGACAGATGTCTGCAGAAGGGCCTGGGGGTGTGTACAGTGTGTGTGAGTGAGACAGAGCTGTGCAGCTCCAAGCTGATCAGAAACACGCTCCATCCAAATAAGTATGAAAGAATCCCAGGAGACGGAGAGAGATCGACAGAGAACCGTGGGGCACAGAAGAGGTAGAGCGAGGGAGAGATTGATAACTGGCCACTTTCTTCACCAGGGACGAGCAGGGTTTGTTCCCCCAGATGGTGGTGGGGGTCAGAGACATAGCCAACGAGGGTGGTGGAAAGAGAACAGTCTGACAGGGACATACACAAAGGAGTAGAAAGAAAGGGAAGCCAAAGGGACAGATGGCTTTTTAAAAGATTATCTGACCTCATACATTTGTGCAAAGACTTACAAAGGTTACAAAGCACTTGGGCATCCATTTCCTCATTTGCTTTCTGAGAAGCCGTGTGAGGAAGCCAGGAGAGGAAATGTCAGTCTATTCTAAAATAGGGAGCCGAAGACTTACAGAATTTGATAAACATGGCCAGGGTGAAAACAGAACTAGAATCTAGGCCTCTCGGCTCACAGTCCAGTGCGCTTTCTAAATCTCCTTTCTGCTAGCCTTTGGCATCCACAGACCCTTTTAATGGGTGTCTGCTCCCTACGAATTGCCAAATTTTTTGATAAATTTTAAAAATTGGCCCTGGCTGGTGTGGTTCAGTGGATTGAGTGCCAGCCTGCAAACCAAGGGGTTGCCAGTTTGATTCCCAGTCGGGGGACACGCCTGGGCTGCGGGCCAGGTCCCCGGTTGGGAGAGTGTGAGAGGCAAGGGATTGATGTTGCTCTCGCACATGGATGTTTCTCTCCCTCACTTTCTCCCTCCTTCCACTTCTCTCTAAAAATAAATTTAAAAAATCTTTTTAAAAATTGTCACAAATTGTAAAAGAATGAAATAAAACATATAAAAAGTAATAACGGTTTTGTTTTAAATCAATGAGAAAGATATCATTTGTAACCTTTGCAAAGGCATTCATATTTGGTTTGCTGTCTGATAGTTTGAGCCTCAGCTCAAGTCCTGTATTCAGTCAGTTAAGAAGCACTTTTTTATTGATCGATTGAGAGAGAGAGAGATTTGTTGTTCTATTCAGGTATGCATTCATCCGTTGGTTCTTGTATGAGCCGTGACTGCTCTATTAAATTAGGAACCTTAAGGGATGGCATCAAGTCCTTCATCAGATAGTCCTGGAGAAGCAGATGGAACTTGGACACAGAACCAGGGAGAACGTTCTCGTGGACATGGTTCGCAGAACTGCCAGGGCCTAAGTCTGCAAGCATATTATGTTCAAAAGTTGGAAGATGGACTGTTTTAACTTGGGATGGCGGCAAATGGATTCTTGTGTAATCCTTGGCTTTGTTCAGCTTTGGAAAGTACTTTTTGTTCTGATATATAATTTCAAGTTTTTTAAAAAAATTGTGGTAAAATATGCATAACAAAGTTTATAATTTTATTACAGTGGTTTAAAAATACACTCAATAATGTGTTTTTTATTTCTTTCTCAAAAAAACCCACAAATCAAGTGTTGGGAAATAGTAAAACTTTGATGATGCAGTAGTGCCAGAATTCTAGCTGTAAGAAATCCTGGTACTGTATCCCCAACATTAAAACTGTGAAATTTTGATCCTGACATGGGTTCTAATGTGTCACGCAGGTGTACGCCATTAGCAGTTGGAGAAATGCTCTTTATTAACATTGTCAGTGTCACAAAGTGTCACTCTGCATTTCCAAATCTAGTGTAATGGAAGAAAAGAAGCAACATTTTCTGTATGTGCAGATGACATGATGTTATATAGAGAAAATCCTAAAGAATTTACAAAAACACTGATTAGAGCAAGGTTGTAGGATACAAAATCAATATTAAAAAATCAGTTGTATTTCTACACACTAGTATAGAATTTGAAAGTGAAATAGGAAAACAGTTCCATTTATAATAACATCAAAAAGAATAAAATACTTAGGGAAAAATTTAACCAAAGGTGTACAAGACTTGTACACTTTAAAACATTGTTTAAAAAAATGTAAGAAAATTTAAATAAATCTAAGGACATCTGCGTTCATCGTCTGGAAAACTTAATATTGTTAAGATGACAATATTCACTAAATTGGTCTACATATTCAATGCAATCCCGATCAAAACTGCTTTTTTATTTTAGAAATAGACTTACTGGTCCTAAATTTCATATAGAATTGCAAGGAACCAAGAATAACCAAAACAAAGTTGGAGGACTCATACTTCCCAATTTCAAAACTCGCAACAAACTGTGGTAATCAAGACTGTGTTACTGGCAGCAATACAGGCAGATCAGTGGAATAGAATTCAGAGTCCACAAATAAACCCATATGTAAAGGCAATTAATTTTTGACAAGGGTGCCAAACCATTCAATATGGAAGGAATAACTTTTTCAACAAATCATTCTGGGAAGGCTGGACTCCTACCTAATACCATATACGAAGCTTTGCTCAAAATAGATCAAAGACGTACATGTACGAATTAAAAGTAAAACTTTCAGGAAAAAACATAGGTGAAAATCTGCATGATCTTGGATTAGGCAATGGTTTCTTAGATATGACACCAAAAGCACAAACAATCAAAGAAAAAATAAGTATGATTCTATGCTAGACTTAATCAAAATAAAAAATGTTTGTGCGTTAAAGGACACTAATAAAAAAGTGAAAAGACAACTCACAGAATGGGAGAAAATATTTGCAAGTCATATATCTGATAAGAGTCTGGTATCTAGAATATATAAAGAACTGTCCATAATAACAATAAAAAGACAACAATTTAAAAATGGGCAAAGGGTTTGAATAGACATTTCTTCAAAGACAATAAATAAATGGCCAGTAAACACATGAAAAGATGCTCAGCAGCATTAGTTATTAGGGACATGCAAATCAAAACCGTAATGGAATATCACTTCATACTCACTAAGATAGCTATAATAATAATAAAAGGAAAATAAGTGTTGGTGAGAATGTAGAGAAATTGAAACTCTTACATGTTGTTGGTGGGAATGTAAAATGGTTCAGCTGCTGTGGAAAATAGTTTGACAGTTCCTCAAAAAGTTTAGAGAGCCTGAGGCTGGTGTAGCTCAGTGGATTGAGCATGGGCCTATGAACCAAAGGATCGTGGTTCGATTCCCAGTCAGGGCACATGCCTAGGTTGTGGGTTGGGTCCCCAGCAGGGGGTGAGCGAGAGGCAACCACACATTGATGTTTCTCTTTCTCTCCTTCCTCCCTTCCTCTGTCTGTAAAAGTGAGGCAACTAATTGATGCTTCTTTCTCACATCGATGTTTCTCTCTCTCTCACTCCCTTTCATCCCTTCTGTTTAAAAAATCAAATAGCATATCCTTGGGTGAGGATTAAAAGTAATAATAATAACAAAATACCTTCTTTAAAAAGTTAAGAGAAAACATTTTAGAAGACTGAAAACATGTTCACACAATAATTTGCACATGCATGTCCATAGCAGCCTTATTCACAATAGCTAAAGAGCAGAAACAACCCAGTCCATCGGGTGGTGAGTAGATGAACAAAAAATGGTGTATCCATATGATGGGATACTATTCAGCCATCAGGAGGAATGAAGAACTGGTACAAGCTACAACATGGATAAGCCTTGAAAATGGTGTGCTAAGTGAAAGACGCCAGGGGGTGGGGCAGAGAGAGAATTTGGACTAACTGCTAACAAGTACGGGGTTTCTTCCTGGGATGATAGAAATGTTCTGGAATTAGATAATGGTGATGGTTACACGACACAGTGAAACCTAAAACCACGGAGGAGCACCCTTTAAAAGGATGAATTTTATGAATGTGAATTACATCTCAATAAAGATGCTACAACAAACCAAATTCATGTGAGCACCTTTGCCCTCTAGAGTCAGCAGACTTCCTAGGCGTGGGGAGGAGGAAGCAGTTCTTGTACTTGCTGCCTATTTCTGCGTGAACATGTTGAAAAGAATGCATCCTTAGTGACTGCAGCTTGAATCATGGTGAAAATGTTTTCTACTTCCTTCAACACTGAACTGGGCGCGGGAGGGTTCAGGAGGCATGTTGAGGACTGTCAGTGGTTCTCTGTGAATTAAACAGCATTCAAACTGGCATCGATGGGGTGATAATAATAACAGATAACGTTTAAAATTATTTTTTATTTTTGTATGTTTGAATATTTTATTATCGTTCTACTTCAGTTGTCCTAATTTGTCCTCTGTTGCTCTCCACTGCCCTGCACACCCCCCTCTGGTTACTGTCGGTCTGTTCCTTGTTTCCATGGCTCCAGTTCTATTTTGTTTGTTTGTTTGTTTTGTTGATTAGGTTCCTCTTATAGGTGAAATCTTATGGTATTTGTCCCTCACCTCCTGGCTTACTTCACTTACCATAATACTCTCCAGTTCCATTCATGCTGTCCCGAAGGGTGGGAGCTCCTTCTTTCTTTCTGCTGTGTAGTATTCCATTGTGTAGATGTACTACAGCTTTTTGATCCACTCATTTACTGATGGGCACTTAAGCTGTTTCCAGCACTTAGCTGTTATAAATTGTGCTGCTATGAACATTGGGGTGCATAGGTTCATTTGAATTGGTGTTTTGGGATTCTTAAGGTATAATCCCAGCAGCATCACTGGATCAAAAGGCAGTTCCATTTTTAGTTTTTTGAGGAAATTCCAACAGATAACTTTTATTGAGTATGTTACCTCTGCCAGACATTGCCCTAAACACTTGACATGAATTTCTTCACTAATCTTCACCACAAAGTATGAAATAGTCACTATTATTACTATTATTATCATCATCATTCCCAACTTTCAGAACAAAAACCAAAACAAAGAGAGGCACAGCCTCTTTTATTAGAATATCAACTCCCTGCCTTCTTGCTCCTAAAGCCAGTGCTCCACCTGTACTGACTCCACTGTGTCTTTTTCATTCACAAAATAATCTCTAGTAACACAAATGTTTTGTCTGGTCGTAGGGAATTTTAGAGATAGGGGAGCAAAAATCCAATGACTTCTTCACCATCACATACACTCCCCCTTTCTAAAAGCTGTTCACAGTCTGTACATCAGGATTTTAGCTAACCATAATGAGAACTGAAAGCTAGCAGCCATACGTGTTGGTGGTTGCTCTTGCACATTGTTGGCTGTCTTTGTGTGACACCCAGCAGTGGCGTTTGATAAAACCGCTTTCTCCCTCAGCATTTCTGTCATGGACTTCACAGCTGGTTTGTTCACAGCCGGCTTCTGTGTTGCTGTGCGTCTTGTACCTGTATTTGTTCTAAGGAATGAGTCTGACTTTGAGCGCTGTGCTATGTTCTTGGTGCCTCTCTCTGTCTTATTTTATTTTATTCTCACCCGAGGACATTTTTTCATTGATTTTAGAGAGAAAGAGAGAGAGCAAGGGAGATAGAGAAACATTGATGTAAGAGAGAAACAGTAATTGGTTGCAGCCCATGTGTCCCCAGACTAGAGATTGAACCTGAAGCCTTTTGGTTACTGGATGATGCTCCAACCAGCTGAGCCACACAGACCCGGGCAACTTGCTCTGTCTTTAACCCAAAATTAAATTTTTATTCTGGGAAATGTTATTTAGTGTTTATTCTGGAGAAAATCAGTAGGCTCTGACTGTAACCAATACAGACACTTTGATGACTTCCAGCTGTGTTTTGACATATCACAGCTGATATACATTGAGAACGAGAGGCGAATTCAATAAAACTCAGGTTCCAGATCATCCTGATGGCAGTTCCTGTCTGCAGCTTCTTTTTGCTTATTGTGCAGATGATGAGTTTTCCTTCGTCCCAGCACATACAGACATACATTTCCACTGGAACTCTGGGCACTGCTTATGGATGATGTTGTTCTGATTTGCTAGATCTATATTATCATCTTCCTTGCTACTTAAGTCAATAAAGCACTTTTTAGCCAGTAATAACTTTTTGTAATTTGGAGACACATGAAGCGCATTTTAAAACATAAACAAAGATATGCATATGCCAGGAAAATATGATTAGCCAAGGTAAATGCCCCTCTTATTTAAAGCAGTTCTGAAACCTTTAAGATTGTAGTATTAGAAATGCAATGATTATTATTTTTAAAGGGTTTTACTTATTTATTTTTAGAGAGAGGGGAAGGGAGGGAGAAAGAGAGGGAGAGAAACATCTATGCACCAAAGATACATCGATTGGTTGCCTCTCACAGGACCCCAACTGGGGACCCGCCTAGATCCCAAGGCCCAGATTCCAAGAATTGAACTGGTGACCTTTCACATGCGGGCGCTCAATCCACTGAGTCACACCAGCCAGGGCAGAAATGCAATAATTATTAACATAATGAGATATTTCTGACAGCCATAATCAATGACATATTTCAAATTTGTGAAAGGCAGTGAAAAACATTGATAGCTTTTTCCCCTGAAACTGCTAGTCTTCCTGAGGACCCATTGATAAAACCGTCCTTGGAAACATTTCACTTCTCCAGGAGACTTTAAATGCCTAAGAGATGTGCTGTGGGGAAGATGGTTGTGGACAGAACCCACTTGATTTGTTTAGGGGGAGACACAGAGAGCGGGGGACTCAGGAGCACTTTCCCACAGAATCCTGTTTCCTAGCCTGGCACGGGAGTCCTATGCTATAGTTACAGCTCACCACCAGAGGGCACTGTAGAACTGAGGATACCTGCCTTGGACCTGTGGGCCTGGTTAGAGTTCTTATTTCCCTCCAGGCGTTCTTGAACATTACCCAGTCCTCAGTTCTTTTGTCATATTAATTTTGTTTTTCTCCCCTGTATTCAGGGTTCTTAACCTGGTAACTAGTGGTCAGTCTTCTGGTGGTCAATGAACATCTAGAATTTATATATAAAACTATGTGTGCCTGTGGTTAGCTGTATTAGCTGATTTTTCTATCTAGAGAAAGGTTATATATATATATATATATTTATATTTATATTTAATTATTTCCATTTTCACTTCATTTTATTTTTTAATTTTACTTATATTTATTGATTATGCTATTACAGTTGTCCTGATTTACCCCATCTTCCCGCCTCCACCCAGTGCCTATACTCTCAGGCAATCCCCTCACCATTGTTCTTGTCCATAGGTCATGTGTATAAGTTCTTTGGCTGCTCCATTTTCTATACTGTACTTTACATCCCCATGGCTATTCTGTAACTACCTATTTGTACTTCTTAATCCCCTCACCTCTTCACCCATTCTCCCCCTTCCCCCTCCCATCTGGCAACTTTCCAGTAACAAACTTCTTTTCTCTTGCTGCTTTTAAGATTCTGTTTATCTTTAACCTTTGGCCTTTTAATAATGATGTGTCTTGGAGTGGACCTCTTTGCATCCATCATAATTGGGACTCTCTGTGCTTCCTGGACTTGCATGTCTATTTCCTTCACCAAATTAGGGAAGTTTTCTTTCACTATTTTTTTTCAGATAGATTTCCAATTTCTTGCTTTCTTTCTTCTTCTGAAACCCCTATGAGGGAAATGTTGGACCTCTTAAAGTTGTCCCAGAAGCTGTTTATTCTATCCTCAATTTTTTTGATTCTTTTTTCTTCTTGTTATTCTGCATGGTTGTTTTGTTGTTCCTTGTGTTCCAAATCATTGATTTGACTCTTAGCTTCATCCATTCTATTGTTGTTTCCCTGTAAGTTGTTTTGATTTCAATTTAGTGTATCCTTCGTTTTTGGGTCTTTTTCATGCTGTTGAGGTCCCCACTAAGTTCCTTTAGCATCTGTATCACCAGTGTTTTGAACTCTGCATATGACAGATTGCTTATCTCCAATTCATTTAGCTCTTTTTCTTGAGTTTTGATCTTTTTTTTTCATTTGGACAATGTTTCTTTGTCTCCTCATTTTGGCAGCCTCCCTGTATTTGTTTCTATATATTAGGTAGAGCTGCTTTGACTCCATGTCTTGGTAGAGTGGCCTAATGTAGTAGGTATCTTGTAGGGTCCAGTGGCACAGCCTCCCCTATCACTCAAGCTGGTTGCTCAAGGTGTGCCCTTTGTGTGGGCTGAGTATACCCTCCTCTTGTAGTTGAGCCTTGGTTGCTGTTGGCTGATCAATGGGAGGGATTTACCCAGGGCAGTCAGCTGCAAGGTTTGGCTGTGACCACTTACCACTAACTTCCACTGTCTGTGGAGGATCCGCTGTGCAGGGGCAGGGTGGTGGTGCTCTGATGTGGTCTGTAGCTGTCCACTAGGTGGTGCTCTGATGTGGTCTGTAGCTGTCCACTAGGTGGTGCTCTGATGTGGTCTGTAGCTGTCCTAGGTTTCCTGGCGGTGCAGGCCAAGTCAGCCCCCACCTGTGTTTTGCCTGGGGCACCCTGCCTGAGCTGTAAAGCTATCTGAGATGGCTGCTACTTGTGCTGGGCTTGGAGATTCCCAGGTGAAGCCAAACTGTGACTGTAATCTGGCTGCTGCTAGGGCTCACTGAAGCCAGCTGTTGCTTGTTTGATAGGATTTAGGAGAGAAAACTAGCCATTCTTACAGAAAAGCAGCTTGGGTGGGCCTGTATGTTAGTTGGGGTAGAGCCTCTGTGGATCTCCAAGGTGGGTCACACCTTGGCTAACACAGTGTTAGCCAGGTTGATGGAATCCCAGATCTGGTACCAACCTACAGGCTTGGTGTGGGGAGGGCTCAGCAAAGGGACAATGGACTCTGCTTGTCCTGATGCCGGATACTTCAGTCTCTCCCTGTTTACCACTGGTGCCCTTCAAGCTGCCACCCTGGTGCTGGAGCCCAGAAGGAGAGAGTCTGAGTAGGTGAGTCTGTGTGTGGGTTCTGCAAGAGAAACTGCTTAAGGCTTCAGCAGCGTCATCCTCCATCAACTCAATCCCCACTGGTTTTCTCAACCAGAATTTGTGGAGACTTATCTTTCTGGCACTGGAATCCTGGGCTGGGGGGCCTGGTGTGTGTCTGGGATTCCTTGCCCCTGAGATATCCATCCCAAATTTTTATCCATGTGGTCGTGGGGCCAACCTGTTCCTTGTCCGCGCCCCTCCTACCAGTCTGAATGGATGTGGTTTCTCCAATTCCATAGTTGTCAGACTTCCATTCAACTTGATTTCTGACTTTTCTGAGCGATGGTTCTATATTTTAGTTGTAATTTTGATGTGGTTGTGCGAAGTGGTGAGCCATGTCTGCCTACGTCGCCATCTTGACTGGAAGCTCTATATATTTAATTTTACTTACTGATTTTAGAGAGAAAAGAAGAGAGAGAGAGAGGAGAGGCAAAGGGAAAGAGAGGGAGAGAGAGAGATTGATTTGTTGTTTCATTTACTTGTGCATTCATTGGTTGATTCCTGTATGTGCCCTGACTGGGGTTTGGATCCACAGTGTTGGTGTATAGGGGCAACCTTTAACCAACTGAGCTACCTGGCTGGGGATGAAAGGTTTTATGTTTCTAATCAAACTTTCAAAGTGATGTGTGACCTCTCTGCACTGCCCCCACCCCCGCCCCCGAAGCAATAGTATTCCCCTGGAGTGTATCTCCCTGAAGGTATAGAGCATAGTGATGTTAGGCGCTAAATTGTTGATATATACCAGTGACAAGAACTTCATATGTATTTAACATAATAATTTCCCAAACTACCTTACAAGATATTCCTTTTGAACCTGAAGTTCAAGTTCTTTGCCCCAGATCCCACAGCTACTAAAAGGCTAGGATTTAGTTCCAGGAATGGCAGACTCATTGCTGTGTTACTACATGGAAAAAAAAGTGAGGGACTCATTCACTTACCAGCAAAGACGAATGGGATGCTGAGTGTGTGTCCAGCCATGTGAGGAGAACAAACAACGTTGTTTCCTGCCTTCCTGGAGCTCAGCATCTGGGGGGGTGGGGGACGGGGCTGTGGTGGTCATGTTAATGGGACACAGACAGGAAACAGGTAAGTATGCAACTGCACATTGAGAAAAGTGGCCTGAAGGAAATAAACAGAGGACAGACACATAGAAAGATGAGCAAATCTACAAACAGGTTGGCAAGGGAAGGCCTGTCTGCGGGAATAGCAATGTCAGGTCAGGGTGAAGGAGCCTGCTGTGGGAAGATGTGGAGACAGAGCCTGGGCACCCATCTCAGGCAGCCAGAGTGGCTGATCAGGGGACCCTGAACAGGGGTGGGGGTGACAGGGAAGCAGAAGTCATCAGGGTTTCCCAGAGCAGGTAAGGAACTCAGATTTTATTCTCAGAGAAATGAGAAACTATTATAGGGTTTAAAGCAAGGGAGAAACATGAGCTAAATTTATGTTTTTCTATTTTATTTTAAATTGCAAAAACCCCACAAAACATCAAATTTAGTATCTTAACTTTTTAAGTTTATAGTGCAGTAACGTTAAGTACATTTACATTGTTGTGCAATCAATTTCCAGAATTTTTTCATTTTGCAGAACTAAAATTCTGTACCATTCAACAATTTCCCACCCTCTCCCAGCCAGCCCCTGGCAACCACCATCCTATTTTCTGTCTCTATGAATTTGACTACTCTAGATACCCTATGTAAGTGCAATCACACGGGCTTTGTGTGAGTGTGTGTGTGTGACGGACTTTATTTCATTTAGCAAACATCCCTAAGGTTCACCCCTGTTGTGGCATGTGTCAGAATTTCCTTGCTTTTTAAGGCTAAATGATACTCCATGGTGTATACACACCACGGTTTGCTACTGTGCAGGCATCTGTCGATGGACACTTGGGTTGCTTCTACTTTTTACCTATTGTGACTAACGATGTCTTGAAATATCTCTTTAAGACCCTGCTTTCAATTGTTTGTCTGTTTTTATTAATTAATATATTGGAAATGAGAATACAAGAGTTTCGTGCAAATTTTCAAGATAGAAAATCACTCTGGCTTGGGTAGAGAAGAGACTGAGGACAGTCACACATGCAGAAATGTCACATGGTCCGGGTGAGAGATGGAGTGGCCTATCCTGAGCTGGTGGGTCTGTTAATGGAGAATGGTGAACAGTGTTCTGTTTTTAAAGTCCTGGGAAGCATTCCAGTGGTGATGTCAAGTAGGTAGTTGGATATGAGTCTTGTGGACAGGAGAGAGACTTTAGAAGTTGCCATAGTAGAGATGGTGTCTAAGGTTATGGAATGGCTAAGATAACGGAGGCAGAGTATAAGGGAGAAGATGGGGGCCTAGAACCAGACTCTGATGTTGAGAGGTGGATAGAGGAGGTGGAAGCTGAGGAGGAGACAGAGGCATGAGAGGAGAAGCAGGAAGCATGGCACCCAGGGGCCGCTGTACCATCGTGGTCCGTTATGAAGTGGTCCACTGTGATGAATGATGGGACAAGGACCAGTGCCCACTGTGCTGGGGAGCCTGGGGCTGTTGGTGATGTGGACAAGAGCATTCTAGCCAAGAGGTAGGGCAGAGGCCGACAGAGAGAGGAAGGAGGCGGTGGAGTGCAGGCAGTATAAGCAGGTCCTTCTAAGCTGGGCTCTGAAGGACCACAGAGAAGTGAGGCAGTTCTGAGTGAGGAGGGTGTAGGGGAAGATGAAGTTTTTGATGGTTGTTTTGGCTTTCTAAAATGCATTTGTACAAGACCATGGTGTTTTCTTAAAGTATATTTTATTGATTGGGCTGTTACAGTTGTCCCAATTTTTCCCCCTTTGCTCCCTTCTGCTCCCTCCAGCAATCCCCACCCCTTAGTTCATTTTGATGGGTTGTGTGTGTAAGTTCTTTGGCTTCCCCCTTTCCTATACTATTCTTAACATCCCCCTGTCTATTTTGTACCTACCAATTATGCTTCTTAATCCTTGCAGCATTTCCCCTTTCTCCCCCTTCCCCATCCCAGCTGATAACCCTCCAAATGATCTCCATACCTATGATTCTGTTCCTGTTCTGGTTGTTTGCTTAGTTTGTTTTTGTTTTTTAGATTTAGTTGTTGATAGTTGTGAGTTTGTTGTCATTTTAATGTTCATAGTTTTGATCTTCTTTTTCTTAAATAAGTTCCTTTAACATTGCATGTAATAATGGCTTGGTGATGATGAACTCCTTTAGCTTTACCTTGTCTGGGAAGCACCTTATCTGCCCTTCCATTCTAAATGATAGCTTTGCTGGGTAGAGTAATCTAGGTTGTAGGTCCTTGTTTTTCATCACTTTGAATACTTTTTGCCATTCCCTTCTTGCCTGAAAAGTTTCTTTTGAGAAATCAGCTGATAGTCTTACAGGAACTCCTTAGTGGGTAACTCTCTGCTTTTCTCCTGCTGCTTTTAAGATTCTCTCTTTATCTTTAACCTTTGGCATCTTGGTGCCAAAGGTTATGATGCATCTTGGTATGCTCCTCTTTGGCTCCCACTTGTTTGGGACTCTTTCTGCTTCCTGGACTTGTATATCTATTTCCTTTGCCAAATTAGGGAAGTTGTCTTTCTTTCATTACTTTTCAAATAAGTTTTCAATTTCTTGCTCTTCCTCTTCTCCTTCTGGCACCCCTATGAGTCAGATGTTGGAATGTTTAAAGTTGTCCCAGAGGTTCCTAAGCCTCTCCTCATTTTTTAAAATTCTTGTTTCTTCTTTCTTGTTTGAATGTTTATTTTTCCTTTTTGTTCCAAATCATTGATTTGAATCTGGCTTACTTCCCTTCATTGTTGGTGGACTTTTCTTTATTTCATTTTGTGTAACTTTCATTTCTTCCTTTATTTTTTTGCCTTACTCAGTGTGTTCTCTGAGCATCCTGATCACCACCAGTGTTTTGAACTCTGCATCTGATAGGTTGGCTATCTCCATTTCATTTAGTTCTTTTTTTCTGGGGTTTTGTTCTGTTCTTTCATTTGGGCCATATTTCTTTGCCTCCTCAATTTGGCAGCCTCCCTGTATTTGTTTCTATGTAGTAGGTAGAGCTGCTCTTACTCCCTGTTTTAGTAGCATGACCTATGTAGCAAAGGCACCTGTAAATTATGTGAGGCAGAGTCTTAGGGAATTGCCAGGGTGGGGCAACCTGCTTCACTGTTGCCCCTCCAGCTGCTGCCCTGGGGTTTGCATACATTCTAAGTCCATGCAGGCCCTTTTAGCGGCAAAAATCCAGCAGTTTCTTCTACTGTCCCAACCCCCACTGGTTTTTACAGCCAGAGATAATGGGGATTTATCTTTTCGGTGCTGGAACCCTGGGCTGTGTGGTTTGGCCTGGGGCTGGTATTGCTCATTCCTGGGTATCCCTGCCAATTTTTATCCACCACATATGAATGTGGGACCTTCTGTTCCGCTGCCTCTGCTCTGCCACCACTTGTCTGTGCCATACTGCCTCTCTGTCCCATCTCCATAGCTCTGCCCTTCCTACCCATCTGGATGAATGTGGCTTCTTTAAATCCTTGGTTGTCAGATTTCCATACAGCTCAATATTCTGACGGTTCTGGGTGTTATTGATTTTTGAGATCTGGTTGTAATTCTTTCTATGGTTGCATGAGGGGGCGAAGTATGTTTAATTACGCCTCCATCTTGACTGGAAGTTATTTTATTTTATTTTTTTAGATTGAATCCTCACCCAAGATTTTTTTTTCTGATTGGGGAATCAAACCTGCAACCTTTTGGTGTTTGGGATGATGCTCTAACCAACTGAGCCACGTGGCCAGGCCACAAGACCATGTTTTGATGCTAAAGGGAATGCTCTGGTGGGGATAGAGAGTGAAGATGCAGTTAGCAGAGTGGGCATCATAACTGAGGGGGGAATGAGAGGACGGGATCCAGGGCTCCTGTGGACAGCTGGCCTTTGGGAGGAGGGACCCATCCTCTGTGGTGTCAGGAGAGAAAAAGGACACAGGGTCTGGGGTCTAGTGTAGGTGGATAAATTTGGTCATAAGAAGTTGAGAAAGCTCTTGTATGATGGCTCAATGTCCCCAGTGACATGAGAAGAAAGCTGCCAGGTGAAACTGGGAAGGAGGCAGGGGGCCAGGTGCAGTTTGGAGGAGCAAGGGGAGTGAGAGAGGGAGCATAATTCACAAATATCTCAGGATTGTTGGATGCCCTTGGGGCTCACTGGAGGGTGGTGGGCAAGAAATCATAATGCCCTCATCCGCTTGGCTGTTGTTTTCTTCAGCAATGCTTGGCTCTAATGAGGTTCTACCAGGGCCAAGATTTTGTTAGGACAGTATGATAGGAGGGAGAGGGAAGGGGACTGGGGACTTTTGCAAGGGAGTGAGTCTGATGAGGATGCATGGACTCTCTGCTGAGTGGAGAATGAAGAGAAGCCAGAGGAGGGTTGATGGGCTGGAGTCTCTGTGTCACCAAAGAATTGGTTCAAAGGCAGTCCTTGATCAGGTGGCCAAAGACTAAGGTCCATGGAAAGGGTGCCTGGGAGGTGGGGCACTTTCAGGTAAGTGATAAGATCCAGGGTGTGATCTGGGACTGGAAGGCTGAAGTGGGAGAAGTGGTCCTCAGGGCGGAAGAGGACCAGGAACAGAGAGGCCAGCGAGATGGTGGGTCATGTATGTGGAGGCTGAGACTGCCTGGAAGAATGAGGGGAGTGGGTGCAGAGCAGGTCATGAGCCAGGAGTGTAGCTTCAGGGAAGGAGGAGGAGAGGCCAGAAGATGACTACAGGTAGGACCGGGTGCTAAAGATGGGGGCTGGATTCTTCAAGGACATTCATAAAGGAGTGGTGGGGGATGTAACTTCTGGAAGGAGCCATGAGGAACCAGGAGGATGCCGGCCTCACTTCCTGCCCCTAAAGTACATGGGGAATGTGAGAATAAAAGTGAGGCTAGATCTGAGGAAGAATTTTCTGACCCCTGACAAGGTCTGAGGCTTGAAGACTGTCAGTTAAAGCAGTCGGTAGAGGTGTCTTTCCTTCCTGGAGAGGTTTAGGAGCAGAATTGACTTCTTCCCCAAGTCCTTCATTTCCCCATCTTCCAATTTTTTGAGCTCTGGCCTCTTTTGGTGTGGGGGTTTCATTCATTCAACACCAATTTATTGGCCTTAATATATGTAGAGACTCAGTCTTCTAGGCACTGGAGAGACAGCAGCGAACAAAACAGAGAAAAAGAAATCCCTGCCCTGCCCTGGTCAGGTAGCTAAGTTGGTTAGAGCATTCTCCTGATACACCAAGGTTGTGAGTTCAATCCCCAGTCAGGGCACATCCAAGAAGCAATCAATGAGTGCATATATAAGCAGAACAACAAATTGATGTTTCTTTCCAAAATCAATCAAATAATAATAATAATAATAATAATATGTGGAGCTGGTTGCCTAGCAGGGGGATTTGTTTGGGTTTGTTCTTGATGTGAAATGTACCAGCAGGTTAAGTTACTCATGGCTGCTGGAATCTGGATGTGAAGCGAGTTAAGAGAGTGAGTCACTTTTGTTGCTTGGGGCAGGGAGAGGTGGGAGTGACCGCAGAGGGAAATGGAAAGAACCTGGGTACTTGGGGTGTGAGACTTGGAGCTGTGTGACCTTGAACAAATCATTTACTTTTCTTTTTAGCTGATCTTTAAAGGGGTGGGAGCAGTCCCTCATTCCTCGAATTGTTGTGTTGGTATTAAATGTAAGTGTTGCCTAAACAATTAAGTGCTCTACATATGTCATTATGTTGTTACTTAAGTTTTTATTTTCTTCTCTAAGTATGGACACATAATAGCACTTACCTCCCCCAGGGTGGCTGTGAGTATGAAAATAATATGCATAAGAGGCACGTGTGACTGGCACATGGTACTGGGTGGCCATCGGCCAGGATCACTATTCCCCTGTCCTCTCCAGGGAATTCTTTGCTTTCTGAGGACCAGGCTCCACCAGGCAGGGGAAATGGGTGGTTGTGCCAGACTGTCACTGCCACCACTTCCTGCCCCAAGCAATCAAAGTGACTCACTCTCTTAACTCACTTCTCATCTCGATTCTGGGGTGCTCGGGGCCAGGCATGGAATCTGCCTGGGCCTGGCATGGTGAGCAAGCAGTGCTCACTCTTAGTGCCTCAGCTCCTTGGGGGGTAAAGGAGACAGAAGCAGCCCACTGATGAGTAAGTCTTGTGAGATTTCTAGGCATAAGTGTAGGTGGAGGAGGAGAGGATGGGGACCCCCCATTCTTTAGGCCTGCCTCCTGCCCCCCTGCACTGCAAAGTCCTTCATCCATCGTTTCATTTAGTGCATTTTTGTTGAGGGCCTACTGTGTGAAAATACTGTGCTTAACGTTGGGAAGGAGTTGGAGAACCCATATCCCAGGTGGGGACAGAGGTAGTAGGTTAGGGTTCCCTGGGAGCTAAGAGGTATTATTTCTGGTTTTTCCTCTTGGGAGCTGGAGGGTGGTGGGTGGGTAGGCCGTCCCAGCTCCAATTTGGCCTTGTGTTGGGGTCCCCAGGAGAGGGCCTGGAAACGTATCTTTTAAGGGGGGGGCAGAGAGGGAGGGAGAGAGAGAGGGAGAGAGAGAAAGGGAGGAAGAGAGTGGGAGGGAGGGAGAGGGAGGGAGGGAGAGGGAGGGAGGGAGGAGGAGGGAGAGAGAGACACACACAAACACAGAGACAGACACAGAGAGGGAGAGTGCGACTTTTTACTTTGGAAATGCGCATATCTACACAATTGGAAAAATACTACAGTGAACCCCATGTAGTTTTCACTTAGATTCTCTCACTGTCAGCATCTTGCGGGGTTCAGAGCCCGGTAAAGAGCGGAGAGAAAGTCTGAGCAAGGGCACAGGGAGGTTTGAAGTCCAGAGGGTGCGGAGCGCGTGGCAATGGCGAGATGGTCGGGACAGCAGCACAGAGACCCCTGGCTGCGCTTCCAGGTGGCCGCGAGGGGGCGTCGAGGGGTGGCCCGGGTGGGACAGTGACCTCTTTGTGGGGCCGAGATGCTCGCGGGTGACTCAGTGCTGTGGCAGGAGGATGAGTCAGCCCTCCGCCCGCCTCCTGCGCGCTCAAGTAGTCCCTCGCTGATACCCTCGGCTGCGCCTCTGCGGTGCCCGGCCCGTGCTCTCAGAGCTGGGCCTTGGGAGAGTCTGGCCCGGGGTCCCCGCCCCCTCAGTGTGTTGCTTCACCTCGGCCCGGCGCCCTCGGGGCCTCATTTTCGGCTGTTCAGGTGCTGTGGGCTTTCCCAGATGCCTGCACCCGGCCTCCTGTCGGCTGTGCTTAGAGCGGCCTGTGGCTCCTGTGGGGTTCATGCTGAGCCTGGCGGCTTGCATTTTCTTTTCTGAAGCCAGAGCCAGTTCTCTCCCCAGGATTACAGGGTAGTTGCTACCCCGGGGTCCCTTTTCTTGGAGGAGACAAACGTCCTTTCTGGGCGAGATCAGAGGGCTGTGTGTGCGGGCTGCCTGGAGCCAAGGTGCTGCCCCGCCAGGAGGCTCTGGGGCTGGGCCAGGGTGGCACTTCCTGCGGGACAGGGGGTCCCTCATCCTCCCTTCGGGAATTGCATCTCTCCAGAACTGGTTCAGGGCCCCACCTTGGCCTGGGCTGGGATCTGCGGGACTTCTCTGTGCCATGGCTAGACTGTGGGTGGTGCGCGGAGGGAAGCATGCCCCCAGCCAAAACCACTGGGTGAGAGCCTTCTCTGTTTCTTGGGTGTGCCAGGTGTTTTTGCCTCTTCTCAGAGTAAATCAGAAGGAATAGGAACCCCTGCACCCTAAATGCAGGTTGAAGACCTTGTGTTAAAGCGCGGAGAGACCTTGCTTTGGAGATCTGGCCAGGGAAGGGAAGTGACTTGTCCAAAGACTTCAGGGAGGCGGCCCAGAGCTCTTGGTTCTGGGCCTCCCACTCACAAGGTGCAAGGAAAGTGCCTAAAATAGTGCCTGGCACACAGTCAGGGATGTAATGTGTGTGTGTGGTATATGAGCTAATCTTTATAGGGCACTGACTGCGTTCCAAGTATTGTTCCAAGTGTTCTTCATGTATCAGTTACCTCATTCGATTCTCAGCTACACTAAGACAAATACAATTATCATCCCCATATGGCAGCTGAGGAAACAGAAGCTCACTGAAATTAGGTAACTTGCATAAGAGCTAGGAAGTATAGCGTGGGGCTGAAACCCAGACCCCCAACTTTACAGGTTGTATGCACGGGACTGACTCCAAATGCTGGTGGGGTCTAGTGTTAAAGAACAAAATTCGACCAAGTCAATTTGAATGTCTACTTGGCTTTATTAAGTGACCCAAGAATCTAGCAGCAACTAGAAGGGCACTCCGAAGAGTTGTACAAAACAGAAGGTCTTTATGGACAGAGGGTGGGACAAGAAAACTAAGAGTGAATTATTTCAGGCAAGGCCAACTTCCCTTAAGGGAGGGCAGGGGGTTTTATCAGGCAGGTTATCTCACTAGTGCTGATCAGAAAATTCCAGACTGACGGGTTTAAAATTTCACTCCTGGGAGAGGCTGAAACTGCAATCAGGTTAGGTATTAAGTCTTGGTGGACACCTCCGGCCAAGATGGAGGCGTAGGTAGATACACTTTGCCTCCTCACACAACCAAAAGAAGGACAACAACAAATTTAAAAACAAAAAACAACCAGAACTGCCAAAAATCAAAGGAGAGTCCAAAAGAAGTTGGACCCAAGGAAGCACACACCAAGGCACATCATAATTACGTTACCCGAGATTAAAGATAAGGAGAGACTCTTAGAAGCAGCAAGAGGAAAGGACACAGTTACCTACAAAGGAGTTCCCATAAGACTGTCAGGTGATTTCTTAAAAGAAACCTTGCAGGCAAGAAGGGGCTGGAAAGAAGTATTTGAAGTAATGAAGGCAAGGACCTACATCCAAGATTACTGTATCCAGCAAAGCTATCATTTAGAATGAAAGGGCAGATAAAGTGCTTCCCAGATAAGGTGAAGTTAAAGGAGTTCATCATCATCAAGTCCTTATTATGTGAAATGTTAAAGGGATTTATCTAAGAAATAGAAGGTGATTAAAAATAGGAGTGGTAAAATGATAACAAACTCACAAGTATCAACAACTGAATCTAAGAAGAACAAAAACAAAAACTAAGCAAACAACCAGAACAAGAACAGAATCACAGGAATGGAGATCACATGGAGGGTTGTCAGTGGGAGGAGGGAGTGGGGAGAATGGGGGAAAAGGTACAGGGAATAAGAAGCATAAATGGTAGGTACAAAATAGACAGGGGAGGTTAAGAATAGTATGAGAAATGGAGAAGCCAAAGAACTTATATGTATGACCCATGGACATGAACTAAGGGGCAGGGGGAATGCTGGTGGGAGGGAGGGTGCAGAGCAGAGGGGAATGAATGGGAGAAAAAAAAGGGACAACTGTAATAGCATAATCAATAAAATAGACACAGAAAAATTCTTGGTGGAGCTTAGCAAAAGTCATGCCATTTTGGGTCTGTTGTTTCTTGTTAACATTAGTAATATACCGTAAGATTCAGGGGTGTCCAACCTTTTGGCGTCTCCGGGCTAACCATTCAGTACACAAACGCTAACAAAAACTGATGAGCAACAAAAAGGTTTTAAGTAAATTTACAATTTTGTGTCTGGCCCATGCGGCCAGGGGTGGGAGCCCCTGCAGGTGGTTTGCAGCTGCGGGGTGTCTGAAGAGCAATGCTCTTCTCTGCAGCTTGGGGAGGAGGGAGGAGGCCTTGTTGGCTCGGTTACTCCTGCCAGTGGTCTCAGCTCTGTAGCTTTTCCTGCGGGGCCACAGAGCCACAAGAGAAGCAGTGAGTGTGACTTTTGGTGCCATGTTAGTTATCCCTATTGCCCCAGGACCTGCCCTCCCCTTCACCCCCTGCCGGTTTGGGAGACCACACTTGTTGCTTTAGAGAAAGATGCTTTTAGCAAAGTTTCCCAAATACCTTTCAACAGAGTGAGGCTGACTTGGGCTTTGTTAGAATCACATGGGGAGCGTTTTAAACACACAGATTCCCAGCCCACTGGAGAGCAGTGATTCTCAACCTTGATTGTACATTGAAACTGTGGGGGGCACAAACAATAACTTTTCTCCTACCTTTTAAGTTCTTCCAGCAGGGCTAATAATCAAATTAACATGAGATTGCCCTGGCTGGCATGGCTCAATGGATTGAACGTCGGCCTGTGAACCGAAAGGTCACCAGTTTGATTCCTGGTCAGGGCACATGCCTGGGTTGCGGGCCAGGTCCCCGGGTGGGGGCTTGCGAGAGGCAACCGATCTGTGTTTCGCTCCCTCTCTTTCTCCCTCCCTTCCCCTCAGTCTAAAAATAAATGAATAAAATCTTTAAGAAAATGAACATGAGACAGATTAACCGGAGAAGATATCCAGAATTTATTATGGATATACATTTGGGCTGTCATAAGATATGAGGCATAAAGACACATCAGGCAGTTGAGGTTTATATGCCACTTTATGGTCAGAGGGGGGCAGGAGTCTTGGATTTCACAGGGAAAGCAGGCAATTCACAGGCAGATGAGAAAGAGCAAACACGTGGGGAACGGATTCTTGCTGGGCCACCCAGAAACAACGGGACACAGAGGGGAACCTAGCAAACAGATTTTTGTTCCCATCCTTCTTGTCTGGTCACACTTAATTCAAATATGCTGAGTGAATATGCTCAGATTCCCTTTCCGAAGCAGGTTCTCCTGCCTGCATTCCTTTTGTTGAGGGGGAGGGTCCAAGGTTCTTTCTGAGTCTTTTGTTTCTTAACAACCAGCTTACAATCAATATCCCAAAGGCATATTTTGGGGTGACAAAACTTTGGTCCCCTCTAATTCTCAGTGGATTTGAAGAAAATGCTGATGCCTAGGCCCAACCCCTGAGAGTAGAACTGGGGCTGAGCCCGGGCGTCGGGATTCTCCTCAGTGAGCAGCTGAGGTTGAGCAATCACTGCTCTGAGTGGTGAGTCAGTGGGCTTGTAAGGAGCTGCTCATGCAGTTTTCGTGTGTTTTTAAACCTCTGGTGTAGAACTCACTTTCTTCTAATGGGCTTTGAAGGGTTCCTAGATTCTTCCAACAGGAGTACCCGTGTCACACGTGGGAGCTGCGTCTGAAGGATCATGTCCCTTCTCAGCCTCCCTGGGCCTCTACCTCAGGTTATGGGATTTCTCTCCTTACCACGCATCACTATTCTCACCCACCCAGTGAGGTTCCTTTCTTGCAGGCCCTGGGGAAGGTGGTCACTCCTCTGAGCTCATCACCTGGGGCTCAGACCAGCCAAGCTGGCAGCCCAAGGAACTTTGTGAACCCTCACGTCTGTCTTCATTCCACAAGTTCCGCCGGACTGTGTTACTATGACATGTGAACTGGGTGGAGTGCTTGCTTCCTTCTCCTCCTTCAGTCGTGTATTCCACTCTGGAATAAAGCTATATCTGTCATCTCCCAGCTTGATAGCTTTTCTGTTTGTCTTTCAGTACTAAGTGTTATCCTGGATACTAGGTACACACACTAGGTGTTAGGTTAGGAGTCTAGGGACTTGCCTTCTGGACTATTTAATTGTGTTCCCTAGGTCATAGCACTTAACTGCACTGGCTCACTGTTTCCTCATCTATTAAATGGGCTGACGTATCTGGCCACCTCACAAGATTGCTGGCTCAAATAGAATAGCCTGCCAACATGTGCTTTGGTGACTGCAAATTGTGACACCCATGTTACCTATATTCATCAAATTGGAATCTCCTTCCTAGTTGGCAGAGTGAGGGGTATTCTGCCCTCTCCTAGGGAACACTCAAGCTGGTACTGAAGTACCTGATAATGTTATAGCATAGAATCCTGTCTCCCTTTATCAGTGAAACAGAATGTACTCATTGAGAGCCTACTGTATGTACCCAGCATGGTGTTAGGTATGATGGGATCCCAGGCTGTTTGTTGGGAAATAGTAAGACAATTCACATAGAAAAAGAAGTGGGTAGTGCTAGGTGAACATATGCTACAAAGAGTGAGTGCTTTAGAATTTCCGAGGGACAGTGTAACATAAATGATCAGAGAATAAATACTTTATGCAGAGGAGGATCCTCAACCAGTCAAGCCCAGAAGAATAGGTTGGAATTGGGTGGAGGGAGAGAAGGATGTGGGCAAAGGTACCCTGAGACAGATGCAGAGCTGGGCTGATGGGGAGGCCTGAGGGAGAAAATGTTGGATTGGCAGGCTACTCTTCACCCCAGTTTCTTTAGTAACCCAGCTCAGCAGGGCTGACTGGGCGTGGAGGCCTCTTAGGTACCAGCATCAAAAAATGGTGTCATAAAGCGGTCACTGAAGAGGGCTATGGCCCATTTCCTTTCTTTCCTTTGCTTTTCTAAGCAAAAAGACTGTCTTCTTCCAGTAGTCTCCTCTGAAGGGAGACCTGGTACCCTACACCTCTGGAATCCACCACTTATTGGCAACCATTTAAAAAAGACAAATCCTCATCTGAGGATATGTTTATTGATTTTAGAGAGAGAGGAAGGCAGGGGGAGAGAGAGAAAGAAACATCAATTGGTTGCCTTCTGTTTGCACCATGACCGGGGATTGAACCCACAACCTAGGTATGTGCCCTGACTGGGGACCGAACACTCAACCTCTTGGTGCATGGGACAACACTCCAGTTGACTTAGCTATCCAGCCAGGGCTCAATAGTAACCTTTAAAAAAAAAAAAAATCTTTAACAATGGGCAGGGGGGAGTGGGAGGGGGACAGTGAGGAGAGGGGATTACAGGAACTACTATAAAGGACACGTGGACAAAATCAAGGGGGAGGGTGGAGGTGGGGGAGGGAGGGGGGTTCAGCTGGGGTGGGGTGGAGGGATGGGGAGAAAAGGCACACAACTGTAATTGAATAACAATACAAAATTAAAATTAAAAAAAAAAAGAAAAAAATCTTTGTTATGTGTTTTGCATTACTGTTTAGTCCCCTTATACCCCTCCCCCCAGCAATTACCATACTCTTGTCCACATCCATGAGTCCTTTTTCCTTTTTTCCCAATCCCTCCACCCCCTAACTTCCCTGTCCCCACACTAGCTGTCATCTGTGTGCCATCTATGAGTCTGCTTGAGTAACCATTTTTTGATGCATTTACAAGGAAGAATGAATAAAATCCCCTTTCTCCCATTCCGCCACCATGGGGCAGGGGCAGGGCGGCCACATTTGATATGTTGCCAACACAGGAAAAGTTGCTTGTTGATGACAGTCTAAATGTGTGATGTTGCCAGGTTACCCCTCATCAATGGCTCCCCCATAATGCTCTGTCCTTCACTCTGGGTTCTCTGGCACTCCCTGTGCCACCACATGCTGTTACTTCCTCCCTCTTCCTTCCCTCCCCAGCATAACACTGTCTGTCCCTGCCCAAGTGCCCTCCACCCTGCCCGCAGAGCCACCATCCATTGTTCTCCTAAAACTGTCCTTGGGCATGGAGGCAACAAAGGAAATCACTTTGTTTGGGGTCAAGGAGGAAGGAAAGCGGGGCAGGAATGGAAAGGGTGGGTGATGGAAAAAGTGACTTCCCGCCATTCCCTGGACTTGGGCCTGGACAGCAGCTCAGAGTAGTTGCCATGGTGACAGCAACGGCTGGTTCCCCTTTCAGAACTGAAGAATGTTTGCTGTGCTTTTCCTCCCTACTCTGATGCCACAGGCCCACATGTGGTATGGAGTACTGATTCCCCAGGCTTAGCTGAGTGTGCCTTGGTTCCCAGCCTGACCAAAGGAAGATAAAGAGAACGTGATGGATATTCCGTTGGCTCCTCTAGACTTGCTCTGAACCCTTCTCTACCTGCTTTTCCCCCTTGCCGGCCAATCTTTAAGGATGACTTCTACTGGGTACTCTTGTAGAAAGCTCTGGCCTTCTAGCTCTGATTTCTGGTCAGCCAGATGGTGGCACCAGCAGGGCCTGGAGGGTGAGAGGAGAGTGGAGCAGGTGGCACTCATCTCCCTGGCTCACTTGCCCAGTGGTGCCACTGACGGGCAGAGGCTTTGTTCTTCTCCTTAGGGCTGCAGCTTTAGGCCTCGGGGCCCCTGCCCCCTTCCCCTTGCATCCACCTGTATCAGAGTGGCAGTGGCTTCCAGCTCCTGCCCCATTCCCAGGGTGCTTCACTGTCACCGGTTGGTTTCCCTCAACACTGCCTGTCCCTCTATGATTAGCCTTCCCAACAAACTTTCCTCCGTCACCCCTTATGGATAAGTTTTCTCTGTTTGCTGCTGAGACCTGACTGATACAGAGAATGTCTTAACCAGGAGAAAGGAAGGCGGTTGTCTCAATGTTCCTTTCTTGGTGATCTGGGCTCTGGCAGGCTGTGTGGGTGGTGTCCTTTCAGGTGTAATTTGAGATGAACCAGAAGCCTGTCTTGCCCAGAAATAACAAGGCTGAAATTCTGAAGCTAGAGGGCCACTTCTTTGGATTAAAATGTATCTCTGTATAGATTCCACATTCCCTAGACAGATGAGTACTTTATCTGGTCATTCATTTCTCAACACGTCTTAGTTTCCTCAGGGAAGACATTTGACTGTAAGCTTTCTAGGACTGTGTCTGCAAGGACTGGGTCTGTCTACATTATGCAGACATGGGGAGCGTGAGGCCTGGTGAACAGTTGGCTTAAATATCTGTTGGATAAATTTAGTCGCCATTCAACAAATGTTTCTTGAGTGTCTACAGAGTTCTAGGCACTGTTCTAGGTGCCTGGGATATATTAGTGAATAAAACAGACAAAGGCCATCCTCAAGCAAAGAGACAGACAATAGATCTCCTTCAAACTATATATACATATATATACACACATACACATATATACACACACATGTATACACATATAATGTTGGAAAATTATGAGTGCCACAGAAAAATAAAAAGAGGAGATTTGAAAAAAAATCGGGAGTACTGAGGGAGGTGTTATTAAAATTTTATGTAAGGTGGTCAGGGTAGGCCTTTGTAAGAAGGTGACGTTTGAGCATACTTGAATGAGTGGTAAGGGAGCTTATGGCTGTTGAGAGTGGAGTCTGCCTGGCACCAATAAGGAACAATAAAAAGCCCCGTGTGTTTGGAGTAGAGTGGGAAAGTGATTTGCCCTGACATCTTCTTGCTTCTTTTCTGGGCGTAACCTACCTTTCAGGGTCCCTAGCACTAGCCCTTAGGCCTCCAAGGCCTGCACCCCTGCTGGAGGACACTACTTAACCCCACAACCCCATCCAGACTTCTTCTGTCCCCCATGATCTAAGCAGCCCAGTCTCCTCCTGTTTCCTTAGTGTATCTGATCTCAGAGACCATTCGATAAGGAAAGCAAAGTCTCCTAATAAATGAGATAAATGTGGCTCCTAGGGGTTTTTTAAGTGGATATTTTAAAATCCACCCACATTGGTGAAATTTAATGCAGTGTAACACCCTGTATTGAAAATAATCAGGTACAGTCTGGTTCAAGATGGTGATATAGGAGGCTTCTGAACTCGTCTTCCACAGACACACTGAATCTACAGCAACAAATAGAATAATTCTTTCTGAAAGAAGTCCAAAAATCAGCCAAGTTGTAATGGGGTACAGCCAGGGCCCCCTACCAAGGGAATGGGAGGCATGAAGCAGGGTTCCCCTCCCTACAAGTCTGGCGGTGGGGGATGGGAGACAAAGAGCAGGGCCCTGAGTTACTTTGCAAATCAATAACAGCAGGATAGCTTCATACCTACATGCAAAATGATTATTTTGCATATCAATAACAGCAGGATAGCTTCCAGCCTGAGTGGAGCCAGAAAGGTATGCATGACTTTGACCCATGATGGGAGGCTGCTCCCTGGGTTACTGTGCTTGTGTGAGAGCTTGGAGATTGTTCACTCCACCCCCGGGGTCATACCTGCCTGGACTAACTACGGCAGCCAAGAAAGGCAGAAACTGGGGGAGTGTTGG
Source organism: Desmodus rotundus (assembly GCF_022682495.2). Taxonomy (NCBI): domain Eukaryota; kingdom Metazoa; phylum Chordata; class Mammalia; order Chiroptera; family Phyllostomidae; genus Desmodus; species Desmodus rotundus. The sequence continues at coordinate 180,857,528 of NC_071389.1, forward strand.
CAGGTGTAGCTCATTGTGGGAGGAGTTGGAAATGGGGTTATGGAGGAGTTTCCGGGCTGGGAAAACTAAAGGCAGGCCACCGAATGGGATGAGAGACAATACAGAGGGGACAATGTGAGACCATGCAGGAAGAAAAGGGGTGGAAGGATTCTCCCTGGTGGGCCATAAGGAGGTGCCATGTGGTTGGGGTTAAGAACTGGAGATCGTGGCGACACAACTGATGATGTTGGGGAATGTGGGAGACCTGCCCAGCTGAGCACGGATCACTTGGAGGAACTAGGAGTTTAGCCGAGCTATGGACTTCTATTTCTTTCCCTGAGATACGGTACCCCTGACTGGCCTGGTTTAGCAAAGGGAGGCAGAATTGTGTGTGTGTGTGTGTGTGTGTGTGTGTGCTTGTGGGTATGTTAAAGGGACTTTGGGATTTTAATGGCAACATTCCTCCATTACTCTAAACCTGTATAACTTTTAATAAATAGTTCCTTTCCTTTTTATCAAACTCTGGCATTGAAAGCCACAGTTCCTACCTGGCAGTGGGCAAGACCAACCTAGAACAGAAAGACCCTGGGGGAAGGGGTTTGTTTTGGTAACAGTATCTGGGCCCTCCATGGGTTGTTTCTGTAACAAAGTGACTTCTACACGTTGGATTAACGAGAAAATACCCACATAAAAATGGATAAAAAAGGCTGAGACACACTTTCTCCAAAAATTCTAATCCCAGCACCATGCAATCCAAAGGGAATGCACAATTCCCAGCTTCTCCCTGAGGAGCAAAGTGTTTGGATCCAATATCTTGCACTTGAACTTTTAAGACTTCCACCTGAGGTATAGACTCCCAAAGCACTTTGCTTTTTTTTTTTTTTAGCACCTTGCTTTGAAAGCCAATGGGGCTTGCATCCATGGGACCAACACAGTTCTTAATAGGTTATCCTCCCAGGGCTCAGTGCAGAGGGAACAGACAGAAACACACATCTCCCAGTCTTTCCCTGAAAGAGGCCTATTTGCAAACTTTAAAAGATGCTGCCTGAGGGTTTGGCTTCCAATTAGCCTACATTTAGGTGCTTCTTAGGGAAACTGACAACTCTTGATACATCTTCAAGTACTGGGAGCCACTAAGAATAAGAAGGCAGCTTAGACACTGAGAAAGATTTGAGAGACAACCAAGAACTCAGGCTGGGCTGAATGATAATGTTTGTCTTCTACATGGGGCTACTCCCTCAAGGCTGGGAGAGGTGGCTGTTTTATCTAATGCTCAGAAACCAACATGGAAAGTCAAGGAAAATGAAGAACTATAAAGAAGATGTTCCAAACAAAAGAATGAGATAAAACTTCAGAAACAGACCTTAATGAGAAGGAGGTAAATGATTTATATGATAAAGAGTTCAAAATAATGGTCATAAAGATGCTCACTGAAGTCAGGAGAACAATGCATGAATGAGGTGAGACTTTCAACAAGGAGACAGAAAATATAAGGCAGTACCAAGCAGAAATCAAAGAGTTGAATAATACAACTACCAAACTGAAAAGTTCAATAGAAGGGTTCAACAAAAGACTAGTGGAAGGAAGCATCGGTGAACTTGAAGACATGACAGTGGAATTCATCCAATCAGAGGAGCAAAAAGAAAAAAGAATTAAAAAGAGTAAAGATAACTTAAGGGACTTATGGGATACCTCAAGAGGAACAACATTTGCATTACAGGAGTCCCAGGAGAAGAGGGAGAAAGAGCTTTCTCAAAGAAATAATGGCTGAAAGCATTCCTAACCTGGGGAAAGAAACAGACATCCAGATGTAGGAAGCCTAGAAAATTCCAAGCAAGATGACTCTAAAGATACCCCCACTAAGACACATTATAATTAAATTGCAAAAGTTAAAGAGAAGAAAATCTTAAAGGCATCAGAAGAAAACACAACTTGTTAAGTACAAGGGGAACCACTATAAGACTATAAGCACATTTTTCAGCAGAAACTTTGCAGACCAGAAGGGAGTGCATGATATAGTCAAAGTGCTGAAAGAAAAAATAATCTCAACTAAAAATACTCCATCTAGCAGAGTTGTCCTTCAGAATTGAAGGAGTTTTCCAGACGAGCAAAAGCTGAAGTTGGTCATCACCACTAGACGCTCCTTATAAAAAATGTTGAAGGGCCATTTTCAAGCTGAAATGAAAGGATGCTAGTTACAGAAACACATGAGTGTATAAATCTCATTGGTATAGGTAAATATATAATTAAATTCAGAATACTCTAATATAACGGTGGTGAGTAAATCACTTATCAATGTAGTATGAAGGTTAAAAGACAAAGTATTAAAAATAACCACAGAATAGTACACAAGGTAAAAGATGTAAATTACGACATCAAAAACATAAAATATATGTGTGGGGAGGGTAAAGATGTATAGCTTCAGTATGCATCCAAAGTTAATTTGTTATTAGCATAAAATATAGTTTTATAAATATAAAATATTTTATGTATGTCTCAAAGCAATGTTTTATGATAATCACAAAGCAAAAACCTATAGAAACAGATGAAGAGAAGGATGAAGAGAAAGGACTTTCAGCATACTATTACAGAAACATCAAATCATGAAGGAAGAGCAACAGAAGAGGAAAGGAACGAAGGAATCACAAAACAGAAAACAATAAAATGGCAATGGTAAGTCCATACTTATCAATATTTACTTTAAATGTAAGTGGTCTAAATCCTCCAATCAGAAGACATGGGATGGCTGAATGGAATAAAAAACAACACCCAGTGATATGCTGCCTACAAGAGACTCACTTCAGCTTTAAGGATACATATGGACTGAAAGTGAAGTTGCAAAATATAGAACTTGTAAATACCTGACTACAAAGGGCCCACACCCTCGGTGCCAATGCGTCTCACCCTGCCGACACTAGTCCCCGACACTGGAACCTCCTCTCCAGCAGGCCCCGAATCCAAAGCCTCTGTCTGCTCCATCATCAGGTTGCATCCTACGTGGTCACATTCTTTCTTCACTCAAAATTTGAAACCTCCTTTAGTTCCTTCTGGTTGATGGAGCCTGGGTCACATACCTGCTACCTAGTTTTCTGGCTTCTACCTTAGAAGAGTAGAAGGCAAGACAGGAAATTCCCCAAACATAGGAAGGGCATTCAGGAGTGTTGGGCAATAAGAAAACATGAGAAATGTCTGCTATGTGGGGGCTGTGAGGTGGAGGTGAAGAGAGGGTCACAGGCTCTATCAGTCTGTGTTCCTGGTTGCAGCCAACAGAAACTGATTCTGGATACCTTAAACAGAGGGAGTTTGTTGCAGGGAGGATGGGAGAGGAAAGTGCAGGGAGTGAGGAGGGGGAGGGGTGGAAATGGTCAGATTAAAGAAATAATGCATTATTTCTTTTAATTCTCACGCCAACCTTGTGAATTAGATACCGTTACTCCCACTTCACAGATGAAGAAACTGAGACTCAGTGAGGTTAAGTGACTCACCTGAGATCACATAGCTAGTCAGTGGCAGATGGAGAAATAGAATCTAGATCTTTCTGATTTAAAATCCCATTTGTTTCTGTGGTTTACTGTTCTCTATCTTAGCGCGCAGGGATTGTCCACCCTCTCCAAATATTTCCACCGCTGTTGGAGTCCTGGCAAAGGCAGCCAGAAGGGCGGCTGCCAGAGGCTGTGGCGGAGGAGGAGAGGGAGGGGCATGCCTGTGTGGGCCCTTTGTAGTCAGGTATTTATAAATCTGGAGTTTCTTCCTTGTAACAAATATCAGAGATATTTTTCCTGGCTCTTAGACTTGGGGAAGGTATCCTTGCCTCTCTGTTCATAGAAACACATCCAGGAGAGTACGTGCCCAGGGGTTAGGTGAGGCCAGGCCAACCTGGAGGGGTAAACTAAGGCTCCTGGATGGAAGGGGTCCAGGGTAATTTTGGGATTCCATATGACCATCCTGTTCAAGGCCCCTTCTGAGAGGAGCTGTCCTGTACCATGTGGCCTTGCTTTCTTGGGCCACAGATGATTGGTCCAGCATTGGCACCCACCCAAAGGCAGCCCTAGGGGCCTGTGATGGGGCTGTGCCCATATTGGAGCCATGGTGGTGGGCTGGGCCTTCTGGTAGAGGGGCAGAAGCAGGAAGATGTCCAGAAACAGCAGAGAAAGAGGCAGCCCACTGGAGAGGCGATCCGGGCTCTGGAGTGCCCCAGGTCCCAGGCACTGCCCCATTCCTGAATTGTGAGGTCCACTGTGTGGCTGCCTCTGGGCTCCCTGGAATACTTCAGACCCTTCTTGCTGTCAATTCCTTACAAGAATCCCCTCATTTTTGGACCTAATCGAGTGGGAGTGATTGTAGCAACCACAAGAGACAAGTGAGGCCAGCGCCAGACTGCAGAGCCTGCGGTGGTCTGCTCTGTCACATTCACAGGCCCCGGCCTGGGCCTGGTGGCTGCCCACACTTGTGGCAGAGAAGGAATTTATTTTAGCATATTTGATTCCCAGGGAACCTCCTGGTTCCTGAGGTTTATAGGGATGCCTGAGGCTCTTTCAGGGTAAGATTTGAAGCAAGGCGGGGAGGGGGACAAAAGGAAGGGCCAAGGGTCCGCGGGTAAGAGGGTTTTCAGTCATAACATCACAACGTAGACCAGGTGTGGAGTGTGTTTTGCGTGTTACTCATAATAGGCAAACCAGCAGTTCACATTTTAAAGCATATATTTACTTTTTTGACTACTTCACAATTCAAAAGGCACAGAAAGGAATCCACTGAAAATTCTCTTTCCTCTCCATCGGCAGCTCCTCCCCCCCTGGGGTCGCCATAGTCGAGTTTTTGGCATCCTTCCAGAATGTTTTATGTACCTGGAAGCAAACACACTCATATACACGTTCTTCCCTACCTCATTTATTACAAAAGTGTTAGCATATTTTTCCCACTGTCCTGAACCTTGTTTTTTGTTTTCGTTTTTTTTTCACTTGTGAATCATTTACTAACTTTTCTCCTCCGTGAGGGCAGATTCGAGACCATTCCTGTAACAGTGTGGCCCTCACTCGCATTCGGAAAAGGCTTTCTGCCAGGACGACAGGGGATGGCGGCCCTCAGGGAGGGTGCATGCGGCATGTGTATTTGTGCGTGTAGATGCACGTGCGTGCGAGTGTTTATGTGCGTGTTCGCGCATGCGTGTGGCCTGCACTCTCTTCAAGTTCAGTTTCCCCCCCACTAAGGTATGACAAGAGTATTCCCTGGGGGTGCTGACAGGGTGGAATGAAGGCGTGTTGAGAAACTATCTTGTGAATGGTTAAGTCCTGTGAGTGAGAGGTCAGTCTCAGACTGCTGGACTCGGAAGTCTGGTCCATTTTCCCTTGAGGACACTTCTGACCTCTGCTTCTCTCTCATCCACCTCCACATTCTCAGCTGATGGGTCATCTCTACCACAGGGAGTAAAGAGTAGGTGGTTCCTCCAGCTCCCCACCCACACTCATCTACCCGTTTACTGGCACCTGCCCCACCTCACCTCCCTCCACGCTCTCTTGAGCACCTGAAGCCTCCTCGGAAACTGGCCCTACTGTTTGTTTAGCCTTCCTCCCCCACTTCCAGAGTCTTCAACCTCTCTCTTTTCTGGGTCCTTCCGATCAAACTTGGAACATGCTCAGACTTTTCCTGTCTTAATAGGTAAACCCTGTCTGCTGGGTGAGGGGGTGAGCTCCCACTCCTGAGTGAGGGGTTGACAAAATAACACAGGGGTCTCCCTCTCCAGTGAAGAGGGCTAGGAACCTCTTTATGGTGCATGGGGTTCCCAAAGTATTGCAGGGGCCTTTCTCCCCAATGCTGGGGACCCCTCCCGGATGGTGGGGCTTTCCCCTTAGTGTAGGGATCCCTTCCCAGTGCAGGGAAATTAGGGCCACCCATCTGAGGCTCAGGGTTTCCAAAGGAGCTGGGTGGCCTCCTCCTTACCATGGAGAGGTGAGAGCCACCCTTCAAATCCTGAAGTTCCCTCCGTAGTGTGGGGAGCTCCCTTCTCATTGCAGTGATGCCTGGGTGCACCCTACCTACCGAGTATGGGGGTTCTCAAGGTAGTGTGGTGGGGTTTCTTCCCCAGCATGGTGGAGCAGTACCCCCTCAGGTGTGGAGAGTTTCCAGTGTAGCTCCAGGGGCTCCCTCCACCATGTGGTTAGAGGGGAGGAGTGTCTGAAACTACCGCTTTGGTGCATAGGGTTTCCAAAGCAATGGGGGCAGGGGGGGGTGTCACCCTTTTAAGTAAAGATGGGTGGGTAACTCCTTCTAAGCGCAGAATTCCCAAAGTAGTACACGGTGCAAAAAGAAGAAAATGGGAAAAAAGAAAAGAAAAGAAGAGTAACCCCATTCATGACCCCACATCACCTTCGGCTGGTTTTCTCTTTCCAGTTCCATTCAGTCCCCGGCCCATCGTATTGTTTTTTAATCCAACATTTATTCAGCTCTATGTGTCAGGTGCTGTCCTAAGTACTTGCACGTCTTGACCCACTTAACCCTCACAACCACCACCCAAGGAAGCAGGCACTGTTACTAGCCCACTTGACAGATGAGGAACTGAGGCTGGAAAGGTTAAGAGTGATCGCACTGACTACAATCCACTCACAAGAAGTCAGTCCTAATGCTGGTCTCAAAACCAGGCTTGGGACATGCCGGTCCCTCAAATCTTGGCATTCCTGTTTCTCTTCCCATATTGCCTCCTTTCCTTAGGTGAGCTCATCCATTTCAATGAGCATTATGTGCTAACTGACTTTCCTCTTATTGTCTGCCCAGATCTTCCTTCTGACCCAAGACTCTTGGCTCTCATTGCTACTCACCATCCTCAATTGGACATCTCATAGATATTCAAAACTGCTCGTAGCTGAATGTAGGACAGGTTTAGCAGCTGGAATGTTTTCACTTGGGTACTGGAGGCCTTGTAGGACTCTTAATGGGGGGGAGGGGGGGAGGGTAGAATGGGGCGTGTCTGATCAGGTGGAGGCTTTAGAGAGCCTCCAGCCCCGCCCATGCTATTCACTGGGTCAGGTACCCTTCCTGGATTAACTCCTTTCTCTTGCCTTGGTTTCTGCTTACAGTCACTTACTTGGGGAAGTATTTCCTAAGGTCCCTCCTACAGCTTCAGTGCCCTCGTTGTGGCTCCCCATGTCCTCTTCTGCTTCTGTCAGATTACTTCTTATTCTGGATGGTAATCGCCGGTTTTCTTGTCTGTGCCCCATTCCCCGGTGTAGCAGTTTGGCCAGTCTGTTTCCCTCTAGATCCGGTGTGCACTATGCCTTGCACACAGACAGTGCTCCGTCAATGTGTGCTGCTCCATTCACGGTGACGTGTTAATGACGCGGGTCTGTCTGGAACTGTGTGGGAGGAAAAAGAATTGCCAGGTGGCGTGGCTGGTTCAGGAGAAGTCAAAGGGAGAAGCATGGAAATGGAAACTCGGGAATGCAGATAGCTGTGTGGGCGTGTGTCTGTGTCCGGTCTGGGGTGTCTCTTAACTTTAACATCAAGGGGTGGTGAAAAGAGCATGGCTTTCAAAGGCGTTAAACCTGGGTTCGAAGCCCGACTCCACCACTTACTGTAATGTGATCTAGAGAATGTTCCTGAACCTGCTTGCTTCTCATTGACATAGCACCTGAAACTGCTTGGCATGACATCAGTGAGGCCAAGGCTCTGCTCCGGGTTTTGTCCCTAATGGTGCAAATGGCCTCCCCTCTTCATGCCTCTGTTCCCCATCTGCAAAATGAGTGCTGTGGCCAGAGCGTTTCCGAGGGGACTGCTATACTTAAGGCCCTTTAGCTGGACGTGCATTTCTCAGATTGCAGCTCTGGACGTTTGACTCAGGAAGAACATCTATCCTGGAAAGATGAGGTGATGTTTAACCCAGCAATCCTACCCTCACAAGTAATCACGGCCCTGCCCACCCAGCAGAGCAATTAGAGAAGCTGTTATGTGGGTCAAACAGCTCCCACCACAGAGTCTGCCATCGCCTCTCACAAGCATTCTCTTGGGGATTATGTTGACTCTGGTCACCTCTCACTAGCAGGGAGGCTGGAATTGCTGACGAGACTCGGAGCTCGTGAGACCCCACAGGTTTAGAGAAAGCTTACCTCCTTTTAGCCTCACAGCTGCCCTGGGGAAGTGATCTGACTGAGCACCTAGCACGTGGCAGGTGTGGGTAGGGGCAGTGTTAGTTAGGTTTCTAACTAATGCAATAGAATGTATGTACACATATCCAGAAAGAGATTTATTTAAAGGATTTGGCTGACATGATTATGGAGACTGGCAAGTCCAAAATCTTCAGGGTGGGCTGTCAGGCTGAGGACCCGGGGAAAAGCCAATGTTGTAGCTTTTCAAGTCTGAAGACTGCTGCAGAATTTCTTCTTGTTCAGGGGAGGCCAGTTTTTTTGTTCTATCCAGACCTTCAACTGATTGGATGTGGCCCACCCCCATTATGTTGAGAACCTGCTTTACTCAAAGTGCACAGATTTAAATGTAAATGTCATCCAAAAACATCCAGAATGATGTTTGACCAAATACCTTGGCCCCATGGTCCAGCCAAGTTGACACATAGAATTAACTAACACAGGGGCTGTTTAATCCCTACAGGGGTTGAGGTGCCCATTTACTTGAGGAAACCAAGGCTCAGAAAACTGGAGAGGTTTACTCAGAGCCCCAGAGCCACAGCAGCATGCAGTTATCAAGGAGGCACCGCCTCCAGATGGCACGTGATCATACTAGAAAAACAGCATTCAAGTGACCAGAGCTGAGACACGAGACGTGATTAGAACCAGGTGGGAGGTTGGGTTACTGCACCTCTCAATATTTAGTTAAGATTGGCTCATCCTTCCCCCCTGCATTGTGAAAAGACCAGTGTCTTCCCAAGATTTCTAAGATTGCCTGGGGCGAAGGTTGGGATGCATCTCTTGGTCAATCCTGCTGGAGTTCCTGCTTCTGTCCAGGACTTATCACCACTGCCCGCATGCTTCCTGTTTGTCAGCTAGCAACCTTTGTCCTTCATTTCAAAATCCACCTCCTCCCACCCCACTGTGGGACATCTGTGTTTGTGTCAGGATTCACTGATGGCCTGGGAAGATGAAGGGAATTCACAGAATGGTGATGACACCTGCAAACTGGATATTAGACCAGGTGTTCTTAGAATACAGGCTTCTCGTGGCAATTTCTACAGCCCTGGCTCCAGCTCCCTATTGCTTGGCACTTTTCCCCCTTCCCTCATTTTTCTTCCTCTTTCTTTCTTTGCCTTCTCTTATCACTATCCTCTTCCTCTCAGAAATGTAAATCAAATCTCTTCCATTTCCTTTTGCAGGGGAATTCCTCCATCTCTTAATCATCTTGGCTCCAGGTCTCCCTCTAGGTCCCAGGAGTGAGTATATGATTTCTGAGAATTCTCCCCACTCCTTTTACTTAATTATATTTTTTCTATTACCATTTATCACCATTATACCCTGCTGTCCCAGCTCCATCCTCCTGGCCCCCCTGCTGTCCCATCCCACCCCTGCTTTCTGAGAATTCTTAATGAGAGCATGCAGGCTTCTGTCTCCCCAGGCGCTCTTAAAAAGGTGGGGTTTGGTTCCTTCTCCCTGGAGCTGGGATGAGGCAGTATCTGAGGCCAACTCAGGCACTGCCCTTCCCAGCACCAGCCAGGTGAGAAGGCCATCTCCACCTGTCTCATCTTTGGCAGGTGAATCCCTGTTTTAAGGACAGATTCTCAGTCTGACCTCAGCTGGAGGCTCCAGGCTCTGATCCCACACAGTGTGGATTTGGCCTCCCCTGTGCCCTATGAGTAGGCACAGTGGCCAGAAGGCAGGAGGGTCTCTTTGTGAAATTGCACTTGACATTCTGGTATCTGTCAGATTCTGTGCTCAGTGAATACCCACTGTGAAGTCCACAGTATCCCCCTGCATTGGGAATACTTTGGTCTCTTGTATTCAAAGCCCTTCCTATATGCCTCTTAGGTATCTACATACCCTGGTCCCTGTTGTGGGTATTGAAGGCTGGACATCAGGCATCCTGAAATTCATATCCCCAGGTTCCGGAAGCCTTTGGGTTCCTGAGATGAGTGTGTTAGAGGAAGCTGGTGCTGTGGGCTTTGTAGGCAAAGTAGTTAGTTATGGCTTGAATCCTGACTCCATCATTTTCTGTGTGGATTTGGGTAAATTACTTAACCTCTCTCAGCATTAGTTTCTTCATTTGTAAAAATGGGGATCATAACATGTCTGTCACAAGAGCTGCTCAGAGGACAAAAAAAGATAAGATATGGCAAGCACTTAGCACAAGACCTACCTGTTTAAGTCAAGGCCCAAGGAGCAGAGACCCTGGGCCCTGCCCTCTATAGCTTCTGGCCTCTAAGAGGAGTGGGGCCTCACCTGATGTCCCTACGGATCCCCCACCCTGGCTTTCACCAGGACTTAGAAAAGCCCCTCTGGATGCCATTGGGAGATCTGACCTGGCTTTAAGCAATGGCATTAAGGAGGTCAGTGGGGACCGCATCACTCGTGTAAGCAGAGGTAGGTTGACAACCCGAGGCCTGGGGGTCCAGGAAGCTCATTTACGCAAGTTGAGATGCTCTAGTTCACTGAATGATACCCCCAAATGACCTAGCCTGGGCCAAGGGCAGGGGCCCCCTCTGCTGCCTTTTGTGCCTTCCCCTGTCGGTGAGCTGGCAAACTGCACTTAGGGGTGGGCGGCCTTTGTCTAGCTGAATGCTTGTTGTCTCTTAGCCAGAGAGTTTGGACAGCAGAGCAGAGAAGAGGCTCAGTATATTCATTCAATAATTTTTAGTGCCCTAACCGTGTGGCTCAGTTGGTTGGGCATTGTCTTGCAAAGTGAAAGGTCGCCAGTTTGATTCCTGGTCAGAGTTGCGGGTTTGGTCCCTGGTTGGGGCATGTATGAGAGGCAACTGATCGGTTTCCCTCTCAAATCGCAGTTTCTCTCCTTTTCTCCATCCCTTCCCCTCACTCTAAAAATAAATAAAAAAATAAAACCTAAAAAATTTTTTTAGTGATAACCTTTAGTGTGTTAGGTAGTGTCAACTTTTAGACCTAGCCCTGGTCACCATTTCTCCACTTCCCTATTCAGCATGCTCTTCTTCATTCGTAAAAATGGGGATCATAACATGTCTGTCAAGGACTTGGCATGGACTTGACCTGAGGAGATCTGGGACTTGTGCCCAGGGGTCATCCCTGGGCCTCAGTTCCAGGAGAGGAATCTGGAGTCAGCTGGCTCCTGCTGGCTACTGTGGAATCATGGAGATTGAGTTGCCAGAGTGGTACTGATGAACTGATTTTGTGTGACTGAATTTGTTTCTCTAGACAGAAGCCCAGAAAAGGATTATTTGCCCAGGGCCTTGAACATCTTGGAGGTGGCCTTAGTTCTGGGCACCTTGCCAGGCACTGGGACAAAATAGACAATGTCCTTTCCTCCAGGAACTTATATTCTCATTGGGGGAGACAAATTGGGGTCATAGGAACTATAACGAGGAAGATAGCATGTTAAGGAGGATAGATTGCAATGAAGAGGGCTAGGCGGGAAGTCCTCATTGATAAGATGGCACTTGAAAAGCAGTAAGTGAGAAATGTGCCTGTGTATATGTGGGGACAAGCTCTCCAGGCGGAAGAAACAGGAAGTGGAACTGGGTGCTTGCTTGGCTTGAGCCAGAGGGAAAACCACAAGGACAGAGAGGTAGTGGGACCAGTTTCTGCTGTTCAGGACAACAACCTTGGTGTCATCCTTGATGCTCTCCTATCAGCAAATCCTATTATCTTTACCTTCAAAATTATCCACTTCTCTCTACCTCCTTCCCACTACTCTGGTCCAAGCCACCATTGTTTCTCACCTGGATTAATCTGATAGTATCTTAACCTGCATCCTCCTCCCTGGTTTTCTGACCATCTATTCTCTAAACAGAGGTGGCTTTTAAAGATATAAACCAGATCAGGATGCTCCCTCTCCTCAAATCCTGCAATGATAGCCCATCTCATTCAGAGTCAAACCCAAAGTCCCTGGAATAGCCTAGGAGACCATCTGGCTTCTTGCTTTCTTTCTGACCTCCTCTCCCTCTTGCTCCCTCTGCTCCAGGCTTGCTAGCCTCAGTGCTGTTCCTGGGACCTGTTGGTCCCTGGGACCTGTCTTAGGCCTTTGCACTGGCTGTTGTACCAAAATAGCTTCATTGTTCTTGTTTACTTCCTAATTGTATGTTTTCCCTCCGTTAAACAGCTCTTCACAGGCAGGGTCTTTTGTTTTGTTCACTGCTGTATCTCCAGCACCTAGAACAGTGCTTGGCGCAGAATGGGAAAACTAGGCAACTACAAGGTCTGTCTGGAAAAAGCCCAGCCATTGTCAATATAAACAGAATGTTTTGTGTGACATTGGTGTAACCAGGCAGCCAAGGAGAGTGGACTGGAATGCACCTATGTGAACAATGACGACTTCACTGTACTAGTCAGTGGGGGTGGTAGATGCTGTTGAGTGAGCATGTGTGCTGTCGTGGCTGTTGCTTTCAAAATGACTGAGCAAGTAGAGCAACAAATGTGCATCAAATTTTGCATTAAGCTGGAATATTTGTCCATGGAAACTATTCGGACGATTTAGAAAGCCACAGCTGTGGGCAACTGGTGATTGGTAGCTTCATTATGACAACGTGCCTGCTTATGCATCATGTCTCATAAAGAGATTTTTTGTGAAACATCAAATCACCCAGGTGACTCAGACCCCTTATAGCCCAGGTTTGCCACCCTGTGACTTCTGGCTTTTCCCAAAACTAAAGTCACCTTTGAAAGGGGAGAGATTTCAGACTGTTGATGAGATTCAGGAAAATACAGTGAGGCAGCTGATGGCGATTGGGAGGACTGCATGAAGTCCTTAGATGCCTACTTTGAAGGGGACTGAGGCATCATTGTCCTATGTACAGTGTTCCTTGTATCTTCAATAAATATCTCTTTTTCATATTACATGGCTGGATACCTTCTGGACAGACCTCATATATATTAAATGAATCAATTAACAGATTATCATTATGAACAATGTAAATCAGATAAAGTGACATCATGAGGAGTGAAAGGTAGGGAAAAGGTGGTAAGAGTGGAGGCACTGGGTAGGGCTGGAAAATAGTTGAACTTGGAGTAGTAAAGGCTATGAGTTTAAGTGACAGGAAAAGATTAGAGAGTGTGACACAGTCTTGCGTTGTGATTTTGTCATTTGGTCATCATTAAAGGGCATTATACAACTTAGTTTGTATGGTCTAGTACACAGGCTGTATGGTACAGCCTGTTGCTCCTAGGCTACAACCCTGTACAGCATGTTACTGTACTGAACACTGAACTGTAGGCAATTGTAATGCAACGGGTAGTATTTGGATATGTAAACATATCTAAATATAGAAAAGGTAGAGAAAAAAATACTGTATAAAAGATTTTAAAAATGATACACCTGTACGTATAGGGCATGCGCTGTGACTGAGGCTCGCAGGATTAGAAGTAGCTCTGGGTGGGCCAGTGAGTGAGCGGTGGGTGAATGAAGGCTCAGGCCTTTACTGTACACTACTGTGGACTTTATAAACACTGCATACTTAGGCTACACGAAATTTATTTTTAAAATTTTCTTTCTTCAGTGATAACTTAAACTTAGTTTACTTTAAAATTATATACACTTTTGAATTTTATAAGGTAAAAAGTTACAGTAACCAACGTGTTGCACTACGACATTATGACAGCTATGATGTCACTAGGTGATAAAAATTTTTCAGTTTTGTTTAATCGCATGGGACCATCAACCTGTACGTGGCCCTCTGTTGACAAGAATGTCATTATGCAGGGCTTAACATAGCTTCCTGATCTCTAAAACTGGAGTGATGTCGTGGAAAACGTCTAGGGTAGTGTTTTTCAAATTGAGAGACCTAGCTTCTTAGTGAATCACAAAATTCAGCTAGTGCATCTATAAAAATGAAGTCGAACAAACTAGGAAATAGCAGAACACAATGCGTGTAGCAAGGATAAGTATCATGTTATAAAACTTTATTTCATTCATGTATGTGTAGACCTGGGTATTTATGTATAATGTGTGTGTACACTGAGTCACACATATGGTTGGGTCATGGACAAACAAGGTTGAAAGCCACTAGCCATGAGAGTGTGTGAGGAGGTCAAAAAGTGAGGGGCAAGGTCATTGGAAAGATTTTATTGTGAATCCTGAAATGACCAAGGCTTTACAGGGGTAGTGCTGGAGAGAAAGATACCAATACAGGGTCAAAACTCTAAAAAAAATATCCCAGGCATCTGTAGATGAGTACAGCAAGGTGACCCTTAGTCCTTGCTGAACCCTTTCCTGCCCTTCCCCAGCCCAGAATCTGCTTTTCTCCCCCCACCAGCACTTTCCAAACTGCCTCCCTCAGCAGCCCCAGCAACCTGCCTCTGATGGACCGTCACAGGGGCCGGTTTCCTCACTCTTACTCTCCAAGTGTGCTCATCAGTGAGAATAGCAACACAATATTAAGGTCAGCCACCGTTTACTGAGCCCTTCTACCTGCTCTATAGCTACCCTGCAAGGTACAAATTACCCCTCCCTTTAAGGAAGAGAGCCAGGAGTTCAGAGGTTGCCCCAGGTTGGTCCGTGGCAGAGCCAGGATTTAAACTCAGGGCTGTTTCACTCCCCAGTGAAGCCTTTGCAATGCGACCCCACAGCCTCCCTCCCCAGCTCATTGATTCACACTTACACACCATCCTCACAGCATGAAATTCAGATTTCTTGCTTCAGTACAACTACAAATCACTACATTTCATGGATGTTGGGTCTGACAGTTCTGCCTTTCAGTGAGTGGTGGTGGGCACAGTGTGTATTAAGGTAAGGAACTGATTCAAAGGAGGCCGGGTAGGGGTAGTGCCTGCATTTGGAGTGGAGAGATACATAAATTCGGGTAGAAAGAATGAGACCAGAATATGTCAGTCCACTTTGTTCTGTGTTTCCCAGAATTGATTTGGGACTGCTGTGCAGATGGTCTCTATCTGGGTCCCCACTTGCTAATCACTGGGATTCAGGATGAATTCCACAGCATCCCATGGCAGGGATAAAGGAATGAACTTCATTTATCTGCTGCGGGGTGGGGGTTGGGGAGGGAAAATTTACAAGCCCTGGGTCAGCAAGACCCTGGCCTGTTTTACCAGGCAAAGAGAGAAGCAACAACCTTGTTCACGAAACGACCCAGAGGCTGCTTAGAGCTAGTCATTCCGGATTTGGATTAATCACTGTTGACAGTCCTTGGGAA
This sequence comes from Desmodus rotundus, assembly GCF_022682495.2. Lineage (NCBI taxonomy): Eukaryota > Metazoa > Chordata > Mammalia > Chiroptera > Phyllostomidae > Desmodus > Desmodus rotundus. The sequence goes on from NC_071389.1 coordinate 180,872,772, forward strand.
CAGCCCAGTGCTGGAGGCCTTGAGCCCAGGTCATGTTACAATCTCGTGAGGTTGTGGTGAGCTGAACTGTGGAACTCTTTCAGACAGCCCTGCTCCTGGCACAACGGGGACCTGAGGATTTTAGCATCTTTTTTGAGGTGGAGTTCTGACACTCTATGTAATAGTCAGTGTAGCATTGTGGGAGGGTTGAGAGTGCTGGGGTTCCATAACCAGGCCATTTATTGTGTATCTGCTATGTGCTAAGCACTTTATATTTGCACCTAGTAGGCCAAGCAAGTAGGGCCCATGGGTTGCAATGTGACCATCACTCTCTTGCCTCCCCTGTTCCTCAGTTGTGTTCTGTGGAGCAGTTCTTCTTTGCCCAGGATAGATGTGTGGCAGTCCACAACTTTCCTGATAACTTTTAGGGTAAAGATTGTCAAATTTCAAAATAAAATAGCCAGTCATTTACTAGCAAAAATGAGTTTATTTGGGAATAGCAGAGGAATTGCTATCTGGGACATGCGAACTATGACAAGCAGGCAAGTCTGGAGAATGAAGGAGGGGAGAGTTATAGAGGAAAAGGAGAAAGTTGGGAGGGGTGATTATGAGCAAAAGTCCACTGGAGCTCTGACCAGTGTGGCTCAATTGGTTGGGCATCACCATACAAAGCAAAAGGTTGCCAGTTCAATTCCCAGTCAAGACACATGCCTAGGTTTGGGGTTCGATTCCCAGTTGGGGTGTGTGTGAGAGGCAACCAACTGATGTTTCTCTCACACATCAATGTTTCTCTTTCTTTCGTTCTCCTTCCCTTCCCTTCTCTTGAAAAGTAAACATGTATGTAAAATTTATTTAAAAAAATTAGTCTACTGGGGGAGAATAAGAGTTCAGGGTGGCAGTGGCTTCTCATCAGCTGAGTGGGGTGGTTTCTCATTTGCTGGGCTGTTGCTGGGCAAGGAGAAAATCTTCCCCTCCTTCTCGGGTAGTAAGTTTCTTTTTGCCCAAATTTGTAAAGTAAGCACAACAGGTCACATGTTCATGAGAGCTACACTTTCAGGGCTTCCTAACTCGATTTGAATAAGAATTTCCTTTATTTATTTTTGTAAGTATTACAGTGACTTTGAGTTGTTAAACACAGCCTTCTTTCCAGAATTACAAGGTGCAGTGACAGGGAATAGTCAAAGCTTCCAATTATAGTCCAAGTTATCATCACTTTCCTTATGCCAGGAGAGGCCTGATGCTGCAAAATAGATGTGGCCAGCTTTTCCTTGTCTGCTCACTTCTGCTCACCTAACTGCATTTTCTGGCCTAACATTTGTAGAAGGTTTTAGGAATCTCAGGCAATGATAAGAGGCAGAGAATGCAGTAGTCTCAGCATCAGCCTCTCCACAGCCCCCAGGGGAACCCACTGCGGTAGAGATATGGCCCCTCCTTGAGGTCTGAGTCTTATCTCTGCAGGCCCCATTCTCTGAGCTCCTAGGTCCCATAGCCCCACCTCTTCCCTCTGTTGCCCCAGTGCTAGGCTGCTAGCTTTCTCCTGTGGGTGTTATTTATGCATTCCCTCATTGTTCTCTTTTTGGTTTTATAGTCTTCTGAACTTGTTTAACCAATTCCCTATATTAAACTCACTCTGATGCGTTACCTATTGTGGATCCTGTCTTCTTGACTAGACTCTTAATTATCCATTGGTAATTTAACAATTTCCAACTGACCACAATTGAAAGGAGATATAAATTCATTCTAAACATAACAGCCAATTATTTACAGAGAAAATGATTAAACATTTGCTTATGTCAGCCAAGGTTTGATAAAATACTACTCTCCCTGGGAGAGAGATATCCATACTTAACTGAAGTGCTGTGACCTTCCTTCTCTGCCTTTGCTTTAAACCCAGAGGGTGCTCAATATGTCACTCATGAGTCAAACTATAAATACACCTTCCATCACATCAGCATCACCAGGAGAACCTGGGAACAAGGAAGGAGGTGATGGGGGACTCCATGCTGGCCCAGGAGGAGATGATAGGGTAGCCTGATAAAAAGGGCATTGGCCACTGAATTTGAGTCTGTTTTCTTAGGTCTAGTGGGGGCAGGAGGCATGGAGGAAGAGATAAGAGGTCCCAACCCTCTTGACATCATGGGGTTGGGTTTGTTTCGAAGAGATTCAGAGGATTCCTAACTTTCATTTGCTGCATTACTATCTTTGTATCTTTATTCTTCTGTTTGTTTTTTTCCCATTGCAATCACTTCTTCAAAGATTAAGAAAAGTGGACCAGACAGAGTTGGCACCTCTTTATAAACCGAAGCAGTGGTGGCCAGGTAAATGCTGGTGCCTTTTGTCCAATCACTAGAACAACTGACCCCTGTTGCTGCCACTCACCACTGTTTCAGTGAAGTTGTGTGGTCCTCCACCCCTTCTCCTGCCCCCTCCTCCCCCGTCTCCCTTTCCTCTCCTTTCCCTCCCTTTCCTCTCCCCTCCTTCCTTCCCTGTTCCCCTCTCCTCCTCCTCCCCCTCTTCCTTATCCTCCTGCTCCCCTCTTCTCCCCCTTCTTTTTCTCCTCCTTAGCTACCGTATTTTTCAGACTATAAGATGCACCAGACCACAAGACACACCTAGGTTTTAGAGGAGGAAAATAGGAAAAAAAAATCCACTCCACTGCCAGCCACCCCTCCTCCCTGCCCAGCGAGCCAGGTAAGCTACATTTGGGCTATAAGACGCACCCCCATTTTCCTCCCAAATTTTGGGGGGCGAAGTGTGTCTTACAGTCTGAAAAATACGGTACCTTCTTCTTTTTTCTCCAGTGCCATTTAAGGGATTTTGGAGTTTTATTCTTCACCTGACACAGTGCTTCTGTCCCTTATTCCTCCTAGTTAAAAAAAGGGGCACAGTGGGACTGGGGAGCAGAGCAGCAAGCTGCCTCTGAGAAAACAAAAGTACCAGTGCAGCAGATTAAAGCTCTGGGCGTCTCCAGATGCTGCCATTTGAGTTAGCTGTGTCTGTGACTCCGGAAGGTATGGGTGGGGCACTGTGGCTGAGAAAATGGAAGGAGAGCATGCCCCTAGGATTTTGGTCCCAGCTCTGGAAGGGGACAGAAACCCCAACAGCTCCTAGCAGTGTACCCAGGGATCCTCCAGGTGGATCCTCCAGGTAGAGCCTCTCAGCCAGCAGCCAGTGGGCTGAACTCAGAATTTGGTGGGACAACAGGAAGATGAAGGGTGGGTGATCATGGGTGAGCCCTTGTGGGGTCAGGATGTATGGAGGGAAGTTTGGCTTCACCTGCAAAAGCCTGAGGTGGTGGTCCTCACTGTTTTCCACTGGTACATTCATTTGGCTGCTGTCTTTGTCCCCTCCATTGCCTGGGGGACATAATGACACAGAAAAGCCCTTACTAAATACACCCAGCAAGCCTTAAATGACAGTCAGACAAGCCCGTCTCTACTGAATACTGAAGTGTCTCTAATGAGAAGAACTGTCCTCCAAGATGGGATGGCTTTGGACATTCTTACTGTATCACAAGAAGGCACCCGTGTCATAATTCAAACAACGTTGTGTGTTCATAGCTGATGGATCTGCTAATGTATCGTCTTCATTAAATCCCAGAAGGACCCAAGTAAAAGCCCTTAGTGATCTGGCCCCTAGCCTAGGGGACTCAGTAAATCAGTGTTTGGGATCATGGTTCTTGGTAGAGAAAATTGTTACTTATTTTGGGAATGATCTTAATTTGTGTTTTCTCTTGCATGTGCCTATATTGTTGCTGTGGTCTCTGTCACCTATGCAGCCAGGTAGCTGCCAAGTGAGCCACCTCCATGCTAGTGAAACCCCTTGCTGACCGTTCAGAACACGTTGTGGAAGGGGAATGCCATGTAACATTGTAAGATCTGGTCATGAACTGTGGGGTGTTGAGGGGGTTATCGAGAGGATGTGACTGTTGGTGGACCCTTGAGCTGGATTTCACCTGGGAATCTCCACGGAGGTTTTGAACCAATACCATTCTTGCAGGGTGTGTTAGAACAGCCCTACTAGTCCCTCGCTGCCTTGCTTGGCAAGGTCAGCTCTGGCTCCTCGGAGCCTTTCAGAAGCACAGAGGTTCTACACTGGGATAAGATCTGATCCTGCTGCATTGACAAAGGGGAAGCAGATGGTTCTGGGAAATCCAATTTAAAAAGAAAGAAACTGAATTAGTTCTCCAGGGGTTTGCAAGGCAAAGCTTAAGTGAAAACTATTACATTAGCTTCTCAGGCCTCCCCAAGCCAGCATTGTAACTGAGGGCAGGTCAGGGGTGTCTGGGGTAGGGGGTGGTGCAATAAAGTCCTTAGACTCTGATGATCCCTGGCTTGGGACCCATGACCTGCAGCGGACTCTCCACTGACTTTCCATTGTTCACACACACAATTCTACTTCTTTTGGAGTGTGGTCACGCTTATTTAAGGAGAACAGCCCCGTCCGCAGGCTTATTTTCTACAAGAATTCCACTGCAGACCCCCTTAGGGTGCAAAGACTATGGGGTGGGTCTCATCTAGGGTGGCTGTCCCAGGTGGTTTTCGAGTCAGTCAGCTCTAACCTGGGAAGGTGTCCCAGGAAGTTCTTTCTACCTAATTTCCTGTGTTTGGAAGACCATGCGGGATCAATACTGATACTGCTCCCTTAGCCACAAGCACTGGGGCCAGGGATCCATGTCCTGACAAAAGATAACAGGGATGCTTTTTTTTTTTTTTTAACCTCATCAATACCTCTATTTTATAAGTAGGAAAGCTAAGACATTTCCTGAAAACTGAAGTCCATTGTGCAATGCATAATTAGTCAAAGATCTGAAATACAATTGGTGTCTTAACCATATCCCAACTTTAATCAATACACATTGTTCCTCTTAAGAAAAAGTGAAAAATTGCCCATATTAAAATAATAAAAGTAAAGGTGGGTTCTCTCTTTGCCCATGCCTTATCTTGGGTATGAACTTTTAATTTTCTTCAGATTATAAGACTGACGCACTGCCTACTGTGCTAAGGAGGTGCCTACTTCTCACTTTCTCCTCAACTCCAAAGGGCCCAATGGGACTTGCAACCAGGGGAGCAATGGGCAGTGGCAGCTCATCCCAGGCAAGCCCCCTGAACCTGTCCCCAAGGCCCCCTTTCTCTCTGACTTTCCAGTGAGCTGACAGCAGCCCCACCTTGGCTCACTTCTTTTTCTAGGGAGCCAAAGCAGAGCACCGCCTGGGCTCTCTCCTGTTGCTCCTTCTTTCCTAGGCCCTTCCTTGTTTCACTGCCCTTAGCTTTAATAAATGTACTCTCAAAATTAAAAAACAAAACAAAACTGAAAAACACTCTCTCTAACCTCCACATCTCTCTAAACTTTTTGTTTCATTAACTAGCACTCCAGAGTAAAAATAGTAATGGCTTCATATTTATTTAAAATATTAACTAAAATAGGTTTCCAATTTGGTAAACCCACAACTAATGCCATTTGGTTTTAAATGCTCATATCTTACGACTTTAGCTTGATTGTATCTTAATCATCAAGCTAAAGTCTTAAGAAATTAATGACATTGTCACTTGAAGGTTGTCTCAGTCTGTTCACCATGTAATCAGACACCCTTAAATTAACTCCAGCAGAAAGTCTAAGGAATTCATGGAATTTTCTCCTAAGCACATCAGGGAAAGTGCTAATACTCTGGATTTAAACAGACAATGGCAGTAGAACAGCTTCTTTAAACTTTTCTTAAGAAAACAATACAGGAGTGGAAACCTTTGTGAATTTTTTTGTTGTTGTTTTCAATAACAAGATCATTCAAACTTTATACTTGTGTGACACCATAAGGTTTAAATAAAATATGAAAGCTTTAAAGAATAAAATAAGCAAGGTATAAAGAATAGAAAAAGCAAGAGAGCTCCATAATACATTTGAAATATGACAGACTGTACTGTATCATTTGCGGGCACAAAGTTCCTTAAGTTCCAAGCAAGTCTTGTCAACCCTCATCATTAGGACGATTTCAAACAGGCCAGCTTACCAATACGCAATACACTACAAATGCCTCTTTCTACTACCCACTTCTTAGGACAAACACGTTTATACTTTTACGTCTCGTGGATACCATAAACACGGCGACTGTATATCACTGCTGGGTGAAATTTCTTGTCTTCCTTCATGATTTCTTCAGTCTTTTTCTTCAACGAACAGACGATTTTCTGAAAAGTCTGAACCTTCTGAGTACAGCTTATCTCCCGAGGGGGATCCCGTCAGCAGTTAATACTGTGATTGGCATGCATCTTTCCACCCCATAGAATACATGCTCCGAACAAAATTTGTGCAAGTCAGGGGGTGGGGCAAGGTTTTCGAGTGTTCTTATTTCATAGATCTCAGAGAGTTCCAACCAAATTTCTTTTGATATGAAACTTTCGGTTGCCTTAGACGGAGATGAGCAGACAGCTGGCCTCCACCGCTGCCAAATGGCCAAGTCTTGGTAGACCTGCGGTGGCCCGCGCAGGCAGCCCAGGAAAAATGCAGAGTAGAAGCGGCGATCGTCGCGGCGCGTGAACCTCATGAGCCTGGTGCTCTCGTCGGGCAGCGCCCACAGGTCAGCGTGCGCAGTCCAGGGGCGCACTGGCGGGAAGTGGTGCGGGACACAGTGGCAGCAGATGAGCCAGGCGACCAGGCCTCGCGGGGTCGGAGCTGGGTCGGGGTCCGGATCAAGGGATTGGGTCGTGCTCAGTGGTAGCAGCCTGCGGGGCCAGGTATACACAGCAGCAAGATGGGGATGCTTATTGGACGATGCCAAACAATCTGTTTAGAAGCTTTTTGCTAAGCAAGCTTGAATGTGAGATGCAGAAAGATGTAGAGATGATACTGGGGTGGGAGAGGGGAGCAGAGGCCATATAAAAATCTGGGAGACAAGCCACTGTCTCAGGTCTGAACTTCTAGCCTGTTGGACACTCCAGGCTAGAATGCACAGAAACTCTGAAGTTGTGGTATGGCTGCTGAGATGCTGAGCCTCCTTCCAACAAACCCCATGATTTAAGGATTTTGGTGCTCTCTTACTTTAATCTTGAAGAGCCCAAGAATGGCACAGAATATGAGAAAAAAAAAAGCAACAATTTCAGAGGTAAACCATTATTTTGAAATATTTTGGGGGTTCCCATAGAAATAGAAACTGTTCTCTTACATTAACCTTTATTAGAGGTCCTCCCTGACTCATCCTTGCCACCTCCATAATGTTTTTTTTTTTAAATTCAATCCTTACTGAGGATATGTTTATTGATGAGAGACAGAGACAGATAGACAGACAGACATTGAGAAATATTAATGTTAAAGAAAAACATTGATTGGTTGCCTCCTAAAGGTACCCTGACTGGGGAACAAACCCTCAAAGTTTTGGTGCCTGGGGCGATGCTCCAACCAATTGAGCCATGTGGCCAGGACTGGCCATTGTCCTTTTTAAGGAGTGGCTCCAGATTGGATCATCATACTGCCTTGGGACCTGACCACTGCATCTGTGACCCTGTTGTCTCTCTCCATCTGCACACCCACCTCTCTGGATGGAGCCCAAGACAGCCTCACTTAAGTTTGTGGTAAGCTGCATTTCCAGGTCTTATTTCAAATGAAATTGTTTCCCCACCCTGCATTTTATGAGTTCTTCCTATTAAAAGATAGGAAGATTTGTTCCAGTTTGTTCCTGTTAAGTTTCCTCTTATGATATTAATCCTGGGAGGTACCCTGTGTGAAACTGGAGAAACTGGAGAAAGAAAAAGCTGGATTCAAGTTTGTATTCAGTATATCAACTGTATGATCTTGGGACAAATATTTAACTTTGAACCTCAAGTTCTCCAACTGTAAAATGAAATAATATATTCACAACTCACTTGTCCCTTTCCTACCTTCACCATAGTTTGGAGGTGAAAAATTAAATGTTCTCAGCCTTCCCTATAGTTATGAGTACCCATGTGACAGATTTAGGCACACAACTGGAAGTTGGCTTCCAGTCTGTTGGAGGAAGCTCTTGCATTTTAATTAAAAGGGGTAGCCTTAGCAAGCATTTGTCCCTCTCCCTTCCTGTTGTGAATGTAGAGATGGTTGGAGCTGCAGCAGCTACCTTGTGACCATGAGGAACAAGCCAACTCAGAGATGCCACCTTTGACAATGCCTAGCTGCTAAGTCAACACCTGTGGTTGCCTCCAGACTTAATGAGGGGAAAAATCCTATTATCTAACCAGCCAAACATGTGCTTAACCTACTCAAGCTATAAGGATCAGGGACTGTGGAAGGTGCAATTTCACTTACTCATTATACATGTGCAGATTTGGCTCCACCCTTGCACCGCTGTGCTTTAGAGGATGTGGAATGTGGAGATGGGCTCTTGTGAGGCGAGGGCCAGGAGTTTGGGGATTTTAAAGCATTTTCACTTCTTCAAGGGCACCTGGTGAAGTAGTAACCTTTTACTATCCAGCTGTTTTACTCACATTTGTTTCCCCAGGCTGCCTTTAACACTGAACCAAGAGCCAACCTACCCAGCTGTGTATTTCTCCTTTGCTTAAGGAGATTCTTTCTGGACCCACAGCTATTGTTGCTCTTGGCAGAGTCTATTGCCTTTTTGTGATCTAAAACTTCCTAAAGGCCCTTTGCTCCAAAAGCCCTTCAGATTCTGAAGGCTATGCACCACCTTGGTTTTGCCTTAACCCCAGAGTGTCACCTGGACATGTTTGCCAGGAGTCAGAGCAAGCTTGTTTCCTTGGATTGACAGCAGGGTGGACCAACCGGTTCCTTTCCAGATGTCTACCAGCTCTCAATGATCCCTCCTCTTCTGGTCCTGGGCCCAGTCTATAGGTCAGAGGGTGGCTGGCTCTTTACTACATGCACCCCTTTCCCCTACCTGCCAGCTGACTGTACAGAGATAGATATTTGACTGAAACTGGGTCAGATATATGAGAAATATATTGATTGGTTGCTTCTTGCGCACACCCACCTGGGGACCTGGCCCGCAATCCAGGTATGTGTCCTGGCTGGGAATCAAAAAGGTTATCTTTCAGTTCGCAGACCGGCACTCAATGCACTGAGCCACACCAGCCAGGGCAGCAGTCATTTTGTAGCTCACACAAATTGTTGCCTTTTTTGCTGGCTCACTTCAGCTTCTCCAACTCCTGGCCAATGTGTGTTTAGCTATACTATTGTATGTAGGCTCAGGGTCTCTGCAGGACCCATACCACCATCAGAGGAACAAGAGCCAACACAGATTTGTCTGTCTTCTTGGGCTTGTGCTTGTGGGTTCCAGCTTGTTCTTGCCGTTTGCCAACTCACATCCATCTGTCCTTCCTATCTGCCCTGTGAGCTTCAAGCTCCAATGTCAGATGCAAAGACAGTCATCTTACAGAGACTACTTAGCCAGCTCCAAAGATTGTGTAAGGTCAAATCCTTGTAACAGCCCTGGCTGGTTAGCTCAGTGGATTGAGTGTTGGCCTGTGAACTAAAGGGTCACCGGTTTGATTCCCAGTCAGGGCACATACCTTGGGTTGCAGGCCATGTCCCCAGTAGGGGGTGCATGAGTGCAACCACACATTGATGTTTCTCTTTCTTTCTCCCTGCTTTTCCCTCTGTCTAAAAAATAAATAAATAAATAAAATCTGTAAAAAAATAATCCTTGTAACAAATTCTCTTTCTTTTTCTTTGTACATAATACTTAATATTCTGCTTCTTGGATTAAACCCTGATGGGTATGTACTCATGTATCAACCAATAAATATTAATTGATAACAAATACCGAGCAGCTCTTTGCACCAGACACTCAGTTCTAAGTGCTGGGGGCACAGCAGTGAGTAAAACAAAATCCCTGCCGTCAGGGAGCCCACGTTTATTGTTGTCCCCCCAAGAAGCACCACACTGCTGCAAGAGTCCTGCGCTGGGTTTTAGTGTGGTTGACTCTATTAATAATTGTATGACCTTGGGTCAGAATCCCTCCATCTCCCCACCCCTTGATTTCTAAAGTAGGAAGACCAACCTTCCCACCTTCTTCTCATATACATGCAGTTAAAGCAAATAGCAGTTGAAAGACATTTGAGAAATATAGAGCTCTAAAAAACAAATAAAGGAAGCAAAAAACTCCCAAACCAGTCCAGGATATGTCATAATCTTTTATTATGTATCAAATTGTCTTCAACATAAGTTACAATCTGATTAAATTTGATAGACATTTTTAAAATCTATTCAAAAACAAAAACAAAAATTCTCTTTATGTACAATATCTTTTGTCTAGAGTCTAGCAAATATAGTACCTTTCATTGCAGGATTTCTGCTTAACGTAATAAGCAAAAACAACCAAAAATTATAAACCAAAGCAAACCAAATCGCTTAATCTCTCAACTATCAATAATGAACAAAGCATTAAAAAGATAAACACAGAATAACTGTTTTTGTTGTTTAGAAATGCAGAATGAATACTAAGAATTAGTGGCAAAAAAAGAAAACAAAACAAAAATGAACACAATAACAAAGCCCCAGGAAAACAACCAACGATCTTCAGGGGTAAACTTTCCTGCTCAGGAGTGCAAGCTGACTCTAGACCATCTCTCGGTTCTTGCGGATATTACAGCACAGGATCATACTGAAGATCATGCCAAATATCTGGAAGACAGGAAGGAACAGGAGGAACAGGGTAGCTTTGCGGAAGGAAAGACATGAGTCATTCAGGCCAAGACAAAGGACCAGGAAAATGGTGACCAGCAGGCTAAATGAGTTAAATGTCACAACAAGAGAGTTGTAGGCTAGATAATGGGAAGGATCACTGGCTGGTGGGATTCTGGGAGTCTGCAGCCACTTGCAGATGCAAGCTATACTGCACCTTTCCTGGAGAATTTTCAGGGTGAGGGAAACTCAGAGCTAAACTGAATGCTTAAATTCCAGATATTCCAACTTTTGCTTCTGCCTTTGTGTATTTGTGTGTTTTATATTCTATTTGAAAAGGCATTGATATCCCTTTTACTGAAAGCTACTCCAAGCTCTTCTTAGATGCAGATGAGAGGTACAAATAACCACTAGGAAAGGAAGCAGTTCTCTCTTTTGGGGTGCTCTCGGGAGGGGCAGAGGAGGGCCGTGTCCCCTGCAGGGCTCTCATCACTCCCTCCTGGGGAAAGAGGAGGAGGCCCCAGGGAACCTTGTGGGCCCTTGATGGTTTCTGGGAGCTGATTACTCAAGAGTAGATTATTTGATGCTTTTGGTCTTCCTTTCGGCTGTCTAACCCTGGATGCCTTTTGGGTGAAATAATTCATATCCTTGTGGCTTTTATTGAACTACTTTCTTGGGTAAAAGAACAGGTGCATGATGGAAACATGTTTTGGAGATTATCACAGGATAGCTGATGGTCTGGGGCGATCTGGACCCTCACGTGGGCCCACACCCACGCACGGTCCGTGCACTAGCAGCACTGGCGTCACCTTGCACTTACCCCCAAACCTCACGGGCTAAGAGAGTGGATTCTGGAGACACACTGAGTTCAAATCCCAAATGCTTCCCTCATGAGCTCAGAGACTTTGATCAACTTATTCAACCTCTCAATCACTCCATTCCCTAGTCTCTAATAGGACTGCTAAAAGTTGCCACCTCACAGGTACAGTGAGGATTCAATCAGTTGATAAATGTGTAGCACTTAGCCCAGAGCCTGGCCAGAGCATGCACTTAATCAATGTTAACTACTAAGAGGATCCCCTGTCCCCGACATCCAGGACACTTACCATCACCACGGCGATCCCAATGCCCACCGCGCCGATGATGTGGAATTTGTTGTGGAAGACCTCTTTGATGGCCTCCGGGCAGGACTTAGGGGGGCAAACCAAGACCCTGGTTACACACACTCCCTGCTCTGGGCACACCCCCTTCCTCCCACGACACCTGTTTCACACTCAGATCACGGGTGGTTCCAGAGAAAGGGTGGGGGACACAATGTTTGGGCGCCTTGGTGGGTGGATGGGAAGAACCAAGAGAGATATAAGAATGTGGGTGCCTTATATTCAGATAAGAAATCATGGAAGAGGGGTAGGCCCCTGCTTTGGGTCTATTTCTTGTCTGGGGTCACACCCTATAATTAAGAATAGATTTAGAATTAGCCCTAGCTTACAATCCCGAGCTGTTTCTGGGTCTAAAAAGCAAGAGGCAGGACGAGGGGCAGCATGACGGGTAGTTCCAGTGCCAGATCACTGCAGGCAGCTGGAACACTTTGCTGTTTCCCTGGTCTGGCCTCGGTTTGGCTGTTCTTGTGGACACAGAGGCACCAGGGTTGGGGAGAAATGAGACTGTCACCCTGGGAGCTTCCCGGTGGAAGAGGTATTTATCAAGCCATTGAATGCCTGTCCTCCCACAATGAGGGGGCAGATTTCACTTCTACCCTTGTGGGATTTGCCCAGAGCAAGTGGGCAGGGGCGTAAAAGTCTTGCCCTTCAAGTTTACCTTCACTGTGAAGCTTGCGAGTACATCCTTTTGGGGGCAGATGTCCGAGATGAATTGTTCCACACCCCCCACCACACCACAGCAATTCAACTGCAGAGAGAAGGGCAGGGATGGGGGTAAGAGAAACACACAAAAAATGATTGAAATAGAGGAGCACTGGTCTGGTGCTGCAAATACCCCGGGTGCCTGTGTTCTGCAGACCAGCTGGCGTCCCTGCAAAGACGACATACCGCATAGTGGATGGCTTTCAGCGTTTCCCGCTGGAGCTCGTCCTTGGATTTCAGCTTGTCGTAGGTGTCCACGTAAAATTTCTGGAGTTCCTTAATCACCTGTGATGGACAGATAAGAAAGAGAGTAGCAGAACAAATGAACAAATGTCACCTGTTCCGTCTTCCTTACACTTAGCTAACAAATTCTTGTGCTTGGAAAACGTTTCTGAGTAGGTTGCCTCTCTCTCGGCATCTCGGGGGCCCTCACTCTCCCCCAATGTTCTCTAGGAACCTGCTCCTGCCATTTCTCTTCTCCTGTGGCTGGTCCCTTCAGCCCCGCTTGGCACCTTCCTTTCTTTCTGCGAACAAAATAGAATCTCCTCAATCTACCTCATAATCATAATCATAATACAAATCCTTCTCTGATCTGGCTAGTTCCTCAGGCTTCCATCTTCTTTTGTCTTCACTCAGAGACTGTGTTACTTTTGGCAAATTAACCAAGCCCCTCTGTATATCACTTTCTGCAATTTAGGATGGAGATTATGTTCATCTCTACCCGAGATTATTATGAAAATTCTGATGGCACATTGCACGTCAAGCCCTTAACACAGTGTCTGCTACAGAGTAAATGTGGAATAAGTATTGGCTATTATAATGTAAAATAAAAGCTGTATCATCATCCTGTACCTGGGCGCATCCCAATTTAATGGATGACTGTTTCTTGGCCCTCCCGTCCCCACAACATCAATAAACTGTCCAATGTCCAGCATTTCTCCTTCAGTATCTTTCTCAGTTATCCCCTCCTATTTCTACAACTGCAGCCTCTATCACCTGAATAATTAAATCATTAAAAAAAAAAAGGAAAACAGGTTTCCTGCATCTAGTGTCTCTCTTCTTTCCTCCCACCTGCTAACCATGAAATACAGCCCTTCCTACAACACTGTTCTGATGTGGCCCATCCTGGCCCATAACTCTGGTCTCCTCCCCACGGGGCCTAAGCTCAGCTGTGCTCAGATCCTTTCGTTGCTGGGAAGCACCCTGTCTGCCACCAACTTTCCTCCTGAAATCTTCTCTCTCATCCAAGGGTTAGGCCAATGTCTTCTTCTCCACAAAACCAAAGATCTCCCCTTCCACTCTCCACTCCCTAAAAGTCCCATGGGACTTTTGGATATAAGTGACTTCTGTGACCATTGTCAAATGCATGTCTTTCTGCCACACAAGGTGGCAAAGTGAAGACAACAGTTCATGCATCTCCAGACCCTGCATAGTACTTGGCTTGTATTTATAGATTAGGAGCAAGGGTGTCCAGCCCAGAAAGCCACGTTCCTAAGCCATCTTTCCAGAAGAGCTGGGAAGAGCTGCTGAGGTGTGAGACACGCACAGACACAGACCCAGTGGCTATTTCCTGAACATCTATTATGTGCCGGCACTGTTCAGGGAACTGGGAGCAGTGGTTGGCACAGTATGTGCCCAGTACAGTATAAATGCTCACATTCCCTGTCCTGGGGAAGCTCCCGCTCTGAGGGGCCAGTGGGAATGTGGTGAAGTAAGAGGTATGATGAGAGCTGACCAGAGAGTGGCCAGCAGGACACCCTTCCACCCTCATCATCCCACATCCGCAAATTCCCAAACCTGTATTGCTGCAGGTCCCAAGAGATCTTACAGGGAAAAACCTACCTCATCTTTGTGCGAATATCCCCAGATGGCCGCAGCTATTTCAAGTGCAAATATCACCAAGAGGAAGCCAAAGAACTAGAAGGCAAAAAGAGGGTGGGGTGAGGAACAATCCTAGCCAACCAGGAAAAGCAAAGAGTATTCTGGAGAACAAGGAAGAATGACTACGACTCTCTGGGGACTGGGCATCTGGGGACACAGATGAAGACATTCACAGAACTGCAAGAGTTAAGCCCAGGTGAGGAGCGGCAGCTGGAGCAGGGGAAGAACTAGGCACCGCTGAGCCAGAACTGGTATTTCTAAGGAGTTAATCAGGAGTCAGTCAGCGATAAAATGCTATTGCTCACTCACAAAAATCACAGATTCGAAGAAATAAAAAGTGAATACACTCTGGAGTCTGAGGAAAATTGTAACAAATTTTTGAAACAAGTGAAGGCAAATGTACCTGTGGATTCAGGGGAAGAAAGCAAATGAACCAAGTCCTGGCATTTCGTTGCCTTAGGGAGGTGGTGAGAGAGAATCCGGAGAGGAAGAGGATGAGTCCACTGTGCGGCTAGGAGGCTGGGGTAGGCCTGGCATGGAGGCACCCTGGGGGTGCTGAGGACAGCTCATGCCCTTGGGGTGCCATGTTTACCCCACCATCTGTCCTATGGAACTTTGGGGGCAGAGGGCCCTGGTGTGGGCGTGGGGAACACAGAAGGGATACTCACCAATCCCAGCATACACTGGGACTCTTGCACAGCCCCACAGCAGCCCAGGAAACCCACCAGCATCATGAGGGCGCCGGCTCCAATCAGAATATAAACCCCTGAGGAGACAGAACAGAGGACAGAGGGCAAGGCATGGAGACATTAGTGTGGTGGCCCAGCTATTTCCTGTCATTCCTTTGTCCCTCCATGTGACTGCGCAGCCCTCTATCCCTATCCTCCCAATCTCCAGGAAGAAATGCCTCCTCCTTAAAACACAGCCCCTCCCGCCAGGGCTCTCAGGTCTCCCTCCCACCAGTCTCTCTGCTAGGACCTCACCCCACCAAGTCTTCACTCCCATCTTACCCTCGGTCTCCCTGCAAGGTGCCTATTACCCCTTAACCGGGACAAAGAATATCCACGGAGCCCCCAGATGCTACTCAGGACACAAACTGGCCCAGTCTGTCAGCTATTTCCAGCTTGAAGAATCCACTCACACTAACTGAGACAAACCCTCCAAACTTGGGGTAAATTCCCGGGACTCTGAGGTGCCTCCTGTTGCGTCTATCTGACGGGAGAAGCTGTCAGAGCAAGCTTGCAGCAGCAAGGGGCTGTGCACACTCAGGTGGCCAGCTCTGCCTGCTTCCCCAAAGGGACGGGTGCTTCCCGCCCTGCTGCGGGGGGCAGCGAGGCACGCTAGTAACACCCAGGACACATGCTGGCGAAGGGAGAGTAGCTCGCTCTAGTGCAAAGAAGACAGGCCTGGCATCAGGGGACCCTTGATTTGGTCCTATGTCTGCTACTCATTGCTGTGTGAATTGGGGTCAGACACTTTCCCTCTCTTAGGCTCAATTTCTTTATCAGTAAAATGAGAGGTTGGTGCTAGAAATTTTCAGAAGGTCCCTCTCTTGTAGCACACTCAAGAGATCTCATGGTTGCAGTTTGGTTACTGTAGGTGTGAAAAGGATCGACCCTTTTGTTAGGCAGGGTGGGGGGTGGGCAGTGAGTGACACTTTTTCTCTAAGTCCTCAATTGTAGTGATGGATGGCGAGGGTGACTTCTACAATTTCTGACTGTGCCCCACATAACACGCGTTCCTGGGACAGGGGACACAGTGGAGCATACTAGCCCTAGTCGCCCTTAGGGGCCTCTTCTGCAGTTACATTCTGGAGAAGAGTGGTTCTGCAAGGACCACCCCCTTCCCTGGCTCCTCCAACACACAGGCTGCCTGGAAAAACTGGCAGAGAAGCCCGGACCTCCCTGTCTTTCAAGCTCGTGCTCCCGCCCTCGCCCTCGGGAGGGGCTGCTGAGAGCACCAGCTCTGAAGGCTGGAGGCCTGGGTCTGAAAGCCAGCACAGCAACCCTGGGGAGGCCGCTTAATCTCTTGGTGCAACACTTCTGTCTGCAGAACGGGGATGGCAATGACGTCTACCACGAGGTGGTTGTGAGGATTAAGCGATATGTAAATCAAAATATGCACAAAACCAATGTGCGCTGCTGTTAACCTTAATACAAAGGGTGGAGGACAATTATTACTAATTGCTGTGATGAATCTTTATACACTTGCTGACCCCTCCCTGCTAACTGGTACCAGGGCAACTTGCTTGAAGTAGGGGCTGAAAGCGAGAGGTTCTATGATGTTTCTAACACAATACACAACAGGATACAGCAGTGAAAAACCCTTGGCAGGTGTCAGTGACTTCACTGTCCCACATCTGTCCCCCTAGTACAGGGCTGAGGCTTTGCAGGCAACAAACCCTGCAGTCTGCCTGCAGCTGAAGCTCACGGGCAGCATCGAGCAGAAGGCTCACAAGGGAGCATTTGTGTCTCTTCCCCGTTCCCCCCACATCTGTCGTGATGTCAAGTCACGTGGGTTTACTGGCAAACCCTACGCTGTATGAATATGGGTATTGTTCCCGTGCATGCCTGGCCCAGACTGGGCAAGGGGACAAATGCAGCTTGTCCTCAAGTCAAGTCCCATCCTCCCAGGCAGTTCAATGCTGTGGGGCCACAGGCCGGACTCGAGAGGCAGTGCAGCCCTACGCCTGAGCCCTGTGGGAGGAGGGCTCTGACATGGGGACACCAGCGTGCCGAGGCCGTGACATGGTCCCAGCTTCTCCCCACCTTGTTGGAGCAAGACAACGAAAGATGAGTCACTCTTGGAGCTCCATAGCAGGGGCTGAATGAGTAGGAGGTATTAAGAGATCAAAAGGATTTACAAGCATGTGAAATCCGTTGAGTGGGAATGAACAGAGACATGTTTTCTCTGAGTCCAGATCCCAGGTGGTAAGCCCAGAGATGCTGGCAGAAGTCAGGGCGCTGGGTGAGCAGCACTTGGGAGCTGTGACAGGAAAAGGCATTTCCCGTGCAGAGCCAGATCGAAAGAGAGAGACAGAGAGAGAGAGAGAGAGAGAGAGAGAGAGAGAGAGAGAGAGAGAGAGAGAGAGAGAGAGAGAGAGAAAGTCCTCCTAATGGGCCTTGGTTAATATGAAATATTCATTCTCGGGCTGAGCCGATGAAGACTTGAGGACAAAGGGTCTCGTTGGTTTTAAATCTTGCTTAACCCGCTGCAGATCTGAGGTATCTCGACGTGACCCTCTCCAGCTCCCTGGCAGCTGTTCATGGGGATTTTAGCAGAAGCTATACGGTGGCTCCTCTGCAAACAGCTCCCTGGAAGTCATGGGACCACAGGCAGGGTGCGGGCTGGTTCTTAAATGGGCCACCCAGGAATTCCCCCTGCATAGCTCCTCCTAGCTTCTACCCTAGGATCGTCAGCAAATGCCGGCCATGACAGATGACAAAGCGTCCCCTTTATAAAACAAGTGAATGCGGGCTTTCTGTCTGACTCATGGAAAAAGTTATTTGTCACGGACCCTTCTCTAGGATTACTGTATTAATTTGCTTAAGGGCTGTTTATTCTGCTTTTCTTCAGGCTGACATTATAGCTAGTTTTTTAAAAAGCCTTTGGTGTAGCAGTGGCAGATGCCAGGGTGTCCTTTACACCAGAAATGGGGCATGTTTTTTCCCTGTTTATCAGGGCTCTAGGCTTTGGCTGGTGAGAGAATGCATCGGCTTCCTGTCACCACCTTAAGCCCATCTTGTGAAAAGCACTCACCACACCTATTTGTGTGGGGAACAAAACCCAGCAGAGCTTCTGGCCTCTACTTGCTTAGAACAGTTTATTATCTCCAATTAACATAATCAGGGTTCCCAGGAACCCTGACTCTGCTCCCAACGGATCTCTTGGTCCTTCGCCATCCCACTGACGGCTGTTCTCATTAATGAGCACCACCGTGAACCCCATCTGCCAGGCACGGAGTTCTCCACCTCAGAGAGGTGTGCGTGTGTGACTCTGCCAGTTTCAGGATGGGGAAGACGAAGAACAACAGAACAAGCTGCCCCAGGCCACGAGCTGGAAATGGGGAAGTCAGCTGACTGTGGGCAATGCTGTGTGCCCTGGAAATCGTCAGGCACCACGTCATAAAGGGGGAATGGTCCTCGGGAATGTGTAAGACCACGGCCTCTGGTTGCCCTCATTTGGTGTCTGTGTTCTGGGATTCTGGGAGGACACCAAGGAGTTAAGAAGGTCTGTTGGCCTGAGACCAAGAAAATGAAGTTCCCCAACATGTTGCAGCCTGGGATTACGAATACTGCTGACAGGCTGACTCTCCCAGGGCCTGACTGCAGGGAAGGCCTATATAAGGCTGGCTGTCAGCTCTTCTGGATTCACTACAGACTGTTTTGAATGTTGGAAAGTTTCTTTTTCCCTTGCTTCTCTGTCTGGTTATGCATTCTTTCTTTACTTTGGAAGCTGTGGTCCTGCTGGGGTCCTTCAGGTTTCCTGACGGGTCAGCTGCATGGTGAGGCTGGCCTGTGGGTTGCCCTACAGATGGTTAGGGGCCCTGTACAAGGGGTGGTCACTCCTTGATGTTGGGAACCGCAGCTGGGGTGGAGCTGGCATTCTACTGGAAGAGGGGGGATGGGTCAATACCAAGGCTGGTGTCACAGTCCGAGTGAGAAGGGGACAGAGTGTACGAAGACTCCTCTGCCCTTTGCCCACAGACAACAATTATTCAGCTTCCCAAAGCACTCAGTGAAGGGCAGGGGGCCCAGCCAGACCCAAGTGGCCACCCAGCAGACTGGTGGTTGAGTGCCACTTGCATCACCCTCTGTTCCCTGGGCTTCTGCAAGCTGAGCCTTTCCCCAGGGGGTCCAACTGCAAAGGGTCCATTTCCTCTGTTAGAACTTAAGGAGACAGCTGCCACTGGCCCCCAACTAGGGATTGCTGTGTTGCTTTGGGATTGTGCCTTCAAATTCCTAACCTAGTTGCTTAAGGTAGGACCACTGGCCATGGATTGGGCGGGGGGAGGTCGGGAGGGCCTGCAATGACCTAGGGTACCCAAATCTTGTGAGGTTCCCAGAGGCAGGTCCTGGCTCCCCAAACGGCATGCTCATTACTCTCCTACCACTCTACCTGGCTTTCCCACCTGTCACCTGCTGGCCCAGGACCCTGATACTTGGGGTTTCTCTCCCTCAACTATAATTTGGGTGAAGTCAAAGACCAAAAGAGCCCCCGCCATGCCCCCACTCCTGGGGAACATCCAGTCAGTGTAGCTATTTTCTATTCCTGCATAGGGGAGACCCACCCACAATCTAGCACAGGTCATACAAGAGGCAACTTCCACAGGACTGGGTTCAAATCCCAGCCCTGCCTTTTGACGGGTATGTGCTTAGACATATTTCACTTTCTGGGCCTCAGTGTCTTCAATGAGATGGTAATCATTTCATGTACCTTAGAGACTTACCAGGATTCCATTATATAACAAAGCATGTGAGACAGTGAATGACACCCAAGGTGGGGCTTTGGGGAGAGTATGGGAGCCAGGCCTCCTACAGAGACTGATGGGAGATGTCCAGGGGCTTTCCTTAGGATGACTTGCCTGAGACGGGTGCCCTGGCTTCCACATTCTTTCAGCAAATCTGCTCTCCCTGCCCTCCCCAGAGAGGGTTCCCTGCTGACGTATGTGACCTGACATGAGATGACAGGGTGCGGAGTGCTCACGTTCTCTGCTCGGCACCCGCCCCACCCTCCTGCCCCCGCTGCTCCAGTTCCTCCAGCTCGGCAGGGTGGCGTTCCAGGACTGCCACAGACTCACAAAAAGAAAGCTGTTGCCTACACAAGTCAGGGCACTATGGCAACCCACTCCCTAAAAACCCTGTGCGTAGTTTAAAACAAAAATGCATTGTGTTTTTCTTTCCCTCACTTTTTTCCCCTCATAATAGGGAGGCACACCCTAAAAAAACCCCAACTGATGACAACAAAAATAATAAAAGCAGGGCAGCGATCCACAAGCCCGGGTGCCATGTAATCAAGTGGGCCGGGCCTGTCTGGAGGCGGGAAGGGGGCTGCACCCGGGCAGCCACGGCGGTCTTCCTGAAGGCCTGGGCGATTAAGTCTCTTCAGACTGTTTTCCTCATCTTTTTTTAAAAATAACTTCTTGGGTGGGCGGCAAGGAAATGACCAAACTTAAACTTTGAGCCTGATGACATGACAGCGCCGTCCTAAAAATAGGGGGCTGCTCTTGTTTCTCGCAAATGAAATGTTTCCTATCCCCAAACCGGGAAGAAAGGAGAGCCACAGATTCTGTGTGCTGTCCCAGACACTAACTGGACGACTGCGTCTGACAGGCCTCGGTGCTCCCACTCGTTCTGCAGAGGTGTTTACGTGGTGATACAGCAGTGGGAAGTGACAGAATGACGCTGGAAACAATGCTGCGGAGCCTGTGCGCACGAAGAAACCAGCTAATAAGTCAATTCTCGCTTAAATTGGAAATCTTTTCCCTGAAGCAAAAGCACTCGGCCTTTACACCAGCACCAGGGGGCAGGAGGGCTGGCATCTCTGCTGGTCTCTCTTACTAATTTGACTGTCACTATCCAGGAGGCAGGTCTTTTGGGTCTCAGAGCCCCTAGCTGAACAGTGGGGAGGAGTCACCTCTCTGGGTCCTGGCACTGTGGATTCCCCAGGACAAAGTTTTTTGAATTCAGGAGATAAGTAAGCCTGAGAAGACGGGAAATGAAGAGAGGATCAGGGACGACGAGAACAGAGACTCTGAAGCCCTTAAGAGTGGCAGCAACTTCGGTGGCCAACTTCCCATCAGAGAGGAGTCCAAAGGCCAGACTTAGCATGAAAAAAGAAACCACATCAGTCAAGTGCAAATTCATGGGCACAACCACACAAAAGCGAGACTTGGAAGGGACATGACTGGCCAATGTGGCCAGAGCAAATGTCTTCCCCAAGGCCACGCCCCTGGGTCAACAGGGCGTCTCCACAGTTGGAGAAAGCACCAAGTCTCCCATGCTCACCTGTGTAGAAGCTGGAATGAGAATTCTCTTGCTCGAAGATGCTCTTGGTCTGAGAGTCGAATCGGAGCCATAGTCCAATGGCAAGGACTGCAATCCCAGTAAGCTGCAAGAAACACAGGACATTGGCATTAATCCTGGCTGCCAGGGAGAGCATGGTCCCCAAAAGCTGAAGGTGAGTCTACACTTAGTCTCTGTCCCTCACCCACGTATTTGTAGTAGCAGCAGCCAGCGTGGGGATGGGAGTGGGGGATCAATCCATTTACTAAAAATATCAGTAAGCTGAGAATAAATAACTGTGTACCAGCAGTACAGCAGTAGAATGGGTTACTTTATGGACAATGGAATACTATACAGCAGTGAAAACGAACGGACTGTAGCCATGTGCAATACTATGAGTGCATCTCAAGCTGTTAAACAAATGAAGAACCACAAGAATACATTCAACGTGATTCCACAGAGTGAAATATTGCTGTACTATTTAGGGGTGTATACAGATGACAAAGAAAAGAAAAGTGATTATTATAAAGCCAAGGGATGGTGACCTGTCATGGGAGGGAGGAACTTCTCACAAGGGAAGAGCACATTGTGGGGCCAGGGTCTGGGACTCTGGCAACATTCTAGCTTTTGACTTGGGCGGCAGGGACATAGATATTCACTGCATAGTTATTTAAACTGTCCATGTTTCGTGCGCTCCTCTGTGTATATACCATACAGTAGAGAAAGTTGCTCAAAGGGCACGTCCATGCACCGACGAGGGCAGCTGTGATTCCTCACCAGACCTCAGACCCCCCTAGGCTGTTCACATTGGGTCCTTTCCCTTTCCACACAGGGAGGCCTTACCAGCCGACCTGCCCCATTCCAGGTTTTAGGTGCCTGCTTCCTCCCGAGTAATCCTTATAAACATCAGACGAGAAACCTGCAAGTAATCTTCCAATCTTATGAAAATCCCATTTCATAGGTGGGCAAGTTGAGATGCTGGACTGTAAAGGGCAGACTTTCCCAAAAAAAGAGCTGAACTGAGGTGCCAAATCCTGGTCTGGCACTGTTGAACTAGATGCCTGCGGAGGTGGCCTCCTGCCAAGCCCTCCTCCTACCCCAGGGCCAGCTGAGCTCCGTCTCTCACACTCGTACCAGGGCTTGCGGGGGAGTGAGTCAGGCTGCAGTGTAGTGGCCAGCTGGATGCATGAGGGGGTGGGCTCTGGGCCAACGCCCAGGCACCAGGTTTCGCTGGCCCACCCTTTGCAAAAGAGACATCCTACATCAGCACCCTGCTCTTCAGGAAGCTTGAGGAGGAGGAGCTTGCTGGAGGAGCTGGGATAGCCCAGTGGTGTGGAGAGTCCTCTCTTTCCTTCCTTCTTTGCTCTTTTCCTTTTCTCCATGACTTCACAGTGGATTTGGATGTGTTGGGTAGAGAGGAAAGATGGCAACAGGGAAAGGGTGACCCGAGACCTCTGCCCGTGTAGTCCAAACCTCGCCTACACTGCAGAGGGGACGCTGTCCTGGTATTTCCCTATTGAGGGGCTGGAATTCCTGGCTCAGAGTTCTCCTGCTTCAGTTTCCCCATCTGTAAACCAGGAATGGTGAGATGGGGCCTCCCGTTGCTTATTAAGTAGGATATTAGAAGTGTTAGAAGTGATGGTGAGAATTACTGCACTCCTACCCCCTTGGACAGCCACTCAGCATCTTCCCAAACCTCTCAGTCCTAACCCGAGGGACGGCATCACCAACACTGGTAAGACCGACACAACACGGCGTGCCCCATGGTTGGACAGTGCAGAAAGAAAAACTCAGGGGTGCTGGCCTTGAAGGAGCAGGAATTTTATTTTATTTTATTTTACCTTTTTTGACCCTGAGTATTTCCCATTTATTCCAAGGAGCAGGAATTTTAGAGTTACAACAAACCAGAGAGCTTTGAGTTCGAGCAAATGTGGCGGGTCTTCCTTCTTACTAAGTACAGACATGCAGGTGAGCGAGGGTCTCCAGGCCTGAGGCAATGGCAGCAGACATGGCTCCATGGGGATTACAAGTCTCCCATTCCCAACTGGACACTCAGTTTGGACTGAGCTCTCCTGACTCAGGAGCACCACCGTTAGAGCAGGGACATGGTGGGGCCCTGCTGGGACATCCCTGAATGCTGGGTGCTAGCTAAGCAAACAGTAAGTACCAAGTGGGTCCTTTTTTTAAAAAAAAATCCTTACTCGAGGACATTTTTTCATTGCTTTTAGAGACAGGGGAAGGGAGAGAGATTGAGAGATTGAGAGAGACAGACACATACACACACATATTGATGTGAGACAGAAACGGTAGTTGTCTTCTTGTACTCGCCTTGACTGGGAATCAAACCTGTGACTTTTGGTCTATGGGATGATGCTCCAACCAACTGAGCCACACCAGCTAGGGCCTAAATGGGTTTTGACTCCATGGTGGGCAGACTCTGGCCCAGCTCCCCTGGGGGGCTGGAGAGTTAAAAGAAGGAAGGTGATGCTTCCCCTCTTCCCTGACCCCAACACATGGAGGCCCAGTCAGACCCCTGGAAAATGGAAGACAGGCTGCTGGCCTCCTTGTGGACTCAAAAGCATCAACCTGAGAACCCTGCAGGCTGGCGCTTCTCGTCCCCTTGGAGGTAGTTCTAACTTTTGGTGAGCACTTAGCCACAGGCCTTTTCCTCAGCCCTCCCTTCAGCCCTCATCTTGTTGATGCTGTTGCTGAGGGCACCTGGGACCTAAGAGAGGCCGTGTCCTTTCTTGTCCTTTATGCTCTAGGCTTCTGCTTATCAAAGAATTATCTTCACGTCATTTTATTCTCCTGGTTGATACAGTTACTCACCCACCCCACCCCTTCCTCTGCCAGGAAAGTCCTTAAACCAGTCACCATGAAAAGAATAAAAACCACCCCGTCCGAAAGGACTAAACTACAAACGGTGGGGGAAGGCTGCACCGTGCACAGAAGCTTCTCACGGGCAGGAGCTGGGTCTCTTTGGGAGCGGTGCCCTGCTGGGACGATGACAGGGCCCCCAAATAGTAACCCTCCAATGAGAAGGCCTCTCCCACTTTCATAATGTAAGGGTGCTGAGCCAATCGGTAGAAGTCCAGTCATATAGCTGGTCTACATGCACAGGTGGCAAGGACACTTTCTGGAGAACTAGAACCAGAAAGGGAAAGACTTCAGTTCTCACCCCAGACAAGGCCAAGGCCAGATATAGGAACTGGAGTCCTGCACATCTGCACCCCATCCTGAACCTCACATTATGCTGCTTGGCTGTCAAAGCCAGAACACTGTGCAGAATTGGGGAAGGAAAAGCAGCTGGCTCTGGACAAATGGAAAAAAGCGGTAATCGATCTCAGTCTCATATGTGAAACTTCACTGTAAGAGTAGGGAAAGGGAGGTCAGAGGCGGGACTGGGAGCGGTTTGTTCACCAAAGGCACAGAGGAATGAGCCCTGTGGACCTTTTTGATTGGGTTACTGAGTTGACTGGCCTGAGGAGATGCTGTGTAAACCATTAAGTGCCCCATTTTCTGTAATGCTATTGGAGAAATTGCTTCAGTTGGTTGGGTCACCACGGCCGGGGGCGTCACGGGGCCATGAAGCGGGTATAACTGGCGCCACCGAGCAACGGCTTCCCCGGTTGTACGGGCAGCACTATCTAAGGAGTTCAGAGAGCTTCCACGGAGAACTACTTTTTGATGTGGCACAGAGAGCCTCCCCAGCCCCCCACCTGGCTCTTGCCCCCAGCTACTTGAATAGTAGAAGAAACCAATAGTAGAAGGGATCAGTAAGAACCAAAGAGAACTTTGACCTTTAAAGAAGGGCATCCAGTCAATGATTAAGGGGCTCCATAAAAGAAGAAAACTGGGTCTGGGGAGCCTAGAAGTTGACGGTTTCCTCCCAGGTTAATAACTGACATGTGGCAGGAATGTCGGCCATACAGTTGCCATGGCTGCTACCTCAGCGTTGCTCACCATTGCTGGATCTGAGCAGGTTTGATGCAGATGCTCAGTAGGACAATTCCCTGCTCACACAGCCCTCGAAAGGGGGCGGAGACCGGCCCAAGATCACCAGCTGGTCTGGAGGGGATGGAAGTCAAACGTCTGGTGTCTCTCCTCCCAGACCCAGGCCCTGCCCTGCTTGGTTACCTCTCATTCCCAGGTATAGCCACAGGGAAACCTGCTGGTCTTGTTGAGAAAAGCTTCTTTGCCTTTGGGCCAGAAATGGTCTCCTCCACACTGCAGGGAGAAAAAGGATAGTTTTCTCCCCCAGTGTTTTATTGGAAATGTCTTCATTTCTTCGAAGAATTCATTTACTTCTCAGAAGATGGGCCATGAGAACAACACAAGACAAACCTAACTGAGGATGTTCTACAAAACACTTGACTGGAACTTCTCAACACGGTCAAGGTCATGAAAAACAAGGAAAGACAGAAACTGGCACAGACCAGAGGAGACGAGGGAGACATGACAACTGTCACAGTATTGTGGAGCCGGGATAACTGGAAAAACCAGTGCAAACCGAGTAAGTCCAGTTTAGTTACCAGTGATGAACCCGTGCTGGTTTCTTAGCTGAGACGACAGTAACATGGCAATGGAGGACGGATGGTAGCCACAGGGGGCACTGGTAGGGATATAAGGGAGCCCTATACTATCTTCGCAATTTTTTTTTTTGTTAAATTTTAGAGGGAGGAGAAGGGAGGGAGAAAGAGAGGGAGAGAAACATAAATCAGTTCCCTTCCTTAGGCACCCCAAATGGGGACTGAACCTGCAACCCAGGCATGTGCACCGTCTGGGAATTGAACCATTGACCTTTGGGTTTGTGGGACGAAGCCCCACCAACTGGGCCCCACCAGCCAGGGCTCTGTAACTTTTCTAATACTAAAAGTATATCTAACATAAAAGTGTATCTAACATGAAGAGAGCCCTGGCTGGTGTGGCTCAGTGGATTGAGTGCTGGCCTGCAAATCAAAGATGGGGCCTCTCTTTCAAGGCTTCCTGTCTGTCTCCTTCAGGAACCTGCTCCATTAATCCACCTCTTTCCTGCCTCTGTTTTATCCTTTGCCAACACACATGGGCAGGTCTGTCTATCCTAAAACACCAAACAGAAAACAGAACCTCTCTTCCTTCAACCTCACTCTGAAAGGCTGCAGACAACGCCGTCTTCACGTTTTCTGATCTCCCAGCAGCACGACTGTTCATCCCTGCCTCCTCCTCACTTGCCCCATGGATGGGATTGCTCAGAGTTCCCTCCTCTTGGAATGCAGTCCTGGCCACTGAGGCCTGTTGTTTCTCCACCAAGATTTCCTCAGTCTCCTCCCAAGGAAATGCGGTCCTGTGGGCTCCACATCTGTTCTCTCCAGCATCCTCAGGCACTCCCTTCCACCCATGTCTGTGCTCGTCTTGTGTCTCTAGCTAGAGCTCATGCTCCTCGAGGGCAGGGCCACTTCTTACTCATTTCAGTGGCTCTGCCACCCCATCCACATTTTGGATAAAACAGTCATTAGTAAATAATTATTCCACAAATGAATGATTGCTTCAATAAAAGAGAATCTCTGAAACCCACCAGAATCTCCTCTCCTGGTCCTCCCCCCTTGGACAAGCCTCTTTGCCTACCTGGCTTTTCATCCAGACCCACCTTCTGATACCTCACAAGAGAAGTCAGCCCACAGAAAATACTGAGAAAATCCCATGAGGTTATGTGGTGAAAGTCCCAATGACATATAGGGGCAAGTCCAGCAAGTCTTTTGAAAGTTTGAGTTTATAAGCCCATGCACCGTTGTTCTCAACCCCCACAGGAGTTCAGGTAGACACTCAAGATTTCTGATGAGCACACAACACAGGTAACCCTGTCACCTGGGGCTGATGTCAACTGCAGGAGACAAGAAACATGGTACTTCCCTCAGCTTAGGCCCACAGCAAGCAGTTTCCTGATCTCTCTCACCACCCCAAACACAATGCACTAAAAGCACCCACGCAGAGCTCAGGATTCAGTGAGTCATGGCACAGTCTCGCTACAGCTACAGGCCCAGAAACCTTACACTTAAACACACCCCTGGAGTTAAAGGAAATGGCCCCAGTTCCAAAGGAGGATTGAAAACAAATCAAAGAGTGATGCCGCATTGGGGTACCTGGCTGCTCTGGACCACGGGCCAAGTTTGCAAAACTGGTTCCAGTTAGAACCTGAGGAGCTGTTTAGTAGAGGCGATCCCTTTGAGGGAAAGATGAGGAGGCGGGATAAGAAGGAAAAGCAATTGGCTGATGAGGACATTTCTGTGTGTGGGCGGGAGGGCACTGCATCCCGAACCTCAGGTGGAAAGCACCATGTCTGTCTGTGGGACAAATCCCACTCCAGTGAAAATTCCTTTCGTAGCAAATGAACTGGGCGGTCTGGGTGAGACACCTCCCCTCCCAACCCTTCCCCTAGGTCCCTTCTTTTTTCTGTAACATGACCTGACTGGTCACATTTTTTTTAAAGGACAAAATACTCATTCTGCTTTCTCTTCCAGCTGTCCCAGAAAGTGGAGAGCAGATCGTTGTCCTCAGTGGTTTCCCTCCGAGGCTGGCCTCAGCCTTGTGGTTGCATCTGTCCCTGGAGGTGGGCAGTGGTGACAGGATAGGGTTAGAGAAGGTGGGAGCACTTTCTTTTTTAATGTCCCACTGTCCTCCTAGAAAGCAATGGCTATCTGGTTACTTTGGTGAGCCTGGGGTCAAAGAGATGGTACAAAAATTTTCAGTAAGAGGCAGGTGGCAATAATAGAAAGAATGGTGAGCAGGAAGCAGGAGACCTTGACTGTTACCTGTTACTTGCATGCCTGTGTCACCCAGGGTCTGGTTTACACACTGGGCGAATGTGGGAATCACCGGGAGGAATTCAAAACACGCACCGTCTCAGCCCCATCCCAGGGGAGTCTGCGCTCCCAGGCGACTCCTTGTGCAACCCTATCAAGGAGGGCTGGACTAGTTGAAGGGCGCGGACTCAAGTCTAATTCTGGCCCTGCCACCTAGGAGTTGTATGGTACTACACACTTTGCTTAGCTTCTTTGAACCTTAGTGTTCTCATTTGTTTAAAAAAAAAAAAATTGTCTGATTTTTTTTCCCGCCTTTGAACCTGTCCCGCCTTTGACCTAGGCAGAAGGTGAACGTTAAATGGGGGTACTGCATATAAATCACTCCAAAAATGGTGAAGTGCTACACCCAGACAAATTCTGTAGGGAAAAAAGTGGTAACAACAACGACAATGACCCTTGAGAAAGACATGAGCTGACAGTGGGGCGATTCACGGCACTTGGCGGACGCTGGCTGCATGTCCTCCTATGATCTGAGGAGGTGGCTGGGCAGGAGCAAGGCGATTTAGGGCACTGGGGTTCTATTTTCTGGTTTCTGTGAGAGTCAGTGAGTGCGGTGTGGTGGGGGAGGTGGGTAAATTTACCTTCTTCACACCCATACACCGCCTCTGGAGCTCCGCTAGATCAGATGGGAACAGCCAAAGAAAAGTGGGGAAGGAAGGTTAAAGGGAGATTGTTGACTAAGACTGGAGGCCTCTGTCCTTGCTTGGATCACAGACTGCCTTCTGTGGGTGCGTTAACTCTGCAGACAGGAGTTATTAAAGGAGCTGATCCCAGAGAGGCAGGGCATTTTACCTCTCTACTTCCTCCCTTCAGTAAGGTATGCATCAGCCTGGGTTTTTTTGTTTTGTTTTTTAATGTACTGGACTTGACAGACCTCTTGACATGGTTGCCCTCGGTGCCCATGAAATCAGCAAGAGACTGAATACCGAGGATGCAATTTCCCCTACCAGTCTTTTCTGGGGCCCAAAACACCATCACGCTTTAAGAAAGCCTCAGAAGTGGAGATAAGGGCCTCTATGTTCACACAGGCTTCAACAGTTAAAAACAAGTCAGGCCACCCAGACCTGTGGGCTCCCGGCCTCACCCATCTCCATGGCAACCCTGGCTCACCACTGAATGCCAAGCCTCGGATGGGCTGATTCACCATCAGGAGGCTGGTCCTGGCACTGCCAGCAAGAACAAACAGGCGCCGGAGCCCCACTGCCTCTCCTAATCCAGTCCTGTAGTAGCTTCTTCCCCCAGCTCTCAGTGAAGGCTGGAGCTGTTGTCTTCGGAAGGGCAAAGCTGCTTGGGCAGGAACAGAGGTCTCGGAGCCCCCCTTATCCAGTCCCACCCACAGTAAAACCACCACCAAAACCAAATGTCACTCTGTTCAGCAGCAAAACCTGCCGTGGTTTGCTTGCATTAAAGATTACAGTAAACTGTTAGTTCATAGCAAAATGTAAAGAAACCAGGGATATCACCAACTTTAGTGCTATCTATTAGAGATGAGTTGAAAAGCCCAGAAATCACAGTTCTGGAGAACAAGGACCCCAGTGAGTGTGAACATCCTGGGGGCCACTTTGCTCCTCTAGGCAACCTCTGCTTTTGGGGCTTCTACTGAGCTCCCCATCGGAGGGCAGTGTCCAAATATACAGAAGCTGGTATCCTCAAAGGCCACTGGAAAACTTTTTTCTAGGCCAGTGGTTCTCCCATGTGGTCTCCAGACCAGCTGCAGCAGCAGCAGCACCTGGGAACTCAGTCAATGAGAAAGGTGAGTGGGGTGGGGCCCAGCCATCTGTGTTTTAACAAGTGCCCGGGATGATTCTGATGCTTGCTCAAGTTTGACAACCACTGCCCTAGGGCTTCATATAAAATGCCCAACAACCGGGTAGCGTGGAAAATCTCTAGCTGGGGGTTCTGAACCCAGAGGCCAGCTTCCTAAATGCCAGTGGGGAAGGGCATACAGCCGTGGGGCGAGTGTGTGTGTGAGTTTTCTCTGGGCTCAAGGTTCTTCTGTGTGTGTCAGGGAGAGACCACAGGCTCCACCCAGCAGGGAGCAGAACCTCACCATTTCACTTTACACTGTGGAATCTGGGGAGTGTGGCTCAAATGCCCCCTCCGCCCCCCTTGGCACACGGGGACTCAGCCTAAGGACCATTGCTGCACGGAGACTGTTGAGGGGAGGACACAGGACAACTGAGCCGGGAGGAAACAAGGCAGTCACTGGCAGGACAACGCCACCTTGAACCCACTGAGCCTGGAAGTCATAGTAAATGGTTCACGTTAGAACCTGCACCCGGCTTTCAAAAGCACATTCCCTGCACAAGTTCAGCCCTGCGAACGCTCCTCCCCAAGAAGCCAAAACACCTCCTGCTGCGTCTGAAGCAGGATACCCTTGGTAAAAACTTCACCCTGACTTCTGCAGATTGTGTCTCCTTAGGCCAGGCTGTGTATGAGAGTGGATTCTTCTTCAAAACATCCTAAATTAAAAAAAAAATTTTTTTTAAAGAATACATGCAGAGGCTGATGGTCAATGACGTGGTAGGTTATCTAGTTTTACTGTTAACCTGACTCCTGGCAGCCTTTTTGTCCATTAGCAGCCAGCCCCCCCAGAGGCTAGGGAAAGGAAAATAAGCAATATAATAAAAGTAGCAATTATTATCTCTGTGTGTCCCACATTGCAGGAGGTGATTTATGTATATTATCTCATTTAATCCGCTCGTCACTCTTATTTTATAGATGAAACAGGCTCTGAGAGGTTAAGCAACAACAATTTGCTGGAAACAGCCCAGGCAGCAGAAGGCAGAGCTCAGGATGGGTGGCGGGCCACGCAGACGGCTCAGGGCTGCCCTCTTCCCGGCACTGAGCTGCGCACTGTGCTGCCTGGTGTAGGGGAGAATGGGAATGCCGAAGAACTTTTCTTGAAAAAAGGAGGGTGGTTTGGACATGTTGAATTTGGCAACATGCTGACCTAAAGCTCACTCTGCCTGCTGCAGCTAGGTGACTCAGATTCAGGGCACCAACCCCAGCTGAGGGGAAGGCCAAGAGGCGAGGAAGGCACTGACCACTAATTTCTCGTTGGGGTTTCTCTCTCTTCCTATTTTGAGCCCTGGAGAGGTGGTGGTCTCAAGCCCACAGTCATTGGGTCCCAGGGACAGGGCACCCCTTAGGGCTATCTCTCCCTTTCTTTTCTTTCCCTGGTGTCCACACAAGCAATAGTGACTTTGGCTCTGCCCTCCCCTGGGACCTGCTTCATGGTGTCAAAAAAGTTCTAGATAAAAGGGATTCATCCCTCCCCCACCTTTTTAAAAGATTTTATTTATTTATTTTAGAGAGGGGAAGGGAGGGAGGAAGAGAGGGAGAGAAACATCAATGTGTGGTTGCCTCTTGCACACCCCCTA
Source organism: Desmodus rotundus (assembly GCF_022682495.2). Taxonomy (NCBI): domain Eukaryota; kingdom Metazoa; phylum Chordata; class Mammalia; order Chiroptera; family Phyllostomidae; genus Desmodus; species Desmodus rotundus. The sequence goes on from NC_071389.1 coordinate 180,904,328, forward strand.
CTGGGGACCTAGCTGGCAACCCAAGCATATGCCCTAGATTGGGAATCGAACCAGTGACCCTTTGGGTTTGCAGGCCATTCACTCAATCCACTGAGCCACACCCGCCAGTGATCCATCTCCTTTTGAAAACACAAGTGAGCTGAAGGAGAGGTGTTAAGGCCACCCACCCTTCTTGGTTTGGAAGCAGAATAGATTTCTTCTTATGATTCTTGTTGTTAAATTCCCAGTGAGACTCCAAAAAGGAGCCTCTCCCCACTGGGCAGCCTTATGGGGCTATTTCCAGCAAAGTGCAAAACCAGTCCCTCTCCTCATCCACCTTTCCCAGACCGGAAAAATCTCCGAAAGACAAGTCTGCTAATTCATCTTCTAAAAGGAAGGAAGCCTAGTGGGAAAATTGCAGCTTTGAGCAATCCTGAGCAACGTGGCTTTACAGAACTGGAGCAATAGGCTATGGATGAGTGTGAAGGTTTAGGACAACCTTGACCTCTGAAAAATTTTGAGAGGTGTTATGATAACTCCACAGCAGCTGCGGAAGCTGACACCTGAGCTCTTTCCATGAGCCAGGCAGCACAATAACGGCTTTACATTAAACATCCCATTATTCCTCCTCATGACCCTAAGACTTTGGTTCTATTATTGCCTCCATTGTCCAAATAAGGCAAGTGAGGCTTAAGGAGTCACCAGTTCACTGCTGGGAATCTTCACTTGTATCGAGTCAACTGCCCCCTCCCCTGACAATCACTATGTGTGTGTTACTACATGTTGTACGTGTGTGTGTTGCTACATACATGTTGCTCTCTTCCACATCATGGCAGGTTGGGAGGTTGACAACAAGAAAAAATCCAACCATCCTCGAGAAGCCAGAAGCCAGGTCTTTGGGGAAGCCGACTCCTGCCTTTGTGGCCACATCAGCGCCCTACACACTGAGAAAATGATGTCATGCACCTTACCACCTATATAATTCAACATTAAAAAAATCAAAATATAAAATTAGTATACACAAGTTCCAAAAAGTGGTTACTTGGCCCACAATTCCTTGGGATTGCCTGCATTGCTGGCATCCTAAGCACAAACTCAGCCTGCCCATGACCCTGCACAACCTCCTTTTCTAGGGATTCTAGGGCACTTAGGAGCCCCCTGGAGGGAGCGGTGATGGAGGCTCAATAGCTACAGCTTGTGGGTGCTGTCCTCTCCCTATGCCTGGCCCTCCTGAGCAATTGTGTTTGAATGTTTAATTCTGGGCTCAAGCTGGTACAGTGATAATGGGCACATGCCCTGTGGGAGCGGGTGGAGAGTTCCCAGGGAGAAGACGAGTCCTACGGCGAGGCTGTGACAACCCCTTTGGAACTTAAGCGTGCTGGTGGGACTGCCTGACACCCTTCGAAGTCATTATGACCATCCCCACTTGAGATGAGGAAAACAGGCTAAGAGAGGTAAACTAACTTGGCCAGGGTTGCACAGCAGGTCTGGAGTGACTTAGCTATCAGCTGACTCCTTCTGTCACGTGTGCCTCACCCCTGGTGAAAGGGAGGTAGCTTGGTCTCGTCTCTGAAGTGTGGCAGAGGATGAAGGGCCTTGTAAACTTTTTCTCAGCATACTTTTATGGAAATTAGGGAGTGACCTGGTCTGAATAAGTTCAAGTATTGAGAAATCCTCCATACCAAGAACAAAGTCAGCTTCTCTTAAAAGACAGAGCCCTTGGGCCTGGCCGGGTAGCTCAGTTGTCGCAAGCACCGTCCTGATGTGCCAAGGTTGCAGGTTTGATCTTTGGTCCCAGCACACATGAGAGCCAGCCAATGAATAAATACATGGATGGGTGGAATAACAAATCCATGTTTCTCTTTCTCTCAAATCAATAACTTAATAAAACCCCAGAGCCCTTATTCTGCCTAAGAGAGGAGAAAACCTTCAGCTAATATAATGTGCTGGTGTTAAGTAGCTGGGGGCTGAGGGATTGGGAGGGAAGGCCTGTGCCCAAGGTAACCTCTCTCTAAACAAGCAATCTCATTTCAAGTTTCCATCGCCTGCTTGCCAGACATGTAGTATATACTAGCCAGCCCATAAATCCATTTTCTGCTGAAAGTAGGCATTCTGATCTTAACCAAAATTGTCTGATGTGGAGGACTGTTTGGGGATGTTTTGCTTTAAATCCATTTGTTTCCATTGCGTGTGCCTCACTGAGATATCCCGCGGTCACAAACACTCTTGCTTATGCACCTTAGCCCTGTGAACCAGCTAGTTCTCATTCCATCCATGGAACGGGTTACCAGTCGCCTGCATGGCTCCGAGTAGTGGAAGATGCCCCTTCTTTTACACATTGCAAGCAATGCCATGTGGCACATGGATTGGCAGTGTTGGCAAATGGCCCTCCTGCTCCATCAGAGGTCATTCTGAGTACCAAGCCAGCAAGGAGTCAAGAGTCACGGTTCCCAAACTGCTCTGTCTAACCTACGACCTGCCCTATCCCTGCTTTCACTTTAGGTCTCTTAATTATTAGATAGCAAGCACCCCAATATTTGCTATGTCCCACATTCCATTCAAAGCACTTCTCCTGTATTATTTAAGTTCCACAAAAGACCCGCCCCATAGGTAGCATTAACTTCCATGTTTTTAGAGGAGAAAACTTGAGCACAGAAGTTAAGCAGCTTCTCTGAGATCACTTGGCAAATAAGTGGCTGAGTTAGAACTTGAACCCCAAGTAGTCTGAGTACAAAGCCCAAATTTTCAATCATTTTGCTAAACTTTTTGTCTTTTTGATCCATTTTGTGAATTTCAGAACCTAATTGTTTCACTTGTGTCTTTCCTGCCCCACAGCCACATCTGATCCCATATTAAAAGTGCCATCTTCTATTCTTATGGGTCCCATGATAGCCCACCTGCAAGAGCAGAGGGCCTACTCTCTGACAAGAAGGCACCTGCAAAGCCACGTGGCCCACAGGTGCAATCTGCCACAGGCAGAGCCCCAGGTGGACAGGATATAGAGAGAGTGCCTGCACCTTCTCCTGCTGGCCTCTGCCAGAGAGCTTCGCCACACCCTTGTTGCACTGGCCAGGAAGTCAGCAGGGACACAAGCACCTGTCTGGGAAACAGCTTCTCAGAGTAACTTGGCACATTTTCTTCTTGTCCTCACTTCAGTACTACTGCCGGCCTGACAAGTGCAGATGCTGTTGCAGCTGCCCACTGGCCACTGTGTCCACAGGTGAGGCTGTGGTCCATCAAGTGGCCAGTGTCCCTGTATCCCCTACAGGAATGACCCCAAGGTGGGACCCAGAGCCATTGCCCTGTCCACACAGCACCATCCTGCCAGCAAAGGGAAGAGATAGCATCACTGCGGGTCTGGGCCTAGGATCCTGGGGGACACCTACAACGTGAGGATAAGGCCAGCTTCCCATAATACTCAGCGTCCCTCCTTAAATTATTAGAGGTAATGTAATTTCCATTTGAAATGAGTTTTCTGGTCTGTGGGAGAGCAGATGCTATCTGGTTTTAGTCAGGGCCATAACTTCATTGGAGGGGGAAAGTAGAGCATGAGTAGATTTCCCCAGGCTGTAGAGAGAAAGCTTTAAAAAGTCTGAGTGTAACATTGGAATCCACAATCCCACATCGCAAGAAGCAAGTCATTCACGTTGCATTGGGGTGAGCAGGAGGAAGACCCTCACAGGAAGGGTTTCCTGCCTCTGGAGTGCACATTCTGCTCTGGGAGAGCAGAGCTCCTCAGGATCAGGGCTGCTGAGGGGGCTTGCCCCTGAGCAGGGAGGGGCACTGATGTGAGGTGCACACGCAGACAGGCACACTGTGATTCCTCACCGAGAAGGGAAGAGGTGATTCTGATTTGGAGCTGTGAATAACTACATCTTGGTCTGCTTGAGCTACTATAACAAAGTACCACAGACTGGGTGGCTTACAAATGACAATAATTTGTTTTTCATAGTTCTAGAAGCTGGGGAGTCCAAGGTCAAGGTGCCAGCAGTTCTGTTATCTGGTGAGGAACTGCGTCCTGGTTCACGGAGGGCTGTCTTCTTGCTGTAATCACACGTGGCAGAAGGAAAGAGGGCGCTCTCTAGGGCCTCGTCTTCTAAGGGCACTAATGCTATTCATGAGGGCTCCATCTTCATGACCCGATCATCTCCAAAGGCAGCCAGCCGCTCACACATGAATTTTGGGGAGACACACTCAGTCTATAGAAAGCTATCTTTTAAAAACACCAAACTTTTAGTGACTTGAAAAGCAGTGAGTTCACAACTAAGTATGATTTTGCTGATCTTTTCATTTGAAGCTTTAATAAATCAATTTTACCACTTTTTCTGCTATAGATTCAATCAATGCAGATTTAAAGATAAATTAACACAAAAATGCTATAGGAATTTGTTCTGAGTTCAGTAGAACTGTCTGGCTTACTTTATCACACTTTTAACCCCCAGTCAAGGATTTTCTGCTGTGATCCATGTGTTATATTTCTGCACTTGGGCACAACCTGCAGCTCAGACTGGAGGATAAGCAAGGGGCTGCCTCCTGAGCCGTTTGGAGGCAGCGGCTTGGTAGAGGTCAAGGGCCATAGGCCTGCCTGGGCCTGAGGTGTTCACTAGAACCCTGACTTACGTTGGGTGAGCTTTGTATGGTTACTTTCTTAATAGAGCCAGCAAAAGCCACTCTTTCTGCTGCCCTGGGCAATGTTTGGCAAGAAGACTGAACAAGTAGGACCCTAAAATCCCAAATTTCTGATTTTTTCTCCAAGCCAGTAGTCCTCAAACCTCTCTAGAATCAAATAAATATGGCCTCTTCCAAGTCATCTTTCCTTGCTATTTAACCAGGCTGGAGACCATCTCCTTGAGTCGAAGTCCCCAAACGACCCCTTGGGGATACTCCTCCTTTTCAAAGTCCTCAGGGTCGAGGCTTTGAGCCTCTATTTGGTGGGAAGGAGGAGGAGGGAAAGACAGAACTCTACTCCTCCTGAACAAAGACAATTCACCCACACTATGGGAAACCCTAACCGAAGAAGCAAAACTTGGCTGGAAGCTCATAAAGTTGGATTCTTCATGTGGACTAGAAATGCAAACACTCATTAAATTAATTGAGAGTCAAAGCCACTCCTTGGGCAATGATTAAGCAGAGAGTCAGAGCAAAATGGTTGGGGAGGCCGGCTCCCCACTCTCGGCTGCTCTGGATTGCCAGGGGCATTTAGGACTCTCTAATGCCTTTCTCAGAGTCCTCCCATTACGCCACCAAGCAATCCCCAGGGAGTGGTGAGGCAACCCGCTTCTCATGGCAGAAACATGGGATCCAAGACAGAGTGAGGTTTGTCTGGAAAGCAAGGGAGGGAGCCCAATATGAGGTGTTCATAACCGAAGCCCATGAGCCCCCAGAAAAAAGGCAAAGAAACAGGTATAATTGGAGGCAGGTCCCAGTGATTGCATGGAATTCCCTAAAAAAGTTAAGATCCGCCAGTCTAGGATGAAAGCATACGGTACTTAAAAACTGTCCAGCACTAAGTATTTTTTGGGGGGGGGGCAGGGGAGGAATTACCGGATGAATGTAATTATTATAAAATTATCTCATCTGGAGACAGGATGCTGCTTTCCACAGCTGCATGCCATCACTTGATGGAAAATGAAAATGTCCCTGGACCAGCATTACTTTTTCCACAGAATGAAACCGAGTAAGTAATCTGCAGTCTGACTTCAAAACCATAAACTTAAAAAGTGTATTAAGATTGGCCCTTTTGGTCGTCTGAGTTCCCTCAGTTGCAAAGAACAGCTCTGGGTAGTTGAGAACATGGGTCCAACAGGCTCTGACCCAGATTTTCAACCCTCAAACAACAACGTCATTGCTCTTCCGTAAGAGGTAAAGATTATTTCTTCAGGACTTTGGTTGAAAAGACCTGCAGCAGGTCCACAGAAAGTCCCACTGACCCCAACCGAGGGGGAGGAGGAACATGGAACCCAAGTATCCAACTTCCTGAACTGCTTCACTCCCGTCCCCAACTCGACACAGGTGGACTTGGAACCTGCAGCTCCAACAAGGCAACAGGACCACAGAAGCCACAGGAACCGTGACCTCAGGTCCCTTCCCCTCAGAGCCAGACACACCTGAGAAAGCCCGTCAAGGCTTGTGTTCTTTAGAAGAAAGGTGTTTTTATAAGTCCAAGGTATTATTAAGTTCCAGACTGTGTGACCAATTCCCAAAGCCACGCCTCCTCATGGCATGAAATCCAACAGGAAAACAAGGAGACAAATCAAACACAGGACACACAGCCCTGTGTATAAGAGGCAAGATTCACATCCAACACAAAAGGAAGACGTGAGGATGCCGTTTTGTGCGGCCTGTGGCAGAGAAGCGCCAACTGTAGAAGAAGTGCTCTGCTCTGGCAGGGACGGCCCTCGACAGGGCTGCTGTCAAAGCCGTTCTGAGTTCGGGTCTTAACTAGCAGCCCCTTCCTTTGAGTACACAAGAGTAAGGTCTGGAATGGTGCCCATGAGCCACTTTGAAAAGAAAGGGGTAGAGCATGTGGGTAGAGGAATCCTCCCCATCAACCCCTGCACCCCCCAGAATCAGGAGTCAGACTCTGCTGTTGACCACCATTGTGAAAAAGTCAGGGAATGCCATCGAGATTCTGGGCAGGGGAGAGGTCTGATTTTCCTTAGGAGATGCGGTCACCTGGCCTCATCTCACCTCTCCCCAAAGTCGCCAACCTCAGTACAAACACGGCCGGCTGTCCCAGAGCTCCAGCTGTCCGGGTGCCAAAATCAGGAAGCCATTTTACTCAACAGCCCCAGCTGCTTGCTCGGCCCACAGTGAAGGCAACAGTTTCTGGGAGAAGCAGCAGGTTGGGTGGGAGGGGCTTTGCCCTCCCTCCAACTAGTCCACACCCCGCCCAGACCCAGAAACTGCAATGCAGTTTTATTTTCAGAAGTGGACCTGCCTCCCAAACTTGTAGCCACACATGAAATGGAGTCAGTGCCCAGTCCAGAGCCGGAAGAAAGCCTGTGGATTGGGAATGTGCTCCTGGGTAACCTGTGGTCTGCACTTCCACACTTTTTAGGGAATTGCTCCCCGCTCCACTCCCTCAATCTATCTGCAACTGGTGAGCAACAATACTGCAGGAAGTTTACTCTGCATCCAGTACTAAGTGCATCACGTACATTCTCTCATTTCCCCTCCCTCCCCCATGGGGCAGGCACCAGCTGCATCTGGTGATGGGTAAATCCAATCCAGAGCTGCTGCTCTGACCACTGAGCCGTACCACCAAAATGGCTGAGGGCGATGACTACAGGAACCCCAGACAGAGAGACCTCACTTGAGGGGAGCAGGGGGAACCGTGAAGGTAATAAGAAAGAGACATAAGAATCAGGCCCCAGAGGTAAAGGTCAAATGAAGCCAAGCTCTGACGACAAGCCTTAGTGTTCACTGTACATTCCATTTCCCGACTCCACTTGGGGCCATGCGGGAATGTCCTATTGCTTTAGGCAGTGGTGAAGGGGCTGGAGCACAAAAACAACCTGCCCAAGACTTAAAGTGTGTTGGGGACACAGCTGGACTAACACCTACTCTCTGAATTCCCATTCAGGTCTCCGCCTATGCTTCTAAGAAGTCTCCGTTAGGTCCAAGGCAACACCATTTGTTGGGAAAGAGAAGTCCCTTGCTATTTCCCCCAGTGAGTGGGGGTAGGCAGTGAAAGGCAGTGAACAAAGAGGCAGAGGGAGGTGCGCGGTAGGGACTGAGCTGTTTCAATGCAAGACTAGGGTTTGCGGCAAGGTGGTGGGGAACAGACCAGGAACACGGGTTCCTGACCTGGCCCTAGCCTTGGTTCCCCTCCTATAGCTTGAGTTCACTACTCTGACACCAGTAAAATGTTTTCCTTCTCAACCTTTTCTTTTAGGGGGGGGCATCTTGCCACATGACCCTGGATAAGTCATTTAATCTTTCTGGGGACTAGTTTCCTGGTCATCAGTAAAATGGGGATAATGCTTCCTTCTCCGGCTCTGTAGGCTGAGGGCTTGGACTTGCAGACTGTTAAATGCTTCACCAGCAAATAGTAATATCCCTTTATTCCATCATCACTATAGGGACCCTGATACTATTGGACAATAATTAATTCAGAAAAATGCAGCTACTGCTTACTGCCTATGCCAGCCCATTACCAGGCCCCCTTGTTGGTTTTGTGATGGAGACGAAGGACAGGACTAGAGTAAGGGACATGTGGTTGTAGTACTGGCTCTGTCTCTGTGGTCCTGGGCAAATCTCCCCTCTCCGGTTCTCTGTTTTCTCACTGTAAATAAGAGGGCTGGAATGGATAATCTCTAAAGCCACTCCTAGCTCTAAACCCAAACATTCCCAGAGTGAGTCATTTCTGTTTCAGAGGACACAGCTGACTGGCAGCACTTAGTCCAGGCAAGGGCAGCTCTAAGTACGGATGGGATGGTGAGTTGGAGACAGGAAGAGGCTGAGCAGATACTGGAGTGGCACTGGGAGCCTCCCATCAGGCTCCCGCATGTGCTACTGAGCAGATGGGGGTGTGAGAGCACACTGGTGGTCAGAGGTTCCCCCTAGCCCCTGATGCAGCCTCAGCAGATGGCTGAGAGTGAACCAATAGACTGGCAGGGGATAGGCCGTGTTAGGGAGTGAAGAGGAAAACTCTCCAAAGGACAGAGGTGGGGTGGGGCCAGCTCGCCTTCTGACATTCTTTTCCGGTGCCAGGAGTTGCTCAGAGGAGGGAGCAAGCCTGGCAGCTAGCTGGCTAGCTGCTGGGAACATCAAGAAGGGGAGGTGCCCACCATAGGAGGGTCTCTTTAAAGCTGGCCAAGGGTTGGGCAGGGGCACACCTATGTGCCATCCACACAAGTGCAAGTGTTGGTTGGGTGTGGCGACTCTTGCAAGGGCAGTTCAGTCTGTTCGCTGGTCAGCTCCAGAGAGAGGATTAAATCTCAGGAGATCTGCCCCAGGTTCATGGGGACCCCAGTGACCAGCTCCAAGGGGATAATAAGTACGTTGTTTTTGTTACTAGCCTCTAGTGGCATGCCCTTGTTTTTACATCCATCTCTCTTGGAAAGGAGCTTCCTTCCCAACCTCCTTCCTGACTGCAAATACTGTCCATCTGTGTGCAGGGGATGTGGTCCTCAGAGCCAGAGCACCAAGGTCCCCTCTTCCTCGCTTAAACCCGCAAGGGAAGGTGTCAAGGCGGCACTCCCCTGTTCTACTGCCTCCCCCAGGCTTCCCCTTGCAGACAGGCAGGCAGAGTGCCGCCAGCAGTGGGAGTCCTGGCGCTGCGGGCCGAGTGTTCACCGCCCCCCCCATTCCCCCGTGAAAGTGCGTTCCCCGTGGCCCCACCTTGCCACTTTGCGGACAGGCGGGGACAGGGGCGAGGCTGCAGACCCTGGGGCCAATACCTGATCTCTCCCGGAAATGGAGAAACACAGACTCTTCCCACTAAAAGCGCCCACGGGCAACCTGCCCCTCCTCTCCCCAACTCTCCCAGAATGCTCCCCAGTTCAGATACTTATCGCCTTGGGGGAAAAAAAATCAAGACAAGCTAGTCTTTCAGGTAATTTCGAGGGACCTCGGACTTTCTCACGGTGGCTCAGAACCGAAGTTTGAAGGAATGGGGGAAGGAGGGCGGCTGAAGATTCCCCTTCGAGGGCGGAGGGCCCCCGACTCCAACTTTGTGACGGGGTCCCAGCGGCCCACGGCCGGCGCGCCCCTTCCTCTCCAGTGTAAAAGTGCCAAAACCTCTTGGCAGAGCTTCCCTGCGCCACCTAAGACCCTTAGGTATCCCTGCGCCTGTATCCCCCACTTCTCGCGGCCCCGCCACTTGTGAGACTTCACCCCAGTCGGGAACGGCACTGCCCGCCAAGGTCCTCTTCGGCCAGGGTCTCGAGTGCCCAGGAACGAGGGCCTCCGTTTCTCCCCGCCGCCTTTCCCTCCACCCCCGCCACACTCGGAGGGGCAGACAGAAACAGCAGCCCTCACCCCTGGCGAAGGAGAGGCGGGGGGCCGGTCTCCACGCCTCAGCTCACTGGGGCCCCCGCGTCCCCTTGCCTGCCCTGCTTCCGTGAGCCCCCCAAGAACGTGCCCGCCCCGCCCGTCCTCGGACTCGGCAGAGCAGCCAGCTGGCGACCGCAGCGCCCTTTCTCCTCTGCTCCGAGTCTACCGGGCGGGCAGTGCCAGTTACCGACACCTCGACCGCGGGCAGGTCCCCGGGGCGGGCAGGTGGCCCCGCAGAGGAGCGCGCGGCTGTCACGCTCACTCACCCAGAAGATGAAGTTAAAGCCGAAGAGCAGGTATTTGATGCACTTGGTGCCTCCTTTGACCGGCATGGTTGGACTGGCCTGGGCTGCACTGAAGTGGGACGGAGGCGCGCGGGTTGGGACTCAGGAGCTGGCGGCTGCGGGCTGGCCTCTGGGCTGCACTTTTAAAAAGTACCACTCCTTGCAGCGAGCGGCGGGCGGCGGTGCGCATGTGCTGTGGACCCCACCCCCGGCCCGGGCCCGGGCCCCACCTGCCCCGCCCACGCCCAGCGGCCCGCCCCCTCCCTGCGGCCTGCCCCCGCCCAGGTTCCCGGGATCCCGGCTCGGGAGGCCCTCCGGCCCCGCCCTTCTCTCTTTTCCCTATTGTCTGCGGCTCAGCCCGCCCCCCGCCCCGCCGGCGGCCTTTCCCTCCCGCCCCCGCCGGATGGGGCTTTCCCTCCCTCCCCAATCCTCTCTCTTTCCTCCCAGCCACCCAGGGGTCTTTGCAGACCGCCACCCCAGGCTGCTTCTACCTGACAGTTAAATGGAAGCCTCACCTCTCCGGTTCTCGCCCGGTAGATTCTGGCCCTCCCGCCCGAGCCCTCTACTTTGGGAGAACTTTCCCGGGTCAGGTCGTCACCCAAAGCCGGCTGACCGCGCAATGACGGCACTTCTTGTTTTGGCCTCCATTTGAAGAGAAGCTGTCAGGCTTTATTTCTCTCGGGGCGGCTCCTTGAAAATCACTCACTGAGCACACTCGTATTTGGCACCTCATGTGGAGTAGGGGGAATTAGAAGCTTGGGAAGATAGGCGGGTGGTTTATGGAAGTAATTCTCAAATGTCCATCACCGAATATGGCAGAAGATTGGGCAGCCCGGGAACGCCTCGTGGACTTGCGGTTTAGGTGCCCCAAGAGGGGCAGAGAGAATCTGTAGCTGGGCTTCTGGTCGTGCCTCTACTGCACGTCGCCCTCTCTCTTGCCCTTTGAACGGACTTTCTTTCCAGTTTCTCACCAGAAAGGAGATTTCCTCCTTTTGACGTCCCAAAACCCCTTTGCATTTTTTTCAAAATTAAGTTACCTTAAGTGTTCATTTTTTGTTACAAAAGCAAAACCTTCTTCTTACAGAAACATTAGAAAACACCAACAAGCAAAAAGAGCATAACTCAAAATTTCACCCACCAGAATTTGTTTTTTTCTTATTTTTCTAGCACTTTGTAGCTCTTATTTAGCTGTTTATTTTCATTGTTAGACTAGTCTCATTGAGTTATTCACTCAAAAACACTTTTCACTACCTACTTATGAGGGCCCATTATTAGGAGCAGGCAGGAGCTGCCCCTGTTTTTCCTCTCCAGGAGCTCTGAGTCCACTTGGGGAGCGATTCAGGCAGCTGGACGGCTGGAGGAGGGGATCTGGGTGCTGTGTGGGGGGGGGGGCGGCGAAGAAGAGGGGGAGGGGGGAGAGAGAGGGGGAGGGGGGAGAGAGAGGGGGAGGGGGGAGAGAGAAAGAGAGGGAGAGAGGGAGAGGGAGAGGGAGAGGTATGGCAGGGAGGCTAAAGGAGCTAAAAGGAGGGGCCTCTGACTCAGGCTTGGAAGCAGTGCGGCAGAAACACAGGGAAAGTTGTTGCAGACCCAGGGAATCTTGGGTAAAGCCTGGCATTAGGGCTGCCTGGGGTCTGGGCTGGAGCTCACAGTGTGGGGAGGTGTATGGGAAGGTGAAGGTGGGGTAGGGTGCAGAGGAGCCTCCTGGTCCTAGACTTTGCATTTTGAGGCGAGGGGCCACTGAAAGGTTAAGGGCTGTGTGGTTTAGTTCAATCCCTACCTTTAGCTGGGTGGGGGAGGGCAGGAGGGGAAGGCAGTTGTCCCCTCGAGGTAAGGACCATTGTTTGTATGTCTAGGCCTTATTAGCTCAGAGTTTTGGTGAATTAGGATGGAAATTGCGGTGTTGTACCTGGGAACCCGCAGTCTGGTGCTGTGAGGGAAGTGGCTGGAGATGAAAGGTGAGCTGAGGGCTGAGTGGAGATCAGTTAGGAGGCTGTTGAATGGTTCAGGTGAGAAACAAAGAGAAGTGAACTAAACTGGGGCAATGCTATGGGACTGGAGAGAGTGCAGCAAAACCAGAAGAGGGGACAAGGGACATCAGAGTTGGAGCAGCAGGAAGCAGATTATGGAGAACTCTGTTCATTTATGCTTTTTCTGCGTTTCTTGAGTGCCTGCTATGTTTTATGTATTGTACCGTATGCTGACATGAATTGACCCCTGTCCCCCATGAAAGACTCAGTTACAGGGTAGATGGAATGTTTGCTTGGGGGTGGGGGTGTGTGTGAGGGGGGAGGTGTGGCCTAGAAACAGGCAGAGGCACAGGGTGTGCCCCCAGCTCTGCCTGAGTCAGGAGAGAGGTGTCCCAGTGCAGAGGACACTCTAGCAACCAGCTTTGGAGGGCAAGTCAGCAGATAAGCCGAGGAGGGAACTCAAGGTGGAGGGAACTGGTGTGAAGGCACAGAGCGCAAAGCCACAGGCAGCTGGTTGTGCGAGAAACCACCAGCAGTGGGTGAGACTGGCAACAAAGGAGGAGGAGGAAGGAGCAGAGAAAACGGGGTCCCCTTACATGTTGCCTACCGTCAAGAGCAGAGGAAGTGTTGTGTCACTGAGGATGGCTGGGGCGCAAGATTATGTGAGGCACTCCAAGAGGCAGAAAAGCAGACAGTGCCCCATTGTGCTGGAGAGTCAGAGCTCACTCATCTTGGGAGAACAGGTCTAAGGAAAGAAAATATTTTATCTTTTTACATTCTACTCCCTCCTCCCCTCCATTAACACGCACAGTGGGGAGGAATTTAGTAAATGTTTAAGCTTATAATAGAAACGACTTCTTAGGGTAATTGTGAGTATTGAATAAGGCGATCAACAGCAGGGCTTGCTTAGTACGGTGCCTGCCTAAGAAATGCTCAAAGAATGTTGGCTCTTGTTACTGTTATTATTATTATTTATACTCCAGAAACAATTGTGGGGGTGGGAGGAGGGCTACAGCTAAACATCAAATTACATACGATCGAAAGGGTCCTGGTAGTGTGAGTGAGGAGATCAGCGTCTGTTCTTGGTTGGACACTTTCGTTTATTTTGGACAAGTCACTTGTTCTCTCTGGGCCTCAGTCTCCTCACCTGAACCGTGAGCATTTTGGATTACCTGTCCCCTCCATCCTGACAGTCTCTGGTGCAATAAGCCTCAGGGCCAGACTGTGTTTGTTACAGGCTGTTTAGTTTTACAGGCAACCAGGAAAAGGAGAGATGGAAAAAATATGCTTTGCTTTAGCTGCAAGGGGAAAATCTGGGTAAGCCCCTGAGTCAGAAATCACATGGACACATGAGGCCTTCCAGGATTTGTGGTGCTGGAGTGGGAAAACTTTCCCTCCCTTTCCTCACGGCATCCAGTTTCTGGAAAAAACCCAGGGTCGGAGGAGGGTCCGTCCACTTTGGCTCTTGTGCCCCCCCTGGTGGTAATATTTGAACATGCAGGGGTGTGGTGCGCTAAGGACCCCTCACCTCCATATTTCCCTGGGATTGCTCATCCCCGCAGCTGTGGGAGGCAACAGGAAGGACCCACACTCACAGGCCACCGAAGCCCTCCCAGCCACCACACCAGTGGCCATTTGGAGGCTTGTTTTCTCCTTGATGCTGCTGTGGCATTTGACCCTGCTGACCATCCCTTCTTTCCAGACACTTCTCCCTCAGAGTCTGGTACACTCCCTTGGTTCACTCCCTTTATTTCTAGAAACATTTATGTATGTATGTATGTATGTATGTATGAGTTTATTTTATAGAGAGAAGGAGAGAAAAGGAGAGAAGAAGAGAAACATCTATGTGAGAGAGAAACATCGATCAGTTGCCACTCATACGCGCCCCAACCAGGGACTGAACCTGCAACCTAAACATGACCAGGGATCTAACTGGCGACCTTTCACTCTGTGGGATGATGCCCAACCAACTGAGCCACACCGGTCAGTGCTGCATCAGTGACTTTTAGACGAGATTAGGCGCGTTCAGGGTGGTATGGCCGTAGACTACATCAGTGGCTTTTAAAGAAAACATTTCCCTGTCCTTTAGAGTTACCAAAGATCCCCAATTATAAGTAACAGAGTAGGTTATGCTCTTATTGATATGCTGAAACACAGTCTAATTTTGAAGGCTTTCTAGGAGAGGAAGAACACCTACAAGACATGAAGTGGAAGTTTGTTTGACATAGGTTCCATCTGTAAGACGAAAGTCAGAGATACTTAGAACATTTTTTGCTAAATATACCCAAATATTTTCATCTTGTTTGAAAGGAATATGTTCTTTGTAACATGGGGTTAAACAAAAAGTAGTGAAAAGAGTATAAGTTATTGTTTTCAAAAGATGACTTTCAGGTCTTCTTGTAGTTTGGCGGTCTGTTGTTCTTCCGATGGTTTCTTTACTCTGGTGTGATGAGTCCAAGGTTTTATTCCTGCCAGCTTCACCACGATTGGGGTGGCGAGGAGTATGTCTCAAGGTCCAGTCAAGGTTCTAGTTGGCTTCTGGGGATTTTGTCTTCGAAGTCTTGAATAGCACTCTATCTCTAAGCTCAAAAGATTGTAGCAAACCTGTGGGGGAGAGACCTCTAATACAAGTGAGGTCATTAATTGGTCTAAGATCTGCCCATACACAATTTCATAAGGACTCAGCTGAATCCCGCTTCGAGGAGCTGCCCTTATTCTGAGCAGGGCAATAGGTAAAACTTGATCCCAATGGAGATGAGTTTCTTGGCACAGGTTGGGTATATTTTTCTTCAAGGTGTGATTCATCTTCTCTACCTTCCCAGAAGCCTGAGGTCTCCATGCTGTGTGGAGTCTCCACTTGATTCTTAAAAGTTTACTAACCTGTATAATTTCTGAAATGAGAGCAGGTCTGTTATCACTCTGGATGCTTCCAGGGAAGCCAAAGTGAGGGGTTACTTCCTTCAGTAATGCTTTCACCTCCTCCGAGGATTTCTCAGTTCTAGTAGGATAGGCTTCTACCCATCCTGAAAAGGTGTCAACAAAGACTAACAAATATTTCCACCCTTGGACCCTCAGCATCTGGGTTGAAGTCCATTTGCCAGTCCCCAGATGGGAACTGTCCTCAGTATTGTTTCCCTTCTTTCTTTTGATGGGGATCTGTCCTGGGGTTGTTCTTCTGGCACACAGCACATCTAGCTATTATTTTTCGTATGGCGTTGGAAATTCCAGGACTTGTGAGCCACAGTTTAATATACATGGTTAATGAGTCCCTTACACAGTGAGTGACCTCATGCAAATGCTTCATGACTGGCTCTACTAAATATTCAGGAAGCAGTATAACTCTTTCCTTATTCTTTCTCCATCTGTTATTGGGACCTTCTTCATCAACCCCAGCTCTTAGCTTTCTCTAAGTCTGCAGTCAAATATTCAGGGTCAAATTGTGACAAGTCCAGAACAGGTACGAAAGGCATTATAAATGTTCCTTTAGCAGACTTTTTTTGTTGCTTGATCAACCAGATTGTTTCTTTTAGCCACTTCGGTGTCCTCTTTCTGATGCCCTGGGCTGTGCATAATTGCCACCTGTATGGTACCTGGACAGCTTCTAATAATTTTAAAATATCTGCTGCCTGCTTAATTTCCCTTTTGTTACAGGTTAATAGTCCTCTTTCCTTCCAGACCAAACCATGTACATGCAAAATTAGGAAAGCATACCTTGAGTCAGTATGCACATTCACTCTCTTTTCCTGTAACAATTCCAGTGCCCTCATCAAAGCAATCAGTTCAGCTTTCTGAGCAGAGGTTCCCTGTGGCAAAGCCTTGGCCTCTACTGTTACTTCAAGAGTCACAACTGCATGTACAGCCTTTCTGTTTCCTTTGTCCACATAACTGCTGCCATCTGCATATAGAGTCCAATCTGCCTCTTCTAGAGGATGGTCCTATAAAGCAATCTGCTAGGATACACTTCATCAGTTGTTTCTGCACAGTCATGCATTAGTGTGGCTGAGTCAGGCTCTGGGAGAAGGGAGGCAGGATTTAACTTACAGTTTGGATGGAGACATTGGGATTATTGAGAAGAATGACTTGGGTACCTGCCTATTCTTCCAGCAGTGAGCCACAAGTTTCCTTTTTGCTCTAGCAGGCTCAACACTTGATGGGGTACATAAATGATGATAGGCTGTCCCCCAAAAACTTCATCTTCCTGTAAAAGCTTGTAGGTGGCTGCCACAGCTCTCCAGCAGGCTGGCCACTCCTGGACAGTATAATCTAGTTTCTTAGACAAATATGTGATGTGCTATGGAATGTTACTAAGCATTTGGATGAGGATACCTGGGGCAATGCCTTGCCTTTCATGAACATATAACTGAAAGGGCTTTAGTAGTTTTGGAAGCCCCAAAGCTAGTGCAGAAGCCAGGTGCACCTTCAGGGACTCAAAAGCCTGAGTGCACTCATTTATCCCTTCTAAAGGGCTATATCTGGTCCTTTCAGAGCTTCATACAATGGTTCAGCAATGAGCCCAAGGTTTGGAATCCAACTGCAACAGTAGCCCACCATTCCCTGGAAACCTCTAAACTCTTTCCTGGTATTGGGAACTCTTATTTGAATTGTGGTTCCTCTTCTGTTTCCAATAAGACTCCTTTTGCCAGGTTCTAGCAGGAACCTAAGAAACCTTACTGCTTGTTGGCAAATCTGGGCTTTCTGTGCTGATACTTTATAGCCACAAGATGCAAAACATTTCAAGGTAGTACTAATAGTATTAGCAATAATTAGTATAATAATAATAATAATAAGAAGAAGAAGAAGAAGTACCATACTACTAATTAAACATTGCTGAAATGATGTCCTGGTAATTAAGAGGTCATCTACATATTGTAACAGAGTTCCTCCTTGTAGTTTTAAATCCTTTAAGTCCTGGCTCTGGGTCTCCCCCCAAATCATGGGGAGTTCTTGGACCCTTGTGGTAGAACTGTCTAGCAGTACCGAGTCTTGTCCTGAGATTCTGGATCCTGCCATTCAAAAGCAAACAATGGTTGAGAGTCCTGATCAACTGGAATGCAAAAAAGGGCATGTTTTAAGTCCAATACTGGACACCAGAGGCTGCCCCCAGGTATACTGTTCACTAAGTGTAACGATGCAGGACAGTGGGGTGAATGCCCTGTACAATGTCATTTATGGCCCGTAATCATGTACAAATCGATACTCATTTGAGTGGGGTGCCTTAAGAGGCATTATGTGTGTATTGTATGGGGAGCAGTAGGGCCGAATAAGTCCATATTCCTGAAACTTCTATATTACTGGGTGCATTCCTTCTAGGGTCTCTTTCTGCAAGAGATACTCCCTCTTTTGGGGAGTCCCTGCCCCTCATTTGAGGTCAACTTTAACAGGGGAGGCCTCCTGGCTTTCCAGCAGCCCACACAACAGGGTTTACCAGCATCTCAATTTCTTTTGGCTAGGGTTGCTTTTCTTCTTCTTCCTGCAGTTTTGTAAGGAACTGCCAGGCATGCTCTGGAGGGACCTGCAGTTCTTCTGGAGAGAAAGTGGTTGGACAGGAGCACAAAGTTTGGATAGCAGGTCCCTTCCCAGAGAGGAAGTGGGCACTCAGGAATGTATAAAAATTTATGAATTAAAATTGTACCTCCCACAGCACATTCTAAGAGCTTCAAGAAAAATTGGCTTTCAGGGCTTCCAGAAATTCCAGTTGTAATGAAAGCCTGCCAGGAAGACTCAATTGGAGGTCTATTGACCACAGCACATGTTACTCTGGTATCAATGGAAAAGTCTACAATTTGTCCCCCACTGTAACTTTTACCCGAGCTTCCTAGGGATGACTTTCATAGGTTGTTGTAATGATGGACCATCTGGGCCCTGTTATTCATCCTCAGAGCGAGTTTCTTTTCCCAGCATAACTCTCCACCTCTTGGACTCTGCCTCCCTTTAGCCTCGCTTGGGACACGCATTTTTCCAGTGCCCCTTTCCTTCGCAATATGCACACTGACCAGTGGCAAACATTTTAGACCAGGGTTGGGTGCCTCTTGCCCACTGATGGCATTGTCCTGAGGCCTGTTCCAAGAAGATAGTGGGTGCTTGGGCCTTTTTCTGTTCTTTGTTATTGTAAACTTTGAAAGCAATGGCTACTAATTTGGAAGGATTCATGTCTATTCCTCCCTCTAACTCCTGAAGTTTCTTTCTGATGTGAGGTATACTTTGAGAGATAAAGGTCATACTCACCATTCTAATATTTTCAGGGGCTTGTGGATCTAAATCAATATATTTTCTATAGACCTGGAAGATTCTTTCAAGAAACTCAGAGGGGTCCTCTGTGGGCTCTTGTTGTACTGCCTGTACCGTATTCAGACTTTTCTGCTTAGGGACTCCTTTCTTCAGTCCCCTAAGATGCACCTCTTACAATGCTCTAAGAGACGAAGGCCATGTTCATTAAGATCCCAGCTGGGCTCGGTTAAAAGTATTGCCTTACTTAGTAAGGTTGGAAACCCCATCTATGTTTTCTTGGTGTAGTCTCTGAGCCTCTTCATTTGCCTTATTCAATACCAACCTCCACTTATCCCCCATAAGCAAAATATTCAGTAAGTCTTGTATCTTTGCCCAGTTGGGATGGTGGGTGGCAAAAATTGTTGTAACTAAGTCATTTTAGTAGGATCGTCCCTATAAGAAGGAGTTGAGTTTTTCCAGTTTAAAATATCCAATGTAGAGAATGTGGTATGTGCCCAATAATATGTGGTGGGCTGTATCTCTGGCCCTACTCCCACCTGAAGTCTTTGAAAAGGGTATTGCCCTGCCCTAGTAGCGGATTGTCCTCCACTGAATTTGGTTCCCTGATGGGTTCAGGACACAGAGACCAGTTCAGGCTCATCTCCTCTGGCTCCCCCAGCTGCATAAGGAAGAAGATCCTCCAGGGCTGGAGGGGCTGTGGGAATCCTGTCCGTGCTCACAGCAGCCATGACATCCTGAATTTACCAATCGCTCTCTTCTGAGCTTCTGCTATCTGCCACAGGCAAATTCCCTCTTCTCTGGACCATTACCCTGTTTCCTTTTAATCCTTCATCTTTATTCTGTAAAGTCATAAAAGCCTGTACATAAGGTATTTCATTCCATTTCCCTGATCTTTAACAAACCAACTCTAATTGTAGTATAGTATAGTAATTTAAAGACCTGTTCAGTGGCCAGTACTCTCCTAAATCCAGATTATACACAAGCCAAGTAGTATTATAATAAAAAATCGTTTTCTTTTTAGTCATAGGCTCATAAGCATAGGTCAAACAATCAGCCAAAATTTTCCCCAAAGTTCTGTTTCCAAGAGTGGAAGCTCCCCCCACCCCCATTAACTAGAAGCTAAAGCTAAAATTGTTTAAATCTTGAGTTCCCCCATCAACTTGGCATTTCCAGTTTATATCCTTCATCTCCCACCCCCTCAGCTCTCTAGGATCTGCTTTCTTTAGAAGACTAGGGGCAGGCAGGTCTTGTTTAATATTGTAGAGGTGAAAACTGTCCACACCTGTAGAGATTTTTAATAAATGTTTATTTGAGCCAAAAAGAGGATCCACTTGGAAGCAAGATCACAACAGAACTGAGGCACATGCTCCCTTGAATAGCTTGCCACTTCTGTTGTGCATTTGAAATTAAAGAGGGACCATACAGAAGGTTACATGGAGGTGGGAAAAGGCAATGCAGGGATCGGATTACAGGATAGTTAAAAAGATTATGTGTTTTCTTGAGGGTGGTTATTTCAAAGTGAAACTGGAAAAGTTGGAATGCGTGCTGCCTGTCACTACCAAAACCTGGAAGTATGTTACAGAACAGCAAGTGGGGTCCTGCTGCCCACCGCCTCCCTCTAGGCAAAGTTCTGGAGGCACACTGCAGATTGTAATCAGATTTCACCAGTTTCGCCACTAATGTCCTTTTTTTGTTCCAGAGTCCAGTCAAAGATCCTACTTTGCATTCCTTTTAATTCTCTGAACTCACTGGGCTTTGTTCCTGGCTCTCCACCTTTGACCTTGTCATTCTCTGTTCCTACAGTAACTTTCCTGTTCCCAGCAAACTCTTATTCATCCTGCAGCAAACTGTTTTTAAGGTGGGGAACTTGGTAGGAGTGGGGTTTAGGGACCTGGCTGTCAGCAATATTAAGTGGGGAGGATTGCCACTCCCCCTTCTATACTCAGGATCTCATTGGACTGTCATTTGGTTTTTAGGAACCCTTTATGCAAATCCAAGCAAATGCTCACATATGTTATTACTCACTCCCCACTCTCCCAGCTACGGGCACTTAAGGGAATGTGTCTACAGGTGACTTTCATGGCACGGTGCAGGCTGCTGGTGGCAGAGCTAGAACCAGAACTCAGGTCTCCTGACTTCCGGTGTCATTGGCTCCTTCTGTCCTTTGTGTTTTACCTGCTCCCACTTTTTTCTCTTGTTCAGTATAGGTGTGCTTTGGTGTAACATTTAGCTCAGTTTGGTGGGTGGTGGGTTTCCTGTGGTTTCTTACCACCTCGTACATTTTGAGTAAGTACATCATCCTTGGCTTTGGGGACTTTCCTCAGGCTTCTCCAGGCTAGACTGTCACTGGTGTCCCCACCATCCTTTCAGCCACCTCTGCCACGCAGGCCAGGAAACCCCCGAGAGTGCCAGCCCCTGGGCTCCCCGATTCTGTCCATTACCTAGAACTTGGTGTGGACTTCTGCCACCACTACCGTCCTTTCTGCCCCGAGTCCATACTGGTTGGGGTGCTTTCCCTCACTCACCACACTTTGGGGCCCTTTAGAAGGGTAGCTCTACATTCATCTTTCTTTAAGTTTAATTTTTATGTAGACCATTCATTTACATGACTGAAAATAAAGATATAAAAAAGTAGACAGGGAAAATGTCCCTCCTGGAAGTTGTTGTAGATTAAGAGAGATTTAGGAGACATACCAAGCAAGTGCAGTGTGTGAGCCTTATTTGGGTTCTGATTCAAATGGACCAATTATTTTAAAAAGTTTTGTTGGCAATTAGGGAAATTTAAATATGGACTAAGTATTAGACAATGTTAAGGAAATGTTGCTAATTTTATTAGGTGCGATGCATACTGAATTTTATATGGCTAGAATGATATGATGTCTGGGATTTGTTTTACATTTTTCTGCCTCTTCCCAAAAAGTGAGGAGAAAAGTGGAACTGTAATGGGGAATGAATACACTATACTTATACAAAGCTACCCATATTAATCCTAAAAAATATTAAACCCAGCTTGTTACTCTAACCTGATTTTTCTCTCAAAGCTGGAGTTTTCATGTTCACAGTTTTCTTTTCGAAATATACTTCACTAGAACCGACAGGTTCAGTTCCTATGTAAACCTTAGAAACAGTCTGACCTTGAGTCCTGCTCACTCAAGGACACTGACCATAAAGATCCACATGGGGACCAGCAAGGACACTACCTGCATGTCTACAACCCCTCCCCCGATCTCTTTGTTCTGCTTTCCCTCTCTTCCCTCCTTGTAAAAACCTCTGTTTGCACCAAAATGTTAAGCTGTAACCATAACTTAGTATCTCCCAGCTAGTAAACAAGGTTATGTCAACCCTGTGCTTCATTCAGTTCTGGCTGCAGCTGGCATTGGCCACAAACCACAGGTGTCCCAGGAAGGGAGGAATGCTAAAGCAAATAGAGAGATAACACTGGAACAAACGGAGTGAGCTTAGGAAGAAGCTGTGTGACTCCCCTTTCAGAACCCCTCCCCCAACCCCTCCACGAGTAGCGCCATGTCTGCTCTCCGCCTAGGAATTTTCCCCCTCGTGAATTCCCACCAACTCCCTGTAAGAGTCACTGGCTTGACCAGAGATGATAAGATGGGCTTTGAGACGTGAGTCCAGGCATCTTCCAGGTGGCCAGCATCTGAATAAGCCACTTTCCTTTACACCAGGGGCTGTCTCTCCAGCATTGACTTTCGAAGTGGCAGGCAGCCAGACCTGCCTTCGGTTACAGAAGTAGCTCGGCAAAATGATGGTAATTGTTGATGCTGGGCGATGTAAAGGGATCCTCACACTATTCTTTCTTCTGCGTGTGAGCACATCTATAACAACACTGACAACAATTCGAAGTCTCCTGTCCCCTGTCCCCAACCTTGTCCTCTGTCAGTCTAGCTCTCCCATCACCAATATTATATCCTTCTTTATGCAAATAATGCATATTATTACTCACTTCTCCCTCCCCTCCATTTTTTTAGTGCCTTGCTACTGATGCACTTGCTTTCCCTCTTTACCATATGTGGTAGGCGGAATAATTCCCCCTCCTTCTCCAAATGTCCTAATCCTTGGAACTTGTGAATTTGTTACTTTATGTGGCAAAAGGGACTTGGCCGCTGTGATTAAGGTTAAGGATTTAAGATGGGGCGATGATCCTGAATTACCAGGCGGACCCAGTCTCATGATGTGGATCCTTAAAATCAGACAGTCTTACCCGGCTGTGGTCAGAGAGGTGTGACCAAAGGTCAGAGAGACAAGACAATGCTGGTTTTGAAGCTGAAGGAAGGGGCCACAAGCCAAGCACAAGGACAGCTTTGAGGAGCTGAAAAAGGCAAGGAAACACCTTTCCCCCAGAGTCTCGGGAGGGACGACAGCCTCACTGGCACATTGATTTTAGCCCAGTGAGACTCTTGTGTCAGACCTCTGACCTACAGCAATGTGATGTAATAAACACGTGTGTTCAGGCTTGTGGTAGTTTGTTACAGCAGCAATGGAAACTGACCTTGCTGTATCTTCTGACCTTGGTGGTATTTCTGTACCGGGGCAGGGATTGCAGAAGCATTAGTTCCTCAGGTACACATGGGGTCTGGAGTCTGACAGATCTGGGCTTGAGACCTGGCTCTGCCACACATTAGCTGTGCAATTTTGGGCAAGTTACGTTAACCTCTCTGAGCTTGTCTTCTTGTCTGTAAAAAAAGTCAATAAGAGCGCCTGTCTCATGGGGTTGCTATGTGGATTAAACCATGTAATGCATACAAAACATTGAGCATACTTCCTGGCACATAGTGAATGCTAAAAAAAAATGACAGCTGTTAATAACAGCATTAACATTATTATTATCATAACAAGGAGTTTTCCCTCGGTTCTCCAGGTCCCATCAGCTTTCATGAAGGCCTGTTTCTGCAGCAAACCCCTGCTGCCTTATCTTTTGAGCTTGTTTCCTTTTGTGTGCGAGCCCCACTTCCTTGGACGGGTCAGCAGCGTGAGGGTGGGGCTTTATCCAGACGTTTCTGTGCTAGGTGTTCAGGATTGCATACTGCCTGAGGGGTCGATCCATCCGTAGGCAGCTTCCAAGGGACTGCTGTCTCACTCTTTCCAAAGTTGAGATTCTCTCCCTGCTGTGCTAAGGGAGTGTCAAGGGTACAGTTGGTATAATTTTTCTCCCTTTTAGATGAGTGAGGGGTGGCAGGAGTGTAGACTTGAAGGACAGAGACGTGGGATCTAATCCCAGCTCTGCTACTTACTTGGCTGGGTGGCCCAGAGAATATGTTAAGTCTTTTTTGAATGCTGTTTTCAAAAATTTGTAGAAAAGGGATGAAAACACCTACCTTTCAGGGTCCTCGTGGGACCCCGTGGGAAGGATCCCCACATGGTGCGCACTCAGTACATCCTGCTTCCCATCCCTCCTGCTGGGGCCGCACCTCCTGGGGTCCTCAACTGCTTCTTGGGGAGGAGGTTTGGAGGCTGCCCCACCCTCTCTCTGCTACTCTGGGAGTGCAGGGCAGTCTTAGTCTTCAGTCCTTCCCTGCCCAACTTCAGGCCTTCCCTCCACTTTGGCTTCCCAGCCGGGGCACCCTCTCTCCTCTTTGGGGGAAGTACTATCCTCTCTCACTGCTGAAGACCAAGGCACAGCCACCCCCTCCCTGCTTTTCTGGCCTCCCTGTGCCTGGTGGTGGGTGGGGACTCTCTTCTCCCGGCCACACAAACCCACAGATGCTAATGCTTTTGTTACACCCGGAAACACCACCTTATTTTTAGCTCTGCCCTCCATCCATCACACGCATGCCTCTCAGCTTGGACTTGTCCAGATCTGAAAGTTGTTTTCCCAAATCCTTCCAGCCACAGAAATGTGCTCAGATGATGTTCACGTGATGTCTTCCTGCCCCCCCCTTTGTCACCCCTGCCACCCCGTTCGCTGGTATATGTGCTTCTGCCATAAACACTGTCCAAAGGGTTCCTCCATGATCCTGAAAGGTAGGCGTTTTCATTCCTTTTTTACAGGCAGGTACTTGCTCTTCCCATCTCCTGTACCCACCCCCTGTCCTTCCCTCCAGCAGAGAGGAACAGTTCCAGGGGAACCAAAGGCTGGAGGGGACAAGGGAAGATGATGGGAAGGAGACATTTTTGGCTTCTTGGCCTGCAAGGCCAGCTGGGGAGGGTGTGTTTATGTAACTCTCTGTGTGCCCACAACACACACACACACACACACACACACACACACACACACACTGTATCCTGTGTTCCCTGACATGGGGTTGGCTGTGGCTGGATCAGCCTGTTATCCCAGGCCAAAGTGGTTAACCAAGAGATTACTACACTTTCCCTCTCAATTTAAATTTAAGATGAACAAACAACTCCTTTTGGAACAAAGGGTCTTAAGCCAACACTGACCCAGAAACCCAGGCTTCTAACCAGAGATGTGCAGTGTTTCCCCAGGCCTGGCAGAGTGAGGACATTCATCTCCTTGGAGGTCGGCGGGTTCCAAGTGCCTTTAGCATGAATTCCACTGACAGTATAGCTCCTTCTGGGGACTGCTCCACCTCTAAGCCTAGAGGAAAAGTTCCTTGAGGGCATGGGGCGTTTTGTTCTCACTCCTTTATCCCTAGATAAACTCAGATTCTTTAGGGCCTACTGTAACAGGCAGTCAGACAGATGTGAGCAGAGCAGGCAAAGACAATGGGTTATGGAGGCAGGGAGGAGGGCCCGGGTGCCTAGCAATGGGCAAAAGAGGGACGGTAAGGACCTCGCCCCCAGGGTGACCGTTCTTCTTCCAGCGTGCAGTTTGGACATGCTGACCTTTCATATTGCTGGTCATGTGGTTTAGACCCCCTGAATTTTCCTCTCCAAAGGTGACACCTAGGTCTCAGCTGTACTGCAGCTGCAGGCCCCGAAAAGCAGCAAAACCAGACGAATGACACCATAGCTGACATCAGGACCAGCTGCATTGATTAATGACCCCCTGCCCTGGAGCCTGCCAATTAGTGGAGACCAGGATCCTGAAAGGACACACCTGGTAAGTTGATGAATGTTCTATTGAGATCCCCCTCTGAGCCATCCCCTAAGATTCCCACCTGCAAGAGAGAAATGAAAACCTTCAACACAGTTCCCTCTGGAGAGCATGCATGTGCCTTTCCCTGACCCCGGTTCTTCCCCCACGGGTGTGCATCTCCTAATCTCTAAGGGACCCCAGAAGACTTGTAACCAGGGGATCAGCAGGCAAGAGCAGCTTGTCCTGGGTTAACCCCTTGAACATGTCTCTAAGGCCCCCTTTTCTCTGACTTCCCAGTGAGCTAAAGCAGCTCAGCCTGGGCCCTCCTGTGGCCTCTTCCGTGCTAAGCCCTTTCTCTCTATTCTGAGTGTGTTTTTGCTGCGGCCAATGCATTCCTGCTTGCTTTACTGCACTTTGTCTCTTGACTGAAATGTTTCCTCAAGCAGACAAGATAAAATCACCAAGATATGGAAGCAGCCCAAGTGTCCACCAGTAGATGAGTGGATAAAACAACTAAGGGGCATATACACAACGGAATACTACTCAGCTGTGAAAAAGAACAAAACTTCACCCTTTGTGACAGCATGGATGGACCTGGAGGACATTATGCTAAGTAAAATAAGCCAGTCAGAGAAAGACAAATACCATATGATTTCAGTCATGGAATCTAATGAACAACTGGAACTTACAAGCAAATTAGAGAGAGGGTCATAGATAGAGAGCAGGATGACAGCTATGGGGGGTGGGGGTGGGGAGGTTAGGAGATAGAGGGATTGACCAAAAAGAAAAAAAGGACTCATGGATGTGGACAACAGTGTGGTGATTGTGGGGGTGGGGAGCAGGGGAATTTAAAGGGGTTAAGGAAAAAAAACAGTTGAAAAATTTTTTTTTAAAAAAAAGACAAGAACTGAGGTCTCTTTGTCTTGCAGGTAACACTATTGTATCAGGTCCCCCATGTCTCCTCCCCCAACACACATACCTGGGCTCTTGGATGTTTCTTGAAATCAACAGGCACACTTCCCCTCTGGCCTGGGCACCTGCTGTTCTCAGCCTGGATCCCTCTCCCTAGGATCCTTCCTTCTTTGGGACCTCTGCTCCAATGAAAACACCCACCCTCAATGATGGCTTCTCAACTTTACATGTGACACAGCCCAGCCCAACCAACATGTTCCCTAACCCCTTCCCCTGCTTTGCTTCCTCCATTGCCCTTATTACCACCTAACATGGTGTACATTGATTTTTGGGTCTTTGTTTCCTTCCACTTGAATGTACATTTCATGGCGGGCAATGGCTGTTCCTTTTGTTTGCTATTGCATCTCCAGGGCCTATAGCCCAGACTCACAGTGGGTGTTAATTTTTATTTGTTGAAAGGGAAATGGGGTTCCATCTGCGTGGTGGTATGAGTGACTTGCAGTGGAAGCCTCTCAGCCAGGACAGCTGGGCCCTGGATAAGGGCATTGTCAAGGGAGATTGGGGCCCACTTGACCTCCTCTGAGGGCCGAGTGGCCACCTGTTAGGCAGGACACAAAGAATGGGGATGGCTGGTATGCAGGGGCTCCCCACATGGCCATGTCAGGCCTGGCTAGAGGTGAAGGGTCCCTGGCTCAGCAGCCAGCCATTCCCACCCTTCCCTTCCTGTCCAGTGAGTCAGACAGTCTGGGGACATGTGCCAGGGAAGTGTTCCTGCCCGGAGCACAGCAGGGTTAGGGGTCAACAAAACAAAGGCTTGCTCATCCACATCACCCCCTCTGCCCACCGGGCTGCCTTTTCTGTATCACCCATCTCTGTCTTGGTCAGTGCATATCTGTTACAGGTTGAATTTGTCTCCCCAAATTCACACGTTGAAGTCCTATCCCCCCAATAACTCAGAATGTGAGACTGCAATTGAAAACCAGGTCATTGCAGACCCGGTTTTAGCTAAATTAAAATAAGGTCATACTACAGTATTGAGGGCCCCTAATCTACTATGATGGCGTCCTTATAAAAAGACTGCCATGCAAGCATGGGTAAATTTTGAAGACATTGGCTAAGTGCAATACGCCCAACACAAAAGAACAAGTATTGTATGATTCCACTTATGAAGTACTGAGAATAGTCAAGCTCATAGAGGCAGAAGGCAGAATAGTGGTTGCCAGGGGCTAGGAGGGGAGGGGAATCTGGAGTTATGGTTTCATGGGTACAGAGGTTCAGTTTGGGATGATCAAAAAGTTCTGGGGGTGGATAGTAGTGATGGTTGCAAAACATTGTGAATACACTTAATGCCATTGAACTCTATACCTAAAAATGATGGAAATGGTACATTTTTTGTTATGTATATTTTAATATGCACACTAATGCCATGTAAAGAGAAATAGGTACAAAGGGAAGACGTGGAGAGAGTGCGATCTACAAGCCAGGTAATGCCAATGATTGCCAGCAAACCAGTGAAGGCTAGGGGGAGGCATGAGGCCATGTTCCCTACAGTCCTCAGAAGGAGCCAACCCTGCTGATATCGTGATCTCAGACTTCTGGCCTCCAGAGCTGTGAGACAATAAGTTCCTGTTGTTTAAGCCCCTCAGTCTGTGGCACTTTGCTATGGCAGCCCTATGAAATGAATACAGTTGTCCCCCTCTATCCATGGGGGTATGTTCCAAGACCCCCAGTGCATGCCTGAAACCACAGATAGTACCAAATCTTATACATACTATGTTTTTTCCTGTACATACCTATGATAAAGGCACAGCAAGATATTAACAACAATAACTAATAATAAAATAAAACAATTATAGCGATGCACTGTAATAAGAGCTATGTGAGTGTGGTCTCTCTCTTTCAGGTTATCTTTGTGTACTGTACTCACCCTTCCTGTGATGATGTGCGATGACACGATGCCTGTGTGCTGAGACCAAGTGAGGTGAGTGATGTGGGCACTGGGATGGAGCATTAGGCTACTATTGACCTTCTCATCAGGTGTCAAAAGGAGGATCATCTGCTTTGGGTGATCCTGGATCATTGAGCATGACGATGTCTATGGTTAGATGTCTGGAGCAGATGATGTCGAAGGCTGGGGAAATTTAATATTTTTGGACTGTGATTGACTGCAGGTAACTGAAACGAGAGAAGGCAATGGATGATGGTGGGGGAGCGGGGAGGGGGCTATTGTGCAATCAAGGAACCTCTCCTGGTTCATTGATGCTTCCTCTCCTGTTTCCTTGATTTCTGAAAATCAGGTTAGAAGAGGGGAGCTGGTTTGTGATGACTCTTCTGCTTTGGCCTTCTTTTGTTCCATTTGTTCTCTTGGTTTCTCCTTCCCTCCCTTGCCTCCTTCCCTTTCTCTTCTTCTCTAGTTTTATCACACTATTATTACTTGTTCATATCTGTCTTCCCCATCAGATTATAGGTTCAGGAAGCTCGGGACCTTCTGTGCTCATTCACTGTCGTGTCCTCATTTCTTGGCTGCTTGGAAGCATTCAATGAATGAACCCGTGAAGGAAAGAGGAAGGGGTGAGTCTTGTCCCCGTGGGCCTGGTTAGAGATACTTTGACAAAGTGTCTGTGCTTATAATAAGCAGGGGCGGTAGAGTCCCCCTTGTGACATCACCAGCTGGCCAGGGTCTCTCCTGGGTCAGGTGGGTGCTATTGCAGAAAACCCTGTGCAAGCTGCTCAAGCATCACTGATGCTCTGGGGGCCCGGCAGGGGTCTGGTGGATAAAGCTCTTTCCTTAGGTCCACTCAGTTCAAACCAGCCCTCGTCCAGTAATAGGCCAAGAAGAGAGGCTCCCCATATTATGTAAGGCAGAGCCAGGAACTGGATTGGGAGAGAACAGTGCAGGGTAGATATTGGGGTACATATTTCTCTTTCTCTTTATTCCTGCCCTACTATGCTTCTGTGTTGTGGGAATGAAAAATGGGGGGAGATTAGAAAGAAACAAAAAAGACTTCTCTTCACCTTTTATTCATAGATTCAATTAATATTTATGTGCTGACTGTGTGCCTGATAAGGTGGTTAGGCCAAGGATGGAGAGGTGAAGAGACCTAATGACCAACCTCAAGGAGCTCACAATCTGGACAGGGAGACAGACAAGTAAACCATCCCAGAACAAGCCTCCCTGCTTGTCATGCACGGCTGTTCTGCTGGGGTCTATGCAGGTGGCAGTAGGTGCAGAGAAGACACACTGGGTGCGGGACTTGGTGGGAGCTCCATGAAGGAGGGGCCATCAGAGAAAGGCCTTAAAGTGTGAACAGGAGTGTGACATGTAAAGAAGGGGAGGGGGTGGGGAATAGGGAAAGCATCATACAAGCAGAGGGAAGAACACCTGGCAAGGTGGGCTTGGGTATGGGGGCAGTGAGAGGCAGCTAATGGGACCTGAGGTCATAGGGAGAGTGTGGCTGGAATGTCTGGAATACCAGGCTTGAGAACTTGGCTTGCTCCTGCGAGTGAGAGGAGTAAATGTAGACTCCACATGTGGGTGCTGGCTATTTTCTGTATGCACCCCTCCCTGCCAGCCCACCCATTCTCTACCCCACTCTGACCCCCATACTCTGCTTCACCCAGGCTCTCTGGCCTTCTGGTTGGAGGGCATTTTCCCCTCCCTGCTCCACATTCTAGGCAGGGGTCCCTTTGTGGCTATAGCTTCTGTCTGATACCCTTTCCTGTGGCTTTAGCTCTCCTTGGCTCTGGTGACAAAGCTTCCTGTCTTTGCCCCTCAGGCTTAGGGAGGTAGAGGCTTCCTGTCCTGCTAGTCCCTGGATGCCTCTCCACCTCTGGCAGGTTCACTTAACCCTGCATTAAACCCTAGAAAACCACTCAGGGTGTTCCCTCTGTTTCTCTCTGGAGGTCTGCCCGATGCAGTAGTCGTGTGGCTTAGTCAGCATTTGGTGAGATGGTGTGGACTGGAGCGAAGAGACACGGAGGCAGGGATGCTGATTAAGACACTGTTAAGCCCTGGCTGGTATAGCTCAGTGGATTTTGAGCACAGGCCTGAGAACCAAAGGGTTGCCGGTTCAATTCCCAGTTAGGGCACATGCCTGGGTTGTGGGCCAGATCCCTAGTAGGAGGCTCATGAGAGGCAACCACACATTGATGTTTCTCTCCCTCTCTTTCTCCCTCCCTTCTCCTCTCTCTCAAAAAAATAAATAAAATATTTTAAAAAAAGACACTGTTAAAAGTCTGGGTGAGGGTTGATGGGTGGCCTCACAGAGGTGGCAGCTGGGATGGAGAGGAGAAGGGGCTAGAGCCAAGAGGCATCTCTGAATTAGAACCTTCAAGTTTTGGTGACACTGGGTAGATGGGGCAAGTGAGAAGGGAAAGATGGACCCCCTGTAAGTACCCTGCTTAGAAGACAGAAAGTGTTGGTCAACAATTGCTGCATAACAAGCCATAAAATTTGATATTTTAGGACCTTGAAATTTTTACTTAACCTCTCTTATCTTGAAAACACTTACGTACTCTCGGTGGGTTATGGTTTTGATTCTAACAGGGCGAACTTGTTACAAATGACAGAAGGTTCACAGAATCAGAGACAAAGATGCAGACAAGGCAGATGACGGTGTTTAATTCACGCTTTCACATGTGTGTAGTCAAACCATCTAGCATGCATTCACCCTTTGGGTAAAACAGTACCTCAGACTTCCTTTAAGAAACCCCCCTTCCCCACCCTCCGCCCTGTGGTCGGGTGGGAGTGAGCCTGCTGTATGAGTCAGCCTATTGGCCAAAGCCACGGTCTGTCTTTAAAACCAGAGCCAATGAGGCTTCAGCTGATGTTTCTAGGCAAGAAGCAGGGGCTCCTCCCCGAGGGGCTTGGACCACGAACCACCATTTCTGTTTTGTCTTCACACGTGGCCTGAGAAGACTTGAGCTCAGGATGGAGATCAAAGCTGAGCTGGGACATGGAGAGAAACCACGTCCTTGTGGTGGTGGAAACCCCAGTCAGGCTGCACCGGAAGCCCGGTCAGCCCCACCGCTAGACTTTTCATGTACGTGAGCTCGAGTTTGGGTTCTGGGCTTTGTTGTTGTTGCCTGCAGCTGAGAGAGAGGTCCTAAATGAAACAATAGTCATCATCAAATTTTGTCTTATATTCGGTTTTTTTTTAAAGAGTGCCCCAGGTGCACAGTGTAATGGGATCAGGTCCCACAATTCTCCACTTAGGGCAGCTTCTCCCACCTCAGGGCCTTGTTTGTAAAACAGTGCCAGTAACACCTGCTTATCATTGTGAAGGAAACTGAGAAAAAAGAAGGATGCACAGCAAAGTGTACTTCAAATTTCAGTTATTGTTACTGTATTATATGCTCCTTGAAGGTAGGGACTGTGGTGTTTTTGTTGTGTTTTGTTTTGCTTTGTTTTATATGTACCACAGATACTGCTAAAGTGCTTCACACAAAGCAGGTGCCCCATAAAACACGTACCCTTTAGTCTGAATCATAGCGAATGCTCTTTGTGCTTATGCTTCCCATACTATAGACGAGGAAAATGGAGTCGCGGGAGCAAAGGAGCAGGCCAGGAGTGCATTTGGGAATCCTGTGCCCTGAACCAGCAGTGAGGCTGTACGTCTCTGAGATGACGAGACGCTGGAGGAGGAGTGTGGTCCCAGGGCAAGCTTTGTCACCAACCTCCTGGGTGACTTTGGGTCTCAGTTACCTCGTCATTCAAAGAGGGTTGATCCTGTCCTGTAAGTGTCCAGGGCTTCTGTGTGCAAGTGCTTTGAAGAGTGCACTGGCTGCATCACACACAGAGATTTAGAGATTCAAGGCTGCCTTCCTTGCAAGTCCTGCTTAGAAGGTGCTGGCTGAGTGATAAAACTGTGGTGCTTCATGGCTCAACACCGCCTTCATCCACATGATTCTCCCCGGCTGTGAGATATTTTAGGCAGGCACCATTTCTCCCTGTGTCTGAGGAAGAAGCTGAGGCATTGAGAAGTTGACTTGCTCAAGGCCATCCAGCTAATGGGGGACTGTGGTGGAACTCACACCCAAGTTTTATGGCTTCCAGTTCAGGCCTGGCACAGGCCTCTGCTCCATCTGTCAGAAAAGCAAGTGTACCTGAGGGACTTGCTCCCAGACGGTGCTCCATACGTGCTGAGGGGTGGGCTCAGCGGAAACCCAGTTGTCAAGGCCATTGCTGTCCTGGCCAATCCGAGATGGGCTTGCTGCAGCCTGGCTGGAGGGGGCGCTGGAGGCCCAAGTTACCCAGTGGTTAGTTGGCTAGCGGTGCATCCCGCATTCCTGGTGGAGGTGGGGATGCTTTAGCAGGATTTGGTGACCAGCTCTTCTGGGTGGTGAGGGGAGGCAGCAGATGTTTTCAGTTTTGCTGGGCTGTGATTAGCTCTTCCGGCCATTGTGCTTACCAGTGACCTGGTCATGAACATGAAGGCAGAGACCAGGATGCTTTTGTAGTAGTCACAGCAACACCCTGTACTTCCCCCGGGCATTCCAAGAGGCTCCTGAGTGAGGTCTCCAGACACCCCCGTCTTCCGCCTCTCCTGGACTCCATCCTCTTCAGGAGGAGGCGGCCACCTTTGTGGTGTGATTTGAGCCGTGGGGGAAGGCCTCTGACCATGCAGCTCTCCCCATGATGGGCAGTCCCCCTTCCAGATGTTATCTCTTGACCACACAAAATATGAATATCACAGTGAATGTTTTCTGACTTAGGCACTGTTTAAGAGCTTTACACACCAATCTTGTCAACAGTTCTGTGAAACAGATGCCATTTTTATCATCTACATCCCATTAATATGAAGGAAACTGAGGCTTAGAGGGGTCCAGAAATGCCCCCAAGGACACATTGGCAGGAAGTGACAGACCCAGGTCTCAGACCTCATGTATCTGATGCAGAAGCCTATTTTCTTCTTTTTTTCTTCTTTTAAAGATTTTATTTATTTGCAGAGAGGGGGGAAGGGAAGGAGAAAGAGAGGGAGAGAAGCATCATTGTGTGGTTGCCTCTCGCGCATCCCCTGCTGGGGCCCCGGCTGCAACCCAGGCATGTGCCCTGACTGGGAATTGGACCAGCAACCCTTTAGTTCACAGGCAGGTGCTCAATCCACTGAGCCACACCAGCCTATGTTTTTAACCACTCCACCACACTGCCCTCTATGTATGCCTAGTACTGTGTGCTTTGGAGGTGGGTAAGGATGAAACAGAGCCATTTATTCATGAATCATTTTTTAATAATAAGCCTTTTATTTTAGAACAATTTTAGATTTGCAGAATTGTTTTGCAGAGATAGTATAGAGGATTTCTGAAGACACTATGTCCTGTTTCCCTATTATTGATAACCTTGCATTAATATGGTTTGTATGACACATTAATGAACCAATGTCAATATAGCATTATTAATAAAGCCCATAGTTTATTCATATTTCTTTTCTTTTTTTAAACCTAATGTCCTTTTCTTGTTCCAGGATCCCTTCCCTGGTACCACATTACATATAATTTCTCCTTAGCCTCCTTGACAATATTGAAGAGTAGTGGTCAGTGATTTTGTAGTAATTGGGATTTGTCTCATGTTTTTCTCATGATTAGGCTGTGGCTATGTGGTTGTAGGTTTTGGGGAGGAAGATCACAGAGGTAGAGTGCCATTATCATTACATATCAAGGGTATATACAATAATATCAGCATGATCTATGACTATTGATGTTGACCTTGATCACCTGGTTGAGGTAGTGTTTGTTCACAGTAAAGTTACTGTCCCTTTCTTCCTTTTTTCTTTTTAAATTCTTAACTTAGGATGTGTTTATTGATTTTTTATTTGAAGGACGGAGGATGAGAGAGAGAGAGAGAGAGAGAGAGAGAGAGAGAGAGATCAATTGGTTGCCTCCTGACCAGGGATCGCAATCTGCAACCTAGGTATGTGTCCTGACTGGGGATCAAACCCACAGTCTCTTGGTGTACAGGATGATGCTCCAACCAACTGAGCCACCTGGCCAGGGCCCCCTTTCTAATTCTGTGCTTAGAAGTTATTTTTTGAGCACTAGAAGGAAAAGAAACTGGTGACTCTCCTAGAAGCAGAGAGGGGAGAGAGAACAGAGCAGGGTGATGGCATGGCCAGGCAGTACAAAAACCATCCAGGTGTTCCCTGGAGAGCCAGGCAAGGGAAGACTTAACCACTTAGCTTGGGCCTTATTTTCATGGATTTCATCTCTCAATGAACTGATGCTGTAATCAGATACAGAGACACACCAATGAAACTGAAAGAAGGCGCGTGCTGTTCAACTTTAAACTCTCATCTATCTCACTGCTGGGCCAGTTTGCCTAAGAGTTCAGGAGAAATGGATATTTGTTACAAATCCTGAAATTATTTTGTAGATTAGCACCATTAGGTTGCATTATACTTTGGGGTGAGTGTTAATTTGGCAATGTAAATATTTAACGTAGATCATAAGTTCTATAACTCTGTAGGGCACTTCTTCATTTTATACCATTCACACTGGTAATCTCAAAAGACAGAAGTGCCCTGGGCCCTCTCACAGGACCCCTGAGAGGTCCTGCCTCCTTCAAGCACCAGGATGCTGGTGAGAGATGAACTGGGGGCCTGAGACTCAGAAGATGAACTGGGAGACATGGAAGGTGAACTGGCCCAGAGCGGAGCTGGACTCTGTGGCCAAGTCATGTGCTTGGATTTGTCTGCTCCAGAGTGTGAGCACAAGTGGTACTGAACTTGGATAGTTGATCTAGGAAGCTTTGGTCCCAATGTTGGGAGTAACCTGGCAAAATGAAGGAATGCTTTGGATTGAAGTGGCATGCGTGGTTTTCAGCAGCTCCTAATGCCTGTCACTGTGGCTGACATAAAACAATTAGAGATAAATATCTTTGGGTATCCAGAGGTCTAGGGGGTTACCTACTAAATGAAAGTACCCCTAGGATATGAAATAATATAATGGGGGGAGTCAATCAGCTTTTTGAAAAGAGTGAAGTCCTGCAAAAGAGGGATGGAAGACAGAAGTGTGCAGAAGGGTGGTGGGCAGGGCTGTGGAGAGCAGGACGGGTGCTGTGGAAGCGAGGCGCCACGGACCTGCACGAGTCTGTGGAAAGTTGCCCTGGTGACACCCTGTTCTAGTTGGGTGACCTCAGATGAGTCACCCCCGCTCATGATTCAGTTTCTCCACTTCTCTGTAACATGGGGACAGTCAGTTAGTCAGGATGGGACCTTTTTCTTGTCCTCCCACCACATACTTTGTGCCTCTACTGTCACTGCCACAGCTGCCATCAGGTGACACACTGTCACATGCAGAAGCCCAGAGGCCTCTGTGTTGAGGGCTTGGCATGGGTTATACCTGATTTAGTTCTCACAGCTCTGGAACATAGGTATTGTTAGTGCCTCCTCCTTACAGATGGGGAAATCGAGCCTAATAGAGGTTAAATAACACACTGACGTCACAGGCCAGGGATGGGTAGGTGCAGGCCCTTCACATCTAGGTCAGTCTGGGTTAGGGGCTGGCAGACGTTTCCTGCATGTGGGTGACGCGTGGCCTCCTGTCCTCTTCTTCCTTTCTCTTTCTTCAACCCTTTAAAAACGTAAAACCATTCTTAGCTAGTGAGCTACATACAAACAGGCTCCTGGCTGGGTTTGGCCTGCAGGCCATGGCTTACTGACCCCTGATAACTGGTAAATAGAGGTGCAAAATGCTGCAAAATGGCACATTTTCCTAGATTTCAGAGGGGATGTAAAACCCACTCAGAATCCTGGGTCTGGGAGGGTGGCAGGTTTCCTGTCTGGTTCAGGCAGATGCTGGCTTTACTGAAGACCTAGTAGAATGTGGGTACCAGGGCCTCTCTGAACCCCTGTACTGATGGGCAGTCAGTTACGCCCTCACACCTGCCCTTCTGTCTGCCCAACCTACTCTGCAAGGCACCCTGTGGCTGCTCACTGGGCTGGGCCTCTCTACCTCCTCACTGTGCTGTTTTGCTCTCTTTTCTCCTGGGACTTCTGTTCTCAGTGGGTAAGGCCAGTCGAGAGGATCCCAAATCAGCTACTTATCCCCAGGCCCTTTTTGCCAGGCTGCCTTAGTGGCTGGTATGGGGTAAAAGGGGCTGAAGCAGGAGGGGCAGAAAAGGATGGGAAGGCTGCCTCCAGAAGGGAGGCAGGTCATGGCCTCGGGAGGAAGCTGGGAAAGCTCTTTGTTGCTAGGGCGTCTCAGAGCTGAGGAGGTTGGGGAAAGGAAGCTCCAGTGTAAACACAGGGCATTCTGCTGGTGTGTATGGGGCCTGCCTTGCGTGTATATCCCACTCTGCCAGTGCCCGTGCGACTGTGCAGAGGCCGCAGGGGAGTGCAGGGGTCCCGGGTTCTAGGCAGCATAGGAAATAGTTAAGCCAGGCTGCACTTGGGTTCAAGTCCTGACACCACCACAGCCCAGCTCTGTGACCTGGGTCCATTTCTTCAACCTCTCAGACATCCACTTTCCTCATCTAGAAAATGGGAATGGAAAGACCTAGCTCAGCAGATGTTTTATAGCTTATAAAGTAACACTAATTATCGAATGCTTCCTACACACTAGGCACTTTTCTAAGGGTCTTCTGTCTATATAGACGGTTGATCCTCATGATTTGTAGATTCATATTTTTGAATGTGCCTACTTGTTAAAATTTACTTGTAACCCCAACATCAACACTCATGGTCATTTGAGAACATGAGCAGAGCGCTGAAAAATATAGTTGCCTGTCGTGCGTGACCCCAGTGGAGGTCAAATGGGGCAATGCTCTGCCTTCTTGCTTCAGCGCTCTTACTGTCCTTTCTATGGTTTATTTGGTGCCACATTTTTCTCATGTTTGGGCTTTTTGTTGGTGATTTCAGTGTTCAAAACGGCCCCCAAGGGTAGTGCTGACATGCTGTCTAGTGTTCCTAAATGGAAGAAAACTGTGATGTCTCCCAGGGAGGAAATACATGTGTTAGATAAGTTTCATTCAGGCATGAGTTACAGTGCTGTTGACTGTGAGTTCAATGTTGATGGATCAACAATATATATTAAATGAAGTGTCTTTAAACAGAAATGCACATAAAACAAGGTTATGTATTGATTGGTTGATGATGATGTGACCATTTGCAAGAATAGCGTATTTCCCCTAGGAGCAATGAATGGTACAGTATTCGCTAAGTCAGTGTTCACAGTGACTTTATAGGACCATCACTACTGTGAATAACCGTATTGGCTCATTTCATCGTTACAAGGACTCTACGACTAGCTAGAGCTCTCGTTATCATCTGTATTTAGTGATGAGGACACAGGGGCATAGAGAGGTTGCCTAATTTGTCCGGGGCCATGCAGCTCTAGGTGGCAGAGCTGGGATCAAAGCCAGATGGCTGCTTGCAAATTAGATAAAGCAACATGCAGAGAGCCTCAGGCAGTGCCTCGCAGGTCATGTGCATTGTCCAGGCTCTGGCATGCAATTTTATGGGTGAACATGTTTCACGTGTTGAAAAATTCTGTACACAAAATGAAAGAATTTGAGCTGGGCTCTATCCTGAGAGGCTCACGCAGGGAGCAGGAACTTGGCATGTGGGTCAGACCAAACTGCTTTGGATACCCATGTGGCAGAACTGTTACTTGTCCCCCACATTCTCCTTCCCTTCTTGCACAGTCATTGGATCAATGGGACAATCT
The DNA here is from genome assembly GCF_022682495.2 of Desmodus rotundus. NCBI lineage: Eukaryota > Metazoa > Chordata > Mammalia > Chiroptera > Phyllostomidae > Desmodus > Desmodus rotundus. The sequence continues at coordinate 180,942,352 of NC_071389.1, forward strand.
CCCAGAACAAAGCCTCTATTTCCTAGGCTCCTTTACTGCCACCATGGCCATTCTGCCAAGCTCTGGCCACTGGAAGAGTGAGTATAATTTCTGGGTATGTCCTTAAAGGATAGGGCTCTGCCACCTATACACCACCTCCCCCTCCCTTCCTTCTTCTGGCCAGAGCACGGATGTAGTGATAAGCTGTCTGAGACCTTGTGATATGGCCAGCCCCTAGGGATGTCAGAGCAAAAATAAATGGTGCCTCGTTTCTACCATATGGAGATGCTGTAGCAACCTAGACTACTCATGTCCACAGTAGTACCTGAGGAAGAAATGCTCTCTATCCCATTGACATCATGGTTATTTGGGTTACCTATTACAGCCATCAAATGTATAGCCTAACCACGTGACGGTGAACCCAACGATGAAGGAAAAGTGGTAAACCAAGTTCTCAACGGGCTAGTTGATAACACATTGCTTTTGTTCAAGGATGGGAGTTGAGCCCTGGCTGGTGTGGCTCAGTGGATTGAGTGTTGGCCTGTGAACCAAAGAGTTGCCAGTTCGATTCCCAATCAGAGCACATGCCTGGGTTGTGCGCCAGGTTCCTGGTTGGGAGCATGTGAAAGGCAACTGGTTGATATATCTCTCACACATCGATGTTCCTCTCCCTCTCTCTCTCCCTCCCTTCTTATCTCTCTAAAAATAAATAAAATATTAAAAAAGAAAGAATAGGAGTTGAGGCTGTGAAGATGGGATGGCAGGTGGCTATGAGAATTTTCTTGAGAAGGACCGGCAAGCCAACAGCCCTCTCTGGGTCAGTCTGGGGAAACTTGATGGGGGAAGCAGGACTTTGGGTATATTAATGACATGAGTACTCTCTCCTCTACTTATTCATCCCTTGACTTCCTCTCTCCTTAATCGTTCGCCAGGCACTGTACCCATTCTCTATACCTGGGAGTACAGTGAGGAGGAAGAAGACACAGGTCCTGCATTCATGGCACGATGTAATACAGATTTAGGCTAAGTCACAACCTCAGGCCATCCTTGATCCTTCTCAATCTCTCATACCCCATGAAGAATTCATTAGCATGTCTTGTCAGATCTACTTCCAAACTATACGCAGAATCCCCCTTCTGCTCTTATACTTGTCTACTGCAACCCTCTCTTGCCTAAACCTTGCTGTTGGAGTCTGCTGGTGTGCCTGCTGTCCACTTCCAGGCCTGGCTGTTTGTTTACCTTTGGCGGTCTTGGGGTTTTCTTGCTGAATAGTTCTTGCTGAACTCCAGAGCAGGAGTTAAGTAAATACTGACTCCCAGATACGGGAACCAGAATCATACAGGAAAGGTGGAAGGGAGCCAGAGGACCAGTCCTGGGCTTTCCCTGCCAGGGGCCCCCAGAAGTGCACACCCAACTCATTCCTTCCCAGCTCCTATGGGAAGTGAAGTGGCTCCTCCTGTGTTTTCCAGTAGAAACTCCTCTTGGTTCTTCAGTGTTCGTTTGTTTATATAGTTGGCAAACATTTATTAAGCTACATGCCATTAACAAGCTAGGAATACAGAAAAACTTAGTGTGGCAAAATTTTGCATTCATTGTTCATAGCCTCCCTGTTCTGCACTCTTTCCTCCTCTCACTCTTAAAACTTTTCCCTTATCAGTGCCCTGGACCCGTGCTACATGCTTGGGAGCAGGGGCGTGCTGGGAATTTTTAACAACTAGCTTGCTGGGAAAAAAATCCCTGATCTGTAGTTGATGTTCATGGTGTAAATACTCCTACCATGGCTACACATGGCAACATTTTCTGCTACCAGTGTGATGTTCCTGAATGCAAAATTGGGAAGAGTTTACGCAGTAGCACACCATTATATAGTATTTCCACCACACAGATACAACAGTCTGTATGTAGAACCTCAAGAGTATAGATAATAGTAAAATGCAAAATAATTAGGAAATAATGAGTTTTGAGTATTTATTATCCATTTTATTTATTTATTTTTAAAAGATTTTATTTATTTTTAGAGAGAGGGGAAGGGAGGGAGAAAGAGAGGGAGAGAAAGATCGATGTGAGAGAGAAGCATCTATTGGTTGCCTCTCGTACGTGTCCTGACCAGGACTGAACCTGCCACCCAGGCATGTGCCCTGACCAGGAATCAAACTGGCAACCTTTTGCTTTGGGGAACAACCCCCAAGCAACTGAACCACACTGGTCAGGTCTATTTTCTGTTTTAAATATAATTTATTTAATTATAAGTGTATATAACTTAATTTTAAATATTGACTGTATTAACTGATCCACAAAACTGAAAATGTAACAATCAGCTCTTGCAAGCCAGTATGAGCTCGTTCCAGCTTATCATGCCTAGGAGCTTGTCAGAGATGCAAAATTCTTGGCCCCACTCCAGAGCTATTGAATCTGAATATTAACCTTTTTTAAGAAATTATTTTATTGATTATGCTATTACATTCGTCCTGACTTTTCCCCTTTGTCCCCCTCCACACAGCAACCCGGTCCCTCAGTCAATCCCCCCACCATTGTTCATGTCCATAGGTCATGTGTATAGGTTCTTTCGCTACTCCATTTCCTATACTGTACTTTATATCTCCATGGCTATTCTCTAACTACCACTTTGTATTTTTTAAAAAATTATTTATTTATTTATATTTTATTGCTGTTCAGTTACAATTGTCTGCATTTTCTCCCCTCCCCCCTACCCCACTCCAGACAAACCCACCTCCCTCCCCTGCCTCCACCCTCCCCCTTGGTTTTGTCCTTGTGTCCTTTATAGTAGTTCCTGAAAACCCCTGTCCCCACTATCCCCTCCCCACTCGCCTCTGGTTATTGTTAGATTGCTCTTAACTTCAATGTCTCTGGTTATATTTAGTTTGCTTTTTTCTTTTGTTGATTATGTTCCAGTTAAAGGTGAGATCATATGGTATTTGTCCCTCACCACCTAGCTTACCAATTTGTATTTCTTAATTCCTTTACCTCTTCACCCATTCCCCCATACCCCTTCCCATCTGGCAACCATCAAAATGTTCTGTGTATCCATGATTTTGTCTCTGTTCTTCTTGTTTGCTTAGTTTGTTTTTTAGATTCAATTGTTGATTTTTGTATTTTTTGCTATTTTGTTGTTCATAGTTTTGATCTTCTTTTTCTTAAATAAGTCCCTTTACCATCTCTTGTAATAGTGGTTTGGCGATGATAAACTCCTTTAGTTTTTTCTTGTCTGGGAAGCTCTTTATCTGCCCTTTGATTCTAAATAATATCTTTGCTGGGTAGAACAATCTTGGCTGTAGGACCCTGCTTTTCATGGCTTTGAATATTTCTTACCAATCCCTTCTTGCCTGCAAAGTTTCTTTTGAGAAATCAGCTGACAGTCTTATGGGAACTCCCCTGTAGGTAACTAACAGTTTTTCTCTTGCTGCTTTTAAGCTTCTCTCTTGATCTTTAACTTTTGGCATTTTAATTATGATGTGTCTTGAAGTGGGCCTCTTTGCATTCATCTTCTCTGGTACTGTCTGTGCTTCCTGGACTTGAGTGTGTATTTCCTTCACCAAGTTAAGGAAGTTTTCTTTCACTATTTTTTCAGATAGATTTCCAATTTCTTGTTCTTTCTCTTCTTTTCTGGTACCCCTTTGATGTAAATGTTGGGCCTCTTGAAATTGTCCCAGAGGCTGCTTATAGTATCCTCATTTTTTTGGATTCTTTTTCTTCTTGTTGTCTGCATGGTTGTTTTTTGCTTCCTTATGTTACAAATCATTGATTTGATTCTTGGCTTCGTCCACTCTACTGTTATTTCCCTGTAAATTTTTCTTTATTTCAATTATGTATCCTTTGTTTCTGACTGGATCTTTTTTAAGCTGTTGAGTTCCTCACTAAGTTCCTTGAGCATCCTTACAACCAGTGGTTTGAACTCTGTATCTATGGATTGCTTATTTTCATTTTGTTTAGCTCTTTTTCTGGAGTTTTGATCTGTTTTTTCATTTGGGCCATGTTTCTTTGTCTTCTTGTTTTGGCAGCCTCCCTGTGTTTGTTTCTATATATTAGGTAGAGCTGCTTTGACTCTATGTCTTGGTAGTAATGTACTAGGTGTCCTGTAGGGTCCAGTGGCACAGCCTCCCCTTTCACCCAAGCTGGGTGCTCAAGGTGTGCTCTTCACGTGGGCTGAGTACACCCTCATCTTGTAGTTGAACCTTGGTTACTGTTGGCAGATCAATGGGAGGGATTTACCCAGGACAGTCAGTTGCAAGGTTTGGCTGTGATCACTGACCACCAACCTCCTCTCTCTGTGGAGGATCCACTGTGCAGGGGCAGGGTGGTGGTGCTCTGACATGGTCTGTAGATGTCCACTGGGTATGTTGGCCCTGTGGTTTCCTGGGTGGTGCAGGCCAAGGTCAGTCCCCACCTGTGTTTTGTGTGGGGCACCCTGCCTGAGCTGTAAAGCAATCTGAAATGGCTGCTACTTGTGCTGGGCTTGAAGATTCGCAGGCAAAGCCAAGCTGTGAATCTAGGCTGGCTGCTGCTAGTGGATGTGGGGGCTCACTGAGGCCAACTGTTGCTCATTAGATAGGATTTAGGAAGTTGTGAAACAAGAGCCAAACCAGCCATTCACATGGAAAAGCAGTGTGGGTGGGCCTATAAATTGAGTGGGGTGGAGTCTCTGGTGATTTCCAAGGCAGGTCAAAGAGTGTTAGCCCCATTGATGGGGTCTCAGCTATGGTACTAGTTTGCTGGCCCTGTGTCGGGGAGAGGTTTTAGATAAGGGACAATGGCCTCTGCCCACCTTGATGCCAGACACTTCAGTTCCTCCCTTTATGTCCCTGGTGCCTTTCAAGCTGCTACCCCAGTGCTAGAGCTCAGAGGGAGTGAGTCTGAGTAGGTAAGTCTGTGTGTGCGATCTTTAAGAGGAACTGCTTGGGGCTCCAGAAATTTCTTCCACTGACTCTGGCACTGGAGTAGCACTGGAACCCTGGGCTGGGGGGCCTGGTGTGGGGCTGGGACTCCTCTCTCCCAAGATATCTTTCCTGAATTTTTATCCACCACACATGGGTGAGGGACTGGCTCATTCCACATCTATGCACCTCCTACCAGTCTGGATGGATGTAGTTTCTTTAATTATGTAGTTGTCAGACTTCCATTCAACTTGATTTCTGATGGTTCTGAGTGACTGTTGTTCTATATTTTAGTTGTAATTTTGATGTGGTTGTATGAAGAGGCAAGTCATGTCTGTCTGTGCTGCCATCTTGACCAGAAGTCCCTGAATATGAATCCTAACAATTTTAACAATATCCTCAGGTAATTTGTATATACACTAGAGTTTGAGAAGTGTGGCCCTTGAGGTAACCACTGTGTATAATTTTGTTTATGTCTTTTAGATCTTTTTCACAACACAGATGCATATAAATTTTATGGTATTTTTCTGGCTTTATCTTTAAACAATTAAAAAAATAGATGTTATTTCTTTTAGAGCAGTTTTAGGTTCACAGCAAATGTGAACAGAAGGCTCAGAAGTTTCCCATGTACCCTCTGTCCCCACACATGCCTAGTCTACCCCAATATTAACATCCCTCAGCAGAGTGGTACAGTTGTTACAACTGATAAACCTATATTGACACATCATTATCACCCAGAGCCCTTAATTTACATTAGGACTCATTCTGGGTACTGTATATTCTGTGGGTTTGGACAAATTTATAATGACATATCTTTACCATTATAGTATCATGAAGAGTAGTTTCACTGCTCTAAATGCATGCTTATAACTTTTTGTTTTGCTTTGTTTTTTAATAAAAATAGAATCACACTGTAAATGTTTTGCAAGTTTATTTTTCCACTTAATAATATGTCTGATAGCTTTCCATGTCATCTATATATAGAGAACTAGTTACTTTTAATGTCTCCACAGTATTTTAGGGCATGGATAAATAATGATTTAAAAAATCATCTCTCTGAATGGACATGTTATTTTCCCCTTTTGCTTCAAGAAACCTCATAATTAAAAAATTTGCCCCTTAAATTTTAATTCCTTTATCAAAATCTATCTTTAAGAAGTCCTGAAAATTTATACTGAAGAGGTAGAGGCTGACAGTAGTTCAAAGTGTCTTCCTTCCCCAGATTTAAAAGTTCAAATTTTGTCAGTTTATTGGGATATTTAAGCATAAGGTTCTAAGGAAGCTGATAGGTGATAAGAAAAAACAATTATGAGATATTCTAAATTGAATTACAGCTTCTGGAGAGTGAGAGAAAGAGATAGAACTGTTTGTCTGTGGGCCAGCTACCAAAAGAGTTGGCACATTCCTGTTTTGCCTCCTGAAATTTTGGATTAATTTTCAGGTGGCTGTTTCCACGGATTGTTTCAGCCAGGCACCATCTAACTCCAGGAGCTCTGGCTTTCTGGACCGCTGCCCACAGCCACTCCACAGGAGTAGACAGTTCTTTATGTGGACTCTGCTATCCCAGAGCTGGCTGCACTTCACCTTCTCCCACCCCTTTGCCTAAAGCTCATGTAAACTCTGTCGACTACCTCTCTCTTTCCCCTTCCCCCTACTGATGTATAAAAACACTTGCAGTACTCTGGGATGATGGACATGCTGTCTTTTCCACCTAGCCATGCTGCTGGTAGTTTATTCTCTGGGCCCCAAGACCGGTTTTTTGGCTAGCATTTTGGTTCAATAAAATCTTACATATAAAAAGACTTTAGTCATGAGAGTTAAAGGTTTTTAGTTTAACATCAGAAATAATAAAAATGCTACATATAGCCCCAACCTTAAAATGTTGACAGCCTAACAAAGGGAATGCAATCTGTGGACGTACACAGCGATCATAAAATGAGGGAGAACATATACTCTGTTCTGTTTCTATCCACAGAACACTTCTGATACCAAATATGTGGGTGTCTCCCCCTGTAAACCAATTCTCTGTCACCAGCCGAGTGTTCTATAATTTAATTCAATCCCGACACTGTGTGACTGGAGTTAGCATCAGATCCCATAAGTTAAAGGGCTCGCCCCACAAGATTGCCCCTGCTGCAGATGACAATCGCGAGCCTTAGGCCTCCTGTACTTCTGACCGAGGGATTATAAATTGGAGGTTCCAATGACCTCCTTTCTCTGGTTTGATAATTTGCTGGAATGGCTCACAGAATTCAGGAGAACACTTTATTTTTTACCATTTTATTATAAAAGATACAATTCAAGAACAGCCAATGGAATAGATACATAGGGCAAGGTATGGTGGAGCTTCTATGCCTTCTACAACTTGATGTGTTCACCAACCTGGAAGTTCTCTGAACTCCATTGTTTAAGGTGTTCATAGATGTTCTATTACATAGACGTGATTGATTAAATCACTGGTTACTGGCAATCAAGCTCAATCTCTAGCCCCTCTCCCATCCCTGGGGGTGGGGGTAGGGATGAGACTGGAAGTTCCAAACCTCTAAATCATGCCTTAGTCTTTCTAGAATCACTCGTCATCATGCAGCTGTGTAGGGGTCCCTGCATACCAGCTAATGAATATCTCAGTTCCATACAAAAAGATGCTTTCCTCACTTTGGAGATTCCCAGGGTCTTAGAAGCTCTTGTGTCAGGAACCAAGGACTAAGACAAATATTGTAACAAAAGATGTTCCTGTCACCCCATCACTCAGGAAATTACAATAATTTTAGGAGCTTCTTGCCAGGAGCTGCTGACAAGACCAAATATGTATTTCTGATTATATCAGTACATAGAGACAGGACAGTTACAAACAGCTTTGGTGCTATAAGATCATTGAATGTAGGGAAGAACAACCTTAACTAATGTTAACCAGAAACTGGTAACATTAGAGGCATTAACCAGAAGTGGGGAGGTGCTCGCTTGTCCAGGGCCTCAAATGGCACCACTAGACAGATGAGATGATACTGTCAGCCTGAGCCTCGTGGTTGGTGGAGGTGGGGATGGGATGAGAGGAGAGCCCCAGAGGCCAGGGAGTATTTTACTAGGTGTAGTGGGTACCCTTTTCTTCACAATTATCCTAAAGTGAGATTCCCACTCACTCCCACTCTTTTTTCATCTCCAGGTCTAGTCGCTGTATCCTTTGTTTCCAGGAACCCTGGTCCCCAAAGATGCTAAACATTCTATGATTTGGTTTCTGCCTGAGGTTCAGCTGGACCTGAAAGGCTTTAGCTTTCAGGTCCCTCTGCTCTGGCAGGAATCCAGTTGTGATTATTCTCAGGATGCATACCAGAGCTGGTGTGGCCCCAAGCCTCGCCTGCATGGTTGGCCTTGGTGCTACACATCATCCCTCACGTCTGCCCTCTTGGCTCCTGGCACACTGCCAGTTGGCCCATGAACCCTGAATCTCTATCAGTGAGCTGTGTGGCGCTGAGCAGGCTACTATCCACTCTAATTCCCAGGGTACAGACTGTCCCTCCACCCTCTGGCTTGATTCGCCTTCACATCCTGCCAATTCAGGCTTCCAGCCCAATCTAGTAGCCCAAGTAAAATTTGGCTGGAACTTTTCACTTCACAAAAGTAAGTCTTTCACCTTCTGTAACAAGGGCCTTATCTATTTCTTAGGGATGGGGTGTCTGTTCCCTTGGAAGGAATTTTTTTTTCTTTTAAAACTTTATGTATAAAATAATAAATGTAAAATACATGTTTTGAAACTTACAAACAAAATGAACATCTGTGAACACATTGCCTCATCCAAGAATTAGAATATGGTTGTATCTGCCCGTGTGTCTCTTCCCTGTTCCATATGCCTGCCTCCCCCCAAGAGGCATTTACTATCCTGGGCTTCGTGTTTATTATTTCCCTGCTTTTAAGAGTAGCATATACACACACACACACACACGTATATATGTTGCTTGTTTTTAAGCCTTATGAAAATGGTGTGATACTGTGTGTAGAATTTTTTCTGTTACAAATAACATACTATGATCATTCTTACATATCCTGGTGCCCATGGATTGTAGGGCATGTCAATGTTTAAATTCACAAGATAATTCCAAATGGTGTCCAAAGTGATTGTGCTAATTTACATGGTTCTGATATTGAATGGAAATATTCACACTATAGCTTGCAAATTATTTAGGTATAATTAATGTCTTCTAATAATATTTTATCATTTTCCCTTACATGTATTGAGCATTTTTTGTTTGTCTGTTGTTATATACTTACAGTTCTGAGTTACGTTAAATGAGTTTCTTTTTTTACAGTTATATTTTCTGTTGCTGGTGTATGTAAATACAGTAGATTTTAAAATATTGATCTTATATTTGTTACCTTGCAAAAATTTCTGTTACATTCTATAGATACTTTTAGGACAATTATTTCATGTTATTAATGATAGTTTTGTTTATTTTTTATCTTTATGACTTTATTTTTCTTGTCTCATTGCATTTGCCAGGATTTCCAATGTAGTTTAAGCAGAGGTGGTAAGAGTGGGCATGGTATCTGATTTTTCATTTTAAAGGGAATGATCTTATATTTCTTTATTAGAATAATGTGTCTCATAGGTTTTGTTAGTTAATCTTAGGTAGATAAAGAGTTTTTTCTATTCCCAATTTGCTAAAATGTTTTATGATGAGTAAATTTGTCAAATGCTTTTTCTGCATCTATTGAGAGGCTCTTATTTATTTATTTATTTATTTAAATTGAGGTATAGTTGACATACATTATATTAGTTTAGGTGTACAATATTTGTATATATTACAAAGTCATAACCACAGTAAGTCTAGTTAACATGCATCACCATGGGCAGTTACAGAATTTTTTCTTGTTATGGGAACTTTTAAGATTTACTGCCTTAGTAAGTTATTTAAAATGCAATACAGTATTATTAACTATAGTAACCATGCTATACATTACATTTTCATGACTTACTTATTTTATAACTTGGAGTTTGTACCTTTTGACAATTTTCACCCATTTCTTCCATCCCCTACTCCCTACCTCTGTCAACCACCAATCTGCTTTCTGTACCAATGAGCTTGTTTTATTTTTATTTACTTGTTTTGTTTTTTGATTCTACATACAAGTAAGATTATACATACACTATTTGTCTTTCTCTGATTTTTTTCACTTAGCATAATATCTTCAAGGTGCATCTATGTTGTCGCAATGGCAAGATTTTACTCTTTTCCTGGATGAATAATATTCCATTATATATACGCAGTATTTTATATGTCATATATTATATATATCACATTATCTTTATCCATTCATCCATTGATGCACACTTAGGTTGTTTGTATATTTTTGCTATTGTAAATAATGCCGCAATGAGCATGGGGGTGCTTATATCTTTTTGAGTTAGTGTTTTATTTTTTTCAGATAAATACCCAAAAATGAAATTGCTGGATCACATGGTAGTTCTACTTTTAATTTTTTGAGGAACATCCATACAGCTTTCCACAGTAATTGCACCAATTTATTGCACATTACAAAAGGTCTGAAGAGACATTTTTCCAAAGAAGACATGCAGATGGACAGCGGGTACATGAAAAGATGCTCATCATCACTAATCATCAGGGAAATGCAAATCAAGACCACCATGAGACATCACCTCACACCTATCAGAATGGCTATTATAAAAAAGACAAGAAACGACAAGTGTTGGTGAGGATATGGAGAAAAGGGGAACCCTTGCGCATGGTTGGTGGGAATTTAAATTGGCACAGCCACTATGGAGATGCACGTATTTTTATCCTTTAATTTGTTAGTGTGTGGTACATCATAATGATTGATTTTCTAATGTTAAAGTACTCCTGAATTTCTGGTATAAATGATACTCAGTCATAATGTATTATCTTTTTATGTACTGTTGGATTCAGTTGTTAATATTTTGTTTAGAACTTTTTACTTTTACTTTTTACTCTATCATCGTGAGCAAGTCTAGCCAGCAATTTTCTTTTCTTATACTTTGCATGTTTGGTTTTGGCATCAAGGTTATATTGGACTCATAGTCTGAATTAGGAATGATTTTCTGTGACAGTCGGCTGATGCTTCTCTAATAGTTACTTTGGCCTTCTTTCTTTAACAACAGAACTGTAATATTTAGCTAGACACGTAGCTAAGGATTATATTTTCAGTCCATCATAGTCTTCTAAGTGATTAAGTTTTGGCCAGTATCCCTTCATCAGCACCATAGCAAGCCAATTCTTTCTGGTTCTGACTCCTGAGATTTATTTGCTTTTAATGGTGAAAGTTTTATTAAACTAAAAAATATGATCGAGTATATAGACTTTTGTTACTGATTGATTTTTTAGAGAGAGGAAGAGGGGGGGAGGAGAGAGATAGAGATAGATATAGAGATAGAGATAGAGACAGGGGTGGGGAGGAAGAGAAAGAGAAACATCAGTTTGTTGTTCCACTCATTCATTGGTTGATTCTTATATGTGCCCTGACTGGGGATCAAACCTGCAACCCTGGTGTTTTGGGACAACACTCTTAACCCACTGAGCAACCTAGCCAGGGCTAGGGCCTATAGACTTCTTAATAAATATATATATATATATTTAATATATTGCGGTAAGATTAGAGAAATATCTTTATTGCTTCTTGATCTACATTTGCAGCTTCTCTAGATACATTAACGTAGTAGAAAAATGTCACCTCCTGAAGTCCCTAAACCAGCCACTTTTTGAAGGAAAGGATGTCAATATGAAACATTTTCAGCTTTTAAAAAATCTTTAAAGACTTTTTCTTCAATTGTAAGAAAGTTTGCTCTTAAACCATATGAACCAACATGACTTCCATGTTGAACTAATGGTATTCCAAATTTAATGTGCTTTGTAGTGTAATAGACTGAACTTTACATTTTTCATGACGATTTCTCTTTTGACCCATGAGTTAACGGTGTGCTTAAGTTTTTCCAAGTATATGAGAGTTAAAAAATAATTATATTTTACTTACTTCTTATTAATTGCATTATACTGGGAAACACATTGCTATTGATTCTTTGAAATTTGTTGTGGCTTGTTTTGTGGTTTAGTACTTGGTCAACTTTTATAAATGTCCCAAGTGTGCCATCCCTATGTTTGGATTCTCTATATGAATTCTATATATGTCCAATAAATAAAACTTATTAACTGTTCAAATTTTCTGACTTTTCAATTTTTTGTGTCCTTGATGTAATAATAACGGAGGTGTGTTGACATCTCCCAGTACAATGATGAATTTGTCAGTTTCTCCCTGAGTGCTATCAATTTTTTGTTTTATATGTTTTGGACCTATTTTATTAAGTTTATAATAATCATACCTTCTTAGTAAATAAAATGTTTAAGAACATTATTTAACCTCATTTTCTATTTATAATAATGCCTGTTTCATAAGTCTATTATGTCTGATGTTAATAAAGCCACCCCAACTTTACTTCAGACATTTCCATGTCCTTGTGCTTTAGGTAGGTCTCTCGTAAACATGATAGAACTGTGTAGGATCCAGCTTCCTAGAGAGATGGATCATGTCTCCCAGAGCCACATCCTGTGTAGTCCACTCCGACACTGAATAGGGCTGCCTTGTGAAACCAAGAGGATATTGTGGAAATAGTGGAGTTTGACTCCTGAGGCTAGGTCATAAAAGACATTGTGTCTTTCATTTTGCATTTTCTTGGACCACTTGTACTGGAGGAAGCCAGTCACCACGTCACGAGGACATTCAAGCACCTCTATGGAAAAGTTTACACAGCAAGGCACTGAGAGCCCCTGACAACCAACAGGATCAACTCACCAGCCTTGAGAGTGAGCCTTCCTGGAAGCAGGCCCTCCATCCCCGGTCAAGCCTTCAGATGACTGGGGGCCCTGCCAGCATCTGAGAAACCCCGAGCTAGAACCACTGAGAGAAGCTAACCAAGTACAAAGGAATATTTCTCTGCTCCAACAAGAAAATATGGTCTCCTGCTAATTTTGACACTCAGCTCTCTTGGGGTGTCTTATTTTTTCCACTTTAGACAGGGAAGTGGCTACAAAGAGATGTTTCTTTATCCTAAAAAAGTGACAAGGCATGTGGAATGATAAATGGCAACAGGTGTTGGACCTCATTGCTGGAGACGTAACAACATGTTGAAGGGACTGGCAAATTGGAGAGAACATGCCCGTCCAAAGACAGAGGACCCTCATCTCCAGCTGATTGTTCCCTCATGAAAAGGTGGCCCAGTGATGTAAGGCCTGCCAGTTGTCCAAGTGGAACCAGAAATTCACATTTTAGTGAAAATACCCTAAGTATGTAATATGTAGTTTGTGATATTGACTCAAACTTTAAAAACACATACAGAGATAAAGCACACACTCAGAGTCATTTGCACACATCTGGGACTACTTTGTAGGAAAGCGAGGGCCAGAAAATTTTGTCAGTTTCTCAAGGTGGAGGAGGAAGTAGGTGGAGACTATGGCCTCCAGGGCCCTGACTCTGAGGCTTCTGCCTGGGTTAGGATCCTCAGAATGAGGAAACCCAGTAAGGAAAGTCTCCCCTGTGAATAAAACCCGTGCTCACACCTCTTCTTCCCCTCCCTTTAAGCCAAGCTGTGCCCCACTGTGTGAGGTCATGCTGACGTCCATATGTATTGTATACATCCAGTCACAGGAACCCGTTATTACTGGTGGGCAGGGGACGCCTGCATGTCCACCAGGAGAGGAGAACCGCCAGCCAGAGCAGGGAGTGGGTTTCACAACAGGGTCACAAGATGTGTCAGTAGATGCTGCTCTGTCTGGGACATGCCTTGGGAGGTTTGAATTTTAATAAAAGTTCCAGGAAGCCAAGTAGCTTTTTAAGAACCTTTATCCAATTAAGGGAAGATAAATTCCAAGTGTGCTTCCAAGCACCAATATTATTTTATTTTGAAAAGTTTATATTGATGTATAATTTTCATAGAGAAAGTAACACAGATCATAAACACCCAGTTTAATACTTTGTCACAAACCGAACACCCCCTCTTGTCACTAGCACCTGGGTTGAGGAGTAGAACATGACCAGCACCCTGGAAGCTTCTGCCCTGCTTCCATCTAGTCTCTGAACCCCTCCCCCAAGGGAAACTACCTTCCTAACTTCTAACAGTGTAGATTAGTTCTGCCAATGTTTGTATTCTACGCAAATGGAATCTTAGGTCTTATTTCTTTCACTCAACATTATATTTGTGAGATTCACCCATACTGTTGTGTGTGGGCGTAGATCATTCTCATTACTCTATAATAATCCTTTGTGTGAACAGACCGCAATGGATGTATCCATTCTACTGTTGGTGGACTTTGGGTATTTTGCAGCATGGGGCTATTACAAATATATGGAAGTATTGCTACATTAGGTTCTCATCTGCAATGTACTTTGTAAGCTGACTTCTCAATAACTCCCTGTGTTTAACTAACTCTTCCTGTTCCCCTTTTTGGTAATATTAAAAAAATAAACCTCATTTTAAAGACATTAAGTACTATTCAAGTACGTTGTAGAAAAAAAATGGAAAATAGAATACAGAGAAGTTTAAATAAGAAAACCACTTCCTGCCAACTACAGATAATGGTGCAAATCTGTTAACACATTCCATCCAGTGTTTTCTTCTGTCTATATTTTCCATAGTTGAGATTGTACTATATATGCATTCATATGTATCTCCTTTTATTTAAGACTGTGCTGTTAAGTATTTCCCCATGCCATTTGTAACTGTTCTTCAATGTTGTTTTTCCTGGCTACGTGATAATCCGTCCCATGCGTGTGCCAAAAGCTATTTGACTAATCTCCTGAACTGGGACATTTAGGGTGCTTGTACTTTCGTTTTGACAATTAGAAACAATGCTGCAGCAACTATCTTGGATGTAGATCTTTGTCCTCACTGTAGATAATTCCCCGAAGTTAGTTCCTAGAAGTGGAATTTGCTGGACCAAGAGCACAAACCCTCTAAAGGAGGCTGGTCCGCCCCATGTTGCCGTGGTGCCTTATGGAAAGGTGCTGCCAGCTCTAGGACTGAGAGCAGGAGAGGGCACGTGTAACCAACCGCACCTTCACTCACGGTGAATGTTGTTTGTTACGGAGTATCTTCCTGCTGTTTGGTTTTAAGTGTTTTAAAATTTCTTATTTTTTTGACCTGTGAATTATTTGGAAGTGTGGTTTAAACTTTCCAAATGTATGAGGATTAAAAAAAATTGTTTGAATTGATTCAGTTAAAAATTCAATTGTATTATGGTTGGAGAATATGGTGTGTATTATTCTTTGAAATGTGCTGAGATTGTGCACAGTCAATTTTTCAAATGCTAGGGTGACTCACCAGCCCAGTTTGTCTGGGACTGAGGGGTTTCCTGGGATGAAAGACTTTCTGTGCTAAAGTCAGGAAGGTCCTGGGCAAATTGGGCTGGTTTGGTTACTTCACGTGTACCTGAGAATAGTGTGGATTCTCTAATTATTGGGTGCAGCGTTCTAAATAAGTACATTAGATCAAGCTTACTCATCATTTTTTAAAAGCAATTTTTAATTAAATTTTTGATTTTGGAAAATTATAGATTTGCATGCAATTGTAAGAAACAACACAGAGAGGTCCTTTGTATCCTTTATGGTTTCAGAATATTGCCACCAGGGAATTGATATTTATACAGATTACCTGTCTTATCCGGACTTTACCGGTTTTAACTTGTACACATAGTGTGTGTGTGTGTGTATTTAATTCTGACCACTTTTATCACATGTGTAGGTGTGTGTTCCCACCACCACGTGAGACGTGACCATCACAACCAAGAGTCCTCCCATTGCCCTTTTACAACCCCAGGCACCTCCCTCGTGTTCCCCCTTCTCTGCTGATCTGATCATTTCTATGCTTTTGTCACTTCAAGAGTGTCATATAAACCCTGGCTGGTGTGGCTCAGTGGATTGAGTGCTAGCCTGTGAAGCAATGGGTTGCTGGTTCGATTCCCAGTCTCCCATTCGGGGCACATGCCTGGGTTGCAGGCCAGGTCCCCATTAGGGGGCACGCAAGAGGCAACCACACATTGATGTTTCTCTTCCTCTTTCTCTCTCCCTCCCCCTCTGAAAACAAATAAAATAAAAAAAAAGAGTGTTATATAAATGGAATGATACACTGTGTAATCTTTTGGGGTTGACTTTTCTTTCAGTGAGTGTAATTCCCTGGAGACCCACACGTGATTCATCCATGTTGTGGCATCATTAGCTTGTTGTTTTCATTTTTTTTCTTTTTAAAGATTTTATTTATTTTTAAGAGAGAGGGGAAGGGTGGGAGAAAGAGAAGGAGAGAAACATTGATGTGAGAAAGAAACATTGATTGGTTGCCTCTAGTACACACCCCCAATCAGGGACTGAACCCCAACCTAGACATGTGCCCTGACTTGGAACTGAACCGGCGAACTTTTGCTTTACGAACTTTCACAGTACGACAGCCACCCAGCTTAGCCACAGTGGTCAGGGCAGTAGTTTTGTTCTTTTTTATTGCTGAGTAGTGTTTCATATATGGATGGGCCACAGTTTGTTTAACTATTAACCCAACTAAGGACATTTGGGTTGTTTCCAGCTTTTGACTATTACGAATAAAGCTGCCATGAGCATTCATGTACAGGATTTAGTGTGAATCGAAGTTTCCATTTCTCTGGCATAAATGCTCAGGAGTGCAATTACTGGGTTTAGCAATTGTTTTTTAAAAAAACCCTTTATTCTGCCAATTTTATTTGCTTGATCTATGGATAATTGAAAAAGACTTTGATGTTGATTTATCAATGTGTATATGTTGAAGCTATTTTATAAAATGCGTAGAAATTTAGAACTGTTATAGCTTTCTTCCTGTAAGCTTAGAACCCAGGTCCTGGAATAGTGATTCTGGGTTCAGGAATCCTACTGTGCTTCTAGGACCCGGAATTCCACATGACAGAGTGGTCTGAACTCTCCTCTCCGACTCTATGGCAGCAATAATGTGTGCCACCATTCTGGAGAACATGGGAAGATCAGTCAGAAGTTGTGCCGTCCTTTTGACATTGTACCACAAGCACGTCATCACCGTGATTACGGTCATGAAGGAAGAAGTGAGCATCCTGTTTTGCCCACGTATGTCTGTGCCCCTAGAAGACAGGAAGTGGAAGGCGATGGCTTCCCTTTTGCCAAGGTGCTGGCAGTATGCGATGGGAGCTGGTAGCCTGGCTTGGGAAATCTGGTGTGTTTAGTTGGAGTGCACTGCCAAGAAAGCTCCCTTTCCTGTGGAGTTCACATAGAAAAAGAGATGCTACAAAAGCAGAAGGAGAAGGCAAAGATGAACCCTGCTAAGAATCTTTCCTCCCGTGAGGTTCTTTTGTGTTTGCATTAGTTGTTGCACCTTGGAGAACTTACTCACAGGCAGGCAGAGGTTAACTCATCTGTCTCCCTGCCTCTGGGCAGCCATGTCCAGGTACCTCCAACAACCGCATCTTCCCACATGTGCTTAGCCTCTGCATCGGTTCACCTTTCAAGCCTGGCTCTAGAGGCCCTTAAACCTTGGCCCACAGGGATCCCTTTTCCTTGAACCTTATAGCAGTTATTGTCCTCTTAATGCTAAGTTAGCAAAACTGCCTTGAAACACCTTCCATGAGAGCAGGGCTGTGTGGCATGTTGTCTCTGCCCATATTTAAGTTTCCAATAGCTGCTGTAACCCATTGCCACAAATGTGGTGGCTTAAAACAACACAAACTTACTATCTTACAGTTCTGGAGGTCAGAAGTCTGAAGTGGGTCAAAACCAAGGTGTTGGCAGAGCTGTGTTCCTTCTGCAGGTCCTAGGGGAGAATCGGCTCCTTGCCTTTTCTAGCTTCTAGAGGCTGCCTGCATGCGTTCCTTGGCTTGTGGCCCCTACCACTCCAACCTCTGCTTCTGTAATCACATCTCCTTCCCTGACTGCCTCTCCCGCCTCCTCAAATAAGGACCCTAGTGATTAGACTAGGTTCACCCAGTATATAATTCAGGGTAAGTCCTTCATCTCCATAGCTTTAACTTAATCACATCTACAAAGTCTCTTTTGCATGTAAAATGACATTCATAGGTTTTAGAGATTAGGATGTGGATGTCTTTGGGTCATTATGTGATTGGCTGTAACTACTTTTCACTTCTTAAACCCATGGACCCCTTCAGGTCCTCATTGTGCCTCTTCTGGAAAAGGCAATTAGCCACCTAGCCAGTAGGTTCCCCTTCATCCATCTGACCCCTCTAAATCCAGGTCAACTACAGCCAGACTATTTCATCCAGAGTCTGCTGGGTAAATGCAAACCCCTCACCCTGGCTCAAGGTCCTTGGCAAATTCTCTTACCACTCTTTCTTGTCTTATCTCCCATTAGCTAACTGTACATGCTTTAACTATCAGTCCATTTAGTGATTTATTTATCTTCACATGCCCAGAACTTCCTGCCTCTATGCCTTCACTTCTTTCTTTACATCTGGAATGCCCTTTGTTCTCATTTCACCTTTCAAAATCTTACTGAGCTTTAAAATGTGGCTGACTATGCATGCAGAAATTCCTCATGTAGGAATTTCTTACTGTGGAAATAATCCTCAGGGTCATGCATAGATAAAGCTTCAGAGATGGTCATTGTAGCATTGTTAATAAAAAGAAAAATTAGAACCAACCAAAGTAAACATCCAACAATATGGAACTGATTACATAAATTGTGAATATTATAATATGAAATATTGCACAGTAAACAAAAGCAAAAAAATACAAAAGTATTAATGAATTGAAAGAAATAATAAATCCAAAAACAAAATAACACATTACAGAACCCTCTGTATAGGATGATTTTATTTAAAATTATATTGTATGTACATTTCTTAAAAAGAGGAAAGTAACATGCTAAACTGTTGATGGTGCTTGTTTCTGGGTAGTAACATTAAGGGAGTGATTTTTATTTTCTTATTTCCATTTGTCCATCCTTTTTTCCCTCTACAATGACCACATATTACTTTATGATAATAAAAAAGGACTTATAATTATTAAAAAATTATTCTACCCATCCTAGCCAGGCCAGTTCAAATTCCTCCCCTTCCTAAAGCCTTCCCCACCCATCATCCTGGATGAAGGTGCCTGCTGTCCCAGTGACCTTCCAGCACTGCTTGGAGACTCCTAGCATCCCCTCTGTATGATTATTTAAGAAATCGCTACAGAGCGGGCTGTAGGTGTGGAACCCCTTGTCCGTGGTGTAAGGCTGCAGGCTACTCTCTGCCTTGGGAATACTTATACATCCCATGCACCACAACCCGAGGTAGGAAGCCAGGGTGTGAGGCAGGGTGACTGGAGGCACAGTGATTTGGAGGGTCATTTTCTTAAGGGTCCTGGCCCCAAGTCTGGCTGGAGGTGGGGTGTAGTTTGGGAAGGCAGGCTGCTTTCAAAATTCCATTCCTGTTTTCATGGAACTGGTGGTCTGATTAGGGAGATAAGGCATCGGCCCATCACATATTTATAAAAATATACAAAAATTGCTAAAAGACATCTTGTGAGTCATTGCCAAATGAATACTACAAAGTCATAGGAGGGAGAGGTCACCACAGGTCACGATAGAGGGGACGTGTGCTGGGCTGTTGCAGCATCGGGCCAACGGTTAGGCTCAGGCTGCATACATAAATGTGGCTCAGACACTCACGCAGCTCAGGGCTGTTGGGTAACATGTACACTTGCATTTCAAATCATGTGCTTTTCTATAAAAGAACTTGATTTAATCCCAGGAAGACCAACAACCTCAGTGGAAATACTCACTCAGAAGAGGCTCCCCAGGCAATTTTCAAATTTACTAATTGGTCAATTCCAATTTATGTATAAAATACTTCATTAAAATCACTGGACTTAAACTGTCAAATGGAAAACTTGATGGCTTGGCCTCTGACTTGGGGTTTCCTTAAGAAGATGGTCTTTGTGGTGACAGTGTGACTCAAGGCCACACCTCCACGGCCTTGTTGGTTTCTGCAGCTCTCTTAGCAGA
Organism: Desmodus rotundus; assembly: GCF_022682495.2. Lineage (NCBI taxonomy): Eukaryota > Metazoa > Chordata > Mammalia > Chiroptera > Phyllostomidae > Desmodus > Desmodus rotundus. The sequence goes on from NC_071389.1 coordinate 180,962,233, forward strand.
TCAGATCTCAGCTGTATTCATCTGTGTTCTCCCGTATTTAGAGAAAATAGTCTCCATCCCAGGTAGGGTGTTGTACTGTGCTAAGATAGAAATAGGCAGTGCTGCGGTGTCGTAGCAGATATGCCAAAATGGGTGCGTAGCCCTGGTCTGAGGTCACTGTTCCCTAACAGGGCAGTCCTGTGACTTACTCTGTGCAATTTCTCCCTGACCACAGTAATGCATGAGTTTTGCGTTGTTTTCATTTTTAACCTCTGTGCTGAGAGCAGCTGACAGCTTCCTCAGGTGTTGAGCAATTCTTTTTTGGCAGTTTCCACTCTGGGGTGACGTGTTGGTATTACATGCCCATTAGACACCACAGGGAGTTCAACAGGAATTTCTGGAGTGCCGATTTGTGTCATGCTCCATGCCAGGCACTTTGGAAGATACAAGGATGAATAAAGCATGGTCCTTGTTCCAAGAGAGCAAACACTAGGAGATAAGACTTAAATGGGAAGATGCAAGACGAGCGTCACCAGAAACATCCAGGCCTGGCTGAAAGGCCGGGAAGTGTTCTCTACTCAGAAAAGTGGGGGACGAGTGAGGGAGGAAGTGAGTCACAGGTTTAGTGGGAAAATACACGGACTTGGCATTGGATGGAAGTGGGGTCAGGTGTTGGCTGCCTTTTTGTAATGGTGTAATCTTCTGCAAGGACTAAGTCTAAGTCTTGGCATCCAGACTCAGATGAAGGGTTGTTAGGAGGCGTAGTGGGTTAAATGGTGCCCCCTTAAAGGGAGGTCCACATTCTCACCCCTAGAACCTGTGAATGTGATCTTGTTTGGAAGATGGGCCTTTGCAGATGTCATTAAGTCAAGGATCTCAAGATGAGATAATCCTACATTACTTAGGTGGGCCCTAAGTTCAATGACAAGAGTCCTTACAAGAGACACAGAAGGGAGACACACAGGGTGAAGAGGACAAGACCATGTGAAGACGGAGGCAGAGACTGGAGTGTTGCCACCACAAGCCCAGGAATGTCTAGAGCCACCAGAAGCTAGAGGAGGCCAGGAAGCTCTTCCTCTTAGGGGCCCAGGAGGAAGCATGGCCCTGCTGGCACCTTGACTTCAGATTTCTACAGAATCAGGAGAGAACACTTTTCTGTTATTTTAAGCCACCTGGTTTGTGGAGATTTGTTATAGCAGCCCCAGGAAGCTAATGCAGGAAGGTCGAGTGGAAAAATGTATAGGAAGCAGATGACCAAATCTTTCTCTGCAGGATAGGGGAGGGTCCTGAAAAGGTGAATAGCAGAGAGGACTGAGAGGAGAGGGAAGGCATTTCAGACAGTGGAGCCAAGGCAGCTGAGCACAGGAGGTGTCTGGGAAGCGACACCAGTGGGTGATGGGCAGCCATTCTGGGGTGCATGGCGGTGTCAGGGTGAGCATGTGAACCACAGGGGCCCAGGAGGTAGTTAAGTGCGTGGACTATTGGGTGTGAGTCTCAAGAAGATGAGGCGCTGGTAATGGAAGAGGTAGGGCTCCTGGCTCACCCTGCTGCCTTCCTCTGGTGGTGTTCCTGCACTTGGGCTGCGCCTGCTTGGTGCTCACGATGGAGCTGAAGCAGAGGCCTGGGCAGCCAGAGGCTGCTGGAACCAGAGGTCCTGCCAACAGGGCCTGGAAGTTGCTAAACTTGAAAGGAGTCATGTGCGCTTGGGAAAGAGGAAGCAGCAAGAGGGTGGACCAAAGATCGGAGATCTTCGGTTTTGTTTTCTGAGTCCTCCATAACCCCCTAGATTCTGTGTCATCCTGCCCGTGAAGAAGGTTAGGTTTAATTTAATTTAAAGAAAACAAAGTGATGTGACAAAATTGGCAAATGCAGGTTTATAGACTATGATTCACGTTCAGATTTGAAGATAAATGTTTAAAACTTTTATAATATCTTTGGAAGGCTACCGAAGAAACTGGTAACAGTATTGCCTCTGAGAAGGAAACTAAGGGGCTGGGAGGGTGGCCAGCTGCCCCAGTTGCCGAGAACTGTCCCAGTTTTAGTAATGAAAATCCCATGTCCCCAAAAGTCCTTCAGTTCAGGGCAAACTGGGACAGTGGTTATTCACCTGGGCGGAAGGGAGATCGACTTTTCACTGTGAATCCTTTCCTTCACTTTGTGTTTCGTGCTTTTATTTTGCACCTGTGTCTCCTAACCCCCACCCCCCGTCCCTAAAAGAATGTTACACAATTCTCCCAACTCCTATACACAAAAAAACAACCCAGAATCAATACAAATTAAAGGGCAGAACTGAGAAAAACATTCACATATTATTGTGGGAACTAAAGAATATGATCTTAACCTATAAAGAGCTTTTACAAATCAATAGGAAAAGATAAACATCTCTGTTGAAAATAAGCTAAAGACACGAGCAGGAAATTCTCAAAAGAAGAAATAAAAATGGGCAATATTAGGAAGCCTTCCCCAATAATTAAAAGGACGTATATTAAAACAACAAGCTTATGCCAGTGTTTGCGAATTAAATGATCAAACAATAAAGACATGACTGTCATTGTCAGCTCAGGTTGCTATAACAAAACCCCATAGATTGGAACAAAAGACATTTATTTCTCATAGTCCTGGAGGCTGGAAGGCCAATTTCAAAGTGCTTGCAGATTCAGTTCTTTGGGAGGGTCCGCTTTATGGCTTGTAGACGATTGCCTTCTTCATGTGTCCCCGTGGCCAAGAGAAAACTCAGGTGTCTCTTCCTCTTCTTACAAGGGAACTACTCCCATCATGGGAGCCCCGCCTCATGACCTCATTTAATCTTAATTACCTCTGAAAGGCCCCCACTCTTAATACTATCATGTTGGGTGTTAGAGCTTCAACACATGAATTTTTGTTGAGGGGGGGCACAAACATTCAGTCCACAACAATAAAAAAAATGCTACAGAAGGGAAATTGGTATAATTCTTGGCAGGATGTATAAAAGTCTTAACAATTTGGGGGCCTTTTGACCCAGCCATTTTTTTTTCTCTTTTGACATCTAGGAATTTGTTTTAAGGCAACATGCCAGGTCACTGGCTTCTGGACTGTGTCTTTTAAGTGCAAATTTCAACCATATAGAAAACTAGGGAGGATAATATAAAATATCCATGTCCCAGCCACTTTGGTCCCATCTTAACATGTTTCCATAGTTGCCTCGTATTTTTGCAATTATTAAATAAATAAAACATACCCAGAGGGGTATAAGCCCCTGGGTACCACTCTCTGGATCCCTGCATCTTCCTACCTAGAGAGAGCTCTAGCCTGCATTTAGCAGTTATCGCTGCACGCATGTTTACTTTTCCTGCAATTACACATGTTTGTAAGCAATAGTTAGTACGGTTTTATTTTACATGATCTTTAAGTTGACATATGCTACCATGCTGTAGAAATCCTCGGATACTTGCTTCAGTTTTTTTGCTCACCATTATTTTTGGGATTTATCCGTGTTGGTATGCATAGCCTAGATGATTCTTTAACTACTATTTGGGATTTCATAGGATGAATGAGCCCTGACTTGTTTACTCCTGTGGTTGAAGTGTGTTTAGGTTGTTTACGTGTTTTTGTGAATTCCCTTTGCTGCTACAGCGAACGTTCTGTGCCAGTTGCATTGTGCACGTGGGGAAGAGCATATTTAAGTTTAATAGCTATTTCCATGTTTTTCTCCAAAGCAATATACCATTTGTCCTGACAACAGCACATGGTTCCAGCAGCCCCACATCCTTGCCAATCTGATGGGAAGATAACTGACTGAGGTTTTATTTTGGATTTCCCTGGTGATCAGTGAAGTTGAATGATTTTTCATATGTTTACTGGCCAACCGGGGTTTTTCCTTTTCTGTGAACTACCTTTCCATGTCACCTATCTGTGGCCACTGGGTTGTTTGTCCACTTAGAATTCTCTAAAAAAATTAGATATAACTGACATATAATATTGTATTTGTTTCAGGTGTACAATGTAATGATTTGAATATTTGTATACATAGTGAAATGCTCACCACAGTAAGTCTAGTTAACATTTACTATCACACCTAGTTACAAAATTCTTTTTTCTTGTTATGAGAATTTTAAACATTTACTCTCAGCAACTTTTAAATATACAACCCAGTATTAACTGTAGTCAACATGCTGTAGATTGTATCCATGACTCACTTATTTAGTTTGTACCTTTTATCCAATCTGTCCCATGTATCCATGAGTTCAGTTTTTATTTTACTTTTATTTTTAGAGTCCACATGTGAGATCATGTAGCATTTGTCTTTGTCTGACTATTTCACTTAGTATCATGCCATCAAGGTCCATTCATGTTGTTGCAAATGACAAGATTTCATTCTTTTTTTTATAGCTGAATAATATTCCATTGTACATATGTACCACATTTTCTTTATTCACTCATTTGTTGATGGACACTTAAGTTGTCTCCATATCTTGGCTACTGTAAATAATGCTGCAGTGAACATGGGGTGCATTTATCTTTTTTTAAAAAAGATTTTATTTATTTATTTTTAGAGAGAGGGGAAGGGAGGGAGAAAGGAAGAGAAACATCCATCGGTTGCCTCTTGCATGCCCCCAAATGGGGACCTGGCTCACATCCTAGGCGTGTGCCCTGACTGGGGATGGAACTGGTGACCCCTCAGTTTGTGGGAAGACACTGAGCTACACCAGTCAGGGTGGGATGCATGTCTTTTAGAGTTAGTGTTTTTGTTTCCTTCAGGGAGATACCCAGAAGTGAAATTGCTGATTCACATGGTAGTTCTATTTTTTAATTTTCTGAGAAACCTCTATTTTATTTTCTACAGTGGCACACCAATTTATGTTCCAACAATAGTGCACAAGGGGCCTTGGCTGGTATGGCTCAGTGGATTGAGTACCAGCCTGCGAACCAAAAGGTTGCCGGTTCGATTCCCGGTTGGGGCTCGTGCGTGTGTTGTGGGCTGAGTCTCTGGTGGGGGTTGCATGAGAGGCAGCCACACATTGGTGTTTCTCTCCCCATCTTTTTTTCTCCCTTCCCCTCTCTGTAAAAATAAATAAAAAAAAAATCTAAAAAAAATAGTGCACAAGGGTTCCCTATTCTCCACCTCCTCATTAGCACTTATTTTTTGTCGTTTTTTATAATAGCCATTTTTGTTTGTTATTGACAATCTTAAATTTTAAATTGTCTGAGCTATTCTTAATCTTTTGTTTCCATATGGATTTTTGATAAAATTACCCAATTTCATGAAAAACCCTGTTACATTTTATTATTGCATTTGATATGTAGACTAATTTGGGGATAATTGGTAAATTTACAATATTATGACTTAATATGAACACAATGTAACTTCCCATTGGGTTTTCTGTAATGTCTTGCAACAAAATTTATGATTTTCTGCATCTAATGTTATGCGAATTTTATTATATTTGTTGTTTTACTAACAGGACACTTTAAAGATTGCATTTTATAATTATACAGAAACACAATAGATTTAAAAAATTAATCCTGTTTTAATGAACTGCTGACTCATAAGATTCTCTTGCATAGAATTCTCTTATGTAGATTCTTTTACGTAGAATTCTCTGGTATTTCCCTATGTAGACAGGGAAATGACTTCAGGTAATGACTGCTTTTTCCTTTAGAAGCTGCATACCTTATGTTTTCTTTGCTTTGCTTTTTTCCTGTCCTGGCCTGGACATCTGTTCCAGTGTTGACTAGCAGTGATGATATTGCCCATCTTTGTCTCGTCCTGGCTTTAGCAGGGAAAGTGGCCTCTATTTCACCCTACTTGTGAAGTTCGCTCTATTTCTCAGGGCAAGGACCTTCCCTTCTCTTTGCAGGTTACTAAGATATTTTTGTTTGCTTGTTTTCCATAAGTGAATGTTGTTGACATTTACTCAAAGCTTTCTCTGCTTTGCCTTATAATTTAATAATTTTTCTTTATACATTTTGAGCTTCTATTATGAAGACCTATAAATCTTTAATTATATCTTCCCGGGGCACTCGTCTTTTCATCATCTTTTATCCCGTTTGTGTCTAATACTGACTTTTCTCCTATGGTCTGTTTTGTCTGGTAGTGATGTACTCAGCTTTCTCTTGCTGGTCATTTGCCTTTTCCTCTTTTCTCCTTACGTTGTTTGTCTTTAGGTTTTAAGCCTGTCTCTTGAACATTGCTGAATCGTGTGTCTTTCGAAAGACAACTAATTGGATAATCGCTTACTTTTTATTGCTGTTAACTAATGGTTAGATTTTTATTACATTATTTACGCTATTTGTCCTGCTTTCTCCATGTTTTCTCCCAGGTCTACCCAGGTTTCCTTATTTCCTGTTTTCCCCCAATTGTTTGGAACAGGTACATCCAATTCTGTTCTCTTAGTAGCCTCTCAGAGTTTTACTATGCCTTCTAGCCTCAACCAGTTCCAGAGCGATCCCCTCGTTCTTTCTTCTGAGCAACACCAGGACCTTAGCACACTTTCACTCCCGTCCTGCCTCCAGTTAGGGGCTATCGCTCTCTGGTGTTTTGGTTCCATCTTCTTTTTTTAACTCTCCAATTTATCATCATTATCGTTATGTTTATGCAATCTCAGCCTGCTCATGTTTACCCCAGAATTTTTTGTTTACCTCTTCTTTTGGTATTTTCTACGTGGGTTTAATTTCCCTCTTCCTGAAGTAACTTCTTTAAGGTGCTTTCAGAAAGGACTGTTAATGTTAAACACCCTGTTGTTTTTCCGAAAAAGTGACTTAATTTCACTAGGTAGAGCAAACGCTACAGTTACCCTCCCACGTCCCTGGGCCCTTCGCTCTTCATGTGTTTGTTGCGGATGACAGTGTCTGCACCTTTGTGCCCACGGGCCAGACGTGTTGAGGAGTTAACGCCCGCAGGAGCAGCCCTTGACAGTTAATGACCGGTGCAGGTGTAGAAGCACCGCTGCCCGCTCAACCTAAGAGTGGGGTGACTCTGAGGCAACTGTCTTACCCCTTTGCCAGACTTTCTTCATGGGATTCAGCTCAGTGACCCATGTGGTGGCTTGCTTAGTAAACATGCTTCACTGGCTGCTTTCTTTACCCCCTATCGTGTCCCCACTTCCCTGCCAGTGTTTCCTGTTCTCCCGAATAAGTCATCTGCAGGCCTAAAATTCCCACGGCCTGCTTCCGGGGGCAGTCAAGCTAAGGCACTGCATCTAGTATTATATATATTTTATAGTTATATATATTTACATATTTTATAATTTTATAAAAAATATAAAATATAATATATAATCATATATATGTATATAATTTATATATAAATATATGTAATGTAAATATGTAAATATATATATATTTCTCACCACTTCTCTTTGGATTTCCTCATTTTATCATGTCTCTTAATATGTCTCTCATTTTTTTCATCTCATCTCTTTGAATAATTTCCTTAGTTCTACCTTCCAGCAAACTTTTCTGTAGAAATGTCTAGTGCTTGTATTTGAATTTTTCAATTAATTTACTATATATCTGCATTTCTAAAAGTTGTTTTTCAAGTCTTCCTGTTCTTTTCTCGTGATGTCTTCTTATTCTATGTTTTCAAATCCTGCTCTTTATGATAATTTTAAACACTCTTATTTTTTCATCACTATCTGATCAACTTATCTGATGTTCCTGGGGGATCTAATCCTGCTTTTGGTTGTGGCTGCTTATTCTTGTTCACGGTGAATTGTTTTCTCAAGTGTTTTAAAATCTTCAATTTTGAATTCATCCTCTAGAGAGCTTTATCTGTGGGTGTCATATGTGACCTGGGAAGAAACTTTCTCCTTTAAGATAGATTTATGCGCTCTCCTGAAAGAGACCAGAGATGACCTCTGAAGATGGTTCACTATTCACTTGACCCAGAAAACCTCACAAAATCATGCAAATCAAGAGGTTCAAACCTTTGTGTTCCCTTTAAGAACACTCATGAAACTGCCCAGGCCATCAAGGGTATGCATATTTGAAAAGCCACCAAGTATCTGAAAGATGTCACTTTAAAGAAACAACGTGTCCCATTCCGTCGATACAATGGTGGAGATGGTAGATGTGCCCAGGCCAAACAGTGGGGCTGGACACAGGGTCGGTGGCCCAAAAAGAGTGCTGAGTTTTTGCTGCACATGCTCAAAAACTCAGAGAGTAATGCTGAACTTAATTAAGGGTTTAGGTGTAGATTCTCTGGTCAGTGAGCACATCCAGGGACACAAAGCTCCCAAGATGCAGCGTAGAATTTAACAGAGCCCGTGGGCAGAGTAACCCACACACGAGCTCCCTGTGCCACATTGAGTGACCCTGCCTGAAAAAGAGCAGGTTGTTCCTAAAACAGAAGATGAAGTTGCACAGAAGAAAAAGGTATCCCAGAAGAAACTAAGAAACAAAAATTTATGGCCCGGGAGTAAGTTCAGCATAAAATAAATGCTAATAAAAGTAAAAACGGGAAAACGAAAGAGCGATAGATTTGTGCTTGTCTCTTCCAGAAACCCCAGCTACTGACCTCAGACTAACTGCGGTGTCACCATCTCGGCTTGGGAGTTTCTGGGCCATGAGGTAATGTCAATGCGAACCTGAAACCTACATGAGTACAAGCCCATGGCTACAAATTCTAGAGAAATTAATTTTCCCACCTCCAAAACAGGTGGAGACAGACAAGTTCCTTATTTTCTATGTTGTTGGCTGAATTTTTCTCCTAGTCCACCGTTTGGAAGGTGGTTCCCTTCAAGGGTGTCCACTTTTTGCAGGAGTCTTGTTCCAGGGCTCTTCCTGAGTTGGGCTCAAAGCCTCATTTCCTGTTCTTGCAAGGCTGGGCCTCCGGCCTGGAGGGAACCAAGAATAGCTAACCACATAGGCCTGCACTGCTTCCTGCTCATTTGGGCCCCTTTTCCTCCTTGATTCTTGGAGATACTCATTATTTTCCTCCCGTTTTAGTGGTGCACTTAAAGATCATTTGTCCTATTGAACATAGCATTTCAAGATATCTTGTAGTAGATGAATTTTCAGGTAACCCAGTTTTTAAAAAAGCTGGAAATGGAAATTCTTAAGTATGTTTTCTGCTATATAATGCCAGTTCTCCCCTTTCTACCATTTCTTTCTTGGGGACGTTCATCTTCCTCTCCTGGGTTGGCAAGGGGAGTGGCGGAGTGTGGAGGATATGCGTGGGGACATAATGGTCTCCCAAAGTCTTAGGGCAGGTGGCATCACACGAGAAGCAATGAGGTGTGCTTCCTTACCTAACTAAGTCTTAGGCTGCCTGCTGTCGTGCCTAGATCCCACCATGAGAGTCACCTTCCTCCCCTATTTTATGGGCTGCCTCTTTCTGAAGGAATGAATTTAGCAGATAATGTTGAAAATTAGGCTCTTGGAAATTGGAGGTTGAGAAGGACTGGTGTGTGTGTGTGTGTGTGTCTGTGTGGCACGCGGTGTGTGTAGTGTAGTGTCTGTGTGCATGGTGTGTGTGTGTGTGTGGTGAATTTGGTGTGTGTATGTGGTGTGTCTGTGTGTTTTGTGTGTCTGTGTGTGGTGTGGTGTGGTGTAGTATGTGTCTGTGTAGTGTGTATGGTATGTAATTGGTGTGTGTGTGTGTGGTGTGACAGTGTGTGTGTGTCTAAGATCAGGGGCTGAGTGGTGGAAGAATCTTTGGGAGGACTATTAGAATTAAACCATCCTGGCCATCATTTCACAAAGGCCTGGACTTATGACGGGGCCCCTCATCTTTGACTTGTCCATTAACCCTGGCCAGGCCCCAAACGGACTATTTTTGTCAGAGACCAGGACTGGATCATTCATACCTAACATGGACAGGAAGCATTAGTTCTCTCCTTCCGCCAGATATGGCGGCTAAATTGGCTCAGGTTGAGGTATTTTCTAAATTTCCCTGAAATCTGGCATTGGAAACTGGATCCCAAAGCTTGTTGATCTGGTTTGGATTTCTGCCTTGCCTGACCAGCCTGCCCGGTCATTCCATCTGTATGGGGAGAACCAGGGACCGGGTGTTGGGGGGCATGGGGAGGGTAAGGCAGCTCATTATGGCAGCTGCCAAGAGGTCTCCCACCAAACTGTTCAAAGCCCTATCAGCTTGGAGGTGTCTCTAATACCATTTCCGTTCATTGTTTCCTCTTGGTCATTAAGAGGAGGCCAGTCCCGTGTGTGGTAGTTCACAGCTATTGTGGTGGGAAAGGGGGGGTTGGTGGACGTCACAACTTGGGCTTTATCTGCCTGGCTGCGGGAAGTCTGCAGCCCCTGGGTCACTGAGCAGCAAGCCAGGGCAGAACTGCAGCAGTCCCGTCAAAGCAGCAGCTGCGGGGGATCATGGCCTAGGGCTGGCGGCACCACTGTGTGGCTGAGTTTTCCAAGCACCTTGGAGACACCTGCAGTCCCATTTGCAGGGCAAGGTATGGCCTTCTGGGAGGACAGCTGGCTTGGTTGTGGGATAAAGATCAGGACTGATCCCTCCCTCTCAGGAGCTGGGATTCTTACTCCCTAGTCTAGACAGGCTTTGTTTAGAGGGTGATTCAAAGCCAGGGACCATTCTAATTCCCCTCCTCCCCTTTGCCTCTGGGGTGTCCTGTGGCTGCCTCTGCTCCTGCCTGGGCTTTACTGCTTGTACTACTCTGATCCTTACTGGGAGCAGCCTGATGTGCCTGTGTGCGGAGAGGCTACAGGAGAGGACACCTGCTTTGGGACCAAGACTTGACCATAACTGACATCAAAGTGTTCCTTCCACAGATAAATTAACAGACTGGGTTTATTTCTCTTTGTTTGGCCTAATGGGACATTGAGTAGGAAAGGAGTCACCCCCAGTGAATCTCAAGTGACAGACTGCACTTAATTTAGCAACTTTTCCAGAGGAGATGGTGTGGCAGGGGCCCTAAGGGACATGGGGTATGCTTTGCCAGCCAGGGTCAATTGCCAGCCCCCTCTGGTGGGCCGCACCATGGGCACCCTTGTCCAGGCCCAGGGCTACTGGGCTCCTCTGCATCTGTCAGATTGACTCAACAAACACTGTGTGAACATTTCCTGGGTGCTGGGAATGGAGATGAGTGAGGTGCTCGTGGTACTGTGTGGTGACTGCCTAGAAATGTCCGTCATCCCTAAGTGTTCTCCAAGTTGGGGTGTCAGGGTAGGAACAAAAGCATAAGACAGTTCCAACCCCCAGTTTGCTGCCAAGTGTGGAGAATGGAGAGACAGGAAGGAGTTAGGTGCACACTGGCTCTTACCTTCTGCAGGCATGCAAGGAAATGAGAGAGGTCAGGCTGGCCTGGAGGCGTACAGAGAAGGCAGAGCCCTCCTCCTCTGCCTGGTTCTGAGACTGCTGCTTGGGAAAGCATGCTGGGGGGGCCTGGCTCATAGTGATTGCTACTCTTGGGCCTGGCCCTGGCCAAGGTTTTTTTGGGGGGTGGGGTGGAGTAGGGGAAAGCACTCCATGTTCAGGCAAACATGGGCCAATAAGCATTAATATTTTCTCTCGCTTAAAAAATGTTCTTCCCACTTCATGAAGAGAAAGTAGCACACACCAGCAGCCATCTGTGTGGACAGTGGTCACCAGCTCATTTCTCCTGCTTCTCTGCAGATGATTTCTGCCAGGCTTGTGAGGGTGCTGCTTGCTTTGGCCTTCACCTTGCCAGGTAGGTACCAAAGTGCTCCTACTCTTCACTCCTGCCCCAGGGCCATTGGGAGCAACCCTCTTCCAGACTAAGCAGGTGTGTCTGTAGCTCACCTGGGTGCCTGCCCTGTGCTAGGCTTGTGCTGGCCCTGCCAGAGTCACTGGTTGTCTGGTTAACTCCCCTTGTTCTGCAGAGCCCCCTGCCCCTGACTTGTATTGCTCAAGGAGCAGATACCTGCAAATGCCTTCTCCAGTTGGGGAATTAAGAAGTACAAAGGCCACACAGAGCAGTCCTGTATAATGGGGCTGGAGGTCGGGGAAGAAGGAATCCAAGACAAGGATGGATGACTCGTTTTAGAAGTGGAGGTCACCTAGTTGAACCTCTCAGAGTCCAGGTGAAGAGACTGTGGGTCAGAGAGGAAAAATGACTGCTTCAGAGTCACACAGACTCAAGATCCCAGGCCAGCACTCTGTCACTGTGCTGCTCTGTCTTCTGTCACTGACATTCTGAGTCTGTGAATGACAGGAGAGACCTTTTCTGAACCTGGCCTGTCTCCGCTTAGACCACTCAGGCCAGCATCATCCAGTCTGCTGCACACAGGTTAGTCTGGGACAAAACGTACATGGTCACACCTCTACGTCCTCCAGCTAGGTGAGTCCTGTGCCAGGGGACCCAGAAAACTTAAGAGATTTTCACCTGCCAACACACACACACACACACACAGTGTGAGGGTGGCAGAAGGGTGCCCTCGGAGTTGGCGTGTGACCTGCAGGAGTTAACACTTTATAGGTTCTATGTGTCAGGCACATGGGCTGATCTGTTTAGAATTAATCTGTTCAAGATATACAAGTAGATTAATGTGCAGAGATGCTCATTACAATCTATTTATATATCAGAAAATTTGGAAAAATGCTAAGAACCTAACAAAGGAGGTTATACTATATACATTTAGATGCAAAGTATAATGCAGTCACTAAGATTCACATTTTGGAAGTATACACAATGTCATGATAAATTTTTGACAATATTGAGAGATTGGTTGTAGTTTGCACAGGATGATCACGATTTTGTAACCCCCCCCACAATTGTGTATATGCTGTAAAACACAATAGAAAGATAAACACTAAAATTTTACCTCTAGCTATTGCTGAATGTTGGTAACCGATGATTTTTAATTTTTTATGATTTTCTTCTGTATTCTCCAAATTTTTTAAATAATGAACATGTACCACATTTTAAATGGGTATGTAAATGGCATTAAACCAAATAGATTTCCTGAAAACAACTGTTCCTCCATTGTTGCTATGAGTCCTGGGTCATATCTGGGGGCTGAAAGCAATAGCTTCCATCTCATTTGGGATGGAAAGTACTTCCCCACAGCCCAGTTTCTGTGAGATGCAGCCTCATTTCTACAAGGCTAGAGTGCTGTTGGCTGATGGTTCCAGCTGTGCTCACCGGGGGCCTCTCCCTTCAGGGACCCTTTGCGCAGAAGGGACTCTTGCTAGGTCCTCAATGGCCCGATGTAGCCTCTTTGGAGATGCCTTCGTCAATACCTTTGATGAGACCATGTACAGCTTTGCCGGAGACTGCGGTTACCTCCTGGCTGGGGACTGCCAGAAACACTCGTTCTCACTCATAGGTGAGTCTGGGGCACTGGAGGGAGGAATGCAGAGCGGGAGCTGGCTGAGCTCAGCCCTGGCGTGTGGGGGGCCTGCGGGCAGGGGGAGTTTTCCTTACAACAGTGTCTGATCTGGAAGATCCCTTCCGAGAGCGTGGTGGGGAATGACCTTTCCATTATACAGGGCTCCCCTTGGCTTTTCCCTGGGCCTCTTTCCGTGGGAGCCTGGTGGGATGGAGAGAGTCTTTATGCTTCTCCAGTGATTATGGCCACTGCTCTGGGTCCAAGCAACACCCTGGGAGCTCCAAAGCATCAAGAGGAATGATGGCTCAGAAGGTGCTTTATAACAGGCAAAGGCCCTAGCAAAAGGGAAGGGTCATTCCATGTTCTTGATGGAAATCAGAGCATCAGGCCAGTGTTGAGCCTTCTGGTGTTCCTGGAAAAGAGCTGGTACTGTGCCCGTGTCATCTCTGCACCCCCACAGCTGTTCTGAGATGTAGGGACAGATATAGTCACCGGTATTTCCAAATGCAGACCTCATGGAGGCTGTCTGATGCTCCCAAGGACTGGCAGATAATAGAAGGAAGACCTGCGTTTTGATCCTGGGTTTGTCAGGATGAAGGAACTTTCCCCTGTGCTGGGGAGAGAGGGCACTTTCCAAGGCTGGGAGTGAGGCTGGGAGCCGCGACAGAAAACTGTGGTTTGGTGACCTTCCCACTCTAAGAATTCATCACGTGCGGGAGATGTGTGAGTGAGGGATGCTATACAATGTAGCAAAGGTGGGGGCCTCCGCCTTGGGGAGGCTGAGATAGCAACGGGCAGACCCGCATCGGGGAGAAGAAGAGCAACCCCACCTTCCCTAGAAAGTTGAAGGCTGAGGTCCTCCCACCTCAGGTGGTCCCCATGTTTATTTTAAGTGGATTTCTCTACCTTAAAAATCATGGTGCATTTTCTGGAACATGAGTGGAACCTGAGAGCACTGTGCTATGGAAATAAGTTGGACAGAGAAAGACAAACACTGTATGATCTCACTTATATGTGGACTCGAAAAACAAAACAAAACCAAATAATGTGCCACCAAACTCATAGGAAAAAGAGGCCAGATTTGTGGTGACCAGAGCGGGGAGGTGGGGAGTGGGAGAATTGGATGAAGGGGTTCAGAAGGTACACAACTGCAGTTACAAGATAAATAAGTACTGAAGGGATAATGTACAGCATGGTGACTGTAGCCAACACTGCTGTGTGGTGGATTTGAAAGTTGCTAAGAGAGTAGATCTTAAAAGTTCTCATTACAAGGAGAAAATGTTTTTCTTTTTTCCTTTTTCTTGTATCTATCTATGTATCTATCTATCTATCTATCTATCATCTATAAAAATCACAGTGGAGATGGTGCAGACCCTGTAGCTGGGATGGGTCTGGGGGTGTCCGTGGACATGGACGGTAAGGAGAAAGATTTTAAAAGAAAGAAATAATGGCATCCTCTCTAGCCCATGACTTTGAGCTTCAGTGGTATTTCCAGGGAAGGGGGCCCTCTGGAGACCCTTGGGTGCCTTGGAGGGGTTGCTGTCTCGACTTCACAGTGTTTTAGCTCGGCTCTGCTGCAGACTCCTTACCCTGCAGATGGTTTGTAGGCAATGAAATCTTAGTACCAGGCACAGAGTTCACATTCTGGGGTCGGGGGGCTTGAGCAGCATGTTAGAAAAGCCCCCTCCCCTACGTAAATGCAACTCTGGACCCTTCCCCTATAAAGGTAACCCCACTAGTCAGAGGGACTCAAGCCATGCTGGTGCCTCTGGGCTGTACTGTCACCTCCTCCAGGAAGCACCCCCTCCCCGCCAGCTCTGCACTCTCCCCAGCCCTGACCACTCTCGCCCGTACCAGCGCTGGGCTCATCAACATGTGCTGACTGGCAGTTTTTGTCCTGTAGGACGTGGTAGCTCAGTCCCCAACAGGAAATGGAAGCATAGAAAACCAGAGTTGGAGTCAGAAAACCTGTGCTCTCTGCTCTCCCTCCCATGGAGTGTCCTCAGGGGAGTCACACAGTGTCCCTCAGCCTCCCTGTCCTCCCTTTAAAATGCAGATTCTGTGAGGAGCAAGGGAGATGCGGGTTTCCGCTTGTGAAGTGTTCCCCAAACCTTTGTGGTTGAACCCAGCCACCGTAACTCAGGATGTGCACTTGTTGGACAGGAACTTCATAGAGATGAGGGGCTGCTGGGTGCTTGGGGGCATTTCTGTCAAGGTTATGGTGACATCCACCCCCTCCTCTACATACCCACGTGACTTTGTGTGGAGGCCTGCCTCTCGGGCCATCCTCTGGGTTTCCTGGCCAAGGAGGAGTCAAAAGGCTGTGTTAGGCCTCTCTGTGTCAAAACATCTCAGTGGGACCCCTCTGTCTTCTGCCTGCCCCTGGGTCCTTATTCTTATAACAGCCTGCTCTTGTCAAGTGTCCGTTTTCTGCAGGTCATTGGCCTGGACCAGGATGTGGGTCAATCACACTTTAATGTAGATCGGGTTAATTCCCACCCCAAATCGTGCTGCTAACCTCAGAGAGAATGTGGCTACTTTTTCTCTTTTGGGTGGGGGTGGTGGATGGGTGGGCAGGGCATTGGGAAGAGAGAAATAATCCGAGCAGGCTGGGCCTAGGGAGGGGGTCTGGCCCTGCTTCAGCCGCACTGGGGCCAGGGGCAGGGGTGCAGCGAGCTGGACGCTGTAGGTCCAGTTCCGAGAGCATGACTGCGTCCTCGCATACATCTCTGCTCCATTGTTCTCCAATGACATCCTGTTTTCTCAGTTCTAACTCACAAATTCCCATTTCTCTCTGAGTGTCCATGGACCTTGTACACATCCTGAGTGAGGTGTTTATGTCTCAGCCTGAAGGACCACCAGGTGCAGAGGGGAGGCCTTTTCCTTGACCAGGCCCCTCCTGACCAGACAGGGTCTAGGGTCCTGGGCCAAGGCTACCAGCACAGGGAAAAGGAAGAGACGCCAGAAGTCCTGCTGGGAGAGACTGCCCTGTTTAAGCCACACTGCAGGATCTATCATCCCAAACCAGCCCAGAGAGACCCAGAAACCACCAACGGCGTGCTGAGTCACTTCCCCAGCCCAAGCCTTAGTCTCCTCGTCGGTAAATGGCAACAGACCAGATTTCTGTTTCTCAGCATGTGGATAATGGTCACCTGTATCAGAATCACAGGAACGGAGGGTGAACTGTTCGTTAGGAATGCAGGTCAGGGAGCTCCTCTATTAGTCCCCGCAGCACTTGGAGCTGTCTGGCTCCAGTTGCCAGCCTGTACCTCAGGCTGCTGTCTCTCCAACATGCAGCGGGTGGGGGACCTTGTTCCCCACTGAGCTCCTCAGTCACTGAGTTCAAGAGCCATGGGGAGAGTGTCCCTGGTTTGCTTAGGTCTCTTGGGGTGGAGACCCAGCCCATCTTCTCTTAGCTGCAGGAAGTGTTAACCAGCAGAGAGAGGCAGTGTGGGAGTAGCCCCTCCGTACTCTGCCCCTCCCCCGGGCCCACTGGCAATTTCTAATGGCTTGTCTTCCTAATAGCTGCACATTATCTGATTCCCCTGAGTTCTTCAGGGAGGGAACAAAGCAAGTAAAGTAGGATCTGGAGTTCTCCCCTGCATTAATGGTTAACTGAAAACACAGCACTCAGATGCCCTGTTAGACAGCTTTGTGGTGCAAAAGGAGGTTTGGACTTGGTGTCAGAAAACCCAGGGGTGGGCTCTGCCCGAGGTAACAGTTTGTAAACCGACTATTCTCACTGGGGTGATTGTCCCCCAGAGGACAGTCGGCAGTGTCAGCAACATTTTGGGTCATCACAGCTGTGGGTGGATGCTGCTGGTGGGTAGATGTGGCTAATACCCTACTTCGCACAGATTGTCAAATAAAAAAAAATGATAACAGCCAACACAACAATAGCCGTCCAGTGTGAATGAATCAGAATTATACCTATTTTTGGTCAGATCGGCAAAACAATGTATTTTTTGGTGTGCTACAGAATTTTAGCAATAAGCTTATGTGTGCCATGAGATGAAAAAGTTTGCCAATCGCTGGGCTAGTTCTTTACATGTGACGACCCTCACTGAAATCTCACCATGAACAAGTCTACTTTCTGGCTCATTCTGGTTGGTTAGGAGTGTGTGTGGGTCCCCAGTGGCCCCTGTCCTCAGGGCCCCATTGGGGACCCCCCTTCTCAGACCACTGTGGGACTGTGACTGAGGTGACCCCTTCCCTCACTCTCCTTATCAGTGGCCCCAGCTGTGGCAGCAGGACCTCACACCAACAAACCTCCCAGGTTTCCTGGACTTGGTTCCACAGACACTCTTGCTTCCTCTTTTTTGGTAGAGCTGAAGCCCACCCTCCTCTGACTCCAGCAGGAGAAGGTACATTTCTTCATTTCCAAGGTCAACTTTCCAAATGGGCCCTATGCCCCATTTCTACAGGAGCCCCAAGGCACTGTACCCCACACCTATCCCCTCTTTTCCCAGCATCTTCTGTCTCTCTGTCCTTACTGGCTGTCCTCAACTTCCCTGCTTCCATCAGCTTCTCAGTCTCTAAGGCCCACGGCCAGATTCTCCCCTGTTCCTCTGTCTCCTTTGTCTCCATGGCCACTCAGTCCTCTCTGAATTCCAAGGGCCCTGCGTGAGGGACAGTCGTCAGGGACTAGCTGTGGGGTTGCAAGGTCTTCATAATGATGCAAAAATGTCTCTCCACCTGTTTTTCTGCTTTCATGTCACTGCCACCACCCATGTCTCTGTTTGTCCCTCACAACTGGACCATTGGCATGTAGAGAGAGGCTACTTTATCATGTGTGTGGCTGTCCAAACATCTGTAAGGACAAAACTGATTATTGATTGCATTTCATTAAGTTCCCCAAATGGAATCAATGACTTGACCTATAGATTCTCTAAACTTCTCCCAGAGAATCAAAGTCAGTAACCTGAGGTGGGACTCTTGAATCTCCATTTTAAACAAAGCACCTGTTTAGGACGAACCTAAGAAAACATATAAAATAATACATGCTAGAGCGCCTGTTAGCAGTAACTCACTTTGTTGCTTTTATTTGCTCCCTTACAATATTTTCAATAGTTGCATACTCCTCTTATTGTTGTATTTAGGTTGTAAACTCCCAGAAGGAAGCGGTCGTATGTTTATATTGTGCTTTTGAGAAGTATAGGGGACTACTAGAGGGCTATGTATCCAGAAGACACTCGATGTTTTAGATGAATAAGAAGATGGGTGAGGAACAGTATTTTGGAGGAGATTTTTGTTGTCCATTTGTTACGTCTTTTGTGGGAAGTATTCCACTTAGATAAGATTATAGAGATGATGGTTATGAATAAATGTATTGACTCTTTTGGATAACGATCACCACTATTGACTCTTGTCTTTCAGGAGACTTCCAAAACGGCAGGAGAGTGAGCCTCTCTGTGTATCTCGGGGAATTTTTCGACATCCATTTGTTTGTCAATGGTACTGTGCTGCAGGGGGACCAGAGGTAAGTCAGAAGCCCAAAATGTGTGAATGTGTAAAAGCCCTGGGAATTCCCCTTGCATACACTGCCTCGTCTTTCAGATGAAGAATCTGGGGCCCAGAGAGAGGAAGTAAATGTGTCCCGAGGAAGCCAGTGTCAGGGCTGGGTGAGAGCCAGGGCTCCTGACTGCTGGGCTAGGCCCTCAGCCACTTTGCACCATAGTCTGGGGTTGGGGTTGAAGGGTGGGAGGGATAGCCAGAAAATATATGAGAAGCCCACTTCCTGAGCTTACCCGTGTCCCTCCAGTGTCACCATGCCCTATGCCTCCAACGGGCTGTACCTCGAAACCGAGGCTGGGTACTACAAGCTGTCCAGTGAGGCCTACGGCTTTGTGGCCAGGATCGATGGCAGCGGCAGCTTCCAAGTCCTGCTGTCAGACAGATACTTCAACAAGACCTGTGGGCTGTGCGGCAACTTTAACATCTTCGCTGAAGATGACTTTAGGACACAAGAGGGTAAGCTTTTCTGGGGTGCCATTTCCTGGAGGCGTGGTTATGCTTGTAACTTCACTGTTCACAAACCTTCACTATGGCTCTGCCCCTTGCATGCCCATCATCTCCCTGTGACCTCACCTCAGTGGATCCTGCCATTCATGTCTCTTAGCATTCCATCTCACTGCCTAGACCTCCCGTCACACTCGATCCTGGAGTTCCTCAAACCTCACTTGGTTCAACTCTGACTTCCCTATAGCAACTTATACATGGTAGATGGTTTGTAAATTCTGGATGGTTTGAACAAACCCTCCCGAACCGGCACAATGGAGATTTATGGGTGAAATCAACACTGCCCCTGCCAATATTTATGTAATTGAAATTATCAAAAAAAAGGTTAAAGACTAATTTTTTACAGTCTATGTGTGTGTTCATAAGCAGTAGAAGGTAATGTGGACAAAGTGAAGTCCACCACTAGTTTTTAATCTTGTTTTGATAATTTCAATTACATAAATCTTTAATTAGTGATGCAAAAGCTGAACATTTGTGTATGTTTTACTTCTTCCTTATCACCTGATTACCCTCTGATTAAGGGATTAATGTGCAGAGAAACAGTTGGCTATTCCTTTCATTGGACTGAAAAATAGTAAGATCACTTGTTTCTGTCTTTTCTAGTACTGATTTCTCAAACTTTATATCAGTCAATATGTATGTTTAAGGCTATGAATTTTCCTTAAGTACTATGTTAGCTGCATCACACCAATTTTGATATGTAGCACATTTTCATTTTCATCTAGTTCTAATGAATTTTCAAATTTCCATTTTGAGTTATTTCTTAACCTATAAAATGTGTTGAAAACTTTCAAATGTTTAGAATTTTTAGTTATCTTTTATAACTAAATTTATTTCTCAATTAAATTAGAAATTTGAGTAGATTTGTTTGTGGCCTAGTACATGATCTTTTTTGTAATTATTCTATGTATGTTCCAAAAAAATGTATTCTCTGATTGCTGTAGGATTTTATATATACTTATTGAATTAAGTTTGTTAATTATATTAATCAATTATATCTTTTTTTAAATCCTAACTTAAGGACATACTTACTGATTTGAGAGAGAGAGGAAGGGAAAGATAGAGATAGATAGATAGAGAAAGAGAGAGAGAGAAACATTGATATGAGAGAGAAACATTAACCAGTTGCTTCTCATATGCACCCCTAGGTATTGAATATGTGACCTAGGTATGTGCCCTGACTGGGGATCGAACCCTCAACCTTTTGGTATATGGGATGACATTCCAACTAACTGTGCCTCCAGCCGGAGCTAAAGTAGATTGTTTTCTATGTTTCATGATTTTGGATTGTGAGCTCATCTTTAGAGGTGTTTTATATTAATTTTTTAATGTAAAGTTACTGAATCTCACAAGAAGTATAAATTGGAATCTCAATCATACTTGAAGGCTTTCCCGCTACTATAAACTCTCAGAGGAGACTTTTTCTGTCCTAACCAGAACCCAGACCAAACAAACTTATTATTTTCCTGTTTCTCAGAGTAGATTTTTTCTTGTCAACTTTCTCATGCAGAGAGCAGCCCTTTAAGAGGGCTATCATGTATCAAGCCCACCTCCCCACATCATGCAGCCCTGGATTCATTCCCATCTCCACAAAGTTGTTAAAACTCAAGCCCATTGATTGGCAAGAATGTTGCTCTCATTCTAACACCCTGAAGTCAGAACATCAAGTGACACTTGGCAGTTCCATTTTTCAACTTTCTTTCCTTATTCTTCCTTTCCTCCTTCTCCTTCTTTTTTTGTCTCTTGTAATTCTCTATGCTTTTTTTTGTGACATTAACCATGGACTCAACAGGATTTTTTTTTTTGCAGTGGCACATTTTAAAGATTTAAAAAAAATTGTTGTATAATAAGAAATAAAACTCCTAGCCCTAAGGTATCTTTTTCTTATTCCAGGCTTTAAGGTTTAAAAAACTAAAAATAGGACCTATGCTGTCAGGGAAAAGGTGCTGCTTATTGGCAAAAAGTCAGGACTCTGGTGTCATTTTGGAAATCATTTTCAGAGGATTGTGGCTTTAGGTCTATTTGGTTGGTAAAGACTCAACGATTATTTTTTTCATAAATTACTTTATTATTGTTCAATTACAGTTGTCTGCATTTTCTCCCCACCAGTCCCCCCAAGCCCAGCCAAACCCACCTCCTTCCCTTGCTTCCACCCTCCCCCTTGGTTTTATCCATGTGTCCTTTATAGTAGTTCCTGAAAATCCTTCTCCCCACAGTCCCCTCCCCACTCCCCCCTGGCTATTGTTAATTGTTCTTAATTTCAATGTCTCAGGTTATGTTTTGTTTGCTTTTTTCTTTTGTTGATTATGTTCCAGTCAAAGGTGAGATCATATGGTAAGGACTCAATAATTTTTGTCCCTAGATAGTTACCCTTGCTTCCTGACATCATGGAAGTCAGCGTAGCTGGGCTTTCACTTTGGCTCGTAGAGACTTTTCTGTTAGTGGGAATATTTGTAATTCTGTCTATTAAATATCCCTATGCCTCATTTCAGATTGAGCTCCCAGAGTTTCACTTAATGGAAGGTCAGGGATGGAAGGATCTTGGAGGCCATCCAGTCTAATTTCTTTTTTCATTTTTTATAAGGTTTTTAAAAAAGATTTTATTTATTTGTTTTAGAGAGGGGAAGGGAGGGAGAAAGAGAGGGAGAGGAACATTAATGTGCAGTTACCTCTCATGCACCCCTTGTTGGGGGCCTGGCCTGCAACCGAAGCATGTGCCCTGCTGGGAATTGAACCAGTGGCCTTTTGGTTTGTAGGCTGGCACTCAATCCACTGAGCCACACCAGCCAGGGGATTACATGTGAAGAACTGAGCACAGAAGCATGATGGGATCAGCCCCAGATCACATAGGGTGATGGAAGGAGAGTTGAGACCAGACCCCAGAGGCCTTGAATCTCTCCAGCGCTTTCCCCACCCAACACAAAGCTTCTCTTCTGCCTCTTCCTTAATATGGTGTGTTAGAAAGTGAGCTGGCTCGTGTGGCACCGAATAGCCAAGAACTCAGGGAGCAGCACCTATCACAATGCCAGGTGCGCATCAAAAACTCCACAAATTTAAGTTCACTTCCTTTTGGCTTCTCCCATGTAGTAGTTCCCTGCAGTTACCATCAAATTACCACCAATTTGATGGCTTAACACCATAGAAATTTATTCTTTCACAATTCCAGGAGCCCAGAAGTTCAAAATCAAGATGCTGGCAGGACTGTCCTCCCTCTGGGGCCCTACGGGAATATCTACTCCTTGCCTCTTCCAATCACCGTTAACAACTTTGACTTGCGTTAGTAGCCTTCCAATCTCTGCCTCTGTCCTCAACTCACATCACCTTCTCTCTGTGTGTCTCTGCTCTCCCTCTGCCTCTCTGTTAGGGATATGTGTGTTTGCATTTACAGCTCACTCAGGTGAGAGCAAGACAAACTCTTCCTCTCAAAGTCTTTAATTTAATCACATCTTTTGCCCTATAAGGAGATATTCACGGGTTCTGGGAATGAGGAAGTAAATATACCTTTTGTGGGGTGTTTTTTTTCCTACTTACTACACCCCAGATGCCAACTGACTATATTTCTAAACTTCTGCTTTTCTTTTCTTTCCCTAGGGATAGTTTATTTCCTATTCCCAAGTACATTATTTTACCTTCAAATATGCTTCACTCTTCTAGACCTGGCTGTGCAAAATGCTCCATTAAGTTCGTTTGAAATGAAGGTTCAGCAGTGTTACTGGGGCTGCCGGTGGCTGTGACATAAAGTAGGCCCCTACTGT
Organism: Desmodus rotundus; assembly: GCF_022682495.2. Lineage (NCBI taxonomy): Eukaryota > Metazoa > Chordata > Mammalia > Chiroptera > Phyllostomidae > Desmodus > Desmodus rotundus. The sequence goes on from NC_071389.1 coordinate 180,985,227, forward strand.
GCACCACGCCATGTAGGCCCATGAGGCCCTCATGGCCTGTTGTGAGTAGCTCACCGCGTGATTGTTGCAAGTCCTAAAGCATAGATGCTGTCCCAGCACGGCAGATGGGTGATTGGAAGGCTTAGCCTCTGTGCGGAATGCTTACCTTCCCTCTGCAAAAGCATTTTGCGTATCCACAATCTACCAGATAAGAATTTAGAGATAAGAGACACAGCCTGTGCCCTGAATTAAGGAGCTCAGAGTTAAATGGGGGCTGAATAAAAGCAAAAAAAATACCAACGCAAAGGATGATGAGAGCTTTGATAGAGAGATGGCCAAGGTGCTGACACAGCACAGAGAAGGGCCCCACCCAACTTAGGCTGGGTGGGTAGACAGGGAGCAGAGTCAGTTCTGAAGGACTTCCTGGAGGAAGTGGTTCAGGAGGTGCATCTCCAAGAATGAGTGGAGATACTGTACTTTGCCATATCTAACATGTACCTTTTGGTCCAAATTTTTGAGGGAAAAATAAGGATGCACATTATACATGAGAATTAGTCCTAAAACATGGACATGCATTTTACACAGCAAAATACGGTAGTCAAGGCAGTTGTGGGGAGAAGGACATTCCACACAGAAGAATGGCATGCAAAGGTGTGGAGAGGTGGAAATGGATGGACACCTACCTCATCTTTCATGTTGTCTTCCCCACTGTGCCCATCCATCCAGCCGCCCCTCATCAAACCCTGGCCGAGCTCTGATGCCTGTGCTCTATCGTGTTCTGCTGAGTGCTGCCTAGAAAATACCCCACCCCAGAGGCCATGTATGAATCTAACGAAAGTTGTTTTAGGAGATGACAGACCTACAGTTTTCACTCAGAAGTCCTGGATCAGGTATAACTGTGGCTTCAGTTTCCTGAAACTTTTCTCCACAGGGACCTTGACCTCGGACCCCTACGACTTTGCCAACTCCTGGGCCCTGAGCAGCGGAGAGCAGCGGTGCAAACGGGCCTCCCCTCCCAGCAGCCTCTGCAATGTCTCCTCTGAGGAAATGGAGAAGGTGGGTACAGCCCAGGCTGGGTATGGTCTAGATGGTGCGGGACTTCTGGAGTCACGAGGCAGAAGGACATCTGGTCTCAGGTCCTCTGCCTAGGGGAGCAATGGGCCTACCTCTGTGGGTCCCTCTGGCTGATCAATGTAAGCCTCCCATGGGTCCTTTTCTTTCTGAAAACCAACTGTGGCTAGAGTCTGGTTAACTCTAATTCTAATGTTATTCTGGGCCTGGAACTCTAAAAACGTGTCTGGTCTAATGACCTGGTATAGTGAGTGACTCTACTTTTCTGCTTCATACCCAAGGCCCTCTTATCTCCAAATGTCTCCATCATCACTTGTCCCCTGTCTGAAATTATTGCAATAGAAAGAATTCATATTTAGGTGCTCAGTAAGTGATTGTTTAAAATACAAATAGGGGAAGAAAACATCATCAGAAAGAGGGTAGCTTTATAGTGGGGGAAGCTGGGCGGGTAGGGGTAGACCTGAAGTGACCAGCTTGGGCATTGTAATAGTTTCCTGAGGCTGTGGTAGGAGGCAAATTATCTTAAATTTAGTGGCTTCCGAGAACCAAAATGGCGGCGTAGGTAGACACACTGCGCCTCCTCGCACAACCAGAACTGACAGAGAATCGAACAGCAAGGGGGACCAACACCAAGGAAACAGAAAATAATCATTCATCCAGACTGGTAGGAGGGGCGGAGACGGCACTGGGGTGGAGAGGACTCGCGTGGCTGTGGCGGGACTGAGACTGGCGGAGTGTGGGACAAATGGCGCAGGCAGTCCGAGCACTAGCAGACCCTGAGGTCCCACATTTGCACAGATAAACCCAGAGGGCCGGACTCAGAGTGGCGGAGAGTGGGGCAGGCAGAGTGGCGGATAGCACATTGCGGCACCACATTCGCCCACAGATAAACCTGACGAACGGCGGGCAGAGAAGCAGACCGCTGCGCAACCCAGGGCTCCAGCTCGGGGAAATAAAGCCTCAAACCTCTGATTGAAAGCGCCCCTGGGGGTTGGGGCGGCAGGAGAGACTCCCAGCCTCACAGGAGAGGTTGTTGGAGAGACCCACAGGGGCCTAGAGTGTGCACAGGCCCACTTACTCGGGAACCAGCACCAGAGGGGCCCAGTTTGATTGTGGGTAGCGGAGTGAAAGATTGAAATCCGGAGGAGAGTGAGGCGGGCGCCATTGCTCCCTCTCGGCCCCTCCCCCACGTACAGCATCACAGCGCAGCGACCAGCATTACCCCGCCCCGGTGAACACCTAAGGCTCCGCCCCTTAAAGTAACAGACGCGCCAAGACAAACAAAAAAAAAAAATGGCCCAAATGACAGAACACTTCAAAGCTCCAGAAAAAATACAACTAAGCGACGAAGAGATAGCCAACCTATCGGATGCACAGTTCAAAGCACTGGTTATCAATATGCTCACAGACTTGGTTGAATCTATTCGAAAAACAGATGAAAAAATGAAGCCTATGCTAAGAGAAACAAAGGAAAATGTACAGGGAACCAATAGTGATGAGAAGGAAACTGGGACTCAAATCAACGGTGTGGACCAGAAGGAAGAAACAAACATTCAACCAGAAAAGAATGAAGAAACAAGAACTTGGAAAAATGAGGAGAGGCTTAGGAACCTCCAGGACACCTTGAAACGTTCCAACATCCGAATTATAGGGGTGCCAGAAGGAGAAGAGGAAGAACAAAAAATTGAAAACTTATTTGAACAAATAATGGAGAACTTCCCCGATCTGGCAAAGGAAATAGACTTCCGGGAAGTCCAGGAAGCTCAGAGAGTCCCAAAGAAGCTGGACCCAAGGAGGAACACAACAAGACACATCATAATTACATTACCCAAGATTAAACGCAAGGACCTACGTCCAAGATTACTGTATCCAGCAAAGCTATCATTTAGAATGGAAGGGAGGATAAAGTGCTTCTCAGATAAGGTCAAGTTGAAGAGGCTCATCATCACCAAGCCCTTATTATACGAAATGTTAAAGGGAGTTACCTAAGAAAAAGATCAAAAATAGGAACAGTAAAAATGACAGCAAACTCACAGTTATTAACGACCACACATAAAACAAAAACGAGAGCAAACTAGGCAAACAACTAGAACATGAGGGTTGTCAATAAGGGAGTGGGAGGGGGAGAGGGGGGTAAAGGTACAGAGAATAAGTAGCATAGATGATAGGTGGAAAATAGACAGGGGGAGGGTAAAAATAGTGTAGGAAATGTAGAAGCCAAAGAACTTGTAAGTATGACCCATGGACATGAACTATGGGGGGGGAATGTGGGAGGGAGGGGGGTGGGCAGGATGGAGTGGAGTGGGGGGGGAAATGGGACAACTGTAATAGCATAATCAATAAATATATTAAAAAAAAAAAAAAAAAAATTTAGTGGCTTCCAACAACCGAAATGTATTCGCTTGCAGTTTTGGAGGTCAGAAGGCTGAATTTAGTTTCCCTGGGCCAAGATCAAGATGTCAGCAGGGCGTCCCCTGCTCTGAGGCTCTAGGACTATCTCTTCTTGCCTCTTCCAGCCCTGGTGGCTGCAGTGTTCCTTGGCTTGTGGTTACCTCATTCCCGTCACTGCTTTCTGTGGTGACATGACCTCCTGTGCCTATGTCCCTGAGACTCAGTACATATGGGGGCACCTCCCACCCTTCACACACAGCCCTGTTTCTTCCTGTATGGTAGCTAGTTAGCAGCTTTCCCCTCAGAGGTGCCCTTTGTGATCCCACAAACCACAACCTCTCCCTTGGAGAGAAGGGGGTGGGCAAGGGAGGGCGTGTGCACCCTGCCTCCACCTTCTGCAGGTAGAGATGGGCTTTGTGCCCCCTGTGTGGGGCCCCGGGAGGATGACACTTCAGGTGGGGAAAGGTCTCCTGGTGTCCTCCCTCTGTCTGCATTCCCCCCAGAGTGCCCTCACACTGGGACGGGGGTGGGGAGGAGGAGGCCAAGTGCACAGCACTTTCAGCATAAGCTCTCCAATTCATTCTTCTTCTTCTCTTTCCTCCCAGTTATCACCCTATTCCTCTGGGGGAGCTGAGCCCAGCTTGAGTTTAGAAGGAGAGCAAGGTGCCTGAACCAAACGTACAGTTGTGTGGTTGGCTGGTGGTTTGCCTCCCCTGCCCTTGAATGTTTCCAGGCAGGAGAGAGATCAAGGGTGGGGGTGCCTCCACAGGTGAGGCGGGTGGGGGCCACACATGTACCTCTTACACCCAATCAGCTCTTTGAGGACATACGGGCTTTGTCACATTTTATTTTGCAAACACAGGCCAGCTCAGCGCTGAACAAATGTTCTCTTACCCTTGGAATAGTGAGGGAACATTTATACAAAGGAATAGTCTCATTTATCCATAGAAGTGGGAGGTGAAGACAGGATTTTCAAATGGAAAACCTGTCACTGAGGCCCCATAGAGAAGGGAGACTGAGCCCTCGGTGGCCCAGAGACGAGAGGGAGGGAGGGAGTGGGTGAAGAAGGGAGGGAGGGAGAATCCACCAGAAACCTTGTTTGTCTCCCTGGGTGCCTTTGGGGGCTCCAGCTGCAAGCTTGCTACTCACTTTGTCCCTTGGGTGTGTTAAAGTCCTTACTAACCAGTGTCTTGGGAGCAGCTTAAGAAACTGGTTACCGAGGTCTTAGTGCTGGGCGGAGGCCCCCAAACACACCAGACCTCCCAAGGCACAAGCTCCTCCAAGCTCAGAACACCAGGTTGCAGGTTGTTTACCTGAAAAGTGTGGCTGGCTTTGTCTTAGCCAATCAGGCTGCATTTGTCTGTGACTGGGGCTGTCTCATTGGCTAAGAAATACTGTGATTTCTCTCCTGGGAGGTGATTAAGTGGTCTTTGGAACTGTTCACCGCTGGCTTAGTCCTCCTGGGCCATTGGGTCAGAAGTCAGGTCTGGTAAATGGGATCGTTTACAAGTGTTTGCCAGTGTGACTCCAAGGCCTTGTGCGGTGGCAGAGTGCTGTGTGGGGCAGCCTACAGTGACCTAAGAATTTTGCTTGAGAGCCCACAGAATCTGTCCTCCCACTTCGCTGGTGCTTCCCTGTCTTTCCAAGGTGGTAGCAAGGAGTCAACTTGTTCTGAGAGCCAGGTCATATTACTTATACCTAGGGGATGAATGTTTCCTTGTTATGCCAACAAAACCCAGAGCCTGTCTGCTGGGACTGATAATGGCTTGTTTGAGTGCATGCAAATTTGCAGCTTTCTCAGCTCTTCAAACAAAGGGCAGGACTGCTGGAGTCTGGAGCTCAGGGAGCAGGGCCTGGTAATAAAAAACCCCAAGCTCTAAGTGCTCAAATAATTGATGTTAATTTGCAGGCAACTCTACTGTGCAATAAACATTTTAGAAAGATCTTTAGGTCGCCTTTTAAAAAAAGTTTGTCTGTCTAGAGAATGTCAACAAGGGCTTACATTATGAAGATCTTGTCTTTGCCTGGCAGTCTCTTCTGCAACGTGAGGGCCATGGCTCCAGGAGGCTGGACTAGTCCATACAGTGCTCTTGTTAATAAAAAATGGCAGCCCTTCCTTAAGACATTTGACCACCACCTGTTGGGAAATTGCCATCATAAGCATAAATGTGCATAGAATGTACATGTACATATATGATTCCTACGATGTGAATGGTAGCCCCTGAGTGTGTTGCCACTGTGCACTGTATGATCTGCAGAACTACACTTGTTGTCCATGGACTTGGCCTTGGCCTTGGCCTTGCTTCCACTGGGAGTCATAGTCCCAGCAACCATCCTCTGCCTCCCATTTGCTGCTGCCATCTGAGTGTGAGGACACTATGTGCCTCTGGTCTTCACAGTCCTCTCCTTATACCTCCTCCAAGCTCATCCTCAAGATGCCCAGTCTTTCCTGAGAAGACTGAGTGTGTCAGTTATTACTCATCCCTGGTGGCGAATCCTGTCAGCATCATCCGCAGGCAGGTGTCTGCAGCAGAAGAAAAGTCTTTTCATCTATGTTAGAAATAGACTCATAATAACTCAGAATGGGATGAGATTCCAGAGGCTACCTAGTCCAGCTCCTTGCTCATTGCATGCACGCTCCCCACAAGCTCTATCCTGATAGCTAGGCAATGCTGTTACCTTGATTTAAGAGGTAAATCTTTGAGACATCCTTGCTGAGATCCTTCCAGCTCTCTTGCAGAGCTCAATCTTGGCTCCCTGGTAAATTTCTCTTTTCTTTTTACCCCACTAAACCCTACCTCAGTGCCCTTGAATACTGGGGGAAGCAAGACCCTTTCGGTCTGGTTGCTCCAGGTCTTATTCAGGAGTTCCCATCTGATTATACTACCATCAGTCCCTAATAGTCCCAGGTTGCCTGTTTTCCACTGGCTCTGAACTTGACGTTTATTCGGTAAACACAATCCTTATTCCTGTTGTTCTTTTGCTGTTCATGGCCTCACGTTTCCTCCCTCTCTCCCTCCTCTGAAACAGTACACTGTTCACCGGTAATCCTCTTCCCTCCAGGAAGCCACCTGTCTCACACAAGCTAACATTTGTAAATACTCATGTGTACTTTGAGTAACCATAACATGTCTCTTTAACAGCACAAAGAGGCACACAAAACACTCTTTTTGTTGAGGAAAATACAATTCACACTTCATGTCCTCATGAAATACTGCCCAAGCCTTTTATTTGCAAAGCAGGTACCCAGTTCTTTGTACTGCTTCTGCTCACAGTGTATTGGGAGGGAGCTCACAGGCCTGGAGGAAGGAGCTCACAGGCCTGGAGGGAGGTAATTTAAGCACAGGACTTGGAGGAGGTGCTAAGTGCCCTGGCAGAGCTGAGGGTCACGGGCCAGGCCTACTCCTGGCACCCTTCTTCCACTGCCTGAGTCTTCCATTCAACAAGTTGAGTGGCCTGAAGTAGATTTTTCTTGGAGATTGGGAAGCCTTCTGTTCCATTCATGTGTTTGGTAGAATCGTGGTGATTCACAGAGAGGCTGATTGTGGTCAGAGTCTGGTCCAGGGAAGGTCAGTAAATCTCAAGAAAAGACTGTGTAACCCGAGACCCCCAGAGGAGTTATTTGTCAGATGACAGCACCCTGGCTGGTTTTACAGACAGGGTGCCCACCCATTGTGTCCCACTGATGTTTAGCTCAGGGTTTGGGTTTGAGCACATGCATACCACCCCCACTTCACCCCTGTTGCTGAGTGAGAACTGCTCTCTCAAGTCTCTCTCCAGTCCTATGTAGGCTGAGGAGTGAGGACTCACGTCGCGTGCTTTGCTGAGGTCCATGAATCTCAGGTGCTGTCCTTGGTTTCATGTGACCATCCTCTGTGTCTTCATGTACTTATGTCCCTGCCCTGCATCTCAGCCTTCCCTCTCCAAGGTAAGCAGAGCTCTATCCAACACTGCGTAAGCACCCTTTTCCTTTAGGGAAAATTCACTCCCCTGAGTGCAAAGCAGGAGAAGGGACAGTGAGCCAATGGGCTTGTGGTGGGGTAGGGGTGACCGTGGTCACTGTGCCTTTGGGGGTCTAGCCTTATAACAGGGCTTAGGGGCTGCCACAAGATTTCAAAGATTTGCCTCAAGTTAAGCAGTACTTGGCCTTTTAGGGCACTTATGTTACAAACCATTGAGGAGGATCAGATAAGATCTGGGTACTCCAGGTTTCAGTTCAGTTGCCTCCCTAACATAAAAATCTCAAAATCCTTTAACAAAATATTTCCTAAGCAGCTTTCTTTCCCTTCTTCTTCCTCCTCGTGAGGTTGAGAATGAGCAAGAATCTGACTGTGCCCACTAGTACATATTTATTGAAGTGTATTATATGGGTTGGGTAATCCTGAAACTGTGCAAGGTAGACTCTCAGTCTTGTTCAAGGGACAAGACAGACATGAGGAACTGGACAACCATGAAAGAGAACCACACATGTGCTATCTTGGGTGGTGAATGGTGAGTTGCCAGGAGAATGGTAAGTGTAATGGTAGCTCAGAGGAATCAGCTCTGGGATGAGAGCTGATTATCTTTCCTCACTGGGAGTGTGAGCAGTGGAGGGTCCCATCCCTAGAGCTCAGGCAGACCCCAGACTGGGAATCTGGGGCTGGTACTTGGCCCTTGTCCTCCCAGCCAGCTGAGCCCTGAGAATTGCTCAGAGGCCTTTCAGGAGACCAGGGCAGAGGGTGAGCAGAGCCTTTTGGAAGGTTGGGGACTTACTTCTTGGACATATCCGGTTACCCTACTTTTCTTGAAGGCTATACCCCAACTGTCATAGAGAGAGGAATGTCTAACTCTGCAAAAACTGTCCATTTGGTGGATATCTATCAACCGGTTTCACGGGGTCTTTGCGAGCCAGATCTTGAAATGTGGGTGGGAATCTCAGGCCAGCCAGAGTTATAATAGACTCAGGACCCCTCCCCCATCCATCCTTGCAAGCTGACCAATGAGAAACGGTGCCCTGCCCCAGGGATGAATTCTTGAACCCACTACTTTGGACGAGTTCAGGCTCCAGGCGCCTCCACACCTCCTCCAGGGGCAGCTGTAGGGCACCCACACCAGGGCTGGAAAGATCAGGGCCTGGCTGAACAATCTTGAACTTTATATATTAGCCTCTTTCTTTGTTCACTTTGGTCCTAGGAATGCCCCCCTCCCCTCTCCTTTGTCAGCTGTTTGGGAACAAACACAATAGCTAAGCTTCAGATCTCTTTTTCTCCTTACACTCCCTTGCCCCCATCTGCCACTGGGGAGATGTACTTCTTTTCTCTCCCTCTCCCTTCAACTGGCATGGCATCTCCAGGGAAGAGGCCTGGCCTCCTTTAATGAACTGAAATGTGATTAAGATGGGCCACAAGTGGGTCTGCACACCCACCCAGGCAGGGTGAGGTCATGGATTGATGGAGTTGGGGCTGGAGCTCTCTCCAGCTTCTAGCACCACAGACGAGAGATGAAGGGAGACAGTGGAGCTGGTGCCTGGCATTGGAGCCAGGAAGATGCTGGAAGTGTGCAAATTAGCTGACCGTTCTTTTGTCTCCCTGCCAGTGTGGTTTAGCAGAGCTCTGAGGAGAAGCCATTTCGAACTGTTGGGCTAATATTGACAGCGGGCCAATCATAATAGTTATAAGCACTTGACTACCTTCCTGTGTAACCTTATTTAATTTTATTTTGTAACAACCATCTAAAGTAGGTATTGCTATTCCTGTTAGGAGTGGGTTCTGCTGTGAGTAACAATGGTTCACACATTGTAGAAGTTTATTTCTCTCTCACTGTAAAGAAGCTCGGGACCCCATCCACGGTGCCGAGATCCAGGGTCCTTCTGTCTTGTCTCTCTGTTGTTATCAGTGTGAGGCTTCTGTTTCACTGCCCCGATGGCGGCTCAAGACTCAGGCGTCACAACCACATTCCAGCAGTAGAAAGAAAAGGGACTAAGAAAGAAGCACCCTCTCCTCTTAAAAAATTAAAAAAAACATTTTTTATCTTTTAGAAAGAGGGGAAAGGAGGGAGAAAGAGAGGGAGAAAAACATCAGTGTAAGAGAGAACCATCAATCTGTTGCCTCTTGCACACCTTAACTGGGGATCGAACCCCCAACCCAAGCATGTACCCTGACTGGGAATCGAACTGGCAACTTTTTGCTTTGTAGGACGATGCTCAACCAGCCGAGCCACACTGGTCAGGGTCCCTTCCTTTTCTTTTATCACTTTGAAATTATTATGTAAATGTATGGCATCTGGTTGCATATAATCAATCAACAATATTCTTACAATTTCTGCTTTGCTCCTATTTAGTCTTAATTTTAAAGGTTTTCTGTAGTTGGAAAATGAGTCAGAACCAAGAAAACAGGTTTAATTATTTAAAAATACATTTTGGAAAAATTTAAATGCATCTACTATTTGTTACCAATGAAGAAATGTGGAGACCAAAAATCAAAAGGTTCATTTGCTTTGTGGTGCCAGACTTCTTTAAAAACTATAGCAATTTAAAGATACTCCTCTGTGCAAAATGCATTTGCAGATCTGTCCGGGAGACTTACAATTGGCAAAGAAAGCATTTCCACTACCCAGCAATGATTTTGCTGCTCCGTAGCTGTATTGCCTCACTCTGCGGTAGGTTGTAGATGGCTGCCTTTCTGCAGAGCCGATCTGGTACAGGGGGTGCTGACCGGAGCACCCTCTCCTATTTAGGACGCTTCCTGGAAGTTGCAGAGGACCCTTTACTTCTATTCTGTTGGGCAGAGCTTCATCATATGGCCATTCCCAGGTACACTGGAGGCTGAGAAATGGAATCTTTATTCCCACTGGTTGTATGTGCAGGGGAAAATTGAAATCCGAAAAATTGAAAACCTTTCTTTCATGACTAAGAAAGAACGGAGGAATAGATTTTGGACAACTTTCAGATCTTTTCCACACGCTCCCTGTCTAACCAGTGAGGAAACAGAGGGGCGGAGAGGCAAGATAATTTTCCTCAAGTCATGCACCTTGGAAGTGGGGGGGTTGAGACTCCAGGGCATCTGGGCTTCTCAGACCTGAGCTCTTCTATCCACTGCACTGCACTGTCTTCTAATCTGATTGTAGGGAAATGGGGGGGGGTAGGTGCATTGAGGGCGTGAAAGGCCATGTGAATGGTGGTTTGGTGGCAGGTGCCTGGCCTGTGGATGGAATCAAGGTCTCAGTCCTGCTCGGTTACCCCTCCCCTGGTTCAGCAGTTTGCAAATGGTTTAATCTCAAGACCCCTTTACAGTCTTAAAAATGATTGAGGATGCCAAAGAGATTTTCTTTATGTGGGTTATATCTATTAATATTTACAACCTTAGATATTAAAGCTGAGAAATTTAAGTCATGTTAATTTATTTAAAAATAATCAATCCATTATATTTTACATGAGTAACATCTTTTAAATAAAAATAACTATAAATTCTAAACAATAAAAATGGTTAGGGAGAAGAACGGCACTGTTGCTCAGCTTTTCAGGTCTCCTCACTGCCTGGCTTAGGAGAAATCAGCTGGGTTCTCCTATCCGCTCCTGCACTCAGTCGGTTGTGAGATTGCACATCACAGCCTCTGGAAAATTCCACTGTGCACTTGCAAAAGAATGGGGTCAAAAAGGGCCAATAACATCTTATTATTGTCATAAAAATGGCTATTATCAATGGACCCCAAAAAGGATCTTGGGAGTCTGTAGTGGGTCCCTGGACCGCACTGTTTGACATGCTGGCCTAGTATGTTCTTCACTCTCTCCATGCCTCCGAATCCAAACCTAAAAGACTGTACTTGTCTCACCTTTCCTGAAGGAGCTTTGTGTTCTTTGCAGGTGTCTTGGCGCCTCAGAAGGCTCCATTTGTGGGAGTGGGGCATGCAGTGGTCTCTGAAACTACCTGATCTGTTCAGGAAACCATCAGTAACGTAGGAGGTGGGGAGTGGGGAGGGATGAACTGGGGAGGTAGGCCGGTCAGATCCTGGGAGGCCTGGCCTGGCTGCCTCCCTAAGGAGCCAGAACTTGGCCTTCTAGGCTGGGCTGGGATGTAGTCAGATTTGCCTATTTCATACTGACCTGGACTCGCTGTTGCAGATGTACAGGCCACACAGCCAAAGCTTGTTGAGTGAAGGCTTGGTCACCCCCTGCCTGCTGATATCTCTGCCCTGGATCTGACACGGTGCCAGCTCCAACTTGGACTTATTTCTGTGGAGATGTCTTGTCTTGGGAACTGGCTGGGCTGGCAGGGCTACCTCTGGTGGACAGAGAAGCCTGGGGGCAGGGAGAGCAGCTGGAGGTGCCACTGTGCTGCGGCTCTGGCGGCGGGCAGTCTGCCTGGCCCTCAGACTGCGGTCACTCTAGTAGGCCAACCAAGTGCAGGCCAGGGCTGAAGAGGAAGACTGGAGGGTGAGATGGGAGGACAGACCTCTCCTTTTGTCTTTGCTGAGAAAGCAAACCGAGCCAGGTTCCAGGTGCCAACGGTAGAGGCCAAAGGGATTGTTCTAAGAAGGGAGGTGGCTGTTTCTGCAGAAATCCACTCCCATCCTGCAGACAAATAATCAGAAAACACCCTTCTTGTCAGGCTTTCTGTAAACCATTTAATACCTCAAGGGACCTCCCCGGAAATGTGCTGGAGTCCTGTTCCCACTTTTCCTTTGAACAGGAAAAAAAAATGGACGGGGGCCAGCTGGAGACGGGCCGTGCTGGACGCTTTCCCACTGTTGCTCTGACAGGGGAGAGGACACTGGATGCCTGGGTCTCTTCTGTCCGCTGGCTTGACTGTCCTGCTGGTGTGAACCCCGGGGGCCTGGTTGTGCCTGTGCCTGCAGGGTCAGTCCTGTGGTGCAGGGATGGCCCCACGCCACCGTCCTGCAGACCAGGTGATGGCAGCAGTGACTAGAAACAGACCCATGGAGTTGCCTGTTTAGGGTTTTTTTTTTCTAGTTTTCACTTATGGGTGGGGAAAGAGATGGGTAAGAACTGAGCACCTGGCCCTTTCAGGGTGGCCCTCAGCTGCCCTTTAAGAGTCCAGTAACCCCACTCTTTGACTGTCATTTCCAGTGGGGCAGATGGTATGGCAGAGGCCTCTTCCCCTGAACCTTAGGAGATTCTTAGACCTGCCTGTTACAGAAAGGTCCTCCCTCACCCTTCTACCAGAAAGAAACTCACTTTGTTCTGGAGAGGTGTGACCATCCCCATCACAGAGTAACAAAATCAGCTCCTCTCTTCACCATGGAGCCCCCAGATAGTAGTGCATTGATGATTTTGCCATGGCAACCATTCATCCTGCTGAGCCCAGAGGGATGGAGATGGGAAAAGGGACAAAGATGTCCTTCCGTCCTGCTAGTGACCTGCTCACCATTCTGGAGGATAAAACCTAATGGCAGGAGGGACAGTGGAAGGGATCTCTCTGGTGGCCAGGATATTGAGGAGGAGGATGACACCGTGTATCATTCTAAACCTTTATGTGCATTATTCCATTCACTCTTCACTCAGTCTTTTTGGGTGGGCGCTGTTATCTTCATCATCCCTGCCTTCTAGAGGAGATGGGATTAAGTAAACCGCCAGCGATCTACCACTAGCTTGGGGAAGAAGTGGAACTTGGATCGGGGCTGTGAAGTCAAAACAAGTCCAGGGCAGGACTGTTCCTGACATAGTCTTCAGAAACCTCAGTTTCCCCTGTGTGAGATGATTGGGTGGCAAATGGAAGGATGCATGTGTCACCCAAGACCTCAGTCATGGGGCCTACGAGAGTGGTCCTCATTTGTTGATAGCTTGCTCAGTGCCAGGTCCTGTATGTCTTCACACCACCTACAAGGCAGTCCTGTTATGTCCCCATTGTACTCAGGACACCCTTCTCTAATGAGGTGAGGATGTGTCTCAGTCCCCACCACAGTCAGTGGCAGAGCTGGGCTGAAGCCTATGCTTTTGCTCAGCCACACAGGGTTGTAGGCTCTCCGACCTGAGGGAAGTGAGTCAGGAGGGCAGCTCATGGAGGGAGTGCTGCTGTCAGCAGTTGGCCCTCAACATGCAGAGCTGCTAATTGTCCTCACCCTCAAGTCTGCAGCAGCTGCAGCTTTCTCAGGTGCAGAAGGAACCAGCCATGCCCAAATGCTCGGGCCCTCTGAGCCCTGGGCTGCCCCCGTGCCCCTCCCTGTTCCTGGGCCTGCTGCAGTCCGGGTGCATCCGTGGCTCTCTGCACTATCCACCTGGTTCTGATGGCAGACTCCGTGCAGTCTGGGCAGGGGGCAAGGCCCCAGCTCAGTGGCACCGTGAACAGGGCACAGATTTCCCTAGAGCCCCAGCAGGTCCCTGTCCCTGGGGCTGCCAGGGTGGTTCTGGCGGATGGTGAGCAGCACTGGGTCAGATTTCTATTCCTTCAGGCCCCCCACGGTGCCACAAAAGATGAGGCCCCAGGCCTGGCTCCTGGCTCCTGGCACACCCAGTGGAGGTCATTTCTAGTGGCAATACTGTGTAGCGTCAAATCAACAATGTTGATGCTAAGACACACTAAGAAAGAAAAAGCTGCCACTTCAAGTGTAATATCAATTGTAAGCTGCACTCCAGTTTCCGAGATGCAGAACTGTGAGAAAGATGTGCATTTGGAATAATTAAAGCACAGAACACAGAGATGTTCGCAAATACAACACACAGGAGTGTTTGTTTATACTAATGTGCCGCAGGAGAAGTCAATGACAACAGTTCCAAGCCTGCAATATGCTAAGATGCGAGAAGAGCCCGTGGCTGGTGGAGTGTCTCTAGGACAGTTCAGAGAATCCTAGCCTGTTTTTGATGGCGGGCACTGGTCCTGCTGGGCCCAGGAATCCCCTGGGGAATGTTGACGAGAGGATTGCTGAACTCCGTCTCCATCACACGGAATTTTAATCCCTGGGGGTACCGCCCAGGAATGTCTACTTTATAAAACTCCTTCTCCCATCTCCTCGTTTATAGTGGAGCAGGCCAATGTCATGGAGCAGAGGTGACTTGGTCTGTGCAAAACAGAAGCTGATCCGCATTCCTGGACCCTGAAGCCGCATGTCGTCCTGCGGAGTTCCACATGAACTCCAAGTTCGGCGTTCTTTTCACTATTTTTCTCCCTCTCTACTCTTTCCCTTCAAGGGATGCTGACTGCCACCGCAGTGCAAGGGCCTTGGGCCCTGCTTTTCCAGGGCTCAGTTTAGGAGGCAACCTCAGTCTCAGTGCACTTCCCATAGCATGGGTCCAATGTCTTTCCTTTGACTGATGGACTGTTTGATTTGATAACTGTTGCTAACCCCCGACTAGGTGCCAGGCACTGTCCCTGTATGAGGGAACTTCCTGCGTTTTCAGGGCAGGGCTGGGTCTCCATCGAGCCACACTCATGAGGACACTAAGTGAGCGCGGTGAGGAGCCAGGGCCCCATGCTGCTGCCCTCACTGAGGTGGTATCTTGTTCCTGCAGGGCCCCTGGGAGCAGTGCCAGCTTCTGAAGCATGCCTCGGTGTTTGCCCGCTGCCACCCTCAGGTGGACCCCGAGCCTTTCGTGGCCCTGTGTGAAATGACCCTGTGCACGTGCACCCAGGGGCTGAGATGCCCTTGCACGGCCCTCCTGGAGTATGCCCGGGCCTGTGCCCAGCAGGGGATAATATTGTATGACTGGACCAAGCAGAGCGTATGCCGTAAGTCGCTGCCCACCCTCTGAGGCTAGGGAGGTGCTTGGGGTCCGGGGAAGAGTGGTGTCTGTCCTGGAGTGTCCCTCAGGAAGCTCTCAGTCTGTGTCTTAATCGTGCCCCTTTACCATACCCTAGCCAGACAGTGCCTGCCAAGCCGCCACGTTTCTGGACCCAGTTCCTGCACACCCCCTGCCCTTTGTCACCTGGCCATAGAGTGCTGGCCCACAGAGGAAGTCCCCTCCCTTCAAGGCTGTGACGAGGCTTGAGAGGCCTTCCCAAGGTCTCCATGCCATTTCTCCTGCTTCTGTTCGCACATCATGCCTCACCTGGTTCCCTGTGACTCCCTCAGAAAATCCATCCCCCAGATGCAAAAATGTTCTCTGTCTGTGAGCAGAATCTCGGCAGCACGGCAACTTCAGTTAGTATCTTTGCTGACTGCCTGTCTGAATGGATGAAGAGCAGGGAGTTGGCACACTGTCCACGCATGATCCTGGAGATCCTGGAAGCTTTTATTAAATTTTCCCCTTTCATTAAATCAGCCTTCTGCCGCCCAGGCCCAGTGCTCACCACTCCTTCCACCTTACCTCATGGCGCCTGTGGTTTTGACCTGATCTCATTGGGTCCCTGGTCATTGACATTGTCACCATCCCCAGATAATCATGACTAGGGAGGAGCTTGTCCGGTCACCCTGCAAGAAGCCTCCTCTCTCCCCTGCCTTTCCACCGATCAAAGCTGTGCAGACGAACAGCCAGTCTGCAGTAATCACACAGCACCGAGAGAGGTGGGGGAGCCGGTCAAGTATCTGTACCACACACGCAGTTTTCAGTTCGCGTTTTTTCAGCTTATTAGTTAGAGCTTTTCATGTTTGCTGTGGAATATGAGGAAGGCAGCTGTTAGCCACTAGGTTCTCATCTGTAAGGTGGAGGGGCTGTTTTTGTTTGTTTGTTTTAGGTCTTTAGAGGTAGGGCGGGGGAGACACCTGATGTTTCCTGGGTGAGAGGGGATTTGGGGCAACTGTTTGGTGTCATGAAACCCGAAAAGAGTTCTGATCCTTTGGTTGGCCTGCATGTCAGTCAGCCACGGGGTTGGAGAGAGAGGAAGAGAGCCAGCCCTTGCCCACGAGTTGCTGGGTCCATTGGGGAGGACAGATGCTTAGGTGCCAGGCTCTGAAGGCAGTCCTGTAGCACGGGGGAATAAAAACAGGGGCGGTGGGTGTGAATGCTTTACACCCTGTATGGGGCCTTAGAGTGGGGCCAGCTTCATGAGAGAAAGGGGCCCGCAGAGGAGATTGTGATGCAGACATCATTTACTCCTCGCTCGGCCCCCGGGGGCCATTGATTTTCAGCCCAGAGGGGTTTGGTATCGTCCTGAGAGGGTTTTACCTGAAAGAGACAGAGCAGAGGGGTGCAAAAAAAGTGCCAAGTTGTCCGTGGAGAACAGATGACCAAGAAGAAAGGGTGGTGGTCCCAGGGGACCCTGCTGGGTCTTAGCCAGGCTCTACAAGATGAAAGATGTTTCTTCAGGGAAGGGGGTTGGGTGGAAGGGCCCTTGGCCCTTGGGATGCCATTGGGATAGAGATGGCCCTGGGCCCTGAAGACTGAGGGGAGCAGACCAAGGGGGCATAAGTACCGTGTGGCTTGTGAGGTGCTGTGTGGAGGGAACTGCTCTGGGGAGACGCTGAGCTTTCTCTTTCAGGACCGGCATGCCCGGCTGGCATGGAGTACAAGGAGTGCGTGTCCCCTTGCACCAGAACCTGCCAGAGCCTGCACATCAATGAAGTGTGTCAGGAGCAATGTGTGGATGGCTGCAGCTGCCCGGGTAATAAACTTTCCACTTTATTTACTCATCTGAGACCTTGCCAGTGCTCTTGGCTGAGGGCAGCCAGATGAAAGCCGCTTGTGTTTGTTCCCCATCGCTGAAATCAGAGGCCTTTTATTTGTTTTCTAAAAGTCTTCATGCAGAGAGGTCAGGAATGAGCCGGTATTTATTTTTAATTTATGTTTTCCTGTTGTACTGTATCCATGAAAGCACCTGTGTCTAGGTGCCAACAGTGACTTTGTTTGGGGAGCATGTGGCCCAAGCCGATGGCAGTTTTGTAGGAAGTCGTTCCCAGGAGAGACTTTGTGAGCTTTGGTGAAAACCCTGTTAAATTAGGAAGAGTGAGTCCTGTGTGTTTTGACTCATGACTTTCCTACGGGAAGACCTTGAACACAACTCTTGTCTTGTTTTCATCTGTAAAATGGCGATGAATTATCTTCCCCCCTCTCATTGCATAAATGTGAAAGGTTAACGTCCCACAAGTTTTTTGAGCTTCCTGGAAGAACTCCTCAGCCTAGACTCATGACTTCTTTACTGAGAGAGCTTGAGGAAAACTCTTTCCTCATTTCTTCATCAGGAGAGTGGAGATTAGCAATCCCCCTCGCTTAGGTTGCACTAATGTGAGAGATTAACGTCACAGAACAAGTTCTCCAGCTTCCTGGAAGAAGCCCTAGGCTGATGATGATCCCCCATGGGGATTCTATAGTTATGAGATGAGTAATGATGATGACAAGTTTGAGTCTGTGCCTTGATGCCCTTGAACCCAGAGGGACAGCTCCTTGATGAAGGCCGCTGTGTGGAAGGCGCTGAGTGTTCCTGTGTGCATGCTGGGAAGCGGTACCCTCCAGGCGCCTCCCTCTCGAGAGACTGCAACACCTGGTAACTGGTGGTCTGGGGCAGCTGCCCAGGGGCTGTGGAGGGGAAGCCTGGGCAGTAGGGGCAGTGGCAGGTGGAACAGGACCTGGCCTGGGCTTAGGGAGTAGAGGTTGAGGTAGGGGGAAGGCTAGGGGAAGGTCAAGGAAGTCAATGATGGCAAGCAAGGATGATACTACAGATATGCCTAGAGGGGGCAGGAGCAGGGAGGGAAGGACTTTACATGCAAATAACATCTCTAGCTTTCCCCCAAACTAAACTATGCTTTAATAAATGACTCTTTCTTCCTGGAGAGGGACTATGTAACAGTCAGCAAGCCACAGACAGTTCTTCACTCCTTGAGATCATTTACCTGTGAGGTGGAAGGAGGCAGCGGTGCCCATGGAAACTCATGCAGGCCTGCCCTCCACGGTTCTCTGCAATCAGCCAGGCCTAGCCTGGGTTTCCATCTCTGCTTAGTTCAAATCGTCTCCTCAAGAAGCTCCTCTGGATGTTTCCTCTGGTTAACTTCACCTGCCCCTGCACACAGGGAATGTAACGTCTCATTCTGTCTCCACGCCTATTCTCTTTGCTGTCTTTCCCTACTTGGCAGGCTTCCAGGAGTTTCCCGGGCCTGCCGGACATGATTCTTGGTGTTACTCCTTTCGACAGCTTTTCCTTCCTCTCTCCCATTAGCTCTGTGTGTGTGGGTGTGAACGTGTGCACTGGTGAGATTCGGGGCAGGAATTTGATTGCTTAGTGCCCCAGCTGTTTTGGTTTGTCTATTTCTCTGTCAGAGTTTCTTCCCTTTGGCATTCTCTCTAAGGTTCCTCTGTGGCCAAAGCCCTGTCCTGCACACCTTTAACCTCATGAAGGCCCTCCAGCACCAGCTCCTTTCCTCTCCCAGATCCCTCCCTTTGGGGGGGGGGTGGTATCTGTGGAGAGCGTCTAAACTGTCCATGTACCTGTGTTTGCAGAACGACCCATGACCTGTGCTTTTCTCTCCAATAGCATTTGCCGAAACGGCCTGTGGATCTGCAGCAATGAAGAATGTCCAGGTAGGTGACCTTTTGCTCATCCTCTCCCTTCTCTGAATGGAGAGGTATATGTCCTCCCTTACTAGCCACACCTCAAGGCAGGGAGAAGGTGGCCTCTCTGCGTGGGCTGGATGCAACCCCTTGGCCAGAGCTCTGGTTTCAGATGCCAGCTGTGCCAACCCACTCCCGGGCCAGCCAAGGGGGAATGCACCTGGGCTAAGGTTTTGCTGTCCTTTTCTCATGAGAAAAGGATTAAGGTTGAATGCGCTATAAAAACTGTAAGGTCATGGTTGATTAAACAAAGATGACTCAAATTCTTTGGAAAATTAAGAGGAAGAAAGGCCTGGTAGTTCTGGTAATTCTTTAAGCTTGAAGTGAGAATTACTGGAGTTTTCTGGAATGCCTGATATGAAGACCATGCTTGGCATGGTCCAAGAGCTAGAAAAATCAGACCACCAAGGATTCCTCCTACCCTCTCCTCCCCATGGAAAATCTATTTAGGAAAAGTTGTCTTATAATCCCTGCCTTTTACTTTCTCCTCTGTTTGGCCCCAAACTCTACATTCTATTTACTGCAAACTTCGCCCATTCGAAGCTCCCTTCTCTCTCACCCCCCAAGGGCTGGGGATCTTCTCCTGCCAGGTCTCCCCTTTGTGGTCATTCATGTGGTGTTTGCTTTGTGTTAGGCCATATGCTAAGCACTTTACAGGTATTGCCTCATTACAACAACCTGTGAGGCAGATATAATTTATCTTCATTTTACAAAAGAGGAAACAGACTCAGAGAGGTTAAGTAATTTGCCCAAGATTACACAGCTGCTAAGCAACAGAGACAGGACTCAAATTCACAAGTGCCTGACTTTTACTTTTGCCCTTCCCTCTACTTTCCCTCCTAGTCCATGATTTGTCCCTTTGTAGGAGGATCTTTTCCATTCTTCATGGGCTCTAGAGAGGCCTTACACTTAGTTAAAGACCAGCTCAGCCTCAACTTGTGTGGTGGATACTGCTTTGTGGGTCCCCGTGTTTGTGGAGTGCAATAAAAAATTGCAAGGCATGCAGCAATGTCAGGCTTCCTTCCCTGTGGCCCTAAGAGGCCACATTGGCTTTGGTGGGCTAACAGGGGGTTGAGCTTGGATACTGGGATCATGTTTAGGGTCTGTGGCTTTAAGGTCACTTAAGACCTTACCCAGTGCTTGCTATAATGGGAAAATTCTGCAACTAGCTGGAAAGCGGGCACAAGGGATAGGACAATTAATTCGGCCAGGGATGGCTAGCTAGCCAGGTCTGTGCAATTCTTAAAGGAAGTACAAAGGATGAAAGATTGTTCTTGCAAGTGACATCAGTGCTCCAATTTCACATAATTATACCCCGTGAAAGACCTAAGGAGCCTGTTGAAAGACAGATAAGATTGCTGCAATTGACCTGTGAAAAAACTTTTAATATCTAAATAATGAGCATTTCTTGTATGAGATCTGTGAGCCACAGTAGATGGAATTAGTAATTCAACTCACTGTGTTTTGTCAGATTCACTACCAGATTAGGAATTCTTAATAACCACTTTCCATAGGGAGGGTCTTCCATCCATCCATCCATCCACCCTTCCAACAATTATTTGAACATCCTCTGTGTACATGATGGAATGCTTGGTCTGGGGTAGACAATAATATCCATTGGTCTTCAATTCAAAAATTAGAAAATAGCTTTGCTGAGGATGCAGGAAGTTTTCTTGAAGGCTGGACGGGAGGATCACCGGCTCCAACCATGCAGTCTACTGAGTGGTTTAATATTTTGCCCACCCCATTACTAAGCCATTGCTCTGCATATTTAAAGCCTTGGCTCTGACCTTCTACTTCTAGTTCTGGAGTTTAGTTGGTTGTTGCCTCCCAGTCCATTCCAACCTCTAGGACAAAGGCATATTTATACACCTTGCCATGAGCAGCTGGTAGTGGGCCTGTCTTATGCTCCCAGTGTGATGACTGCTGGTAGAGCTTCTGTTGGGAAGGTTCTAGAAGGCAGCATACTTGGTTCTGCCAGTGAAGCAAAGAGCATACCAGAGCTTCTTTGCAGTCCCTGGAAGAGCTGATGTCATGAGCCTTCGAAAGAGAGAGCTGGGTTTTGGTTCTCTGGAATGAGACGATAGTGCACCAGTTATCTATTGCTGTGTAACAAATTATCTCCACACTCAGCAAACAACACTCATGTATTATCTCAGTCTTTCTGCATGTTAGGAGTCTGTATGTGGCTTAGCTGGGTGCTTCTGGCCCAAGGTCTCTCATGAAACTGCAGTCAAGTTATTGACTGGACTGTGGTCTCATCTGAAGTCCCCATTTGGGTGAGGGGATCACTCTGAGGCTGACTCGTGCAATGATGACAGGCTTTGGTCCCTCCTTATATGGACCCCTCCATGCGGCTGCCTCATGACATGGCAGCTGGCTTTCCCTGGGATGAGTGATGTCAGAGAGAGTGAGGGAGAGCTGCCCAGACAGAAGTCACGGTCTTTTAAAACCCTGATCTCCAAAGCGACATCCTTTGCTTCTGCTGATCATATTTTCTAGAAACAAGTCAACATGTCTGTCTACACACACGGTGAGGGGGTCACAGAAAGACATGAATACAGTGCGTGGGGACCATGGGGAGCATCTTAGAAGCTGCCTAGCACAGAGTGTTGTGTGTGGGGAGTGGGAGGGAGAAAAAGTTGCCCAGCCGAGCATCTGTCTATTTGGAGAGGGGCTGCAGCTTCTGTGACGCGCTCCTGAGATCTCCTTTGCTCATGCACACACCTCTGTTCTGGTTAGGAACTAGGGTGGCCCCAGGCAAAAACTGTGGTTTCCCCAGAGCCTGCAGACTCCCTTTCTGTAGCCCCAAACTGCTCTTTCCTTCCTCTGCAAAACACACTGCTCAGAGAAGCTCTGATAATTTAGTTCTCATCAAACCATTAATGCTTGCTGAGAGTAAATGAGGAAGGAGTGTGCCAGTTAAAAGATACCATTTCTTAAACAAATAAAGCTCTGGAATTTTGTGGAATCTCAAAATCCCAGCAAAAGAGTGTGGAAGAGACTTTTCTAGAACTGGGAAGGCGTAAGTGGAGGACTTTCCATTGGTGGGACAAATCCTATGGAAAGTGAGGAAAGGTAGCGTAGTATGGGGGCTGAGGACCAGGCAGCCTGGCTGGAATTCCAGTTCCACCACTCTTTAGCTGGGTGACTTTTGGCAAACTGCTTAATCATTTGCAGCCTCAGTTTTTTAATCTGTTAAATAGGGATGATTAATAGCAGCTTCATCCCATGGAAGCTGTTGTGACTTGATGCACAGTAAATACTCGGTAAGTGTTAGCCATTTTCATCTTCACAACCATAGCTGTTTTTTAAAGCAGGGTCAGGGACATGCCCACAGGAGCCTGGAATGGGGAGGGGTGGTGTGAGGTGGGGTGTGGCTGGGGCAGGTGGGGCAGGAGGGTGAGACAGAGCCAGAACCTACCTTGGGTTTGGTGGTGTGGGAGGCCCGTGGGCCTGCCTAGTCTGGAGGGTGTGGGTAGGGCCTGGGTACACTTGTTACACATTTGGTTTGGGATCATTTCTAATGCATTCTAACACAGGTAAGCTTCCTTCCTGGCTAACAGAGACAGCGAGGATTAAACCAGGGCTGATGCCTGTTAGTAAAAGCGTGCATTTCCAGGTACCATGGAAAGTCTGCTGTGGCCTGCCTCAGCCCATGCTGGGGTTTCTGGACCTGCACCTCCTTCTGGTTAGGCCAGCACATCCCTATTCATAGCCACACGGCTTTCCTCCACTCAGTCTCCATAGCCAGACACAGCTGCCCACATGGGCCCGGGATCAGAATGACATCAGGCCTGGGCCTCATGAAATCAGGCTCATGAGAAGCTGCAGGACCAGCCCAGGAGGCTCTATTGGGTGGTGTCAAGTGCTCTGTGCTCTGGAGCCAGACAGATGCCCTTGCACAAACACTGTTTGACTCCTCTGGGGCCCTGGGCGAGTTTTTCTCTGCGCTTTAGTTTCTGTATCTGTAAACTTGGGCTAATAATGACCAGACAGCTCAGGGGAGCCGTAAATGAGATGATACCCACAGAACACTTAGAAATGTACCTTGTACATTTGGCCGAGATTATGTGATTGTGATTTAGAGGCAGGCTTTGGCGAATACTTACATCGAGAGGACGTCTGAGTTGCTTTGCTAACGGTCAGCGGGCTGGTGCTTCTGTAGCTGCCTGGATAAGGATGGAAGCCACTGAGCTGAGCGCAGCAGCCCTGTGGAGGCTCCCTCATTGCAAACGAAAGGATTTGTTTAGAAGAGATGATGTGTTTCATCAGATGATTATTTTATTTTATTTTATTTTATTTTGTTTTATTTTATTTTTAGTAAGGGTGCATCTTTATTCATGAAGTGGATCTGCTTTAACTTCTGCCTGTTCTACTTTTTATGTTACTGTAAGAATCACCTGCTTTTCATTCATTCACTAAACTTCTTTTAAAAAGGATTTTATTTATTTATTTTTAGACAGAAGGGAAGAAAGGGAGAAAGAGGGGGAGAGAAACATTGATTTGAAAGAGAAACATCGATCATTTGCCTCTTGCACACCCCCAAAATGGGACCTGGCCCACAACCCAGGCATGTGTCCTGCTGGGAATTGAAGGGGCGACCTTTTGGGCTTTGTGGGATGATGCCCAGCCCACTGAGCCACGCTGCTCAGAGCCATGCACCAACCTTATAGTGCCCACCTTCCCCGACTGGTGATGGGCCAGCTGTTTACTGGGGGCTGCCTCTTGCTGATTGGCCGACTCACTGGGAATGTCTTGGGTGTCCTCCTCTCCCGGGGCAGAGGATGGGTGGCAATGCCATGTGGCCCATTGTTCTGGCGGACGTTCCAGCTCCCAGGGCTACCTGCTCCTCAGCAGCATACCCATCCAGGCCCCCTGGGCTTCCTGTGCTTGCAGGTCCATCCCTCAATTGTAGCAAGGAGATACACTAAGTAAAATATTTAGATTTCTGATTCTTGAGAAACTTCGGAGCACAAATCGCTGGGGGTCAGAGCAGGAAATCAAATCAGAGGATTGGATTCTAGCCCTGAATGTTTTGCTTTGAATGTTTGCACATTTCCTTGTTGATGGCTCTTTTCCTGGACATGGTCAAAGATAATGGAGGTCCAATTTCTTACTCAGATAAGAGTGCTCTTGAGAAAACAGAGAAGGGTTGGAGGAAAAATTCCTGCCCATTTTACTGCGGCCGGGTCAAGACATTTGACACGAAGGACCGTATCAGCGTTTGTGGAATGATGGTGGCTTCTGAGAAATAGCCATTGAAAAAGGCTTTCCTGTGACCCTAGTGGATTTGGGATTCTGGCCCGTTCACAACCCGCTGGGCTGACCCTGTGCCCTTCCTCATTTTCTGTTCTGCCCTGACTTCCATGAACAGGGGTCCCTCACTCTTGCCCTTCTTGGGGGACATTGTAGTGGGAAAGCATCCTCTGTTTATTTCTACTCACAGCACTTCTGACACCCTGTATGTGATTTTTTTCTCCCCACACCAACCAGTTCTCTAATTTTCTGGCCACCAACTGGACATCCTACAATTCACTTCAACTCTGACAGTAACTACCAGAGTTAGCACAGACCTTGCAGGCAAAGGGCTCAGTCCCGCAGACTGCTGCCCACTTCAGATGCCATTCACAAGTACTGGGTCCTCAGGGTACTTACTTCTGTCTGACTTGGCTGCAAATCGGCAGTTCCCACGCTACCCTTGTCAGGTTTGATAATTTGTGAGAGAGGCACACAGAACTCAGGCAAACACTTAACTTACTATGACAGGTTTGTTACAAAGGGTATTATAAAGGATATGTAGGGTGAGGTCTGGAAGGATCCTGAGCAAAGACGCTTCTGTCCGCGTGCGGTTCAGGTGTGCCATCTTCCGCCATGTGGATGTGTTCACCATCCCGGAAGCTCTCCAAACTCTGTTGTTTTGGGGGTTTTATGGATGTTTGAACATGTAGGCATGACCAATTAAATCAATATGAAGTCGGTCTCCAGCCCCTTTCCCCTCCCTGGTGGTTGGGAGGTTGGAGGTGGGACCTAAAGTTCTAGCCCTCTCTAATTGTGCCTGATCTTTCTGTCATCAGCCCCCATCCGGAAGCTGTGTAGGGACCCACTAAAAGTGGCTTCATTAGAACAAAAGATGCTCTTGTAACCCAGGATATTCCAAGGACTTTAGAAGCTCTGTGTCAGGAACCAGAAACAAAGACCAAATATATATAAATATCTTATTATTGTATTACCTTATTATGCTGGTGAGAATGGTCTGGGGCCTCCTTCCTTTCTCCTGATTTCTTCCGGGCCGAGTGTGCCCTCCTGACCCCTGCCATGCTGGAAGGAGTCAGCTGCCCTGGGGACCAGGCAGAGGGACCTAACCTGGGCTATGCACCCTGACCCCACCCCTGCCTCCAACACTTACCAAAGGAGGGCCACACCTGGATTCGAGGCTGAGCGGTCTGGCCCCTGACTGCGCCTGCTCTGCCCGGCAGTGCATGACGGGCATGCGGGGGCAGTTAGCGAGTGCCTGTGGAGCTTGCCTTTGACAGATGGGTGGCTGGAATCTCCCTGTGGCCTTTGGGGACCCCTGACTGTGTGACAGGGTCCAGCACCAGCTATAAGACCCTGCCAGGGGAAAGTAGGTCAGTCCAGTGGAGGACAAGTCCCTGCTGCTTGGAGGCCAGGGGTACCTCAGCAGGGAACGTGGGTCCCTACTTTATGGAACAGCTGTGGTGTGTGTCTATATTTTTCTATAGAGTAGGAAGCGAAGATGAGAGGAAGTACATCAAGGGAGACTGGGAAGGACCCAGATGCCTGCTTCAGCTTCATTGGGTCATTGTGGGCCTTGGAGATGGGGCTGCCTAGGCTAGGGGGGGCCAGTGGGGACCACTGGTGACACTGGCAGAGGCCCCCTGCATGGGGGGGCCAGTGGGGACCACTGGTGACACTGGCAGAGGCCCCCTGCATGGACGCTCTGCAGGATGTGTGATGTCTGGGTCAGCCGTGCAGGGCCTGGAGGAGGATAGAGTAGGGGTTGGGTGAGGGGTGAGTTGAGGGCTCTGAGTTGCAGGGTGATGAAAGGGAGTCCTCGTCCCCACTCACAAACGTGTCAGCCTGGGCCGAGGAGCTGGCTGGGTGAGGGTAACATCATGGGCAGATGGCCTCTGGGTCCCCCACTGGCCCCTCTGAAGTCACAGTATGGACTTGCCCATGAGGAGGCCTTACAGCCACTCCAGCTAAAGGGCAAGGACAGGGCCCTGACCTCTGCACTGCTGAGCTTGGAGAGGGCCCAGCCTCATCGCTCTCTCCTCAGCCTTCCCGGGGGCCTTTCTGCCCACTTGCATTCAGGGACTCTCCCAGGTGGGGCCGGGTCCAGGAGACCCCACAACGCCTGTGCAGAGAAGGGTGTCTCCTTGGGTGGAGCGCTCTGCAGGCTCCAGGCACCTGATCCGGAGCCAGAGCTCCTGGGAGTGGCTGTGAGGAAGAACTGGGAGTCGCAGTGAGCTGAGAGCCAGGAGCTGCAGGTTCTGGTCTTGGCTCTGCCACTGACTGAGAGTGGCTCTGTCACTTCCCTTAGTTGCCCCCTGGATAAAATCGGGCATTGACCTGAATGATCAAATGGTTTGAGGAGCAGGGTCTGACTTAGAGTCTTCTTGTAGAACTTGCAGACAGTCTGTGGCATTTTGGTGAGGGCACCTCGTGCAGGCTTCCATCTTTGCTACTCCAGACTCCCCCTTCTCCTCACGCTCTTCCCCCTCCTCTGTGCCCTGCAGGGGAGTGTCTCATCACAGGACAATCCCACTTCAAGAGCTTTGATGACAGGTACTTCACCTTCAGTGGGGTCTGCCAGTACCTGCTGGCCCGGGACTGCCAGGACCAGTCCTTCTCCATTGTCACAGAGACGGTGCAGGTGAGCTCTGCCAGGTGCCCCGTCAGGAGGCAGAGCGGGGAGGGCCGGGTGGGGCGAGGTAGTCCATCTTTACTGAGCTGCTGTGTACAGGTGTGTACTTCGTTTCTCTTGAGAATGGAGTCAAGATGAAGACATATAAAGTGCATAGGACTTCCTCTGAGGGTCAAAGTCCCTGATTCACTTGGGAACAGTAGGCCCAAGGAACCAGACAAGCCAGAGGCCTGGAGTTTCATATGAAAGACCAGACCAGACAGGAAAGGACTCAGGAGCCATGGGAAGCTGGGCAGGGGGGTAGACAAGGCAGAGCTGCCTTGTTGCACAACTCTAGGGGGCACCACTTGCAGAGGTCGAGCTGTGAGAATGGAGTGTTTCTGTGTGAGAAAGTCATAGGCTACCTTTCTCTTCCCCAGGGTTGGAGTCTTCCTCTCGGTCTATGGTTCTGGGGTGGGGTGCTGGGCTGGTGGGGGTGTAGCCATGTCACTCTGCATGCCCCTCTTGGCAGTGTGCCGATGACCCTGATGCTGTCTGCACCCGCTCAGTCACTGTCCGCCTGTCCAGCCTGCACAACAGCCTGGTGAAGCTGAAGCATGGGGGAGGAATTGCCATAGATGGCCAGGATGTCCAGCTACCCCTCCTGCAAGGTGGGTCCCTCCTCCTCACCCACAGCACCTGCCCCCTCAGCAGCACTCACTGCTGCCTCTCCTGTGGAAATGTGGGAGGGTGCTATCATTGGAGAGTAGGCTGGGTATCCTCAGCATGCATCCTGCAAGAAAGAAGGGCTTCCTGGAGGAGGAGGACAGTGGAGGAAGATGGCTGGACGCTGGAAAAGAGGCTGCTCCAGACCTGGGGGAAAGCGTAGAAGGGGAAATGGAACCAAGAGGATTCTTGTTTAGCTTGAACCAAAGGGGAGAATTGAGGGTTGGGCTTCATGTGTTTGTCCCACTCAGAGGTGGAAAATGGGCAAAGGCTGTTCCTGAGAAGTTGGGAGTGAGGGGGTTGGATGGTGATGAGTAAGGCCCTAGGATGTCATGGGGCAAAGCCAGGTGACCCTATGACCTGCAACAGGGAAAAACCTACCTGTCCAGTGATGACTTGCGAGACGCCACTGTGCCCTTTAGCCTAGCATAATCTTAACCTTCACCATCAAAGTGTCTCTAAGACCCCTTCTCTCTTCTTCTTGGCCATCGGCCACGCCATGGCCCATTACCCTGGCATGGTATACAGCCAGTGACCTTGGGCCGTGGGCACACAGCAGGCTCGTGTGTTACTTTAATGCTGTGTGAGTCTGCCTATGAGGTGGCAGGTTCCTCCAGTGCACGCAGTATGGTTCAACTGTGAGGACTGAGCAATTAGCAGAGGGGCTGGGAATGCTCAGGTGTTAGGGGTTCAGTGGGAGACAGATCCTTAGCTCAGGACACCTGTGCAAGCTACGGATGCACAGGCCTCTGCCACTCTCTTGTGGCAGTAGGGGGAATGGCAGGCTGTGGCAAGAATACAGAGGCGCCTTCTTGGAGAATCATATTTGCAATTCACCCATCCTGGTCACCCTTCCTCCTGAGACCCCCTTAAGGTTCATGGACATCTCCATCTACCCCATAACTGATTGCTTTCATTGCTACAGTTCTTTGTGAGACACCGCATTTCTCCCCACGATACATCTGCTTGACCCCATGCTGCCCTCTCCCCATTTCAGCCTGAATTCTGCCCCTGCTTGCTTTTAGGTGACCTCCGCATCCAGCACACCACGATGGCCTCTGTGCGCCTCAGCTACGGGGAAGACCTGCAGATGGACTGGGATGGCCGCGGGAGACTGCTGGTGAAGGTAGGTACCCTCCCATCGCTGCCTCCCTGCAGCCCAGCCTTACAAAGTGCCCCTTGTGCTCCGGGCAGAGTGGCTTTGCGTGTGGGAGAAGAATTCATTTCTCTGCAGACCCTATGCCCCCAGAGCGAGGAAAACGCCTCTCTTGTTTATGAGGGGCTTGGGTTGCTGGACCTCATTGGGTGCTCTGGGGACTCTCACTTCTGGGGCTCTGGCCCCCCCAGGGCCTTCAGAGGCGACAGGCTCCTGAGGGGCTGGGAAGTGCAGATTTGCTGCCCAGCCTTGTGGCTGCAGCAAGTACTGGGAGCGTGGGTGTCCTCCAGGGGCCCACTGTGGGCAGCAAGGGGAGGGCCAGATTGGCATGCACAGCCAAGTCTGTGCCGTGCGCCCTGGGGGACAAAGCCATTCCCTGCCTGGGAGGGGCTGCGCTGGGAACCACCAGGTCCCTCACCTGGGCCCTGGGCCCTGAGCCTCTGCCATCCAGGGCCACTTCCCCTTGCTCTCTGAAGTCATGGAGTCACATCTGGGCAGCGGTCTGCATATTCCACAGAACTTCCAGATGCGTTTTTCTCTGGAAATTTCCCTAGCAAGTACTGTCCCTGCCATTTTACAAACAAAGCAAGCAGGGCTCCTGGGGGTGGGGAGACACGTCCAGCACTGCACACCGACCAGCGACCAGCGGCAGAGCTCAGCAGCTCTCAGACGTCCTCCTGCCCACTGGACCAGAGCTTCGCACTTCCTGGTCTTCAGGTGCCTTGGTACTTTTAAAAATTTCTGAGGACCTCAGATCTTTTATGAAGGTCATATCTATTGATATTTACCAGATTAGAAATGAAATCAGAGACATTTAAAGTGTGTTTATGAATTCATTTAGAAATATCATAATAAACCCCTACACATTAATATAAACAACATTTTGAGGGGAGATAGCTCTGTTTTCCAAAACAAAAATAAGTAGTGAGAAGGATGCCATTGTTTTACAGTTCTGCAAATTTCTTTAATGGCTGGCTTAATAGAAGACAGCTGGTCCGACCTCCACTTCTGCATTCTATCTCTTGCAACATTACATGTCATGTTCCCTCTGGAAAACACCACTTTGCACTTGTAAGAGAATGAGAGGGAGAGAGCCAAATAATGTCTTTGTATTATGAAAGTATTTTGGCCTTGCAGGACCCTTCGAAAGGGCATCAGAGACCCCCTGCCCCTGCCATGGGTCCAAAGACCACACTTTGAGAAATACTGCCCTGGGTCATTCGTAGCATTCCTGGGGAGTCTCCTTCTGTGTCCCTGGGCCCCCAGTCCCACCGGGCTGGTGGTATAATCCTCTGGTGGGCATCTGAGGTGTCCCTCATGAGATCCTGGTCTCCTCCAACCCTATGACATCATGTTCTTCCTCTTGTTTTAAAGTACCCGAGAGAGTTCCAAATCAACTACCTTTCCCCCTCAATTTTATAAAAAAAAGTAAATCTTATGGCCACAGACCACAGAGCATGAAGAGATCTTGCCAACTCCTCACTCACAGTTGGAAATAAAGAGCCATCATTTCTGAGGCAAGAAAGTGATGTTCCCTGGGTCTCAGGGTCCTTTGGTTACAGAGTGAGGACTCGAACTCTGGTTTCTGATGCCACCTCCTACTCACAGTCTTGAAGGAGGTGCTCCATTAGCCACTTCACTGTCTCAGGAACCTCCCCTCCCCACAGAGGGCACTCTTGATCTGTGTAGTTTCTCCTGAGTCCTCAGGCCCATAACATCTTGTCTGCACGGCAGTTCTCTTCAGGTTTTTTTGTTCTTTGTCTCTCCTCTGAGGAGAGATGGGGAGCCTTCTTTTTGTAGGAATGGGATGCAGGGTATCTTTGGGGGTGGGTTTCAGTCCAGTTCACTAACAAAAAGAGGACTTCATTGGTTGAGATTCAGGACATGGGCAGATGACCTGTGGCTGTGGGAACATCCTCCGTGTTTGGGAGGAGGAAAAGGTGCCAGGAGGCTGCCGCATCACCATGCTGACCCTGGGGTCTGTGGGGGCTGCCCAGTGGGGGATGCTAGTTGGAGGTAGGACACTGGGAGGAGCAGGCTGAGTGCACTCAGCTGGAGAGGAGGCTGGCGAGGTGCTGCAGGGGCTCCTGGCTCTCCTTCCCTCCAGGTGAGGTATAGATGCCCTGTCCCTGAGGGCCGGGTGGTCCAGGCAGAGGGATTCTGCTGGCTGTGACACAGCACCCAGCTCAGCCTTGGGCAGAGTGGTGTAGAAGGCAGGAGTGTCCCTGATCTGAACTTTATTTCAAATAGCAAGCGTGTTCTCTAAGTCCCTGCTATACGGCTACTGCAGGGCTGGCGGCCAGTCCTGGCCTGGAGTCCACCCACTCTTCAACCTGGAAGAGCTGAGTCCTGAGACAGACCAAGGAAATAGAAGAAGATACCATTGTAGAGAGTGAGGGGTGAGAGTGAAGGCAGGCCTGGTGGGGTGAGCAAGAGGGCACTTGGAGGATAGGAGGTCACTCAGGTCTGAGAACGAGGAGGAAAGAGAGGATGCTGAGATGTGGGTGAGGAGGAAGAGTGGTCACCTACTTTGCTGCTTTGCCCAGGGCTGGCCTTGACGTTGGCATTGCATTCCAGCCTGTGTCTGGAGGAGAGCCTCATTCACTCACAAAGTTGTTCAGTCATTCGTTCCAGCTCAGCACAGAATTGTTGCGTGTCCACAGGAACTATCAGAGAGGCTGTGGTTACAAGAGTGAAACTAAACCGATAAGAATCCTTGCCTCACTTAGTTTAAATTCTAATGGGGGCAGACAGACAATACACAGAACCAGCAAGTAAATGGTGTCATGTATTAGAAGGTGATAAATCCTGGGGAGATCAATAAAGCAGAGAAGGGGCCAAGAATGCCAGGGTCAGGGGGAGCTACATTTTAAACAGGTGATTGGGGAAGGCCTGGGTGCCAAAGGCGGAAACACGATATTTGTAAAGCAAACAAGGAACCATTACTCCATTCTCTTTCTCATTCATGATATTTACTTGGGTATGTTTTTATGGGTCTCGAACCTGTCACTGTATTGTTCATCTAGCATCTTGTTAAGTCGGAGCTGGAAGCTGGAAGGGGTCATCCAGGAGATGACCACTCAGGCCAGTGCCAAGTGCAGGCGGGTCTCAGAACACAGGGAGCTCACCGGCTGCATTAATTGTGTGCAGAGTGGAGGCAGGACTCTGGGGCCCCAGCCCTGCACCATCTCTGAACCAGGACCCTCTCCATAGCCACCAGCAGATGCCCCCAGCTGTGCTGCATGAGAGGCAGGCTCTACTCCCCAAGCTGTTCCTGTGTGTGCAATTTGGGCTCAGAGGGAGTTTGACCCCAGGACCCTTCCAGGTCACCCACAGCAGGCTGCTCCAGAGTCCTCAGTGACCCCACCTCCTTCAATCACAACCCCTAGAGTCCTCTTGGCTCATGGCCTTTTCTCTTCAGTGACACTCAGTGGCTGAGTTAAATATAGAGAGGAAGGTGGTCTCCTTTGTCACCAAAGGTGAGCTCTGGGAAGGCTCGAACCATAACCAACCTAGCCTGCTTGTGTGACAGATATGAATGTTCAATAAAAACATGTTGACTTTGTACTTGATTCCCATGGGTGCCAGGGCCCATTGGCTCAGGCATCTGCTCCAACTGTCCAGGGTGGCAGAGAGTACACTGGAGGGGGCTCGACCTGGCCACTGGCCCCAGCTCTGTGACCTCAGGCAAGTCCCTCTCCCTCTCAGGGACTCTGTCGCCATTGGTAAATGACTGGATACTCTCTGAAATCCCTTCCAGAACAACAGGTCTCTGCTGACCTAAGACTGGGGATGGAGCTGGTGGTAAACCATACTGCATTTAGCTTTCCTTCTTTCTTCTGCAGCCTAGGGCTTAGCTGCGGGTTGCTAACTTCTTATTTATCTTTCGCTGGGGAGAATTTTTTATTAAAACCATCTCGCTAGCAAAAGAAAGCTGTGGCTGCTTTGGCGGCAGCTGCCCCAAGGTGGTCTGCTCTCCCGGCAGCTGTCCCCAGTCTACGCGGGTAGGACCTGCGGGCTGTGTGGCAACTTCAATGGCAACAAGGGTGATGACTTCCGCACGCCCTCGGGCCTGGTGGAGCCCCTGGTGGAGGACTTCGGGAACGCCTGGAAGCTGCGAGGGGACTGCGAGGACCTGCGGAAGCAGCAGAGCGACCCGTGTAGCCTCAACCCGCGCCTGGGTATGTGAGTGAGCCCCGGGGGATTCCGCAGAGCCCCGAGGTCCCCACTGCTGGGTGCAGGTCCCCATTGTTGGGTACCAGACAGGGCGCCCGCCATTGTGGGAGGGAGGCGCTTGGTTTTTACTGTCATCATTTGCTTATCTACATCTGGATTGTTCTTTATTCTTCAAAGTCCCTTTATGGGGCACCCTTCGCGGGTCACATCCTGGAAAAGCAAAGAACAAGACACATCGTGTTTCGCATCCCTAATCTTCTCAATCTGTCATAGCAGCAATCACCCAAACTCTGAATTAAATGATGGCAGATAAATGCACTGGGGTGGCCGTTTGCAAATTTGTCTGCGGCAGCACTTCAGCCCTGCATGAAAGTCCCCTGCTTACCCAACCCATCAGGGAACAAGGTGTGCCTGGAAATGCAGCTGATTATGTACTTGAGCCAAATGTAATTAGGAAAGGATATTGGCTTCACAAGATAAATCACAAAGAGTCCCAGAGCCAAGAGTTGTTTTTGCAGCACATGCTGCACAGGGAGGAGCTGGGATAAGGATTTCAGAGTACAATTCTGTGGCAGGGCCCTCGCCAAGCCCTGTCTCCCCTTCCACTCTTCCCCACAGCCAAGTTCGCGGAGGAGGCATGCTCTCTCCTGGCGTCCTCCAAGTTCGAGGCCTGTCACCACGCTGTGAGCCCCCTGCCCTACCTGCAGAATTGCCACTACGACGTCTGCTCCTGCTCTGACGGCAAGGACTGCCTGTGCAACGCTGTGGCCAACTATGCCGCCGCCTGTGCCCGGAAAGGCGTGCACGTCGTGTGGCGGGAGCCCAGCTTCTGTGGTGGGTGCGCTCCCTGCCTGCCACCCCCTCCTGGAAACCCAACGGATGCCCTCTGTCTCCGTGCCCTCGTTCTTTACTTAGCACTGTTTGAGCATTCCTGCGTTCTGACAAGCAAGGGGTGTGGGAACAGTTCATTCGCAGCCACTTTCCCCTCCCATCTCCCAGCAAGCCATGGTGGTGGGGACTGGCTCGCTCATAGGACGGTCTAGCCATTCCGACCTGTTTCAGGAGGGCAAGCTGGACTCCTTACCTGGAGGCCTAGAACACTGGTGTCCCTGCCAAGCAGGTATTTCCTGTGCCTGCTGCCACCTAGTGTCGGCCACCTGTCCGGCCAGACTGTGGAGTGAGTGCGTCTCTGCATCCCTGGAGGGTCTATGAAGGCAGTGGGATAGGCACCTTACCAATCCTTTCCTCTAAACTTCAGGCAAACCTTTGGTGGACTCCCAGCCCAAATCTCAGGCATTGTATAAAGTTATATGAAGTGGAATGACATCATTGTCCCCAGATGACTTTAGAGTCTCCCTCTGCCCTGTTAAGTTCCTGGCACCAGAGTTGGAATCTGTCTGCCCCACACTCCGGTCCCACGTGGTTGCACTGTGCTCACCTTTTGCTGTTATTGTCGTTGCTCTGGGGATGTTGCTGAGTGCCCAGTGTGACCAGGAAATGGCGGTGATACAGACCTGAACCTTCCTTTTAGAGATACAGATGGGACTGCTTTCCTACTAGGTGCCTATCACACTGACTGAAATGATAATTAGGTTACTGCAGGGGTAACCAAGGAAGGCTTTCAGGAGGCAGTGTACTTAATCAGGCTTTTAAAAGACAGCCTCCTCCTCCGCCCTTTGGCAGAAAAGAGCTGTTTCCAACAGTGGAACAGTAGTAGTGATGTGTTGAAGTGAGGAGGGTGATCTGGAAGGAGAAGGTGTAATGGATATTCTGATTTGTAGGGCTCAGTGGATGTGTTTGGAGACAAAAATATTGGTGATCTTGATGGAAGCAGAAAAATAGGAGCTATGAGAAATGGTGAAAGGACTTAATATCATGTGTCTGAGAGAAGTTTAGGTATGGGGTTTGCTGAGCCAGCTCACGTTTTGAGTCTTAGCACTGTCACGTAAAAGAGGAGCAGAGATGCGTGTGAGGACGGAAGGGAACAAGTGTGCGACCTGTGTGGTTGTGCCCCCTCGTTCCTCTAGCTGTGGGACGGCACAGGTCTGGCAGCTGGACGGACTAAGGCTGAGCCCTTGTCGGCCACTTGCCTGTGACTTCCCTGCTCTGTGATCTTGTGCCCTTCACTTCACCCGTCCAGACTTCAGGTCCTCACGAGTGTTTGCTGTTTAGAAATGGGGGGAAGTAATGAGGGGTAATGGATGTGATGTTTGTGAACCTGCCTTGCTTGTCCAACAGTGTTAGAAATGATTCACTAGCAGTGTGCTAGAGCATCTGAAGGGTCTCCTTGTTTAGGAGACTCTCCTAGAATGCTGAGGGCATTGCGAACTATTCTTTAATCACCCAAGAACAGCTGTTCTTGACCCCCACTGACAGCAGCTTTGGCAGGGGCTGAGATTGGGTTAGAGTGTTCCCGACCCCCGAGGCTTTAAGGTGCAGCAGAAAGTGCTGGGCAGTGGGGAGAGAAATCTGCCTCTATGGGTTATGTGGAGGTGAACCAGAGAAAAGACTGGCCAGATGGCCTTGGGTTGTTCCTCGGAGCCCAAGGAGGGTGGGCAGGACTCCTGGGTTCATTCTGTTTCTTAAACCACCGACTCCATCCAGAAGAAGTCACACCAACTGGGGACACTCGTGGAGCAAGGACTGACCACGTAGCTATGTTGTGGGATGCTGTGAGGGGATTCCAGAGAAGCACTCACATTTCGCTTTCCTTGTAAACTGGTTGTTCCCTTTGGGAAGACAGGACTATAGGCTCCTTGAAGGCAGGGACCAAGTTTTACCATCTCTGCCTCCCCGAGCCTAGCACAGCCCTTGGCATGCAGTGGGAACACA
The DNA here is from genome assembly GCF_022682495.2 of Desmodus rotundus. Lineage (NCBI taxonomy): Eukaryota > Metazoa > Chordata > Mammalia > Chiroptera > Phyllostomidae > Desmodus > Desmodus rotundus. The sequence continues at coordinate 181,020,837 of NC_071389.1, forward strand.
CTAAATGTCTCCTAAATGGAAATGGGCATTTTTCTAGGGAAGGAAAAATTTAATATGGCTGCAAGGCAGTTCTAGAGACAGTCTGTCAGAGAATAGAGGCAGCTCTTAGGTCCAGCTGCTCCTTAATGAGTGAAATGTGCCCTTATCATTGTGGGCTCAGTGGGTTGAAAGTGATTTCCATCTTTATTGTCCAGCTTGCTCCCATCTTAACCCACCCTTGCCCTAAATGCTCATCCAGTGCTCCAACCTCTCTGCTGGAAAAAAATCTATGTCTAATGTGTTAGTGAGCCCCTTCCTCCCCGGCTCCCTTCAAATGCCAAGCCCAGAGCAGCTGCAGGAGGGAGAGTCTGCAGGGAACTCCCGGGGAGGCCCCCCACCCTCATTTCTGAGGTTCAGGACAGGGCTTTTTGGGACAGCTTCTGTGAGAGCTGTGTCAGTGGGTTTCACAGTGGAATGGACTCTAACAGAGGGGGGACGGATTCTGATGGTCCCGGGAAGAGTGTCCTGAGTGGGGGTCTCATTTCTTGGACAATAGCTGATCAGCAACAGGAAAGCATTTTGCTCCCCACACCTCCCAGTAAAGAATCATGAGACTTCTGTGAACGCAGAAAGTGGGGTACGTGTCGGCCAGAGTCCAGGAGGGCCAGGTGTTCTCAGGCCCAGACCTATCTCAGGGGCATCCCTCCCAGCCGGAGCCTGCTGAGGGGCTGGGGCTATGTTTCCCCAGTAATCGCACTGTAATAACGGCAGGGAACGTTTACCATGTGCGGTGTGTTGCTCTAAACGTGGCAGCTCACTGAGCTGTCACAGGTGGATGTGGTTATTACATTCTGGGGGAAGCTGCTCAAAGTCTCCTCATGAACTGATGGCAGAACTGGGGCCTAAACCAGGAACTTGGGTTTCAGAGCCCCCTCTCTTAGCTGCTTTGTCACTTGGCCACACTTCCTTCTGGTTCTTGTCTGTTGCGCTATTTCTATGTGGGAGGCCAGGAGGGCGGAGGGCTGTAGGTAGGTGTGAGCTGCCCACTGCGCTGGGGCAGGAATTAAAGTGTCCCTGCTCTCTGTGACTGGTATATCCTCAAAAGCGTGGTTCCTAAGGGACTGTTTCCTTTTTAGAGCCTAATGGTTAAAAGCATGAGCTTTTGGATCACAGAGAGCTGGGTTCAAGTCCTGCCTCTGCTTCTTCCTGTGACCCATGACCCTGACAAGTCACTTAGCTTGAGTGTCAGTTTTCTCACCCATGGGAAGGTGGATATGAGACCTAACTCACTGAGAGAGGTGTAAAAGGCATACAGCCTGTGTTAAGAGCAGGGTATACAGTAGGTGCTCAGTAAATCATGGCCATTATTGTTATTGTCACCATGGGAGAAATGCCCTTGTCCATCAATTCTAGTTCTTTTTAATATCCACAGCTTCACTGTCCACCAGGATTTCTACTCTGTCCCAGGCTTTGAGAATTCAGAGATGACTGAGCGTGGCCTCTGTGGTTAAGCAGAGGAAACATGTGTATCCCTAATTATAACAGACACTTGTGAGAGTAAAAATACACTCTGCTCATAGTGGGAAAGAAAAGCAGTGACCGTATAGATATAACTCGGGGCTCACAGCTGCGAGGGTTGGTACCCCAAGTCCTAGAACCACGGTCCTCATCATCTTGTTTCCACTGAGGCCTTTCTCCCCTTCCCCCCTCTCCCAGCGCTGAGCTGCCCACAGGACCAGGTGTACCTGCAGTGCGGGACCCCCTGCAACATGACCTGCCGCTCCCTCTCTTTCCCTGGTGAGGAATGCAATGAGATCTGCCTGGAGGGCTGCTTCTGTCCCCCAGGGCTGTACCTGGATGACAGGGGAGACTGTGTGCCCAAGGCCCAGTGCCCCTGTTACTACGATGGTGAGATCTTCCAGCCCGAAGACATCTTCTCAGACCATCACACCATGTGGTGAGTGCAAGCACCAGGGAAAGGAAATGGTCCTCCAAGTCCTTCATTTCACTGGTGGGTAAGCTGAGGCTGCAAGAAAGGAAGGGACTTGTCCAGAGTTGCACAGGAAGTCAGGGCAGAGCTGGGACTTCACCCAGGTCTTCTGACTTTCTTACGATGTAGAGAACTAGAACTGCAGGCTGGCGGTAGGATTTCTTGAGCTTTATTACCAACTAACATGTGTTGGGCCCCATTTCCCCACTCTGGGTCTCAGTGTCCCTTTTCCAGAACAGGATATAGGAGCTCTCCTTGTTCCCCACCCCTTTGGCCTCGTGTCAGTCTCTCTGGTCAAAACGTTTGAACCAGGAGAAAAGTCATCGCAGAAGTGTTGCCTCAGTGGTGCATTGCTGACTTGCTTCGTGCACATCCCTTAGAAATAGCTCTAAGTAGTGCCTGCTTCTTGCAGCCCTTTGCCTGGGCCCTGTCTCATGGCCAGCTTCAGCAGGGTTGCCATGGTCACAAAAGACATTTGTAGCAGAACCTTTGTTGGGCACCTTCCTTGGCACCTGCCCTGTCCCTGGTGCTGGGCTAGAGATGGGGAATCTGAAGATGAACCAGACAGTGGGGGCCCCAAAGGAGCTGACAGCTTACTAGGGAGACCAGTCACACTGTCTGATTATGGGAGATTTCAAACCGACATAAAAGAGAGAGATAGTGTAAGGGGCCCTACTGAATTCATCCCGGCTTCAGTGAGTATCCGCACTTTGTCATTTTTAGTTTATCTATTCCCGCCTCCCCTTTTTGGCAGGAATAGTCTACAGAAAACCTGAGTTATTCTTTTTTTTATTTTTTAAGATTTTATTTATTTATTTTTAGAGAGCAGAAGGGACGGAGAGGGAGAGAAACATCAAGGTGTGGTTGCCTCTCGAGTGCCCTGCAATGGGGACCTGGTCGGCAACCCAGGCATGCGCCCTAGACTGGGAATTGAACCAGCGACTCTTTGGTTTGCAGGCCCGGCGCTCAATCCCCTGATCTACACCAGCCATGGCTATTCTATCATCTTATCTGAAAATAATTCAATATCTATTTCTAGTAGAGAAGCACTTTAAAAATCCTAACCATAATACCATTACTAACCTAAACATTAACAATTCCTTGGTAACATCTAACATTCCATCCACATTCACTTTTTCCTGATTGTCTCAAAATATTTATTTGTAGTTGTTTTGTTCAAATCAAGATCCAAACGAGGTCTGCACATTGTATTTGGTATGAAGCTGTTTCTCATCATTCCAGTGAGATCAATTTGTAGCCCCTCCTACCTTCATGTACCCAAAACAGGTTGTTTAGACTTATCTTAAGACAGCTGTGGCCATTGGACTTGGATTTCAGTGACATGTGTAGTATACCCCTCTAGACTGTGACCTCCCCAAGAGCAGAGGACATATGTTAGGCCCTGATCCCCAACACCTAACCCAGTTCTGGCAGAGAGTAAGTACAGCTGATGTTTTGAGGTGAAATAACAATAACATTTGGTAGACTCACTATATCAGAGACATAAAAGACCACTCCTTCAGAAGAGGGAAAGATTTGTTTCCATTTGGGAGGAGTTGGGGAAGACCCAAGCCAGCAGGTAGCTCCTGAGTTTGAGGGGGATTCTAACAGCAGGGGTAGGGTGGAGCAATGGGAGGCGGGCCTGGTAGGCGGGGCTGAGGTGCTGGGACTGAAACACACAAGGAGTGCTCATCCATCACCAAGGTCAGTACGTGGGGGAAATGTATGTTGTATGCAGAAAAGATAGGACTGGTGGGAAGCTGGAGACAGTTTCAGGGGTCTTTGAAAGATAGGGTGAGAACTGATGCTTGATCAGTAGGCAGTGGGGACCTTGGAAGGTTTGAGCAGAGAAGAAATCGGATCAAAGTGTAGCTTCAGGGAGTGGGTTCTAAAAGCTGCACGAGGTACGAAGTCAGGGAGTTTAGTTGGCACACCGTGTGAGAAGCAGAGAGGAGCTGGGCTGGATTCCGCAGGGCGGGTGAGTGGTACAGTGAGGCCGAGGAGGAACGATCCAGGAAGTAGGAGGAAAACCAGGAGAGACTTTTTTTTTTCTCTAGAAGAATGGAGCAGACAACAGTGATGAATACTGTTGAAAGGGATCAAGTAAAAGAACTGAAAACAGTTCCGTTGCGTTTAGTGACACGGTGGCCGTAGCAAGCTGTGTTTCGGAGGCGTGATGGGACTGGGAGCCCAGAGAGTGAGTGGGAGGCGAGGAAATAATGACGGTGCTTGTTGCCGCTCTTGCAAAGCCGGGCTGTGTTTTCTCTCTGCAGCTACTGTGAGGATGGCTTTATGCGCTGCACCACGAGTGGAGCCCCGGGAAGCCTGTTGCCACAGCATGCTATCTTCGGCAGTTCCCCGTCTCACCGCAGTGAGTACTGCCCCGCCTGGCAGGGCTCTTCACCGCCGCAGCTGCCCAGACTTCTCCTTCATGGGAGCAGGGAGAGAGCTGGGCTGCTGTCTGCTGTGTGTGCTCATTCAGCCTCGGGGCAGGATTGCCAGTTACTGTTTGCATGGTGACTTCCAGGACTAGACATGCCTTTCTTCGCACGTGTAAATCCAATTATTGAGGCAGGAGGAGTTTTATTCTGTGACCTGGAAAAGATTGAATTATCTGCAAGATGGATTCAGTGAGACCTCTCGTTTGTCCTTGGTGTCCTTAGCCCAGTGAGCAGCTCTGAATTGGTGGCCTTGAATGTGGTGAAAACACCCACCTTCGATGGCCTCTTTTTTCCTAGGGACTTGCCATCGAGGACACTTCTTTAGGAAGCTCTTCGGATGGATTTGAAAGAGGGGAGTTTGGACCTGTTGCTCTCAGTTTGAAATCAAAACTCGTGACCTTGCCCTACTCTGTTCAGCCTGCTATAACAAAATACCACAGCCCGGGTGGCTGATAAACAGACTTTATTGCTGACAGTTCTGGAGGCTGGAATTCTGAGACCCAGGTGCCAGACTGGTTGGCTGAGGGTCCTCTTCCTGGTTCACAGCTGATGCCTTCTCCCTGTGTCCTCACCTAGTGGAAGGGGCTGAGGGGTTCTGTGGGGTCTCTTTTATAAGAGAGCTAATCCCATTCATGAGGGCTCCATGCTTATGTTCTAATTACTTCCCAAAGGCCTCGCCCTCTAATGCTATTATATTGGGGGTTAAGATTTCAGCATATGGATTTTCGTGGGGACCCCAACATTCAGCCCATAGCTAATCTCAAGGTCACTAATGCCTGCCTCTTTCTTCTTCATGCTCTTTCACTGCAGCATCTTTTTCACGCTCCCAACTCTCTCTGCTTCATCCTGCCTCTTGGGTCTGTCTTGAATGCTTCTTCTTGCTCAGAGTCTTCTAGTCTAGTCACTGGAAGAGATCATCTCTTTCAAAGTCAGGATATTCTTAGAATTTTGTGACTTGTAAAAGCCATTTCACCTCTTAGAGTTTTAGCTTCCTAACAAAAGTTTCCATATAAAAATAAGGCTAAAGATACTGGCTTTCTTGTCCCCAGGAGATTGTAAGTGGTATATACAGTGAGATATAAATGCTATGAAGTGCATGAGGGTTTTTGAAAGAAAGGTGCTGTTTCAGTCATCGGCTGCCATCATTTATTCAATCAGCCATTGATACCTACTAATTGTCAGGAAATATATCAATGAACAGAGTAGACAAGAATCCTTGCCTTCACAGAGTGCATGTTCTAGTGGGTGAGGTTGAGGTGGGGTGGGGTGGGAAATACAAAATTCAGTAAAATAGATAGTGTGTCATATGGTGATATCAGATGGTGATGGGGAGGGCAGGTGGGAGTCTCAAGGGATGCATTGTTGCAAATGTAAATAGAATTCTTGGGATGGCCAATGGCTGGGCAAAGGTTGAATGTCCTGTTGGGACCCACCAAAGTTCCTTTTTAGCACCTGAACCCAGGTCCTTTAAAGCTTGGGTCTGTACATTTCTGCCACACATCCTGATTTGGTGCAACCCACTACAGCAGGATGCAGGGGGGTGTGGCATGTGGCCACCAGAGGGATGCTGGGATCAGCAGAGACACCTTCAGTGAAGGAAACAGTCAGAAGCTCAGCTGAGTAGATGAGGCTACCCTCTGGTCCCATACAGGGAACCTGGTTCAGGAGGTCAGGCAGTGACTCATCCCTGGGAATGGGAAGCTCTGTGTCTTTGAATTGAGTGAGTGCACCTAGGAGACCAAAGGACAGGATAGAAGGTAGGTCTACTCACTCCACCACTGACGGCCTCTTTGATTTTCCAATCCTCAAGGCAAAAGGAGCTTGTCCTGCCGGCCCCCCATGGTCAAGTTGGTGTGTCCTGCTGACAACCCGCGGGCTGAAGGGCTGGAGTGCATGAAGACCTGCCAGAACTACGACCTGGAGTGCATGAGCGTCGGCTGTGTCTCTGGCTGCCTCTGCCCCCCGGGCATGGTGAGCACCCACTGCTGCCATGAGCAGGCAGCCTTCCATTTTCCTGCAGGCAGAGAGACGAGGAGACAAGAGTTAAACCAGGATGGTAACTGGCGGGGGGTGGGGGGGGTGGGGGAGGGGGTGGGGGGTGGTGGTGATGGGGACAGGGGTGGTTGTGGTCCTCTGTGGCCAAGTCAGCCACCAAAGTCAGGATGGGAGATGGTAGGAAAGTGGCTGGGTTTGATCCTGATGAGATCTGACAAAAATACTCAGTGCACAGAGGTGCCTTAGGAAGCAAAGCAAGAATTTCCAGAAAATACAAGTGAAAGTAGGCTTTTCCACTAGAATTTTCCCAAGGGCTGCATTCCGTTGTATGACGATGAGAGGACACACACACGTATTTGCTCATGATTGGCATATATTGTATGCGTATAGCTTCCTATTTTAAGAGAAGACACTGATGACCCTGCCGTGCCATCAGCAAACCATGGGTCCAACACACCCCTTTCCCACAGTGAGCCCAGTCTTCCTTATCTGAAAAGTGAGTGGTGAGGTGTTGGCCCACTCTTAACATTTCATGATTCTGAGGCTGGGGTTCCATGTGTGGTCAAAGGCACAGTGGCGTCAGCTAATGGTTGCTGGTACCAATTCAATGCCAACAAGAATCCCCAATTTGGGGTGTGGCGAAGAAAAAACTTTACTCAGTGCCAAACAGCTCAATTGTGGTACAGCATGGCTGTGAGGCAGCCCCGGGGCCAGGCCCCTCTCTGGCTAGACTGCTATGCTCTGCTCTGCCAAGACATCTCCAGCGGCACAGCTCAGCCAGGGAGACACAGTTTCCAGTCATTGGTGGGAAGGAAACTGCACTCTCTGAGCCAAAGGGAGCTGGCTTTTAGGACAGACCACGCCCCTGGTCCCTGATTGGTTTGCCCTTATGCCAATGAGGACACCAAATCCTCACAGTTTGATTGGTCCAAAAGGCACTGTCATGATTGGTCAGAATAGAGCGACTCTGGTTGATCAGAGCTGTGCTGCTCTGATTGGATGGGGAGTGTCTCAGTCCTATTGGTTGGAATAGGATTCCTGGAACTGCTTTATAAGGGCTGGCTCAAATGGCAGAACCACAGTGCAGACAGGCAGCTTAGTGCAGGCCTCTCCGTGAAATGCAGTTTGTGTGAGAGGCCCCTGTGTAGAAATGGCTGCTATGCTCTGTGTGTGTGTTTGTGTGTGCGTTCTAAAATTTGAGCCCAGTTAGCCATGAGGAGCCATTCTTAGTGGGGGTCTTCTTTCTCAGGTTCACAGTGGTTTGCTGCCACCTGGCTGCTATGTGCCTCTTGGTGGTGACAATGGTCTGAGCGTGCCCAAGTCTCCTTAACCGTCCTCCCAAGCCTAATCTTAGGCTGTTTTGAGTTAAAAATATTATACATATGTTGTTCTTGTCACTCTGAAAACCAGGAAAGATTCTGGATTTTTTTTTTTTTTTAAATACATCCTATCTTCTTTCTTTCCCTGACTACAATTCCCTAGACCCAAAGTGAGTGCTGAGGGGCAGGTGTTGGTGAGGCCAAACTAGGAGGGGACAGGATGGCTGTCACGTGGCTGAAAAGGGCATTAATGATGTCCAGGCCTTGGCTTGAGGGGCAGTGTCCTGGGCCATGGGCGTTGCCAGGATTCCGTGTAGGGCATTCGGACCCATAACCCGCAGCCCTCAATGAGTACAAGGCAGATGGCCTATCTCCTTCCCTCCAACCAACTCTTTCTTCTCCCAGACAGAGACACTAGTTGTTACTCATTCTCCCCTGGGTGTTCCCCTCTGTCTTAGCCTCTCAGGATTCTGGAACTGTCTTTCCTAATGAGGGAGGTAGAGATTGACCAGGGAGCACCCACAAACCAGAAGGTCTTGTTTGGTGCTGTAGCAGAAGGCGGCTATTCAAGGAGGCATACAAGGAGGCAAGAAATAGGACAAGAACAAGAAATGGGAGAGGGGACAGCAGGCTTCCATGTTGCTCCTTTTACCCCAAGCGCCCCTATTTTGACTGTCCCTTCACCTTTCCCAGAGGTGAAATTCTTCCACATCAGAGAAGGATCCGGCAAGAAAAGGGGCATCCTTTAGGAGATTATGTCAGCATCAGGGACTCTTCAATGAACTTTTTATTTTAATAAAGGAAATAGTACAGATAGTCTTAAATATTAATAACCACAGTAATTGCATTATGGTCCCAAATCCCCAGTGGAGAGTGAGACCTCACGCACAGGATGGGGACGTACTGTTAGGAGCCTGCTGGCACTCCTGAAGCCTCAGGGATGGACAGCCCTGGGTGTCTGTCATGTAGCGAGGTGTCTCTCACCTCACCCTCAGGGGGCTGTAAACTTGAAAGCTCATGGTTTAAGAGAGCGGATTATTTTCACAACTGCTCCATTATGACGCTGCCTAATGTGCTACATGCTGGGTCCAGATTTGCAGGAGCAGGAAAGTCTGGGTGATTTGTGAAGTGCGCAGTGTGCTGCTGCCGCGCAGGCTGCATGTTCCTGGACACAGCGCAAAGAAAAAGGATCTGGAAAGAGCCTCTTTGGGCCCATCCGACGGTGCAGACATTCTTCCCAAGGGTGTTTCTCTGTGCGGCCCGTGCCCCGTGGAAGGTGGTGAAGTTGTGGCATGTTCCCGAGGGTGTAGGGGAAGAGCTCAGGAATTCTGCATTCTGAGGACTTGGGGTGGGGGAGGACATATTTCTTTCCTGGGGGGCAGACCTACTAAGAGCAGAAGGAGCCCCTGTGTCTGAACAGGGGTCAGAAGGCCGTACTCTCAGTCCAGGCATCACGGCCCCTGGCTCCTAGCTCTTGCACAGTCACTCACCCTTTCTCTGAGCCTCAGTTGCCTGGCCTGTAACACGGACCCTTAATTCCTGTTCTGCCTTCATTGCACGTTTGCTGTGGGCCTGAAGGAGTTTATGAAAAAGCACTTTTAGCAGCAGAAAGTGCTGTAGAATTGTATGAGCAGCTTTCATTGCTGTCTTCACAAATAAGCGAGGGCCGGTCTCCGAGGCCACGCCCATCTGCTCCTCTAGTGGGGGGGGGGTGGTGTGGGGACTCTGGAAGGGCCTGTTTTCCTCAATCTGTTGTAGACCAAAGCTCTCATACATACAAAAGAATCAGCAGAAAAATGAAACAAAAAAGCAATTATATACAAAATCTGACCCCTCTGATTTTTATTAGCTACAACAGATATGATATGTTACTCAGCCAAATTGGCACAGAATTTTCTAAACCCCATCTCTCCGTTTCTGTGCTCACATCATCACAAACTGGCACTGGCCTGTGGCCCACACTTTGGGGAGTGCTGCTCTTGGTTCAAGACAGCCTTTCAAAGCATCTGTCAATGTTCATTGTAAGGCCAGCAGTACCTGCTTTAAAATGTTGGGGTCAGGGAGAGAGGTCACCGTCTTGCAGTTTGTTCCAGCCCTGGCACCTGTTTTGACAGAGGTTTTCTGGTCCACTCCACAAGCTGCAAACTCCATCTGCTCCTGCAGCTGGTGCAAAGGTCTCCTTGTGTGGAACAAGGGTGGGCATGCTTTTGATAAGTGGTCAACACCCTCATACATGGTTGGTGGAGAAGCAGCGTAAAAACGGTACTGAATTGGAGTCTCGAAATTCTAGGTTTGAATCCCGGCTCCTGACATTTGATTAACTGAGTGGCAAGTCATTTAAAATCTTGGTGTCTGATTTTTATCACCTATAAAATTGGGTTTGAGGCAGTGTTGGGAGGACTGGATATGACAGTGGCAGGTGCAGGGAAGTTGCTTAGTAAGTGGGGATTTAATGATGGCTAATTACAAGAAGTTCATGGAGGAAAACCATGAACTTCTAAATCATATAATGAATAGAGATGTTCTAGGAAATTAGCAGATGCTGGGAGCAATTTTTGAGACCTCAGTGCCCACATTCTGAGACCCACTGGATCAATAAAATAAGGGGGTTGCACTAGAAAATTCCCCAAGTCTTTTTCTTTAGTTCAAAGATACTTGTGTGAACTACAATAATTGCCTTTAAGTTACAATATTACCGGATTCCATCACGAGGTGGCAGCAAAGCACAACCTACTGCCCACTGCTCAGTCATTCTAGCCACAGATGGGATCCTCTCTAGAAGCACCATCAAGGGTCAGAGCAGAAAGGAAGCCCTGAACGCAGGGTTTCAACCCCTCCTATCCCACAGTAGGAGACTGAAGAAAAAGAGGAAATAAAACCGTTCAAGGATACATACTTACATAGTGGAAATTCTGGTCTTCTGACTCCCAGACCAACCCTTCAGACGCTGGACTATGAGATGCTCTGGAGAAGATGTACCCTTTTTTCCTTGGAGATTCGCACTTACCTTTTAACATATGGTGGTTACATTTCCAAACTGGTAGCCGGTTCTGCTGGTATGAGGAAACCTGTTGGCAACTGGGAGGTGTGTTCCTTTCCCTAATTCTTTGATGCTCAGTTTTCTCACTGGCCCAGTAAGAAGACTGGAATGACTTTGGCACTGTTTTGGAAATATAGAGCTTGGGCTCAGAAACCTCTCCAGAGTGAGCTTCACAAGTGGGCATGGTAAATTCTGTGCGGTATCATTTAAAAAGTTCCAAGAAAGCCCTCCTGTCTTAAAAAGTATCTCCTACACTTTCTATAATTTATCAGCTAATCAGGCTTCCTAAATGTAATAAGCATAAATTCATTTTGGATAATAAGCAAGAGCTTTCAAAAAAGCTCACAACCTTATGAATCCTCAGGGGAAGTCATTCACACCTTAGTGTGAATTATTTCATCAGATTTTTTTTCTTCCTAGCAAACACATCGTGGAAATCAGCTGCATTGAGCTGGAAGTATTGATGGGGTGGGAGAATGAATAAAGGGCAGTTGGAAGGCAAAAAAGATTTTGGAGTATGGTGTTCATGTATGGGGGTGGGGAGGAAATGTGTAACAAAACCATTTCTTTTCTACTTCATGAGTTTTTGGGAGCTGGTCAAGACATGGGATCATGCTCTCAGGGTGAGCCATTCTTACTGAGGATGTCATGACGTGATGAACAGTAGTGACAACTATTTCTGCCTATTCTGCAGTCTTCAAAGGACATTCATCAACTTATTTATCCTTTTGGTGTCCCAGAGGGACAAATGCTAGGCAGTGATGGTTCTCCCCATTTTAAACATGAAGTCTAAGGAACTTGTCACAAAATCCACTTGGGGACAGCTATACTGACCTACCCTGTGTCTAGGTCCAGTGTGTCCCCTGCACTGGGCCTTTATCTTTCTATCTGCATGAATTTCTGCAATGCTTCAGTGCTCCCTGGGTGATTTTGGCTGGGCTGGTGTTATTTGATCTTCCCTCCCAAGTGGGGAGCCTCCTGCTGAGGTACGACCTGGAAACCTCTCCTCTCCTTTTAAGGTTATGCTTTGTCTACTCACCTCCCCCCCCCCCCACCCCCAGCTCGGACTTACGGATCAATTCCCATGCCTCTGGTGTTTTTCCAGCAGTCCTCACTCAAAAGGCTCTTTCTTTTGTTAAAATATAGTTGACATACAATATTATATTAATTTCAGGTATACAGCCTACTTTTTCAACTTCTGTATCCCTAACAAAGGGATCACCGTGATAAATCTAGGGACCATCTGCCATGCACAAAGTTATTACGAGATTATTGACTATATTCTCTGCACGGTATATTATAACCCTGTGACTTATTTATTTTATAACTGTACTCTTATTTCCCTTTACTGTTTTGTTTTTTTAAATCCCTTTCCCCAACCCTTTCCCTCTGGCAACAATTAGATTGTTTTCTGTAATATGAGTCTGCTTTTTTTTTTTTTAATTTGTTTGTTTAGTTTTTTAGATCTCATATATAAGTAAAAATCATATAGTCCTATTTTAATATTGTAGTCCACCAATTTGTAATCTCTTTTTACTAAAATAAGTCAGGGCAGCGAGGAGCACAGAAGAATTAGCAGCATAATCCCACGGCCAAGCTGGGATCTGAGTTTTCTGTCCACTGGAGCAGGGCTGGCTGGCTGCCTGGGACTCAGCCCTGGGCTGGGGGAGGGGCTGCCTGGGCCCTGGTGTGCGGGCCGTTTTGTCAATGGGTCGACTATCTTGAAGAGAGGTAAATACAACCAACATGCAGACCACAGGCCTGGGAGCCCTCAACCCAGCCTGCTGTAGGCAATGGGACAGCACGTTTTCTGTTGAGTGTGGTGAGAGCAGGGCTCTGTTTCCTGGAACCCACCTCTATGCATCCTGAATCACTCTTTTCTCACGTAATGTTTCCAGTATGAGGCTTATTTTTGTGTCTACATGAACAGTAGACTGGGTGAGGGCTGTTGTTACCCAGTAGATGCATATTTATGTTATTCTTAGAGTAGCCACTAGGTGGCAAGCCTCGCCTTCAGTCAGAGCTGACAAAGTTGGAGGGGATGTGGGAATGAACCCTAATTGTGACGGCCTGTGAAAACTGGCAGACGGACATTTTTTCATCCCCCCCTCCCCGATCCTATCAAGCTGCCATCTCCCCTACTAGGCACCTCAGCTCATTGTCTTCCAAGAACAGCGGTCCTAGGTGGTAAGTGCTACCAAGAACGTGGTTGATTTGCACCTTCCTCACTCTCTGCCCACCCCTCGCTCCCCACCCCCCCCACGCCCCCATCCTGTCCCTTCACCTCAGCTCTAAGGACTCAGGAGACCAAATGGAGTCTGGGTGAAGGTGAATCCCCTCCCAACACACACACACACACACACACACACACACACACACACACAGGATTTTAGGCTCTGATCCCCGGAAACGAAAGCCCTTTGTCCAGCCCAAGACCACCTTGCCAGGGCTTTGTTTCGTTTCAAGCCCGGGGAACTCAGGCTTGTCTGGGGAGTGACCGAATCACCCGGCTCCTGAGCCATCCAGAGTAGGAGTTTCTCATCCCTCAGGTGGCTCTAGAACCAAAGTGCCATGGTCCCTTAGATCACCCAGGGGTAGGCCACGCCAGCACGGACACCCAGGGCTGCCTCCTGCAGCCCTGGAAGCAAGCAGATCTACAGGTTGGGGTCAGATGGGTGTGGCCAGCTCTCCTGAGCACACTGGGGCCTGATGGTCTTAGTTCTCCACACACACCCACCCCCCTGCCCCTGCACCTGAGGGTGCATGTGGGGTTTGAACGGATATAACATGCCCATGTAGTAACTTCTTTGTGGGGTGAGGGCAGGGACACGGAGCACCCCCCCCCTGCCCCCCCGCCATGGAGGGTGTGTCAGAATCTCAGGGCACTGGGTGAGGAGGGTGCGTGTGGGGTTTGAACGAGCCCCCAGGCTCTGGTTTGGGTGCATCTCTGCCCATGACCAGCATTTACCTTCCACCTCCAGGATATTAAGTACATTAATAATTGATTCATTCATTTCATTAAATATATTGTCCATTTTCTTCAACTATAAAATAGTAGATGCTCATTAAAGAACATTGGGGAAAAAAGTGTAAAACCAAAAAAACCCCCCAAATTCCCCTATCCTAGCTCACCATCTGGAGGCAACTTCTATATTTCCTTTGTCTTTTTTTGAAATATATATATATATTTTTTCATAATTGGGACCATATGTATATACAGTTTTTTCTACCCTGTTTAAAAAATTAACAGCATAAATATTTCTCACATCTTTTAAGATTGCCCCAAAGGGCCACTCTAATAGCTCCAGGGGACACCATCACCTGGCGAGTCCTGAGCGGAGTTAATCATTTCTCTATTGTTGAACACTTAGTGGCTCCCACTTTTTTGCAATGATAAATAATTCTATATTAATCTTTGTCCACAATAACTATTTTTCCTCTGCCTGCAATTACTGTGCCTAAGGATATGTGCATCTCAAGGTTTTTTGACACATTACCAAAGAGTCTGCATTCAGGTTCCAGGTCACTGTGCCCCCAGCAGGGAATGAGGGCAGAGGGCGGTCAGAGTGTCCTCAGCCGAGCTGGGGAGGACCAGAGTAGATGGGTGCCGTGTCCACCAATCCCCAGCCTGGCTGTGGGTTCCCTGGCTGGGCCGCAGGCTGAGGTTGCCTTCCCAGCAGGGCTCCAGGTCACCGAAGACTTTTCGATTGCTTTCCCTTAGGTCCGGCATGAAAACCGATGTGTGGCCCTGGAAAGGTGTCCCTGCTTCCATCAGGGCAAAGAGTATGCCCCTGGAGAGACGGTGAAGATTGACTGCAACACTTGGTGAGGCCCTGGGAGAGGCTTTTGTGGGGACTGAGCCATTGCGGATGGAGTCAGCAGAGGTGGGGTTGAAGGTCAAGATGCTGTGGGTGATGACATGGCCAAGGACCTCTGGCACTTGCCTCCAGCACCCTGAGGAAATGTGGTTACTCTTCTGTTTCTATGCTTCTGTTTTTCTTTGTGTAAAATGGGGGGAATCTTTATCATCACCTGTACTCACCTGCATAAACTCTACAAGAGGTTAGTGATTCTGTTCAGAGAGGTGGGGCCTGGGGAAGATAAGGACCTTGCCCCATATTAGTCATTGCACTGTGACCAATCTTCCAAAGGGCGTGGGGTTTGAGGGTCCTGCTCCGGCTTCATGTTGCCCCCGAAGCACATTGGCAATGTGGCCGTAATGGCACGGTTTGAAAAGGGACCTTGTGTGGGTGGCTGGTTTTTCTTTTCCTTCTCCTTGGTTATCCTTCACATCACCCTCTGCTCTGCTCACTTTCCGTGCTTTTGACGCTGGGGCTATGCACATCTTTATGGAGAGTCCCATGTGGAAGGAGGCAGGAAGGCGGGTGCTGAGCTATCTCTTGGGCCTGAGGTCTGAGCTAACCCCCTCAGATGCACAGAGAGGGCTTCCTCATGTCAGTTCTGGTTACTGGGTGGTGGGATGGGGCGTTTTGGCAGTCGGCAAATCCCTGTAGATTTAAGCATATAACTGTGCATACACAAAACCTCTCCTGGTAGAAGCTCACGGTTGATCACATTTTCCCCGACTCAGAACTTGCTGCTGTCCTGTCTTATTTCCCCCATTAGCCTCAGATGGGCTGCAGGCTCAGTGTCTGTTTCCTGAGAGACCCTGGCTCTGCTCTCAGGCAACTCCCAGGGAGGCTGGGCTTTGGTAGACCCACAGCAGGTGGTCTACAGCAGGTCTAGGTCTCTTCCCTTGGCTGCTTGGATCACTCATTCCCTACTTTGCCTCAGTTTCCCTCTTGTAATGGGGTGCAGCATGACTTCCCTCTCTTCTCCTGGGCTGCGCTTTAAAAATGTGTCAGTGGGTGACTGCAACCCCACCCCCCACCCTCAACGAGGCTGTGGATCCTCCACTTCCTGAGGCTTCCTGGAAGGTTGGGTGGCACCCAGAACATTCTGTGTTCCTTCATGGCCTCCTCTTTCTACAACACCCACCCCTCACGTCCGCCATCCTTGCCATTACTGTTCCCAGCGTCTGTCGGGACCGGAAGTGGAACTGCACGGAACATGTGTGTGACGCCACGTGCTCCATGCTTGGCATGGCCCACTACATCACCTTTGATGGGCTCAAGTACATGTTTCCCGGGGAGTGCCAGTATGTCCTGGCGCAGGTGAGTGGGAGGGAGAACGGTGCTGTCTGTCCTTAGGGGGGGGTGGGCGGTGCTGGCTGCAGTCTGGGGTTTCCGGGTCAGAGTCTGTTGTTCTGTCCATAGAGACAACTCGGGTTGGAGTGATGGTCCAACCTCTGAAAGAGATGCCTGAAGAGGTCTGAGTTTGAACGTCACAGTGATTGCCCATCTTCCTTTAGGTTACCTGGATGGAGACTTATAAAAATAGGACAGAAGCTTGTTTCTTGACTGGGATTGTTGTGGGGCAAGGCTACCATCATCCCAAATTAGCATCAAAACAGATTTAGAGAAAGGCATCCATTCCTCTGGAAGACATGGCCTCCTCAGTCAGGATGCACCGTGGGGAGGGGAGTGAGGCTAAATTTTAGGCTGTGCTCACCTCCCTGGTAGCAAGCACCCTTGTGCAGTGAATAATCCACACAGCCTCATGCAGCGCCCTGGACAGGGGGATGGAGGAAATGACCCCTGGAGTTTGCTTTCCACCCTATGATTTTACTGCATTCTCCTCATTTTCTTTTCTAACCTGGTGTAGTTCAGAATGGGCAGGAAGTGGGTGGGGGCACAGAAAAGTCACACTGCCCAGCAGCATGAGAAAGGACCCCGGAAATCCTAGCTGAGCTGGTGAGTGAAGGCATGGGCCCCTCTGCCTTCCTCTCCCATTGTATGGATTCCTGTAAATTTATCTTGCTGGTTGACACCGTAGTGGGTAAGCAAGGAGGTGTGGGGCCTTTTCTCATGAGGGATGAGACAGCTCGACTCTGTGAAGCTTCAAACAAATGTGGAGTCTCCGTCTCTCTCCATTCTTGGGAGGAGGTTGGGTGGGGGTCGGTTGGTGTGGTTTGCAGGAATGGCCACAAACTGGTAGGAACCTCAGCCTCAGAGACTGAGCTGCAGGGCCCTGAGAGTCAGGCAGTGAGGGAATCTGAGCATGCACACCTGCCCAGCATGCTGGGAGTAGGGCGGAACCAGCAGGTAGCCATGTGCAAAGCATGCTGGGAGTGAGCAGCAGCACCAACCAGCCAAGCATCCACCATCCACACCAGAGCTTCTGATCTGGGGAGCGGTGGCAGGAATAATATTTCTCTCCGGGCACCTCTTTTCCCCAGGATTACTGTGGCAATAACCCTGGGACCTTCCGGATCCTGGTGGGGAATGAGGGATGCGGCTACCCCTCGGTGAAATGCAAGAAGCGGGTCACCATCCTGGTGGGAGGAGGAGAGATTGAACTGTTTGACGGGGAGGTGAGTGCTAGCCCCATCCCTTCACCCTCAGGCCCCCTTTGCTCTTCTTCCCTTTGGAACTTGTGTGAATGGAATACTGTGCTGCCGCGAGCGAGCAGGAGGTGGCGCTATATTGTCTGTGACACATTCTCTAAGAACAAGTCACAGATGTGTATGCATACGTGACCCCATCGCAGTAAAGCGGGGTACAGAGATATGTGTGGTGGAGGGCGTGTAACTATCTGCACACGCATAGGAGGAGCCAGGGCTTACCCTGGAGGGGAGCTGGAGGGCAGGGGGACTTTCCCCTTTATACACATGTATATATAGTGTGCGTAAAACACAATTGTATACACTTATATTATATACGCACCTATAAAATACATATATTTTGGAAAAATAAAATACGTATATTTTGGGAAGGGACAGTGTTTTGGGGATTTTTACTTTCATAATTTCAGTTCTTTTCAGGTAAATCTTTTTTGTCTTTAAAGAGCCCCAAAGAGCAGTAACCAAGTGCCGTCCTGTAGTCAGGGCTTTGACGTGGTTCTCAGAGGGCGCCTCGTGGAAGACGTTGGTCCTGGGCCCAACCCGAGACTCTGACTCATGGGTCTGCCTGGGGCTCAGGACTCTGCAGCTGAGGTGGAGGGCAGTCCCCAGACCACAGTTTAGGTTCCGCTGGTCTCACTCTAGCTAGTCCGAGGGAGACCCAGGACCTGGGCTCACACCAGTCCTGGTATGTTCATTTTGTCCCATGGCCTCAGCCTGCGTCTCAACCTTCCGCAAACACCCCTCACTGACGTCAGGGGATGGGAGGTGAATTGTCCTCCACGTGGAAGAAATCTGCGCAGCAGTGTGGCCTGCTGACTGTGAGTCAGCAGCGTCAGCTCCATTTCAGAGGAGAGCTGCACTCGGCCAGGTGACAGGGGCGATGTGGAAGAGGAGGTGTGCACAGAGGACGTGATGTGCGTTGCTGAGGAGAGGGCCTTTGAAAGGGGTGGTGGCGGCGGCCTCAGTTTTATGAATTAGGTAGCCAAGCCGCTGAAATGGGCTCAGAGGGTTCAGCACTAGCAATGACTGGGCTGGTCAAGGACTCAGGTCGGACACCTACCAACTGAAATCTGTGATTCCTGCCACCAGCCCGAACTCCTCAGCCTCTCCATTCTCTGCCAGCTCTGACTCCTGATGGCAGTGCCTCTGGGGAGTGGGAGGTGGGGGAAGGCAAGGAGAGAGCCCAGTGCTCATTTTTGTAGAGGGATACATTTTTTTAAAGATTTTATTTATTTATATTTAGAGAGAGGGGAAAGGAGGGAGAAAAGGAAGGAGAGAAACATCAATGTGTGGTTGCCTTTCGCGCACCTCCTACTGGGGACCTGGCCTGCAACCCAGGCATGTGCCCTGATTGGGAATCGAACTGGAGACCCTTTGGTTCACAGGCCTGCACTCAATCCACTGAGCCACACCAGCCAGGGTGAGGGATATATTTTTAACTCAACTGTCTGGAGATGCTTAAAATTGTTGCCACATTAAAAAACCTATTTACGGGACCAAATGTATTTAATGATCAAGTGTCACAAAATTCTTTTTGTGAAGTGACGGATGATCTTCTGCTAGCTGGTTTCGTTGTGTTTTTGATCTCATCATTACAATTTTGCTGCCACCTCTATGGCTGTCCCTGAGTCAGAGGATTCTTGGAGAGTGGCAGGCAAGACAGACACAGAAACGTCCAGGCAGGTGCTGGCCCTGAAGGGACGAGCTCTTACTGAATGGGGCAAAAGGCTCACGGTTCTGGAGAGCCACGGAGGCAGGCATGGGTGTGGGGCAGGCGGGGAGCTGCATACCCCCTCTCCCTGTCTCACGCGTGTCCTCCTTCAGGTGAATGTGAAGAGGCCCATGAAGGACGAAACGAACTTCGAGGTGGTGGAGTCCGGCCGCTATGTCATCCTGCTGCTGGGCAAGGCCCTCTCTGTGGTCTGGGACCACCACTTGGGCCTCTCCGTGGTGCTGAAGCAGACATACCAGGTCAGTGGCCCTCTTCCTCGTCTTGTGTGTGACCTGTCCTTGTGACCTTCTGCAGCTTCCTCAGCAGCAGGAGGTAGACACTGCCCTCCTGGCATCTCAGGGAAGGTGGGTAGTATGAAAAGGGGGTGTAGGAGCAGAATCTTCAGAGCAGGGAGGGAGGGAGCCACACGAGTATCTGGATGAGAGAATTGAGGCCCATGCGAAGGCCTTAGGGTGGACGATGTTTGCAATGTTGACATTGTGGCTGGAGCGGAGGCACTTGGGGAGAATGGCCATGAACAAGGGTCGGGAGGAGGCAGGGGCCGTGCTGCGGGGCTGTTAGGCCTTTTGTCCAACGGTGGGCACATTCCTACATGTTTCCCAGTAACTTGTACCCATTGTACCAAACCAAGGTCTCGACATTGAAGCAAAACAGAGTCAGTCACAGCTCTTTGTTCCCAGCCAGGGCTCCACCTGTGTTGGAAGAGCATAGCACCTCTTCTTTCCCAGGCCGAACGTTCCCAGTTCTTCCTGCAGTTCTCGTGTCAGGGTTCCCAGTCACTCAGTACTCAGGACTCATATACCGACACCGTGATAGGTGAACACAAAGACGAGAGAGATACCTTGTCAGACCGGGGGGCGTTTGGTAACCTGGAATCCCGGCCAGCCTGCTCTGGACAGGCTGCGTGCGGTGCTCCAGGTGAGGGCCTCACCCTCCCAGCGCCCTGTCCACAGGAAAGTAGATCGGAGCGTTTTTTCCTCAGACCCCTCCACTTCCACTGATGTAGCGATGAACCAGCTCCTCTCTGTGCTCAGGCCTTACTGGGGAGGATGATGGCTTGCCCTGGAGATACCAGGGCCAAGGCTGCCCGATTCCCACTTCCACCTTGGGCCAACTATGGGACACGGGCAGGCTGCCTTTCTTTAAGCATGATCTTTTTTCTTTAACTGTAAAATGAGGTCAGTGAGGAAGGCCAGGAAATGGCCTTGCAAGGGCAAGGCTTTGCTGATCGCCCCAGTCTCCTTGTGGGTCTGCCTCCCTGCCCCTCGCCCACCCTCCTGTTCCTCAGATGAGCCTGTCTCCTTTGCTGTCTGAGTCCTCTGGCCCCAAGTCAGAATGTGCCCTGAGGTTCGCCGTGCTCACACTCTCAACCTGTGTCCATCAGGAGCAGGTGTGCGGCCTCTGTGGGAATTTTGACGGCATCCAGAACAATGACTTCACCGGCAGCAACCTCCACGTGGAGGAAGACCCTGTGGACTTTGGGAATTCCTGGAAAGTGAGCCCACAGTGTGCTGACACCAGGAAGGTACGCCCGGGGTCTCCGCGTGGGCCGTGGGTGGCGGGCAGAGGGTGCTGTGCACTGCAGTGGTGGCAGGGTCCTGAAGAGGGGCCCCTGGATCCTTCTGGGTTGACTGTTTGGGGCTCTTTGTGTTCTCTTGCACTGTCCCCAGGTGCCGCTGGACTTGTCCCCTGCCAGCTGCCACAACAACATCGTGAAGCAGGCCATGGTGGATTCCTCCTGCAGGATCCTCACCAGTGGCATCTTCCAGGACTGCAACAAGCTGGTGAGGGCTGCGGGGTCGCCAGAGGCAGGAGGGCGCTAAGGGCTGACCAGCGGCTTGGGCACTCTGAGTGCGAGCCTCTCATTGTGGACGCTGCCTGGGAGCCTTTGAAGTGATGCGTCCAGTCACCTCTTTACTCCCTTTCTTGTCTTCGGGCTGGGAAACACGAAGGGTAATTGACAGTTTGTGAGGAAAGCAATGCCTGCAAGTCATTTTTCTTCTCTGCAAGGCCGAGCTCTTCCAGCGTCTGATTCTCTTCTGGCCTCAGTCTTAGGGTTTCTGCCCCCATGAATAATCTTGTCTCCAACACGAGAGCCAGGAATTTCGTTTTCCTGTTACCTTAGTATGTCTTCAGACCTGAGTACCCCCTCCTCTGCCTTCATAAAGCCCTTTAGCTCCTAGGTCTTGTCTCAAAAATCCCTTTTTGACTCTAGGGATTTTGAGCCCTCATTTCATGGCTGTTTTTTTTTGTCTTCATCTCCAGTGGTGGTAAGGAAATCCCCAAACACACGCACGCTTCGGTGCAGCACCACCAAGTGGGCGTGACTGGGCCTGCGTCTGGGTTCCCTTCCTGTCCATCCAGTGGTTTTCAGTCCCTGAAGTCTCCAAAGGGTGCTCAGGGGCTGAATGTGGTGGAGAAATTGGGGGTGTGGAGACAGTGAGAGGAGCTGGGGGACTTAGGATTGTTGGAAGGTCTTGGAAAGAACAACCCAGGCAGTGTCTGCGTCCATTCTTCCCATGGCTTCTCTGAGAAAGGCCCTATGTGTGTGGTAGCATGTTTGCGGGGAGGGTGGGGCTGTTCCTGTGAGTGAACATGGGCGGTGGGTAGGCTCCCTCTCTATGTAGATTTGGCGTTGGAGTCCCGGAGTACTTGTGCGCAGGCTGGCCCTACCGTCCAGCATACTAGTCCCATAGCCCCTCAGGGAGGCAACTTCAGTGTCCTGATGTGTTCCCTCTTTCTCCTTGCTGGATGGAGGCAAGGAAGGAGAGAGACCAGTGTGTGTCACTGGAGCCCCCTTTCCCTACTCTGACCCCCAGAATGCTCCCACCGAGACCGAGAGCCAGAGGGCCTAAGTCTGGTCCCAGGCCCAGGCCACACTGAGGCTCCCTTGCAGGTGGACCCCGAGCCGTTCCTGGATGTTTGCATCTATGACACCTGCTCCTGCGAGTCCATCGGGGACTGTGCCTGCTTCTGTGACACGATTGCTGCCTACGCTCACCTGTGTGCCCAACATGGCAAGGTGGTGACCTGGAGGACAGCCACACTGTGTCGTGAGTCTCGATGTCCCTCAGGGTCTCCCCTCAACCCTCGTGCACCTACACTTAAGACCTTATAGGGGGTGCAGGGTGACACCTTCATGGGAGAGAAGGAAGAGCTCTAGTATGGGGACAGATGGCAGAGTGCAAGAGGGGGTAAGACACTGATGTGAGTGAGGAGGGACAGGGAACAGGGAGCAAAGACATTACTATGTAGAGACCCTTTTTGTGGAGAAGTTCTGGCGGAGGGAGGAGAGGGAACAGCAATGCAAAGAAGAGGGCAGTGAATATATTACCTTTAATCGGACACTATCGTGTCGGAGTGTCTGACTCCTCCATTTGTGTGGGGCTTCCTTCCTCGGGTGTGAGCAGCGGGTTGTTTTCACGTGGAACACTGATTCAGAACCAGGAGGTTCCCGGTTTAGGTGCTTCATGAGTCCAGAAGCCTCTACCACTGGTGGCTCCCGGAGTTCCTCAGTTTCCCAGTCTGCTCGTCACCCGCACCCCCCAAACCCTGCCCAGTGCCCTCACCGCCACTGTCTCGCCACCATCTGCTCGGGGCCTTGCTCAGCGCCCGCCCCTCAGGTTGCCCAGGACAGCCTGTGCTCTGACGGTCACGCCCGTGTCTTCCGTCCACACAGCCCAGAGCTGCGAGGAGAGGAACCTGCGGGAGAATGGGTACGAGTGCGAGTGGCGCTACAACAGCTGTGCGCCAGCCTGCCCCACCACGTGCCAGCACCCGGAGCCCCTGGCCTGCCCTGTGCAGTGTGTGGAGGGCTGCCACGCCCACTGCCCTCCAGGTCAGCCCCCTGCCCCGGGTCGGGGTGGGCTGCAGGGATGGGACCGGTTGCCAGGAAAGGCAGTTCCTTGTCCTATGTCATCTCAGCCTGGCCCAGTGGTGCCCCGTCCCCGACTCTATAACCCTGGGTTCTGTTTCCCTGGGTCGTTCCATCAAAGCCTGGCCAGCTGAGACTTTCGTCGGTTGAGCTCATGGACGATGCTTCTGGTGCTTGTTCATAGGATCATCTCCTAGAGCAGCAGTGCTGGCCGAACTTGCCGCGAGGATGGGGGAGTTCGATTGAAATGTAGCTTGTGTGTCTGTGGGACTTAACTTCCAATTGCATTTAGTGTTGATTTAAGTTTAAATCTAGCTGCATGTGGTTACTGGCCGCTGTAGTGGGGGCACAGACTGTAGAGTTACCAAATCATTCTTTGGTGGAACAAAAAAGGCCCTCAGAAGAGACAAGATTTCATTCGATCTGAGGCTTGGGGGCAGCAAGGGAGGGTGATGCCCCCCCCCCCAATTCTGCAGGAGGGGAATCAGGTCTCGCAGAGAATGAAGGTTGTTCCCTCAGAGCGGGGGTGACTCTGGGGAGGCAGGCAGAGCTGGCTTCTGGGACAGGTCCCCTTAGTGGAAAGTAAGTCTTCCTTGCGGAAGAGGTGAGAGCTGTGGCTCCTAACGGGAGGTCTGTCACGCAGGGAAGATCCTGGATGAGCTTCTGCAGACCTGTGTTGACGTGGAGGACTGCCCCGTGTGTGAGGTGTCCGGCCGGCGCTTAGCCTCCGGAAAGAAGATCACCTTGAACCCCAGTGACCCAAAGCACTGCCAGATTTGGTAAAACCTGGTGGTTTGAAGTATGAGTTTTACTGTCTTCTCTGGGGGTCTGCTCAGAGGGGTGGGTTTTGGGAAAACTTTCTCACCATGCGAGTTGAGAGTAAGTT